>NC_142064.1:250754661-252067161 GCF_059756535.1 Pantherophis guttatus
CTTCCCCATTGACTTTGCTTGTCAGAAGATTGCAAAAGGGGGGGTCACATGACCCCAGGACGCTGCAACGGTCATAAGTATGAACCACTTGGCAAACATCTGAATTTTGATCAGATCTGGATGCTGCAAACATTGTAATAGTGAAAAATGGTCATAAGTCACTTTTTTTCAGTGCCGTTGTAACTTTGAACAGCCCCTAAATGAGCTGTTGTAAATTGAGGACTATCTATACTAGCAATCACTGCATGGGGTTATCGCACTTAAAGGAATGTTTGGTGATGTTTGGGTATTTAGGTTACACTTGAAATCCTGCATGGCTATAAATTGGGAAATTACTCAGAAGGCATTTTACTGAAGCCAGATAAACTTAGAAACACCTCACATGCATGTCAATACACTGCATGCATCTCAGCTTGTGTGATGCAGGCAACAGTATGTTGGCTTGCAAACTAATAAATGATGCTGGTTTGCCTAGAACAGCATGCGGATTTGAATGGCTGGCATTGTTCTTACTTTTAGCAGAAAATGTTGCATACAGAGCAGGTACGACAGATACATGCAATTTATGAAATGATACATGGACAAGGTGAAAGCCAGTGTGGTATCATGGTTAGAAAAATATGGGAAAGCATTATTATTTCAGACTTCATTTCTTTGCCTAACATTGTTTACTCCCAAAAGGGAAATATTACACAATGGGTAAACAATGTTAGGCAAAGAAATGGAGTTTGAAGAAATAGTAAAAAAAAAAAGACAGGACAGTCAAACAGGAAATATACTTCTATTCAGTTTTTCTCAGGTATCTCCTAATTTCATCTTGGTCAGCTTGTTCTGTCCCCGTCTCACACACGCACACAAACAGACAGCCGGGGGTTAAATAAACTGGCAGACAACAAATTCTTTCGATAAGAGGATTGGCAGCAACCCAATAGCTGCTTGCCAAGACTTTACTCATAAACAAGATACACACAGTTCAAGAATTGTCAAGTCCAGTCCGTAATTATATCCAAGGCAGATAATGTTGTTTCCAAAGATGCAATGTGACTCGATAGTAGTTAGTTTTATCCATCACAGAGTCTGAATGGCCACCTCACCCCCTTTTATACCCTGTGGGGTGTGGTCCAGTGACTCAGCTTAATCTCTGGCACGCCTCTTCTTCTGTTGCGTGCGCTTATCTCTGCGATGCTACCAAGGATCCAGCCAAGACTCATCTCCCTCATTACTGTCCACCTGTGGCTGCGTGGATGTGCTTGACCCCGGGCCTATCTCTTGACCTTCGGCGGACTTCCAGGACCCTCCTCTCTGGCAATGCCTTTGGTGTCCTTGCCAACTCCTCTCCTTCACTCTCGGAGTCCTCTCCTGCCGATGACACAGGCTCAGGTAACGGAGCCACAACACAGCTACAGATTTTATGGGCTTTTGGGTCGGAGAATAAATTTGAACTGATTGAACCAAGCAACCTAGCAAAGTTCAATGAGAAATACAGGATGTAATGAATGATTATTTTACACAATGGTCTAGAAATTGAGTTATTTGTTAGCTTTGGCAGAGCAATAGCAGTGCTAAATCATAAGAAGAGGAAGGCCAGCAAAAGCTGTTTGGGGGAAATCAAGAAATACAAGGATTTTATCATGCACCAGGGCACTTGGGCAGAAGAGAAACCAAGCTTGTGAATGTGGAAAGACATTCAGCCAGAACTCAAGCTTGTCAACTAACGGTGTACACAATTTGATGAAAAACCCTACAAATGACTTGACTGTGGCAAAAGCTCTGACGTCAGCTTCAGCCTGAATAGGCATCAAAGAAGCCTCCTTGGAGGGAAGCCCCATAAGGGCAGTCAGTATGTGTCAGCCCTTTGAGGTAGTCCAGACAAGAAACCAAAACCATGAAGACGTAACATTACCTTATGGTAAGTTTACAATAACAGAATCTTTTAGGCCTAAAAGCCCTTCCTGTGATGGTCAAATAAGACCGCTTAGCCTGCAACTGGATAGTGGGAATGGTAAGAAGCTCAGAAGAAACCCTCCCTAGTGTCTTGGGCTGTAAAAGAGATGGTGAGAGAATTATAATTTCAGGCTTGCAAGACTGATGCAAGCCTTACCAGGGAGAGCAAATAGGAAACGCAACCAGATAAGCTAATTTTACTTTATTGTAAAGCTACATTAATAGAATCCTGCAAGTTACCTGAGTAATGAAACATCTGCAAGCAAACCACCTTCGAGTTCATAGACCACCAAGGACTCCATAAAAATTGCATACTGTTGTCTCACTCTTTTGTACCAGAGTACAACAGCATTCCTCAACTTGTTAATGTTGGGGTGGCAAAAAAATTCCCACACTAGTCAGGAATTCTAAGAGATAAAATAATCCCAATTTATCTGGAACAGGAGTCTCCAACCACTGGGCCTTGAGCTATTCAGAACCAGTCTGCAGAAGTGATGGGCCTGCTGCTCGCTTGGAATTACCTCTCCCCACCCCGCCACTCCACAAAGCCGGAAAGGATGGGGAACTCTGATCTGGAAAACATCAAGGACAAATGAATCACCAAAAACTCTAAATAATAATAATAATAATAATAATAATAATAATAATAACAACAACAACAACAACTACTACTACTACTACTACTACTACTACTACTACTACTTTGTCATTGTATGTGTATACACAGTATACCCATACAACGAAATTCACTTAACACCCAAAGACCAGGTCCAACACACATAACAATCCCCAAACACCCCCCCACCCACCACAAATTCCCCACCCCTAAACCACCCAAACATCCACACAACAGACCAAGTAATGCTGTCCAACAGCTCACCGATGGTGGCCCTTTAGTTCATTGTTGACTGCAATTTATGTGCAAAATAATACGTTTCCTTCACCAACTGAAGCACTAAAGGTCGATACCGAGCTCTTCAGCTACTTCAGAGATTAGTTGATCAGGACCTCAGATTTTGATGTAATTATAAAGTTAGGAAAGAAAAAAAAAACAGGTGGACTACATGTTGCTTAAATGTCCATATTTTATCCTAACAATCACTTGCAAGCAAAGCAGTGCAAATTCTCCGCTTACTAGCAGTTCCATCACTGTTCAGCCTGTCTAAACAGGGGCTGGTAAATAAAAATCATGTAATTGTCTTCTTTAACCCTTAAAAATATTGTGTTAAAATTATTGTCTTTCAAATCTACAAACGTCCTTTGCTTATTAGGGCTGTCCTGCCTGGAATTTCCTATAGGAAATAGTCCTCAGATGTGAAGTCTGATCTATAAGAGGATTAAATGAAGTCCAGCCACTAGGAGGAACTGTCCAGGGAGGCTGGACTCATTCTATACCCGTCAGTCCTTGCTTCATTTCCTTGCAGCATTTAGTCATCTGCATGGCTCATCTTAAAAGGAGCCTGCTCTTTAATAGTACTTACCTTATGGTTGCATTTTTTTTTGCGTGTTCTATTTTTAAAGCAGGGCAAAATGAACATATTTTAATTGTTGCATTTACTGGAAATACTGAAGGAGTTCTTAGGTGGGGAAAGTTTTTTGTTTGCTTATATTTCATATTTCTTAATTGCCCATCTCCCTCATTACTTTTAATCTCTCTATACTCATTGTCAGACAGCATATTTGCACATGCTGAGTCCCGTATTAAATTGATCACAGGTGAACAATTTGCTGTACAATCCAAACCAAGCTGCATAGTGAGACCAATTCTGGCTTGCTGGTTCAGCATTTTGGCCAATATTTGGGGTGTCTGTAAGTTATGGCCAAAGGCAGAGTTTCAGTCTTGTTGTTGACTTTTTCAACCATACTGTATTCCAGGCTGCATCAGATCTGTTATATTGTCGGCTGCAGTAGAGAAGAAGAGACAGCATAAGTAAAACAGCATTTATTGACTCAACTGAAATTACTGAAGAACAGGCAAATTCCTGTAATTTATACTCTGGGCCTCAACCAATCATAATACTTGAAAAAGCCCACCCAAATATGAATGTTTTAAGTTTCTCTCCAAAATACTTGAAGTTAACAGTTAGGGCAGGGGTCAGCAACCTGCGGTTCTGGAGCCCCATGTGGCTCTTTCACCCCTCTACTGCGGCTCCCTGTCACTCAAAATATGCGTCACAACTGCCAATGTACGACACCCGCCGGCCTGTGATTTACTGAGCTTTTCAACCCCCAGTAGGCCAACCATGGATAAAGCCAAGAAAAGAAAAGTTTCAGAAGAAAACAGAAGGTTTAATTCAACTACATATGCTAGTTTTGTGGCCCCTTAAGAAATAGTCAGGCAGAGAAAGGGTTTTGTGGCTCCCAGGGTTTTCTTTTCTGTGGGAAACGGGTCCAAATGGCTCTTTGAGTGTTTAAGGTTGCACATCACTGAGTTAGGGTCATCTAAAGCAGAGGTGGTATTTAGCCGGTTTGGACTAGTTCGCCCAAACAGGTAGTGGAAATCACCCGCCCAGGCTCTATGCCATCCTATTTAGGCATGTTTTTGAGGTCGAGCGCATGTGTGGAAGGCACACATGTGAGCAAAGCAGATGCGCGGAAGGCAGGCGCACACGGCGAACCAGTAGTAAGATAATCCGAAACCCACCACTGATCTAAAGGTTAGTTTCACTTTAGCAGTGCTTAACAGTTTGTTTGTTTTGTTTTATTTGATTTGTATACCGCCCTACTCCCGAAGGACTCAGGGCGGTGAACAGCCACAAGATAAAAACACATAAATACAAAATTTAAAAACAGAATAAAACCGAATTAAATAATTTGGCTGAGGACAGATTTAAAACACCCCAATAAATTAAAACCAATTAAAATTTGTATTTTAAAAGGGAAAAATTAGGCCAGGCCAGCCTGATGGAATAAAAAGGTTTTAAGAGCGCGGTGGAAGGTGCGTAGATCTGGGATCCTCCGTATCTCCAGGGGGAGCTCATTCCAGATAGTAGGTGCCCTCACAGAGAAGGCTCTCCCCCTGGGGGCCGCCAGTCAACATTGTTTGGCCGACGGCACCCAGAGAAGCCCCTCTCTATGAGAGCGTACCAGCTGGTGGGAGGCTACTGGTGGCAGCAGGCGGTCTCGTAGATAACTAGGTCCTAAGCCATGGAACGCTCTAAAGGTGGTAACCAAGACCTTGAAGCGCACACGGAAGACCACCGGGAGCCAGTGCAGCTCGCGCAGGAGAGGTGTTATATGGGAACGCCATGTCGCTCCCATAACCACCCGCGCGGCCGCACTCTGCGCCAGTTGGAGCCTCCGGGTGCTCCTCAAGAGGAGCCCCATGTAGAGAGCATTGCAGTAGTCCAGGCGGGAAGTGACGGCATGAGTGACCATGATGTTACATCTTTTCTATCCTGCTCTACGGAGTTGGTCTCTGACAGAAAACCACTTGAAGAAACTAGAAGCATTTGAAATGTGGATTTACTGACAGCTGTTACATATAACCTGGGTTAACAAAATCACAAATGAGGAGGTGATAAGCCGCCTGGGAAAGTAAAGGGAAATAATCAAAGCCATTAAAAAGCTAAAGTTAGAATATTTTGGACATGTGATGTGACACCCAGAAAAATACAGCATCCTTCACTTAATCCTCCAGGGAAAAATTGAAGGCAAACGAGGCCCAGGCAGAAGAAGAACATCATGGCTTCAAAACCTAAGGGACTGGTTTGGACAAAACTCAGCAGCACTTTTTCATACGGCTGTTGTCAAAAATAGGATTACCAACATGATCGCCAACGTCTGATGACCAACATGGCACAAGAAGAAGTGCTTAACACAACTGTATGTATTCAATACATAACAAGATCATTAAAAAAAAAAAAGAACTGAGGAGACACTGCAGTGAGAGCATTTCCATTTTGTGGCTGTTCTAATTTCTCATCTGTAGCTAGAAGCCAGAAAAGTAGTGTTACTTTCCCTGAGGAAATTAAAGGGAGTTAATTAAAGGGAGGGAATGGGTTTCTTTTCCAATTTGGTACAAATTCCCAAGAGATTGAAGTAAGGAACTTTGAGTTCATATGGAATCAAGTAGGCATTAAAATGCATTAATAACGATATCTTGTTCCTTTGATTGAGAATTATGTGCCATCAGATTGGTGATGACTCTTAGCAACCACACTGGTGTGTCTTCTCCAGGATGATCTGTTCCCAGCCTAACTCTTCAGGTCTTCCAGTGGTGCACCCATCACTGCTGTAATGAAGTCCATCCATCTTGTAACTGGTTTGTCCTGTTCTTCTATTTCTTTCTTGTCTTATTCTTAAACATGCAATAAAGACATTTCCTAGTAGTTCAGTATGAACATTATGTACAAGTGGAGGATTCGTGCTGATATCAAACTCCAAGTTACTTGATTTGCTTCTCTCTGCTCAAATTTCAGAAGAATTTGGAGAGAAAAAGGCTGGCCTCTCTACAGCACTGCTGAATTCCTCGATTGTTACGCAGAAAATGACATTCAATGGGTTTTTGTCCACCGTCACACTGTATTTAGTAATGCGGCTTAATGGGAGAAAGTAGGGCAGGAGAAATGCTGCCTATCATTCTATCACCTCCACGTTCTGCTTCTTCAGAAATTGTAATTTTAGCTTAGATACAAATATGACAGGAAGAAATTCTAACAAGATGTGGCAGGTGGAAGCCCACACCTTTTGACTCCATAAATTACAGGCCTCCATATATCTCCTTAATCCTGGAAAGAGGCCATATATAACTGTTTTAAAAGTGAATTTCTGGGGCCATTATAACAGCTATCCCTTGACTTCAGTCTTTCAGTGCTGATTCCCGTCTCCCTTTTAAAGGAACAGCCTCGAGACTGGTTATTTATTTCTCTGGGCAGTTTTTAAGCCTTATTCAGTGCTTGAGTGAAATTCAATGCCTCTCCCACTTCCACAAATCACAAAAGTAAAGAAGAGGATTCCAGACATTTTTAAGGATGGGTGACTCTTTGGGGGGCAAGAATGCAAGCTTTCCCATAAAGATCTTTGATGGCCGAAGCTGCAAATGGGCAGGGAAGAAACAACAGTCTAAAGAGCCAAGAACATCTGCAAACATAGTAAAAAAAAAAGTCAAGATGGCGGCAATGATTGTGCAATTAAAAGTTCCGTCCCCTTTTTCTGAGCCATGTGGCACAGTGGTTAGAATGCAGTATTGCCTTCCATTGAGGACCTTATACTGCACGAGTCAAAAAGAGGGCTGCGAAAATATCTACAGACCCCTCACATCCTGGACATAAATTATTTCAACTTCTACCCTCAAAACAACACTATAGGGCACTGCACACCAGAACAACTAGACACAAGAACTGTTTTTTCCCGAATGCCATCACTCTGCTAAACAACTAATTCCCACAACACTGTCAAACTATTTACAAAGACTGTATTACTATTATTCTTCTCTTCCTTACTAGTATCTCTCTTCCCACTTATTACTATAACCATGTCACTTGTATCTCTCAATTTATATTGTTTTTGTTTCCTAGTACGATTTGATAGTTTATTAGTAACCTTGACTCTCACTAAGTGTTGCATCTTTTTATTCTTGATGAATGTATTTTATTCTCCTTATGTACACTGAGAGCATATACCCCAAAGACAAATTCCTTGTGTGTCCAATCACACTTGGCCAATAAAGAATTCTATTCTATTAAGGCTAACTCTGCATTCCACTGCCAGTAGTTCGATCCTGACCGGCTCAAGATTGACTCAGCATTCCATCCTTCCAAGGTTGGTAAAATGAGGACCCAGATTGTTGGGGGCAATATGCTGACGTTGTAAACCACTCAAAGAATGCTGTAAAGGACTATGCAGTGGTATATAAGTCTAAGAGCTATTGCTATTGCTACTCTATGTGCATGCCAAGCACATTAAAGAGAATACAGTTGTATAGTTGTGGCCATCTTGACTGTTGCAATCTCCCCCAACACATACTCTTAAAAGAAATGGACAAGCATTATTGTAATTAGTTTTACTTATGTTTCTTTTCTTATGTTTCTTTTCTTAGCACCAAGTCTTTTCTGACTTTTTTGCCCTCCGCATAACTTTGCTTATCCCAAAATGGAATTGTAGGATGGATGTATATCGCTTGTGAGTTTTTGCAATACCCATGGCCATTTTAAAAAAACATGCACCGAATGATGCAATATTTTATTACAAATTGTACATAGTTTTATATCCTGCTTCACATCTAGGTCTCAAGGCATAAAAGGAATAGCAAAAAACAACCCAATAAATCCACAAACTAACATGATCTGAAACAACAGAAGGAAGCTTTTTTCCCCCGATGGCTACTTAAACAGTGGCCATTTCTCCCAGAAGGCCCTTTAAAGTAGTTATGCATCAAAATACAAATGACTGTGGAATACGAAAATAGGGAGGCACAATCTTATAGCTTTTTAAAAAAGCCTGTAATTTATTGGCAGTCATTATTCGCTCACTCATTCGGTAAATACATTGCAATTCCACTTTAGTGCTGAAAAAGCACTTAAAGTAGCTAACGTAATTTAATCCATTAAAAATGCAAATAAATTAATGCATAACACTGCAATTAATGGCAATCAGAAACCAAGAACACGGAAAAAAAAGAGGGATGCAGGGAGGGAGAAGTCAAGTCATCCCATACAGTATGTAAATACTACCAATTGAAGCTAAACAATGTTTACACTGTGAAAGGTGATTGGCCATGTACAAATGGCTTCCTTACTCAGATAGAAGGAATGTATGATGCTGCAATCACATATTAATTAAACATTATGTATTAATCCCCACAATTAATCCATTTGTGGAGAATCCCAGAAACTGAATCATATCCTGTCTCCAAAGTCTCCTCCCATCCTGGACATAAACTATTTGAACTCCTACCCTCAAAACGACACTACAGAGCACTGCACAACAGAACAACTAGACACAAGAACAGTTTTTTCCCGACCGCAATCACTCTGCTAAACAAATAATTCCCTCAACACTGTCAAACTACTTATTAAGTCTGCACCACTATTAATCTTCTCATTGTTCCCACCACCCATCTCCTTCCACTTATGACTGTATGACTGTAACTTTGTTGCTTGTATCCTTACGATTTATATTGACTGTTTCCTAATGTGATTTGATTGCTTATTTGTTCCCTATGATTATCATTAAGTGTTGTAAGTGTTGTACCTTATGATTCTTGAAGAAATCCATCTTTTCTTTTATGCGCATTGAGAGCGTATGCACCAAGACAAATTCCTTGTGTGTCCAATCACACTTGGCCAATAAAGCATTCTATTCTATTCTAAAAAGTCTGTATTCACACACAAATGGCTAATTTGTGGGTTGCTGTGAACACAAAGAGGAATTTTCAAGACCTCCCTAAATCCGCTCAAATACTCTCGCAGCTGGAAGGCCTTTGATAGGAGAACCCCTACCCATCCACCTCCGCTTCCAAAGGCACTCTGCACAAGCTCAGAGACCCTCAAGCCCTCGCTCTGCCATTGAGGCAGGGAGTTCCCAGCAGGCCGCTGTGAGATCCCCCGTCGTCCAGCAGGGGGCTCTGGCGTTTGCAATCAAGAGGCTTCTTGGCTTTGTTTGAACTGGGCCGCTTGGCAGCGTTGTGTTAGTTTCCTGGGTCAGAGGTAGCTCTTGCTGCAAGCAGCCGCCTCCTCCTGCTCTTCCATTGTAAGCCAGGCGGGCGAGTTGCAGGCGCGGGGCTGGTCTCGCGCCCTTCCCCGAAGCCCGGGCGGCGCGCGGCGGCGATGTAGGCGGGCGCGTGGACCTTTTGCACCCTCCGACTTCGCGGCACAAAGCGGCTCCGCGGCTTTTCCGCACCCCGCCAACCCGTCTGTGTACCTCCGCGGGACGCGGCGCCCGCCGCTGCCGCCTTTATGAGCTCGGGCGTCCGGGAGCACAAGGTAGAGTGTCCCCGCCAAGCCCCCGGGAGTGGAATCGGGTGGAGAGCGGCGGGTCGAGTTGCAAGCCTTTGCACTTGCTACCATCATCTAGGGTGGGAAGGAAGGGCGAGGAAGCATAATGTCTCTGAGCATACGCAGAATACCTTTCCTTTCTGAACTGTTTTCCTTTCTCCCACTCCGGGCGAAATGCAAACTGTCGCTTATAGATGACTATATAGGCTTATTCATCCTGTTTTCATAGTGACAGCAGGTGTGAGTGGAAGCCTTTGTATTTTGGATGTTCCTTAATCAAAATGACCCTTGTCTGTGTAGTGAGTAAAGGAAATGTTTTGGAATAAGGTCCTTCTAGGATGTGCTTTGCTTGAGGAAGAAATGAAGTAGAGTTTATAAATGATGGCTCCTAGCAGAAGATCCGGGATGGGAGGTAGGGGGGAAAAGTGTCTCATTTTATTAGGTTTTTTTTTTTTTTTACTGTTAAAGGACATTAAGGACTGCCCAATCTAAACTTAAGCAAATATGTCTGGCTTTATAAGTATAGTAAATTGCTGCTTGCAGACATCAGAAGCTGGTTCACCTTTCCGTGTTTGCAGCACCCATTTAGTCCCTTTCTAGGGAATGCAGGATTTTAAATTCTGAATATTATTTTATGTGTAAAAAAGTGGAACAAAACCCCAAACTTTCCAACTATCACACTGAACCAAACTTGTAAGCGTGTCTAACACACACATATCGTGCTATTAATAACATTTAAGTAAGTTAATATAGTAAAATAATGGGAGGGGGATTATATAAATTAGCACATGCATTCTGAATTTCTAAATACTGTGGCCTCCCAAACAGTTTTCCTAGTGATACAATACTTAAATGCCCATTAAAAGACGGGTAAAATCCAATAAGAGAAAAAATATCTGTAGCTCTGGATTGAACTCTGTGCTCTTGGTACTCTCTGAACTTAGTTTGTTTGCAGACATTTCGTTATACAACTATGGTAAGTAACTTCATTGTGCCTTGTGATGTTACTAAATTGGGTAATGAAATGTCTGTAAGCAAATAACCAAGAACAGAGAGCACCAAGAACTCCGGAGGAAAGTTTTTAATTGATAGAGCATGGTTGTTCTTTGAACCTTGTAGCATAGATTTTCCTGCATAGAATTGGTAGAAGTCCTGCAAATTTTACTCCATTAGTTGTTCAGTGTATACTTTTCTAAGAAGTTGTTTGTGTTGCAAGTATAAATTAGATCTTTTAACAGAAAAATAGGTGAATTGGTGGAAAAATGATTAAAAAGTCAGAAGATAATTGTTCACACGGGAAATTTTCCAGGAATGCAGCTTTTCCAGATATGAGAACAACAACTTTGAACTCTGAATGCTGTGGGCTTACATTTGGGTGGTGGGGCAGGCTTAAAGTACAGATGTTTTTCCTGTTTTGTAAATTCTCCAGCCTTAACTGTACAACTGTACAATGTTGACTCCCCACCAGGTGAGAGGAGGTCACAGGATGAGCCATATGGAGGAGAACTTTAGCCCTGAAGAGGCTCGCTCTCAGCTGGTGACCAAAAGAAAATTGCTTAAGATGCTAAGCTTAAGCCCTGGACACAGCCAAGCCCGCGGGTCTGAAACAAGGGAGAAGAAGATACCATCGATGACATGGCCTGTGAAACCAGTGCATACCATCAAGAAACGCAAAGCCTTTTTGGTGCATCGGGGTACCCAGACAGAAGAGATCCCGGATATCTGCATTGAATGTGGGAAGGTCTTCATCCAGAACTCCAGCCTGATCAGCCCGTGGCCTGTCCAGAGCGACGATAAGCCGCACAAGTGTTCCGAATGCGGGAAAAGTTTTTCTGTCCGTTCCAGCCTCAACCGACATCAGAGAATTCACACCGGGGAAAAGCCATACATCTGTCTCGACTGTGGCAAGCGATTCAACGATAAGTCCAACCTTACTCAGCACCAACGGATCCACACGGGCGAGAAGCCCTACGAGTGCATTGACTGTGGAAAAAGTTACAGCCGCAGCTCTCACAAGAAGAAGCATTTGAAGGACCCGATGGAAGAGCTGCAAGAAGTCTGCGCCCCAGTGGACAGGGCCAATGCCAGTGCCGTTGATGAGAAGCCCAAAGGGAAACAGAAAGCAGAAGTGATGAACACGTGTACGGAGTGCCTGCGGAGTTTCGGCCACAACGCTGACCTGATCAAGCACATGCGCATCCACACGGGGGAGAAACCCTACAAGTGTAACATCTGCGAGAAGAGCTTCAACGTCAGTTCTAACCTCTTTCGACACCAGAGAATCCACACCGGCGAAAAGCCGTACGTGTGTTCCGAGTGTGGGAATTGCTTCACTGACAAATCGACCCTGGTCCAGCACCATCGGATCCACACCGGGGAGAAACCTTATGCTTGCCGGTTCTGTGGCAAATGTTTCAGCCACAGCTCCCACCACAAGAGACATGAGAAGATCCACAACCGAGAGAACCCCCTCTTTGCCTACCCAATCCCGTTGTTTTAACAGGTTGCTCCCATTGGAAGGGAGGATAGAGATAACTGTATCTTGGGGAAATTCCTTTATTTTTGTTTCTTTTGACTGATTTCTGCCCCAGAAAGTTTGCTTTCAGTTGAATATAATTTAGCAATGTCTAAAGATGTTATAAGAATCTAAGTGGTACAGAGCAGCCTTTTCCTGCCTGGAATATTCTATGGCTGTGTTTTTCAATCTGGGCTGATGGAAGATTTGTGGACTTCAGTTCCCAGAATTCTCCAGGTAGCTTGCTGGCTGGGGAATTCTGGGAGTTGAATTTCACACATCTTCTAGCAAGCCAAGGTTGAGGAACATTGCTCTCTAGGGGTGGTTGAATTGCAGTTTTAGTGGTGGTGCTTTTCTGGGAATTTATGAGACTACAGTTCAATACATCTAGAGCAAATTGATTTGGAGAAAACCACTGGGTAAATTAGAATGAATGCTCAGCGTGTGCTGAATTTTGGTAAAAGCCTTGGAATATTCCTAATTTCAGGTGGGTTTTCAGAATATTGATATTTGGTTGTTTCTCAAATAGGTCCTTCACAGGAATATTGGAGATACTTTGAAATCCTGTATATATCACTTCTGTTTTTGTATGGAAAGCTATCAAATTATTTATTGATAATCTCCTCATTGTATTTAATTATGAGCGAACCTCCTAGTGATTCCATTGTTTTGATTCCCTTTGTTTCTGGCTCACCTAAACAAGCCTTCCCCCCCAGCCTGGGGAACTCCAGGTATGCTGGATAGTGACTCCCATCCTCCTCCGCTTCAACCTGCGGAGGATGGGAGTTGTAATCACATACATCTGGGTAGACTGGACTGAGAGAAGCTGGATTGCACGGACCAGGCCACAAGTGAAAAAAGAGATGGGAAGGCTCCCAATCTCTATGCAAAGACACTCTGGAGTAATTTAGGCAAGGTGTAAAATTGCCTGAATAAATCTTTGGCTTTAAGGGAGAATATTTCCTGGCCATTGAACACCCTCTACAACCATCTACTAAATTAGAAGGCCCAAGTTAGTGAAACCTATATTTTGATGGACTGAGATTTTTTTTTCCAGATCTCTTGTTGTGATTAGCTGAGTGGGTTGAATTCCCTTGAGGCCTCTCTAAAAATTATGTTTGTCAAATCTTGGATCTGTTGTTCTTTGCTGCTCTTTCTCAGCATTTGGCAATTAGGAATGGACATCCAGCAGCTGAAGATGGTCATAATTCTCTAATGACAGGAAGACAAATTGTGCGTTGGCACTTTAAGAGACTATTGTGTGGCTATTGTGCTTGGACTTCTCCAGGCCAGAGACTCCCTCAGTTGCTCACCCAGGAGACTGAGGAGGTGTGTACATATATGTCTGTGTGGGTGTGTGTCACATGTACACACAGACTGGTTAAAAACCAAACTAAGCAAGGTGGGATCTGAAAGTAACTCAACACACCTGTATTACCGGACCACAAAACATATGAATGCAATATGTAATGAAATGGAGGATATTTGTAATTTTTTGTGGTGAGCAGGTCACATATAGATAGAATTTATTCCACCATGAAGAATCTTACCAAAATTCTTAGTGGACCCTGAGTCTTGTTTTCTGATAAAATTTTATTTTATTTGAAGTATTATTTGAAGTATCGCAGCCTTCAGGACAAAGTTGGAATGTCCAGAAGAGCTGCTGTCACCTTATCCCTTAATTTCTTTGTATGTTTTCATTTATTAAATCCAGTTTATGTTCAGATACATGTTCTCTCACCAGTTCTGATCCATCTACCAGTCCCTGCTACTCAGATTGGAGAAAATATTGTTGGAATCTTGGCACTTTGCAGGCAGAATTGTTCCCTCTGTGCCTCCGGTTCTTGTCAGTATTTTAAAAAAAGGGGGGGGAAATGGAGAGAAAGAAAAGTTCCATCGGGAATATGTAGTGATCTACTAACCAGAGAGTTGTGTTGATTAATTAGTGAAAAGAAGGCCAATAATGTTGATAGAAATCAGCTGGGGCTGTATATCTAGATCTAACAGAAGTAGCCAGAAAATGAAAAATAAGTAACACAGTGGAGAAGGTTTGAAATTAGCTGTCCATAGAAGAATGTTTTTTGCTGTAGCGAAATAATTTTTGTGGCTATCTTTTATCCTTTCCGTAGATATCCTTTACGAAAATATTTGTCATTTAATAGAATCCGATAGGATCTGTGACCTATTGTAGCAGTTGATTCTACAGGTTAATTAAGGCTTTTAAGTTATTACTGATGATACTGAGAAGGAAAGGGATAAGTGTTTCCTTAGTTCTACAGATAGAGGGGGGAAAGAACAAAAAACAAAAAAAAACCCACAAAGCATTCCAGTTGTTTTTGTTTGCATTTTTCTTTTTTATATTCAAGAGAGCAATGTCTTGGTTAACACGGGCATTTAGAATGTTTTCACGTTATTTGTAAGAATTTTGGTTTTGCGTTCTGTGTGAGTTTTGTTTTCTTTGTTTGTTTGCTTGTTTTTAAGTTGGCCTGGTACAACCTGACCTCAAAGGTTTCTGCTGTTTCGTCTGCAGCAGCATCTCTGAAATATCACTGCAGAGTTGCCCGCAAGTCTAACATTCATTACGTTGGTCATTGCAGCACTTGGCACAGCTCTACCCCAAAGTATTTGTGCAATGGCATAGAGAGAGTGTCTTGAGTGCCCAAAGCACCATTTCCTTTTGTGTTTTTGCATTCTTGGATAACCAAGGCAATGAACCTTTGTATCCCCAGAAGCTCATTTGAAAGAATAATGGGGTTTATCTAAGTCAGTAAACTATGAAAGGTTCCATATCTTGCCTCCTGAAGATCAGTTTCACAAGGGGGGATTGTAGCCTAGTTCAGGGGTCTCCAACCTTGGCAAACTTTCAGCTTTGCTGGCTGGGAATTCTGGGTTGAAATCCACCAGGCTTAAAGTTGCCAAGATTGGAGACCCCTGGCCTAGTTCACTTTTTTAAAAGGGTTATGCATCAGCAATAGGGAACTTTTCTCCCTCCAAATTTGGTTGGTCTCCAGTTTGTAGCAGTCCCTGCTGCTCTGTCTAGAGTAGCATTTCTCCACTTTGTCAACTTTATGAAGCCTGGACTTCAACTCCCAGAATTCCCCAGCCAACATGGGTGGGTGGGGAATTCTGGGAGTTGAAGTCCAGACTTCATAAAGTTGCTAAAATTAAGAAACTCTGGTCTGGAAGGTGACATGCTCCCATTCCTGATAGATCAGACAAGGCCTGCTAATTGTGAGAAATGGAGGGAAATTCAGGTCCAGTGCTAATATAATTAAATACCAGATGTTGAAGAACAAAGAGTTGATTATGTTCCATCCCGTAACTAATGAAAATCTCGCAGTTTCTAGATGGGTCATAATAGAATCTTGGATTATATTATTTTTCCAACTAACTAGGCTGGTCTGAAAAGATGGGAAGACAATCCAACATTCTCAGCAGATACTAAGCTCTGTCAGACTCAATGAGTCTTCAGTCTGAATTAGTAAGGTTATTGCCAAATGTTTCTTCTCACTCTCTTGCTAACCACTATACTCACACAGCGTTACCTATAATTAGTACACTAAGCTCTTAATGATGGAACTTGAATGAACTGTATCATCGGGCATCCGTGAGGTATTTATGGTCCATATGTTTCCCAGTGCACTGAGTTTTCCCACAGTCTGCCCATTGTTTTCCAAAGCAAGGTTTCACATTAATTTCAGGTATAAATACATCTATATACACCAAATAACATTCCCTTCACAGGGAGGGTTACCTTACTGGATCTCACAAGTAAACAGTGCGGGGCCCTGGGGCTTTGGATTGGTGGGTATTGAAACCTACTCCCCATTGTGACTATCATTAATTTAGAGCATATCTCGGGATGTGTATGCGTCCGTATGAGTCATTCCCCCCGCCCAAAAAAGGTAATGTATAATTTTAAAGCAATCATGCTGTTAAAGTGAATGGAGATTTATAATAATTTAATCGGCATCGTATCTAAGCATTTCCCTGGTGAATGAAAATTTAAAAAATAAAATAAAATCCAACTTATTATGTTCAGTTTGCCTTTTTCTGCTTTGCTATTCTAAATTCCACCACCGAGTGTGCTTCTAGGGCAGACCCTGGCATTTTACAGCCCCTGGGCCACATTTGGCCCTTCAGCTGTCCCTATCTGGCCCCTTCTAATTTCAATTGGAAATTAAAAATGAAATAGTGCAGGACTTTTCTCCCCCTTCACTAAACCTGGCGTGGGCATAGCCAGCGCATGACACAACCGGGCTGCAAGTTTGACATCCCTGAAATAGTATATGCTCTGCACACAATACAGTTGCATTGCCTTTTATTGTGTTTTGAAGATGACATCAAATTATTTTCAATTTTATGTATGTGTGTGCATCAGTGGTGGAATTCAAATTTTTTTACTACCAGTTCTGTGGCTTGGTGGGCATGGCAGGGGAAGGATACTGCAAAATCTCCATTCCCTCCCCACTCTGGGGCCAGCCAGAGGTGGCATTTGCCAGTTCTCCGAACTACTCAAAATTTCCGCTACCGGTTCTCCAGAACCTGTCATAACCTGCTGAATAGCACCGCTGGCGTGCTTGCATACCCACAGCCCTATTGATTTGGCCTTCCATAACAGTCTAATTTCTCATGTGGCCCCTTGGGAAAATTAATTGCCCAGCCCTGTTCTAGGGGCTCACTTCTTGGATAATTAAGCCATACATACATAACCTTCAGGCTATTCCCTTTCGTGGTAAGCAACATTACACAAAAGACCAGAAAGGATGATGTCCCTCTATGGCCCATTTGCAAGGGTTTTTCACAAATACTTCCTTGCAACCCAGAGAAATTGTAGGCAAGGGCACCAGCATCAGTCACAATTGTGCTATGGGTGCCATTTCCTCCTAATAGAAGGCAACACAAGTTTTGTAAATTTTGGCCAGGATCTCCCAAATGCAACTGAAGAACTTGTAGCTTATCCTAGGCTGAGATCTTGAATGTAGAAAGTGACCCGCAAGTTAATACACTGGTATTTGTTTGCATCGCACCAATTGTAAAGTGCATCTTGCTGACTCTGTAGTGGGCAGAAGGAACTACAGGTCTTTTAACTTACGACCAGTCATTTAGTGACCAGGAGGACATCCAAACACGTGTTACTTATGACACAGTCACAAAGTGGTGGCTGCTGCAGCACCCTTATGGTCATTCACCTTTGCATGCTCTAGAAAGGTCCACAGGAGTTTGCAGCAGTCCAGAACTCATAGAACAGAATAACAGAGTTGGAAGGGACCTTGGAGGTCTTCTAGTCCAACCCCCCAGGCAGGAAACCCTGCACCACTTCAGACAAAGGATTATCCAACATCTTAAAAACTTCCAGTATTGGAGCATTCACAACTTCTGGAGGCAAGTTGTTCCACTGATTAATTGTTCTAACTGTCAGGAAATTTCTCCTCAGTTCTAAGTTGCTTCTCTCCTTGATTAGTTTCCACCCATTGCTTCTTGTCCTGTCCTCAGGTGCTTTGGAGAATAGCTTGACTCCCTTTTCTTTGTAGCAGCCCCTGAGATATTGGCACAGTGCTATCATGTCTCCCCTAGTCATTAAACTAGAAATAAACTAGAGCCTTGGTGGCACAGCAGACTAAAGTGCTGTTAAGTAGCACTTAGCTGCCAGCTGCCTGCAATTACTGCAAGTTCAAATCTCACCAGGCTCAAGGTTGGGTCAGCCTTCCATCCTTCCGAGGTAGGTAAAATGAGGACCCAGATTGTGGGGGCAATAAGCTGACTTTGTATAAAAAAGAACACCGCTGGGGGGGGGGAAAGCCCTACTAAAGTGGTGTTAACACTTCACTCGTGTTTAAGAGAAGGTGAGCTTGTTCCCTGGGGTGCATGGCATGGTCTCAGAAGTGACCACCATTTTCCAAACACCCACAGTTCAGTGTGGCTGCCCTCAAAACAGCAGTCGCTTCTGAGATCACACCATATGGTCCAGGAACAAAGAGCTCTTCCCTAATGCCAGTGCCTGAGAAAGGTAAGTGTGTGCTGGCTAATGTAGGATGAGGCCCAGAGAGGTGGGAAACATTTTCAAGGCCTGCAGGAACCCTTGAGGGGTGGGAAGCAGAGGGTCAGTTGCCTCGGCGTGGGTAAGGCCTGGGCAGTGGTGGGTTTCAAAAATTTTTATTACTGGTTCTGTGGGTGTGGCTTGGTTCTGTGGGTGTGGCTTGGTGGGCATGGCATGGGAAGGATACTGTAAAATCTCCATTCCCACACCACTCCAGGGGAAGATTACTGCAAAATCCCCATTTCTTCCCGATCAGTGGGACCCAGGAGGCAGAGAATAGATGGGGGTGGGGCCAGTCAGAATTTTTACTACCGGTTCTCCGAACTACTCAAAATTTCCGCTACCGGTTCTCCAGAACTGGTCAGAACCCGCTGAAACCCACTTCTAGGCCTGGGGAAGGGCTGATGCCACGCCTCCCAGAGGCCTCCCTTTGAGGCACCCGATGCTCCACTTAATGACCCATGTGTTCATTTAACAACCATATCAGGGAGAGCAGGGACTGGGCTTATAAATGAGGTAATGACACACGGACACTTCACTTAGTGGCAGTCACGACTTCTGATCACAATGTGCTATTACGGTCATGAGGGCTGCCTGTTCCATGTGGGACAGGATGAAGAGCTGATACCAAGACAGGGGTCAGATAAATGAAACCTAAATTTAGCTCTTAAAATAAAAGCGTGCAAGGAAGGATTAGGGAAAATCATTGTTCAGAAATTAATAATATCCAGCCTCGGATTTGCTTTTCCCCCCCTCATTCTTGGGTTTTCTCTATGCTTTTTTTCTGATTAAAAAAAAACAAACAAAATATATAAATCTTATGTCTTCCTCAGGGATCATACAGCAAAGGTTTCTTCACTAACTTTTGGTTCTTGAAAATGCTCCTATTTTGGAGAAAGGAGTGTGGAGCTATACAGGCAGTCCTTGACTTAACAATGATAATTGAGCCCAAAATTTCTGTTGCTAAGTGAGTCACTTGTTAAGTGAGTTTCGCCCCATTTTAGGACCTTTATTGCCACAGTTGTTAAGTGAGTCACTGCTGTTGTTAAGTTAGTAACACGGTTGTTAAATGAATCTGGTTTCCCTATTGACTTTGCTTGTCAGAAGGTCGTCAAAGGTGAAGCCTGGGACACTGCCACCGTTGTCAATATGAGTCAGTTGCCAAGCATTTTAATTTTGATGACATGACAGTGGAGATGCTGCAATATTCGTAAGTCATAGTCACTTTTTTCAGTGCCGTTGTAACTTTTGAATGGTCACTAAATGAACTGTTGTAAATTGAGGATTACCTGTACTTTTTGATATTCCTTTCAAGTGATTGGTGGTCTGATGTATATCTTAAGTCTGTTTTGGATGAGCAAATGCAAAAGAATCCTTACCGGCTGCTTCCGTATTCAAAACCATGCTCAAAAACTGTGTCCAACTTCATATGCAAACAGGCTGAATTGTGTGCTTTTTTTAATCAGTCCAACTGTGAGAAGTATACTCAAACCTGGAATATTTTTCTCCCTCTCCCTGAGTGAATATTTTTATAATAAGCATGATGCTTGGTTTTATGTATACTGCTACATTGTGAGTCCCTTAACAAGCCAGAGTTGGCTATATTTACACACTGCATAAAATGTAAACCATGGTCTACAATAAGCTAAGCATTCGGCACACTAAGCCAAAATCAGCAAACTACCCATAATTTATCATGATACATGAACCGAGACAGAAGTTTTATTGTTCTTTTCCTGGTCTGGGAACTTCCTTGCTAGTATGTTCGATACTTTTCCTGATGCATTTTGGAAAGAAAAATTAAGACTCCATAACAAAATCTGGTCATAGTTCTAAGGTTCTTTCAGTGGAACCCCTGAAAAATGGTTTCTAAAAAGATAAGCAGGTAAGCAGAGTGGTGATGCTTGGCTATTATCCGTGACATTATTGTTTTGTTTAATTCTGGCTTCAGTCTGAATCCAACATTTTTAGAGCACTGGTAATGGGTTTTTTTTTGAGATCTCTTCTATGCTCTGCATTTGTAGCATTGCTGCTTTATAACCCTTTGGCTGATGCTGTTTTATGGAGAACATTAGTCCAACCATGGGAGTTATGTCTTCATGGTCTGCTGGTGACCATTAACTGTGAAAGAATTAAACCAACTCATGAATGATAGGACTTGGCAGCTCCAGGTTATAATCTTCAGATACTCAGTTGGGCTTGCAGGCTTTCTCCATAGCCCTTCAGCCACTATGAAACGCTTCAGCAAATATGTCCGATCTAATCAGGCTATACCAGATAGGTTGGTGGTCTGAAGGTGATGCAGCCAATTGAAGAAAGTTTTGCTCCTCAGAAAAGGTAGTAAGAGACTTATATCATCTTCTAGTGGCTTTATGAAATACCGTCTGGGCAAATTCCCTGAGCTTTGAGCCCCTTTGATACATTTGTTTTACCTTTTAAGATGTCTTGCACAGGATCCTTTGCCTTAATAACCAAAGCATAGAAAGGATTTGCAATTTACGTGCAAGTAGTCCTTGATTTACAACAACAACTAAGACCAGAATTTCCATTGCTAAGCAAGACACTTCTTAAGCGAATCATGCTCAATTTTATGATCTTTTTTTTTTTTGCCACAGTTCTTAAGCAAAACCCTGCAGTTCAAAGCGAATCCGGATTCCCAGATTGACTTTAAAGATTAAAAGCCAACTGGGAAGGCCATAAATAGTGATTACACAATCCGCCTGATGCTGTAAATGTTGTAAATATATGCTGGTTGCCAAGTGCCAGGATTTTGATCATGGGAATGCTATTACGATTACAAGTGCAAGGACCGGTTGTTAGTCACCTTTTTTTTAAGTTCTGTTGTAACTTTGAACAGTCGCTAAACAAATGGTTGTAAGTCAAGGACGCCAAGGTGGCACAGTGGTTAGAGTGCAGCACTGCAGGCTACTTCAGCTGACTGCTAACTGCAGTTCAGCAGTTCAAATCTCACCAGGCTCAAGGTTGACTCAGCCTTCCATCCTTCCGAGGTGGGGGGCAATAGGCTGACTCTGTAAACCGCTTAGAGAGGGCTGTAAAAGTACTATGAAGCAGTATATAAATCTTAAGTGCTATTGCTATTGCTACCTGTAATACTCACTTGAATTTAATGTTATAGAAACTATTATTCACTTTATACTTTAGGTGGGGAAATAACATTCTTGAGAGTTTTCCTTTTCCATATTCAAACTTAGTTCTCTGAGCAGAGCTAGATGCAAATACGTGTAGGGGAGAAATAACCTAACGGGCATTTTTACACAGCTGCCATTGTCCTCCCCTCAAATAATCCCCTCCTCACCCCTAAAACTGGTCTTGCAAGAAGCAGGTGAAAATGACTAGAGACAGCGTGTACTCTTGCAGTCAACCTCATTTGGCTTATTTTAAGTCAAGGAACAAAAATAATTTGTCTGTGAAATAATACTACAGTACTACAGGTAGTCCTTGACTTACAACCACAGTTGAGCCCAAAATTTATGTTGCTAAGCGAGACAATAGTTAAGTGAGTTTTGTCCCATTTTGAAATCTTTCTTGCCACTGTTGTTAAAGGGAAATTGCATTTGTTAAGTTAGTAACATGGTTGTTAAATGAATCTAGCTTCCCCGTCAAGTTCGTTTATCGGAAGGTTGCAAAAGTTGATTCCATGACTCCGGGACACCGCAACCGTCATAAATACATGCCAGTTGCCAAGCCTCTGAATTTTGGTCACATGGCCATGGGGATGCTGCAACGGTTGTGTGAAAATGGTATCAGTAACTTTCTTTTCAGTTCCGTTGTAACTTGGAATGGTCACTAAACGAATGGTTGTAAGTTGAGGACTTGCCAGTATTATCAACAATCCTACAGCATGGGGTGCGAAGATTTAAGGAAAGAGTGTGGGGAGATCCATATCAGGAGATGAAAATCGGTGGTAATTCTTGCCAAAGGGAATGTCGACTCCCTTCAGTTTAAGTGGAGCTCGACTGTTGCAGTGTGATGGAAGAGAAGCAGAGGCCAAAAGTCCCTAATTGCATAAGTAGCAAGTGTTTTGCTCCAGCAGCATCTCCCATGTACAGCAATCAGTGTCACAACTTTGAAACACATTGTACATGGCAGCACATTGAAGCCAACGTTTCACAAAAGATGCAACGGAAAATGGAGGGAGGGAAAGAGTTTTCAGGCAAAAAGTTAGGACAGATTGGACTGTATATTGTAATGTTTTGTGAGTGAAGCAATAATCTCATTATCAGGATATTACACCAACAGAAATCCATCCCCCATCACCATCACCTGATCACCTCAAGAATTTTTTTCCAATTTGAGGGGGCTGGGGAACTTTTCAATGCTATTAGAAAATTGAGACAAATGGTTGTAAGTCAAGGACTATGTGTAATTAACTCAAATCCATCTAGTGATTTTGGATGGCTGAGGATGGCCTTGAACCAGTGGTGAAATCCGAATATTTTTTACTACCGGTTCTGTGGGCATGGCTTGGTGGGCGTGGCAGGGGAAGGATACTGCAAAATCTCCATTCCCATCCCACTCTGGGGCCAGCCAGAGGTGGTATTTGCCGATTCTCCGAATTACTCAAAATTTTTGCTACCGGTTCTCCAGAAGCTGTCAGAACCTGCTGGATTTCACCCCTGCCTTGAACCCTGGCATTCAAGGGCTGCCAAGGGTTCGATCACCGTGCCACACTGGCTTGGTCAGCCAGCATACACAGCAGGTGGGCTTATTAATTGTATGGTCAGATATTAATATTGGAAGCACACTACTTAAAATTTGAAGGATATTTGCATCACACTGAAAGACACTTATGGGTGTACTCCACTCCTGATTTTAGATGGGCCCTGGAGAGAGAAAACATTCATGGAAATAATCTAAAATGAGATCAGCTACTGGCAGATCAGGAAGGTAGGCTGTGTGCTTTTATATTTAAAACATCTTGGCTCTCTTTTAAAAAATCTTGGTTCTCCTTGACCTCCACTAGACTAGAGAGTTCTCAAGCTGAAGGACTGCAAAGAATCTGAGTTTGAAGTTGCAGCCAGTTAATAGGAATAATGGATGGAAACTGATCAAGGAGAGATTCAACCTAGAAATGAGAAGGAACTTTCTGACAGTGAGAACAATCATCCAATGGAAGAGCTTGCCTTTGGAAGTTGTGGGAACTTCATCCCTTGAGACTTTCAAGAAAAGATTGGGCTGCCATTTGTCAGAAATGGTATAGGATCTCCTGCTTGAGAGGGGTTGGACTAGATGACCAATAAGGTCCCTCCCAACTCTGTTAATCTGTTAAAAATGCTGGACTAGATGAACCAAAAGCCTGGCTTGGAAAGCAGGAGGACTTGGAAGCTAAGCGGTTGGTTTCTTGATAGTTTGTAGTTTGACATTCAGATGACTGGCAGGTCTTGAAACCGATCTGAACCTTTCATATTGTCCAAGTGGCCTTCCAAGAGTCTCAAATTCCATTGGCAGTAACAGAATTACTTGCAGGATTCAACCCCAAACCTACATGTTTCACAGGTTCATGAACCTCACTTAGTCATAATGTGGTTTGCTTGGTTTGGATTTGCATATTTCCCAAAGGCACTAGGTTCCAAAGCAGGAGATGTTGAGTTCAAGTCCTGCTTTAGCCATAAAAATCACCTGGCTGACTTTGGGCTAGTCCAGGGGTGAAATCCAGCAGGTTCTGACAGGTTCTGGAGAACTGGTAGCGGAAATTTTGAGTAGTTTGGAGAACCGGCAAATACCACCTCTGGCTGGCCCCAGAGTAGGGTGGGAATGGAGATTTTGCAGTATCCTTTCCCTGCCACGCCCACCAAGCCACACCATGCCCACCAAGCTATGCCCCCAGAACTGGTAGTGAGAAAATTTGGATTTCACCACTGGGCTAGTCCTTCTCTCAGCACAACCCACCTCACAGGTGGTGGTTGTGGGGAAAATAGGAGGAAGGTGTGTCGGATATATTTGCTGCCTTGAGTCATTTGTAAAAAAATAATGGCAAGATACAAATAAGTAAGTAAATATCATAGTCAACTGGCCAAGAAATCTGGGCTGCCAAAATTCAGATTTATTTATTTATTTATTTTTAAATTTATATACTGCCCTTCTCCCTGAGGACTCAGGGCGGTGTACAGCCAGAATTAAAAAACATGAAATACAAATATTAAAAACAATTAAAATATATATAAATTTGGCCCAAAATTAAAAATACAAACCAATTAAAACATTTAAAATTTCTTCTTAAGCCAGCCCGGCTTGCTGGAAAAAGTGGGTTTTAAGGGCACGGCGGAAGGCACTAAGGTCTTGGATTCTCCTTATCTCTGGGGGCAACTGATTCCAGAGGGTGGGAGCCCCCACAGAGAAGGCCCTCCCCCTGGGGGTCACCAGCCTACATTGATTGGCTGATGGCACCCTGAGGAGGCCTTCTCTGTGGGAGCGCACGGGACGATGGGAGGTCGTCGGTAGCAGCAGGCGGTCTCGAAGATAACTAGGCCCGATGCCATGGAGCGCTTTAAAGGTGATAACCAACACCTTGAAGCGCACCCGGAAGACCACTGGGAGCCAGTGCAGCTCGCACAGGAGCGGTGTTACATGGGAGCGCCATGCTGCTCCCATCACTACCCGCGCTGCTGCATTCTGGACCAGTTGGAGCCTCCGGGTGCTCTTCAAGGGGAGCCCCATGTAGAGAGTGTTGCAGTAGTCAAGGTGAGAGGTGACGAGGGCATGAGTGACTGTGCACAGGGAATCCCGATCAAGAAAGGGCCGCAACTGGCGAATCAGGCGAACCTGACAAAAGGTCCCCCTAGTTACAGCCGTCAGATGTTCCTCCAAGGACAGCTGCATATCCAGGAGGACTCCCAGATTGCGAGCCCTTTCTGTGGGGGCCAAAGACTCGCCCCCAATAGTCAGTGATGGAATCAACTGACTATATCGGGATGCCGGGAACCACAGCCACTCAGTCTTGGAAGGGTTGAGCTTGACTGCTAGATGGCAGCAACACGCTAAAGAGAGGGTGGGACAAGAATCAGAGAGTGGAAGCTTTAAAGAGAATGATCCAACTTTGTAAGTGTATAAGCTCTCCCTCCTTCAAGCTTTCCAGAAAGTCAGCCCTGTGACTAGGATGGTCTGAGATGCAGTCTTTGGCTCAAGTAATTCAATGAATTTCTACAATGGGGAAACCTGGAAACTTAATTCAATAGGCAATTACAAAATAAGGGCTTCAAGATCTTTATGATCTTGAAAAATAGGTTTTTAATTTAGTTGAAGTCCATAAATTGAATCAGTTTGGTGTAGACTTCTTCAAATTGGAAATGGAATATTCTTTATTGGCCAAGTGTGATTGGACACACAAGGAATTTAGGCATAAGTCAGTGCCATTATGTGTTTAGCAGAGTGATGGGTGGGTGGGAATTGTGTGTCTAGTTGTTTTGGCATGCAATGCCCTATAGTGGCGTCCTGAGGAGAAATTTGGCCATTTTAAGATAGATGGACGTCAACTCCCAAACGGGAGGAATAATTGACTTTCCATATGTTAAAGTGGCCAAGTTTGAAAAACACTGGTCTAGAGATTAAGATGCTAGATTAGAAACTGGGAGACCAGGAATTCTAGGCATGCAGTCAGCCTGGTGAATTTCTTTCTCTCAGTCCAACCCGCCTCGCAGGGAGGTTGTTATGGGGATGGAAGCGGAGGTTAGTTAGAATAGAATAAGAGAGTTGGAAGGGACCTTGGAGGTCTTCTAGTCCAACCCCCTGCTTAGGCAGGAAACCCTACACCACAAATGGGTTATCCAACATGACAGTTGCACAAGATAAATGTGAGGTATAACTCCAGTAAAAAAAAATCACACTTTATTTGAACTCCACCTCCAAGTAACTAAGGACTGGACTGATGGGGGGGTTTTTTAATGGATTTTAATTGATTTTAGGGATTTTATGTGTAACTTTTAACGCGGAGTTTTTGTTTTATTTTTCTGTTTTATTGTTGTGAGGCGCCCTGAGTCCTTTCGGAGAAAGGGCGGCATATAAATCTAAATAAATAAATAAATAAATAAACTAATCGGGCCTCTCCAGAGAGGTTTGAAGGGGGCACAAGCGAACCCTTTTCCGCTAACCTCCGGCATTTCTGCTCCCCTGGGATGCCTAGGGGCTCGACCCCTCCCCAAACAGCCCTACACGATTATACTGGAAGGCGATCAGGACAAGCCTCTTCTGCCTCGCTGCAAATTTAGGGGTGTGAGGAGATTCTCCAGCGCCGAACTCGACTTAAACCCGGACTCGTGACGCATCCACAGGCCGCGCAGCCGAGCCGGAGATCGGCGGCCGCGAGAGGGCTCCCTCGGTGGAAGAAGCGGCTCGCCCTCCGCCTCGCTTGCTTCGCCTTCCTCCTTCGCCGCCGAGGTTGGGCTTCCCAGGTTAGGCGCGGGTGCCGTTTCCTGCCACTCCTCCTCCGCTGCCAGCTCCGCAGCCCCAGATCGCTTGCAGCCGGTCAGGAGCCTCGGACGCTGAGTCGGGGCAGCGCCAGCCGTTGCCGAGCGACTGACTTGCAGAGCGACGGCGCGGCCGTCTGGACTCTCGAGCGGATGCCTCTAATCCTTCCGTCCCGGTCTCCGCCGTGAGTGCAAACCGACAGGCAAGAGCCGAGCTCCCTTTTCCATCCCGAGGAAAGGAGGGATCCCGGCGCCTGGTCCTTTTTTGCTCTGCACGCCTTCCTCGCCAGCGATGCAAGTAAGCCTCGTCTCTCTCCCCCTCGGTGCATTTGTGCGCTTAACCGGCTGCTCTCTCTCCGCTGGGTGCAAATAACGAGGATGAGCAAGGCTTAACGCCACCTGCGCCCGGGAGCCTTTCAATATGGCCCTTGGGGTGCCTCTTTTGCCCTATTAAGACTTGCTTTGGCTGGGGTTTCTCCTCCTCTGGAGCTCTTAAAGGGACAGATCAAGTGAGGTACTACTAACACCACTCTATAAAGCCCTACTAAGACCACACCTAGAGTACTGCATCCAGTTTTGGTCACCAGGCTATAAAGAAAGATGTTGAGGCCAGTGGTGAAATCCATTTTATTTACTACCGGTTCTGTGGGCGTGGGCGTGGCAGGGGAAGGATACTGCAAAATCCCCATTACCTCCCCACTCCTGGGGGAAGGATACTGCAAAATCCCCATTCCCTCCCCACTCCTGGGGGAAGGATACTGCAAAATCCCCATTCCCTCCCCACTCCTGGGGGAAGGAGATTGCAAAATCTCCATTCCCACCCCACTCTGGAACCAGCCAGAGGTGGTATTTGCCGGTTCTCCAAACTACTCAAAATTTCCACTATCGGTTCTCCAGAACCTGTCAGAACCTGCTGGATTTCACCCCTGGTCTGCACCACTCCTGTGAGGGAAATTTGGAGCAGCCTTCCAACTTTTGAAAAAGCAGGATTTAACTTCAAGAAGTTGAAGAGCTGCAGATAATGCAATGGCCTTTTGTTTGCCCAGAAGAACCTTGAAATGGCAGCATCTAGAAAAAGTGCAGAGGAGAGCAACCAGGGACTGGAGGCTAAAACATACAATACGATGAACGGTTGCAGGAACTGGGCATGGCTAAGTCTAGTGAAGAGAAGGACCAGGGGAGACATGATAGCAGTCTTCCAATATTTGAGGGGCTGCCACAGAGAGGAGGGTGGTCAACCTATTTTCCAAAGCACCTGAAGGCCAGACAAGGAAATAATGGATGAAAACTGACCAAGGAGAGATTCAGCCTAGAAATGAGGAGGGATTTTCTGACAGTGAGAACAATCAACCAATGGAACAGTAGTTGCCTTCGGAAGTTGTGGGAGCTTCATCACTGGAAGCTTTCAAGAAGAGACTGGGCTGCCATCTGTCAGAAATGGTGTAGGTAGGATCTCCTGCTTGGGCAGGGGGTTGGACTAGATGACCTATAAGGTCCCTTCCAACTCTGTTAATCTGTTAGAAGCTTCTCAGGGTCTCCTTCAATGCACATGTGTTGGGACAAAGACCCCTGAGAATTGTGGGGGTCAAGGCAGTTGGCGGAGTCCAGATCAGGAAGGCAGCTCTACGCAGAAGTGGCAGCCCTGCTAGAGGAAATGGCCAGTGGCATAGAAAGAGTCTGAAAAACCATTAAAAGAGAGTGTGGGTGTGTACTTGACGGAGGAAAATTTTGTCAATGTGCAGATTTTCTAATATGATCACAGCTAGTCCTCGACGTACGACCGCAATTGAGCCCCAAATTTCCATTGCTAAGCAAGGCAGCTGTTAAATGGGTTTTGTCACATTTTGCAACATTTTTGCCAGAGTTGTTAAGCAGATCATGTGGTTGTTAAGTGAATCTGCCCTCCCACATTGACTTTGCTTGTTGGAAGCCAACTGGAAAGGTTAGAAATGATGATCACATGACCACCACCCCCAGGACAATGCACCTGTCATAAACACATGCCAGTTGCTGAGGGCCTGAATAATTTTACCATGTACTAGGGCACGGGTGTCAAACATGCGGCGTCATGTGACATTTCTTCACTTTGCGGAGCTGGGATGGGCGTGGCCTGTGCATGATACATCTGGCCCACGGGCAGCCAGTTTGACACCCCTGTAACTAGGGGAGTGCTGCAATGGTTGTAAGTGTAAGTGTAAAGTCACTTTTTCCAGTGCTATTGAAACTTCGAACAGTCACTAAACAAATGGTTGTTAAATCGAGGATTACCTGCATTGTTTTTGACCCAAATGCTTCTTTGGAACTTATATGGCTTTGTGATTTGTTGTTGTTGTCGTCGTCTTTGAACAGGTTATGGAAATACAGGTGTGACCTGGAAGAAGAACTCTCCGTTTCATGATGCCTCCAAAAAGGTCCAGAGGGAAACTTCCTCAGGTCTCCACTCATAAAAGACGCCTGAAGAGTCGGTGGAAGTTGGAAGAGCAGCAGAAGAGCCTGCTTTTGGGAGAAGAGAAAGGGAAAGCAGGGACCCCCAACAAAAGGGCCAGGAAGCGAAAGGGCACCACCGCCCCCCAGAGAAGCTACTCGGGGGAGAATCCTAACATCTGCACGGAGTGCGGGCAAACCTTTGCGCAGACTTTGGATTTGGTGAGCCACCAGAGACTCCATGCTGGAGAAAAGCCCCATAAATGCTCCGACTGTGGGAAAGCCTTCAGCCTCAGTTCCAACCTGAGCAGGCACCGGAGGATTCACACCAGGGAGCGCAAGCCCTATCTTTGCTCAGAGTGCGGGAAAAGGTTCACAGACAAGTCGTCTTTGGAGCAACATGCACGAACCCACTCGGGGGAGACCCCCTTCCAGTGCATTGATTGTGGGAAAATGTTCGGCCAGAGTTCCCATGAGAAGAGGCCTCTGAAGAGCCCCCCGGGGAAACGGCAGAGCAGTTGCGCTGCCCCAGAGACTGCCGTGGTCACCCCCAGCTCAGCTCAGCTCAGCCGTGCTCAAAGACCCAGAGTTTCTAAGAAGCAAGACTCGTCCTTTGAAATCCCCCACACCTGTGCTGAATGCTGGCAGAGTTTCAACCAGACCTCGGACCTGGTCAAACACATGCGCATCCACACGGGCGAAAAGCCCTTTGAGTGCAGCCACTGTGGGAAGTGCTTCAACGTCAGCTCCAACCTCATCCGGCACAAGAGGATCCACACAGGGGAGAAACCTTACACCTGCTCCGTCTGCGGGAAGAGCTTCACCGACAAATCCACCCTCACCCAGCATAACCGCATCCATACGGGAGAGAAGCCGTACACCTGTAGTTACTGCGGGAAAAGCTTCAGCCGGAGTTCTCACCACAAGAGGCACCAGCGGATCCATGCGGGAGAAAATCCGGTCTCTCTCCTGCCTCTGTGGCCTTATCCTAACCAAATGTACTGAGGGCCCTTTTATTGGATGAGACAGAATTTCTACTGGACATTTGCAGCTGATGATTCAACCTGGTTTTTACATGGGTGGTGTTTGGGATCCAGGGCAGGAATGGTGTTTCGGATCTGGTGTGGGGCACACTCACCCTACTTATCAGTTACTCTTTAAAGAAAAGCGTCAAACTGTGAGACTTGGAAAAGATGTAGTCGTTTCTTCTAAGATATTGTTGACTGGCATGCGAGTGGTGCGGTGGCCTAGAGGTGGAGCTTTCGCCTCACAATCGGGAGGCTGTGTGTTCGATCCTGCGTAGAGGCAGATATTTCTCTCTCTAGGCACATTGGGAATATATCTGCTGAACACAGCTCCGCATTGGCAACAGGAAGAGCATCCGGCCAGTAAACACTCAGCTCCATTCATTTGCCCAGACTCCACTCAGCAAGGGATTATTAAAGATGATAATTGTTGACCGGCATGCCACAGCAGACCTAAAACACCTTTCCCATTTTAGATGGGAAGGCTATACAGGTAATCCTCGTTTAGCATCTACCTTGCTTAGTATCCATTTGCAGTTATGACAGTGATGAAAAAAATAACCAGTCATGACCAATCCTTGCATTTAAAACCTTTGCAAGTCAGTAAAGCAAAGGAAAACTGAAGTAAGATCACAAGCACAGTGGTATTTCACAACCGCATTGCTTAACAACTAGGTTGCCGGTCTCAATTGTGGTTTCTAAATTAAGAGCCGTGATGGCGCAGTGGTTAGAATGCAGCATTGTAGGCTAATCCTGCCGACTGCCAGGAGTTCGATCCCAACCGGCTCAAGGTTGACTCAGCCTTCCATCCTTCTGAGGTGGGTAAAATGAAGACCCAGATTGTTGGGAGCAATATGCTGACTCTGTAAACTGCTTAGATAGTAAAGCACTATGAAGCGGTATATAAGTTTAGGTGATATTGCTATTGCTAAACAAGGATTACCTGTACATTCTGTTATTTACTTCACATGCATCTAAATGGCCTAAGACAAATACATTCCATGACAGACGAGAGAAAAAGGTTTGAATTTTCATCTGCCAAAATCAAGAGCCTTTCCATGAATGGGATTGCAGCTCTTTCACCAAAACTCTGTTTTGCTTCTCTTTTGCAGGGATTCCTGCTCTATCTGGATTTTTCCTTCCAGAAGTTCTCTTGTTTTGTCAAAGGCACCTCAAATATGCAGACAGATTTTGTAACTGTTAATAGAATATTATTGTAATTTAATAAACAGGTTTAATGCATGATGTTTATAGATCTAATTGGCGCTGTTGCACTGAGTATGTGATGGAGCCTGTTTGGTGTAGTAACTAAAGCACCATGCTAGAAACCAGGAGATTGTGAATTCTAGTCCTGCCTGAGGCCAGATGAGTATCTCTCAGACTTTGGAGGAGGTAAGGGCAAAATACTTCTGAAAAAACCTTGCCAAGAAATCTGCAGGGATTTGTCCAGCCAATCGCCAGGAGTCAACTGCACACTTACATACATGCATATCAGGGGTGAAATCCAGCAGGTTCTAACAGATTCTGGAGAAACGGTTCTGAGTAGTTCAGAGAACCAGGAAATGCCACCTCTGGCTGGCCCCAGAGTGGGGTAGGAATGGAGATTTTGCAATATCCTTACCCCAGGAGGGGAGGGAATGGAGATTTTGCAGTATCCTTCCCCTGCCACACCCACCAAGCCACGCCCACAGAACCGGTAGTAAAAAAAAATTGGATTTCACCCCTGATGCACATACACAGAGGACCTGAGTATATGAACGGTGTTTTCTCCTGGTGAATGTATTAACAGTGGGGTCCTTGCTTGTCTTTCTCCCAAGCTTCCATATGATTTGTTATCTGCTCAGAAGATTTCCTGCAAATTGGTTGACTGAATGGTTTTTAGTCTGCCCAACCACAAGAAGTGTGAAGGAAAAAAAAAAAAAGGACAAAGCACTATTTTTTCTGGCAACGAAAGGAAAAGTTATCCTATAGCCGTGATGGCGAACTTATAGCACGCGTGCCCGAGGTGCCACGCAGAGCCATCGCCCAACTCACCTGCAGCTGTGCATGCACAAGCTCCCCTGCTAGTGTTCAAGCCTCTGGTGCACATGTGTGCAATTCAGGGGACCCAGCTGGTCTTCAGAGCTCTCCTGCGCATGCATGTACATTTGTGCATGCATGCGAAAGTACTTGCATGTGTAGACGGCATTCGTGCATGTGCATTGCGTGTGTGAAAGCCGTGCGCATCCGCAGATGGTCCTATAGGCATGGAGCTCCATGGCAGGATGGGAGGGGTCAATAACACTTGAGCAGCTGGAATAATTCCAGAGACTGCAATTGTCCCAAAATGGAAGTCTCTGATTTCCTGAAACCACAGAAATACAGCACATTTAGACTTTGTGCATTTACAAGCCCCAAATCATATTGTTGGATCATCAGATTCACCTGGTACCAAAACAGAACTGCACCTTCACCTAGATCAATGCACCTGCACCTTCACCTAGATCAATGTTTCTCAACATTGGCAACTTTAAGGCATGTGAACTTCACGTACTGTGAACTTCCAACAGGCTGATCAGGGAATTCAGACCCACGCCTCTTAAAGTTGCCAATGTTGAGAAACACTCTTGATAGCTCTATCTTTCCTACCATCATAGAAACTTGTACAAATAGTCCTTGACTTACGACCATTTGTTTAACAATCTAAGTTATGACAGCATTGAAAAAAAGTAGCGAATGACACGTCCTCGTACTTGCGACCATCATAGCATCCATGTGGTCATGTGTTTGTGATTTGAGTGCTTGGCAACCAGCATGCATGTGTGATAATTGCAGACGCCTTTTGACAAGGAGAGAGGCACATTTGCTTAAGGATCATGGTGATGGCCACAGCAAAAGAATTGTAAAATCAGGTGCAACTCACTTAACAGCTGTATCACTTAGTGGTGGAAGTTCCAGTCCCAATTATTGTTGTAAGCTGAGGTCTACCTATAATGCTGAATAAATCAAGTGTCTGGGAGGAACTTTTGTGACTAACAAATTTTAGCAAGTGGCATTAGCTTTTGTGAATTTACAGCTTTTATAATAACATTTGGTTAACAAATTTTATTAAAACCTGTAAGTTCACAAAAGTTAATGCCACTTGCTAAAATTTGTTAACCAAATTTTATTAGTACAGGTAGTCTTTGACTTAACAACAATTGAGCCCCAAATTTATGCTGCTAAGTGAAACATTTGTTAAGTGAATGTTGCCCCATTTTACGATTTTTCTTGCCACACTTGTTAAGTGAATTACTGCAGTTAAGTTAGTAAGATGGTTATTAAGTGAACCTGGCTTCCCCATTGGCTTGGCTTGTCAGAAGGTCGCAAAAGTTGATCTGCAACCATCCTAAATATGAATCAGTTGCCAAGCATCTGAATTTTGATTGCATGATCTTGGGGATGCTGCAATGGTCATAAGTGTGAAAAATGGTCATAAGTCACTTTTTTCAGTACTATTGTCACTTCAAAGGGTCACTAAATGTTGTAAGTCGAGGACTACCTGTAGTTAGTAATTAACTAATTTTATTAGTAATAAAATTTGTAATTAATTACAATATTAATTTATTAATTTATGTAATTTATTTGTAATTAACTAATTTTATTAGAAATAAAATTTGGCTAAATTGTATTTATTAGTACCAAAAGGTGCTCCCATACTCCTGATGTTTTGCTCCCATAAACCAACATGGCTATCCTTCAATACTAACGAGGAATTGCATCACACCTTTCCTTCATCGGAAAGGTTGCCTCTGTCCTGAATAGATCTGGAATGGAAGAGAGAAACAAGATCATTCAAGGAGAACAGAATGACCATCTTGCTTGAACTTGGGGAGAATCTATGTGGACTATGGGTCTCACCTTTTCTATCTTCTCCCAAGTCTTACAAGATGCACCATTTCTGATGTTTCTGGATGCCTCTGGTGATGAAGCATCAGGGGCTGGAATCAGTCCAGCTTCTACTGATCACTTTACACACTCCCTTCTTATCCAGTGTTATTTTGCTTTCTACTGCTGGCCTGATATTTAATTACGGGTTGTCCTCAACTTACCAATACAACTGAGCCCAGAATTTCTGTTGCTAAGTGAAACAGTTGTTAAGTGAGTTTTGTCCCATTTTACGATGTGTAGACCCTTCAAATGTCCTCAAGGCTCAAACCCAGACACATGCAGGTAAAAAAAGTAGAATATTAGCTCCGTTCACTCCAGGTGACTTGAGGGAGGCATAGCTAGAGTAGTGGAGAACTCAACCACTGCATTTTATGAGTTCTTCACTCCTGCCTTAGATCAAGAAGGCCACCATAATTTACATTTTATGGAGCAAACTCTAGCTAAAGTTGTCCTGAGTGCCAAATTATTTGCTATTGAGCTGAGACAAATTTCATAACCGAATAAACAAATGATATGGGAGTAGACTAAGCTCAAGAGAACAATTCATCTCAAGAGAACAATAATTTCTCTTAAGAACACCTACACAAAAACACTAAGATCCAAAGATGCCTCTTCAGATCTGGAGGCAATTTGCAGCAAGCTCAAAATTCTTTCATCTTGCCTCCTGCTTCCTCTTCCTCCTCTTCCTCCTCCTGCCCCCTCCCCCAACACTTCTTCTGGATGTAAGGATTGAACAACAGAGAGTTTCCCATTCTTAGGCTTGGTCTGGACCTGCTGATGACCTAGGAAGTTCATCTCCTAATATCCTGGTCAAAGGACAGAGAGAGAGAGAGAGAGAGAGGAATATACCAAAAATCGCCTTTTTTTTCTTTCCAGCAGTAATAATAGCCAGAGCCCCCTGGTGGTTACAGCTCCCCCTTTGTCCAGGTTCACACATCCTTCCTAACCCTTGTAAACACTCTCCCCTAATTTGAATGGGGATGCCTTACTTAATGCCGGTCCCTGCTTGAGTTTTCAGTTGCTGCTGCCACAGAAGGAGAAAAATGTCTCTCTGACAATGTCAGAATTTGTGGCAGAAAAGCATCTAGGCCTAGGCCAGGGGTCAGCAACCTGCGGCTCTGGAGCCGCATGTGGCTCTTTCACCCCTCTGCTGCGGCTTCCTGTCACTCAAAATATGAGTCACAACCGCCAGTGTGCGACACCCGCCAGCACACGATTTATTGAGCTTTTCAACCCCTGGTAGGCCAACCATGGATAAATCCAAGAAAAGAAAAGTTTCAGAAGAAAACAGAACATTTAATTCAACTACATATGCTAGTTTTGTGGCCGCTGAAGAAATAGTCAGGCACGGGAAGGGTTTTGTGGCTCCCGGTGTTTTCTTTTCTGTGGGAAACGGAATGGCTCTTTGAGTGTTTAAAGTTGCAGACCCCTGGTCTAGACAGACTTATTTAATTCAAAATAAGCCCCCCACTCCTCCCATTCAAATTCTTGCATGTTGTGGGCAAACAGAGCCAGTTTAGCGGTTAAGGCACTAAGCTACAAACCAGGAGACCGTGAGTTCAGGCCTGCTGGGCGATTTGGGGCCAATCACCCCCTTTCAGCCCAACCCACCTCACAGGATTGTTGTTGTGTGGACAATAAGAGGAAGAAGGTGCGTGGGATATGTTCACTGTGTCGAGTTACGTGTAAAAATAATAAAGGCGGGAAACAAAGAAAGAAACAAATAGTGTAATTTACACTTGGCCTTCTAAAAATGGTTTAACAGATTAACAGTTGGAAGGGACCTTGGAGGTCTTCTAGCCCAACCCCCTGCTCAAGACAGGAGACCCCATATCATTTCAGACAAATGATTGTCCAAATGTCCAATCTCTTCTTAAAAATCTCCAGTGTTGGAGCACCTACAACTTCTGGAGGCAACTTGTTTGGCTTATTGTTCTGTCAGGAAATTTCTTCTTAGTTTTCGGTTGGTTTTCTCCTTGGTTAGTTTCCATCCATCGCTTCTTGTCTTGCCTTCAGGTGCTTTGGAGAATAGCTTGACTCCCTCCTCTCTGTGGCAGCTCCTCAAATATTGGAACACTGCTATCATGTCATCCCTGGTCCTTCTTTTCATTAAACTAGACCAGTGATGGCTAACCTTTTTGCCATTGTGTGCCAAAAGCAGGGGGAGCGTGGGGGGGTGAACCCATAATTCAATGACCCCCCCCGCCCCCGCACATGCGCGTGTGACACCCCCCATTTCCCCCGCTTTGGGCACGGTGAGCCCAGGAGGCCTGTTTTTCACCCTCCCCAAGCTCCAGAGGCTTTCTAGGAGCCTGGGGAGGGCAAAAACGGCCTTCCCTACCCCCCCCCCGGAGGCCCTCTGGAGGCCGGAAACAGCTCGTTTCCCGACTTCCGGTGGGCCCGGAAGGCCTGAAAATCAGCTGGCCAGCGTGCACGTGCTCACTGGAGCTGAACTAGGGCAACACTCACGTGCCCACAGATATGGCTCCACGTGCCACCTGTGGCACGCATGCCATAGGTTCGCCATCATGGAACTAGACATAGCCAATTCCTGCACCCATTCTTCATATGTTTTAGCCTCCAGTCCTCTAATCATCAAGATCTTTTTCAGATCACGATGACCAAAACTGGATGCAATATATTACAAGTGTAACCTTAACCAAAGCATTATAAAGTGGTACTAACACTTCGTGCGATCTTGATTCTATCCCCCTGTAAATGCAGCCTAGGACAGCGTTGGCTTGCGCTCTGCCTGTTCCTTCTTGTCTCCAACAGCATCTTTATAGCCGGGATGGGCCCCACCAGATTTCTGCAGCCATGGCCTTATGGTCATTACAGTCAACAGCAGAATGCAACTGTATTGTAAAATACAAGCCAAATCCAAACCTACCCTACCCCAATCCTCTGCAATTACATCTATGGATTTCTCCTTTTATGTAATAATATTTTTTTTTCTGTGCGGTTTTGGGTATGGTAAATTTTTATTTTATATTATTTTACATTTTTTTTAAATGGATTAATAAAAACTATTTGGAGTGGGGGAAGGAGCTCATTTCACAGGCATTTGGAGCACAGGAACTGTCTTACTGCAAGTGTACCAACCAGAGAAACTGAACCCTTCCCCCACACCTCACGTCAGGTGGGCTATCTGGGATAGTGGCTAATAACCATTGAAAGGCTTGTTTAGCATGTGAAAAGCTTCTGCTGTAAAATGCATCTCTCTCCTAAAATCTACTTATGGAGTTGAGGAGGTTAGCTGGAGGCCACAAACTTCTCTTCAAAGAAGGAGGGGGTTGCTGAAATTTTGCCAGTTTCTTTACTCAGAGCCAAGTATTGCTTTTGTCAAACTTTACCTTCATGCCTTTTTTGTGCTATAGGCTTGATTTGCCAATACCTGCATTATTATTTAGTTATTTGTTAGATGTAGGTACTGCCCATCTCATTCTTAGAGTGACTCTGGGCAGTTTACAGGAGAAAATGTAAAAGCCATATAAAAATACCTCAGTTAAATGGGAGCCAAGTTGAAAAACCAAGATAGATTAAGTTAAATGGAGGGAGCGCCTTTAAGATACTAACCATCCCCATGATTGCATGCCATGCTTTGAGTCCCAGAGACATGTCTTCATTCCCTCCTTGAAAAGTCAGGAGCTCGCTTCACCTGTGGAGGTTGGGGGGACGGGGGAGAGTATTCCAGAGGATGGGGGCAATGGCACATCAGGTCCTCTTCCTAGACTCTACCGGTCAAAATTCATTAACTGATCAGGTCCCTAACATACCTTCCTTGCCTGACCGGGTGGGATGGATTGATTTGATGGGCATAAGGTGGTTCCTAGATAAAGCCATGTAGAACTATTAGGGTAATACCTTGAATTGGACCCAGAAGCAAATTGGCACCCAATGCAATTCACACAGCAAAGGTATTAAATTATTGTGCAAATATCAGTATTGGAATGGTTTTACTCACATTATTGTTCAAATATTATCAGTATTGGAACAATTTGTGTCTTCTGGGTACTTTCTATGTGAAAAGTTACATATATCGCTTGTCTCCATTTCTGGAGGGGGTGGGATCCCTGTGCACACATTTTCGTCCTGTTTCCTTATTTATTGACATGTTGCCAGAAAAACAAATATTTTAGGGTGCAGAGGATAAAATGTGCCTGATGCCCATCTTCTTTCCCTTCAATGTTTTAAGTGCTATTTTTGCTGCTGCTTCACTTTATTTTGAATTTTTTCTTACATCTGCTTGAAGCTCTATTGGGGTTTTGTTTCATTTGATGGCTCTTCTATCCCTCCTTTTGGACAAAAGTTACAAGATTGTACAAAGTTTCCCTTCCCTCCAAGTGTTTATATACGTAAACCACAATTCAAGGGATAAAATATTTTTTTTACCTATTGTGAGCGGTCCACTTAGATGATATGAGCAGCTATACAGATCAAATAAATGATCATACTGTAAGCCACTAGGAGTTATTTGCTCAAGTGGGGTGGCCATGTACATTTTTGAAATATAGTAAGTAAATAAATACCATAAACGCATACATAAATGGAAGAAGAGAGAAAGAATAATATAGATGTGGATTATCTAACTTGGTTAGCTCCAGTTGTTTTGATTTAGACAGGGTGACCAATCCACAACTACATGCAACTTTCAACCACTCCATTTGTGGTCCAAAGACCACTAAGCAGGCAAAGTTAGTTAATATTTTTTTCTTGGATTTTGGAATAGAGGGGACAAAGGAAAAAAATAGGTGCTCTAAGCGTTGCTAGGGATTAAGGCATTGACTAGACTCCCTAAAATTGGAGTAATCTTGCTGTTTGGGAGCGTGAGATTAACAGACGCAATATGAACAATTTACCAAAAATCAAGACATTTAAATTTTGATTTGATTTGATTTGATTGAACTTCTATACCTCCCTTCTCCTAAAGGACTCAGGGTGGTGTACAGCCATATTAAAACACATATATACTCACAAAATATAAAAACAATTTAAAACGAATATATAAAATTTGGCCCACAAAGTTAAAAACTAACAAACACCCAATTTAAAATTCCTATTAAGCCAGCCCGGCCTGTTGGAACAAAAGGGTCTTAAGGGCGCGGCGAAAGGTACGCAGGTTGGGGATCATACGAACCTCTAGGGGCAGCTCATTCCAGAGGGCTGGTGCCCCCACAGAGAAGGCTCTCCCCCTGGGTGTCGCCAGTCGACATTGTTTGGCTGACGGCACTCTGAGGAGCCCCTCTCTGTGGGAGCGTATTGGCCGGTGGGAGGCTATCGGTGGCAGAAGGCGATCTCGTATATACCCAGGTAAATAAACACTCTTGCCAAACCCACAAATCTGACCTGAATTTTTTAGACCCTCTCATCCACCAGTTTCACTGGAAGGTATCTTTCAAGCAGCCAGCTATATGGAAATGTAGAGTAATGATCAATATCTGATGGGATGAATCTACATATTAACATACATGTTTGGCAGAGGAAATCCATTTGGTGTTTTTAAAGCTGTGCTTTCTATCTTGCTAAGCTTCAGAAAGTCACTGAATGTGTTTCACCCAAGATTAATCCTTCTCATAAAAAGTGGCCAGTAGACATTTTTCAAAGCAGGGTAGTGGTAGGAACAGCAGGATAAAGTCTCGTAGGAAAGGAGAGGAACAGGAAGAGAATATAACAGCGGTTCTGAAAGCAGACCAAAGACCTGTATGGATTCTGATTTTGACAAATTCTGGCTTTTCCAGGTTCCTTAGAACTGCAAAATTTTAAGGAACGCACAGGGCAGTAAATGACAGAAATTTTTAAGAACACCAGGAAGGAAATCTATTGATCTAAGAATTTTGGTTATAATATATAGATGGCTCAATGGGAAAAGTATGTGGTAAAAAGGGTTGAAATTTACATTATATTATGATCTCAATTTTTTTGAAATAAAATGATGGATCGGTGGTATATGACGCCAGAGAAATATCTAGAATGAATAAAGACATGCCAATTGTGTGTTGAAAATGTGAACAAAATAAAAGGGAATTTTATGCGTAGTGGGTATGTTAAAAAAGTGGCTGGATTTATTCAAGGCATTAAACTCAAATATGATTGCATGTGGCAATTCAGCCACTGTCTTAGCATGCCATGGGAACTAGGCTGAACTATCATATTCAGTCATTCTGGATATTTGTTTGAGAACACAATTGTTTTGGGAATATGGGTTTAAAATCTTAGCACTTTATGTGAATCCAGCACAGCTGCCTCTCATGCACTCAGTGTGCACAATAGCACTTTGTTTCTCTTTAAAAAGGAAGTCCATTGGCACATTTTGTAAAAGACCTAGTGGTAACTATTTTACTTACATCAACCCCACATGGATAAAAGTGCCTTCTAAAACTTTGGATCAGTTTCTCCTTCAGCCATTTTGGATCCTGAAAAGTAATTTCATGAGCTCTGCCTTCTTCCTTGTTGTTTTTGTCAAGTGTTGAGCGGGCAACTCAAACACAATTCCTATTTCAAACTCTCTTGCTCAATGTCAGTTCAGACATCTTTGCGAGAGTTATTCCTTGCTTCCCTGCATTTGGGAGTGGCAGAGAAGGGGACGCAGAGAAAAAGACCTGTTACCAAAAGAATGGCATCCTTATCAACTCGTGCTTCTTCGCTTTTCAATTCCAAAGAAGTTTTAATCTTCATGAAAACAATAAAGTAACAATTACTGAATTATTATTCTCTCCAAAGAGATTTTCATTCCAAAATGGGGGTTAAACACACACACATACATACAAATATGGCAGCTATGTAGTGAACACGCAAGCCCAACCTCTGGGAAATTGTTTTGTGAAAGCACTGTAACCTAAGTATAAGTATTTATTTCGTCAATCATGTATAAGATAACAGATATAAGTATAAACATGATTATGAATACAGGAAATGGATACGAATAAAAAGGGACAGTAGGACAGGGATGGTAGGCACGTTGGTGCGCTTATGCACGCCCCTAACCTTAACCCTTACAGATCTCTTAGGAATGGGGTGAGGTCATCAGTAGACAGTCTAAGGTTAAAGTTGTGGGGGTTTGGGGAAGTAACCACAGAGTCAGGTAGTGCGTTCCAGGCATTGACCACTCTGTTGCTGAAGTCATATTTTCTGCAATCGAGTTTGGAGCGGTTTACCTTGAGTTTGTATCTATTATTTGCTCGTGTATTATTGCAGTTGAAGCTGAAGTAGTCACTGACAGGTAGGACGTTGTTGCAGATAATTTTATGTACATATTCCGCAGATTTTGAAAGCGCCCTGTCCATAAAAGTGCACTTTTTTCACCTCTTCATTATAACAGAACAACAGGGATGGAAGGGATCTTGGAGGTCTTCTAGACCAACTCCCAGCTCAAGCAGAAAATCCTATAGTATATCATTTCAGACAAATGGTTGTTCAACCTCTTCTTAAAAACCTCCTGTGCTGGAGCAGCCACAACTTCTGGAGGCAAGTTGTTCCACCGATTAGTGGTTCTAACTATCTGGAAATTTCTCCTTAGTTCTAGGTCAGTGATGGCTAACTTTTTTGCTATCGCGTGCCAAAAAAGGGGGTCGTGTGGGGGGTCGCATGTGTGTGTGGCCACACCCATATTTCAATGAGCTCTGCCCCTCCCCGCTTCCCCTGCTTTTGGCACGCAATGGCCCGGTGGGCCTGTTTTTTGCCCTCCTCAGGATCCAGAGGTTTTCTTGGAGCCTGGGGAGGGCGAAAACGGCCTTCCCCACTCCCCTGGAGGCCCTCCAGAGACCGGAAACGGCCCATTTGCCAACTTCTGGTGGGACTGGAAGGCCCGTTTTTCGCTCTCCCCAGACTCCAGAGCCTTTCTAGGAGCCTAGGGAGGGTGAAAACGGCCTCCCCCCCTTCGAGGCCCTCCAGAGGCCGGAAACAGCCTGTTTCCTGACTTGGTGGGCCCAGAAGGGCTGAAAATCAGCTGGCCGGCGTGCGCATGTGCGCCGGAGCTGAGCTAGGGCAAAGCTTACATGCCCACCAATATGACTCTGCATGCCACCTGTGGCACGCATGCCATAGGTTCGCCATCACAGTTCTAGGTCCTTCATTAGTTTCCATCCATTTATAAGCTGTGCTGATGGCTTTGCACAAGTTGTCCTAAATTCAGTTTTTCTTGGAAGCCAATTGTTCAGCCGCTTCTCAAAAGGAGTTCAGAACGTGATGCGACAAAGTGTTACTTGTTGTAACATATGATAATAAATCTAATATAAATGAAGACAAAGGACTTGTGTGTTTGTGAAGGTAAAAAAACCTACTTACTGTACTTAGATATGCTTTCAATATATAATATCAGGTTGCCAAAATCCAGAGGCCTTTTTTTTTAGGTTTTGCCTTTGAGTCAGTTTTGACTCCTCACAGGGCAAGTCCCTGCAGTGTTCTTGGCTAGATGAAGAAGTGGTTTGCCTTGCCGTATTTTTCCTAGTGTTGAGAGAGGGCTGAGATTGGTCCAAGGTCATCCAGCTGGCTTCGTGCTTAAGGAGGGACTAGAACTCATGTTTCCCCACCTCCCCCAATGAATAAAACAAAACAAAACAACTGGAATGCATTGTTTTTTTTCTGCTAAGGAGTCACCCATTTCTGGGAAATAGTTTATTTAAGTTCACCTCTTGGTAATATCAAAGGCGCCTCCATGTAGTTTCTTGCCAACATTATAGAAGCGATTAACTCCCGTATGGCTGCCTTCCAGAGGATTATTCAACTTCCTGATCTAGCCTACAGCCCTGGTTTTTATTGGTGGTTGTCCCATTCAAATGATATTAAATTATTGAAACAAATCAATAAAACAAATATAGGCAGTCCTTGGTTAATGATCACACATTCAACCACCATTCAACAGGATTGAACAAGTGGCACTTACGATAAGTCCTCAAAGCATCTGCCATTCCAGCACCTCCACTGTCACGTGATTTGCTACATTACTTGCCAGCTTCCCAAAAGTACAGGTAGTCCTCGAGTTATCATTGAGCCCAAAATTTATGTTGCTAAGCGAGAAATTAGTTAAGTGAGTTTTGTCCCATTTTATCACCTTTCTTGCCAGTTAAGTGAGTCACTGCAGTTGTGAAGTTAACAACCCGATTGTTACGGTAAGTGAATCTGGCTTCCCCATTGACTTTGCTCGTCAGAAGGTTGCAAAAGGGGATCACATGATCATTGCAACCGTCATAAATGTGAGTCAGTTGCCAAGCGTCCGAATATAAATCATGTCACCATGGGGATGCTGCAAACGGTCATAAGTGTGAAAAATGTCCATGTCACTTTTTTCAGTGCCATTGTAACTTGGAACGGTCACTAAGCGAATTGTTGTTAAGTCGAGGACTATCTGTAAAATCTTTGGGAAAGCCGGTTGGGAAGGTTGCAAATTGTTCCTGTTGCTTTTTATTCCAGAGTTCTGCTGCAGAATATGTGATCCCAGAGATCTCACACTCCAGGCATAATGCACACCACACACCAAGACTCTATTGAAAACATGTCCCACGGAAGGCTCAAATGCAGACTGCCATTGCTAAAATTATTCATTTCTTTCTCCCGAAGACATTTCAGACCTCCTGGAAGTCAAAGATGCAGCAAAGGAGAATTAGCAAAAAAAAAAAAAAAGGCAAAGTGACAGATGTCCCAAAGGTGCTTAAAGGCAACTGGACTTTCTTTGTTTTGCTTGAAGACGATTTGCTTCTCACCCAAGAAACTTCTTCAGTTTTGGCAGTCAGAAGCTTCTTGGATGAGAAGCGAAACGTCTTCAAGCAAAACAAAGAGAGTCCAGTTGCCTTTTCAAAAAAGCACCTTTGGGACAACCATGACCTGGATGATTGAGAATCTCCATAGACAAAGTGACAGATGATCTAATTTTTCAATGGAGCAAACAAACCAGTTTGCTTAGCCTTAGGGTTATACCTGAGAAGATCAACCATAAAGGAGACGAAAGAAATCCAAGCTACAACTAAAAATGAAACACCAATTGATGTGGAGAGCGAATGAGGAAGATGTGCAGTGGCATCCATGTGTTCCCTCGAGTTGAAAATGGATACAGATAGTCCTTGACTTACAACAGTTCATTTAGTGACCGTTTATAAAGTTACAATGACACTGAAAAAAGTGACTTATGACCATTTTTCACACTTACCGTATGGCCATTGTAGCATTCCCATGGTGTCATGTGATCAAAATTCAGATGCTTGGCAACTGGCATGTATTTATAACATTTGCAGTGTCCTGGGGTCGCGTGATCAGCTTTTGCGACCTTCTGACAAGCAAAGTCAATGGGGAAGCCAGATTCACTGAACAACTGGGTTACTAACTGAACAACTACAATGATTCACTTAACAACTGTGGCAAGATAAGTTGTAAAATGGGGGCAAAACTCACTTAAACGTTTCACTTAGCAACATCAATGTTGGGCTCAATTGTGGTTGTAAGTCAAGGACTACCCATACCAGGAGTTTGACAAGTCCCCATTTTCCAGCATGAAAGATAACTTCCACTGGAGCTGCCCTCCCAGGTTGTAAGCTTAGATGTTGACAGTTTGCACAAATCTTCCTTCTCTTTTTTTATCAAATCTACGCCTCTAAAACCAAGACAAGGCTGAGAGATAATTCAGCCTCTCTTTCTGCCCATCCTACCTCGCGGGGTCGTTGTGGGGCTCCAAAGGATGCCACAGCATAGATCCTTGGAAGGCAACATATATTATTTATTATTTGTATTGATTCGATTTATATGCCGCCCTTCTCCGGAGACTCAGGGCGGCTTACAATGCGTTAAGCAATAGCCTTCATACTTTTGTATAAACCTGCTTAGTAGGGCTTTTGCCCCCCCCCCCAAGCGGTGTTCTTTTTTTATACAAAGTCAGTTTATTGCTCCCACAATCCGGGTCCTCATTTTACCTACCTCGGAAGGATGGAAGGCTGAGTCAACCTTGAGCCTGGTGAGATTTGAATTCTCAGTAATTGCAGGCAGCTGGCAGCTAAGTGCTACTTAACAGCACTTTAGTCCGCTGCGCCACCAAGGCTCCTAGGTGGCATAAATACAATCGCACCCATTCATACATGGATAAATGAGCTTTATTTGTTTGTTTTATTAAATTTATATACCGCCCTACTCCCGAAGGACTCAGGGCGGTGAACAGGCACAAAATAAAATACATAAATACAAAAGTTAGAAACATAATTAAAACCAAATTAAATAATTTAGCCCAAGACAATTAAAAATCCCAATAATTTAAAAACAAATTAAAATTTCAATTTAAAAATTTAAAAGAAAGGGGAGAAAATTAGGCCAGGCCGGCTTTAATCCGTTCCAGTGGAAGCCCACCCTTATATCTCCTTCCATTCTGCCGCGCACTGCAATTCCATTCCATTCCTTTCCTTTCCTCCCCTTCCTTCTTTCCTTTCCTCTCCTCCATTTTTTCTTTTCCTTTCCCCCCTTTCCTTTCCCGCCGAGCCGGACCGCTTCGCCAGCTCTGCGTCCTTCGCCTCACGCCAAGTTCATCCGGCAGGCCACGCCGCAGGGCGTGAAAGGCGTGATGAGAGAGAGAGAGAGGGAGAAGAGCGGGCGAGGGGGCTCGCCTCGTTCCCGGCGTCGGCCAGCAGAGGTCCCTGCCTCTTCCCGGAGGAGGAGCCGCTGCTAGCGGCTTTCTCCCTCCGCGCGTTGGGGGCTGCGCTTTTAACTTCAGATGCTTCCGACTCCATTGTGGTTTGCAATCCGGCTCCTTCCACCGCCGCTCCTCCGAGCTGGATAGCCATTTCTCGCTTTGCAAGGGATGTAAGAGCGACCGTCCCTTCTTTGTCTTTCCCTGGGCGTTGGGGAGGCACGAGCGGGGAACGGGCCCTGAAGCCCCGGGGACGGACCCCGCGGCTGCCTTCGGTTCATAAAGCGGGAGCTTCCAGGTATTTAAAAAAAAAAATGAATGGGGGTGGGTGGGGGTGCACGAGGAAGGCAGCGGGGTAAAGGTCCGAGGAGGAGGAGGTGGTGGTGGTGGGGTGGCTCCCCTCCGCTCGAGGTGGCGGCAGATTTTTTTTTTCCGAGAAAAGCCTTTTGCAAAAAGCGGGCGGGGGGATCCATTTTCAGCCTGAGCTGCTTCAGTTCTCTTCGTTAGCCTCCCTCCCCTCCCCACCAAAGGCGGTGCAACTTTTCTGGGGCTCCAAAAATAGACGGATTTAGAGGGTGGGGTTCAACCCAAGGATTCGTGCATGGGGGGTTGCGGGAGAATATGCCTCACTCTACCGCTTAGCCCTGGGGTGGGGGTGGGTGCTGTGTGTGTGGAATGATTATCCCGGGTATCAATTAGGCGTTTCCACCCTCCCACCCCCCAAAAAAGGAAAATGGCTTGGTTCCCTTCCTCCTCCTCCTCCTCCTTTTTTTATTGCATTGGCTTCGATGGAGGCCTGGGCTCTCTCTCCGTTTGAAATCCTATCCCCCGCCTCCCCCGGCATTCAGATCTGTGCAGATGGGTTGTGGTTGCGGATTGGCGGGAGGTGGTGTGTGTGTGTGTGTGTGTGTGTGTTTAGGGGGGGTTGGGACGGAATGCTTTGCACACGCTCAGAGGAACTCTCCGGGTTCCAGCCCAGGCTCTCATTTGAATTTTAATAGCTTTCTTTGGGATTCAGAGGTGGAGGTGTGGGGGAGGGGAGATGCCCTTGATTGCTTAAAGGGGTTTGATTGTTTAATTTCATGCATTTCTGTCTGCAATCCGCCTACGTTTTTAGACAGCCCTGTATAAACTCTGCTAATGGAATAAGAGGGGAAAAAAGGAGGAAGGGAGGAAAAACGAGAGACCAGTAAATACCCACACTTATTCCCCCCAAAAAACCTTATGGATGGCCAGTCTGCTTATTATTCAGACCAATTATAAAATCTTAAAAAATTGTGGGGCAAGCTTTGGGAGTTCTTCAGGACTCTTATCCTCAGACTGGGTGGGAATAAAAAATCTGGCTTGCTGCCGAAATCACAAAGCCTCTATCTGGTTGCAGCCTTGAAAATTAGGGGTGTTGGAGGAAATGATAAAATATAATTGGATTAGGGCCCGTTTAGTACCATGCAGTTTGCCCCAAGGAATGCTGGGACAGAAAGAATGAATGGCTGTTCCCTTTTAAAGAAAATCCAGCAAATTTGCCTCCATGTTGAAGTGAAATCTTCATTGATCACTGTAGACAAGGCCCCTGCTTACTTCTAATCTAAATAAATATCTGTTGTTCTTACTGCATCTTTGCCAGCAAGGATTCAAGGGTATGAATTGGATTAAGAAGGGTGGGTAGTTTCCTTCGCTTTGCAACAGTCCTGTGTGGTAGGTGAGCGCAGGAGGCAGTGTTCAATCCAAGGTTATGACCTGTTAAGGTAGCCTTCTACCTGCAGAAATTTCCCTAGTCCCTCTGAATGAAAGCAGTTTCCTCGGAGGATGTCCATTTCTTCCAAGAAGAGATGTTTATGAGGAACAGCTGCCTTTGTGGCTTCAGTAATGAGGAAAAAAAAATTTTTTTTCTCCCCATTCCTTTTTCCTAATTTACTGAGCATCCAGATTAAGTCAAAAACTTACCCATTATCCTAAAATATCTTGGCTGGCCTTAAACATGATTTTTGTTGTTATTTTTTTCCTGAATGGACCAACACAGCTTCCCATGCTTTTCATTTACAGGTAATCCTCGATTTACAACAGTTCATTTAGTGACCCAACGTTACAACGGCACTGACAAAAGTGACCTATGTCTGTTTTTCACACTTAATGACCATTGCAGCATCCCCATGGTCACGTGGTCTAAATTCAGATGCTTGGCAACTGGTTCATATTTATGATGGTTGCAATGACCTGGGATCATGTGATCAATTCTTTTACGACCTTATGTGAAGCAAAGTCAATGTGGAAGCCAGAGTCATTTAACAACCGGGTTACTAACTTAACAGCTGCAATGATTCACTTAACAAATGTAGCAAGAAAAGTCATAAAATGGGGCAAAGCTCACTAAACGACTGTCTCGCTTAGCAACATAAATTTTGGACTTAATTGTGGTCGTAAGTCAAGGACTACCTGTTTAGATTTTCCCCATTAAAAAGGCTGCCCCTGGATCATCTCCAGATAGGTAGAACCACAAGACCCACCTTCATCAAACAGTCTATGCAGACTTAATTAAACCAGGTTTAATGGTAGAGGTGGCCTTTGAGCAGGATCTGAAAGATGAATGAGTGTGAACTCAGCCTGGCGTATCTATTTATTTTATATATCAAATTTGGAGATGGCCCATCTCACTGAGTTAAGTGTAGAGGTAGGCCTCGACCACAAATGAGCCCATTATTTCTGTTGTTAAGCAAGGCAGTTAAGCGAGTTTTGCCCCATTTTGCAAACCTTTTTTGCCATGTAAAGCAAATTACTGCAGTAGTTTAGTGAATCATGCAGTCATTAAATGAATCTAGCTTCCCCCATTGACTTTGCTTGACGGAACCCGGCTGTGAAGGTTACAAATAATGTGTCAGGGTTCCAAGTACCACATTTCATGACCTTGGGATAGTACAACTGTCACAAATATATGTCAGTTGCCAGGGGACTGAATTTTGAACATGTGATCATGGGGATGCTGCAACCGATCATAAGTCACTGTTTTCAATGCTATTGTAACTTCAAACGGTCGCTAAACAAATAGTTCTAAATCGAGGACTATCACTTTTTTCATGTGTGTTTCACATATTTTCCTCATTTTTCAAATAGAAGAGAATATCTGTAGCTTGGGGTTGAACTGTGGGGTCCTTGTTGCTCTCAAAGCTTGGTGGTTTTCTTGTAGATGTTTCATTACCCAACTAGGTAACATCATCAGTGCTGGAAGGGAGTAGGGTTTGGTCTGTGTTTGTACAGAGTAGCTAACCCTGCCAGTTTCATTTTTGCCTCTCATTTTTTCCTGCAGGACTGGTGGTCCATTGGTGGGATAGCTAGTGTTGTAGTCCAAAATAGGTGGAGGTCACAATATAATCAGATTATTGTCCTTTTGAGGAAGAAAGGTGAAGAAACTGATTTTCCTGAGGGGATTCAGATGTAGATTTAAAGTGGTGCGGTGGCCTAGAGTTGGAGCTCTCGCTTCACAATTAGGAGGCTGTGAGTTTCATCCTAGGTAGAGGCAGATATTTCTCTCTCTGGGCATGTTGAGAATATATCTGCTGAATATAACTCCACATAGGTGACAGGAAGGGCATCCGGCCAGTAAACACTCAGCTCCTTTCAGTTGTCCTGACTCCACCCTGCAAGGGATTATGGGGGTCACTAAAAGGAGATGATGATTCAGATTTAGGAGTCTGGAGCAACATAATGCCTCTCTCATTCTCTTATCTAAGTTTTTTTTAATTTAACAAGCAGGATAAGGACTGGCCCTACTGTATATAAAAGTGCGGGAGGGACTTTGGTGTTTAGAAGGCAATTTTTATGAAAGCTCTGCACTATTTCTTCCTGACATCCAGATATTTTTCCTGCGACGACAACCAAGATATTTCAGAAGGAAATGGCCCAGGCACATTCTGCACAGGTAAATCCTTGACAAATGTAGACAGATGGACAGCGAATTTTGGTCACTGACCAATAAAAATACAATCAATAAAATGAACAACACAAAACTATCCCCTAACAGCAAAAACTATTGGCAACCATTTTGGGGCATGTAGCAAAATTGTGCTACTTTTAGAGAAATAAATTTATCTTGATTATTTAACACATAGTGCAAATAAAAGCTATCAGAGTGCCCCGGAAATTCAAATAAAGGAGGGGCAATCAAATAGTGGTGACTGTCCCTGCAAAACTTGCAGTACAGAAGAACATAGACCGTGTTATTTATTAAATTTGTATACCACCCATCTCACTATTATAGCGATCCTGGGTGGCTTATACAATGATAACAAACCAATTTGATCTAGTGGTTTAAGTACTAGGTTAGAAACTGGAGATCATGAGTTCAAGTCCCACCTTAGCCATGAATGCCAGCTGGGTGACCCTGGGCCAGTCACACACACTCAGCCCAACTCACCTCACAGGATTGTTGTGGGGAAAATAGGAGGAGGAAGTTGTGTTGGATATGTTTGCTGCCTTGAGTTATTTGTAAAAAAAAATGAATTACATAATAAAAAAATGATTATTTTTTCTATGGACATCATATCACTGGGACTGTAGTAGGTATAACATGGGGTTTTCCTATATTTCTCTTCATTAAATCAAGCTGAAAATAAGGCTCTTCTAAATTTGGGGGTTGTGATATGATATAAATATGAGGCTGGTTTAGACACGAAGATCTGATTATTTACAATTGTATTGTGAGAGGAAGCAGCAATTTCTGTTTGACCTTCTATATCTACCGTGTTTCTCTGAAATTAGGACCTGTCCGGATAAGAAGCCCAATTGGCCTTTTGAGCGCATGTCCTAAAATAAGCCCCCCCAATACTTAGATGCATGCACAGCTGCCGCGCAAACAACACGATGTGAGGAGGCGAGGCCGGAGGGGGGGAAAAGGGAGGGGGAACATGCCCCATGCGCCCCACATGCACTTGCCATCCACGCAGAACAGCCTCATGGAGGCTACTCCCACAAACCCTAGCTTGCGCGCCCCTTCTCTTTGCGGCCGCAAGAAGCGGCCGCAAAAAAACTCTTGCCAACCCTAGCCCTGTCGACTTGGGACTGGGGGAAGGGGGACTGGTGCCGGACCAGTGGCCGGTACGGACTGTCTGCGCAGCAATGAAGCGGGATCAGCATGGCCGGTTCTTGCCCACAACATTGCCGGCGAGGATCAGGTCAGAGCCGCTGCCACCCAAGATCAGCAGGCCAGATTCGTGAGCCGGACGCACCGCTGCCACTTGGGAGAAGAAGAAGAGAGAGGAGGTGCTGTGAGAGAGCCCATTTCTCATGTTCTTTTTTTCCCGGGCGGCGGCAGCATGTTCAGCTCCCTGATTCTGGCTTGCCGAGCTCTGCCGGCAAGGGGGTGTGGCAGGTGGGGAGGGGTGGGACGGTGGATAAGTGAGACGCATGGAGAGAGAGGGGGCTCCCCTTGCCATCTCTTCTCCCCCTCTCTCTGGGCATGGCAGGAACTGGAAGTCAGGTAAGACACGCGTCGCGATTCTCCACCTGGTCAAAAGAAAATAAGTCTTATTTTCGGGAAAACACGGTAAAATGCTTTACCTTAGTAGTGATCTAGCTTGATCTAAAATTAAAATGGCATCGCTGGAGAAATCATAGATGTTCATTTTTTTTTTATTGCTGTTTCTCAGGAAGATTAGTAGTTGTCTTTCAATATTCTATTAGATGGGTCAGTTTGCTAGAATTGTGATTTATTTTCAACCAATAGGTGAAGATATACGGAGCTGTGCTGGGTGAATAGCTAGAGGGACAATGACCTTCCCTTGAAGGAGCTCTAGACCTTTGCAAATGATGAGATTTTTTTTCCTTTCATTTATTTAGATCCAGCAGGATCTCTTAGGCTCTGATCAAGAAAGACTCTACAGAGAAGTGATGCAAGAAAGTTATAACACCATCTTCAGAGGTGAGATGGCTTCTTATCTGTTCTTTTTGTTGTTTGTAGCACCACAAACATAAACTGGGTTTGTCCTGATTGCATTTGAATACCTTACCAAGAAAACCATAGAAGTTGTGCATAAGACCATCACAGTTAAATTTAATTGGGGAATGTGTTTACCTCCTTAAGTAATTTGACCAAAAAATAAACTTTATGATATTCAATTAACCTAACTCTCAGGGTATGTAGAAGCAAAGAGTTAGAAATAGGTAATAGTCAGATTCAAATATTGAGATAAATCACATTTATTTAATGAACTATAACTGCTGTTATCATTAAGCCTAAGGCATGGTATTTAAGCTACAGTTGCCAGGTTGGCATAAAATGCCAAGGCCAAAATAAAATACATTTTAAGAAATCATTTTGACTTGATTGCTGTGCAAAACAGTGGTGGGTTTCAAAATTTTTTACTACCGGTTCTGTGGGTGTGGCTTGGTGGGTGTGGCAGGGGAAGGATACTGTAAAATCTCCATTCCCACCCCACTCCAGGGGAAAGTTACTGCAAAATCCCCATTTCCTCCCAATCAGCTGGGACTTGGGAGGCAGAGAATAGATGGGGGCGGGGGCAGGGCCAGTCAGAATTTTTACTACCGGTTCTCCGAATTACTCAAAACCTCCGCTACCGGTTCTCCAGAACTGGTCAGAACCTGCTGAAACCCACCTCTGGTGCAAACCCAATTACTTGGTCTTCCTAAGAAATGTGTTTATCTGTTTGAAAAATGTACTTTCAGATTTAGGAACTTAATCTAAATGGATTTTTTTAGCCTCTCCCTCCATGTTATATTTTTAAAAAGTTACAAACATAAGACCTTATGAGAAAGAATTGCCCCATCTATGACTGAATTCCTTTGATGAATAAGTAAACATTTATAATGCTTGTTTTTTTTTAAAAAAAATCCCAACTAATTATGAGTCCAATTAAGCAATTCATTGTTTTAAATTGATTAAATCTAAGCAGTTTAATCTATGGCATCCATACAGCTAATGCTGAATTTGTGTACAACATTTGCTCATATCTTAGCAGAAGTCAGTGGGGTGTCTTTTTCACTAATACAGTGAGTATTACAAGTAGTCCTTGACATATGATCGTAATGCAGCCTGGTCATAGGTTGTGACAGCCGTAAAACAGGTCACCCATGTGACTGCCCTTTTTTTATGACCTTTTTGTGATGATTGTTAAACCAATTGTTTTGCCAAAACCTAGAAGTAAATGCCAGTTTTCAATAAAAACGTCATAAAACACAGTCACATGATTGTAAGAGGCTGCAAAACGACTGGTTGCCAAGTGCCCAAAATCCGGTAATATGGCCCTGATCCCTAGCTGTTTCAATTTTGGAACTGGGTTGTAAGTACCCCCAGAGACGCCCATGATATCTTCAAACAATTGCTAAGCGATTTGTCATAAATGGAGGACCACCTGTAGTATTTGGATTAATTTATATTTGTATGTAATAATAAATAATATTGCACCCAACGAGAAGGTGCGTCTCAGGTAGGACCAATGCCCCTTCTCCTAAAATGATCTGTAGTTAATGATAAAACAGTATTACCCTGTTTCCCCAAAAATAAGACATCCCCTGATAATAAGCCTAATTGGGCTTTTGAGCGCATGGCAATAAGGCCAAGCGCTTATTCCAGAGAAAAAAATAATAAGACAGGGTCCTATTTTCGGGGAAACACGGTATATGATGACACAATTAAAACAATACCAAAATATGGCATGAAATATGTCACCATAAATTCTACTGAAATTGAAAAATAATTTAAATTAAGAATAATTGAAATTTATTTGATAAAAGCAGCAAACACACAAACAAAAAATCCCATAACATAATAAAGTGATTTCAGGACTGTTAAGTCATTAAAAAGACTGCTAGTAATTAAAGCATAAAAATATGGATACCACTTTGAATTCCTTTTGGATTAGTCTCAGAGGTTCTTGGCAAATCATGTAGTATGCCCGTGATGGCGAACCTATGGCATGGGTGCCACAGGTGGCACGTGGAGCCATATTGCTGGACACGCGAGCTCAGCTCCGGCATGCATGTGTGTGCCACCCAGCTGATTTTTGGGCCTTCTGGGTCCACCAGAAGTCAGGAAACACTGTTTCCGGCCTCCGGAGGGCCTCGGGGGGGGCGTTCTTGCCCTCCCCAGGCTCCTAGAAAGGCTCTGGAGCCTGGGGAGAGCGAAAAACAAGCCTACCAGGCCCACCGTGCCATTGCGTGCCAAAAGCGGTGGGAGCACGGGGGGGTGGGGCGCATAGAATTATGGATGTGGGCGTGTACGTGACCTCACCTCGCTCCCCCCACTTTTGGCACACGATGGCAAAAAGTTAGCCATCACTGTAGTATGCTATTACTATATACCAAAATTTTTGAATTATCAGTAGTTAAATACATTCTAGCCAAGTTAGTTGTATAATTGCCTGGAATGTGTAATGCAGCTCAGTGCATACTGATACCACAGTTTGTGTAGAGGCCATTCAAAGTTTCAATGGTGTTGAAAAAAAGTAACATATGACCGTTTTTCACACAACTGTTACAGCCTCCCTATGGTCACATGATCAAAATCCAGACGCTTGCAACTGGCATGTATTTATGACGGTTGTAGTGTCCCCAGGGTCATGTGATCTCCTTTTGTGACCTGACAAACAGCCAATGGGGAAGCCAGATTCACATAACAACCATGTTACTAACTTTTAACAACTGCAGTGATTCACTTAACAACTTGGTAAAATGGGGTAAAACTCACTTAACAACTGGCTTAGCTGAGCAACAAATTTTGGGCTCAATTGTGGCCATAAGGTGAGGACTATCTATATTTGGGGTGGGGTGGGGGAGTAATTGACATTCCAATATAATCGAGGGCCTTCTGTGAGTTGATTGGTTGAGTTTTGAAAATATGCAATCATTTGCATAAGAAAATAATAGGGAAGATTTACATTCTTAAACTTGTTTTGGTGAACAATAACATTAATTGGAGTCTTTCTTTTTGATGCATATACACCTGCAGGTATGTACAGTATATCTTTCAGCGTTTGTCTTCTTCCATGTTGGCCAGAGAGAAATAGAAGCATTCTTTGGCCCCAATTCCTAGATAAGCTACCATGGATGATTGGTAGGAGACATTGTGGGAAGTGCAGGGAGCTGGGCTGGGATGCAGGAGGGCCAGGTTCAAGTTTTTATTTTTCCATGGAAGTTCACTGAGATAGTGACTCAAGATAGGATTGTTGTAAAGATGAACATGAAGTGCTGTGCCCTGTGTATTGCCTTGAACTCTTTAGAGGTGGAGAAAAGGTGAGATACAAAGCAAAGGTAAAAGTTTACTTGTCAGTCATTTCTGTTTCTTGACAGAGGGATCCAGCGTTGTCTGAAGACACTTTCCTTGGTCATGTGGCCAGCATGGCTATAAGCCAAAGGCACACACAACGTTGTTACTTTCCTACCAAAGTGGTACCTATTTATCTACTCGCATTTGCATGCTTTTGAACTGCTAGATGGACAGGAGCTGGAGCAAGGAACGGTCGTGTGGCGCTCAGGTCTCAAACCAAGGGTGTCAGCTTTCCAGCTGACAAGCTCGGTGTCTTTAACTGTTGAGCCATCACGCTCCCTGATATGAAGCAAATAGTGTAAAAAATGATGCTTCCATTGCCATCTTTTCCTCTTGCTTGCATGAAAGTCCCTGCTTGTTTATAACTTTTCTGCAGCAGAAAAATATATTCTTCGCTCACCTGCTTCTTTGCTTTCTCTCTCTTTCTCTCTCTTCCAGCTTCTCCTCTTCAGCTTCAAAAATCTGAACTCCTGGCACATCTGAAACGAGGACAGGAAGGTCTTCAGAGCTCCAGCAATGGCGCTGATCAAAAGCTGGTTAAAGAAGCCCTGAAGAAATGGCCAGAATCAGGAAACTGGTGGAATTCCTACCGGAGTCCCGTGAGCGTTCCCACTTCAGATTCATCGAGTTCAGGTCAGGGTTGCCCCTAAATCTTGGCATCCACGTGGGGTCACCTTTATAGCTTCAGACATATGCTGTCCTCAGAAATGGCTTCATCTATAGATCCCTACCTAAATCATGAAGGTGGTGATAGATATTGCAGAAAGTCCTTGACTTCCGACCACAATTGAACTGAAAATTTCCATTCCTAAGCAAGACAGTTAAGAGTTTTGCCCCATTTTACAACCTTTCTTGCCACAGTTGAATCACTGCAGTTGTTGATAACATTGTTATGTGAATCGGGCTTTGCTTGTCAGGAAGTCACAAAATTGACATTGGGGAGGGATCCTGCAATGGTGGTGACTGTGAAAATGGTGATAAGTCACTTTTCAGTGCTGTTGTTACTTTGAATGATCACTGAATGAATGGTTTGTAAGTTGATATTTTTACAGTAGTTAAAGGCCTAGAAACTAGAAAGATGGTAAGTTTTGGTCATGACTTAGCCTTAAAAAAAGGCTAGGTGACTTTGGGCCAGTCACACACACTCAGCCCAACCTACCTCACAGGGTTGTTGTGGGTAAAAGAGGAGGAAAGAGTGTTAGCTATATTTGCTGCCTTGTTAAAGACTGGTGTCAGCGTCTCAGCGCTGACATAGAAAAGGGAGGATGAAGCCTGAACTTTTGCCTGCTAAATCCCTTTGAAGATTCGGTCTCCTTGGAGATGAGGAGATGGGAAACATTCCTGTGAACTGACGGGAAAAGGAATCAGGAGAGTGACTTGGAAGATAGCCAATGAGAAGCAGAGAATTGGGGATTGGAAAGGGAGGGATTGGGGGGCAAAGGTCAGTATTGACCGCAAAGAGCCAGGGTCCGGTTGCTGTCCTCAAATAAAGAGAAAATTTCCTTAAAGATGGGCAGTTTGGAAGTTCATTTATTTTGAGATAGCATCGAAACCTGGCAACTGGATAAAAATCTAATAAATATTACTCAACCTTAGGAACTAAGATCCAGTTCATTTGTTTTCCCTTTTGGTTTTTGGAAACTAGACATCTATTAAATCAGTCTAAAATTGCATGTCTTTAAGCATCAGGATTGATATGGCTGAATAACCTGGAATGTGACTGTTATAAAACCAGAATAATTCCCACAGCATGAACCTTAATTTTGTCTAGCTCAGGGGTGTCAAAACTCAATTTCACTGAGGGCTGCATCAGGGTTGTGTTGGACCTTGGGGGGCTGGGGTGGGCATGGCCAGCTAGATGTCACTCGTGTCGGTGGGGTGGGGTGCCTGTGTTGGCCTGAGTGCTCTGCCAGCGGGAACAGGCTCCCAAACTCTGTTTTCGGCTGTGACGGCCTCCTGCAACCTTCTGCCAGTAAAAACAGCTTGGGAGGGCCTCACGCAGCCCTCCGGAGCTCTGTTTTCACTGGCAGAGGCAATGCGGGGCAGTCCTTCGCTGTTTCCAGGGCGACCTCACAGGCCAGATCTAAGCACTCCGCAGGCCAGACATAGGCCCTGAGCCTTGAGTTTGACACTCCTGGTCTGAGCTGGCTCATTTTTTTTCTAAATTCAAAGCCAAAACTTGATTTCATTTTACAGTCTGGAATGTGTCCCAATCCTTGGTTTAGGTTGTATGGTGAAATCTCCAGAATGGGGTGTGATGGTGCTTGAAGTTGAGAGGCTGGTTAGCTTGGTATCCCTGCAGGGAAGGAAGAAAGGAGGAATCCTAAGTACACGCAGTAGTCTGACAAGATTCTTGTACAGGTAGTTCTTAACAACAGTTTGTTTAGTGACCAAAGTTACAACAGCACTGAAAAAAGTAACAGATGACCGTTTTTCACACTTACAACTGTTAGAGCATCCCCATGGTCCCGTGATCAAAATTCGGACGTTTGGCAACTGGCATGTACTTATGACGGTTGCAGTGTCCCAGAGTCACATGATCTTCTTTTGCGGCTTTCGAACAAGCGACGTCAGTGGGGAAGCCAAATTCGCTTTACAGCCGTGTTACTAACTTAACCACTGCAATGATTACTTAACAATTGTGGCAAGAAAGGTGGCAAAGTGAGGCAAAACTCACTTAACAGAGATTTTGGGCTCAAATGTGGTTGCAAACCGAGGATTATCTGTAAATAGGGAAGTTGTAGTAAAAGAACCGATCGGCTCGCCGTGTCGTTCTGGTTCTTTGCACTTTCAATTTTGTCAGACTAACTGCACTCCCTTGGGAACAGCCAGATAAGGCTTTCAGAGATTTTGCCCGGGGGGAGGGGGGGTGTCAGGTCTCCGTCACTTCATCCCCTGCAGGGATTCCAATAGCAATAGCACTTAGACTTATATACTGCTTTACAGTGCTTTAAAGCCCTCTCTAAGCAGTTTACAGAGTCAGCATATTGCCCCCAAGCAATCTGGGTCCTCATTTTACCATGGAAGGCTGAGTCAACCTTCAATCGGTGAGAATCGAACTGCTTAGCTGTCAGCAGAATTAGCCTGCAATACTGCATTGTAACCACTGCGCCACCAAGCTAGCCAACCTCTTAACTCCACTCTCCACCCTAAATGGAGAGTCCATCACGGGTGGCATCTCTACTGCCTGTCTGGAAACACCCTTTTCTGTTTTTCTCCCAGCAGACGATGACGTTGCAAGCGAGAAGGAAGAGGAGGAGAGTGTTCCGTGGGAGAATCAGCGGATCGCGAAACCTCGTGCTGCTTTGCTAGGCCAATGGGAGAGTGCCCAGCGGCAGGGGAAAGCTTGCAAGATTCAGCACGGCCGCCTGCAGGACTCTCGACCCAGAGTCAATTGTGCTGATGGAAAAAAGAAAGGCCTTGTCGCTGGCAGTAATAGCCGGCAAGGAATGAATACCGAAGAGAGCCAGAATGAATGCACCGTATGTGGGAAAAACTTTGGCAGGAGATCGTCCCTCCTCAGGCATTTCAAAGTCCACAGCGGAGATAAACCTTTTAGGTGCTCCATCTGTGGCAAATGCTTCCTTGCGAAAACCAGCCTGGTTTTACATAAAGAGAGCATGCATAAGAAACGACCCCACTCAGGAAAGAAACGTTGGGAATGTTGCGAGTGTGGGCAGACCTTTGCCACGAAAGCTTTTCTGACGGAGCATCACAAGATGCACGGCAGTGAAAAGACGCACCCGTGCCCTGCCTGTGAGGAAAGCTTCGCCGAAACCAGGTACCTTGTGAAGCATCTTATGACCACTCACTCAGGGGACCATGTCTTCAAGTGCCCCGTCTGTGGAAAAGGCTTTATGAAGGAGAAGGACCTCGTGAAGCACCAAGCAAAAAATCATGGCAAGAGCCATTGCTTTCCGAGTCTGGGCAGTGAAAACAGCTGCAAGGAAAAATCGTCCCCGATCAATCACAAGAGACTTCATCTGAACCCTGAAATTCTGCCTGGTGCGGCATACGAAGGAAAAGGCGGGGTGGGACGTCCCCTTACCTGTGGTCACTGTGGGAAGTCTTACAAGCAGGAGAAGGCTTTTCTTAATCACCAGAGTGTGTGCGTGAGGCAGCAGCCAAACGGCGAAGGAAAGGTCCCCAAGGAAGACGGTCCACTCACTAAAAACCAGATCACTCACGTGGAAATGCAAGATAACACTTGCTTCGACTGTGGGAAGCCCGTTTGCAAAAGTTCGCTGCTGGCTTCTCAGCCCAAGGCAGACCAGGAAAAGAAGCTTCAGGTGTGCCCTGAATGTGGGGAAAACTTTAGAGACAGCCAAGATTTTGAGAACCACCTGAGAAGCCACCAAAAGGCACCATCTTCTCAAAACGTCTCGGATTGGGAGGGCCTTGGGGGGAAAACGCTGCCCGTTGGCCAGCCGGAGAAGAAAAGCCGCTACCAGTGCCGAGGCTGCAGGCGAGACTATTCGACTCATTATAACCTCCGAAGGCACCAACGAATCCACGTGGAATGCCGGTACAGAAGGAACGCTCACAAGGGGAAGGATGCCGCCTACAGCTGGTTCTTCTTGGACTTTCCGAAAGCCCGTAGCAGAGAACAGACCCTTCAGCACAAATGCACCTTCTGCGGGAAGGCGTTCAAAACGAAAAGCACCCTTGGTCGACACCATCAAATCCACATCAAAGGCAAGCCTTATAAATGCACCATCTGCGGGAAGGCGTTCGTCTACCGGTACACCCTCGCTCATCATCAAGAAATCCACCTGGAAGACCAGCTCTACCAGCATAAGTGCTCTTTCTGCACAAAGGCCTTCAGGACCCCGTCGGCCCTCCGCCGACATCAGCAGCTGCACAAGGAAGGCAAGCCGTACATCTGCAACATCTGCGGGAAAGCTTTTGCCTACAGGTACAACCTCACCCACCATCGGGAAATACACATAGAAGGGCAGGTTTATAAGTGCTCTTTCTGCTGGAAAGCCTTTCGAACCAGTTACTCCCTCAGCAGGCACAAGCGCATCCACACCGAGACCAGGTCCTATCAATGCCCTACTTGCAGGAAAGCCTTTGGGACGAAATATTCCCTTTGGAGGCATCAGGAGATGCACGTGAAAGAGGATCCGGATAGCTTGCTTGGCAGGAATGAGACCGGGGACAACTTAGTCAAAGATCAAGCTGGCGGTAGTGATGACAGTGTGGACAAACAGCTTGCCAATTCGGTCCACTCTCAATGCCAGGAATTCCACAAGGAACGAAAACCTCCGGAAGGCTCTGAGAATACGAGCAGCTCGCTCCTCCCTGAGCATCAAAGCACCCGTGTAGAAGAAAATGCGATTAAACAGTCGGACAGTCAAACTTTCAGGAGCGTTGGATTGGGGGTTAAAGGTCAAGACAGGCCTATAAAAGGAGAGCTCCAGCAGTGGACCAACGGTTCGTTGTACACGGGACAGGGGATCCAAACGGAGGAAGGTCCCCTAGTGTCCTCTGAAAATGGGGACGTCTCCTTCAGCCACTTGGGAAACCATGCCAATAAAGAGCCAGCTGATTGGTGTTTCCTGGGTAAATTGCCCGGTGCTGGTCAACAAGGAATGGTCCCACAGGAAAAAAAATATACTTGCCCTAATTGTGGGAAGTCCTTTAGAGATAAATATTCCCTTACAAGACATCAGAAAGTCCATTTTCCCGAGAGACCTTATCCGTGTCCAAGATGTGAGAAAAGTTTCCGCAGCGCTAAAGACCTGGAGAAGCATCAGGTAACCCATTCGGATCAGAGGCCTCATCAGTGTGGTGAATGCGGGAAATACTTGAAGACGAAATACTCGCTCGATAAGCATCAGAAGACCCACAAAGGGGAAAAGCCATTCTGCTGCTCTTATTGTGGCCGAAGGGTGACCACAAGCACCATTCTTCGGTACCACCAGAGAACCCACACCGGGGAGAGGCCGTATAAATGTGCAGTGTGCGATAAAAGTTACATCAGCAAATGGTCCCTTAAAAAACATTTGGAGTTGCATTACAAAACGAGTCCGCCGAAGGACCTTCAGGAAGCATCTCAGCTTGATCAGAAATGTTAAGGTGTCTTTGTCACTTGTGGGTGAAGAAACGGGACACCATCAGGGTTGGAGGTCTCTTGGAACAGGTCTGGGTTGAAACATCCACCTTTAAAATTCCCAGGTTCTTTCTATACCCAGTGACTAGCTACCTCAGAAACAGATTTTTGAATGTACTCTTTACCTTTCCAATCTCGAATCATTCAGACAACTTTGCTCCAGAAATGAGCACCCATGTCATGAAGAGCCTATAATAAAAGAGGCTCTGTTTATTTTGAATGAGTGGACCTGACTGAGAACTTGGGATGCTGGAAAAAAAATGATTAAGAGCATCAATGATCATATAGTTTGGAGTGATGGCAATGATAAGTGCAAGCTGCCTTTCGTTTCTTAGCATTGTATTCACATTGTAAAAAGCAAATTTTGTGTTAAAATCATTCCTCTTCTGCAGTGTACGTATATAAAGGGGGGGGAAAAAAAGACACAGGACAATTATTTTAAGAAGTGTGGGTGAGAAAGCTATAGTCTTGTTTTTCATAATGAAAATACTACTGGTTTGTGCAGTGAATGAAAAACGGATGAAATACATGTTGTTTTTCCAATGCACTTTTTGCATCGCCAAGAAGACATTCAAGGGTCAAATATATTCTAAATCTTCCAAATGTTAGGAATTCGCATTTTGGGATCTGTTAGTAAATAATACAGAACAGTTTTCTGTACGTTTTAGAACATGTTTTAAATTGAAAGCCATTTTGTTTTGCTGTTGGTAAAAGTATCAATTCAGAAGTTCATTGACACCCTCTCTCTCTTGCCTCCTAGTACCACTGCCATATTACACTGTGTATAGGGAAGAAGGAATCTCAAGTTATTGGAGCTGCAAGGAAGATGCAGGCCTTGCCTTAAACAGGGGAGATCTGCTAGTATGCACTCTTGGTTGCAAGTAGAAGTTTTACAGACAAACATGAAAAGTTAAGTTTCTTGGACGATGTCCCTACCATTATCCGTTATGCCTGCTTGAGATGATAGGAGCTGTGAAGATCTGAAGTCACAAGAATTGAAAAATTATAGTGTCATACCAAATACCGAAATGCAAAATCAGAATTCTCTTATTAATTTTTTTTAATAATGTGGAAATGGCCCAGTGGCAACGGTGAATAAGAAATACTGAAGTATAAAGTCAGAAAAGTTGGATTTAAAAAAAATATATGTAAGGACCCTAAAATAATTGATTGTATGAAGTCTGTTTTAAACGAAAACTTTGTCAGTCGGGAATCTTGCATGGACATTTTATGACTCTAGCTGTTTTATTGGGAGAATTGCAATTTGCTACAGGTTATCAAGTAAAGCGTGAGTTGCATCATTTCCAGTGTCAGTTCATTATAAAATGTTTGTTTTCTGCAGCCATTTTCTGGATTTTGTTTGGGGTGAGATGAATAATTAGAGTCAAAAGACAAACATCTTTTCCATGTGCCATCACTCAACAGAGCTGAAGAAAAAAGTGCCTGTGAAAAGGTGATTTGTTTTCACTGGCAATCCAGAGGCCGCTGCATTTCTAGCTGAAATAATGGAGGAATTAAGAGGGGCATACAGGTAGTCCTTGACTTACAACAGTTCATTTAGTGACCATTCAAAGTTACAATGACCCCCCCAAAAAATGACATGCCCATTTTTCACACTTATAACTGTTGCAGCATCCCAATGGACACATGATTTACATTCAGATGCTTGACAGCTGGTTCATATTTATGACAGTTGCAGTATCCAAGGGTCATGCTTTTGTGAACTTCTGACAAGCAAAGTCAACGGGGAAGCAAAATTCGCTTAAACAATGATATTACTAATTTAACAACTGCAGCGATCCACTTAATAAATGTGGCAGGAAAAGTCGTAAAATGGGTCAAAACTCACTTAACAAATTTCTCACTTAGCAATATAAATGTCGGGTTCAATTGTGGTCATAAGTCGAAGATTACCTGTACTGTATTGCAGTGTTTCTCAGCTTTTAAGATGCATGGACTTCAACTCCCAGAATTCCCCAACCAACCCACGTCTCTTAAAAATTGCCAAGATTGATAAATACTGCTGTATTGCTTTGTCTTTCTGAGCCAATCAAGGGAGGTTTACACTGAGTTTTCTTCAGAGTTGTAACTGTATCAACACTTGGACAGTTTGTAGTTTGTAACGTCAGATCAGTGCTTTTCAAACTTGGCAACTTTAGGATATGTAGGCTTCGACTGACAACAGTATTGCCCAGCCAGCATGGATCTCATGCTGACATGAGTATCATGACAAGGATAGAACAGAATTCTTTATTGGCCAAGTGTGATTGGACACACAAGGAATTTGTCTTGGTCCATACGCTCTCAGTGTACATAAAAGAAAAGATACGTTCATCAAGAATCATAAGGTACAATACTTAATGGTAGTCATAGGGAACAAATAAGCAATCAAATCATATTAGGAAACAGTCAATATAAATCATAAGGATACAAGCAACAGGGTTACAGTCATACAGTCATTAGTGGAAGGAGATGGGTGGTGGGAACAATGAGAAGATTAATAGTAGTGCAGACTTAGTGAATAGTTTGACAGTGTTGAGGGAATTATTTGTTTAGCAGAGTGATGGCATTTGGGAAAAAACCGTTCTTGTGTCTAGTTCTAGTGTGCAGTGCTCTATAGTGTCATTTTGAGGGTTGAAACAGTTTATGTCCAGGATGTGAGGGGTCTGTAAATATTTTCACAGCCCTCTTTTTGACTCATGCAGTATACAGGTCCTCAATGGAAGGCAGGTTGGTAGCAATTGTTTTTTCTGCAGTTCTAATTATCCTCTGAAGTCTGTGTCTGTCTTGTTGGGTTGCAGAACCAAACCAGACAGTTATAGAGGTGCAGATGGCAAGACACAATAATTCCTCTGTAGAACTGTATCAGCAGCTCTTTGGGGCGGATTGGGCGGATATTAAGATTCTGGTTTTCTCTGCAAAATAGAGTTGAGTTTGGTTTGTGTGTGCGGAGGAGCACGTGCCCTGTTGTGGGATTCAGTATTGTCGTACGCCACCTGGATTGGAATTTCATCTGTTTGGAATAAGCATTAATTAGTGAACACAACCCATGCTGTCTGAAGCCAGGAAATCTCACCCTGTTTCTGTGGATTTTGGTCATTCTAATTTCATTAGCCAGATGAGTTGAGGATTCTGTTTGGAAATTACTTCTGAAGGGCACCATGCTGGGAAGGATAACATTTGGGTGATCCATTTTGCATTGGAAAATTCTGCAGGAGTCCAGGAAATTATCCTGCAAATAAATACAAAAGCTAACTTTTGTCCGTAGTGCTGTCCTTCTTGACCCTTAAAATCCCCTCAATTTTCTTTGCCACTCTGTTGCCCGAGACAGCAAATCTGTCCACATTTTGGACAGATAGGACCGCTGGTTTGAAAGCGGTCAAAGAGGCCTACATCAAAATTGAACAGCCCTCTCTCAACAGAAGGGGAAGGATACGACGTCTATCTCCAGTCTACAACACAACCTTTTCAATAGTTCCAAGAAGGCTCCACACCCATTTGCACCATTCAGGTGACCCTGAAGACATTAAGATAAACCTCTGACCCGCTAAAAGAATGCAAATGTCCAGTTGGCTGCAAGGAGTGTAAATCCTTCCATTCCCCACCATCCAGTCAAAACTGAAGAAGCTTCTTGGATAAGAAGCAAAATATCTTCAAAGAAAAAGTAGAAAGGCCTCTTGGAAAAAACACCTTTGGCACTGTTACCCGAGATTTACCCTTCTCTCACTGATGTGCTATGGGTATACAAGTAGTCAACTTACAGCTATTTGCTTAGTGACGGCTTGAAGTTACAATGACATTGAAAAAAGTGACTGATAACCAGTTTCCACAATTAACTATCATTGAAATATCCCCAGGATCACATAATCAAAACTTCAAGTTCTTGGCAACTGGCATTTATGACTGTTGCATTGTCCCAGAGTCGTGATCACTATTTGTAACCATCCCAGCTGGCTTCCAACAAGCAAATCAATGGAGGAAGCTAGATTCACTTAACAACCACATTATTCACTTAACAACCACAGCAATTCACTCAACTGACAAAAAGACCATAAAATGGGGCAAAACTCACTTAACTGCCTTGCTTAGGAACAAATATTTTAGCCTCAATTGTGGTCGTAAGTCGAGGACTACCTGTATTCTGAAATCTCAAGTCTCGTGGTCCAAGCCATGTTAGTTGCCAATCTAGGAAATGCCATTTCAAACTACCTGCAGAACATTAGGGGAACTTATTTCAAAGCTTTTAAGGGAATTGGGGAAAACCTGATAGTGACGGAGCTGCAGTTAGTGAGTAAAAGTGTGGTTTTATTAGGAAGCATTTTTCCTTTTATTTATTCATTATGCTAAGCTATTTTAAGGTTTACAGTATCTGCAGCTCTATATCAGTTAGAAAGTGATACCGCATTGATATTTTAACCGGTTAAACCAGTGTTTTCCAATCGTAGCCATTTTCAGAAGTATGGACTTCAACTCCCAGAATACCTCAGCTGGGATATTCTGGGAATTGAAGTTCACCCATCTTAAAATGGCTGAGGGTGGGAAACACTGGGTTAAAGGAAGTGCTGCTTCATATTGGTCAGCCCTGATGTGGAGGGTCACATGATGGCCACAAACTTGTGATTGAAGCCCCACCTCCTTTTTAATATGCAAAAGGGATGGGGTTGAATTGTACGGATCATGGCCACCATCTTCGCTTTTTTAGTCTTTTCCCCACAGATGCATAATTTTTCTCCCAGCCAATTTTGAGGCCAACTTTAAGAACCGTGCTATGTTCAAGAGTACAGATTCTGATAGATGTGGCTGTGCTCTCCTAGCCCAAGCCGGCTGGCTATTCTTTAAAAGAAAACGGGTGGGGGGGATATCTCTCCTGCCATATTTTTGGCTGGGTTCTACTTTGCCAATAAGAAAAAGATGGATTATGGAGCCATTTCAGCCTCATGTCTTCATAACCAGAGGCTTTCTTGGAGATTAACCATTCCAGATCCAGATGTAAAGTCTTTAAGTTTCTCAATACAAACCCGACATGGGTTCAAACTTTACATGAGCGTGCTGGGCCAATACAAGCCTATTTAATTAGAATAAGGCCATAAACAGCTCTTGTGACATCACATTTCATTGTGGAGTTTTATAATGACTGAAACACCTTTTGAGAGAAAATGATGTATCCTTTGTGCAAGAGCTTTGACACTACTAGAAAATATCTTTGTTGATGTTGCATTTAAATGCACTTTCCACTATTGCAATGCATTTCACAAATGAAGCAGGAACCGTGGGCACCTGCTGGGCAAACAACATTGCAAAAAGGTGTACAGAGTGCTCCAGAGCAGAGGTCACCATTCCCCAGTCCGTAGACGCAGTATAGGTCCATGGCATGCCAGAAACTGGGCCATGCAAATAAGCGAAGCCCCATCCACGGGATGCAGACAGCGTACGAAACCACACACACCCCGGTCCACGGAAAAACCACAAACCGGGCAGAAGGTTGGATTAGAAAACCTCCAAGCCCTATATATTATGTGATTCTGTAATGCACATGATATTTAGAGTGACAATGAAGTTGTCAGGGTTCCAAGTAATACATCCACAGCAAACAGAACTCCGAGGCAGGTAGATTCCTCGAAGAACATTTTTATTGAATATATCATATTGGCACAGAGTGGTGAAAACCGAGTCTAAAGGTTCCCATGGTTTTCACCTAATTAAAAGAAAAAGTTTTTTCCCAAACAATCAGTCACATGGTCCAATCAAGGCACTGTCCGGTTGCTTGGAAACTTCACTCCTGTCTTCACCCACCTGTGGGAATGTCCTTGGTTCTCAGGGGAAACTATTTTGTTTTGGCTACAAAACCCCAGCTATCTGTAATCCCACCCCTCCCTATCCCTCAGCACCATTGTGGCAACACTAAAGCCTCCAAGATGGCCTCAGTCAGGCTAGCTTCAGAGTTGAGAGAAGTCAGAAATACCTGTTAAGATTATCAGATGATGCCACCCCTTTTTCAATTGGTTCTCCAGGTTCATCATTTTATAATGATGTTTACAAAGAGTAAACACTGATGCAAAAAAATTAAATTCTGTTTCCCACACACATGGAGGTCCATTCCCCCAAGTTTCAATTTTTGATTATATGACTCAAGGTTCATTTGATTTGTAAACTGTGATCAGTAGTATATGTGTGTTCACAAAAAAACGGCCTATTCCCTTGTGGACTTGTGCACGTGTTTATATATATATGAGGCACTCTGTTCCCTCGACCAACAACTGGAGCCTGTGACAGTGGAAGGAGAGAGCTTTTCCAGAGATGGCACATCACTGCAGAACAATATTTTCACATATCATTTCTCTTTACAGCCAAGGAAAGACCATCCTGATCATTCTTGTAGGCTTTAATAAGTAATTTTATTTCTGCTTTTACAGAAGGTTTTGCTTCGCTTTTATGGGCTTTGCCAAACAGGAACTTCCAAAGGTGCTTTTTCCAAAAGGAAACTGGACTTTTGTTTTTTCTTTGAAAACATTTCATTTCTCATCCAAGAAGCTTCTTCAGTTCTGAATTAAAGAATACCATGCGTATTCCAAATAAGAGCATTTTGATTTGGGTTTTGGAGGTCAGCCTGTAAAAATCATAATAATATCAAATAGGAAGATAGTAGGACAAGTTTTGTGACCTTTGCACGGAAGCTGGAATTCAAGGTTCAAGCTAATAGAAGAAAACCCCTTTTAATTTATCACAGAGAGGCCACAATAATATGTACATCATATTAGAAAAACTATTTGGGAAATGATCCTGTGCAACGGGATATGTTGGGTTGCATCTATCTGGAAATTTCAAGAGCTTGAAAGCAAAATTGACTAATTGGGTTTATCATGCTGGGTTAAAATTGACTGGCTCGCTTGTGCTTGGATTGGACCAATGCACCAGGCAAATTGTGTTAATTCAGTAAGATTGCATTCACTTAACCAAAAATTAGCTGGCAAACAGCCTGAAATGATTCTAGCCTTGCAATCAGTAAGTAAACTGAGTTTTCCAGGTGTCCTTTTAGAAACTTCCTAATTCTATGAAATTAATAGAAATGAAGCAACCTAATAAAATCTCAGGAGCTACTTGCACACTCCAATATTATGTACAGTTGGTCCTTGATTTATGACAACTGAACCCCAAATTTATGTTGTTAAGTGAAACATTCGTTAAGGGAGTTTTGCCCCATTTTATGACTTTTCTTGCCACAGTTAAGTGAATCACTGTAGTCGGTAAGTTAGTAACATGGTTAAGTGAATCGGGCTTCCCCATTGATTTTGCTTTTCAAAACTTTGAAAAGGTGATCACATGACCTTGGGACACAGCAACAAACCAGTTGCCAAGCATCTGAATTTTTTTTATATATATAATTTTTTTATTTTTAAATGTAGTAATTTCATCTTCAATTAAACAGTGTGTCATCCGGGTACAAATATCTGTAAAATAATAATCAAATAATCCAGTGTTTACAGCAATATTCATTACATTAACATTAATTCTATAATATTAAAATAATAATATTAAACATAATAATCATATTTGCTTCTCTCTCTTAACATATCTTCTTTATTTCACTAATCTTTTTCTTTTGTTTCCCTGTTTCTAATTTCCATTTTTATTATCTAACCATTGATAAAATAAGTCCCATGTCATGTAATATTCAGTTTGTCCTTTTTCCTTAATTGCTAGCGTTACTCTATTCATTTCTGCACATTCTAATATTTTCCTGATCACATTCTCATCTGTGGGGATCTCTTCACTTTATCAATTTTGTGCAAACACAACTCTTGCTGCAGTTAATATACTATACGAATAATTAGATATGCATTTCCCTTACTATATTTTTCGGGTAAAATCCCCAACAAGAATATTTCTGGCTTTAAGTCAATGTGCTGCTTTATCATTTTTTCAGCCAAGCATCTGAATTTTGATCACATGGTCATGGGATTCTGCTACAAAGTGGTGTGAAAAATGGTCATAAGCAGTGGTGGGATTCAGCCAGTTCACACCACTTCGGGAGAACCGGTTATTAACTTTCTGAGCAGTTTGGCAAACTGGTTGTTGGAAGAAATCATTACGGCAGAGAACCAGTTGTTAAATTACTTGAATCCCACCACTAATCATAAGTCACTTTTTTTCAGTGCTGTTGTAACTTGGAACGGTCACTAAATGAACTGTTGTAAATCGAGGACTACCTGTATTACTACTAGAAGTACCAAGTTTTTTGAATCTGAATTATTAGCCCAGGAACAGAAGAGACAGTGTAAACAAAAAGGGACCCATGCCCACATACCTAGAAAATGCTTTTCTGGCTTCTCAGGTGGAGCAAAGGGCAGGGATTTTGTCAGCCATGAAAAGATGAACTGGGGGAATAAAAAGCTTCACCAGACATGTTTCTTATTCCCACTGGAGACCAACATGCTTAGATTTGAATGGCCCACTGCAATCCGAGACGTTGGCGTGTGCAAAAATTAGGAGAGGAATCGAGGGCAGGCAAGGAGCGTTTTCTTTGCATTTTCACAAGGCTGGGATATTCCGCACCTGTTGATTTTCCACCTGCCGCCCCGTCGGGGCCCGCAGGAAGCCAAAGGGGCCATCTTGGCTCGCCGCCAGAGGGCTCCGGCTCCAGCTTTTTCCCCGCCGCCCGAGGCTATTGGCCGGTTAGCTGCCTGCTGGCCCAGACGAGGGCTGCGCGGGGCGGGAAGAGCGGCATGAGGCTGCCTGGAGACGGGGCAAGAAACGCGGGACTGAGGGAAAGGCTCCCTGCGCCTCCTTTGGGGAGCGGCGCCAGCCCGGCTCGCCTTGATTTGGCGCCTTCGTGGTCCCAGGTGAGTGAAGCGAGGGTGCCCCGCGCAGCCACAAAATCCAGCGCCCCGAAGGGGAAAACCTGCGAAAGGCAGTAGAGCCCTTCCCCAAAAACGCCCGACTGCGAAAGAAAGGGGGTTGGAGGAAGCGGGGTGGGGGTGAGGTGAGGGAGGGGATATTTTGGACGCCGACGCCGCTGCTTGAAGGGGTTGCGTTTGGAAAGCGCCGGGACTGGGTCGGACGGGAGCGGAGGAGCTCTTTCCCGTCGTTCAGGCTTCCTGAAGGGGCCACAAGGCGCGTGGCAGCAAAAATTCGGGTTTTAAAAATCTAAAAGGAAAAGGAAGTAGGATGAGGTAGGAGAGGAGGAAGGAGAAAGGAGGAGAGGAGAGGAGGGAGGGAAGGGAAAGAAAGGAGGAGGAGAAGAAGAAGGTTTGTTGCGAAATGAGGGAAGAAAGAGAAGAAGAGCAACTCCGAATGTAATTAAAATGCCTTGTTTTAATGCTTTCTTTAAGGAAAACATGTATATGTAGGATTTATTATGTATAAGAAAATGTACATTTTCTATTATGTGTATAAGAAATAAAACCGAAAAAACTTTTCAAAAAAAAAAAATCTTTTTGCCGCGGTTCCTTTTTCCGCCCGGATTGTAGCCCTTGGGTAGGATAACTTTAATCCGGACAAGAGACCCAATTTGGTGAAGCATCCGGTAGAAACCCGGGAGACAAAGTCAGCTGGGTGACGCCGGGCCAGTCCCTCTCTCTCAGCCCTAGGAAAGTGGGAATAGCAAACCACTCCTGAAAAAGTTTGCCAAACAAACTTACAAGGAGTCCTAAATCCCATCCAGGACAAATGGTTGTCCGATCTTTTTTGGAAAACCCTGCAGGGATGGCCCACTCACAATTGAACTGAACCAAGAGTTCATAGAATATTAACCAAGCCTGTTGCTTTTTTGCCCAGCCTATTAAGTCCCTGAGTAGTGTACAGATTGAGCAGTATAATGACCGCAATTGGGGTTGGACTAGAAGACCTCAAAGGTCCCTTCTCACCCTGTGATTCTGTGACTTCTATAGGCAGTCTCTGAGAATCAGACACGGACCACTTAGAATAACTTTATTGTCACTTTGAATGTACACTAATTGGCATACATTAAAATGAATACCCATGGAACTTGCCAGGTTTGGCAAATAATGCACGGGTTAGCAGAGGACAGCTGGAGAAAGACAAATTCTGAATGTTTTCCTTCTTACGTTTCAACAGGCTTTAAAATATACGACTGGTTGGCTTCGGGATCAGTCCAAATTCGTGGAGGAAAGATGGCTGTTGCAGATGTGGCTCTAGTAAGAGATGCAGAGATGGGGAACAAAGAGCTTGTAGAGTGGGAGGGGAAAAGGATTTGAGCTGGGAGTTGAGCTGTTCAGGGGTTCAACTGGGCTACTAGATCTGGGAGTGAAAATCTTGACAAATGGGATTCATGCAAAATAGTTATTTGTATATATTAAAAATTAAGTGGCTTGGTTATGTTCATTTTGGTTTGTGTTCCTCTGTTTCCAAGTAGTGGTATAAGCCGCATCTATCCTAGCGTGATAGTGCCTAAATCACATACTGAAGATTATCTTCTGTCCTTGAAAGATGAAGGTGCTAAAACAAAACCAGTATTGGTGTTTGTTGCAGGTATTTGGATCCTTGTCAACAATGTCTGGATTCTCTGCATATGCTAAGCCATATTGTACTGTTTATGGCTTGTTTGTGGCAGATTGTGTAAATTGGCCCTTGTGACTACTGTGACATAGTTAAACTGTAGTCAGGCTATTTGTGGCTTATTCAGACAACTATGGTGAAGAAAATCTTGTTTAATCTATCTGCTCCACGGAAATAGTCAGCATTGAAGTAATATTCTTTGCAGAGTTCTGTGCATATATTAATTATGTAGTAGAGCTTGAGGAAAACTTTTCTTAGCCAGTGATGATTTATTGATCAACCTTAGCTAAAGATATCATAAATTAGTGCAAATTCTGTCGAGCAAGCCATAAACACTCAGAAAATTACCGGTAGTTCTATCTGTCTACCTCTCAAATGGATGAGGAGAAATTTAAAGAATGAAGGTAGCCATTCTATCTCCCAAGGTGCCGTAACAGGTATTTTCCCCTTGATTTAAGGACCATATTCAGATATTTAAAATGGAATGTGACCTACCTGGAATAAACCACCATAAATCTGAAAAAAAAAACTCTTATGCTAATTTCTTGCAACCTGATATCATTCAAATGCATTTGACTACAATCCCATAATCAAGCTAATTTGCAATAGCAATAGAACACAAACTTCTATAATTCTAATAGTCCAATTCCTACAAAATGGGCCTTAGATATAGTATTCACATTTGTTAAAAAGAAGTGATACAGGACTTTTCCTGTGTTGGTAGGAGTTGACCTTTGAGATTGCTGTAATTTATTTTATGTAATTTCCCTTTTGTAAATGTGAGTTTTCCTAGTGATGTTCCTTTACTTAGTTTTTAGTACAGAGCATTACAGTGTTAAAGAATAAATGAGGAACAGATAAATCCCCTTAGTGATGTCTTCTGTCTTTTAGGCATTGTAGAAGGACAGCCATGCTAGTCTTCATTAGCCAAAAATCAAAAGGACTTTGGCAGCATCTTTTTCAATCAAAACATTTTGTTAAAAGTCATAAACTTTTGTGAGCTGCAACTTGCTTCATCAGGTCCATCTAGTATCTTTTATTATTACTATTATTTTGGTATATTAGTTACACTGAAAAGATACTCCTGGATTCCTGATTTTCTTCTACGATTTAATGTGATTTGAAAAGAGTTTTGAAGTACTGAGTGAAAATCCTGCATATATGCATTAATGTAGGTGCAGGAATTCAAGAAAAGATAATTCCCTTGGATCACTGAAGGAATACGTCTCTTGCTGCTTTGCTAGTTTAATTTTTCATTTTTGTGTGTGTGGAAATCCATTGGGAGGTCACATTTCTAAAGACTTATACAAACACATCTAATGCACAAAGTACTATGCAGCTGACTTGGACACTTTAAAGGCATTTTTAAAAGCTAAGATACATCTATTTTTATTGTGTTTTCATATTGTGAAGCTAATCGTAATTAGGGCAATTTTACACAGCATAATTTCTTGTTTATACCTTAAAGAAGAATACAAGTAATCTGCAATCTGGATCACAACATTGCCACTTCTACACATTCTTTAAATTAGATGCTACTTTATATTGAGCTAGAATCCAGTAGGTTGTAGCTTTTCGTATTTAGATGTATAATTGGGGAATCTCCCCTTTAGATTGCTGCCTATTATGCACTCCTTAGCATGCAGCATTTAAGAGTCTGTGCATAAAAAAAGGGGAGGATTATCAGCAAGATTTGCTTCCTGGGTGATTTCCTTTAAGCCCCAGGATATATTGAGATGGCTGCTATTGCTCTGGAAGTCATTTAAATCACTCTTTTTTTTCCCCCCTTAAAGATTGCCAGGTTCAGGCTATGCAAGGTGGCATTATTCTCTCCAAAGGAGAACAAAGGCTTTTCTAAACATGCTTACTTGAATTGATACCAATAAAGGAAAATATTTGCAGCTCAGGGTTGAAATGGGGAGTCCTTGGTAGTATCTTGGTTGTTTTCTTGCAGAAGTTTCATTACCCAAACTAGGTACCATCATTAGCAGTGCTACTATTGTGCTAGGATTAGCACTGATGATGTTATCTAATTTGGGTAATGAAATGTCTGCAGGAAAAGAACCAAGCTCAGAGAGCACCAAGGACCCTGTGCTTGAACTGAGTCCTTTGTGTTTCAGGGAGGTTTACTCACAAGTAAAAATAGCTAGGATTTCATCCTGAATGCATTTACAGTTCAGATGGGCAGTTAAACATCCTATGGATGCTTGCCAAGCTTACTACCTATCTGATCTTAAAACACACACAATAAACAAGGAGGAAATGGTCATATTGCAATGCCCCAACTTTTCAGCTCATATTTATTTGCAGCAACATTCTCAAAATGCCCCATAGGAATAGTATAGAGCAGTGATAGCTAACCTTTTTGGTGCCGAGTGCCAAAAGCATGCACTCATACCCATAATGCAATGCGGGCTCGACCCTTCTGCCCCCTGCGCATGTATGCATGACCCCTGCGCATTCACACATGATCCCCTTGTGCGCCCCACCTCCCACGCATGCCACGTGACCCCCCACAGGTGTGACCCATCCCCTGCACATGCGTGGCCCATCTGCATGCGCCCCGCCCCTTGCACACGTGTGGCAGAGACCCAGAACCAGCTGGTGGGTGGGAGGCATGCGCACATGCATGGCAGAGCTGAGCTGGGGCGACGGATCACGTGCCCGCAGAGAGGGCTCTATGTGCCACGTGTGGCACATGTGCCATAGGTTCACCATCCCGGGTATAGAGAGTTGATGAAGAGAATTCAGGCCTCCTGGTGAGAGGATCCATATGCATTTTGTGAGAAGAAAATATTTCAGGAGCCATTCTGGGCATGCCTATTGCATCCTGTCAAAATCATAAACTGGTTCCCATCCCCAAAAGTTTGCTTATCCTTCCTTAAGTCATATGACGCTTTTTCAATTGGCCATTACCTTTAATTACATAAATACATATAATACATGCTTATTTCATTCTACAAATTAATGTTGATATGGTAATTTATTGGTGAATATAAAACCCGTTCGATCCAGCAGCTAAGGCACCACACTAGAAACCAGGAGACAAGTTCTAGTCCTGCTTTAGGCATCAAACCTGGCAGGAGGACTTTAGGACAATCATACTCTCTCAGTCCAACCTACCTCGCAGGGTTGTTGTTGCGATGAAAATAGTAGGAAGTATGAATATTAAGTATGTTCACCAACTTGAGTTGTTTATAAAATTAATAAACCAGCATAGGCATAAATAAAAGGCTTATAATAGAGTGTGATCCCACTCATACTCTGGTTTATAGTTTGAGGTGAAGCTTATTCAACAAACCATGATTTAGAACCCACTGCATAGTGAGATGTGTCACCCCTGAACCAGGCTTCTGATGGCTGACGTTTAGAATAGAATAGAATTCTTTATTGTCCAAGTGCGATTGGACACAAAAGGAATTTGTCTTTGGTGTCTATGCTCTCAGTGTACATGAGGAGAATAAAATACATTCATCAAGAATAAAAAGATAACAACAGTGATAGTCAACGTTACTAATAAGCTATCAAATTGTACTAGGAAACAAGTAAAAACAATATAAATTGAAAGATACAAGCACATGGTTATAGTAATGTGAGAAGAGATAGATACTAGTAAGCTCTGCAACCCAACAAGACAGAAACAGACTTCAGAGGATAATTAGAACTGCAGAAAAAACAATTGCTATCAATCTGCCTTCCATTGAGGACCTGTATACTGCACAAATCAAAAAGAGGGCTGTGAAAATATCTACAGACCCCTCACATCCCTGGACATAAACCGTTTCAACTCCTACCCTCAAAACGACGCTATAGAGCACTGCACACCAGAACAACTAGCTACAAGGACAGTTTTTCCCCGAATGCCATCATTCTGCTAAACAAATAATTCCCTCAACACTGTCAAACTAGTTACTAAGTCTGCACTACTATTAATCTTCTCATCGTTCCCATCACCCATCTCTTTCCACTTATGACTGTAATTTTGTTGCTTGTATCCTTACGATTTATATTGATATTGTTTTCCTGATTGCTTATTTGTACCCTATGACTATCATTAAGTGTTGTACCTTATGATTCTTGACAAGAATCATAAGTATTAAATCATAAAAAAAAAGTATTTTTTCTTTTATGTACACTTGAGAGCGTATGCACCAAGACAATTTCCTTGTGTGTCGAATCACACTTGGCAAATAAAAAATTCCTATTCTATTCTATTCTATTCTATTCTATTCTATTCTATTCTATTCTATTCTATTCTATTCTATTCTATTCTATTCTATTCTATTCTAAGGAAGAGAAGAATAATAGTAATTCACTTTTAGTAAATTATTTGACAGTGTTGAGGGAATTAGTTGTTCAGCAGAGTGATGGCATTTGGGAAAAAACTGTTCTTGTGTCTAGTTGTTCTAGTGTGCAGTGCCCTATAGCATCGTTTTGAGGGTAGGAGTTGAAACAATTTATGTCCAGGATGTGAGGGGTCTGTACAGTTTCCTAAAGAATAACCGATGTTCCTCTTTTGGCTCAAGGTCCCAGAAGCCTTTATGGAGGTGACTGTGTGTTCAAGTGATGTGCAGCACACACATTTGGGTCGCCGACAGAAAACCACCTACAAGAATAGCGTACAGGGGAACTACTTGACCGCAGCTGCCATAGGTAAGGTCTACAGAACGATAACTAGATGTGGTTGAAATCAATGAACCATTAGCACAAGCTGTGTTCTTCTCCATGTCCTAATGGAAAACTTTAAATGGTTATCATTTTCAAAGCTAGGTAGTCCTTCACTTAAACAGTTCATTTAGTGACTGCTTGAAGTTACAATAGCATTGGAAAAAAGTGACTTATGACCATTTTTCATACTTAGGACCATTGTAGCATCCTAGTGGTCATGTGATCAAAATCCAGGCGCTTGACAACTGACTCATATTTATGACGGTTAGCGGTGTCAAATGGAAATATGGGAAGCTGACATATGCTAAACCAGGGGTCTCCAACCTTGGCAACTTTAAGCTTGGCGGACTTCAGCTCCCAGAATTCCCCAGCCAGCTTCTGGGAGTTGAAGTCCACCAGGCTTAAAGCTGCCAAGGTTGGAGACCCCTGTATTAAACAATCCTCAGCATAGTTAGCTCACATAATTTGTTCTAACAGCCATCAGCAGTTCTCAAGGATTTCAGTTAGGATTAGGAATTAAAAAAAAAAAACATCTGGAGAAGCCAGATACTGAACCTGGGATCATATGCATAGTCTTTTGACAATTGAGTCCAAAATTTCTGTTGTTAGCGCGACAGTTGTTAAGTGAATTTTGCCCCGTTTTATGATCTTTCTTGCCACAGTTGTTAAGTGAATCACCGTAGTTGTTAAGTTAGTAGCCCGGTTGTTAAATGAATCTGGCTTCCCCGTTGACTTTGTTTGTCAGTAGGACACAAAAGGGGATCCCCGAGATTCTGCAACAGTCATAAGAACATGCAAGTTGCCAAGCCTCTGAATTTTTATCACGTGACCATGGGGATGTTACAATTGTCATCAGTGTGAAAAGCGGTCATAAGTCGCTTTTTCAATGAACCACGAATGGTCACTAAATGAATGGTTGTAAGTCAAGCACTACCTGTACCAATATTCCATACGGAGTGTCGGGAGATTTAAGGCTCATGCCAAAGGTCATTCATTGAGTACATGAATCGCAACTTGGTCCCTGTTGCTGTGTTGCACCAGCTCTCAGCCAACCCATCTGCTGTTTTAAATCCCCTGCAGGCCGAGTTCATTGCCACCCCTCTGAGCTGCTCTCCCGTTTGGATCGTGGAGAAGAAGCCTGGGTCCCACAAATCCAGAGCTCTGATGAAAGTGCAGATGAAGGCCCAATTAAGCCAACACTGAAGCAGTTACCGACGGGAGGGACCTGGTGGGCTCGATACCGGAGTCCTGTGACATACCCCAGTTCAGAGTCTGCAAACTCAGGTTAGAACTGCTGCTGAAGGCATCTGGCTTAACGGGCTAAGGTAGTTCTACCATACCTTGAAAATCTTGGCATTTTAAGAGAGTAGTAGAAGAGCAATCCAATTCTAGCAGTGGGATTGGATCCAGCTCATTGTCTGGGTTCACATATTATGCTAAGTCACAGTGACACTTGGTTTACTGTTTTGGCTTGGTGGGATGCGTTAAACCAGCTATTGTGGTTTGTGGGAATATGACAGGGGTCTCCAAACCTGGCAACTTTAAGACTTGCGGACTTCAACTCCCAGAATTCCTCAGCCATGCTAGCTCAGGAATTCTGGAAGTTGAAGTCCATATGTTGTAAAGTTGCCAATGTTGGCGATCCTTAGTGTAGACCAGGGGTGTCAAACTCAATGTCATTGAGGGCCGTATCAGGGCTGTGGTTGACCTTCGGCCGGGGATGGGTGTGGCGGACTGGGTGGGTATGGCCAGCTTGACGCCACTCCCCAAACTCCTGGCATGTTTCCTCTTCACATTTGGTAGACCAGGCTGGCCCCATCTTTCCTCTTCGCATTGGATAGATCAGGACGGCCCCACGGGCAGGATCCGACCACATCATGGGCCTTGAGTTTAACACCCTGGTGTAGACTGTAATAGTTGGGGGAATACTGTTCCAGAGGGCAGAAGTGGCAACAGAGGAGGCACACTTCTGGAATTCCATAATATATTTCAAGGGGGTGGGGGAGATCCTGAGTGTACCAACCCTGTTGGATAGGATAGGATAGGATAGGATAGGATAGGATAGGATAGAATAGGATAGAATAGAATAGAATAGAATAGAATAGAATTTTTTATTGGCCAAATGTGATTGGACACACAAGGAAATTGTCTTGGTGCATATGCTCTCAATGTACATAAAAGAAAAGATAGTTCATCAAGAATCATAAGGTACAACACTTAATGATAGTCATAGGGTACAAATAAGCAATCGGGAAACAATATCAATATAAATCGTAAGGATACAAGCAACAAAGTTACAGTCATACAGTCATAAGTGGAAGGAGATGTGTGGTGGGAACGATGAGAAGATTAATAGTAGTGCAGCTTAGTAAATAGTTTGACAGTGTTATGGTATAGTTATGGGATGGTAAAGGACAATTGGAGAGATATGCCCCCCCAGAAAAACAACAACAGCAGGTCTTAATGTAAAGATAACCTTCAACACCCTGAATTGCATCCAAATTCCAAGTGGCACTAGTGCCACTTTTGCACTAACCATATAATCCTCCTGCACTGCCACTTTCTCCCACCCCCCCCCTTTTTTTTTTGGGCTGTAGATAATGATCAAGAAAGTGAAGAAGAGAAGCCTCATCGTGGAAGTTATCCTCACCGTGGAGGTTTTCGACCAACGATCCTTCGCCGAAACTTATTTAATAATTCCAAGGGGAATGGATCACAGAGTCAGAAGCCCAGAGAGGCCTATAAACATGGGTCCCAGTTGAAGAAGCCTTCACAAAATCAGCTAGGAAAGACAAAGGCAGAAACGGGCAATGCCAACGAGAGCTCACAGACCAAAGAAAGAGCTGCAGGAAGGGACCATCCGGTTTCGTGCCCTGATTGCAGACAGATCTTCAAGTCCAAAATATCTCTCTCCAATCACCAGAGGATACACAATATGACAAAGGCCTATAAATGCCCTGACTGCGAAGAAGGATTTTCATCCAAAAAAGTCTTTGACCGCCACCAGAGGGGTCACAGAGCAGAAGCAGGCAACAGACCTTCCTACAGCATTGTGAAGCCTCAAAACATGAAGCTTTATGAATGTTTCGCCTGCAAGAAATCTTTTGAGCTCAGAGAGCAATTCCTCCTACATCAAAAGAGCCACACGACCCAGCAGCCCTATGAATGTGATGAATGTGGGGAAATGTTTGTCCAGAAGGAACTTCTTGACAAACATCAAAATTGCCACACAACACCCAAAAACAACAGAAAGATGGATAAGAAGGAAGAAAAGATGGATAGTACGCCTGAAACTGCAAAAAAGAAAGACAGTACAGCCCCTGTCTCTGGGAGCACAAGACCACTGAACATTGGCCTCAGTAGACAACAGCAAGACCAAGTCAATCTCCATAAATGTCAGTTTTGCGGGAAATGTCTAAGGTTCAAAAGTTTGCTTGTGGACCATGAGAGACTGCACAGGGAAGCAAGGCCATATAAATGTTCCCAGTGTGCTAAGAGCTTCCTTCATAAGGCTATTTTAATGTCACACATGATGACCCATATGAAGCAGGCATCCAGGAAGCATCCCAAAAAAGTTAAAAGCTTGGCTGTGAAAAGTGCCTTGGTTGATTCAGAAATCCCTCACAAAAGAGGAAATCCCTCTAAATCCAGAAAAATCATCACTCGTAGCTCTTACCGCATTTGGCGCCCAAGAAAATGGGTACAGAAAAGCCCCTATCAGTGTCAATATTGTGGGAAATATTTAAGTACAAGAATCATACTTGCTGATCATGAGAAACTCCACACAGGTGAGAGACCGTATAAATGCCACAAATGTACAGACAGTTTCATTCGAAAACACCACCTTTTTCGACATCTAGCGATTCACCTCAGAGAGATCTCCAATGAAGATGTCAAAAGTTTGAGGATCAAAAGTCGCCAGACTATGAGGATCAAAAGACGTCACTATGGACAGAAGGCTTCTGAAGGTCTTCTCCCTGCAAGTGATGTCACTCGTCGCTCAGGACTTGCCAAGCACCCCAAAATCCCCACTCAAGAGAATTATGTATGTCAGCATTGTGGAAAATGCATGAGAACCAAAAGCTCCTTTGTCAATCATGGGAAAATCCATAGGAGAAAGCAACAGCCGTATCCCCACTTGGAACGTGAGGAAAACACCTCCCAGGAAGAACCTTTGGTTTCCCACCAAGAAACCCACGCAGGGGAAAAACTCTCTCTGTGCTCAGACTCCAAAGACAAAACGATCACAAAAGATCCCCCCACCTCCTCCCACAGGGTTTCCCACAGAAGGAAAGAGCCCCACCTCTGTCACAAATGTGGGAAAACCTTTGATGATAACTATTCCTACACCAGGCATCAACGGATTCACTCTGGGCAAAAGCCTTTCAGATGTGCTGCCTGTGGGAAAGCCTTTGTCCAGACATGGCATCTGAAGAGACACGAAAAGACCCACCTGAAAGGAAAATTCCCCGAACAGCCCATTGTAAGGGAGGTCATCCATGACAATAGCCACCTGGACCGAAAGCTCTTCAAATGCTCTCTGTGTGGAAAAGACTTCTTTCAGCCATGGCATCTGAAGAGACACAAGAGAATTCACCTGAATGAAGAATGCCGTAAACTATCTGCAATCATGGACGTCACACGGGCATTTTCTAATTTCCCAAGCACCACAGCTTCTATGGAAGAAGGTAAAGGAGATCCTCTTGGAAAAGCGTTGCAGCTCCCACTTCACCCAGATGAGGTTATCGGCTTGCCACGTGCCCAGGAAGAAGCAAGAGACCTGCTGGTGCCCTTAGAAGAAAGATCAGACACAGGAGCTCCAGAAAAGCATATTACCGTGCCAGTGCAATTATCTAGAAAATTCAAAGAAAATATTTTGCTGGGCCATGGGGAAGTCAGCCAGGCAGTGAAATCGGAGAGGAAACACAGAAGAAAGGACATATTCTCTATCCATCAGTCCAGGACCTGCTCCAAAAATGCCCACTCCCAAAGTCATAAGAAGGATAAAAACCACGATGGCTGGCAATTGAGACCACGGGCTTCCTCCATAAGAAAATCTAAGAGAGAAACGCAGCTTGTGAGGAAAAGGCCCAAACGTTGCTTTTGTCAACTAGAAGAACGAGAAATGATCCGCCCAAACGCACCCAACCCCCCCAGGAAAGTAAAATATTGCGATGGTCCTGAAAGCGAGCCCTGTGTGAGTGTTTCCTCCAGTTTGTTTCAAGGTGCATCCAAGAACCACAAGCCAAAGGATCTTTGCCTCGAACTGCCCTGCCAGAAAACATTCTCCAGAGAAGCCCAAATGAAAGTTACCAAAAGTGTTGTGCAAAGGAACACAGTCGCATCTGTGGCACAGGAAAGGGAATCGCTTGAGGCCAATTCCGGCTCTCAGAGTTGTGAGAAAGAAAAACGCAAGCTATCCAATGTCAGGGATCCAGCAGAGACCCGGCCTACACCACGGTTGTCCAAAAGCAAGACCCAGCAGGATCATGACCGACTCTGCCCTCTAAATGCGTGCTCAAATCCTACCGCCCAGAATTTGGGGAGAGCACCTTTGGCTCAGCAGCTGGCAGAGATCCAAAATCCACTAAGGATACAGAAGAGAGCAAAGGGTAGACGCAGTGTTGAACTGCAAAAAGCAATATTGAGGAAGCTCCAGTGCTCGCCTTCTAAGGGAAAAAACGCCTGTGATCAGCAGATGCTGCAAATGAAACACGTCTGCAGTCGGTGCAAGAAATCCTTCCGTAGCCGGACCAATCTCTTGATTCATGAGAAGAACCACACAGAGAACAGACCGTTCCCGTGCATCCACTGTAAGAAAAGTTTCTTTTCTGTGACGGCCCTTAAGATCCACATGCGAATCCACACAGGGGAGAAACCTTTCAAGTGCTCCGAATGCGACTTTCGCTGCAACGTGTTGGGTAATCTCAATAGGCACAAGGCCAATCACAGCCAGGAAGGGCTCCAGCCTTGCATGCATTGTGGGAAAAGCTTTTGGCTGAATCCTGAACTTATGACCCATTTAAAATTGAGTGGCAAGAAGAAGGCTTATGCCTGCCCGGATTGTGAACAAGCATCTATGCACAGGAACCTTCTAAAGCGGAAGAGGAAGAAGTTATGATGCGATTCAGAAACTGAATCCTATTGTGAGAAGATGAGAGACCACATCATTCTTCCAACATTCCAGCACCTTATCTCTTTCAAAATTGGGAACATATTCGAGCACTCTCTCTTGGATTCCTTCCCCCCACCCCCCGAAGCATTAGAGGAGGCCCTAGCAAACACATTTATTCTAGAGTGTCTCACCTCTTTGCTTTTATCTCAATAATATTCTTTTTAAGTTGAGTCAGAAGATCACTTGTGTAACCCCTTCTTCCAGTCCTCCAAGAATTTGGGTGAAACTGCCAGAAAGATGCCCCCCTTTGGTGAAAATAGAGGTTTTTTTAATCAGAAAGATGATCAAAATATTGCCCTTGGAACTTGAGGTGATGGAGGAGAGGAGAGTGACTTAATTTGTATTCCGTGCATTTTTTTAATTACCCCTAACAAATACATGGACATCAATCTAGGTTTGAGGTTTTCCTGTAAGGTGATATTTGCCACTGGTTATTTTCTTAGTTTTTCTGCAGGTTTCTCTGTCTAGGACCAGCCACACAAAACGTTGCATTTTGAGAGGGAGGCCGGAGGCCTGTATAATATAAACAAAGATATTGGAATGTGATCTCCTTAGGTCCTAGTTTGGCCATAATATTTTGAGTCTCTCTTGCAACTTTTAATTTTAGCTCAGGGAAGGTGGTTGTGAATTGGAATTGCTATCTTTGAATTCAAGGCCCAAACCGGGGCCAAATTGACTTAAATGTTCTCCTGAAAATTCAACAGATCCAATTATCAGTGGGTCTCCTTGTAGATAATAATCTGTAGAAGATATTGTTTGAGGTACTGTACATTCTAATTGTTTTGCTCATTTTTACTATGCTGATCTTACCTCATTCTCCACCCCTTCTCTGAAATCCTATTTTCAATGCAAAACACCAGCCACAACACAAATAATTGTTTATCTTTGATTAATCACGTTTAATTCAAAGTTGAAATTATAGTCACTTTGGGCTTACAGCCTTGAATCACTTTATCAATGTCTGAATTTTATATCTTGCTTATACAGTGTATACACTTTATTTTTAAAAAACATTAAATAAATATTTTTTAAAAATACATATTGTTTTCTGTCTGATCATCCTGTCTGATCATCCAATAAATAGTGGATTCTTTCTGATAGAATGTAATTTGTGATGAAATTCTTTTTTATATAATAAGTGCATATTGTAAACAGCCAAGTGTTTCAGCTGAAATGTCTTCATTTATCAAATTTATATGCCACCCTTTTCATAGTTTGAGGTGACCGAGTTTCACATATGTGTTTATCTTATGGGTTCTTCTGACATTTTGCAGTGAGAAGCTCACAGCATGGGTGTTAGGAGATGATGACTCAGTTGCTAGAAAATTACTACTATTCTATCAGATTTGTTAGACTTCTATTCTTTCAGAGCTGTGCACAAGTGCAAAGCAAAATATTTATTGTGGCTTCTCTTGCAGCTCTATTGATTTGTTTTTTTTGCAGCCATTTGACTGAGCTCAGAATATAGAATAACAGAGATGGAAGGGGCCTTGGAGGTCTTCTAGTCCAGAGGTGGACAAATGTAGCCCTTTTACAACCTGTGGACTTCAACTCCCAGAATTCCTGAGACAGCTGTCTCAGGAATTCTGGGAGTTGAAGTCCACAGGTTGTAAAAGGGCCACATTTGCCTACCCCTGTTCTAGTCCAACCCCTAGCTTGAATAGGAGACCCTATATATACCATTCTAATCTCTTAAAAACCTCCAGTGATGAAGCACCTACAAATTCTAAGGAGAACATGATCAATTGTTAGATGCTTTAGGATGGGGTTAAGACATATTTTTTTTCCTTCTTTGCCACCAGGGTAAAACGATGTTTAAAGGCAGTAGATCTTTCTGGACTAGATCATGGCAAACACATAACATTCCAGTGATGGAAGTTGATCACTCGGAGATGTGATAGAATTTGTATTCTCCAAATTCTAGGTTGGATCTCTTCATATATCAAACAAAAAGTGGTACCTTGCAGACATAATAGTTCGCCAACCACAATGACAGGGTTTAAAGAATATAGACTTAATGTGATGTGCAAAAGATTTATTATGATTAATTCAACAAACTAGTTAAGTGTAAATTATTAGCAGCAGGGTAGATTTGGCTTTTCTCCATATATATTCATATGCAGGCTTTGGAATTTGCTTTATAAATGAAACGACCTTGAGTTTGGCTTGAGCGAGGCCAGTTAGTGCAATACGTGAACCTGATCAAAGTTTGATTAAAGGGTCACTTTTATTTTTAAAAGTATGTTCCATCAGACTGTCTCATGGTTTGGATTAAGGAATCCTTTGATTTACAATTAAAGAAATGTGATCATTTGGTACAAAAAGCAAGCTGTAGGCTTTTGAGATACACTGAACATTTGATCAGCTAGGAGTCAGAATCATAGAGTTGGAAGGGAAGTAAGGAGTCATCACATCCAACCCCTTAGCCTGGCTAGGGAATTCTGGGAGTTGAAGTCCACGTATCTATTTTAAAAATAATTTTTATTAAAAGAGTTTTTCAATAGAATAAAAGCACACTTAACAGAAGTGATCAGAAATATAAGAATAGTCTGTTTCTCTTTTCTAATTGTCCATTAATCCCAGAAAAAAAGATTCTGGTTTCAGTTAAAATATTAATTTTTAAACATTATTTGCGTAATTCTGTTTGAACTCAACATTTTCAGGCTTTTAAATAAGTCCACCAGTCCATCAGAAATAATAAAATGATCCTTCATGTTGTCCACATTTCCAGTGTAAATTTGAAGCATGGTTATACATTCTAGACAATTTTTCTGGAGTCATAAGCCAACAATTTCATAATCTCTTAATCTCATTTCATAATCTCTTAAATTTTAATATGAATTTCAATACTTTTAACCATATATTTCCCCATTGTTCCAGCAATATGGTATTTTATCCAAACATGGTATTTTATCATATACTCCTTCACTTGTTCTTCCATTTCAAATTTCAATAAAAGTTTGTTTAGCAATTATATGTTCATCATTTGTATATAATTCCAAGTCCAAAATCTGTCTTCTGCTCAATTTCAAATGTTCTAGTCTACTGTAAATTGTTCCCTTAATTGAAGTCCAGGTGTCTAAAAGCTGTTGAGGTTGAGAAACACTAGTTTAGACCAATAGTCTTAAGTATTATTGTATTTTTAATTTAATTAAAAATTCACACCTATCTTGCAGTCCTGCAACTTTGGGTGGCGGACAATATGTCTGCAGCTCATTGCCTTCTAGTCAACCAACCGCATCTTACTTCAAGGTTATTCATTTCCCCTTTTCCATATTTGTTTACTAAATTTTATGTAGGTGGCTTGTAACACATTGCCTTGAACAGACTGCAACACAAATTCTTATCAAGAGGATGTGTTCCTTATTATTAGAAGATAGAATTTATAGAGGAGTATTTCATAGATCCTTGTGCAGGCATTAACGTAGGTTTCACAGGGTCAGCAATTCGCTAATGAAATAATGGCAATTTCTTTCCATTGTTCCTCAGAATCACCTAGGAGACATCCAGCCTTCCTCAGTCTGGTAGTTTAATGCTCTCAGTTTGCTTCCAAAAAGCCATTGCTGCAAGAAGCAATCTCAAAAATGGATGCAGTTACTTTAAAGAGCTGCAGACAGAAGGTTGATCTGTTGCTGGTGGTAGGGCTTCAAAGCACCCTTTCAAAATTATTTCCAGAGAGCTGCATAGTCCACATGTAAAGATCCAATACATCTGGTTGGTTCCAGATTGGAAAAGGCTAATCCCATGGGCTGATTTATTTATTCTTTTATTTACTTACATTTATTTCCCACCTCTATTATGCAATGAATAACTCAATTGTTGGCCAACAAATCCAACACAGCTTCCTCCTCCTATTTTCCCAACAGCATTAACCCTGTGAGGTGGGTTGGGCTGAGAGACAGTTGACTTTCACTCAGCTGACTTTCATGGCTAAAAGAGGACTTGAACTCAAGGTTTTCTGCTTTCTAGTCTGATGCCTTAATCAGTAGCCCAAACTGGCTCTGATTTGCACCATCCTGGGTGATAAAATGTGTGTGTGTGTGTTCTGTATGTATAATTATAATATATATATTCCCCCAAATGTGTTTAGAGCAGGGGTCTCCAACCTTGGCAGCTTTAAGCCTGGCGGACTTTAACTCCCAGAATTCTGGGAGTTGAAGTCCGCCAAGCTTAAAGCTGCCAAGGTTGGAGACCCCTTTTCTAGAGCTTTGCTTTGCTGGCTGAGGAACTTTGGGAGTTGAAGTCCACAAGTCTTAAAGTTGCCAAGGTTGGAGACCCTTGTTCTATAGCAAGCCAGAGCAAGCATAAAAAAACATGGGGATTGTTTTGAATAGACACGAGACTATTTGAGTAGAGAGTAGAGTAGAGTAGACCTCTACTTTAAAACCTTCACTTTGATATTTAAAAAAAAAACATCTTCCAAATTTGTTGTGGCAGCATGAAAAAAACCCCTAAAACTCCTTCCACAGATCACTTTTCAGATTTACTAATTGCTTTTTCTTCCTGGCAACCTGCAAGAACTGTGTTCCTTTTGCCCTTCCTGGTTGCCTTATATTGTTGTATAGTATTTCAGACTGTATTGCTGAAAATCCTTTCAGCTCCCTTTTGTCATTCAAGTAAGCCTTGCAGCCTAGATGGTCCAGAGTTTTTGCTTGGGGCATGACAAAGCCCATTTCCTAAGTCATTCTTCTCATTGGGGGACTACTTAACCGGAGGCCCTACACAACAGACAGATTCCTTACTCATCAGAACAGTTTAGAGAAGAATAAAAGGAGTTGTTGAAATTTGACCCCCCCCCAGACATATCTCTACAGGGGGCTGTTATTTCTTTGAATAAATCATTAGCTTTAATTTGGCCAGATCAGATGGTTAATTAAATATATCTCCTTCAAGTCAAAATCAGCTGCAGTTTTCTTGGCCATAAACCTTGGATCTTTTCCCAGAATGTTTTTCTGCAATAGCCCACTCTGGTCTGCTCTGAAATTTCCCTGATTAAATCTCACTTAACTATAATCTCAAACAGCCCAGTTAGATTTCTAGCCTAGACAATGTCAACAGATGCTGCCACCTGTTGAAGCCTCTCTGGATTACAGGGTACGAATGATGCTTCGGAAAACTCACCGAACCCAACCTTCTCCATGTAGAAACTTGGCATAAGTTGCCAGCCAATGAAATGGTTTAAGGTTTCCATCCGAGAGATATTTGTGGGGGTCCTTGGTGTTCTCTGAGCTTGGTGGTTTTCTTGTAGATGTTTCATTACCAAACTAGATAACATCATCAGTGCTAGTAAAATCACCAAGCTTAGAGGACCCCACAGTTCAACCCTAAGCTAGAAATATTGTATCAGTAGTTAGATGTTTACTTCATCAATTCTCCACCCACACTGTCCAAATTATTAGGACTGAAGTCCACTGGGTGGATAGGAGGGTTATGTGCCATCAAGTCAGTATTATCAGTGAACCATGGTGGCGCAGTGGTTAGAATGCAGTACTGCAGGCTAACTGACTTCTTACTGCCAGCAGTTCGATCCTGACAGGCTCAAGGTTGACTCAGCCTTCCATCCTTCCGAGGTGAGTAAAATGAGGATCCAGATTGTTGGGGGCAATATGAACCATGGTGGCACAGTTGTTAGAATGCAGTACTGCAGGCTAACTGACTTCTTACTGCCAGCAGTTCAATCCTGACAGGCTCAAGGTTGACTCAGCCTTCCATCCTTCCGAGGCAAGTAAAATGAGGATCCAGATTGTTGGGGGCAATAGGCTGGCTCTGTAAACCGCTTAGAGGGCGGTAAACCACTGTGAAGCGGTATGTAAGACTAAGTGTTATTGCTATTGCTTTCTCTTAGCCATCACAGAACCAATCGATCCCCAGTCTGGCCCTTCGGATCTTCTAATAATCCACCTACCATGAGGCTGATCATCCTCTTCTTCTCTTTTATACCACCTTTCCTAGCGTTATGGATTTCCACGTCCTCAAGGGGGATGACAGAATATCTTCAAGTCACAGGGGACTCCTGGTGACTTCACACAACTTTATAGTTTTTTGTTTGTTTGTTTTTTTCTTTTGCTCCTGACTTCTTTCAGTGTAGTTTTGTTTTCTTAAAATTGCAATCTAGTCTATAGTTCTGATTTTCCTGATAGTCTCCCATCTACAGTATGCTTAGTTAGGATCAGGTAGGTGCCCGTAGCAACAAAAATCCTTAACTGCTAAGGCAGCCTTGCTGGACTTTTAAGAGGTATTTGCAAGGGGATGACAAAAAAGCCAGGATGGTGGTCATAGCCTTGCCATCGAAGTCCTACTCTTTTTTAGATACGTCAATGTCTGTAAAAATAAAAGGGGTTTCCAGTTGCATGATTATGGCCACCATCCTTGTTTTTTGCCCCTGCCCCCCTGCAGACTTCTCCGCTCGACCTACTGCCTTCCGGGGTGTTGGAACTCTTGGTTTCAAAACACTGGAAGTTAGTAAGTTGTGAAAAATGTTTCTCCTGGTGTCAATTATTTACAAACACAAAAAATTCAAGAAACGAACCTCCCAAGTTCCCTTCTAACTCTATTATTTTATGTTCTAAATGTACATTTTTCTGAAAGCTGGGCAGTAACTAACAACATGAAATCTAACTTGAAACGATTAGCTTCTTTTATCCAAGAAAGATCACAGAGAGTTCAAATCAATGTCTTAAGCACGGATAAGAGATTAGAAATTTTGTTAATATTGGGAAGACATTATTTTTCCAAAGCTGTGTTATTTCCCCTTAGTTCTTCATAAGGAGTTTGGAAATAGTGGCTTCGTTATTTAGTACAGTATAGCCTTTGTTGCAATTGTACATAATACATACAACGAAATTGGTTTAGCCTCCCTGGTGCAATCCATAACAGAAAATAAAAAACAACATAAATAGTATAGAGAATAATCCCTATACAAATAGAATAATCCCTATACAAGTAGAATAATCCAGGGATGAAATCCAAAATTTTTCCCTACCGGTTCTCTGGGTGTGGCATGGTGGGTGTGGCAGGGGAAGGATACTGCAAAATCTCCATTCCCACCCCACTCCAGGGGAAGGATACTGCAAAATCTCCGTTCCCTCCCCTCCTGGGGGAAGGATATTGCAAAATCTCCATTCCCACCCCACTCTGGGGCCAGCCAGAGGTGGTATTTGCTGGTTCTCCGAACTACTCAAAATTTCCGCTACCAGTTCTCCAGAACCTGTTAGAACCTGCTGGATTTCACCCCTGGAATAATCCCTATACAAGTAGAATAATCCTTATACAAGTAATTGGGGGGGGGGGAAGACTAGTCATACGTTTCCATATGTGCGTGGAAGGATTGTGGTTGTGTTTAGGAGTCTGACAGCCCATGGGTAGAACTGTTTGTCCAGCTGGCTATGCTTCAATGTCTTCTGCCCGATGGTAGAAGTGAAAAGAGACACTGGCCAGGGTGTGAATCATCCCTAAGTATCTTCCTTATTCTGCTGAAACAGCGGGACCTGGCGATGTCATACAGTGGTGTTAGAGGGCAATCAATGGTTTCGCATACCGAATTGATCACTCTCTGTAGTGCCTTCCTGTCTGCAGCTGTTAAACCACCATACCATACTGTTACACAGTATACGAGGACACTTTCTATCATGGACCGATAGAAAGAAGTCATCAGCCGTTGTTCCACCTGATTTTTCCGCAGGACTCTAAGGAAATGAAGTCTCTGTTGAGCCTTACTAACCACCAGGGATGTGTTATTTTTCCAGGTGAGATCTTGACTGAGCACTCCCAAAAATTTAAAAGAAACCCTCTCCACACGCCCCCCCCCCACATTCGATATACAGTGGGGCAGGTTCCTCTCTGTGATTATTGGATCACCTAAAGATAGATGATAAAAACATACGTTCTTTCGCTCTGTGTGGAGATTTCAGTGGCAAGGACAACATTTCTTCCGTCAGTGGATTGCAATTTCCTTCAGGCTTTGTTTCATTTTTAGAAACAGGAGAAAAACACAGCCAACGCTCCAGAACTGGCTCAGGAGAGCAAACCTGAAACTCAGCAACACCTGTAGTTTCCGAGTCCCAGGTGAAGGAAGAGGGCAGGGCAACCTAGATATGCTCCTAAATCTCACCCCTTTGATATATCATGGTTCCTTTCGTGATATGCCAGCAAAGTGCCTCATGCCAATGCAAGAGCATTGCTGGACAGCCTGGAGAAGAGCTTGTGCTACCTATATGATCTCTTCTCCTTGCAATTCTATTTCCACCCCACAATTCGGCACTGTGCCTGATCTTGAAAAGATGCAGGTCACCAGGGATTGGCCGAGAGCAGGAAATGCATCTGAATCAGGGGTGGGTTCTAAATATTTTTACTACCGGTTCTGTGGGCGTGGCTTATTTTGTGGGTGTGGTTTGGAGGTCATGTGACTAGGTGGGCGTGGCTAGCTGGTCAGAGTCATTTCTGGAAGGTCCTTGCACTTACGACCAGTCCTCGCACTTACGACCCGACTCGTTTGCTTTTAACACTGATCAGCTGTAGGATGGCCCTTTGAAGCCCCGAGGCAAGAGTTTAAACAGTTCTTTTTCCTCTAGTCATCAGCTGAGACTCAGGAGGCAGCAATAGATTGGGGGTGGGACCAAATAAAAGGTAAGAATAACGTGGGGGGTGGGGGGGAGAACCGGTTCGGTGACGTCATATCGTCACCACTACCGGCTCGGCCAAACCGGAAGGAACCCACCACTGATCTGAATTCATCAACACGTTGCAACCCCTTTGGGGAGGAAACCCCTGAGGTTGACGTAGCAGAAGTTGATACATTCCAACGATTCTCTGCCTAACCGGCTTGCTTTGACTGATGAAGCTTCTTGGATGAGCAGTGAAACATCTCAAACGAACAACAAGATTTAATCCAGTTGCATGGCTGGTTGAGGAATTCTGGGAGTTGAAGTCCACAAGTCTTACAAATCGCCAAGTTTGGAGAGCCTAGTCTATGGCAGTATTCCTCAACTCCAACAAGATGTGTGGACCTCCAAATCCCAAAATTCTTCTCCTGAGAAACATTGGTCTGCGGTAGTGTCAGACTTCGGTGCTACCTCAAAATAAATGAATTTCCAAACTGCCAATCTTTAAGGAAATCTTTTCTTTAATTGAGCACAGCAACCGGATCATGACTCAATGCGGACAAGACTGACCTTTTGCCCCCCAATCCCTCCCTTTCCGATCCCCAAATCCCCAAATCTCTGCTTCTCATTGAATGACTCTTCCAAGTCATTCTCCAGACTTCTTGTCTCGTCATTTCCCAGGAATGTGTCCCCCTCCTCATTTCCACGACAACCCGACTTCAAAGGGATTTAGCAGGCAAAAGTTCAGAGCTTATCTCTCTCCTCTGCTCTCTATGCCAGCGTTGAGGCGCTGACAGGTAGTCAAAAATCACACAAGTCTGATAGCACCTTTTCCGACTCACAGATTTCATTAAAAGGCAGTCTTTTGTTTGTTTGTGTTTTAATCACTTCAAGCATCTGATAAAGTGACACAGGGCTCATTCTGCCTTTCAGTCCAATGTGGTGGTCAAACAAAGTGCTCCAGACTGCCTGGAGTTTCCAGAGTTTAGGCATTAGGCATTTTTCCCCCCTAATACGGGAATTAAATTATATGGTGAAAGAAGTATATATATATATAAAAGGCAGGGCAAACCTTTTTGGACAAGATTTATGTTTTGTTATTTTACAAGCATGCACAATTTCTCTATTTCTGTGGGGGGAAAAAAATAAGAGTAATGGAGCCGGGATATAGGCCAGTGGTGGGTTGCCCCCGGTTCGGACTGGTTCGCACGAACTGGTAGTAAAACGGGTGGGAGGCCCCGCCCACCGCCCCAGATGTCGTCATCGGTGATCTGGGTATGTGAATCCCATTGCGAACCGGTAGTAAAGGTAAGTAGAACCCACCCGATATAGACCTAGAATGAGCAAGAGGCCCCTGGACTCTGTTGCCTTTCTTAAAACTTGTAAACCTTAAGGCTGCACTAGTGATAGTCCACTAGCTCAGATGACAACAGGAAAATCTGGAGAATAGGAAAACAAAACAGAAATGGGATCATCATATTCCTGTATTTATTTCTTCAAAATATTTATGTTCTGCCTAGATCTTAGACATTTTTTACAGGACATCTGGTTTGTGCATCAAATAATAGCCTTTAGGTATGTCTTCTCTGTTTCTATATTTTATTCATTTCTCTTAAAAGTTCATCCATTACCCCCCAAAAAAGAAGTGATGAAACAAGGCAAAGGCTTCCTGTAAGGGGGAAAAAAAATCTCCATCCTTACTACAGAGTCAGAACTGAAGAAGCTTCTTAGATGAGAAGTGAAGCGTCTTCAAGGAAAAAAAAAGTCCAGTTTGCCTTTTGAAAAAAGCACCTTTGGGATAAACATGACCTGGATGGTTGAGAATCTCCGTAGATATCCTTATCACAAACAAAAATGATTTCAGATGAATTTCCAAGCTCCCACACATCACCTACAACTAAATATCTTGCTACAGGCTGGACTATTCCCTTTCCCCCTGTGAAGATTTGCATCAAGAGATATACAGATGTTCTTTGAGCCCAGTACTACGGCACACAGCTCCTGTTTTATTCAGCAGTTAGAGAAATTTGTGTGAGCGGGTCCATCCAGAAGTGTGCTGATTGCCCACCTCTCACTCTGCTGGGACTGCCTCCTACAAGCGTTTGGATACTGGCACCATCTGTAGCGGACTGTAAGGAACAACAACAATGACTTATCTTCTGGAGATGTGGATGTTGTATATGGGCGTGACAGGACAGTTCCTGGAATATGAGTAACAAGGCAGGAAAAGGGTCTTGGCACAAAGACTGTCCACAACAAAACCAAGTTGTTGGGTTTTTTTTTGTTTCCTACCATAAAAATCTACTTTGCATCATCAAACTCTAAGATCAGAAGCACCCCAGTGCATGGAGATTTAAGAAGACAAGAGGTGGGATCTTAGTGAGGTTCTCTCCAGAGAACTGGGAATTCCACATTAGAATTAAGTCCTTCCGAAGCAATCTGCTCCGAATAGATCAATTGAGTTGGGACAGGCTCTGGGGTAGTGTCTGTTTCCTCATCTCCCCAGAAATAGGTGATTAAGTTGTCAGAATCCAGAATGGTGGCAGGCATAGTGTTTGCTTTAACTGGGTTAAAGGGGACCCCGGGATGTGCTTTGTGATGGTGCCTGGCCAGGTGACTCCGTTGAACGTAGCCCTTCTCACAGTGGGAACACATGTAGGGCCTCTCTGCCTGGTGGAGCATCTGGTGCCGGGTCAGCGTTGACTTGACGGCAAAGCTCTTCCCGCAGATTTCACAGTGGTAGGGCTTGTCCACCATGTGAATTCTCTCGTGCCGGTAAAGCTTGGACATAGAACAGAAACCTTCCCCACAGACCATGCACTTATAAGGCCTCTCCACCCCATGTGTTCGCAAGTGCCTATTCAGGCTCCCACTGTGAGTAAAGGCCTCGCCACAAACGGGGCACACAAAGGACTTCTCCTCCACCAGAAGAGGCATCGGGTAAGTGAAAGGAACTGGGACCGGGTATGAGAAAGTGTCCTCCCACAAGTCATTTTTGAAAAGGCCTTCCTCTCTGTGGTTCCTCTGGTGCCGGGTGACACTCGTGCTACGAGTGAAGCTTTGCCCACAGTCTGGACATTTGTAGGGTTTCTCTCCCGTATGGGTCATCTGATGGGTAAGAAGATTCAGATTCAAGCTGAAACTCCGTCCGCAATAGAGACACGAGTATGGCTTCTCCCCTGTGTGGGTCCGCCAGTGTCGGGTCAGGGTTGACTTCCGGTTGAAAACTCGGCCGCATTCGGTACAGGGGTATAGTCTTCCTTCGGAGTAGAACTGCTGCTGTAAAGATGCTTCAAAGACATCTCCAAGACTGTCAATGGACGCATCCCAAATTTCTTTTGGATAGTCACCTTGATAAAGCGCTGGCTTAAATGGGCTTTCCCAAACCGGATAGTCCTCCGGTTCCTGGGAAAGGCTTCGTTCCTCAGGATCATCAAATATGGTAAAATGGAGCTCTACCTGCTGATCAGAGCTGTCCGGCTGGAGGACTGGCCTTTTAGCCTCAGCTTCTGTCCTGTCCTCAGCTGGGAGAGATTCCTTCACACCAGACGGCTGACCAGCATTCTCACTCCACTGAACAGGCCTATTCCACTGCCGTTCTGGGTAGCTCACCACCGGTGGTGACTCATCCTGTCCTATCTCACTTGCACAGAGTTTACCTTCAGAAATGCCCCCTTCAGATTCCTCCAGGATTGTAAAATGAAGCTCGACCTGTTGCTCAGAACCAGGTTTAGGGTACATTTCCACTCTTCTCTCCTGGGCCCTCTTGTCAGGTTCTGGGTGTAGCTTCTGTATTTCCGGTGAGGACCGGGATTGATCAGAATAAAGTAATTCATCATCTGGATCAGGCTGACAGGAACTCTTGGGCCGTAGCTCTGCATCAATCTCACAGGGCCAGAGTTTCCCCTGAGAAATGCCCCCTTCTGATTCTTCCAATATGGTGAAATGCAGTTCAACTTGAGGTTCAAAGCCCTCCTCCTTCTCTTGCAAAGTCTTCCCTTTGGTGTCCTTCATTGTTCCATCACCTGCTGAGAAAAATAAAAAAAGAAGAGGCCAGATACGTCAGCCCTTTGAGGTAGCCCAGATCAGGAAACCAAAGTTAGGAATGCTAATACAGTTAAGTCCTTTATTTATCTTTCTTCCCACTTTCAACATTCTCTCTCTCTCTTTTTTAAATGTTATTGGTTTATAGTATAACTTACATATATATATATATATATATATATATATATATATATATATATATATATATATATATATATATATATATATATATATATATATATATATATATATATATATATATATATATATATATAAGCAAATAGCAGGAAAAATAGGGAAGGGAAAAGTGTGGAAAAGAGGGGAGAAAAAAGAAAGAAGAGGCACTGAGTTCCGATTGCCTTTAGTGTAGTAGAATAGGGTAGTAACATCAAACCATAAAGTTTTACTTTTACATAATAGTTTAAACTAGCCATCTCTACACAACAAATCTATCGAATCGGTAAATCCCAAAATCAAAGTTTCATTTTTTTCTACCTCAAGCATAAAGCCCAGAAGTGGTTTTCAGATAGAAACAAAAATATTTGTGTTTTTTCCCTTGATCAAAGCAGTCAAATTAGCCGTCTCTACTAACTCCAACAATACCAGCAAGGTAGTCCTTGACTTATGACCATCTATGGGACCAAAATTTCTGATGATAAGCAAGGTGGTTCTCAAGGGAGTTAATGCCTAAATTTAGGACATATTTGCTACGGTTGTTAAGTAAATCATTGCAGTTGGTAAGTAAATCATGTGGTTGTTAAGGGAATCTGCCTTCCGCCACTGGCTGTCATATATGGGGGGGGAGGTCATTTATAGGACTATTTATAGCTAAAGCCAGATATCAGAGAATAGCCTGGAACCACTGCATTTATTCCAAATGCCTATTGTCACCTAAGCAATGAGAGGCCTTTTCTTTTATTCTTGAGCAAAGTAAATCTGTTCATGCGCCATTCCTTTTCCACCCTTCCACTCCAAGGTCCCAGTTTCATTAGCATCCATTGTCTTTTCTCTCGCTCCCTCCCTCTCTACACACACACACACACACACACACACACACACACACACACACACACACACACATGTCTGTCTGTCTGTCTGTCTGTCTGTCTGTCTGTCTGTCTGTCTGTCTGTCTGTCTGTCTGTCTATCTATCTATCTATCTATCTATCTATCTATCTATCTATCTATCTATCTATCTATCTATCTATCTATCTATCCCTTCTGGATTTCAAGGTCTTGAGCTATTCACACACACTTTTTTTTTTTTAAAAAAAGTTGTTGTTCCTAATTTTATTGAACACAGGGCATACATTTTCTAAGTGTTTCTTGGAAAATGTCCTTTGGTTCCTCCACTGTATATACTGTTACATATCTACATTTGAACAGCTGTTGTTCTGACACACAGGAAATGAATAATACTGCAAGTTCAATTCTCACCAAGCTCAAGGTTGACTCAACCTTCCATCCTTTCTCTAAGGTAGGTAAAATGAGGACCCGGTTTGTGGGGGCAATAAGATGACTTTGTATAAAATATACAAAGAAGGGCGGCATATAAATCAAAATTTTAAAAAAAAATGAAGCTGAATTATCGTGTTTTCTATAAGCTGTATACTGGATCTTGAAGTGACCACTCGAATTCAAAAATAGTAAAAGATTTAAAAAAAAAAAGAAATATAAGGCTACACCTTTATTTATATATCCCACTTTTATTTTTTTTATAAATAGCTCAAGGAAGCACACATACACAATACTCCTTCCTTCTCCTATTTTCCCCACAATGACAACTCTGAGAGTGATTAGCTGAGGGGTTGGCAACCTTAAACACTCAAAAGAGCCATTTGGACCTGTTTCCCACAGAAAAGAAAACACCGGGAGCCACAAAACCCTTTTGACATCTAAAATGAAGATAACACTGCATATATAGTTTTTTACCTTTATGCTATGTATAAAAAAACCATAATGTGTTGCATTTATGAAATCAATGAATTGCTACAGAGAAAACCAATTTTTATTTCCACATGCAACAAAAACATTTTGAACTCCGAAAAAAAAAGATGGGCCAAAAAGCTCAATAAATCACATGCTGGCGGGTGTCACACATTGGCAGTTGTGATGCATATTTTGAGTGACAGGGAGCCGCAGCAGAGGGATGAAAGAGCTACATGCGGCTCCAGAGCAACAGGTTACAGACCCGTGGACTAGCTCAAAGTCTCCCAGCCAGCTTACATGCCCGAGGCAAAACTAGAACTCAGAGTCTCCCGTTTTCAAGCCAGATGCCTTGATCACTAGACCAAATGAACATATCAGATATTAAACTGTTAAAAACAGATAACTACACTTGATCTTAGTCAAAACTGTATAATTTATATAGCTCCCCATTTCACTCAAGAACTCTTGAGTAAAGGATGAGATTAAAACACACAAAATCATTAAAATACCCCCCCTCAGCACCCACAGATAAATCACCTCACTCACCATTAATAGTAGCAGAACTCATCTACCTGCTTGAGCAAAATGCCTGAGGAAACTGCAGGTTTCATTTTGTTCATATATTACCTTGGAAGAGCAACATGCCTGTGGATGAGCATGGCCAAAGCAACCCTACCTTCTCTCCTCCCTTTCCTTATTTTTTTAGATTTTTCAAATCCCGCCTGTATTATTTTTTTATAAACAAGTCAAGGCAGCGAACATACCTAATACTCCCGCCTCCTCCTATTTTCTCCAGAACAATAACCCTGGAGTGGGCCTAGAATTCACAATCTCCTAGTTTTTAGCCTGGTGCCTGAACCACTAGGCCAAACTGACTCTCTTATGCCATCTTCTTCTAGCAAATTCCACAGCTCTCTGTTCTGAGTCTTCCATCATGTAAATTCACTGAATGATTTCAGCTTCTAATATTTATGAGAGAGAAAAAGACTCCCTTTCTAACATATAGACATTATTTCCAGGGGTGAAATGCTCCCGGTTCGGACCGGATCGCCTGATCCAGTAGCGATGGAGGCGGGTGGTTCAGAGAACCAGTAGCAAAAATCCCTGTGTCCCCACCCCCATGCCCAACTGAGCCGCACAATCATCAGAAGCTTTTTTTTTTTTTTTTAACTTTTAAAAGCATTTTTTCTACAACCTCTTCGGCCAAAAAATGCTTTTAAAAGTAAAAAAAAACAAAAACAAACCTCTGATGATTGCGCGGCTAGATACTCCTTTCTACAAGAGCTTGACCGACGTTTTGCAAAATTCAACCTACTGTGGCAACAGCTTTTAAGTGAGGTTCAACTAAAGCATCCAGAATCAATGCCCAACACCCAGGATTTCAATTAGAAAAAGGGTGAGCAGACCTCACTGTTAGAGCACGTCTATCAAAATTCCCAGACTGCCTTTAAAAGGAACAGAACTTCAACTTCCATTAACTTTACTCCGCAATATTTGGCGAATGTTTCATTATACAAGATTGATCATTGTGGACAACCACAAACTGGTAAATACACAACTTTTATTCCACCTCTGTTGCTGACAGACAGTTGCCAGATAGGTCAGGCACCATTAAACAAGTTAGAGAACAATGATCTTATATTAGGTCATTATAGGTAGTCCTCGACTTACGACAATAATTGAGTCCAAAAGTTCTGTGGCTAAGCAAGACGAATGTTAAGTGAGTTTTGCTCCATTTTACATCCTTTATTGCCACATTTGTTAAGCGAATCACTGTAGTTATTAAGTGAATCATGTGGTGATTAAATGAATCTGGCTTCCCGCATTGACTTTGCTTGTCGGAAGCTGGTTGGGAAAAGTTACAAATAGTGATCATTTTGGGACAATGCAACTGTCATAAATACATGGCAGTTTCCAAGCTCCTGAATTTTGTTCCTGTGGCCATGGGGATGCTGCAATGGTTATAAGTGTGAAACCTGGTTATAAGTCATTTTTCTCAGTGCCATTATAACTTCAAACCGTCACTAAACAAATGGTTGTAAGTCGAGGATTACCTGTATTGCTACCTTGCTATCAGACTTAATTAACAAAAACCAAGTATATTCTTGATAAGCAATATAGTGAATCAAGGCCCATGTTTTAATTCAAATTACAGAATTTGCAAAAGTGGAACACAAATCCATCTTTCTTCAGTCAAACGCTGGGCTTTAATTTTTCCAACCCATTCATTCTAGAGTGCTTTCATGAACCATGACAGGATGTAAAAGCAATACCACAATATTTGGAGCTACATTTTCTTATGATGACTTATAATACGTAAAATGGCATAGATACTGCAACTCAACAAGACAGACACAGACATCAGAGGATAATTAGAACTGCAGAAAAAATCAATTGCTACCAACCTGCCTTCCATTGAGAACCTGTATACTGCATGAGTCACAAAGAGGGCAGTGAAAATATCTACAGACCCCTCACATCCTGGACATAAACTGTTTCAACTCCTACCCTCAAAACGACACTATAGAGCTCTGCACACCAGAACAAGTAGACACAAGAACAGTTATTTCCCAAATGCCATCAAATAAATAATAAATAATAAATAATAATAAACAAATAAAACCCCCAATACTGTCAAACTATTACTGCATTACTATTACTATTAGTCTTCTCATCGTTCCTATCACCCATCTCCTCCCACTTATGACTGCATGGCTGTAACTTTGTTGCTTGTATCCTTACGATTTATATTGATATTGTTTCCTAGTATGATTTGATTGCTTATTTGTACTCTATGACTATCATTAAGTGTTGTACCTTATGATTCTTGACGAATGTACCGGTATCTTGTCTTTTTATGTACACAGAGAGCATATGCACCAAAGACAAATTCCTTGTGTGTCCAATCACACTTGGCCAATAAAAAATTCTATTCTATTCTATTCTATTCTATTCTATTCTATTCTATTCTATTCTATTCTATTCTATTCTATTCTATTCTATTCTATTCTATTCAGGTAACACAAAATGCTTCTTTGCATCCCAGCCTAAAACTTAACTCCCAAATTTATAATCTTAATCCTATAGTACCATTGGCCAGGCAACCCCATTTTCTTTTATTAGCAATACATCTGATTCCACAACTGTGATCCATCTCATGCCAGTCTCAAACCCAACTACCCACCCACCCATTCAAAACCCGAATGCCTCATCCTGCATTAAAAACATGTTAATTAAGCAACAATGTCTCAAACAGCATTAACACCAGCATGCTAATGACCTATTTTACATAACCGCACATAACTTTATAAATCTTCCAAGCATTGAGGGGGATGGGTGGGGTTAAATTAAACCAGAAGGATCCAGACAATTCCTCCCCCTCCCCAGGTCAACATTTATAATAAGAGCCTTCCAGGTGTGTTAGGTCACAATTTCCAGTTTGCTCAGATTTATGACATTGGCTGGGGATATCTGGAGGTGACCCAATTGGAAAATTGAGCACTAAACTTGGGAAAGCATTAACTTTTAATGTTTTTTTTTCCCCATTATCCAGGGATGGTTTTTTTTCTTCTTGCAAAGAAACAAACAGAATCAGGTACCTGCAAAAAAGATTTTGCATATCTCAGAGAACTCAGCTCTTACTTTTAAGACCATGCACACACATACACAGTTGGATTTTAAAAAAAAACATAATAACCTCAGCCATCTAGCAAGATGCAACATCTAAGTAGCTGTTTTAAGTTTCACTTGTCTTGTGAAATACGTCTTGTTTGCATTATACTCCTTTATGTGACAAAAGTAACTCCAGTCCTCCTCCCAAACCTACTTTAGCACCATAACTACCTCCTTCCTATGCACAATACAGAGAAATTCAGGCATCCCCTAAAAATGAGCTTATATGTCTTCAGCAAGAAACAGACAGAACTTCATACTGCTGAAGTATCAAATAAACCTCTTTTCCCAGTTTGGACAATGTTGCTTTCCCAACCAGCGAAGTTAAAGCTAACCCAACTGTTCCATGTTTTCCAGTTGCAGCTTCAAGCTCATTAATTGATCTAATTAAATGCACTGTGCAAAACAGCACCATCCTCTTCTGCAGCTGCTGTTCGCTGCTATCTATTTTTCTTCCCCAGGGATTTGGGTGGTGGAAAACATAGAGGTTATTTATCCCTTCCCAGCGTGATGTTCCTAGAGATTTGAGGCTGCAGCTAGACCCATTTCTGAGAGATTCAAAGGGCCAAGACTCTGGGGTGCCAAGCTGGGGGGAAGGGGTGGGAAGGAGGGGGGTGGCACACCTGATACAGATGGGCAAAGGTTTAAAAATCCTGTGTATAAATCAGCTCTCCTTTCTTTCCCCCCACTCTTACACAATAGGGTCTCCTGGTTAGGCGGAGGGGGGTTGGACTAGATGAGTTTTAATGTCCCTTCCAACTCTGTTAATCTGACTTAGTTCTCTTGTGACTATGTAGGGATTCTAGGCTGATCCCCCTTTTCACTCCATGCCCAGGTTCTGCCATCCCTTCAATTTAATCATCACCCACTGTACCTTTCACACTTCTTTCCCCTCCAAATTCATTTCTAATAATTTTCACTAGGCTGAGCCTCTAACCCTGGCGGAGGAACATCAGATTGCCTGGAAGCAAACCAGACTGGGTTCATCATCATAACTTTGGTCTTTTCCTCTCTTAATGACTCCTAGTAATGAGCAGAAGAGAAAGGTACCCCCAGGAATTCTCTTATGACTAGGTAGGGATTCTAGGCTATTCCCCTTTTCACTCCACCCCAGGTCCTGTCATCCTTTCTCCTAGAAATTACACAGTACACAGTAGGGTCTTCCTGCTTGGGGGGGGGGTTGGACTAGATGACCTATAAGGTCCCTTCCAACTCTGTTAATCTGTTATTTCAGAGCATATGATCCCGGGGCTTGGGAACAGCAGAAACCCTCCTTCCCTGTTAATATCGCTTTTGTCAGTAGTGGAAATCTGGGGGACAATTCTAGGCTTGTTCTTCCCAAAAGGCCTCACTATTACTTTTTTTTTTTTAAAAAGAAAAAAAACACCCCAGGCTCTTCCCCCCCCCCCAACCAGAAATTTGGAAGAGGCGCTTCTGACTCTTTGGAAAACCCCATAAACGGGGGGAGGGGAAGGGCGGGGAGCGCGGGAAGGAGGAAAACCCACTTCCTTGCCCGTCCAGAGCAACCGAAGCAGCTGCAGGAGAAATTCCCACGCGAGACGCCGCAGGGCAGAAGGCGCGTTGGGAGAATCGCCCCGCTGCGGCCCCCCCACCCCATTCTTCCTCCCGCGGGCCATGCTGGACTAGATGCCCAACCCCCTCCCCTTCTCCCTGGATCCCCCGAGGGCATCTAGCTCGGCCAGGACGGAGGGGCGGCTGAACGGCCGCAGAGCCTGGGCGGAGCCCCCGCGTTGATCGTTTTTGTGGCCGGAGGGCAGTTCCCACCTCGGTCGAGCAAAGAGAGACAGACAAGAGAGAGAGAATAGCGAAAAGCGGCGGCTGGAAGACCGAGATCGCTCCGCTGGTGGCCAGCGCCTCGCGATGCCCCGTCGTGGGTCGGTCGGAAAAGCGAGGCACAGCTGCTCCTGCGGCTCTCCCGGGCGAGCTGACTCCCGCTGATCCGGATGCAGCAAGCGCCCGAGACAGGAAACTCATCCCGGCCAGACGCAGGGCGGAGAGAGACGAAGAGAAAGCGCAGCCCCGCTCGCTAGCTGGAAGTCGCCGGAGCCCTCTGGTGGCAGCCGAGCACGGCCTGAGCCGGGGGAGGGAAGGAACGGGAGGGGGGGGTGGATGGATGGATGGGTGGGGGGGACAGTAGTTCGCTTTTCGCCCGAAACCGACCGCAGGCCACCCACCCACCCACCCAGCTCGCTTTATGCCAAGGGTTGCTCCCGGGCACTGGTGGGATTCAGCCAGTTTGCACCACTTCGGGAGACCCGGTTGTTGACTTTCTGAGCAGTTTGGCGAACTGGTTGTTGGAAGAAATCCTTAGGGGCAGAGAACCGGTTGTTAAAATTATTTGAATCCCACCACTGGCTCTCGGGGCAACGTCCAGAGGATCGACTGCGAAACGCGCAGCTCCCTGATCAGTTTGAACGCTTTTATCTTCCAATAGCGAATTGATCTTCGACGGCTCTTCCTTCGAGGAACGGCTTGCAAGACACCCCTCCCCACTCCCCCCCCCGAAAAATAGACGGAAGAGAAAACCTAGTTAGCATCATGATTGTTAACAGTAGGCATATAATGTTCAAACTATTCACTAAGTCTGCACGACTATTAATCTTCTCATCGTTCCCACCACCCATCTCCTTCCGCTTAGGACTGTATGCCTGTAATTTTGTTGCTGGTATCCTTACGATTTATATCGGTATTGTTTCCCGATTGCTTATTTGTACCCGATGACTATCATTAAGTGTTGTACCTTATGATTCTTGATGAACGTATCTTTTCCTTTATGTGCACCGAGAGCGTATGCACCAAGACAAATTCCTTGTGTGTCCAATCACACTTGGCCAATAAAAAATTCTATTCTATTCTATTCTATTCTATTCTATTCTATTCTATTCTATTCTATTCTATTCTATTCTATTCTATTCTATTCCCTATCCCTATCCCTATCCCTATCCCATTCTATTCTGTTCTATAATCTCCACAGCGTAGTTAAGGACCACACAATGAGGGGCTTTTGAAGGGGCACCTGCAGTGGTGGGATTCAGCCAGTTCGCACCACTTCGGGAGAACCGGTTGTTAACTCTCTGAAGAGTTTGGCAAACTGGTTGTTGGAAGAAATCATTAGGGCAGAGAACCGGTTGTTAAATTATTTGAATCCCACCACTGGGCACCTGGCATTTAGGATGGTAACGTCAGACAAGTGGGTTACTATTCCTATCTTCAGATTTGTCCTATAAAAAAAAATTCACCTCCTTTTCCCTTCAAATAAGAGCCTTGGTAGTACTGTGGTCAAAGGCACCCTGTTATTAAGACCAGCTGCCTGCAATTACTGCAGGTTCGAATCTCGCCAAGGCTCAAGGTTGACTCAGCCTTCCATCCTTTCTAAGGTAGGTAAATTGAGGACCCAGTTGTGGGGGCAATAATCTGACTTTGTATAAATATACAAAAGAATGAAGGCTATTGCTTAGCGCATTGTAAGCCGCCCTGAGTCTCCAGAGAAGGGCGGCATATAAATCAAATTAAAAAAAAAATTAGGTGATGTTTCAGAATAACCCCCACGTAGTCTAGACAGAGGTGGGATTTCTTACTTAGTCCACTGAACAAACCTATATGGACATGAACACCCAAGAGATTTCTTGTCTGAAATGTTTAAGGTACTGTTATACTTATGATAGCCTTTCGGGACTTCTTAATTTGTATAAAAATAAAACATGCAGCATATGAGAGTTGTTATACAATAGAGATGTTGGCAATCCATTAAAAAAAGTGCATGACTTAACAATGTGTCTGCCTGATGTTTAAAAGGTTGCAATGTAGATGTCAGACAAATCTCATGGGAAGGATGCACAAAAATGGCAAAGGAAGTGCTTAACCAGTCCATTGTTACATGGCATGTGTGCTGCAAGCAAGACATCTGAAAAAGGATTTTGCATTAGACATTTAAACCTAGCCAGACAAGGCACTTCAGGTACTTGAAAGTCCAAACAATTGAAGCCTTTTAAAGAAAAGAACTTAACTCCTGGAAAATGAGTAGGCAGCCACAAACCTGTATTAACTTTCAGCAGACATTTTCTGCCCCATTTGAAAAGGATCCAAGTCCAATGCAAAGGCGGCCCTAGGTATATGGCATTGCAATCAACCATCTGGACAGTGCCAAAATGTTACCTGGCACCCATGGCTCTACTTCAACTGTGGAAATGCCTTCTTTGCCCAAGGGTGTGTAAATAGTACTCTGTCTCCCATTTAAGATGGTACAGATAATGCGATCAACATAACTTATTACAGTATCATATCTGCTGGCTTCAGTATTGCTAGGACCTCTGATCACCTGGCAAAGGCATGAAATTGGATGTGAAAGGATAGTGTCCTTTCAAAGAAGGGTAGAAGAGAAAAGCACTTGTTAAAAAAGTGAATCAGAGATCATATGCAAGGTCAGGCACTTTCTAACCCCATATTGTATCGCCTTGGGGCAACCCAGAGCTGCCCGGAGCCCACAGGCAGAGATTGAGAGAGCCCAGGTTTACGGTGCTTAACCTGGTGAGTGAAGCACATGTTGTGACTATTAACAAAGCAAACAAATCCATGAACGCTGCTTTTCAACAGCTAAATTCAAATTCACAACTCTACTGCCAATTTTTTTTCTTTTTTTGGTTCAGCTGTTTGAAAATTGCTGGTCCCTGTAATTTTCTTGGCAAGGCTTTTCAGAGGTTTGCCATTGCCTCTTTGCCAGGGCTGTGAGAGGGGGACCGGCCTAAGCTGGCTTTGTGCCTAAGGGACAAGAGCTCACCAAGTAATGGTTTCTAGTCTGCTGTTTTAACCACTTGACCATCTGGCTCCCTTAACCATGGATCAAGTTCTTGCAAAACATAGGTTTACTAGCTGGACACCCGTGCTTTGCTACGAAACTATGTGATCAGGCGTGATTAATTGACAGTTAAAGCCTGAAACTTAATGTAGAATGTGTAACTCCGTAGTACCAGGCTGTGTTAATATAAGGCAACTGGCAGTTGGAACAGAGGGGGAGGGGAGTAGAATGTCCCAACCCGCAGGCCGGATGAATCATGCGGTGGCCACGCCCACACCTGGTTTAGCGAACGGCTTGTTAATATAAAGCAAGTGGCAGTTGGAACAGAGTTCTTTTCAGGTGGGGAGGGGGAGTAGAATGTCTAGCTCCTTAGCATCAGAGCATGTGAATAGAACACTGTATATGAAATACTAATAATCTGATGGTCATTTCAAAAAACTCTTTCTTAGTGAGCACCTAGAAGCCAAGAGGAACATACATGCCAAATTTCAAGTTTTTTGAATAAACACATGGGGGATTTTACTGTGTGCGGCTCCCTATCAGCCATAGTAATGAAAGCAAAACCAATTATACTGTAGGAGATGACATACAGGTAGTCCTCAACTTACAACCACAATTGAGCCGAACATTTCTGTTGCTAAGTGAGACAGTTGCTAAGTGAATTTTGCCCCATTTTATGACCTTTCTTGCCACAGTTGTTAAGCGAATCACCACAGTTGTTAAGTTGGTAACACGGTTGTTAAGTGAATCTGGTTTCCTTATTGACTGTCAGAAGGTCGCAAAAAAGTGATCACATGACCCCAAGACCCTGCATCTGTCATAAATATGAATCAGTGGCCAAGTCTGAATTTTGATTACATGAGCAAAGGGATGCTGCAACAGTTGTAGATGTGAAAAATGGTCATAAGTCAATTTTTTCAGTGCCGTTGTTAATTTCAGTCACTAAATGAACTGCTATAAGTTGAGGACTAGTTGTATATAGCCCAGAGACCCCTCTCCTTTGCAATAGCATAACTATGAAGATACTAACATAAACACGTGCAGTAATTGGGCATTGCTGTTTTTAGGGTTAATGTAAGTAACTGGTGGACCAGGTTGCTTCAACGTATTGTTGGGGTGCAGCTCTCATCATTCCTCCCCATGGGTTGTGCTGATCATGGCAAAATTGGAGTCCTCCCATAATGACAAAAGAATAAAGATAGCATAAGCGAGATGGGAAGGAAAGTATCTTTATTTATCTATCTATCTACCTAGATTTCGAGGCTGCCCATTTCACCTACTTCACAGGCTAAGATAGTTTTGGCAGCCCATGTGGTCAAATCAGAGATAAGCCATGACAGTAAGGAGAGTGACCAGGCACATCAATGTCCTAGTTTGGGAAAATTCCCCCCCCCCCAACTTTCCGTTCTTCAGGAGAATTTTGATCAGGAAAGGAAAAGAAGGAGAAATTTCTCCCAGCAATTCCTGGCAGGTATAGAAGGAAGCAGCCCTCGTCTTTGGCCAAAGCAGCTGTCCGGTTTATTGAGTCATCTGGTGCTTCGTCTGCTGGTGTCTCTTCAGATGACTTCTCTGCCCATAGCTCTTATCGCAGAAGAGGCACCTGAACGGCTGGTCGGTCCCATCCAACCTCTGGCGTTTGGTTACGAGGGGCTTTATAGTGAACGAGGTCCCACAGTTAGCGCACAGGCTGGGCATTTGCTTCTCTGAATCGGGAGATGAATCTTCCTTCTTGTGGAGCCTCTGATGCCGTGGGATGCTGGATCGGTGAAGGAAGCCCTTCCCACAATCGGGGCAATGGAAGGGCTTCTCCACTACCTCGCCAGCCTTCTCTTTAGAGGAGCAGGTGAGTTTCACCCACTTGATGGTGGCCTTGACTCCTTGTCCCACCAGATTTGCAGAACTACACTCGAAAGGATGGCTACAATTGGGACATCTGAAGATGGGGTCGCCTTTAAGGGAGACCTGTTGGTGGGTAACAGGGATGGGGCCGAGATGTTTCTCTGAAGAATTAGGACCTCCAGAGGATGCCTCTCCGTCACATATTTCTTCATGAACTTCAGAATTTGATAACTGGTTATCATCTGCCTCAAAATTGTTCCCAGGATGATTTTCCTTCTCCAGAGGTGACCTCTTGCTAGGATGCCCTTCCTCTTGTGAACTGTCTCCTATAACCACAGCATCCGGAGGACTATTCTGCTCCCGACTCTGGGGAATTACCCCACTGCCATGTTGCTTGAGCGAGACATAGGTGGTCTTGACATACAAAGAAGTCCCCTGGTGTGCGGTTGCGGTGCTGCAATCTTTAATGAGTCCCTTTGCGTATGGGTGGGCTTTGGGCAGCTCAGGAAACAGGCTGGCCTTTTCACCAGTCAGGAAAATGTCGCTGCTTCTTGTTGGTAGATTAGCTTCTCGGACAAAATTATATTGCAGCCTCACAAGAGACATGTTTTCTTGCTCTTTGGTTTGTGCTACCCCATCACCTGCTTGGGTAACCAGAGATGGAGTCACGGTTAATTTTGAAAATGGGTGTATTTAGAGTTAAGCCTTTAGCCTTAGTTACCGTATTTTTCAGAATATAAGACGCACCTTTTTCCTCCCCCCCAAAAGGGGATGAAAATTTGGGTGCGTCTTATACACCGAATGTAGCCCCGCACCCTTTGGCCTCTGCCCCCCAGCAATTTACCTCCTTGCAGCAAGCAGCAAGAAGAAACAGCCCATTTCAGCTTCAGCACAGCCTAATTAGCACAAGTTGATTGTCTGTTTTTTTTTTTAAAAAATTTGATTTATATGCTGCCATTCTCCGGAGACTCAGGGCGGCTTACAATGCGTTAAGCAATAGCCTTCATCCTTTTGTATATTTATACAAAGTCAGCTTATTGCCCCCACAAACTGGGTCCTCATTTCACCTACCTTAGAAAGGATGGAAGGCTGAGTCAACCTTGAGCCTTGGAGAGATTCGAACCAGCAGTAAATTGCAGGCAGCTGTGTTAATAACAGGGTGCGTAGACCACTGTACTATCAAGGCCTCCCAACTCTCAGCTGTTTCAGGCTGCAGGGATTGCCATTGCCTATTGCTGTGCGGGCCTCTGCTGCTTGCTGCAAGGAGGTAAATTGCTGGGAGCAGATTTTTTTTCCCTTGTGCTAATCAAGCTATGCTGAAAACGAAAACGAAAGTAAAGCAGGCTGTTTGCTGCTACGAGGCAAAATTGCTGGGAGGCAGAGGCAGATTTCTTTTTCTTGTTTTCTTCTCCAAAAAAGGTAGGTGCGTCTTAATAGTCTGGAGCGTCTTATACTCCGAAAAATACGGTAAATCTTTCTTAACTTGGTGCTTTCCAGAAATGTAGAATTGCCATTTCCATGCTGGCTAAGGAATTATGGGAATTGGTTCACTGTATCCAGAGGGGGCCTAGTTAGGCGAGAACTAGCATTAAATACAGATAGTCTATGTTTAGTGACCATTTGCAGTTTACGATAGTGGTAAGTCACATTGCAACTGGTCCTCACATTTATGACCTTTGCAGGTTTCTAAAGGAAAGGAAAGCTGACTTAAGATCATAAGCACGGTCACGATTTCACTTAATCACTGCTTTGCTTAATGACCAAATTACTGTTCCCAATTGTGGTTGCTACATGAGGACTACCTGTATGCAAAAAAGAGCAGGCAGAGCAAGGGAGGTTCAGAGGTTGTGTACTGTTTTATCCAAGGGCTCCAGAATGACCATCCATGAGGTCATTCAGAGGTGGGGAATGTGCGGCTCTCCAAAACTGATGGACCATAAGTTGCAAAACTGCCCATTATGCTGGCTGCTGCTGCTGGGACTTGTAGTTTAAGAGTTCTGGAGGACTGCTAATCCCCGACTTCTGATTTAGATAGAACTATTAGATAGCAAAGATGAAAGAAAAATATATGCTGGGTATAGGAGTCGAGGGAATTTCTCTCCCCCCCTTTTCCCTCTAATTTTTGTGTAATATGCAAAACTCCATCCAAACTTAAACTACCCACTCCTATTCCTGTATAAAATAAATTGGAAACTTGCTCTTGAAAAGATGCCTTAATTCTGAAGAAAAGAGTGTTCTTCAAACTGTAACTCAAATAAATAAAACAAAATTTTAAAAAAAATTTCCAAGGCAAACTGGGCAGATTCTGCTATAAATTATTTCTTGTAATTAGGAAGCTTTTTTTAATGCTGAATACAGGACTAGCAAAATACTAGCCATATGAAATGGGAACCTGAATTCTGGGAACTGTATTCCTGATTCCCATGGAAGGCAATAGCATGGACAAGGTTGCACCCCACTGATTTACTGACAGTGTTAGCCAAGCTAAAATGATTAATCAACCTAGTTAATTGACTCCAAGAAGTTTAGATGCAGCCCCAGACAGATCAATCCTGCCTAACTATTGTGTGAACTATTGACTATAAGACACTTTCTAAGATGAAAGTAAATTTCTATCTCTGTCTTGTTTTTTTTTAACATCTTCCAATGGGGAGCAGGGTAAAGAGTCCCCCCTCAATGTCTGTGATAATGCAACCCCATTTTTTTTTACTTAGCATTTTTGCATTCCAATTTAGGGTCTGGGTGGAAGGAAAAGCAAAGGGAGGAAGTGAGAATTCCAAAATTTCTCTAAGCTTGCTGGAAAACAGACCCCTCTCCCGCCAACTGCTTTCCTGGCCTTTGGGGGAGTCTGTTGGGTAAGACAGGGTTAATAGAAGGCCATGCCAGATGCCTTTAAGAAGGAGATGAGACACAGACCTTCATCTTCCTTCTGGTTTATTTGCCTTCCTCAAGCAAAGAGTTCTTATGGTAAGAAAATGGGGAGCCCAACAGTCTTCCACCACACTTGCAAAAAAGCAGTTTTACTTTAAGAAGAGAGGTACGCAACCAGAGGCCCAAAAGTGAATGAGGCTTTCATGACCCTTTTTGGTGCTCCTAAGTCAACCCTGATTAGAGGTGCTGGAAATCGGTGTCATATTTCCCCATATCTACAATGTGATACATGCCAAAAATATAGTGCTCATCCAAAGAGGTGTAACAGTTTAAAAACAAAAGACAACAAAGAAACATCTCCCAAAATGATTTTGGTGGGGGGCGGGGCGGGGTCGAAGCCATAATATGCTGAGCCACTTTGCACCATCCCTTGGCCTACTATGCTTTTACACATCTAAAGACTACCTACCTCTGCTTTGAGATAATTGGAAAGGTGTCCTAGTGGGCAGGTTGATAAGATTTTCATTTTTCCCCCTTGTTGCGCTCATTTGGTCAGTGGGCCAATCAATGACTTCCTAGCTGGTTTCATGAACTCCTTACCTTGGTATAAAGATGGAGATGTGTTAAATTCCTCCTCGATGTGGACCAACGAAAGGGGTGTGGCAACACCTTCTTCTGTCTCCAGGAAAACTTCTGAGTTGCGCTTCTGCATCTCTGTCCAGCCAGATTGCAAAAGAGATTGAAATGGTTGTGGTTAGTGAAGAATAAGTGTTTCACATGAAAAAAGCTTGAATCCCTAGCTTCTCTAGTTATAGAATAGATAGAATAGAATTTTTTATTAGCCAAGTGTGATTGGACACACAAGGAATATGCTCTCAGTGTACATAAAAGAAAAGATACATTCGTCAAGAATCATAAGGTACAACACTTAATGACAGTCATAGGGAACAAATAAGCAATCAAATCATATTAGGAAACAGTCAATATAAATCGTAAGGATACAAACAACAAAGTTACAGTCATACAGTCGTAAGTGGGAGGAGATGGGTGATGGGAACGATGACAAGATTAATAGTAGAGCAGACTTAGTAAATAGTTTGACAGTGTTGAGGGAATTATTTGTTTAGCAGAGTGATGCATTCGGGGAAAAACTGTTCTTGTGTCTAATTGTTCTGGTGTGCAGTGTTGAGGGTAGGAGTTGAAACAGTTTATGTCCAGAATGCGAGGGGTCTGTAAATATTTTCACAGCCCTCTTTTTGACTGGTACAGTATACAGGTCCTCAATGGAAGGCAGGTTGGTAGCAATTGTTTTTTCTGCAGTTCTAATTATCTCTGAAATCTGTGTCTGTCTTGTTGGTTATGCAGTTAACTAGGGTAGTGGCCTGGATCTGACCTGGATCCAAACTGGCCTGGATCTGAAAGGCTCCATTGCAACCTGGTGAAAGCATTCTCCCTGGTTTAAAGCTCAGGCAAGACACTCTGCCACGCCCTGTATTTTAGAGTTTATACAGGCAATTTTGATTTTCCTGCTTTTCTGGGAAGTTCTCCCATGCTCTCCATCCTTGCTAAAAAGTACAGGAATCGCCTGAAGATGGAAGCCATACAGTAGAAGGAGCTATCAAGGAAGACGCCCTGCTGATTTCAACCTGCAATGGCACACATGCACTTATGCATACATGCAACCTTCCCCCACTCTGTAATTCTGCAAAGTTGAATGGAAGGGGAGGAGTCTGGCTGAATTTCAGGTAGATCTATCTTTCAATTAGCCATGTCCTCCTCTATTGATCACTTCAGAAAGGTCTTTTGTTTAGGATGACCCCGAGGGTGTTTGCCTGTCACCAATCATTAAGCTAAATCACCTTTAAGCTTTAATATAATGGATCTTTATATTAAAGAATTTCCTAAGCATGTCATCTACAACTCAAGTATTTAAAAACAAGGGAAGCTTCTACATTTCAAACAGAATAAACTGCTTTTGTAGAATATGAAAAACTGTTGCAAACATATCGCTTATGAGTTTTTCCTCTTTGTTTCATTTCTTATTGTTCACTATAAATTATATTCTTTTCGTTGTTGTTAAGAGTTTGTATTTTTTTGTAGTTAGTTGGTTTCTTTTTGTAGGATTGTGCATTTTTATTTTTATTTTCAAATGCACAGTAATATATTTAAAAGTTTTTTAAAAAGAAAGAAATGTGGGTTTGTTATATTAAAAAAAATGTTAGAGAATCTCCTCTTTTCCCCTCAAATCCCAGCTCAGGAAGGAAGGCATGGAACACATTTATCTGGCCTAAATAAATAACAGAATTTAGCAAATCCTGAAGTGAGAATTGTTTCATTTCTTCCAATTTGCTGAAGAAGAGTCTAAAAATAGCCCTGAATAGAGATTCCTATGAAATATACAACTTCTTTCTACTTTTTTACCCTCTTGTGAATAATCCAACATTTCTTTTTCCCCTTGAACTGAATGCATTACATTCAGACTATTAACCACTTACATTTTCTTCTGGTTCACTGCTAATTGCAATTATTGAATGCCAAGTGGAGATCTGATTGCCTCTTATGCCATTAGCCCCAAATATTATTTTAAAAATTGCATGGATAGGTTATTAAGGATAATGCTGTAACTCATAAACCTTTTATCTATTTTATTCTTTGAAAGGTCCCAACTCAAGTGGCTTCGTGGGAGGTTTCACTGGGTTAAAAGAAGGCAGACTCTACTTCCAGTGCCCAATACCGCCTAAATTCCTTGGCATGTTTTTTATTCTGTAGTTCTCTCTTAGCTAAACCTTTACAAGATCACTGTCAAGATAAAAAGGGGAAAAAAAAGAAATGAGGTGACCTGTTGGGACACAGACTTGAAGAAAGGGCCTGGTGGCTCAGCAGACTAAAAGCATTGTGATTAACACCAGCTGTCTGCAATTACTGTAAATTCGAATCTCACCAGGCACAAGGTTGACTCAGCCTTCCATCCTTTCTAAGGTAGGTAAAATGAGGACCCAGTTTGTGGGGGCAATAAGCTGACTTTGTATAAATATAGAAAAGTATGAAGGCTATTACTTAACGCATTGTAAGCTGCCCTGAGTCTCCGGAGAAGGGCGGCATATAAATCAAATTAAAAAAACAAAAAAACAAGTATGAATGTCAAATAGAAATCAGGACTGGGAAATTCTCCTTGGGTTGGACCCTAAATGATTTCAGACTTTTTTTTTTTTTTTTTTTTTTTGAGGAGGTCAATTTCCGTCCTGATTGGGGAGGAGGGAGAGGGAAAAAATGCACGCCTAAAACCAATCGCCAACATTTTGAGCACAAACTCAAGCTGCTAGCAGAGGCTACAAGCAGACTCTAGGCTGCCCACCTCTACAATTACTAGTTCTATATAATGTACATTCTTTTTTTGGCAGCACAAACTCTCATTCTTTTCATTTTACAGGTACTCCTCAATTTAGGGACCACAACTGAGCCCAAAATTTCCATTGCTAAGCGAGACATTTGTAAAGGGAGCTTTGCCTCGTTTTACAACCGTTCTTGCCACAACTGTTAAGTGAATTCTTAAGTGAATCACTGCAGTTGTTAAGTTAGTAACACAGTTGTTAAGTGTATACGGACTTCCCCACTGACTTTTGTTGTCAGGTCACAAAAAGGTGTGATCACATGACCCCGGAACACTGCAATAAATATGAACCAGTTGCCAAGCATCCCAATTTTGACCACATGATCGTGGGAATATTGCAATGGCCTTAAGTGTGAAAAAGTCATAAGTCACATCTTTCAGTGCTGTTGTAACTTTGAATGGTGACTAAACAAATTTAGTAAATTGAGGACTACCTCTATTTTGATAGAGCGGCAACCATGGGTAGAACATTTTACACAGGAGCTGCTTCTACCATCTACTCGGAACTTCTGCTGAAACATTCCAGTCTATCACCCCCACCAATTTTCTCTTTAAAGTTGAAAGGAGGAACGTCATGAAGTCTGGCAACTACTGTATGGGATAGGAATTTCCAGCAAAATGTTAGAAAGGGAATTGTACTCTTGTGGCCTAGTTCAGGGGTCTGGAGCCGCATGTGGCTCTTTCATCCCTTTCATCTCCTGAGCTCCGTTTATGGTGGCAGAGGGTTGCAGGAGGCCGTCACATCTAAAAATGGAGCTCGGGAGCCTGTTTTCGCTGGCAGAGCACTTGGACCACCACAGGTGCCCCTGACATGAATGATGTTGAGCTGGCCACGCTCCCCAAGGTCAAACACAACTCTGATGCGGCCCTCAATGAAAATCAAGTTTGACACCCCTGATCTAGATGGTAAAAAAATGTCAGCAATCAATGAGAGTTCCTAATGCTTCTTCCTTGCCATGTGGTGCTTTCATGGATTTTTGTAGGCTGCATAAGATATCCTTAAGGCAGGTTTTGGGTAGAATAGGGTGAATGTCCTTTTACCTGAATGACCTCGCCTCTCTCCCCTCCCCCTATGATGTGGCTGAAAAATAAGTGTGGGCCTCAGTTTATTGGCAATTGCACACTCCAATTTATGTATAGAGGCAGACATATTACATCCACCTTGTGAGATAACTGCCTTTGGGGCAGTTTTCAACTCTATTGTTCTACTATTCCACGACCCTCTAAAACAGGGGTCTCCAACCTTTCAGACCTCAGGGAACACTACATTCATAATTTTAAATCCCACGGACCACTAATATGAATTTTTAAAAAGATCAATTGTATTTAGTGCAATATAAAAAAATGCAAATAATTTTTCTGCAGACCACCAAAATTTTGTTAGTGACTGCTGCTCTAAAAGGATGCAGATGACCAGCTGTCTGCAAGGAATATAAATCCTTCTGTTCCCCACCATCCAGTCAGAGCTGAAGAAGCTTCTTGGATGAAAAGTGAAATGTCTTCAAAAGAAAAAACAAGAAAGTCCAGTTGCCTCCTGAAAAAGCACCATTGGGACAACCATGACCTGGATGACTGAGAATCTCTACAGACTACTGTTCTATAATGACCAAATCGAGAGGACCTGCACACGTTCTTAATCAGTGTCTGGATGTAGCCTTAACAGGGGTCAGCAATCTGCGGCTCTGGAGCCACATGTGGCCTTTTCACCCCTCTGCTGTAGCTTCGTCACTCAAAATATGCATCACAACCGCCAATTTGCGACATCCGCTGGCACGCGATTTATTGAGCTTTTCAACCCCCGGTAGGCCAACCATGGATAAATCCAAGAAAAGAAAAGTTTCAGAAGAAAACAGAACGTTTAATTCAACTACATATGCTAGTTTTGTGGCCACTCAAGAAACAATCAGGCACGGGAAAGGTTTTGTGGCTCCTGGTGTTTTCTTTTCTGTGGGAAATGGGTCCAAATGGCTCTTTGAATGTTTAAGGTTGCAGAACCCTGTACTAAGGGATAATAAGGAATAACTGTGAGTGAAAAGATGGAAGATTGACTGGGTGGGCAGTTCGCAGATTCAGGAATTCTACCCCTTCTAAACAGTTTTGCAGTCCTACAGAAGGACCAAGCAGTTTGGAAGTTTTCTTACAGCCATAGTATCGTTGGAGGCCCATAGGGCCTCTCTGGTCAAGGAATCATATTGCCAACTTTATTTAGTAGGCCACTAGCCTTGACTTTGAGAGGAACTGACAATGGTTCACTTGTGGTAAAACCTCCTTTTAGATGCTTGTAACATGGTCTACATAGAATTCTGGGGATTGCATTGTTAAAATTTGTGGCTGAATAAAAAATTATGAGTAACAACCTTACCTAACCAGGACAGCAAGGTGCAATACTGCTGGAGGTTACTTCCACTGAGGGCGAACAGGTAAGGATCAAAATCCAATAATATATCCTCTGTAAGGTTCACAGTTACCTGTTCAAATGCAGCTGACTCCTAAAGTGGCAAAAATGACACCCCCCCCAAAAAAAATCAGACATAGAAGATAGGGAAACAATAGAAAACACCCAGCTTCCAGATCATTCATTATGTTACCAATGAAAATAATGGTTACCCTAAACTGGCCACCAATTCTATCTAATGGGCTCCAAGTACAGTGGACTACCACCCCCATCCATGAGCCTAGTCGCCCAACTTCTAAAAACAAGTACTTTGAGGAGAGCTGCAATACTCGGTTTGAGTTTTGCAAGTGATTTGGTCTATATTTAGGGACAGAACTAAATAATCTTTTCTGCAATGTGCAGGAGGCATCCAGAGTAGGAATACAGAACAGACTTCCTATACATAATTCTTTATATGCAGAAGGCATATACAGAAGGTACAAAACTCCACATTGTGGAGAAAAGCATTTAACTAAATGTGCCTAAGACTGCCCTTAGATTAGTCTTCCTCCGTCTAAGACCTCAAAATTGGGACTACATGTAGTCCTTGATCTACGACCACAATCGAGCCCAAAATCTTTTTTCTTTTTAAAAAAGATTTTTTATTTTTTAAACGAACAAACATAAAACCATCATCAATTTGCAAACAGTGTGTCGGTTGGTTACAAGTCTTTTGTGCATCATTCACCAAATTCATAGTTTACAGTTTTCAATTTACCTTGATTCTCATAGGGCCTGGTGGCTCAGCAGACTGATAGCATTGTGATTAACACCAGCTGTCTGCAATTACTGTAAGTTCGAATCTCACCAGTGTTGGAAGGGAGGAGAGGTTTCCCCTCCCCGAGGATTCAAATTTCCCGGCTGGGAGAGCGTTCCGGCACCGCGCAAAACCGTGAGAGAAGCAAGCTGCGTGAAAGCAAGTTTTCTTTATTTTTCAGGAAGTCAGATCGAGCGAAGTCACAGACCAGCGTTCCTGGGTGAGCTGACATCGTTACAAGGTAAGCATACATTTTTATATTTTTCTGTACAAAGGAAATCCTTTGTTTCTTTAGTTACTTTTGTGTGTCTGTCTTTTGTGCGTGAGTTCATGGATCGCCCTGTGCTTTCTTATTCTGAATCTTTCCTACTTGAGATTGGGTGGTGTCTTAGTTATTTGATTTTACGTCCTTTTGTTTCCTTCTGCTTTCATTATTTTTCCTTTTGCCTTAAACTGATCATGTTGTTATCAATTAAGCCCTTACTCCAGGCTTGGCTCTTATCAGATTGCTGGGGCTATTGATTAAATCTTTTCCTTTTGCTAATCCTCTGCCATCCCTTTTGTTTTGCTCTCCTAGTTTCTGCTGTCTTGATAGTTCTTTTCCTGGCATGTCCTGAGTTTTTTGTGTGTGCCATTTCCCTGGGTCCTCTTTTGTTCCTAAATGGCCCTGATGTTCATGTGTTCTATTTTGGGAAGGTCATCTTCCTATGCCCGTGGCCTTTGCCTTTCTGAGTTGATTATGTCCTACTGGTCCTGGCACTGTCTTGGTGGTGTTCCCCTCCTACATCAGGCTCAAGGTTGACTCAGCCTTCCATCCTTTCTAAGGTAGGTAAATTGAGGACCCAGTTTGTGGGGGCAATAAGTTGACTTTGTATAAATATACAAAAGTATGAAGGCTATTGCTTAACGCATTGTAAGCCGCCCTGAGTCTCCGGAGAAGGGCGGCATATAAATCAAATTAAAAAAAAAATCATCAATCTATATATTGTTATCCTCATTAATCATTTGTTTAGATATAACTATTTCTTCCCACATTATCAAAGTATTCTAAGATTTAAGTTAATTTTTATTTATGACATTCATTTCAACCTTCTGAATCTATCCAATAATCATACATCTATATATTATATTTCACATCTTTTCTTCAATTCCTGTATTGTAAAAATCTCTACCATATTTCATTACCATATTTTTTTATCTCAGCCCAAAATCTTTGTTGGTGACAAAGACGCGTTAGTAACAAGAGACATTTGTTAAGTGAGTTTTGCCCCATTTTAGGACCTGTCTTGCCACCGTTGTTAAGTGAATCTGGCTTCTCCATGGACTTTGCTTGTCAGAAGGCCACAAAAGGGGATCACATCAGCCCGGGATACTGCAACCGTCATAAATATGAGTCTGTTGCCAAGCGTCTGAATTTTGATCACATGACCATGGGATGCTACTACGGTCATAAGTGTGAAAAATGGTCATAAGTCACTTTTTTCAGTGCTGTTGTAACATCGAACAGTCACTAAATGTACTGTTGTAAGTGGAGGACTACCCATATTTAGGGACAGAACTAAACATCTCTTTTGCAACGTGCATCCAGGGGGGGCATCCAGAGTAGGAATACAGAACAGACTTCCTATACAGGATTCTTTATATGCAGAAGGGACAGAATATGTACAAAACTCCCCGTTGTGCAGGGTTGCTCCTTGTGGAGAGAAGCATTTAAGTAAACATGCTTAAGGCTACCTTTAGATTAGTCTTCCACAGTCTATGACCTCAAAATTGGGACTACAGTTTCTAGGATTCCTAAACATGGCCCAAAGGAGAGAATTCTTAATTACAGTCTCAGCAGGTTATAAAAAAATGCCAGCTGGGGAAAGCTGATCAAAAGCACACTTAAAACACCTGGAGGTCCTGAGAGACTGAACGTTATCCACTCACCGGATAACTGGAAAAATGTCCTTGATGATCCAACATAGGAGATCACCAGTCTTTACAAAATAAAGATCTCCTTAAGACAGTAACAGAGTTGGAAGGGACCTCGGAGGTCATCTAGTCCAACCCCCCTGCTCACACAGGAGACCTATACTAGGGATTCGAACCACCAACTTTTCTGATCGACAAGCTCAGTGTCTTAGCCACTGAGCCACCTAGGGAGCCGCCAATCTTATACTTGTCTAAGCAAAGGCTAATGCTCTCATGTTCAGTGGGATTTGTTCCCAGAGACTTTATACAGTCTTAAGGTTACATTTTGATACATGCACATCCCTTGGAATTAATCCCAATAAACTGAAGCAGGATTTATTTCTGTATAAAGTGGTGTATGGTTGCGTCTTTAAGGGTTTAGAGCAAGCTCAGCTCTTTGCCTGAATACAAATTTCAAGCTAGCTCCAAAATCGCACATCTCAGGGACAATTCTTCATACATACGAAGAAGTACAGGTAATTCTTGACTTACAACAGTTCATTTAATGACCATTAGGGTTACAACGGCACTGAAAAGTGACTTGGGAATGTTTTTCACACTTACAACTGTTGTAGCATCCCCGTGGTCACATCATCAAAATTCAGAACCTTGACAACTGGCTCATATTTATGATACTTACAGGGTCCGTGTGTGTGTGTGTGTGTGTGTGTGTGTGTGTGTGTGTGTGTGTGTGTGTCATGTGATCAACTTTTTTGACCTTCCGATCAGCAAAGTCAATGGGGAAGTCAGGTTCACTTAACAACTTTGGTAAAAAAGGTCGTAAAATGGGGCAAAATTCACGTAGCAAATGTTTTCATTTAGCAAGAGAAAATTTGGGCTCCATTGTGATCTTAAGTCGAGGACTACCTGTATCAAGGGCACATCATCAAGTGTCTGTCCTAGAAACCAGGAGACTGTGAGTTCTAGTCCTGTCTTAGGTATAAAAGCCAACAGGGAGACTTTGGGCCAGTCCTTCTCTCTCAGCCCAACCTACCTTCACAGGACTGTTGTTGTGGGGAAAATAAGAGGAGGAAGGAACATTTGCTGCCTTGAGATACTTATAACGTAATAAAGGCAGGATAAAAATCTAATATAAAAAAATACCTGGTTTTGACCCACTTTCCTATGTGCAAAAGGAGAACTGATGAAAGGCAAAATCTTTTCATCCTCGGAGCAGTCTTACCTGAACGTGGGACTTTTCAACAGCCATAGCTGTAGGCGAAGATAAATCCATCAACAGGGCTCTAGGGAAACAGACCATTAATTCTTTTTGTTTATGTGGAGATACCAAACCCCACAATATTATTATGACTATTTATTATTCCACAACACAATTCATGTATACTTGCTTTCAAGAGCTATACATTTTGGAAATTACATCCGTTATTATTAATGTTGTAGTGCCATCCAAATATATGAATTTCCACCCAACACAAGAAATATGGACAGTAGCAGCACTTTATGACTTCTTCACTCCTACACGTGCTTACTTTATAGTTTAGCTGCCCTTAATTCAATAGGGTTGAATTGTAATTTGAATAATTTATCATATAAATGTCAACCTTGGAAAGGAGAAAGAAGAAAAAAAAAAGAGAATTAGGCATGGTTCTTCACTAGGTCTCACTCCAATTGGGGAAAGTCTCAGGGTATGTAAAATCCACCTAAGTAAAAATCCACAAAATTTTAAGCTTTTATTTCAGAATATGATGAGGCATATTATTTAGGCATAGACCTGAGTAGGGACTGGAAGCAGATTTACTTCTGAATAGAGCAATTCATGCAGTTTGCTATTCAGAGAGAGAGAAAAAAAGATTTTTTAGGTATTCATGGATTAAAAGACTTTTACCACAGAGGCCTAGAGGAGGACCAATAATTAATTAATTAATAAAATAAAATAAAATTTAAAAATGGGGTTCTTACTCTTTCTTTACCTGACCAAAAGAAAGAAATCCAGAAAACTGCGTTGGAAAGCCCCCCCACTCCGAATTTCATGAATTTCGAGTGATCCCCCTCCCGCTGGGCCTTGTAAAGGATCACTCGGTTTTTCGTTAAGGAATTTGATTTCAAATCAATTGGCGACAGAAAGTCGGATTGGTTCAGCTTTCCAGGCAAAAAGCCCCCGCCGTTTTCTCCGATTGAGCTTTCGCGCTTTTTTTAAGTTTGAAGAGAGAAAAGAGGAAAGCCGCTTCTTGTGGCGGGGAGTTCCGCCGAGTCCAACCACTTTTCCCGATGTAGGAATAACAATCCTCACCCGACAGATCCGAGGATGCCACTTCGGGGGCCTTTCGTGGTTCGGGAAACCAGACCCGCCTCAACGAGCCGAACGCGCCAGGCCGATCCTATAGGTCTCTTGGCCGCCGCCGCCGCCGCCGTCGAGGCTCTCGCTAGGAAAGGAAAATCAAGGCTAAGCTGCAGCCCTTGGCCAGATCTTTTCCCGGAGTTTTCCCAGGGGCTCCGGTCCCACCACCCACGTGTCCCAGGGCCGCTTATAGCTCTTCCTGCCTCGGCAGCCTCCTGCGCGAAATCCTCCTTTGCCGTCGGTCAAAAAACCAAGTCGCTCCGGGAATTTCCCCGCTCAGGCCGGCTTTTCCCAGGCGATCGGGGTATCGGACGCCCCGAAAAAAGGGACCCGAGCGTAGACGACCCCAGACCCACCACCGATTTCAGAAGCGGAGCAGGTCCTCCCAGGAAGGAAAGCGGGACACGTTCCTAGTCCTCATGAAGGAAAAAAAAAAACGATAGGGCCCGCCCGCGGTGGGCAAAGAGAGCGAGTCCAGAAAGAGAGCAGGACACCCCGGCGAAGCTTAATATATGTGGGGAGGCTGGGGTCCTGCGATTGAAAAGCCCCTCTCCTTCCTCCCTCCCCCACTCCTCGACAATTTGATATTCCCCATTCACCTATCACATCACATTCACGTGTAAGAATTTAAGCTTAAATCTGTCACTGACGGGCCCCTCCTTTTTCATTCAAGACTGGCCCAGGAGGTGGGGGGGAGGAATCTGAAATGCGGTACCTTGGAATTTGGGTTGTGTTTTATTTTGTGTGTGTGTGTGTGTCTTGCAGCTCTCCAGAGCAGGAGCCTGCTAAGCACTGCGAACTGATAAATGGTCCCCTTAGAGGGGAAAAACGACGAGGGTGTTGATTTAAAGATCTCATTGATGGAGGAGTGTGAAGATGTGCAAATGGGTTGGAAAGATGGTGGGTAATTGGTGGTTTGCTGTAAGGGGATGCCTGCTGAAAGAAGTGGAAAAAGTTTTGAGTAGAAGGACATTGTAGTAGAAGTGGGTTCTTTAGGAAAAAGAGGGATCTTAATTGTGTGGGAATGGGATATTTAAGGAGTGTGCAAGGAACAAGAAGAGTTTGCTTCAAGGATGAATGGCCTAAGAGAAAAAAGAAAAGAGGCTTTAAGGTTGGGGGATGTCTTTGTGTACATACACACATACACACTCTTGAGGCAAACTCTTCTTGACCCTTGCACTTGCGCACATGCGTACATGCGTACCCAGAGAGAGAGAGAGGTGTACGTATAGATAGATAGATATAAAAATATTTATATATATAAAATATTTATACATATATATCTTCACTCTTCTTTCGAGGAATGCGGTGTCTCAGACACAGCTTGTCAATCAAAAAGTCGGCAGTTCAGCGGTTCGAATCCCTAGTGCCGCATAACGGGATGAGCTCCCGTTACTTGTCCCAGCTTCTGCCAACCTAGCAGTTCGAAAGCACATAAAAAATGCAAGTAGAAAAATAGGGACTTTTGGTGGGAAGATAACAGATTCCGTGCACCTTTGGGGCTTAGTCATGCCGGCCACATCACCACGGAGACGTCTTCGGACAGCGCTGGCTCTTCAGCTTTGAAACAGAGATGAGCACCGCCCCCTAGAGTCAGGAATGACTAGCACATGTGTGCGAGGGGAACCTTTACCTATATCTTTTCTCATCTTATTCTTTTTTAATATCTCCTTATAGTACGGATAGTCCTTGGCTTATGACAACATTTGAGCCCACCATTTATGTTGCTAATTAAAACAATTTTAAGCAATTTTTGCCCATTTTACGACCTTCCTTGCCACAGTTGAATGAATCTGCAGTTGTTAAGTGAATCACTTGGTCATTAAACAAATCTGGCTTCCTCCATTGACTTTGCTTGTTGAAAGCTGGCTGGGAAAGATACAAATGATTATCACATGACTCCGGGATACTGCAACTGTTATAAATACGTGCCAGTTTCCAAGTGTTCAAATCTTGATTGCATAACCATGGGGATGCTGCAATGATTTTAAGTATGAAAATCATAAGTCATAAGTCATTTTTTCAGTGCCTTTGTAACTTCAAAGTCACTAAATGAATGGTCATAAGTCAAGGACTACCTGTACCACTTTTTTGTAGTCCACATACACTGCTTACGCTTACCTGAGAAGGGAACAATGTGAAGATCAAGTGTATGCACCAAAGAAATGTAGTTTATTCTACTTCTGCAAAATCAGAAGGCATAGGATGGAATAGACTACAATATAAAGCAACAGTTAAGTCATTTTAAGTTCCAGAAGTGCTGGACCAGAACATAATGCTGCTTTTTAATCATTTTGTGCCTCTCTTCAGATGTCTTGATGGCTCTGACTCTCAAAATTCCAAGCCCTAGAACAGAATATTCTCCCATTTTGGATCCATTAAAAGGATAGAATTAGAAAAGGTGGACTTTGAAGAGGACATTGATTTCATACATATAGAAATCAATAGAACATGCTGACTAGTTGGAAATACACATTCTTATTAGTAGTCCGGCAGATACTAAAGCAGGGGTATTAAACTCGATTTCATTGAGGGCTGGATCAGGGTTGTGTTTGACTGTGAGGGGCTGGGTGGGCGTGGCCGGGGTGGGTGTGGCCAGCTCAACATCACTCGTGTTGGGGGCACCTGTGGTGGCCCGAGCGCTCTGCCAGTAAAAACGGAGCTCCGTTTTCATTGGCAGAGGCACCATGGGCTGGTCCCGTGGGTCAGATCTGAGCACCCTGCAGGCCGGATCCAGCCTTGAGTTTGACACCACTCTACTAAGGGCTCTGGAGCCCTGCTAAGAAAAGGGGAATTTTGTTATGTGAGTGAAAACTGCCTCTTTCCTGGAGAGAGATGCTGAAAAGTGGGTGTGGTTTTACCTGGTGACGGGTGGAGCCATTCCTTCTTGGAAGCTTTTGATTAGGACGATGGCCTATTCTGGACTAAATCTGTGCAGGTCTGGGAGTGCTTTGGATGTGGAAGGAGCTGCATCTTCAGGATGTCAGAGGGTGGGAGTTTGTTGCTGTAGCCCTTAGGCATGTCTGGCTGTATTCTTGACAGCCCTTGAATGGGTTACCTGGAGATTACAGAAACCAGTCCAGCAGATTCTGGATCCTTACTTGTATTGATGATGTCATGTAGTTCATGAAGTGTCTGCAACAAAACCACCAACTCAGAGAGCAGCAAGGACCCCACAGTTCAATCCTGAGCTGTTCTCTTCTATTGAAAATATTCCATTGCAAACGTCTATGCAAAATTACGAAAGGTTTTTTTTTTTTTACAATTTAATTAAAAAATGAAGCTGTAAATATATTGTACAATTAATTCCCCACTCAAGTTGCAAGTGCCGCTAAACATGCTTGTTTGACAGTACCCTATAGCCTATTTCTGGCAAAAAAATATATATTTAAATTAAAAACACACATCATGTTGGCCAATTCCAGATCATTCTTTGCTATTTGAATGCTTGCTCTGGTATACAAATTATACTAGTACGCTCTATTATAAAATTTCCTGTATTTGTAATTCTAGAGCAGGTCTAGAAATGGAAACGAGTGTGATGTTAGCTTTGCATACATTGATCAAAAGGTTTGTCTTTAGACTTCACAATGCGATTCTTTGTCCACAGCAGTATCTACACAGCCAAGGTTGAGCTATTTTTTCCCATCAACAAATAGGCAACAATATGCAAGTGTAGAGGCTCAAGAATCAACAGATCCATGAAGTCATTCTCAAGATCTTCTTGACAGAAGGCTGGTTTCATTCTCACAGTAGCCACAGTATACTTTGCTTTCCTGTTGATTATGTTCTGTGAATGCAGTCATCATGGTTTATTTAGGTAAAAATATAAATGGTCTTCCAAGTAAGAAAATCGATCCTGAGTTTTCCACATCTCTCAATGCTTTGTCTTCCCTCTGGATTATGCTGATTAATCAACCATATTTTTTGCATACTAAAAAGCAGAGACATCACCTTGCCAACAAAAGTGAGTACAGTCAAGGCTATGGTTTTCCCTGTTGCAATGTATGGCTGTGAAAGTTGGGACCGTAAGGAAGGCTGAGCGCCAAAGAACTGAGGCCTTTGAACTATGGTGCTGGAGAAGACTCCTGCGAGTCCCTTGGATTGCAAGGCAATCGAACCGGTCAGTGTTAGAGGAGATCAACCCTGACTGCTCTTTAGAAGGCCAGATCCTGAAGATGAAACTCAAATACTTTGGCCACCTAATGAGAAGGAAGGACTCACTGGAGAAGAGCCTAATGCTGGGAAAGATTGAGGGCAAAGAAAGAAGGGGACTCCAGAGAACGAGGTGGCCGGATGGAGTCATTGAAGCAGTAGGCATTAGCTTAAATGGACTCCAGAGGATGGTAGAGGATAGGAAGGCCTGGAGGAACGTTGTCCATGGGGTCGCGATGGGTCGGATAGGACTTTACAACTAACAACAAAAAACCATATTTTACTGCAAACAGAGACAGATCCCTCTGGGTGGAAAACACTGAGAGGTGGGAGGGCTTTAGCTATTTGGATGCCTATGTCCCAACCAGGAAGGGAAGCTTTCACACATGCCTTATAAAGCTGACCTGAAGCTGAAAGGCCCCATTCCAGCTTGCTGAAAGCATTCTCCCTGGTTGAAGCTCTGGCAAGGCACTCTCAAGTATCTTGATCCTACCTCCTTTCTGAGAAGCTATCCCATTCTCTTCATTTCTACTTAAAAGTACAGCGATCACCTGAAGGCAGAAGCCATACAGTAGAACAGGACATCAAAACCAACCTCTGCTGATTTGGACCTGCAATGGCATACATCTGTATACCTAGTAATTCTGCAGTGTTGAATGGTATCTTATATGTATCTTTGTGTGTGTGAGAGAGAGGGGGTGGGGGGAGAGAGAGACTGAATCCTCAGGAAGATCTGTTGTTTAATTAGCCAAATCTTCCTGCTGTTGAGTTCACAGCAAGACCCCTTTTGTCTGGCATAATCCCTGATAATGTTTGCTTATCACCACTCATTCGGCTAAATCACCAATTTCCTTCTCTTCCCCCCCCCCATCCCAACATAGGATGATTGTTTTTTTCTTTTTATTCTGACGTTTTCCAAAAATAGAATCAGAAGTAATAGTAATAATATCCAAATTCTGAATTTGATTTCTCCAGATTTGCTAAATCCTTCAAGTAGCCCTCAATCATAAAAGCGAGTCAGGAGATTCTGAGTGAATTGTGCTATACAACTGCTCTCTCTTCTGCGGCTTCTCCCTCCCTTTTCCTTGTGTTTATCCACGTTTCTCATCCTTGGCCATTTTAAAATGTGTTGATTCAACTCCCAGAATTCCCCAACCAACCTTGCTGGGGAATTCTGGAAGTTGAAGTCCACACATATTAAAATTGCCCAGATTTGAGAAATACAGATATTCAAAGGAAGTGGAGTCACCTTCACCCATACTAACTCAACAAATGAGCTCAGCGTTGCCTGGGAATTTGTAATTTAGTCATTTTGCCTGTATAATACTACAATTTTTAGGATTAAGGTGGAACATAAAATTTTAGTCTCCCAGCGGGTGGCCTTTAGAGACAGCCAGACTGCCATCAGGGTTAACAACTAACAATGAGCTCTACTAACATTAAAATATCCATGGAATAAAACTACAGGGATTTGTTTAAGTAGTTGCCAGGAGTCAAGACTGACTCCAAGGGACCAAGAAAAAAGATAAAAGAAAAATAAATCTACATTAACACTCTTCCCAAACCTAAAACCCAGTATTATAATATACAAATGCTCCATCTTCAACGTTTTCTGAAATGAGACCCGTTTTTTGAAGAGAGAAAATCGGTCTTTCACTTTTCAAAGAAAATCTTTCTAGATTACTATTTATTGCAGTTATTGAATGCTGATTAGTTAGTCTTCCGAAGAACCTTTTGTAGGAATTTCCATGGGGCTAAGAGGCAAACCCTGTTCCCATATTCATCAGGTTTCAGAGTCCTTAAGCAGTGAAATGTCTCTGTGTTTGTAAATGTGTGTGTGAATGTAAGGTTAAAAATACAATTGGAGTGGGAGCAAAGAAAAAAAATACCTACCCAATTTGCAACCAATATTTTGCTATGCAGACTTAAGACATCTGGGAAGGGTTATTAGGCAGCCTACAGGTTGCCCATTTCTAAAATAACAATAACACAGTTGGAAGGGACCTTGTAAGTTATCTAGTCCAGCCCCCTACCCAAGCAGGAGACCATACACCATTTCTGACAGATGGCAGTCCAGTCTCCTTAAAAGCTTTCAGGGATGAAGCTCCCAGAACTTCTGAAGGCAAAGCTGTTCCATTGGTTGATTGCTCTCAGTGTCAGAAATTTTCTCCTTATTTCTAGGTTGAATCTCCTTGATCAGTTTCCATCCAATTCCGTGTCTGGCCTTTGGGTGTTTTGGAAAAGAGGTTGACATCCTGCCCTCCCCCTCTCCATTATTTTAATTCCCGATTCCTTTTAGTTGCAGAGCAGCTCAAACTCTCTTCCAATCAACCAAGAGAAAACATGATTCTGATAGATCAGCTGCACAGAGCAGTACTTTTTATAATGAAAATGATAGGGGTCCCCCTCCCCCCCAATCTTCTCCAGCCTTAATAGGAAACAATCTCTTTTTGAAGAATGCCAAGTCTTGGCAACCTTGTAAGAGGAATCACACAAACTCATCCAAACTTTGCCAAATCACCTAGACCAGTGGTCCCCAACCTTTTTATCGCTGCGGCCCGCTGAGCGCGCGCAGGGGTGGGGGCACGGCCCAGGAGCTTTTGCGCACGGCCCATTGCGCACGGCCCAGGAGCCTTTGCGCTGCAGCGTTCATGTCCCCCGGCCGCTGCGCGGCCCGGTGCCAGGTACTCCACGGCCCGGCACCGGTCCGCAGACCGGGGGTTGGGGACCACTGACCTAGACTAGCAAAGCTGTCCAATAACTTTACAAAGGAAAGGAGAATAACATTGTGACAATTCTTGCCCAATTAAAAAAAAAAGGTTATTTAGTTTGGAGCCTCTACTCTCTAAGTTGCCCTATCTCAGGAGATTTGTTGCAGTGCAAATACAAAGGGGTCATCTAAGATAAGAAACAATAAAAAATGGGATAGACCTCAGGTATGATCTGGGAGCTTCCACTTTTCATTTATGAAATGTTGGCAAGCTGTTAGGAAGATAACTGTGATCTCATGTCAGTTACTCATGGACAATCATATTTTAGCCAAGGAATCCCATTTTCCTGTTTACTGAAAAGACAACACACTGAAGTCTTAAAGAAACCACTTGAGCTCGGTTAGTTCTTGGTTTGCCATGTTCTTTCTCTAAAATTACTTTTCTTGAAGTCTACATGTTGGCTGGAACCACATGAAACTATGTTTGTATATAACTTGTCTTACAGCGTTCTTGGTGATGAGTCACATAATCCACCACAGTAATATTCAAATAAAATGAACTGTATTTGGCTTACTGTAAAAAAGCAAGAGGAGGAGCACATACAGGCAGAAGCTGTTTCCTGTACATTAAGGCTATGAGATCGGTTGCAAAAGTCTGAATGGCCACCTCAATAATCAACCAGAGTTCTCTATAGCTTTCTTGCCACCTGCAGATGCCCTGGATTTTTTGCAATCTACACATGATATTCTTAGGGCACGCATAAGAATATAGAATATTCATAATATGGGAAAGATTCTTTTTTTGTCTGAATGACTTCCATTTTTTTCAACAAAGCTCTGTTTGAAAAGCCAAGGGTAGTTTTTTGCACTCCCATTTGAAACCCTTTGTCTATTTCATTAATTCGGAGAAAATGAGGTTGGATCAAAGAGAGAGAGAGGGGGGGGGAGGGAGGGAGGGAGAGAGAGAGAGAGATTGATTCCTTATGGACCCAGATACAAAACAATTTGAAATGACACAGCAGATACTGACCACTACACTAAGAGTTATTTTAGCTAAAATATGCTCTCCCCCCCACCCCCAGGGCAAAACAGACACTATATCTATTCTTAAAAAGCAACCAACAGATGTATCCAAAGTTCATTCTCTTTAGAGCAGACTCACAGGAACAATTCAAACTAAGTCATGACAGAGTCCAATCCTTTAGACAGCTACTGTAATCATTTGGAAATAAATCCTATTGAATTCAATACAGCTTATTTCTTAGTAAACATGGATGTAATTTCACTGCAGTACGCTAAGAACATAAAAGTGCAATCCAATAAAATATGTTATGCTTATAGACCAGCATCGATCCAGCATAATTAGAATTAACACTAAATCGACACTTCCATTCCCAAATTAGAAAATTTATGAGTAGACATTATGGAAACGTTAGGGTTTCTTATATAGACACTTTATATGTTAACATTTGATGGAAAACTTTTGACTTAATCTTGTTGATAATTTTTCCTAGTGATGTACACTGTATTAATCAAGTATTTTCAGTTTACACCTCAATACAGACATTGAATGTTTAGAAAATGGATGATATATTTTATATCATGTCTCTAATTATATACTGGAACATAATCATCTTTATTATATTCTGGATTTGTTGAATTGCCATCTGTAATTCTGCCACTTACATTTTAGTCTTTTTATGCTTTTTATTCCTCTTTATATTCCTCCCTCTTTATAAAAATAATTAAAAAATAGTCAACCAGTTATTTTTCAAAGACAAATTGTAAACGTCTGTTATCTTCTCCAAATCTGTCAATCACTTTTTGGAGTAATACATCCTTATTTTCATTAATTTTTACCCGATGAGCACTCATCATGCAAAGTCCAGACAATTGATCATCTACCACTGTTGACGTCAACAATGTTTCTACCCTTCTCATTGTACTGAATGATTTTTCCATTGTACAAGTTGTTACTGGCAATGCCAGAGCAATTGAGATGGCTTGTTGAATCGAAGGATATTGGTCAACATATTGCAGCAAATCCAGAAGTCCATTCTCCCCATTTTCAACCCTTTCTTCCTTTGTCCCCAACCACTTTTCAAACCAGGTGATTGTTTCAGTTTCCAAATTTTCAATTTCATATAATTCACTGATTTTTTCCATCTGCGCTTTCAACGTCTCAAGGCCAACTTTAGCCATTTTTTGGGGATGAAGCGAAAAGATTCCAAAAACCGCCTTGCTTTCTGGAGCAAACCGTCTTTCCAGCCATGAGATTACCGAGTTCAAGTACGGTATATAGAATGACTGGCGGAAATATTCCTCCTCAGTTGGGACACTGGCATTTGAGTTCCTTTGCAAGTCGCTCTGTCTGGGAATACGCAAGTCAATATCCAATTTGTCTGCTAGTTCTCGAACTTCTGAAAGAATTCCCTTGAAGTGCTCCTCTGCTTTTTCTCTGTGGCCACGAAAGACAGTTAAGAGCTCTTGGATGTCTTCATACACTTTCATCATATCAAGATGAACAGTCTGCAGAGCTTGGGTCACTGACTCTAATTTACTGCAATAGTTTGACATGATAACAAGGCAAAAGAGGAAATTAGGTGTTCCTGAAGCACAGTATAATTGGTACGCATCCTGGCAGGTTTGACCTGAAGCTGTAGCAGCCAGGTTTCTTAACTGATCAAAGATCTGTACAAAATTCTTGGAAAAAAACCTGACGTGCTTGTATTTTGCAGACCAAAGTGCTTCACCCAGCGACGGAACTGCCTGAATAGAGTTTCTTCTGCTCAAATTCTCACAGAAAAAGCGAAGGATAGCTTTGATTGTGCCAACCGCATTCCTTATCTCAGGTACAGCATTTAAGTCATTCACAACCAGGTTGAGTGTGTGCGCCGCACAGTGAACCAAAGTAGCCTTGGGGTACCTACTTTTTATTTTAGCTTGCACACCACCCTCTCTCCCAGCCAATCTAGAGCATCCGTCATACCCTTGGCCGCATAATTTTTCAAGATTTAAACCATACTTGGTGCACTCCTCAATGATGGTTTCAGCAGTGCAGGTAGCGTCCCATCCCTTCAGTGCTGCAAAACCAAGGAACTCCTCTCGAACTTGAGGTTTAGCGCCAGTCGTGTCAACAAAACGTATGCCGAGTGACACATGGTCCTCCCCAGAGATCTCAGTGCTTTCGCCCACAAGAACCGAAAACCCAGCGGAGCCATTGGCGGCAGAAACGATCTCTTCTCTAATGGCATCCACGCACAGCTTAATCAGTTCATTTTCTATCTGGGCGGACGTGTCCCGAGCATTCCCTGCCTCATTCTCTACATGTTCTCTTAGCGCCACATCTCCAGCTTCAACGCGAAACGCCAAGAGACTCTTCATGTTCCCGGTTTTTCTTGTTTCCCCGTGTAAAGGAATGTCGTGGGTGCCACAAAATACGATGGTTGACAAGATCGAGTGCAGTTTTTTACGATTTTCATTGACTATCCGGTTAATGCTGCTGTCAAGCTGACAAGCAAAGTTTGTTTCGAAGACGTTCCTGCTGGTTAAGAAGTTAGTTGCATCGATTTCAGCACTCTTGTGCCATGCGCTGGACATGTGTTTTTTTGCACAGACGTGAAAATCATTGTACCTCACAAAGGGCACCATGATGAAACCCCCCTGTCTCCCACAAAGATCAGGCTGTGGGAAGACGATGCAGTATTTACAGAATGGTCCTTTCAAATAGGAAGAGTAGCAAAGCCAGGGTGAGTATCTAATTAACCATATGTGACGAAAGCTGCGTATTCCTGTTGAATCTCCCTTGAAATTATAATCATGCGCTGGTGTGAAGGTATTCACAAGAAGATTATACTTCTGATCATCTGTGAGAGGAGTGGGCGAGTTCACGTACAACCCAATATCATAAGGATGAACAGCAAATTCCAAACCATCCATGATGCATTCATATTCTGCTGGTGAGTCCGAACAGGAGCTGCTATTTTCTTCCTCATTTCTTCTTTTCTTCTGCACTGTTTCTTCTTCAACTGTTTTGCGCTTCCTGTAAAGAGTTCCAATCTCCATTCCTATGAGGAAAAAAAGAATGATGAGAGGCAATGAATGGAACAGAAACTGATTCCCCCCCCAAAAAGGAATATAAAAATAGTGAAAAGTTATTTTCCTAGTGAAACAGACATTTCTACTGTTAATTGTTCCTTAATAATTTCTTGTGATTTTATTCATATACACTGAAATACAGATGAGTGATTGCTAAGGTTTTTTTTAGTAGTTTTCATCTCAGTACTGCAAAATGAACTTAATTTTTCACATTTTATATTGATCAAATTTACATGCCACCTGACTCCCCAATTAGTTTTATTCAGAAGTAATTTTCTACATGCTCCTTTTAATTCACAATCATATGAGAATGAAACAAGCATCTTACAATGGAAGAATGGCTGGAAAACTTGACGGAGCTAGCAGAGATAGGCAAATTAACTGCTTCAATTAAAGAAAAAACACACATCCAATTTCGTTTCTACTTTTATGCTCAAGACAGAAAAAATTGGAACTTTGAATTTGGGATTTGCTGATTAGGTAAGTTTGTTGTTATAGAAATGATTAGTATATATTAAATTCACAAAAGTTGAGGCTGTAGTGTTATTACTGCACTGAAAAGAGCTGGAAGTTAATACTCCCCCCTCCTTTATCCCACACTTCTCTCCTCCCCTTTTCCCCACTCTCTTCATTTTCACTTTTATTTCATATTTTGGTAAGTTTAATACAATTAATAAAACATGAAAAACTTCCTTTCCAAAATACATGTATTTAGTTGGGGAGTATTTAGTTGGGGAGGAAGACTGTGTTTGTGTATGCGTGCATGCATGGCAAAAGTCAGAATGTGAAAAGATAAGAGAGGGGAGTATTTAACAGTCTGGAAAGGGAAATGGGACCCAATAGGACAAAATCCCCTTCCAAAGAATCTGGTTTTGAGACACTGTTAACTCAGCTCAGCCAGGCAGCCTTTTTCTGCTTATTCTTGCCAAGTTTGCTTGTTTGGTCTGGTGTGGATCTCCAGAGGCCTGGAATTCTTCTGAGACGGCTTCTCCCTCAGCTTAGCAGGAGGCTATCCAGAACAACAAGTGCCTGGTTGGGGCAAGATGATGAGGGGAATGGAAAATAGTCTTCCATCCAGCAGACAACAGCAGGGAGAGAGGCATGTAGGATAGGCTTAGGATGCCCAGCAAGGAGAAATACAGGTAGACCTCTATTTACAACCACAATTGAGCTCAACATTTCTGTTGCTAAGAGAGACAGTTGTTAAGTGAATTTTGCCCCATTTTACGGCCTTTCTTGCCACATTTGTTAAGCGAATCACTGCAGTTGTTCAGTTAATAACAACACTGTTCTTAAGTGAATCTGGCTTCCCCATTGACTTTGCTTGTCAGAAGGTAGCAAAAGGTGATCACATGATCCCAGGAGGACATTGTAACCGTCATGAATGCGTGTCAGATGTCAAGAATATGAATTTTGATCACTTGACCATGGGGATGCTGCAATGGTCTTAAGTGTGAAAAACGGTCATACGTCATTGTTTTCAATGCTTATGTAACTTTGTATGGTCACTAAACAAATTGTTGTAAGTTGAGGACTACCTGTACGCCAGTCAGGTAATGCTTAGGGCAGGGGTCTGCAACCTTAAACACTCAAAGAGCCATTTGGACCCGTTTCCCACAGAAAAGAAAACTCCGGGAGCCACAAAACCCTTCCCGTGCCTGACTATTTCTTGAGCGGCCACAAAACTAGCATATGTAGTTTATTTATTAATTAATTAATTTATTAATTTTATTTCTATACCGCCTTTCTCCCGAAGGACTCAGGGCGGTGTACAGCCTGATTAAAAGCACAAAGACAGACAAAATTTTAAAATAATTAAAATTATTAAATGATAGGCTCAATTATAAAACCCCAAATTTAAAATCCCATATTTAAAAACCAATTAAAATCTTTACATTGATAGCCCAGCCTGACGGAACAACAAGGTTTTGAGGGCACAGCGAAATACACGGAGATCAGAGATTTTACGAATTTCTGGGGGCAGTTCATTCCAAAGGGCAGGGGCTCCCACAGAGAAGGCCCTCCCCCTGGGTGTCGCCAGCCGACATAATTTGGCCGATGGCACCCTGAGGAGACCCTCTCTGTGGGAGCGGACTGGCCAGTGGGAGGCTACTGGTGGCAGAAGACGGTCTCGAAGGTATCCAGGTCCAATGCCATGGAGCGCTGTTTAGTTGAATTAAACGTTCTGTTTTCTTCTGAAACTTTTCTTTTCTTGGGATTTATCCATGTTTGGCCTACCCGGGGTTGAAAAGCTCAATAAATTGTGTGCTGGCAAGTGTCACACATTGGCGGTGTGACGCATATTTTGAGTGACAGGGAGCCACAGAAGAAGGGTGAAAGAGCACATGTGGCTCCAGAGCCACAGGTTGCTGACCCCTGGGTTAGGGAGAGAGCGTGTTTTTTACTTTGGGTGGCCGGGGGAGGGGGGGGAAATCAACCTTACCAAGTAGCTGTGTTGCTCTGGAGTGGCTGCGCAGACCAGCCACTCTATGCAGGCAGGCCAAAAAGGGAAAACTTCACTCTGGAAAATAAAACAGAAAATAAGATCGTTAGGAGGCTCAGAAAAGAAGCTGCAATATGCCAGGGAATAAACTGTTGGTGGATGAGGATCAACCAAAAGGCTTCTTTTTCTTGGAAAGACATTCCCTCAAATGGCAACTGTCTGGGTCAAAGGACAGATGTGACAATAAAGAAAACAATTCCATAAAAAACACAATGGAGGGAAGGGGAAATGAAATAAAAGTTTGATATCATTTCCAGGAAATAAACAAACTTTGTTTTTAGATGCTTCTTCAGAACCCAGATAGAAAATGCCTGAAGGGCCTTAAGTTAAGGATTCAAAACCCAGGCTTTGTGGACCAAAACCCCACAAAACTGAAACTTGAAGTTCCCAGTTAACCCTACAGTTAACGTCCCCATCTGAAAAGAATTTTGAAGGCTGTCCAAGGCTAATTGTCCCACCAAGGAGCCTTGGTGGCGCAGCAGACTAAAGCACTGTTAAGTAACACCAGCTGCCTGCAATTACTGTGAGTTCAATTCTCACCAGGCTCAAGGTTGTCTCAGCCTTCCATCCTTTTGAGGTAGGTAAAATGAGGACCCGGTTTGTGGGGGCAATAAGCTGACTTTGTATAAAAAAAGAACACCACTTTGGGGGGGGGGCGAAAGCCCTACTAAGCAGGTATTGCTTAATGCATTGTAAGCCGCCCTGAGTCTCCGGAAAAGAGTGGCATATAAATCGAACCAATAAATAAATAATACATGCAAACCTCTCAGGAATTGTGCCACAAGTTCTTTTTAAGTACGTATACGTAATTCAGTGAGCTCCAAAACACAAGAGGACCAAAACAACAAAGGTCCCTAAGCAACACCACAGAAGTATTCATAGGCTAATATTCACTGCTCACCACTATTCCACTCTTCCCCACTGCTACTACCCCTTCTGCTACTGCTCCTCCAACAACTATTGTACTTTCTGTGAGTCCTACTAGAGAACAGTATCTCTTTGCTGCTTTATTTCTAGACGCAAATATACACTACCTTCTCTCTCTCTCACATACACAGCAACACCCCCACTTGCCCCTCTGCATAGCTTTTATGCCCCTCTTCCAACTTTGCTGTGCTGGCTGGGGACAGAGCTTAAAGAGGCAGGACAACAGCAGCCCAGGTCCTGGCCGTTTCTAGGCAGCCTGCCCTCTCGTAAATTGCCACTTAGAGGGAAAAAAAAAAAAAACCAGCAAAACTCCAGGAAACTGGAAGTAGATGTTCCTTGTAATTTAAGAAGGCCAAGCCTTTAATCTGGGTCTGTCCAAGCCACATCTAACCCCTCAATACCAAGGTGTGTGCAGCATGCTAAGCTGCAACTATGAATAATGGTTTTAAAATTGTCAAAAACAAAGGAACGTAACAAAACCAAAGTTTATCGTATTTGAATTGAAGACTAAAGAGATTCTCTAATCGCTACCTACCTAATGCACGATCTATCCAATGAAGGTTATTCCAAGTGTGACACTTTATTATTACTTCAAAGGGAAAGGCAAGTAAAATCAATCTTAAGTTATCCACTTAAGTCATCCACATACAAGATTATATGAAATCAGCTCCATTTTCTTATACAGTGAGAAAAATGGATTCTGGAAAGTAAAATAAGAAGTATGGAGATGAGACTGGGATCCTAGTGCATCTGTTACCATCTAGGGTTCTCCTAAACTCCTAAATTCTAACCATCTTTCAGTGGGTTTCCTTGAGTCCTTAAAATTCATTAAACGTATTCTGGATCTCATCTTGATGAGCCTTTTTTAAGGATTCAAGTTGATCCCACTCCAGCCATTGTTCTCTAAAGAGACTTTGATCGGCCCCAACCCAATTCATAATTTTAAAAACAGAAAGAATTGAGTGATGTTATTGAGACCTGTAGAATTGCAGCTGCTGCATATATTCCCTTGCATAGAAAAACGCAAACTTATAAAACAAATGTAAGATGTTCATTAATTATGCTACATTATGCTATTGATCAGACTTTCGGGAATGGGAGTTGATTTCCCATCACAGTTTTCAGTGTTGTAAACTAAGAAGTGGGATTATAGTCAGTTTTATTTTGATCAGCTTTTGTTTCTCAGTAAAGTGTCTGTAATGTGCAGAGTGTTTGAGGTCCCTTTATAATGCATCATAATTCCCACACCACTGTCAAATAATTTACTAAGACTATATTACTATTATTCTTCTCTTCCTTACTAGTATCTATTTCCACTTATTACTATAACCATGTTGCTGGTATCTTTCAATTACATTGTTTTTATTTGTTTCCTACTACGATTTGGTAGTTTATTCGTAACCTTGACTATCATTAAGTGTTGTATCTTTTTATTCTTGATGAATGTATTTTATTCTCCTTATGTACACTGAGAGCATATACACCAAAGACAAATTTGCCTGTCCAATCACACTTGGCCAATAAAGAATTCTTTCTGTCTGTCTGTCTGTCTGTCTATCTATCATCTATAATCTATCTATCTATCTATCTATCTATCTATCTATCTATCTATCTATCCTATCCTATCCTATATCTTTATCTACAGTATCTATTTATCTATCTAATCTATCTTCTATACTATATCTATCCTATATCTATCTACAGTATCTATCTATCTATCTTCTATACTATATCTATCTATCCTATATCTATCTATCTACAGTATCTATCTATCTATCTATCTATCTATCTATCTATCCATCCTATATCCATTTATCTATCTATCTATCTATCTATCCATCCTATATCCATTTATCTATCTATCTATCTTATCTATCCATCCTATATCCATTTATCTATCATCTATCTATCTATCTATCTATCTATCTATCTATCTACAGTATCTATCTATCTTCTATCCTATATCTATCTATCCTATATCTATCTATCTTCTATCCTATATCTATCTACAGTATCTATCTATCATCTATCTCTGTGTCCCACCGATTCAAAAAGGTTGAGAAGCACTGCGCTATCCTTTTTCCTATTTCCCATCTTCTTTTCCTTTGATATACTTTTATTGCACTGAGAAAAATTCTAATTAAAAAGAAGAACCGCCGGTGTAGTCTCTAGATTGGAAGTAGCAGGTGAAGAAGAGGAGGAGGAGGAGGAGGAGGCTGCTAGGGCTTCCCACGTGCCCCGAGCCCGCCTTGAGGATGCTTCGGTCAGCGGTCCTCCTGCCTCTGCAGCCTCTTCCGCCGAATCTCACCCCCACTCCCAACCCGGGGCCGTGGGACAAAGACCACCATTCGCTCCGAGCATCCTCTCCTGGCAGGGTCGGCTTTCCCCAGGTATTTCGGACGTCCCAAGAAAGGGAAGCCGGGGAACAGGTGACGCTTTAGCCCCGACACGGGTGCCAAGAGGATGAGCCCGCCCTCCCAGGAAGGGAAAGCAAGACGGGTTCCTAGTCCTCATGAAGGAAAAGGGCTCCTGGGCAAAAAAAAAAGTCCTGTTCGGGAAGCCCAGCAGGGAGAACAAAGACTATGGAGGATCCCATTCGAGAAAGAGCTCCTGCCCCTCCCCCGGCCTCGCCCCGACTCACCCGCCGCCCCCGATATCCACGTGCACGTGTGAGCGCGGCAGCCCGGGAGGGTCCCCGAGGCGGACAAAGGAGCGGCAACGCGGGGCGCCCGCGGGTGGGGTCAAAAAAAGCAAAATGGCGGACGCGGCGCTGGCGGCGTCATGCAAGCCCCGCCCCTCTGGATGTGTGTCGTGTGGTCCCGCGTTCCAAAGGGGCGGCGCTTGTTGCATCCTTTGCCCCGCCCCCCTCCCTTCGCGGCCGAAGGAAAAGCGGCCGTCGGCAAACCCGGCGAAGAGCTACGGCTGGCCGTTGTTTAAAGGGCCCTCCCGCTCCAGCTGTTACAACAGATGCTGCCAAAGAAAGGTGATTTCCACCCCCTCCCTTGCAAACCAGGACGATGCTGTCTAATTTATTCCTCCGTCCCAAGGGAAGGGCGGTCGTGCAAAAGGGTGTCCTTTTTTTTTTTTTTGCAACCTGTGCACATTTGGCTCTGGGCTTCGCGGCAAACTCCTGTCAATTTATTTCTTCCTTTTTGCAGAAGCTTTCCATTGATGTCCGGCTTTCTGCGTTTGCCCGCTCCGTCTCTAACTGCATCCTAGAGCGTGAATCCCTTCCCAGCCACTTCCTGGTCTTTCTTTTTGGTACCCAGGATTATTTGCTGATCTGCCACAGATTAAGAGATGTTTTGGAATAGAATAACAGAGTTGGAAGGGACCTTGGAGGTCTTCTAGTCCAACCCCCTGCTCAGGCAGGAAACCCTATACTATTTCAGGACAAATGGTTATCCAATCTCTTCTTAAAAAACTTCCAGTGTTGGAGCATTCACAACTTCTGGAGGCAAGTCGTTCCACTGATTAATTGTTCTAACTGTCAGGAAATTTCTCCTTAGTTCTAGGTTGCTTCTCTCCTTGATGAGTTTCCACCCATTGCTTCTTGTCCTGCCCTCAGTTGCTTTGGAGAATAGCTTGGCTCCCTCTTCTTTGTGGCATCCCCTGAGATTTTATTTATTTATTTATTTATTTATCGGACTTATATGCCGCCCTTTCTCCACAAGGACTCCGGGCGGCTCACAGCAATAAGCAACAACAAGTCCAAATTAAAATTCAAGCAGTAAAAGCATCTAAAATTTCCATTAAAGCCCCTTCAGTCCAGGCCAGCCTGGCGAAACAACCATGTTTTAAGGTCACGGCGGAAAGAGCGAAGGTCAGGGGCCACCCGGAGCTCCAAGGGGAGCTGATTCCAGAGGGTAGATGCGCCTACAGAGAAGGCTCGCTCTCTAGGAGCCGTCAGCCGACATTGCTTGGCTGACGGAACCCCAAGTAAGCCCTCTCTTTGTGAGCGCGGGCGGGCGATGGGGAGCTGTTGCTGGCTGCAGGTGATCCGCCAGATACCCCGGGCCTAAGCCATGTAGGGCTTTATAGGTAATCACCAACACCTTGAACCTCACCTGGAGGGCAATCGATAGCCAATGCAGGTCACACAGGAGGGTGTGACATGGGAGCGTTGGGACACTCCCATCACTACCCGCGCGGCCGCATTCTGCACCAGCTGAGATATTGGAACACTGCTATCATGTCTCCCCTAGTTCTCCTTTTCATTAAACTAGACATACCCAATTTCTGCAACTACTCTTTATATGTTTTAGCCTCTAGTCCCTTAATCATCATTGTTGCTCTTCTCTGCGCTTTTTCTAAATGCTTCTCTTTGGCCTTCTTTGGGTGCCAAATGTCTCAGGTATTCTTAGGGCTGATTTCTCCCCACATTGTCAGATTTGTAGGATTGGTTTGTTTGATAAGATTTAGGATTGGTAAAAGGTAGGATACGATCTCTATGGTACCTATTTATCTACTCGCACTTGCATGCTTTAGAACTTCTAAGTGGGCAGGAGCTGGGGCAAATAACAGGAGGCCATTCCTTTGCACTCAGGTCTTCAACCCAGGCTGTCAGTCCAGCTGACAAACTCAGCATCTTAACTACTAAACCATCATGCCCACGGCATTGAAAAAAGTGACTTCTGACCGTTTTCACATATAAAACTGTTACAGCATCCCAATAGCCATGTGATAAAAATTCAGACATTTGGCATAAACACATGGCAACTGGCATGAATTTATGATGGTTTCCGTGTCTGGTCATGTGATCATCTATTGTGACCTTCTGACAAGCAAAGTCAGATTTACTTAACAACCTAACAACCATGCTACTAACTTAATAGCTGTGACAATTCCTTTAACAACTCTGGCAAGAAAGGTCGTAAAACGGGGCAAAATTCATTTAACAACTCTCTTGTTTAGCAATGGAAATTTTGGGCTCAATTGTGGCTATAAGTCAAGGACTAACTATACATAACTGGGAGCCTGTTGCTCATCAAAATGATATTGGATTATATATGAATTTACCCACTTCCCTCATAGATGATGTTTAAGTAAAATCCTCCTGTGAATACTTACCTACCTGCACAGGACATTGTGACTTCAAGTATGTTTAAGTTAATATTCACCTTGACTCCGAACAGCTAAGCTTAGCTATTCTTCGTATTTGAAAGAAACATTTTGCATTGTGGTTTCTACAGCCCAATTTTTCCTATTAAAAATACTCTTTAAATTTGATTATTTTATTATTGATTTCCAATAAACAGTATCACATTGTAAAGTTGCAACGTTCTACTGTTTGTATGATATGTGAATTAAATGTATTAAAATAAATGGTATATTACTTGACTAATGTTCAGTTACTTACTGAAAGAGTTTTAGCAGTGCAAAGCTTGATGTAACTTGCTCCTTTATGCTGGTTAAGTAGCCTAGAATTAATGTAATCATTTTTAAATCATTTCAGAGAACAAACAAAACATTGGACTATTTTCCATTACAATATCTCCTCTTTGTTTTTTCTTTATACCACTTTTGCTGCTCAGAAAAATTTTTCCTTTGGGACTATTGGGACTAATAGTTTTAGAAGCTACTTCTCCCATCAGTGTTTTTGCTTGAGATCAGGTGGGGATTTTCAAAGAAACAGTCCCTGAAAACATCTGGCACATGCAAAACAGCAGCTGGGTATTCTCTGGAACATTTAAGAAGAAAGGATCATTTCAGTCACTTCAGAAATGCAGATGTTTTCAGCTTGGTTTGTATAGCCTCAAACAATACAGGGGCATGTATAATTATTGTATTGTATTGTATTGTATTGTACTGTACTGTACTGTACTGTACTGTACTGTATTGTATTGTATTATATTTATTATATTACATTACATTACATTACATTACATTACATTACATTACATTATTATATCCTATCCTATCCTAACCTATCCTAACCTTACCTTACCTTACCTTATGATTGTACTTTATGATTCTTGATGAGCGTATCTTTTCTTTTATGTGCACCGAGAGCATATGCACCAAGACAAATTCCTTGTGTGTCCAATCACACTTGGCCAATAAAAAATTCTATTCTATTCTATTCTATTCTAATTATATTAGTCTGACTAGGTGGCCCAGTGGCTAAGATACTGAGCTTGTCAATCAGAAAGGTCGGCAGTTCCGTGGTTCAAATCCCTAGTATAGGTCTCCTGCATGAGCATGGGGTTGGACTAGATGGCCTCCAAGGTCCCTTCCACCTCTGATACTATTATAAGGTATAGATCTGATAGTCGCTCATCCAAGCCTTAACTAGATTGAATCTTTTTTTACTTTATGATCCTAAAAAACTAGACCACTCAGGCTCTATCATCTGCTGAGGATATTTGCTAAAACATAAAAATGCTACAGTACAGTATACTCTGCTGAGTGCCAGGATCTAGCTGGCCTTTATGTGCCTAGCTCATAAAGCTAATGCATTCTATATAGTCATCTGAAGTGCAAAGATCCATGAGTTCAATTCTTGGTAGAGAACGTAGACCCTTTAGAATAACATCTGACTACCTGATTGGTCTCCATTAGGACAAAACTGGTTGGGTGGCGACAGGTAGAAGACTTAAACCCTACAGAAATAGCACCTGGCTACTTTTGGTTGAGAGGTTTCAAATAAGACAAAATTGGTCATGTAGGGCAGCGCTCCCCAACTGCTGAGCCTGGTATCGGGCCACGCAAGTGGTGAGAGAGTGCATGCCCTGCTCCATTTATGTGAGCAGCCTGTGTGTGTGTGTGCCCATCAGTGGTGGGTTGCTCCAGGTTATGTCCAGTTCTTTAGAACCGGTTGAAAAAGTGGCAAGAGGCTCCGCCCACCCACCCGGACATAATTGACAATCTGCGCATGTGCAGAAGCTTCTGCGCATTCACAGAAGCGTGTGTGCACTCCCGTTGCGAATCGGTAGTAAAGGTAAGTAGAACCCACCCCTGGTGCCCACCCATCGCACAAATGGAGCTGTGCACAAGCTCATCCGTCACTCACGTGGAACCATCCCCTCTCCCCCCCCCATTGCCAGCGCCAGTCTGCAAAGCCAGAAAATTTGGGTACCGCTGATATGGGGTCTGCCTCAGTAGTGAAATCTAAAATTTGTTACTACTGGTTCTGTGGGTGTGGCTTGGTGGGGGGGTAATGTGACTGGGTGGGCGTGGCCAGTTTTTTTTTTACTTTTAAAAGCATTTTTTCTACAACCTCTTCGGCAAAGAGGTTGTAAAAAAATGCTTTTAAATGCCTCTGACGATCCAAGCTGAGTTGCCTGATCGGCAGAGGCTTTTTTTCTTTTAAATGCCTCTGACGATCAGGCAACTCAGCTGGGATCGTCAGAGCCTTTTGAAAGCATTTTTTAACAACCTCTTCATTCTGAAGAGGTTGTAGAAAAAATGCTTTTAAAAGCCTTTGACTATCCCAGCTGAACCGCGTGATCATCAGAGGCTTTTTTTTTTTAACTTTTAAAAGCAGTTTTTCGGCCGAAGAGGTTGTAGAAAAAAATGCTTTTAAAAGTTAAAAAAAAGCCTGTGATGATTGTGCGGCTCAGCTGGGCATGGGGGATGGGGGCAGGGATTTTTGCTATCAGTTCTCCGAACCACCCGTCTCCATCGCTACCGGATCAGGCGATCCGGTCTGAACCGGGAGCATTTCACCCCTGGTCTGCCTTCTGGAAGTTAATATAAGTGAAAAACATGAAAATTGATCGGATTGGATTAATTAATTCAATAGTGTTAAGCAGCATCACATAATATTTGCATGATCAGATCGCTAATAACATTTATATTTCAGTATGCGAAGTTTCTTCTGCTAAATTTATTCCAAGACACATAAACAAGAAACAATACGCTTCTTTGGAGAACAAAAATGCTTTTGTCAGCTCCTCCTGCTTAACCTAATAATTGATGTTTTGTTCCCAGATAATAAAATCTTGTGAACACATAATTTTGTAAGTTAGATTGTTTTGAGTAAAACAACTTACCCACATTGACTTGGGCTGTTTTTGTTTATCAACAATGCTCTGTACCCACACCCAAAATCAATGTTTTGATTCCTCCGAGTTTTCTTAAAATTCCCAAGGTTTTTAACTTAAGTGGAAACTCTAGTTTCAACCAAGTGTGGCACAATGGTTGTTTGTGTCTTTATATTGTCTTCCTGTCAGAAAAAAACTTTTTATTATTATGAACATCTTTAACATAATAATTTGTAAGAAAACAATAGTATTTTCTAAAGCAGCAAATCCTTACCCTTTCTTAGTTATTTCCTAGGGCAGTGATGACTAATCTTTTTGCTGTCATGTGCCAAAAGCGGGGGGAGCATGAGGAGTGTGCACGAGTGGGCCCACACCCATAATTCAGTGCTGCCCCACCCCCCGTGCATGCACGCGCGACCCCTCTGCACTCCCCCCACTTTTGGCACATGATGGCAAAAAGGTTACAGGTGGGCCCGGTAGGCCCCTCTGGAGCCTGGGGAGGGCGAAAACGGCCTTCCCCACCCCCTGGAGGCCCTCTGGAGGCCGGAAACAGCCTGTTTCCCAACTTCCGGTCGGCCCGAAAGGCCCGAAAATCAGCTGGCCGGCGCATGCCTGCAAGTTGCAGCTGAGCTAGGGCAATGCTTGCGTGCCCACAGATAATGGCTCCGCGCGCCACCTGTCGCACGCATGCCATAGGTTAGCCATCACGGTCCTAGGGTATGGCCTTGAAAGGCAGAAAGATGAGCCAATACCAATATCAGCACTTCAAGCTGCATTTACTCTAGTGCTGACATAAGAAGGAGTAGCGAAGACGTCTGGAAAGGGACGTCTAACTTTTCACCTACTTATTTTCCCTGGAGATAATATCCCCTAGGAGATGGGATGGGAGGGGGGAAATTCCTTTGAGCTGGAGTAGATTAGGGGTAGAATGACTTGGAAGATGGCCAATGAGTGCAGGGGAGTGGGGAATGGAAAGGGAGGGTTTTGGGGCTGGAAGTCAGTGTTGGCTTCGATGCGAGTCGGGTCTAGAATGTCGTGCTTAATAAATAGGAGTTTTTCTTCAAAGACTTTGTTTGAAATGCAATTTATTTGAGACGACCTCGAAACTTGACAACCAAGGCAAAGATCAGAGAAGAGTGGGGTGGATCCTGGGCCAAGAACATGAGAAGTTCAAAGCAAGCCCTTCCCAAGTTCACAAGAAAATAAAATAAGGGAGTGGAAGCACATTCAGACATCCAAGGTTCTGTTTTTATAGCCGTTACAATAAAAGCAGTTATGACCTATATAATAATAATAATTGAATTACAGAATAAGAGACTTGGAAGGGACCTTGGAGGTCTTCTAGTCCAACCCCCTCCTCAAGTATTAAACTTTATACAATTCTGGACAAATGGCTGGCCAATCTCTTCTTTAAAATCTCCTGTGTTGGAACACCCATAACTTCTGAGGCAAGCCATTCCACTGATTGATTGTTCTCAGTGGCAGGAAATTTCTTCTTAATTCTAGGTTGGATCTCTCTTTGTTAAACTTCCATCCATTGCGTATTTTTCGGTGTATAAGATGCACTCTCCCCCCTACAAAGTGGATGGAAATGTCTGTGTGTCTTATGCAGCGAATGTTGCAGAAGCCCCGCCCATGTTGCTGGCCTCCACCCTTCGGCCATTGTCTCCCAGCAATTTGCCTCCTTGCAGCAAACAGCAAAGCCTGTCAGCTTCAGCACAGCCTGATTTATCATGAGCAGTTGATTGGTGGTTGGATGTGCCTCCTGGAATACTGCCTATCAGCTGTTCCAGGCTGTGGGGATCGCCGCCGCTGTTGCCGCTGCCTGGAATGGGCCGAAAATGGGACGTCTGGAGGCTGAAAATGGGGTGCATGGAAGTGGCAATAGGCGGCAGCAACGATGGGTGATGATGGTAGTGATTGGCGGTGGTGATCCCTGCAGCCTGGAACAGCTGATAGGTGATATTCCAGGAGGCACATCCAACCGCAAATCAGCTGCTTGTGCTAAATCAGGCTGACCAAGCTGTCTGCTGTTTGCTGCAAGGAGGCAAATTGCTGGGAAGCAGAGGCAGATTTTTTTCTTGCTTTCCTCCCAAAAAGCTAGGTGCGTTTTATAATCCGGAGCGTTTTATAGTCTGAAAAATACGGTACTTCTTGCCCTGCCCTCAGATTCTTTGGAGAATAGGTTGACTCTCTTGTCCATGACAGCCTCTCAAATATTGGAAGACTACTATCCTGTCACGTCTAGTCGTTCTCTACGTTAGATTAGACATACCAAGGGATAATGATATCCGAGATCCTTTGGAAGGACTTGATAGGTGGATGAAAATGCCAAATCTAGTCTAAATGTCTATCAGATTGTGTGACCAATTATAATAAATTAAATTTGCGTGCCGTCTGATTCTCGGTGACTCTGGGAAGCTCACAACAATCATACAAAGAATTAACAACAAAATGATAAAAACAAAATGGCAGGCATGAGAGGCAGGACGGGACAAAGCAAGGAGTCTCACTCTCCTTCATCAAAGGTCGAGTGAGGTGCCAGGTTTTGATGGCTCTTCTAAGCAAAGCAGAACGGGGAACTTCCAGAACTTGGAGCGAATCTCATTCTGGAGATCAGGCACCATTATGGACAAGATGCACTTCTGAAGACCCAATAGATGACATTATAATCGAAGGAACCTAGAGCATGACAATCCTACAAGAGCTAACCGGTCAGGAAGATGCTTTGGGAAACAGGTGCGCCCCCCCAAGTAATCAGGCCCTATGCCACAGCAGGCTTTCTAGATAGCAACCACTACTCCAAGAAGCAAACGGGCAACCAGTGCAGCTCATGAAGCAGAGTTGTTCCATAGCCTTCTGAGGCATGCCCATTACTGCTTGCACTGCCACATTTTGGACCAATTGAAGCTTCTGGCAGCTCCATGTAGAGAGCATTACAGCTGTCAATCCATTAGATGACTAGGGCATGAGTGACTGAATGGCCCTCTGGATGTAGGAAAGGAGGCATCTTGCAGACCAGATGGAGTTGTGCGATGGCCTTTCTTGCCTACACCACAGCTGACACCTGCTTTCCAAATAAAGAGTTGCAAATCCAGGAAGACACCCGGATTGTGTTTCTTAGTCTAGAATCTATCCTGTTGGGTTGATATCACACATTTTACACAGATGCTACTTAAAATCAGCTGTAGTCTCATGGGAAGCAGACGGGAACATGCTGAACTACAAATTGAAGCTAATATGAGAGAATACTCTGTGCGTTAATTATATCTTTGCCACTGTATGTGATGCATTGGCATGAGAGCTTACATTTCCCATTTCTGAGGGCTTAAGCAGAAGATGGGCAGCCATGACACTGGCAGGCCTGAATTATAAAGAGAGAGTTGGAAGGAGGAAGTTAAAGCCGAATAAAGACAAGACAATGAGAAAAAGATGTTTCTTCCTTACAAGACGTGTCAAGCTTCATTTCCACCTCGGTGAAGCTGAATTTCTTCCATCTGTTTGTATGACGAAAAATGGAAATGAGGTCACAATTTAAACAATAGTACAATACAGGTAGTCCTTGACTTATAACCATTTCTTTAGTGACCATTCCAAGTTACAATAGCATTAAAAGAAAAGTTACAACCAGTTCTCACACTTACAACTGTTGCAGCATCTCCCACAGTCACACAATCAAAATTTGGGTGCTTGACCCATACTTATAAGGGTTGCAGTGTTCTGGGATCACATGGTTGTAGGGGTGAAATTCACAGGTTCTGACAGGTTCTGGAGAACCGGTAGCGGAAATTTTTAATAGTTCAGAGAACTCGCAAATACCACCTCTGACTGGCCCCAGAATGGAGTGGGAATGGAGATTTTGCAATATCCTTCCCCCAGGAATGGGGAGGAAATGGGGATTTTGCAGTATCCTTCCACCAGGAGTGGGGTGAGAATGGAGATTTTGCAGTATCCTTCCCCTGCCATGCTCACCAAGTCACGCCCACAGAACCAGTAGTAAAAAAATTTGAATTCCACCACTGCATGGTTGCCCTTTGCAACTTTCCCAGCCGGTTTTGACAAGCAAAGTCAATGAGGCAACCTGGATTTACTTATGGTAACAACTGTGATTTATTTGACAACTGCAGGTTATCAACTGTGGCAAAAAAAAATAATTGCAAAATTGGGCACAGCTCACTTAATAGAGACCTTGCTTAGCGATGGAAATTCTGGTTTCAGTTGTGGTCGTTAAGTCGAGAACTATCCGTAAATAAGACTTTAGTATTGAAACATGTGTTTTTTAAAAAAATTACTTAAGCATGTAATCTGTGCTGCATACTGCAACTGGGAAAAATAAAGTGTTAGCTGCACTATTGGAGCAGCAAATTATGAGAAAAGACGTTTCCCCCTGGGAATTGGTTTAAAAAAGTGAAGTTGGCTGAGTGACGCAAGTGAAAAAAGAGCAGAGCTTTGATTACGCAGTGACTGATTGTGACTTTTTCAGCCTTCCTCTGTAGATGTCCCTTCATGATTTTCAAGGGCAGAAGCTGGCTTTAAATGCTTCTAGTTGGAAAACCCAGAGGGAAGATGCTGTCTTGTCTTCTGGGCCTCTGGTTAGCTGTGTGGTGGGAAAAGAGATGCTGAAGATGCTGAATGGGGAGGAGGGGGCTGGAACAGATAGCAATTAAGACCTTCCAGGTCTATAGCTTGCCCATTGTGGTTTGTTTAACCAGTTCTGTTGAATAAGCACAACTGATTGGGTTTCATACAACCTGCTAAGCTAGAACCAAGCCTAGTGAAACCATTTAATGGCATAGTGAATGGGACTGGTGAAGCCAGACTATCAATATCTTTGTGCCTTGTCTCCATAGATAGCAGAGTGAAACAACAGAATCCTGAGGTTGCAAAAGCCATTATATTCTGTTTGTGCTGGAAGGGAAAGGTGCTACTTTGGAATGCTTTCTTGCAGCAAAACAAGCCAGTCACAGCAAATTTAAAACAAAACAAAACAAACAAAAAGCAACACAAAGCTTCCCTTTGCCCGCCCTGATGGAAGACTTTACACGTCCCATCACATTAAACTTAAAGGCTGCAGATCTGGGCTGCACAATTTTAGAGGATCATTAGGTGGTAGCAAAGAAACAGGTTTCCTACAGCTCTCTACTGCCCTCTACTGTTTAACTCAGTTTTTGTAGCCCAGATCAGGTAGCCCTTTTTAAGCTAACATGACAGCTACGGTATGTTGGCTAGGGCGGTAATATTTCAAATAAAAGATTTTTAAAAAACCATGGAGAAATCTATGATTTTCTATTTGCAAAATAATTTTACCACATGGAAATTTTTATTCCAATAGTCTCGTTCCCAGTCTATCCAACAATTGGATCAGCTCTGTCATTCCCTTCTGTATGCATAAAACAGGCTATGGTGGAATCTGGAAGCAGAATTTTTAAACAGTAAGCTGCAAAGAAAAAAAGAGAACTCCCTACTTTTTATTCATTACCACCAACCATACAGCTGAAAAAGAAGCAATAGCAACTTTTCCCGAAATAAAGAAGACAATAAATATCTTCCTTATTAAAGGTTCAAAACGCACACACACACACACACACACACACACACACACACACACCAAACCCCAACCCATAGGTGTTCTACCCCAGCTATGGACCCCAAAGAATGCAGCACACACAAAGTCCATTCAAACCTTAATTTACTGAATAAACCAGTCTTTTACAACAATGGCTGTTAATTAATTGCATTAACGGCCGCCAAGAATTCAAAGAATAATAACTGAAAGCTTACTGTGGTTGGCAGAATGCCCAGAAGCAATTTGCAGGAAGCTGATAAGATAAGCAAGACAAGACACGAAGGTATGTGAACGAAGTTGTTCCCCGCAAATTGCTTCAGTCGATGTTCCTCCTTAAATAGGCTAAGGGAGTAGCCAATTAGTCCCAAGCCTTACTCTCAAGGAGACCTCCTCCTGAGGAACCACTCCTGCCTTTTGGCAGTTCTCTGCACCCATGCATCAAGAAGAGGCTCCTCCTCTTCGTCCTCTTCACTTATGGGAGCTTCTGGAGGTTCTGAAGGCCCTGGCTGAATCCCCGCCTCTGGCACCACATCTTCTCCAGCATCCTCATTGTCCAACTCGAGTGCCAGCTGCACAGGCTGCTGGCACAGCACTACACCAGCCTCCTTGCTGTCTGAATCAGCTACTAGCTGCACAGGCCGCGTACGGGCCACAACACTAGGAGCCTTTGAGAACAAAAAGATAGCTAAGTAATTAAATGTTAACAACTTTTAAACATATACAAATAACAATGTGCAGACCTTTCTATGACCTTTTTATCATGTTGTTAAGCAAATCACTGCAACTGTTAAGTGAAACACGTGGTGGTTAAGTGAATCTGGCTTCCCCTATTGACTTCACTTGTTGGCAGCAGGCGGGAAGATTGCCTGGGACACTGCAATCATGGAAAATATATGCCATGCCCCTGAATTTTGATCATGTGACTCTGGGGATGCTGCAACACTTGTTAAGTGTGTGGACCAGGGTGGGTTCTACTTACCTTTATTACCAGTTTGCAACAGGGCTGCACAAGCGAAGCGAGCGTGCTCGCGCGCTCTTCTGTGCATGCGCAGAAGTGTTCTGATGACGTCGGGATTGGTGGGCGGAGCTTCTCGCCGGTTTTACTACCGGTTCTATAGAACCGGTGCGAACCGGGGGCAACCCACCACTGGTGTGGACCAGTTGTAAGGCACTTTTTCCAGTGCTCTTGAGTGGTCACTAAACAAATAGTTCTAAATTGAGGAATTAAATTTTTGTATTAAATTTTAGGGTTGTACAGGTGAAGATGACCACTGGGGATTCAGGTTGTCTTGTAGTCTTAAGAGCTGCTCTGAGGAAGATTATTGTTGTGGTCCGTACGCAGCCTGTGCGACTGGTGGCTGATTTGGACAGCGAGGAGGCTGGTGTGGTGCTGCACCAGCAGCCTGTGCAGCTGACACTCGAGTCGGACAATGAGGAGGCTGGAGAAGATGTGGTGCCAGAGGTGGGGATTCAGCCAGGGCCTTCAGAACCTCCAGAAGCTCCCTTAAGTGAAGAAGACGAAGAGGAGGAGCCTCTTCTTGATGCATGGGTGCAGAGAACTGCCAAAAGGCAGGAGTGGTTCCTCAGGAGGAGGTCTCCTTGAGAGTAAGGCTTGGGGCTAATTGGCCACTCCCTTAGCCTATTTAAGGAGGAACGCTGACTGAAGCAATTTGCAGGGAACAACTTCATTCATGCTCCTTCATGCCTTGATCTTAGTTCTCTGCAAATTGCTTCTGGGCTTTCTGACAACCATAGTATTTATTTATTTATTTAATTTATTTATTTACTTTTTATACTGCCCTTCTCCCGAAGGACGGTGCACAACCAAAAATAAAAACGAACACATATAAAATTTAAAACAGCTTTAAAGGAATTAAATAATTTGGCCCATTTCAATTAAGACAAAGACAACCCATATAACTTAAAATTGATCTTGGTATTCAGGCCAGTAAGATTAAGATTATTTATTCCTTGGATTCTTGTAGGCTGTTAAGAAAGTTAATTAACAGCCTTTGTTTGGAAAAAAAAACTTTAATTTAGTAAACTAAGGTTTGTACAGACTTTGAGTGTGCTGCGTTCTTTGGGGTCTGTAGCTGGGGCAGAACAGTTATGTAGGGAAGGGAATTTGTTGATTGAATCGGACTGCAGACTTCAATCTGGATTGGGCAGACTGAAGTTATTTTTTTCCATCAAAACCTGACGTCCCGTTTCCCCCCTCCCCTTCCCCAGATGCAAAAGAAGGAGTCAAGGAAGCAGAAATAACAGGTGCAAATGGCCACCTGCTCAGCCCAAGAATTTGTGATAAGCTTCAAGTTCTCAAGTCCTTTCCTTCGAAGATCTATTTTAGATATTTGTCTGCTGCGAATTGTGTTTTTTTTTTTTAGCAAAGGTTTGTACAATTTTCCTTTTCAGAAAGTAAAATGACCACTTTGAACATGGCTTAGGTAATGATTTTAGGAATAAACTACAATGAGCTCCATCAGTATAATGTGCTAAGTTTGTAAACCACAATAGCTGACATCATAGTACTTAGAAAACCAAACAGATCACATAATAACGTAACACAATGTGTGTAAAACTCATCACTCATCACTCATCACATGTGTGTGTGTGTGTGTGTGTGTGTGTGTGTGTGTGTGTGTGTTACGGTGAGAGGAATGACTTCTAGATGGCCAAACTACTAAATCTAGTTCCAGTTTCTCTGGGTGTATGAAGAATCAGATTATTATTATTATTATTTATTAAATTTACATGTTGCCTGTTTCACTACCAAGCACCCCTGGGACACTTATAGATTGACAAGGAAGCACCCTGATTGTGTAAACAATCTCCTAAATATAATCCCTGGGTTGGGCTTTAAGAGACCATACTGAAAGCTCTTTGGTGACAGACAGAATTCAGCACATGAATTAGGTACTTAAGTGCTAATGATTGCCAAGGCTCACCAAGGAACTGGAGCAGGAAGGTCTTGATGGGGTGGTTTGAAAAGAAGAGGGCCGTTAATTTTAATATCTGAGCTTTCAGCAGGCCCCAGGAGGGCTGGAAATGGGCCATCTTCAAAAGATAGCTTTTGGAAGGAGATGGAGCAATAGAGAGAGCAATTCTCTGCTGGGTAAGGGGCTCTGGGGGTCCATTTTCATCCATCCCCTGAAGCTCCTCTATTGTGACCAACAGTAAGCATCCTGTGGGGTTGATCACAAGATCTTTGTGTGTGTGTGTCTTATAGAGAGAAGGTCCCCTCTCTCTTCCCTCCAGCTTTTACTGGGCCTGTGTTGAAGGGCGCCAAGGGGGTAGTAGCCCCATTAAACATTAGGATAAAAATAATGCGGCCGTTTCCCCAGCAACCGTTTTGACTGTTGCTGGAGGATTCTGTGTATTTAGACCTGGAGGAGCCAGAGCCCAGGTGGAGGCAAGGCTGGGGGAGTGGAGCAGATGGCGTGCAGGGCTAGCAGGAAACTAAAGGAGACAGAAATTGCTGGGAGGCAGTGTGGGCCATGTGCGAAGGGAAGAACAAGAGTGCAGGCAGGGAGAAACAACGAGAGCTTTTTTTGAGCAGGCAGAGTTGACTGCTCCTCCAATTCAGATGCAATTGAAGAGACCCTGGAGCAAGGAAGGCGGCTGGGTTGGGAATGCAAACACACACACAGCCTTGGCCATCCATTTATTTTCACACCAATGGAGAAAGGGTTTGCCTGGGTTAGCCTGAACGTCAGAGAGCCCATCTTGAAAGTTGAGAAGAAGAGGTGGCCCAAAAGGGGTAGATTCCCTTTCTAAAGGAAAAAAAAACAACAACCACCTCTTTTCTGCAGTATTTATTCAGGAGATATGCACGCCACCGATTCCAAAAAATGCATCCAGTCCTTTTACGAACATTTTCTCTCCAGAGTGTGTGCCAAAAGCAAAGGATCACCACAGAAGCGCTGAATTCCGGCTTTTGTTACCTCTCAAACAAATAACGGTGCTGAGAAGGGGCTACCTCCAAAGTCAGCCAGGAATATCAAAACAGTTCAAAATACACTGCCAAAGTCTTAGGAATTGGGGCTTGGAGATCAAAGTGTTTGTTTTCCATCACATGACACTTCACTAATTACCCCTTTGATATCAGGGTCTCTCTCAAAAAGTTGGCCTTAAATATAAATTGATGTAATACTCATGTGGATCGCTTGAGAATAAAGTCCAGATTCTTGAGCTGGTATCATAAATAGCAACCAGAATATTATGTAATTGTATGAGGATTACAATAATCCTGCCCATTCTGGCTTGTTTCTAAGGGGATTTTCAAAGCTCTGTGTGTCTGGGGACTGGATGTCTGCTCGCATATTGGCAAGCCTGTTCCTTAACGCAGCTTTCTCCAGTTGGGTGTCCCCCAGATGAGGAGGGGTGACAATCTCTAGAATTTCCCACCAGCTGTGGAGGTAGGTTTCTCTCCATAGCCCCCCCACCTTATTCAGAGAATTAACATGAGTATTAGAGTGATCTTGCAGGAAACACATGGGGCATCAGTAATGCTTTTCCTGCGGTGGGACATTTTATAAAACAGAATAATTGAAAGGGATCTTAGCAGGCTTTTAATTCAACTCCTTGGTTTTTTCCTCTTTCAGTGTGTGGATTCTCTGTTTCAACCAGCCTTAAATTTCCCGATGACTTGCAAGTGTGAATATAATAACTCTGTTAATTCACCAAAATGAAACGGTCACTTTCTCAAGCTTCCCCCCCCCCTAACTTTAACTGTGTTTTCATTGGAAAATTGAATTAAATGTTGTCTGGCCAGGATTTCAACCCGACTAAGCTTTTAAAAATGTAAATAAAAGCAGAGTGGAAATTCTGTCTCTCCCTTCTACACACATGGGCTGCTGCGCATTGCCTGAAATCACCCAAGACACCTAAATGGGTCACCGAAAAACTGAGCAGCTGCCAAGTTTAATTAGCTTTAACTCAGGTTAGCTTTTTTTGTGAGTTAGTATGATGTGGAAACCCAGCCATTTTGGTCAGCATATAATTAACTCTGTTGTGAGTGCTGGAAAATAGGTTAATCCAGTACTCAAGCTAACCGTGGTTTGCAGACACAGCCACAGCATTTTAAACATGGGATTCTACCTATCGCTGAGATTAGTAGCAGTGGCAGCAGGAGGTACAGGTAGTCCTTGTATTATGACCACAATTGAGCCCAAAATTTATGCTGCCAAGTGAAACATTTTTTAAGGGAACAAATTTTACGACTTTTCTTACCACAGTTGTTAAGTGAATCATTGCATTGGTTAAGTTAGTAGCGTGGTTGTTAAGTGAATCTGGATTTCCCATTGATTTTGCTTGTCAGAAGGGCGCAAAAGTTGATCACATGGCCCCAGGACACTGCAACCGTCATAAATATGAGTCAGTTGCCAAGCATCTGAATTTTCATCGCTTGACCATGGGGATGCTGCAATGGTCGTATATGTGAGAAATGGTCATAAGTCACTTTTTTCAGTGCCATTGAAACTTTGAACAGTCAGAACCTGCTGAAACCCACCTCTGCTCCAGACCTCTTATCATCCTTGTTCCTTTTCTCTGCACTTTTTCTAGGTCTCAGCATCTTCTTTTTGGTATCATAGTGGCCAGAATGTGAGAAAGTGTGAGAAAAAGACTCAGAACGAACCCATTGTGACCTTGTTGCTTTTAAGAAGGGGAAGTGAAAGTTTTGGAGGGAGGGTTTTCAAGATTCTGTTATACCTTAAATAAAGTAACATTTTTGGAACCCTTGTATTTGTTTCTTGACTGGGCCTACTTTGCAGGGTTGACAGGTAGAGAGGACACTGCAGTAGCTAGACACATATGGACTCCCTTTCTCCTCAGTGGCTGGAGGAGAATTCCACAGGGCGACACCTTTTTCTATCCTATGTTAGCATCTGCAAGAGGTGTGTGGGTCAAAAAAGCCAAGATTGTGACCACAACTAAGGGGCTGCCCTGATAAGTTTTTTGAACCCTGCTCTGTGTTTCTGCAGTGATTTTACAGGGCTTGTCCAGGGTGGGTATGGATGGACATCTTCCCTTTGGTGGTATATGAGTGGCCTTCAATGAGTTGCATTCACACTAAAGAGTGAATTACAGTCTAGTCAGTCTCATATTCACCCAGCATGTTGTGCTGGGTTAATTCATGAAACAGTGGTTAGTTCACAATGCAATGTTTCCTGCAGACTGAGCAAGTTAGAATAACTGAGCAAACCATGAAATTATTTAGGGTTATTGGATAAAAAATCACAAGTGTGCTATTTCCTTACTTTTTGGGCTGTGCCTTCTAATACATATAGATGTTATAGCATATCTTCAGTCCCCAGAAGTTATGAAAATGATTTTTTTCCTCAATAATCTTTCTTTCTTTCTTTCTTTCTTTCTTTCTTTCTTTCTTTCTTTCTTTCTTTCTTTCTTTCTTTCTTTCTTTCTTCCTTCCTTCCTTCCTTCCTTCCTTCCTTCCTTCCTTCCTTCCTTGTCTTTCCATCTTTCTTTCCTTCTTTCCTTCTTTAATTCCCTTTCTTTCCTTCCTTCCTTCTTTCCTTCTTTCTTTCTTTCCTTCTTTAATTCCTTCTTCCTTTAATTCCTTCTTTCCTTCCTTCTTTCTTTCTTTCCTTCTTTCTCTTTATCTCTTTCTTCCTTCCTTCCTTCCTGTTATTTTTCTCCACAACCACAACCCTGTGAGGTAGGCTGGACTAAGAGAAAGTCACTGGTCCGAGGTTACCCAGTGGGCTTCCATAGCTGGGAGCCCCTGAAACCACAAAATAGGTCTTCCCTTTCTAGTCCATTACTTCAACTGGTTTGTTGGACTGGCCCTTCCAGGTTCTCGAAGCTCTTTGGCTATGCCCGCCATCAAGTGGGGTTGGAAAGCTACTATAGCTCCACCTGAAGGAGATACTGTGCGTCCCTGAATTGCCTTGATAACAAAGGGTCTGATGGTGCCCATCTGCAAGGTATACATTTCTGCACAGGTGTGTGTCACTCTCTAGTTCTACTTTTATAAATCCCCACCCCTGTTATTCCTCTGGCTCTGAAGTCTTGTATGGAAAAAAACCTTCAGACCAGCCTCTCTCTTGCCAAACCTAGGAGGGCGTGAGCGCAGTCAGATAGGTGTGTAATAGAGATAATGCGCTATACTGCAGAAAAAAACAATTGCTACCAACCTGCCTTCCATTGAGGACCTGTATACTGCACGAGTGAAAAAGAGGGCTGTGAAAATATTTACAGACCCCTCATATCCTGGACATAAACTGTTTCAACTCCTACCCTCAAAACGACGCTATAGAGCTCTGCACACGAGAACAACTAGACACAAGAACAGTTTTTTCCCAAACGCCATCACTCTGCTAAACAAATAATTCCCTCAACATTGTCAAACTATTTACTAAGTCTATACTACTATTAATCTTCTCATCGTTCCCACCACCCGTCTCCTTCCACTTATGACTGTATGACTGTAACTTTGTTGCTTGGATCCTTACGATTTATATTGATATTGTTTCCTGATTGCTTATTTGTACCCTATGACTATCATTAAGTGTTGTACCTTATGATTCTTGATGAATGTATCTTTTCCTTGATGTACACTTGAGAGCATATGCACCAAGACAAATTCCTTGTGTGTCCAATCACACTTGGCCAATAAAAAATTCTATTCTATTCTATTCTATTCTATTCTATTCTATTCTATTCTATTCTATTCTATTCTATTCTATTCTATTCTATTCTATTCTATTCTATTCTATTCTAATTAGCTGTCAGGTGAGAAAGACCAGGTCCACACATGAAGGTTCAATTAAACTGATTTATTGCTAAACAGTCTACCCACAGGAATCTTCTCAGCACCAGCTTGGAGTGAAATAAAAGTCAATGGAATTCAAGGGGTGGGGGGCTTAGTTTTCTTGTGGCTACATAGGGATTCTAGGCTGATCCCCCTTTTCACCCACCCCCAGTTTCTGCCATCCCTTCTCCTACTGTAACTAGCCAACGTTTGAAAAAGACTTTGTTGAGAGGAAGAACAAGATTGGGGATATAGCATTCATGAATGGGGGGCGGGATGGCATAAACTAAGATGCTTAATTCTATGCTGAAAACTTGAAAAAAATATTCTGGGGAAAACCTCATATGTTCCCCGCCCCATCGCCCACTTTGTTTCAATATCAACAATGCATATCTTTGGATTCAAGGTTTTTGCCGGTGGAAGGCATACTTAATACTGAATTTGGCAAGCTTAACAATGAGAATTAATCATTATTGAAAGCACTGGGTTTTTTTTTTTATCCAGCTGTACAGTCACAAAAAAGAACTAATGTAATGTAGTGGTTAACACACCAGGCTAGCAATCAGGAGACTGTGAGTTCTAGTCCTGCCTTTGGCACAAAGCTTGTTGGATAACTTTGGTCCAGTCATAATTTCCTAGCCTTAGAAAGCAGGTAAAGATTTCCTCTGTCCAGTTGTGTCTGGCTTTAGGGGTGATGCTCATCTCCATTTCCTAGCCAAGGGAGTCAGTGTTGTCCAAAGATCCTTTCCACAGTCATTTAGCCCAGGACTGTCAAACACAAGACCCACGGGCCGCGGGGCCATCCTGGAAAATGTAAGCATTGCTTCGGCCCGGTCTACCCAATGTGAAGAGGAAACATGCCAGCAGTTTGGGGAGTGGTGTCAAGATGGCCACGCCCATCCAGTAGGCCACACCCAGTGAGTGATGTCAAGCTGGCCATGCCCTCCCAGTTGGCTACGCCCACCCAGTCGGCCATGCCCCCCCACCCAAGGTCAACCTCAGCCCTGATGCGGCCCTCAATGAAATTGAGTTTGACACCCCTGATGACACCGAGAGGCATAGAATGCTGTTACCTTCCCACCAAACTCGCATTTGCATGTTTTGAACAGGAGGTGGAGCAAGTAACGGGAGCTCACCTCATCTTGCAAGCGCTCAGGTCTCAAACCCAAGCTGTCAGCTTTCCAGCTGACAAGCTCAGTGTGTTTAACCACTGAGCCATAATGCCCCCTCCCAAGGAAACAGCCCATATAGCAAACTACTTCTGAAAATGTTGCCTGGAAAATGCACGGACTAGTCCAGACAGTCCTCAGGAGTCAATACTGACTCAAAGGCAAAAGGAAGGAAACTCCAAATCAACTACAGGTATTTCTCGAGTATGCTGGTTAAATGTTACAGACGGGGGTGTAAGTAGGCAGGCATGTTTCGCACCAAGTCATTAACATCTGAACCTATCCTCTACGTTAATAGGTGACTGTGGGGTTTGCATTTTGCACAGAATGCAGCTAGCAGAGGAAACTAATTTAAAGCTTTTTAGCAATTATAGTGCTTAAGAAAGCTTGAAAGCATGTTTTCAAGATACAATGACAGTTCAAAAACAAGGAGTAATTAACAGAGTTGTTTATGCTGGGGTGAACATGGTACCCTGCACTTTTCCTCTGTTCTTCCTCCGCAGTTTCCCTTCCAATCATAACAACTATTTATTAAAAGAGGTACAAACAGGAGGCAACGGTAGAGCTCCGAAGCCTCTTTTTGGAATTAAACACAAAGAGCTGTACAGCTTTGGCATCGATCTCCCTGTTGTCCATTTCCTTAGTTTAGGTAAAAAAAAAACTAGAAAAAATAAACAGAGAAGTCTACCTATTTTAAAAGTGTAACTCTCAGGTATATTAAGCTAGTTTAACAAATGTAATTACTATAAATATTCTATAAATATTCCATTTTGCTGGCGGAATTTGGAATTTTAGTGTTGCCTGTTCTACATATAATGTCCTCAAATAATCCTGTAATTGACATTTTTTGAATAGAACCAAGGGCACTTGAGTTAGGCTGCCAGATTTGGGCTGCGCTGCGATGTTGCTGTTAGGATTTTTTTGCATGTGAGATCTCCCGGTCTTCATTCTTGCAGAGTCTGCAAATTCTTGCAGAATGTGCAAATGAGCTCTCCCTTCTTACATAAAAACTCACAGGTTGCATGCACAGCAGTGGTGGAATCCAATTTTTTTTTACTACCGGTTCTGTGGGTGTCGCTTGGTGGGCGTGGCTTGGTGGGCAAGGCAGGGGAAGGATACTGCAAAATCTCCATTCCCACCCCACTGCAGGGGAAGGATACTGCAAAACCCCCATTCCCTCCCCACTCGTGAGGGAAGGATACTGCAAAATCTCCATTCCCACTCCACTCCAGGGGAAGGATACTGCAAAACCCCCATTCCCTCCCCACTCCTGGGGGAAGGATATTGCAAAATCTCCATTCCAACCCCACTCTGGGACCAGCCAGAGGTGGTATTTGCCGGTTCTCTGAACTACTCAAAATTTCCGCTACCGGTTCTCCAGAACCTGTCAGAATCTGCTGGATTTCACCCCTGATGCACAGAAAATCAGCATTGTTCTGTAGGAAGAAATATCCTTCTGGGTTCAGCTCCAAGTGGGGAAAAAGACACTGGAAACATGGAGACTGCTTGGAAAGATGCTTTAATGGTGGACAGGATCACATAGTTTGAGTTCCTGAACAGAAAAGGGGCCGAGACGCAGTGAGTCCCCGGGTTTTATGCCCTCTCTGGCTTTGAACTTCCTGGGGCCCAGAAAGAGTATCCTGATTGGTTGTCAGACTTCCAGGGGGTGGGGGTCTTAGCTAGCCTTGCTAGCTGATGTAATCTTCCCAGGTGCCATGTGGTGAGTTTCTGTTGCTAGATAGGTCCTATTGTGTTAGTTTCTGTTGTTAGATGGGTCCTATTGTGTTGCAGATGATGGTCCATTGACAAAGATTGAGTTTCTGCCTCTGGCCCATTGACAAAGGGTGGGGACAGGAAGATGGGAGCTGCTTCGTCTTTAAAACATGCATCTCCATTTCTCATCCAGGGAAACATACTATTCTGCCTTTTTAATATTTCCTAAAATATTTCATTCTTCTAGGAAATGGGTGGGTGCTAACTTCCTACAGTTCCATTCACTTGTCCAAACACATGAAAACCCATCAACTACCCTGGGGAAAATCTTACAAACTGGAATAAGCCCTGGAGGGCATCTAGTCATAGAGTGTTCCTGAAAGATGGTGTCTGAAAGATGGATTTCCCAGTTAAGGAAATCCATGGCTTCCTGGTTCTGTTGAAATGTTCTTTCTATTATTCAGTTTCCATTCATAATGCAGGTAGTCCTCGACTTATAACATTCGTTTGGCGACCATTCAAAGTTACACTGAAAAAAGTGATTTACAACCGATCCTTACAACCATTGCAGCATCCCACAGTCAAAATGTTCAAAGGGTGGCCTCAATTTGTGGTTGTGGGGGGGGGCTGGGGGCTCGAGAAAACTGCCCCATTTTTGCCCCATTTCTCTCTCCCCCAGCGTTCCCTCTTTAGAACTGGGCCCACCTGGACCAACTGTCAGCCTGTGGGACTCATTGGTGCTATGCTCTATTACTATTCTGAACCCCCCCTGACTCTGGAGAGGGCTATTTTCCACCTGAATGGGAGACTGGGGGTACATGGCTGCATCCCGTCGGCTGAGGGGGCTAGACATTGCCTGACCACCGTGAGAGGGTGGCCAGGTGTCAGAGCCCCTGGGGGCTAAACCGGGACGCTTTTTTTACATATATGCACTTTACCAGCTTTCTACATATATGCACTTTACCAGCTTTCTACATATATGCACTTTACCAGCGAGGGGACTTTACCAGCGAGGGGACTTTACCATCAGTCTTTACCACTGGACAAAACGCTGTGAGAGGGCGATTTTTGGACCTGACCCCCGGACGCTGTCTATATGCATCGGTTCATTGCTGCCACCCCACCACAAGAGGGGGTTGTCCAGCTGACCTAACCACCGTGAGAGGGTGGTTGGATCTATTTCCCCCTTGGAACTGTGGTCGTCCTGGCTTTGGACTATGTCCTCTGTTGTGAGGGGACAGGGGACTTGGTCCTGCAAATATGTCTCTGAGATCCCCCATTCCTTTGTCTTCTTCTCAGTCCTTTATATACACCCTCAGGATATGGTCGTGTCACCCATTATGATTAATGTACTCAGCAGCGGAGCTTCTTGGTCTGCGAGACTCCCCCCTCTCGCAGGCTTGGCCCTCCATTCTATCGAGGGCCTACCTTGATGACGGGCTCTGGAGTCCCGAGAGGTGGCATGCCGCAAAGAGGGGGCTGCGGGGTTTTTTAAAATTGTCCTTGTTTAAACTTTTAAGGGGTTCTGGGAGGGGGGAGGGGGGTGGGTTTGGAATTAGGGTTGTGGGTTTGGGGGATAACCCACTAGGGGGAGAATCGGGCTTGGCCAGGACGCTCGGCGAGGGTGGTGGGGGATCCGGAGGGGGTCGAGCTGGTCCAGACTGCGTTTCTACCATCGGTACTGTGTGTGGGAGAGGTAGATATGGCGGGAGCAGGGGGCCATATCATGTTAAGGGAGCACGCACCCGCTGTCTTCAAGCGGTAGAGTGCTCCGGCCCCCAAGGCTCCACCCGTTCTCCAGGTAGCTCAGACCTCCAGGGCCCGGGCCTTCGCTTGATGTTGTGCAACGCCAGGTCTGTAGTAAATAAAGCCCCCCTCATTTGTGATCTTGTTTACGAGGGGGGAGCGGACCTGGCGGGTATTACGGAGACCTGGTTGGGCCCAGAGGGAGGGGTCCCTCTGGTAGAAATGTGCCCACCAGGTTTCCACGCATTCCATCAGCCAAGGTCGCAGGGGAGGGGCGGGGGAGTAGCGGTTATTATTAGAGAAGGCCTTAGGCCGAGGGAGACCACTGTACCTCAGACAGCCGGTTGTGAGTCCCTCCTTGTGAAGTGGGGCCATGGGGTTCAGATGGGCTTGCTGATCACGTACCTGGCTCCCTGCCACGTGGCGGCAGCCCTGCCCGAGCTACTCAACGTTATTGCCGCGGTGGCGGTTGATACTCCCAGACTTATGGTCATGGGGGATTTCAACCTGCCATCCGTGGGTGAGGCGTCTGAGGTGGCTCGGGAGTTCATGGCTTCCATGACGGCCATGGACCTGACCCAACTAATTCATGGCCCTACGCACACTGGGGGAAACACACTGGACTTGGTTTTTGTCTCTGGACAGTGGTTGAGTGATCTCGAGATAGGGGATATAGTCATCGAGCCCTTGTCATGGTCAGATCACTCGCTCCTTCGCCTTGACCTTCGAACCGCGGCACCCCGCTGCAGGGAGGCGGAACCGGTAAGATGGTACCGCCCCAAGCGCCTGATGGAACCTGATAGGTTCCAGATGGAACTTGGGCCAATCCCGGAGGTTCTGGCTCACGCCTCATCTGGGGACCTAGTGGCCGCCTGGGATAGTGCGGCTGCTGGAGCCCTGGATCGAGTCGTGCCTTTGCGGCCTCTGACCCGGCGCCGATCTCGCCTGGCTCCTTGGTTCACCGAGGAGCTGAGGGAGATGAAGCGCCGGAAAAGACGCCTAGAGAGCTGTTGGAGGGCTAGTCTTTCTGAATCTGACCGAACACTGGTAAGATCTCATATTAGGAATTACCTAGTGGCGATAAAAGCAGCAAAGTGTTCTCATTTTGCCGCTCTTATTGCGTCATCAGATAATCGCCCGGCCGCCCTGTTTAGGGTGACCCGCTCCCTGCTCCACCAGGAAGCGCGGGAGGACCCCTTGGAGGGAAGAGCCGAGGATTTTGTTCAGTATCTGTATGACAAAATCACTCAGATTCGGGCAGGTCTGGACTCTGACACGATAGATCCAGAGAGGGTGATGGAGACAGGTCTTGAGACTGTTATCTGGGATGAGTTTGATCCTGTGACCCCAGATGACGTGGACAGGATTCTGGGTAGATTGAACGCGACCACATGTTTGTTGGACCCGTGTCCCTCCTGGTTAGTGCTGGCTTCCCGGGAGGTGACGCGAGGCTGGCTCCAGGGGATTATAAATGCTTCGTTGGGTGAGGGTGTCTTCCCCGCCGCCCTGAAAGAGGCGGTGGTAAGGCCTCTCCTCAAGAAGCCTTCCCTGGACCCGGCAGTATTGGCTAACTATCGTCCGGTCTCCAACCTTTGCTTCGTTGCGAAGGTTGTTGAGAGTGTGGTTGCGCGACAGCTACCCCAGTACCTGGATGAAGCGTCATATCTAGATCCGTTCCAGTCGGGCTTCAGACCTGGGTACAGCACGGAAACGGCATTGGTCGCGTTGGTTGATGATCTCTGGAGGGCTCGGGACAGGGGTTGTTCCTCTGTCCTGGTCCTGTTAGATCTCTCAGCGGCTTTTGATACCATCGACCATGGTATCATGCTGCACCGGCTGGAAGGGTTGGGGGTGGGAGGCACCGTTTTACGGTGGTTCTCCTTTCTCTCTGACCGGTCGCAGTCTGTGTTGACAGGGGGGCAGAGATCGACCCCGAGGCCCCTTATATGTGGGGTGCCGCAGGGATCGGTTCTCTCGCCCCTCCTGTTCAACATTTATGTAAAGCCGCTGGACGAGATCATCCGTGGTTTCGGGGTGAAGTACCATCTGTACGCTGACGACACTCAGCTGTACATCTCCACCCCGGATCACCCCAACGATGCCCTTGAAGTGATGTCCCAGTGCCTGGAGGCCGTACGGATCTGGATGGGGAGAAACGGGCTCAGGCTCAACCCATCCAAGACCGAGTGGCTGTGGTTTCCGACGTCCCGATATAGTCAGCTGGTGCCATCGCTGGCTATTGGGGGCGAATCATTGACCCCCACGGAAAGGGCTCGTAACTTGGGCGTCCTCCTGGATTCACGGCTGTCTTTAGAAGAGCACTTGACGGCCGTGACCGGGAGGATTTTTCATCAGGTTCGCCTGATTCGCCAGTTGCGTCCCTTTCTGGATCGGGACTCGTTACGCACAGTCACTCATGCCCTCGTCACCTCTCGTCTGGACTATTGTAATGCTCTCTACATGGGGCTCCCCTTGAGGTGCACCCGGAGGCTCCAACTGGCGCAGAGTGCGGCCGCGCGGGTGGTTATGGGAGCAACATGGAGCTCCCACGTAACACCTCTCCTGCGCGAGCTGCACTGGCTCCCGGTGGTCTTCCGGGTGCGCTTCAAGGTGCTGGTTACCACCTTTAAAGCACTCCATGGCTTAGGACCTGGTTATCTACGGGACCGCCTACTACCACCAACAGCCTCCCACCGACCAGTACGCTCCCACAGAGAAGGGCTCCTCCAGGTGCCGTCGGCCAAACAATGTCGGCTGTCGGCCCCTAGGGGGAGAGCCTTCTCTGTGGGGGCACCGACGATCTGGAATGAGCTCCCCCCAGAGATACGGAGGATCCCGGATCTGCGCACCTTCCGCCGCGAGTTGAAGACGCTTTTATTTCATCAAGCGGGCCTCGCCTAAATCTTCTCCCTTTTAAATGTAAATTTTAAATTTTTAATGTATTTTAAAACTAGGGGTATTTTAAATTATGGGTATTAATTCAGCCAAATTTATTTAACTCATTTTTATTCGATTTTAAATTTTATATATTTATGTGTTTTATTTCATGGCTGTACACCGCCCTGAGTCCTTCGGGAGTAGGGCGGTATAGAAATTCGATAAATAAAATAAAAAAATAAAAAAATCCAGGTGCTCGATATCCAGCATGTATTTATGATGTTTGCAGCATCCCAGGGTCTTGTGATCACCAATTGCAGCCTTCCCAGCTGGCTTCTGACAAAATCAGTGGGAAGCTGGATTCACTTAATGACTGATATGATTTCCTTAACAACCTTGGCAAAAAAAGGAAATAAACAGTGACAAAACAGTGACAGCAACAGGCAAGAAGGCAATGGATTATTGTTATTATTACTGCTATTGGCTTATGTTCTAATTGAGCATCTAAGTATAGGAAGTTAGCACCCACCCCTCTCCTAGGAAAATGAGATATTTTAGGAAATATTAAAAGGGCATAATATTTCCCCTAAAAGGGAGGCAGAAACTCAGCCCCCCACCTTTGTCAATGGGACATTAAGGCCTGGGCCAGACTATTTTACATAACAAAGATCTACCTCCTTCAGGCAGAGCCGTAGTAGGAATTGTCCAAAGCTCCTTCATCATCACCCAGCAAGGCTCAACCAAGCTTGGGACTCAAAACACAACCTACAGAGTTACCTCTGCATGGCCCCATGGGGGTCTGACAACCAATCAGAATACAAGCTCAAATTCAAAGCCCAACAGAGGGTATAAATCTCTCTCTCTCTCTCTTTCAACCATGTGCTTTTTGCCCAGGATCTCAAGCCATGGGATCCTGTTCATCATTAAACTATCTTTCCAAGCAGTCTCCGTGTTTCTGGTGTCTGTCTTCCCACTTGGAACTGAACCCAGATGGACATTTCTTCCAACATAAGACACCTAAAATTATTTTTGAAGATATTGTTCCCACCCAGCAACATTTCTCTTATCTTACATTTGTATATTTAAATTTTTCTGCCTAAAGAAAGAGTATTGATGCTTTTGAACTTAGGTGTTGGAGAAGACTCCGGAGAATAACATGGGCAGAAAACAAACAAGTGGATTATCGAACAAATCAACCCAAAGTTTTCACAAATGACCAGGCTCAAATTATCCTACTGCAGACACATGCTGTGAAGACTCAGCTCTCTGAAAGAGACTCTAATAATGGGAAAGGTAGAAGGAAAGAGAAGAGGATGATTAACAGCAAGGTGGGTAGTCTTAACTTTATTGCTAATGAGGGCACCCTTGGAAGATTTGAAAGACCAAGTTAGGGACAGATAGTCGTGGAGAAAATTTATCGATGTGGTTGTCAACTTGCGAAGCTTTCCTGACCTGCTCCCGAGTTGCCATAGGCAGGGGGATGGGAATCGTGCCTTGCAGCTGCACCAAGGAGTTCACATCTCAGTCAAAACAAGACACAGCCTAGCCGGCCAAAGTCAAGACCATCTCCACGGAGACCCGCAATGGCTGGAGGGAGTGACTTCTACGACCCGCAAAATTGCTTCGTTGGGGAATATGACTGGTGACAAACTTTGGGAAAGGGTGAAACAGGGTTAGAGGCAAGGCCAGAGCTGGCTTCACCTAGGTAGTGCCAACAAGGCGCTCCTAATAAACAGCTGGATTTTTCTTGCTAAATGGATTGAGACTCTTAATTTTATTAGGGCATTGGTCGGAACCCTGACATCGGTTGCTGGGAGTGAAAAATGACTTGATACAGTAATCCTCAATTGATCCCAAAATTTCTGATGCTAAGCAAGACAATTGTGAGTTTTGCCTCATTTTACAACCTTCTTACCACAGTTATTAAGCGAATCATTGTAATTGTTAAGTGAATCGCTTTGTCAAGGTTCCAAGTAACAGTCCATATGAGATCAAAACTCCAAGGCAGGGTTCCTCAAAGTATATATTTATTAGGCATGTCATATTGGCACAGTGAAAAATCGAATCTGAAGTCCCCTGGGTTTCCCCCACCCAATTCAAAATCCAAAGTTCTTCCCCTCATCACACACAACCATCACATGCCCCAATCAGGCCTCTCTCTCCACCTCTGGTGACTCCCATCCACGCTCCTCCAGGTGCTGGTGAGAGTGTCCTTGGTTCCCAGAAAAAAGAGTGTTATTTTGGCTACACATTCCCTCCAGCTATTTCTACTCCCCACTCCCTTTTCCACAGCTCCATCCAGCCTCGCTGTGGCAACTCTGAAGACACTCAAAGATGGCTCCAGGGTTGACATGCTCAGACATTAAGTGAATCTGGCCTGCCCACTGACATTACTTGACCGAAGCCAACTGGGAAGGTCACAAAGGGTGAACTGATGACCATGAGAAAGTGCAACTGTCATAAATACATGCCAGTTGCCAATCATTCAAATTTCGATCATGTGACCATGTGGATGCTGCAATGGATATAAGTGTGAAAATTGGTCATAAATCACTTTTTTCAATGCTGTTGTAACTTCCAACAGTTACTAAATGAATGGTTGTAAGTCAAAGGTTACTTGTACTGTAACAATTCAGATTCACGGCTTTATTTTTTATTTCTTTCCCAGTCCCTAAAGTACTGTAGGAAGTTAGCACCCACCTCTCTCCTAGGAAAATGAAATATTTTAGGAAATATTAAAAGGATAGAATATTTCCCCAAAAAGAGAGGCAGAAACTCAGCCCCCACCACCTTTCTTAATGGGCCATTAAGGCCTGAGCCAGTCCATTCTACATAACAAAGACAGGAGTTGCAAAACCCGTCACTACCGGTTCGCTTGTGCACGCGCTCGTGCGCGATGCTTCTGTACATGCACAGAAGCATCTGGCGTGGGTGGGTGGAGCCTTCCACCACCACCGCTACCGGTTCGCCGATCCAGGTAGAACTGGTAGCAACCCACCACTGGATTAGCCCTCTACCCATCTAGCAACAGAGCTCACCACATGGCACCTGGGGAGATTACATCATCCAGCAAGGCTCAACCAAGCTTGGGACTCAGGACAGACTACACTGTTGCCCCTGCATGGCCCCATGGGGTCTGACAACCAATCAGAATACAAGCTCAAAATCAAAGCCCAACAGAGGGCATAAAACCAAGGTACTCTCAGCATCTTGCCCCTTTTTCTGATGAGGAACTCAAGCCATGTGATCAGGGTCGGATTTTCCTATAGGCTAACTAGGCTTCAGCCTAGGGCCTCAAGATCAAGAGGGGCCTACACAGTGGTGGGATTCTGGGGGTTCTAGGGGATTCGGCCGAACCCTTTGTTAAATTGCTGGCTCGCCCGCCCCTCGCCTCCCACCCGCGCGGCGCCAGCCTACCGTAGCCAGGGGTAGGCAATTGTGGCTCTTTTACAACCTGTGGACTTCAACTTCCAGAATTCCTGAGACAGCTTGGCTGTCTCAGGAATTCTGGGAGTTGAAGGCCACAGGTTGTAAAAGAGCCACAATTGCCCACCCCTTCCCTAGCCTGAGTTCCGCTGCCACGTGGTTCCCCACCGGCTCCGGACGCAAGAGAGCAGGATGGAGAAAGCAGCTTCCACGCCTTCACTCACCCTCACTCTCTGCTCTGTTGGATCGCCGGCCATTCGCTTACCCCGCCCACTCCCAATCTATTGCTGCCTCCGATGGCTCGAGGAAAAATAAAATTCAAATTCTTGCCGCGGGGCTTCAAAGGGCCGCCCTAGAGCCAGTGCTGCAGCCGAACCCTTTGTTAAATTGCTGGCTTGCCCCGCCCCTCCGCACCACTATTTATTGCCAATAAATAGTGGTGGGCGAGAGGCGGGGGAGCCAGCAATTTAACAAAGGGTTGGGTGGTTTTTTTGTAATTTTATTGGCCCACGGAGCTTCAGCATAGGCTAATTGGCCTCCCGGCTCTCAGCTGATTTGTCTCAGCTGTTTTGCTCAGGGCTCTTCTGCTTCCTTGCAAAGAGTGCTGATTTTTTTCCCCCTAGCTATGCTGAGAAACGAAACTGAAACTGCTTTGCTGTTGCTGCAAGGTTGGAAAATTAGGCAGGCAGAATTTTTTTCTTTTTCCTCACCAAAAAAGGTAGGTGCAAACAATGGGAAATTTAGGGAAAAAGAGGAGAGTTCAGGATTTTAAAACACAAAAGAAAAAAAGCTCTATTTAACTAGGGAATTGTAATAATTGAGATATTATTAATTGTATATTTCTGAAAGCAGAAATGGTTAAGTTGTGGTTTGGAGGAATATATGGGGGAAATTATTTGGTTTATTATTATTGGTAAATATAATTAATTGATTTGTAAGAAATTGGATTGCATGGAAATAATTGGAATATTCATGTTCATATTGATTAATATACGAAAAAGGTAGTTATATAACTAATTGATTTATATTAAAATGTTGAATTTATATTAAACAACTAATATTACATAATTAACCAATGTGAGGATGGATATAAAAATAGATGACAATGGGAAGGGGTATAATATAGAATAGAAGGGAAAAATTGAATTTGATTAAGATTAGAGATGAGGATGAAGGGTAATATTGGTTTTTTACAAAAATAGATGAGGAATAAATATGGCAAAAAGGAAATATAGAAATTGTAAATTTAATTGAAATGATTAAACACTGTTTAAATTTGTGAACCGGCCAAATACTCTGTTCAAAGAAAATACATTGTATGTTTGTATGTGTGTTTCTAATTATTGTTATTTATTCATATTTGTTCTCTTTTATTCTTTAAAGTTTAACAATTCATTCTTTATCTTAATATCTTTATATTTGTTTGGGGTTGGCTTTCTTCCCTTTCATCTTTTTTATTGTACAGCAATCTTTCTCCTCAAACTTACCACCTCTCTCTTTTCTTTCCTTCTTACTTTCTCTTCCCCCCACCCTCTTCTTCTCCTCCCTATTTCCTCTTCCTTTCTCCTTCTCCTCCTCTCTTCCTCCCTCTCTTACCGTCACTCCTACTCTAATTTCCCTTCCCTTCCTTCATCCCTCTCTATTGCTGTATCCTTTTGTGCATATGGACTACTCAGAGGGCTGAAAAAGTTATTTCTGATTGGTCCTCGCAATTTTGACCAGTCCTCGAACTTACGACTGTCCTCACATTTTACGTTTTTGCCCTATCTTGTCACCATGGTGAAGAGAAGCAGTTGTGAAATGAGTGACATGGTTGTTAAGAAAGCTGCACGGGCATAAATGTGAGGATGGTCATAAGTGTGAGGACCGGTCAAAAGTGCGAGGCCCAGTCAGAAATGACTTTTTTCAGCCCTTTGAGTAGTCCCTATGCACATAGCCATGCCCACCCGGTCACATGACGAGCTACCCATGCCTACACAGTCACGTGACCAGCTAGCCACGCCCACCCAGTCACATGATTGCCAAGCCACACCCCCAACTAAGCCACGCCCACAGAACCTGTTGTTAAAAAAATTGAATCCCACCACTGGTGAAAGGGCCTCATAAGTGGAATAGCCTAGGGCCTCTTTTCATCTAAATCCGGCCCTGCATGTGATCCTGTTCATCAATAAACCTCTTTCCAAGCAACTTCCATGAATCCAGTGTCTTTTTCCCCACTTGGAACTGAACTCAGAAGGAAATTTCTTCTAATAGAATAGAACAGAATTCTTTATTGGCCAAGTGTGATTGGACATAGAAGGAATTTGTCTTGGTCTATACGCTCTCAGTGTACATAAAAGAAAAGATACATTCGTCAAGAATCATAAGGCACAACACTTAATAATAGTCATAGGGAACAAATAAGCAATCAAATCATATTAGGAAACAGTCAATATAAATCGTAAGGATACAAGCAACAGGGTTACAGTCATACAGTCATTAGTGGAAGGAGATGGGTGATAGTTGTTCTGGTGTGCAGTGCTTTATAGCATCGTTTTGAGGATAGGAGTTGAAACAGTTTATGTCCAGGATGCGAAGGGTCTGTAAATATTTTCACAGCCCTCTTTTTGACTCGTGCAGTATACAGGTCCTCAATGGAAGGCAGGTTGGTAGCAATTGTTTTTTCTGCAGTTCTAATTATCCTCTGAAGTCTGTGTCTGTCTTGTTGGGTTGCAGAACCAAACCAGACAGTTATAGAGGTGCAGATGACAGACTCAATAATTCCTCTGTAGAACTGTATCAGCAGCTCCTTGGGCAGTTTGAGCTTTCTGAGTTGGCGCAGGAAGAACATTCTTTGTTGTGCTTTTTTGATGACGTTTTTGATGTTGGGTGTCCATTTTAAGTCATGAGATATGGTAGAACCTAGAAATTTGAAGGTCTCTACTGTTGATACTGTGTTGTCTAGTATTGTAAGAGGTGATAGTATGGGAGGGTTTCTCGTAAAGTCCACCGGTTTTGAGTGTGTTCAGTTCCAGATTGTTCTGGTCGCACCGCAAGGCTAGTTGTTCAACCTCCCGTCTGTATGCGGATCCATCATTGTCGCGAATGAGACCGATCACTGTTGTGTCATCTGCGAACTTCAGTAGTTTAACAGATGGATCGTTTGAGATGCAGTACCTTAGATTCAATTGCAGGAAGACCAAGAAGAGGAGGATAATTCTGACTATTTTCTAAATAACCAGGTTTTCTATCATCCTAGTTCTCTAACTCCTCAAAAAGAAATTCTGACAAATCCTGATATTTTGATATAACACAGGTGTGCTCTACAGAGGGCATTGTTAAAAGAAGCCCCGTGCTGAAATAAAACTTGAATAATTTAAAAAAATACAAATAAAATGAAAGAAAGAATTCACTTTCTGTTTGGTAGTAGTGATGCAGTGAGTTCAGGCGGATGGCGTTTTTCTGATTTGCTGGGCACACCCATGGCTTGATAGGTCAAAATCAATATTTTTCAGGAGCCAAGTTTTCCATTATTTGTGCATTTTTTAAAAACTAGCACAACTGGATCTTAGCTGCAAAAATCTAGACAACTACAAGATAGCAGGAAAGAAGTGCCAGAAAATGCCAATCCCAGGTGCTACCTAGAGGCATCTGTATTTTTACAGCCTCAATCTGATAGCCCTCCTTCAAACTGAGAAAAAATACCCATGAAATGAACATTTCCTATATTCTGAAATTATTACTAGGAATCATATTTATATGTACTTATATTTATACTTAATCCTTGTACTTAATCCAGAACAAGCAAAATTAAAAAATACAGCTGGTCATCAACAGTATAAAAACGTTATGTAACATCAGTACTATCATAATTTAAATCCGTATCGAGTTGTGCTACTGACAAGAACAGTTCTTCCTGCTTCATAAAGTTATAAAAGAAAAGTATTTTAAGGATTTTTTTTTTAACCTAGGGGGGATCAGTCTCCAGATATGCATTTGTAAAAAGTTAGCAACCACCGCTCTCCTAGAAGAATGAAATACTTTGAGAAATATTTGAAAAGACAGAATATTATATTTCCTCTAAAAGAGAAATAGAAATCTTAAAGGAAACAGAAACTCAGACCCACAATTCCCTGCTCCCAAGCAGATATTAAACTGAGGCCAGCTTTTAGAAATGCAGATTTGGTAATCCATTCAAGACAGGATATTTTGAACAAAGGCAGAATTAGGTAGAATGTAAGGATCAGTCCTCACACAAGATCCAAACCAGGAAAGCCACTAAGACACAATGGGAATGGCCCAACACCCTTTCAGGACACAAGCCTCCTCATTACATCATTTAAGAGAGTTTCCCGGCTTCAATCAAATTTAATTCAGACAACCTAAAAAGTTAGTTATGACCCTTGCATAGCCCCCTGGGAGTCTGACAACCAGTAGAATACATTTCTTGCACAGGAACAGGAAGCTCAAGGGCAAGGCCCAAGAGAGGGTATAAATACCTCTCTCTGTCAACTCCATGTGTTCAGCTGCCCAGGACCTCAAACCCATGTGGTCCTGTCCCTCAATAAAACATCTTTCCAATCAGCCTCCAGGTTTCCCATGTCTTTCTCCCCACTTGGAACTCAACCAGATGGATATTTCTTCCAACACACACAAAGGGAAGTCAATTCCAAAAAGTAGGACCTAGACGAAGAATGCCCTAAACTGAGAGGTAGCCATTCTGACATGGGATAAAGTGTGTGAAGAAAAACCTTGATTGCACAATCAACCTGAGCACACAGGAACATGAAATTGCAATCCAGATGTTCAAGTAAATTGAGCCTCCACGTCAAACCTTACACAGCTGTGTAGGGTTGAGGAAGGAAGAATTTTATAGATTACAGCAAGGTATAATTAATGCTATGTTAGTCTGGGATGAATACAGAATCTAGGAAAGAAGAATTCCTAGTGTCAGAGTGACTTAATTTTAATTCAGGTGATGTCTCTTGGGATGGCTTGAAATGCTGCTTCCCAGATTTCATTTGACTTGGGTTAAGTTGTCGTTTTTGAGATAAACCTTCAGCATTAACAAGTCCTATGTGGCTGGGAGGTCAACGCCAGCATTTATTTTATTTTTTTTAAATTTGATTTATATGCCGCCCTTCTCCGGAGACTCAGGGCGGCTTACAGTGCGTTAAGCAATAGCCTTCATACTTTTGTATATTTTTATACAAAGTCAGCTTATTGCCCCCACAAACTGGGTCCTCAATTTACCTACCTTAGAAAGGATGGAAGGCTGAGTCAACCTTGAACCTGGCAAGATTCAAACTTACTTTAATTGCAGACAGCTGGTGTTAAATTACAGAGCTCTGTCTGTTGAGCTATCCAGGCTCTATCCAGGTTTGAACTGAAATGGTGCAATTATTTCAAATATCCATCTAATGTTAGAAATGGTGGAGAGAATTTATTTATATAGTGGACCTAGATTATTGGGGGCCATATGCTGATTCTGTAAACTGCTTAGACCAGTGATGGATAACCTTTTCTGGACCAGGTGCCTTTTTAGATCAACCAAGTGTTGATCCATTGATTGTGAAAGGAAATGATTGACTGGCTTGTTGCCCAAACCTGATGTCCTCAGCTAGGGAAGATGGACTGGTTAAAAGTCATCCAGCTGGCTTTCATGCCTAAAGTGGGACCAGAACTCATGGTCCCACTTTAGCCTGGTGCCTTAATCATTGGACCAAGCTGGCTCTCTTCATTTGGAACTCTTATTGTGTGAGATAATTGCTTTACACCACCACGTTATGTATTGAAGTGTTAAGCCCTGATAAAGTGAAACTAACCTTTAGATGAACCTAATATTAATTCCAACTGTTTTGGAGGGAAACTTAGAACATTCATATTCAGGCAGGCTTTTTCAAGGATTATCATTGGTTAAGGCCAGGGTGGGATTCACAAATTTTAGCAAGGGTTCTCTACCCAGTTGCTGGGTAGGCGTGGCCTAGTCAGCCTCCTGCACCATGGGGGTGTGTGCGTTTTTGCCCTCCCCTTGCTCCAGAGGCTTTCCTTGAACCTCCAGGAGGGCAAAAATGGCTTCCCCAGGCTCCGGAGGCCCTTCCTAAACGTCTGGTAAGCCCGTTTTTTGCCCTCCCCGAGCCTCCGTGCGTGCCCTGCACTTACCTGCATCCAAAACAGGCCGCATGGGGACTCCAGGGAGGGGTGAGGGAGGGTGGGTGGGACTAGCCAGGAGTGGGATTTGGGGGTTCTCCGAACTGCACAGACTCTTAGCTAGAGGTTCTCCCAAACCCCTGCGAACCCCCAGCAGCCCACCCCTGATTAAGTCCCTGTGGGCCTACAGTATAAATTACCTTCAAATTTCTAGGTTCTACCATATCACAAGATCTAAAATGGACACCCAACATCAAAAACGTCATCAAAAAAGCACAACAAAGAATGTTCTTTCTGCACCAACTCAGAAAGCTCAAACTGCCCAAGGAGCTGCTGATCCAGTTCTACAGAGGAATTATTGACTCTGTCATCTGCACCTCTATAACTGTCTGGTTTGGCTCTGCAACCCAACAAGACAGACACAGACGTCAGAGGATAATTAGAACTGCAAAAAAAAAACCCAATTGCTACCAACCTGCCTTCCATTGGGGACCTGTATACTGCACGAGTCAAAAAGAGGGCTGTGAAAATATTTACAGACCCCTCGCATCCTGGACATAAACTGTTTCAACTCCTACCCTCAAAACGACCCTATAGAGCACTGCACACCAGAACAACTAGACACAAGAACAGTTTTTTCCCGAACACCATCACTCTGCTAAACAAATAATTCCCTCAACACTGTCAAACTATTCACTAAGTCTGCACTACTATTAATCTTCTCATCGTTCCCACCACCCATCTCCTTCCACTTATGACTGTATGACTGTAATTTTGTTGCTTGTATCCTTATGATTTATATTGATATCGTTTCCTGATTGCTTATTTGTACCCTATGACTATCATTAAGTGTTGTACCTTATGATTCTTGATGAACGTATCTTTTCCTTCATGTACACTGAGAGCAAATGCACCAAGACAAATTCCTTCTGTGTCCAATCACACTTGGTCAATAAAAAATTCTCTTCTTCTCTTCTCTTCTCTTCTCTTCTCTTCTCTTCTCTTCTCTTCTCTTCTCTTCTCTTCTCTTCTCTTCTCTTCTCTTCTCTTCTCCTCTCCTCTCCTCTCCTCTCCTCTCCTCTTCTCTTCTCTTCTCTTCTCTTCTCTTCTCTTCTCTTCTCTTCTCTTCTCTTCTCCAGGCATTTGCCTGCTGTTCCTCAGTTCCAGTTTTGAGTCAATAAATGCTGTTGTAGCTTCTTGCCTACTGAAGCCCACTACACAATAACCACGCTCCCTATTTCCCCTTTCCCAAAATCACTATGTTTCCTGTAGAAAAGCATGATTACATTGTTTTGAATAAGAATTGCTCCTTGAAGCTGACCTTAGATCAAGGTGGTAGGATTGCATAGCTATTCCTTGTGTTTTGAGTTCATCATAAGTTTTTCCTAAGTTCTACGTCAGCCTTTTTCATATTTTGATGACTTTAAGATGAAAGGACTTGAATTCCAAGAATTCGTGGATGGGGAATTCTGGGAATTGAAGTGCATACATCTTAAAAGTGCCAAGTTTGAAAATATCACTGGATTTTGCCCCCTCCCCCCCATCAATGCACTTTTCTTTCACTTTTTCCTACAGCTAAATTGGCAAGCTTCACACCCCGTGAACTGACCAGGATGTGTCAGATAACATGAAACCATTCCTGCGGCCCAATGCAGCTGTTTCGTGGAAGGGAATGAATACTCAAATCTTCTACAGCTGCTATCCTCCAGATGTACAGGGGGGGTTATAGCCCCAATACATCTGGAGGGCAGCAGGTTGGATAGGAAGATTTAACATTACAGATGTCAGAAAGTCTAACGGAGGCTACTCATAAGAATTTGTTGGAATGGGTCTTTTTCTGTATATCTGCTCTTTTTTATGTTTTAGTATCTATTTATTTTTTCTTGTGTAAGAAGAGGCTAGGTATGCAAACTGCTCTCTTCAGTCCAGACAGCTGTGTCGGTATTGGTAGAAATTTTGATTACCTTGCTGTAATTTGTTTGGGACACTGTTTGCCAGCCTGCTTTATTTGCAATGTCCTCATGCAAGGTGATTACTTTTCCTACCTTCCCTGGTCAAAAAAGCTGATGTGTGACTTTTTGGAAAACATACCATTACTGAGAACATTTAATGAAGGTTCTCTGGCCTCTGGTGGAAATTTATGATGTCTTTTAAAAGAAGCATATGCATGCTTCCCTAACCGAATGTCATCAAATTCTTTGGTAGAAACAGCAAACAAGCCAACACAGCAGTGGTGGGTTAACCCCGGTTCACACCGGTTCTATAGAACCGGTAGTAAAACTGGTGGGAGGCTACGCCCACTGACCCTGACGTCATCAAAATGCTTCTGCGCATGCACGCGGCCCCATTGCAAACCGGTAGTAAAGGTAGATAGAACCCACCCCTGCAACACAGGTATTTGCACCTTCTTCACCCAGAAACTGAGAAGCTCAGACTTGTCAGAGGGCAATTCTGAAAAAGCTCAGAACTTGTTGAACCAAATTGGTTGAATTGATCAAACCAAAGAAGTTCAGAACTGAAGATGAGAAGCAAAATGTCTTGAACTCTTTAGATCAGGGGTGTCAAACTCAAGGCCCATGGGCCAGATCCGGCCTACAGGGTGCTTAGATCTGGCCCATGGGGCCACCCCGGAAACAGCTAAGGACCAGCCTGCAGAGCCTCTCCCAGCAAAAATGGAGTTCGGGAGGGCCGCATGCAGCTCTCCCAGGTTCCATTTTCAGCTGTGAAAGCCTCCTGCAGCCCTCTGCCAGTGAAAATGGAGCTTGGGGCCACGTGCAGCCCTCACAAGCTCTGTTTTCGGCTGCAACAGCCCCATACAGCCCTCTGCCAGCGAAAACACAAGCTCTGTTTTTACTGGCAGAGGGCTGCAGGAGGCCATCACAGCCGAAAACGGAGCTCGGGAGCCCATTTTCGCAGGCAGAGCGCTCGGGCCACCACAGGCGCCCCCAACACGAGTGATGTCAAGCTGGCCATGGCCACCACGGCCCCCTGACATCAAACACAACCCTGATGCAGCCCTCAATGAAATCAACTCAATTTTGGGTCTAGCTTTTAAATGTGCAACGTACAATGCAGGTGGTCCTTAACTTAACTTAGGACAACTAGTGAGCTCAACATTTCTGTTCCTAAGCAAGATGGTTGTTCGGTGAATTTTGCCCCATCTTATGACTTTTCTTGCCACAGTTGTTAAGTGAATCACTGCAGTTGTTAACTTAGTAACACAGTTGTTAAGTGAATCTGGCTTTCCCATTGGCTTTGCTCGTCAGAAGGTCTCAACTGTCATAAATATGAACCAATTGCCAAGCATCTAAATTTTGATCACGTCACTATGGGGATGGTGCAATGGTTGTAAGCGCGAAAAATGGTCATAAGTCACTTTTTTCAGTGCTGCTGTAACTTCGGTCATTAAACGAATGTCTGTAAGTCGAAGACTACCTGTATATACTGTATAAAGAGAAAACAGATTGGAAAAAGATGAGCATGGTTTTAAAGTTGGAAGTAAGCATATTAACAGTGTGCATTACATTGATGATAGCACCCTGAGAACTGAAATTGCAAATGATTTGCTAGATCTAGTAATAAAAATCAAGAAACACAGTACCAAATTGAACTAAGTTTGAATCCTTCCTCCTAATAATTACAGGCTCAAATTATTCTATTTGGGTTCTCTGGAAAAGCCTCTAAGGATGAAAAAGGTGGAAGGAAAGAGAAGAAGAGGATGATCAGGAACGAAGCGAAGGGATTCAGTTACAATGGTGTTGAGTGCACTTTGGAACACCTGGACAGGTGAGTGGTAGATCATCCTGGAGAAAATCTATGTGGTAGCTAGGAGTCAAAAATGACTTGATGGCACATAATCAATCCAAATTATAGAATTTAACTTTTGAGCCTCTTAATCATCTTGTTGTTCTTCTCTGCATTCTTTCCAGTTGCCTTTAGCATCCTTATTATATTATGGTGTCTAGAACTGAGCACAGCAGCCCAGGTGCAATCTGACCCGTGCAGCATAGAATAATGCCATCATCTCTCATGATTTTGACACTATTGTATTCCTCTGTTGATGCAATCCAAACTTGCATTGATTCTTTTGGCAGCTTCAGAACATATATTGGTTTTTTTTCGGTTTTAATACCTTGGATTTTAGCTATATATCACAGACCATGCTGTGAGCCAACTTTGGGAAAAGATAATACTTTAAATCCTATTGAGTTTGGTCAGTTGCATTTCCGAGCAATTGGACTAAAATGAATGAGCAATAAAAGAACTGAAAGAAACAATGAAAACCTGCCGGGGAGATGAAACTTCAGAACCAATAACTAAAGCAGCCTTATCATCCTGTAGATCTGAAGGTCACTGGGTTGGGGAAGGGGTTTCAAGAATGTCATTGTTTTACTGCCACCCCCAACTTGTGGTCCTCCAACATACGTCTGATGGATGGATGTTTTGATTAGCAGACACCAACCAGAAAAGGTTTGTCTATTCCTGTATTAAATAGGAAGCAATATTTATCTATGACTCTACGGCATACCTAGACCTTTAACTGTGTACAAAATAGAGGCTCTTATTAGATCAGATCTTGGGCTTAACTAGTACCCTGTTCCCCTAAGGAAGTCAGATGGCTGTTGCTGGGAACCCCACCGACCGGGTGAAGTTAAGACTTCTTTTCACCTGGTCTTCCCCAGTGACTGGTCTACCTACTGCCTCTGAATATCCTGCCATGGATGCCTATTCAAACAGATTAACAGAGTTGGAAGGAAAACTTGTAGCTCATCTAGTCCAACACCCCACACAAGCAGGAGACCCCATGCCATTTCTGACAGATCCGATCTCTTCTTGAAAGCCTCCAGTGATGAGGCTCCCACAACTTCTGAAGGTAAGCTGTTCCATTGGTTGATTGTTCTCGCTGTCAGGAAATTTCTCCTTATTTCTAGGTTGAATCTCTCCTTGATCAGTTTTCATCCATTATTCCTTGTCTGGCTTTTGGGTGCCTTGGAAAATAGCTTGACCCCCTCCTCTCTGTAGCAGCCCCTCAAATATTGGAACACTGCTATCATGTCTCCGCTGGTCCTTCCCTTTTTGCGTGCAGTGTTACAGTGTCCCCCTGGATGACATTCTATTTGGTATCCAGACCCAAACCGCATGAAGGAATGTCAACCCTACCAAGCTTTCCAGCAGGAAGAACCTGAAGAAATAGAAGAGCAATTTTTTTTGTTGTTATTTTCCAAACCCAAGCTTGGTCTTGCAGGCAGCACCAGAGGTGGTATTCAGCCGGTTCGGACCGGTTCACCCCAACCGGTAGCGGAAATCACGGATCAGTCCGCCCACCTGCCCTGGCTCTATGCCATCTTATTTAGGTACATTTTTGAGGCCTGGTGTATGTGCGGCAGGCACGCGCACCATCAAAGCACATTGATGGAAGGATGGGCACATGCATGGACGGGCGCGCTCACATTTGCAAATTGGTAGGGAAAGTAAGTGAATGCTATCCCTGGGCAGCACCATAGCCCAAGAAATGGTGGAGGGCAGTGAGAGCACGCCAGGGGAATGAATGCTCCTCTCGTTGTCCAGCCTACCTGGATAATCAATGTCCCTTAGTCTGCCCCTTGTCCTTGACTATGCGTAGAATCATAGACTCCGGGCTGTTGTTGATCAAAGCACACCTGGAGCTCTAGATGCTGAATCAGGGCACAGCAGGAGGTGGCAGTGAATGCCTTAACTCTTGCCTTGCTTGGGCCAGCTGCCATCTTCCTGGCAAGCAGAATGATAAATGAATATGTCCTTCCCAGCTTTCCTTGTGTTTGACCAGAGACCCATGAGCTGTGATTCCAATGGGTGTCCAGTCCCTTGATTCTCATCCAATGGTACAACACCAACAAAGGTTTTCAGTCACTCCTCTTAAATTCTGTAGTGCGGCCTTCCCCAGCCTTCCTCCACAGCCAGAGTTCAATCCTGATGGGGCTCAAGGTTGACTCAGCCTTCCATCCTTCCAAGGTCAGTAAAATGAGGAACCCAGATTGTTGGGGGCCATAGGCTGACATTGTAAACTGCACAGAGAGTGCTGTAAAGCAGGGGTCACCAACCTTTCGGTCCTCAGGGACCACTAAATTCATAATTTTAAATCCCACGGACCATTCATATGATCTGCCTAATGACCGGCTGTGTGGGCATGGCTAGATGGTCATGTGACTGGGTGGGCATGGCCAACTCAATGTCACTCACGTTGAGGAGCGCCTCACCAGCCTCTACTCAACCCTTCCCTCCCAGCCACTCCTCGCCTGTCCGCTGGGCTCCTTAGGGCCCCAACAGTAAGCAGTTGTTGGAGCTAAGCAGCCACCATGAGAAAGAGTTGGCAAAACAGCTGGCTCAGTTCAAATTGGATCTGACCGAGAAGGAGGCTCAGCAGAAGCACCTCACCGAGGACTAGGAGCATAGGCTTTCCAAGCAGAGGGAAGACCTGTGCAAGTGCAAGGCCAGGTACCGGTGCCTGGAGGCTCAGCTGGCTGAGATGGTCAGCCAGTTCCAGGCCATGATGCAGTCCCACTGGAACAGGGCCCTCCGGCTCTTTGCCACCAGCAGCGCTTCCCTCCAGCCTTTGCCCAAAGCCCCACACCAGGAGGCTGAAGCAGACTCCAAGTCAGAATATCTGCCCCCCTCTGCCCCACACAAAAAGACCCCAAAGGGGGAGACTCTCTGCAGCAACACAAACATTCATTGCACATATCCAGCTAAGGGGCCGTAGTTTGAGGACCCCTGATTTAGTGCAATATAAAAAATGCAAATAATTTTTCTGTGGACCACCAAAATTTTCTTGCGGACCACCAGTGGTCCAGGGACAACCAGTTGGTGACTGCTGCTGTAAAGCACGATGGGGGGATGATATATAAGTCTAGGTACTATTACTATTGATGTCCTTCAGAGATGGGTGGACTTTTAACTCTTAGAATTTTCAACAATGACTGTGCTGGCTGGGGAATTCTGGACATTGAAGTCCATACAGATGGAAAGGGATTGCTATCATTACTAAAAATTACTCATTTTTAAGAAAGACTGCAGAAATTCACTTTCCACCACTGGGCTATTCAAAATGGTGTTCTAGAGTGCTCTGTTACAATAGGGATCAATCACCACATATACTGTATCACTCTGGTATTGGTGGAGGATCTACGACTCTCCAGAGATTGGTGGTGGGCCTCTGGTGAATTCCCAGAGGCCAAACAAGCAAAGCCAATTTTGAAGGATGAAGGTACATAATTTACATGCTAGGGCTGAATATTTTCCTCTCATATCATAGTGCTTAAGACATTTTACCATTACCTTGCTCCACTCTCTATAACAGGGGCCTCCAAATATGGCTATTTTAAGACTTGTGGACTTCAACTCCCAGAATTTCCCAACCATCACGGCTGGCTGAGGAATTCTGGGAGTTGAAGTCCACAAGTCTTAAAGGGCCATGTTTGGAGACCCCTGCTTTATAACCTTTCATGAGAAGTCTGGATCATTATTTCCACATGGCAGATGGAATACTAGGGGTTGAGAGAAAGTCAACAGTACAGGCCCAGCTTGTCCACAACTAAGAAGTAAACCTTATTCATTCAATGGTTCCCACTCTCAAATAAGTGTGGACTGGTTGAGTAGAAGCCTCTCTCCGTTTAGATTTATAGTAAGCCAAAGCATATAAACCATCCCAAGAGATATTTCTCTCTTGCAAAGTGCTTCTATGGATTTGTTCCAGAAAGCGCCTGCTTGAAGGCTCAGAGTGGCTACATCATGGTTCTCCTTAGATGATAGGAGGATCGTGAAATTTTGTGGGCCATTAAACATCTGGGTTTCCTTTGTGCTTTTGAGTCTTGGATCCAAAAGGGAAGCATATTTGTCAGCAGAATGCCTCATGGAATAAAGTGCATAAATCTAGTTTATGGGCCTTTCCCTATACAGCTAGTCCTTGACTTGTTTATGTTTATGTTTATGTTTTATTAAATTTATATACCGCCCTACTCCCGAAGGACTCAGGGCGGTGAACAGGCACAAAATAAAATACATAAATACAAAAGTTAGAAACATAATTAAAACCAAATTAAATAATTTAGCCCAAGACAATTAAAAATCCCAATAATTTAAAACAAATTAAAATTTCAATTTAAAAATTTAAAAGAAAGGGGAGAAAATTAGGCCAGGCCGGCTTGCTGGAATAGGAGGGTCTTAAGAGCACGGCGGAAAGTGCGCAGATCAGGGATCCTCCGTATCTCTGGGGGGAGCTCGTTCCAGATAGTGGGTGCCCCCACAGAGAAGGCTCTCCCCCTGGGGGCCGCCAGTCGACACTGCTAGGCTGATGGCACCCGGAGGAGCCCCTCTCTATGAGAGCGTACCGGCCGGTGGGAAGCTGTTTGTGGTAGTAGGCAGTTCCGTAAATAACCAGGTCCTAAGCCATGGAGCGCTCTAAAGGTGGTGACCAAAACCTTGAAGCGCACCCGGAAGACCACCGGGAGTCAATGCAGCTCGCGCAGGAGAGGTGTCACACAGGAGCGCCACGTTGCTCCCATAACCACTTACCACCATTTGTTTGGTGACCATTCCAATTTACAATGGCTTGTAGCATCCTCATGGTCACATGATCAAAATTCAGACTCTTGGCAACTGGCTCATATTATATGATGGTTGCAGTGTCCTGGGGGGTCATGTGATCCCCTTTTGTGATCTTCTGAACAAGGAAAGTCAATGGGGGAAGCCAGATTCACACTTAACAACTGTGTCACTAACTTAACAGCTGCGGCGATTCACTTAGCAACTGTAGCAAGAAAAGTCGTAAAACGGGGCAAAACTCACTTAACAACTGTGTTGCTTAACAACACAAATTTTGGGCTCCATTGTGGTCAAGGACGTCAAGGACTACCTGTATACAGTACATCTCAACTACAGAACAAACATTCCTTAGCAACATCATTATTTTTCCTGCCTTCTTCCTATAATATTGGTTTCATTTCATCTTAAACTCTTGGTGAGGCTGCTGCTCCAGATTTAAGCTTTGTTAAGCTTAAATCTTAAAGGTTACAACAATGCCCTGTTCCTTTCTCCAACCCTGTCATCAGCAGTGTATGGTGTGCAAAATTAGTTAGGCTTTGTCACCCATCACCTTGGTGGGCACTCGGGTGACTTCAGAGGCCAGGAATAGAGTCACTACAGGCAGGATCTGAGCTGGCAATGGGACAGCAGATTTTATATCAGTGTAGTTTTCCACTGATTAAAATGGAAGAGCAGGGCCAGGACTAAAAGTAGACCCGATGAGTTCTTAAGCTGTGAGAAGCTGCAGAGGCCCTGTTTAGCACCTGCTAAGGAAGAATAAGGCCGTGTCGCAACTGAATTTGGCAGAAATGCTGCCAACATGCACAACAAACTCGTGATAGGCTGGGGAAGATCCTTCTTTGAACAGAAGGTGCAAATACATGCAGAAACAGTGCATATTTACATTGATGAGGGTCATGTGAACTATGCAGGAGGGCTTAACTTCGGGGACCTTCCAGGGTGAAATTATAATAAAATTGTAACAAATAGGGAGGGGGGGGCATCTGAATGCTTGAGAGGTCCCAACAGACTGAGCTGGTAAGCTGTAGTGTGTTTAGTTTATGACTGAAGTGGTGGAGAACACTTCAGCTCAGCAGTGGGAAACAGCCCTTTAAAAGAAGTGAAATGCTGAATCTAGGACTTCTTCTGCTTCATGTGGCACAATCTGCCCTTAGGGAAGGCAGGCTGGCTCTAAATCTTAACAATAAAATGGGAGGAAAAGGCTCACAGTGTAATCTCTAGTACCATTTTCACCAACCGGGACTTTCTAGATGCTTTGGGAACAGCTGTTCTAATCAACGTCTTTAGGGCCAAATCTCAATAGGACATCCTATAGCTCCAAGTTTTTCTGAGCTATCAACGATGCTGTGGCTACTTCCCATTTCTGCTCACCCCAAATTCCGAATATCAAAATATTTAAATATCCAAAAAAATATTCAGATGCGTGTTTATACCAATAAAGATCAGAATCGTGGAAGCCATGGCATTCCCTGGGATACTCTACGGAGGCGGAAGTTGGACTTTAAAGAAACAGTCAAGGAAGAGTATGGATGGCTTTGAACTTTGGTGTTGAAGAGGACTCCTGAAGTTACCATGGACATCCAGGAAAATAAACTGATGGATCATCAAACAAATCAACCCAGGTTTTCATTTGAGGCACACATGACCAGGCTCAAATTATCTTATTTCAGGGCACATAATGTGAAGACTCAGCTCCTCTGAAAAAGTCTTGAATGCTGGGAAAGATTGTAAGTTAAGCATCAAATTAAAACTAAGAGGTCTGTAAGGGCATGCATAAGCACACCAAGGTGCCTACAGTCCTTGTCCTACTGTCCCCATTTATTCCTATCCATTTCCTGTATTCATAATCATGTTTATACTTATATCTGTTATCTTATACCAGTGGTGGGTTGCCCCCGGTTCAGATTGGTTCTATAGAACCAGTAGTAAAACCAGCGGGAAGCTCCGCCCACCGACCCCGATGTCATCAGGAAGCTTTTGTGCATGTGCGCGGAGCTCCGTTGCGAACCGGTAGTAAAGGTAAGTAGAACCCACCCCTGTCTTATACATGTTTGACAAACTAAATAAATAAAATAAAAATAAAACAAATGGATGCCTCCCATCTTGTCTAGTGGTGGCTTAAAATCATAAGAATTCCTTCTAAGATTCTATATTTACCTCACACTAACAATAAAGATCTGAAATCTCAATAGTGTTTGATCCTTGATCTTGCTCAACTGTGGAAGGGTTGAAAGCAGTGGTGAAATGTAAAATTTGTTACTACCAGTTCTGTGGGTGTGGCTTGTTGAGGGGTAATGTGAATGAGTGGGTGTGGCCAACTTTTTTTTTTTTAACTTTTATAACCATTTTTTCTACCACCTCTTCGGCCGAAGAGGTTGTAAAAAAATGCTTTTAAAAGCCTCTGACAATCCCAGCTGATTTGCCGGATCGTCAGAGCCTTTTTTTCCTTTTAAAAGCCTCTGACGATCCCAGCTGAGCTGCGCAATCCTCAGAGGCTTTTTTTTTTTTACTTTTAAAAGCATTTTTTCAGCCGAAGAGCTTGTAGAAAAAATGCTTTTAAAAATAATTTTAAAAAGCCTCTGATGATTGCGTGGCTCAGCTGGGCATGGGGGCGGCAGGGATTTTTGCTACCGGTTCTCCGAACCACCCGCCGCCATCGCTACCGGCTTGGGCGATTCGGTCCAAACCGGGAATATTTCACCCCTGGTTGAAAGGTGTGGGGAAAACAAATGAGGGGAGAGAACAAATGAGGAGGTAGCTGTCATGAACACATTAAACCAGACTTCACTTTTTACAGAATTATAAGGTAACTGTGAGAGCCCAGGAAAAGTTGCCTTAAGGCAGGGGTGTCAAACTCAAGGCCTGCGGGCCAGATGTAGCCCGTGATGTGATCGGATCTGGCCCATGGGCCCATCCTGGGAAATGTAAGGGGCTGCCCTGCGTCACTTCAGCCCGGTCTACCCAATGTGAAGAGGAAATATGACAGCAGTTTGGGGAGTAACATCAAGCTGGCCACACCCACCCAGTTGGCCACACCCAGCTGGCCCCCTGAGGTCAACCACAGCCCTGATGTGGCCCTCAATGAAATTGAATTTGATACCCCTGCTTTAAGGCAACCTTTTTCAAACTTGACAGTTCCAAGATGCGTGGACTTCAAATCCCAGAATTCCCCAGGCAGCATTTTCAAACTTTGCCAAGTTTGAAAAACACTGCTTTAAGGTGTCCCTGACAGCTACCACATACGCTCCATGCGTTGCACGCACTCCAACTTATATTTAGCCTTTTGCATCCGAGGTGCTGCACAGCCCTAAAAATATCCTCCAGCCAAGCTAACTTCCTACATTAGAGGAGGGGTGGGTGGAGGAAAGCTAGCAGTGTTAAGAGTCAGAAATATTAAGGCAGGGAAAAAGGAGATTTTGGCTTCTGTCCCTTACACATATACAGATTAGGAAATATGAATTCTTCCCCCCGACCACCACCTCGGGTATGAATGGAGTAGAAATGGGAGGAATAATTGGAGCTGCTCCTGTCAGAGTCAATTTTCTCTCCTCTTTCTCAGCAATTCGAACATAAATTATGCTGTAATGGACAGAGTGAATAATGTCAATCAGGACAGGGAAACATGTTCCTTGGGGAAATCGGGGTCTTTTGGTGGGCTTTGGGGTGGGTGGGGAGCAATAGGTGGGTTTCGCTGGACTCTTGAACTAATTGCAATTAGGCCAAGAGGGACTTACAACTTGCATTTACACTTCAACAAGGATCTCCTAAGGTTGCCACCCAACTGTGATATTTATGGTAAACAGAATAGTTGGAGAAAGGAATGAAATGGATTGAATTGCAAGGTTTTTTTTTAAAAAAATAAAATCTTAATGATATGAGCAGTTTGACAGTGTGAGCCAGATCATGTGTTCATGGGGCTGTTGCAACAGTCGTAAGCAGTAGTTCACTACCAGTTCCTACCACTACCACTATCACTACCTTCACTACCAGTTCGGAACTGTGAATGTGCATGTGCGCAGAGCCTCCGTGATGATGTCCGGGTGGGTGGGCGGAGCCTCCCGCCGCCGCTACTACCAGTTCACCCGAACTGGTGCGAACCGGTAGAAACCCACCACTGATCGTAAGTGTGAAAAACAGTCATAAGTCACAAGGTTACAGTTCCGTTGTAACCTTGAATGTTCACTAAGTTGAACTGTTGCAAGATGATGACTAACTATACCTCACATAAGACCAATAACACAAGAACCTCTGGATGTAGTTCAAGGTATTGGTTATAAATCATTGATTAAAATCTCACATAACTCAGGATCTCCTTATAGGAGATACGGCTTCCGAGGAAGTTTGTAAAATGCAGCAAAAGGTGAGCCTTTTCAGCAAGAGCTTTTTTCCTATGTGTAAAGCCCTTCTTCCAGATGAAGGATCTGGCAGGTTCTGGCAGAGGTATAAAATCTCTGCACCCTCGCTTCTGATGTTGAGTCAACTTTGACAACACGCCTTCAGAGATTGACATGTGAGTAATCAAGAGATCCTTGAGACATTTGATAAAAGGCACTGACGATATATGGTGCTAAATTTTACGATCACAGGATGATGATGATGATGATCAACTCCGCTTGAATTAGGTTATTACAGCTTGGTTGACTGATTTGGTTTGGGATGATTGAATACAATTATTAATATTGTATTTATATTTTGCCACTCATGCATCATAAAAGGAATTGGAAGAACCAAAGCTTGTTCGTTGCCCAGAGTCACTTTGTCTGACATGGGCAGCCGTAGAAATGGAATAAATGAACACATAAATTACAGAAATAAAGAATATAACCAAGTCCACATGTGACCCTTGGTTTAATTTCACATGGCACTCAGCCCAATTTCAAACATCCTTTGGAAATCATTGGTGGAGACCTCTAACTGTTGTTAATTATTGGGGTTTTTTCCCCCTGATAGCCAGCTGGATAAGGAAGAAAAGGGGAAGACAGGGAGAAAATTGCATCTAATAGACAGAGATAATGGTTTTACCAAACATCATCCTTGGTTTATTTAAATTGAATGAAGGAACGCTTTGCATTTACTGAAACTGGCCTCAGAGACAGAAGCATTTGTACAGTCTGAAAGATGATTATCTTCAATGATGGTCTGGAGAATTATCGTGGCCTTTTGTGGCTACCAGACAGCCATATATCCCATAAAGAATATTTTCACAGTATGACACTGATCGAGCACAAGCACATCAATAGCTGTTCTCAGCAACCATTTGCATGCACTGTTTTGAGACAATGTACATTGGTGGTGGGAACAGATCTACCACTGCAAGTTAAGCTTCAATTTCCCAATGTATCTTATAGTAGTCTTAGATTTATCTTGCGGTCTCCCGTTCAAGAACCAACCACTCCTGCTTAGTATTCAAAACCAGCCAAAGTTGGATAAATATTCAGTAACTTTAACGTTTCTTCTGGTTCCTTTCCTATATGAAAGTCGAATTGTAGGTACAAGGAGTTCTTACGTCTATGGAGATTCTCAGTCATCCAGGTCATAGTTTTCCCAAAGGTGCTTTTTTCAAGAGGCAACTGGAACTTCCTGGGTTTTTTTCTTTGAAGATGTTTAGCAAAACTTCTTTAAAAAAAAACAAAACCAAGAAACTCCAGTTGCCTCTTGAAAAAACACTTTTGGGACGAGGAGTTCTTACCCTTAATTCAGTGGTGGGATTCAAGTAATTTAACAACCGGTTCTCTGCCCTAATGATTTCTTCCAACAACCAGTTCACCAAACTGCTCAGAAAGTTAACAACCGGTTCTCCTGAAGTGGTGCGAACCGGCTGAATCCCACCACTGCCTTAATCAGTGAGGCACTGGAGGGAGGTGGAGAAGGGAAGCCATACTTTCCTATAGGATGTCCCGATTCAACATTGTATTAAGTGATCTTTGGATAGACCATGATTTTTTGGGTGCACCTTTGAGTCCCTTTTGGCTTCTGGTGACTCCCTGGATTAAAGTCCCTGTAGTTTTCTTGGCAAGATTTCGGAAGTGGCTTGCCCTTGCCTCCTCCTCCTCTTTCTTTGGGTTGGCCCAAAGTCACCCGAGTGGCTTCGTTGCCTAAAGGCGCGCTTAAACCCCCATCCCACGTCTCCCAAAGCAGACCACCGTGGCTTGAGGTGAGGTCACGGTAGCCACGCTAAACAAAACACCGCTCAGTTTCGGGTTCTAGCACAGTGGTTCTCAACCTTCCTAATGCCTCGACCCTTTAATACAGTTCCTCATGTTGTGATGACCCCCAACCATAAAATTATTCCTAAAACAGTTGAAAATACTTGTTTTCTGATGGTCTTAGGTGACCCCTGTGAAAGGGTCTTCGACCCCCAAAAGGGGTCGCGACCCCCAGGTTGAGAACCACTGTTCTAGCAAGACGGACTGACTCCCCGACTCGAGCCTCAAAACAACAATGCGGGGAGAGGCGTGGCTTCGGAAGGCAGCTGCAAGCGGCACCTCGGGCGCTTCCCCAAGCAAGACACCCGTCGCCGCGCAACTCACGGGCAGTTCGGCGCGGCAGAGCTTCTACCTCCCGCTCGGCCGGCTGTCAATCATTCTCCCCTCCCAGCCACTCACTCACTCGCTCCCTCACTCCCCCACCCATCCACCTCGCGGCAGGCAGGGCAGGCTGGAACTCCCGCGTGCTCGCGGGTCGAACTCCGGGCACCTGGCCGCGCGCGTTCCCCGCGCGCCCTTTTTGGACAGCTCCTCGTCGCCCAGCGCCGCGCGCTTACTTGGACACTTTCCCGAGCCCTCTCTCCGCCTTCTCACTCCCCACCCCCTCCCCCCCACCCCCGGGCGGCGGCGTCGCCCCGAAGAAGAAGCGCCGCTTTCCCCTTCCTCGCTCCGCTGATTGCGGGATATTCTCGCCGGCGATCGCGCGCACGCTCGTGTTCACACACACACACACACACACACCACACACACATCTCTCTCTCTCCCTCAGGCACGCACAGGCCCCTCCTCTACTTCATCACCAAAGCCCTCTTTCTTCGGTGGAAGCAGCAACAGCCGCCCAAGCGGGCGGGCAGGCGGGCGGGCAGGCAGGCGGGGGTGGCGGGGCGGCGACGGACTGAGCCGCCCTCCTCTTCTTCCTCCTCCTCCCTTCCCTTCCCCTCCCCTCCTCCCCTTTGCCTTGCCTTGCCTTTCCCGGCACCGCCCCACCTCGCTAGCCTCTAACCCCGCGCCCATCTGCCTGTCCGAGAGATCCCAGCCCGGACCTGCCGCCCCTCCTCTCCGAGGGATCCCAGATTGGGACCTGCCGCTCGCTCTCTCTCTCTCTCCACCCCCCTCCCCAGCCACCTCGCTCCCTCGTTTTCCCGCTGCCTAGTGGCGAGATCTGGTCCTCCTTCCGGCTGGGATCCCTTCATCACCTAGACGGCTGTCCCTCTTCCGTCGCTCCCGCAGCCTCCCGGGCGGCTCTTCCTTAGCCTGAGCTCTGCCCCCGGGATGCCTCCGCTTTGGGGAAAGCCTCGCTGACCCGCAGCTCTGCCCAGCCTTTGGGCGGCGCTCGCCTGGAAGATCCGGTACCTTGGACAGCGCCCCAGGTAGGGATCCCTTCTTTTCTGGCCTACCGTGGGGAAGGAGCAAGCCTTTGTCTGATCCATGGCTTCGCCCTTTGGTGGGACAGGAGATTCGTAGCGCCCGGAGGGCGACCTGGGAAAAGGCTATTCCGGGTCAATAAACGGAAAGGGGAGGGGGGGGCAACCCGGGGCATTGGGATGTGGGAAAGGTGATGGGACCACTGTAGCGTGCGACTACAGCAGGGTATCAATCACCGAGATGTGCCGCTCGGTGGCCAAGTGCCAACGCTATCCCTCGTGTACAGGGCAGCAATTTACAGAGCGGGTGCTTTGCAGCAAGGTTTGGATTTACGCCTGGTGCCAACCGGGTTGATTTAATGCCTGTCCCCCCCCCGGAGCCAGGGAGACGGCTCAATCCGGAACGAAAGTCGGAGCTCGCTTCTGTGCGTTTCCAGTGTCCGGAAGGCACTTGAGAGAAGGAAGGACTAAGGAGGCACATTTTTAGCAAAGAGCCAGGCTCAGCTGACATCTAGGCCTTGCCATTTCCCATGTGCTATCTTGCTCCTTCTGATACTTAGACCTTCCACCAAGCCTACCCCAGCCTCTGCCGGGCACACCCCATCCTCCTGTTGGCCTGCTAATTTGGGGGGCTAGCTTTGGCTCCCAGATGGCATGTTTGCCCAGTCAACTATCATCCCAGAAAACTCACCTCTCCCCTTTTTTAGAGCATCACCTCCCCACCTCTCTTGTCACTAAACTTTTCCTAAGGCTTGGGTGAAAATTCTGCCATGGGACAGTTTCTTAACTCCCCTCTTTCTGTCTCTCATCCCGAAGAAAGGTAGGGCATCTGTGGGAATAGGGATGTGGGCAGTATGCAGGAGAGTTTAACTGTGCGTATTCCCCCTGGACTTCTGGGATTCTACCACCCATAGCCTGTATTGGGATGACCCCATCCCAAATCATGTCCTCACCATGCCAGCTTTCTCCCTTGACCACCGAGGGCTTACAGTTCTCCCTTGGTTCAGTCGATGCTTAGGAAATTGGGTTAATGTGTACCTCAAGCCTTTGAGGCAGCTGTAAGCATGCCTCCAGGCAATGAATAGTCTCTCTTCAGCAGTGTGGAGCGAGGATTTGCTCAGGGGTAGCTGCAGCCTAAATCTAAATGTAACATTAAGAGAGGTGGCAAGCCCCCAGGCCCTCAGCTCCATTGAGATGGTGGACGTCCAGCTGAAGGGAATCACTCCGGCCAGGAGCTGATGGATGCAAAAAGGTTCTACACCAGTTTTTATGCAGCAGGGATGGAACAGAAGGTAAATATATAGGCACCGGTAGCAAGTGAAGAATAAAAGCAATCACAAAGACAAATAGATTTTCAGGGCATACGGCTAGTCCTCAACTTATAACCACAACTGAGTCCAAAATTTATGTTGCTAAATGAGAAATTCGTTAAGGGAGTTTGGCCCCATTTTATGACTTTTCTTGCCACATTTGTTAAGCAAACCGCTGCAGTTGTTAAATGAGTAACGCAGTTGTTAAGTGAATCTCATTTCCCCATAGACCTTTGCTTGTCAGAAGGTCACAAAAGGTGATCACACGACCCCGGGATTCTCATAAATGTGAGTCAGTTGTCAAAGCATCCGAATGTAAATCATGTGACCGCGGGGGTGCTGCAACAGTCATAGGTGTGAAAAACGGCAATAAGTCACATTTCTCAGTGCCGTGGTAACTTCGGACGGTCTAATGAATCTCCTACAATGTCCCCAGCTCTGAAATCCACATCCACATGACATTTGCAAGCACACACCGGGAAAATCCTGTCTTATGTTACTAAGTGTTTGGGCAAGACTGACATCTTCTGTGTTCTCTGGGAAGCCAAAGCCTCAAAGTTTTCCTTATTGGTGCATCTGTCACTCAGGGATACGGTTGCTGGTCTCATTCTATCATGGCGCTTTGGATGCTCCCATAGGCAGAGGTCCCTATGTAGGGAAGGAGGTCGTCAACCTTAAACACTCAAAAGAGCCATTTGGACCCGTTTCCCACAGAAAAGAAAACACCGGGAGCTACAAAACCCTTTCGACATCTAAAATGAAGATAACACTGCATATATCGTTTTCTACCTTTATGCTATATATATAAAAAAACTACAGTGTGTTGCATTTATGAAATCAATGAACTGCTACAGAGTTTTATTTTTGCATGCAACAAAAACATTTTGAACTAAAAAAAAAAGATGGGTCGAAAAGCTCAATAAATCATGTGCCAGCGGGTGTCACACATTGGCGGTTGTGACACATATTTTGAGCGACAGGGAGCCACAGCAGAGGGATGAAAGAGCCACATCCAGCTCCAAAGCCGTAGTTTGCAGACCCTGGTGTAAGGGAAGCTTGCCTCTCTGTACTCAGCTGTCCAACTTTTTTTTTTTTTTTAAAGAAACCAACCAACAGGCAGGGTCGTTTGTTTGCTGATTTGTTGTAAAGGTTTTATTTCTTTTTTTTTTTTTCCTTCATGTAAGGAGGTCTGCAGTGTAACATAGCAGGTTCTGACTGAAAAGTCCAACCTCTGCTTGCTGTGCTTTGAGCGGTTAACTGAGAAGGAAGATCATGTTACCAGAAATAAAATACTTCTGTGGAAAGAATGGCCAAGTGCATGCCATTTTGGAAGAGAGCTCTCTGAATCAGGGGTTTTGGGCTGCAGCCCAGTCGGCCTGCATGCGCACCCATGTTTCCTCCCTCCTTTAATGCCGCTTTGTGTATAAATATGGGCTTGTTTACAAATTGCATACGATGAAATGGAGTCTAATCCACCGAACCTTATGCTGCAACACATTTGTTAGACTTTAAAGTACCACAAATGCTCTTTTGGTTTTGCTGTGATAGAGGAGCAGGGCTCTCTCTCTCTCTCTCCCCCCTCCCTCCCTCTCCCTCCCTCCCTCTCTCTTTCTTTCTCTCTCCCTCCCTCTCCTGCCCTCTCTCTCACTCCCCCTCTCTCCCCCTCCTTCTCTCTCTCTCCCCCTCCCTCCCTCTCCCTCCCTCCCTCCCTCTCCCTCCCTCTCTCTTTCTTTCTCTCTCCCTCCCTCTCCTGCCCTCTCTCTCACTCCCCCTCTCTCCTCCTCCTTCTCTCTCTCTCCCCCTCCCTCTCCCTCCCTCCCTCTCTCTTTCTTTCTCTCTCCCTCCCTCTCCTTCCCTCTCTCTCCCTCCCCCTCTCTCTCCCTCCCTCTCTCTCTCTTTCCCCCTCCCTCCCTCTCCCTCCCTCCCTCCCTCTCTCTTTCTTTCTCTCTCCCTCCCTCTCCTTCCCTCTCTCTCACTCCCCCTCTCTCTCCCTCCCTCTCTCTCTCTTTCCCCCTCCCTCCCTCTCCCTCCCTCCCTCCCTCTCTCTTTCTTTCTCTCTCCCTCCCTCTCCTGCCCTCTCTCTCACTCCCCCTCTCTCTCCCTCCCTCTCTCTCTCTCTCCTCCCTCCCTCCCTCCCTTCCGCCCCGCCTCTCTCTCTTCTCCCTCCCTCTCTCTCTCTCTCTGAATGGCTTTGCCTACTCAGAGGTGCAGGGATAAATAATAAAGTGCATGATGTGAATCTAAACCTCATGAAGATTTGCCTTTTCGGTGCAAGCCTCACGTTGGAAGGATGGGAGGGCAGGATTACAGTAAAGCCTGAACTTTACTCAGGTGGAATTCTCTTCAGCAAAGGGGGCCCAGGATGGCCACTAGAGCATGGCAAGTGAGAGAGTAAAAAAAAAAAGAAAGAAAGAAAGAAAAAGACTTGGCTTTCTCGCTGTCTCTTTTTAAACAATGCATCGAGGCTTATTCCCAAGGTAATGTATTTAGCCTTGAAGTAGCAGGGAGGAAAGATACATTTCTATTCCTGTCAGCATGATGGTGCCATAATTTTAAATGACTTTAAAATGCAAAACCGCATATGGCATGACTGAGGAGTTGCCTTTTGCTGGTTTGTGTAGAAGCCGTTGCAAAATATTGGCTGGCGGCAGAGGAAAACGGGAGCTGTGTGCTTCGTACACTGAAGTTGCACATCAAAGCCTCCTATCTTGCAGACTCCAGCAAGACCATTAAGCTCTAGGGTCCTTCGCCACTGTGCTGCCAAAGCAGACTAGTGCCCATGGGCATGAGATCCAAGCCAGGAGGCCGTGTGTTCAAATCTCTTCCCGGCTGCAAACAAACCCCGTGGGTTTTAGACAAATAACTCACTTCTCCGTTTCCCTTTGGCAAAATGGGCATAACAACAATAAATACACGTACAACCACTTTTTGGTAATCAATTAACGTACAAGTCATCCTCGACTTACGACTACAATTGAATTTCTATTGTTAAGCAAGCCTTGTTGTTAAGTGAGTTTTTACAACCTTTTCTGCCACTGTTGCTAAGCCAATCACTGCAGTTGTTAAGTGAATCACATTGTTGTTAAATGAGTATGGCTTCCCCCATGGACTTTGCTTGTTGGGTGCTGGCTGGGAAGTTAGACAATAGCAATAGCAATAGCACTTAGACTTATATACCACTTTACAGTCCCCTACAGCCCTCTCTAAGAGGTTTACAGAGTCAGCCTATTGCCCCCAACAATCTAGGGTCCTCATTTTATGCACCTCGGAAGGATGGAGGGCTGAGTGGTGATCACATGACTCATAAATACATGCCACTTGCCTAGCGTCTGAATTGTGATCACATGACCATGGAGATGATGAGACGATCATAATGCGAGGATGAGTTGTAAGCAGGGGTGAAATCCAGCTGGTTCTATCTGGCTCGGGCGAATTGGTAGCGGCGGCTGTGGGAGGCTCCAGTGCACCCAGCCACGCGGACGTCATGATGTCGCTTTTTTGCGACATTTTAAGCCTCTGCGCATGTGCAGACGATGACGCACACACATTTGTGAATCAGTAGGGAAGATAAATAAATTTCACCCCTGGTTGTAAGTCACTTTTTTCAGTGCCATTGTATCTTCAAACAGTCACTAACTGAAAGGTTGTAAGTTGAAGACTACCTGTGGATTTCTACGGTCTGAAAGCCACCTCCACAAACCTTTGGATGATATAAGTATCCAAAGTCGGTGAACATGTCTGCATCCATCCAACTTGTGTTCCTCAGATGTTGCAGACCTGCACTTTCCCGCAGTCCCTGTGAACTCGGGTTAGCTATCCCTGATAGAAATGGATAAATAAATCGATGTCAATGAAGAAATAAAAATGCCAAGATAGAATTCTTTGCAATAGTGGCGAATATCTGTAGCTCAAGTGTAGGATGAAGGTGAAGGCTAGTTCTCCGAGCTTGTGGGTTGGTTTCTGAACGTTTCGTTACCAGGCTAGGTTACATCTTCAGCGGAGTTGAGGGGATGTCAGTGTCAGTGTCCTTCTGTTTATAAGGGCTTCAGGTGTGGGTGTGTCAAGTGAGGGTGACTAGGTGGCTCAAGTGGCTAAGACACTGAGCTTGTCGATCAGAAAGGTCGGCAGTTCAGCGGTTCGAATCCCTAGTACAAGTCTCCTGTGTGAGCAGGGGGTTGGACTAGATGACCTCCAAGGTCCCTTCCAACTCTGTTACTGTTACTGATAGGGTCTTGTGACAGCTGACCCACACATAAGACACACCTACACCTGAAGCCCTTATAAACAGAACACTGACACTGACATCCCCTAAACTCCACTGAATAAGATTTTTTTTAATTTTTACTTTCCATTTTTCCAATTTACATAACAATAAGCATTTTTTAACAGTAGTGGGTCATGTGTCTCTTACAGTTACCTACATTTATTTCTATACATTTTTGTTTCTCTGTTCTAACCACTTATACCACTTATCCCAAACCTCGTAAAATTCTGTTTCTTCCTTGCCTTTTATTTCTAAGGTGAGCTTATATATCTCGGCACATTCTAATATCTTATGAATAATCCTCTCGCTGGCTGGTATATTTTCAATCTCCACTGAATATGTTACCTAGCCTAGTAACAAAACATTTGGAAACCAATCCACAAGCTCAGAGAACGAACCTTCACTCTCATAGAATTCTTTGAAAGGTCCATTAACTACTATGGATTACAAGATAACCCTAAGTCCCTGGGTTTTGTTGCATTCCCAACTTGGTATCCAGAACTGTTCTGAAGAAGGAATGAGGTATGGATCCCAGAACCGCTCCGCGTGCAGGAAAAACGTGACAGCAGCCTGATTAATATTAATGGGTGAACTAACCAAGGTGGCACAAGTAATGGAGAAGCTGGCAGATTGCATTTATTTATTTCCTGCAAAATGCTGATTCTTTCACTCTGTAAATAGATTCTGGAGCGGATGTTTCTGGGGCTCGTCCCCCATCGCTGCTGTCTCCTGGGACTTCAAGGGGAAGAAACTGTCAGTGGCTGGGAGGCAGGAGGTGTCTGTGGAGAGATGAAGGGCAGCTCCCCTCCAGCAATTCTGCTTGGACTTTGGAGTGGTGAGCTTCCCTTTAGCTCTGGCTGTGCTGATGCTGTGCTGAGCAGGAAAATCATTCTTGCATTGGCATTGTAACTCCCTCCCCACCCCATGGCAGAAACCTGTGTGTGGAAGTGGGGAGGGTGGGAGTATGGCATGGGGCCTTGGAAGATAGTGGAAGAGAAGAAGGGACTGCTGGAAGGTTCTGGGTAGAATTCCTTAGCCTGGGTCAGGTCCAGTGACAGACTATAGCTAGGCAACTGGCTTGGAAACTCTTATTAGAATAGAATAGAATAACAGAGTTGGAATGGACCTTGGAGGTCTTCTAGTCCAACCCCCTGCCCAGGCAAGAAACCCTACACCACTTCAGAAAAATGGTTATCCAACATCTTCTTTAAAATTTCCAGTGTTGGAGCATTCACAACTTCTGCAGGCAGGTTGTTCCACTGATTAATTGTTCTGTTATGAAATTTCTTCTTAGTTCTTGGTTGCTTCTCTCCTTGATTAATTTCCACCCATTGCTTCTTGTCCTGCCCACAGGTGCTTTGGAGAATAGCTTGATTCCTTCTTCTTTGTGGCAGCCCCCGAGATATTGGAACACTGCTATCATGTCTCCCCTAGTCCTTCTCTTCATCAAACTAGACATACCCAGTTCCTGCAATCCTTCTTCATATGTTTTAGCCTCCAGTCCCCTAATCATCTTTGTTGCTCTTCTCTGCACTCTTTCTAGAGTCTCCACATCTTTTTTACATCATGGCGACCAAAACTGAATGCAATATTCCAAGTGTGGCCTTAACAAGGCATTATAAAGTGGTATCAACACTTCATGTAATCTTGATTCTATCCCTCTGTTTATGCAGCCCAGAACTGTGTTGCCTTTTTTGTCAGCTGCTGCACACTGCTGGCTCATATCTAAATGGTTGTCCACTAGGACTCCAAGATCCCTCTCCCAGTTACTACTATTGAGCAAGATACGATTAGCTTCGATTAGCCCTCAAACTCGTTACCCCATGGGGATCAGGAAAGATAACATTTGGGGACGCAGATAGAGGAGCTCTCACATCATTTTGATGATAGCAATAGCACTTAGACTTATATATCGCTTCGTAGTGCTTTACAGTAGGGGTCTCCAACCTTGGCAACTTGAAGCCTGTCGGACTTCAAGCTGGTTGGGGAATTCTGGGAGTTGAAGTCCTCCAGGCTTCAAGTTGCCAAGTTTGGAGACCCCTGCTTTACAGCACTCTAAGCAGTTTACAAAGTCTGCATATTGCCCCCAACAATCTGGGTCTTCGTTTTACTGATTTTGGAAGGATGGAAGGCTGAGTCAACAAGTCTCAAAGAAGGTACCGCACCATTGGCATTGCATCATGGTGGCATGAATGAACCTTGCCCTTGAGGGTTTCTAAGTCATGTTTTTGTGGCTGAGTGTGGTCAGCTAACCCAGTCAGGTATGGTTTTACCCAGGGGTGGACTGTTGGAGGTTCGGGAAAACCTCTAGCTAAGATTCAACTCCTGGCTGGCCCCGCCCACCCCACCCCACCACACCCCTCCCCTCCCAGGAGTCCCCACCCGGCCCGTTTTGGATACAGATAAATGCAGGGTGCGTGGACTCCGCAGAAGCTCGGAAAGGGCGAAAAACGGGCCATTTCCTGCCTCCAGAGGACCTCCGGAGCCTGGGGAGGCTGTTTTTGCCTTCCGGTAGGCTCGAGGGAAGCCTCTGGAGCCTGGGGAGGGCAAGAACGCCCCTCCCCCCACCATGGTGCAGGAAGCACCATGCCCACCCAGCAACCGGGCAGAGAAACCCTTGCTAAAATTTTTGAAGCCCACCTCTGGGTTTACCCCAAAGCCATAAATATACCATGATTTAATACAGGGGAAAATCTAGTCCTACACCTCCACCTTCACCCTAAAATTATAGGGAAATCTCCATGAGAGTATTAGAACCATCTAGCCCAGCAGCCTTTATCGCAGTGTTTCCTAACCTTGGCGGCTTAAAGATGGGTGGACTTCAAGTGCCAGAATTCCCCAGTGAGCCATGCAAATCTTAAAGCTGCCTAGGTTGGGAAATACAGCTTTATCCAGACAGCCAAAAATATAGGAGTGTACGCAATGGGGGTGAGACCTGTCAAAATTTCAAGATGATGATTGCAACCATGTGATTCAAACATCAACCCTGGTTTTAGATGTGATGCATTTAAAAAAGGGGTGGGGTATCCATCATTCATTTGGGCCATTGTTTTGAGTTTTGGACAAACGAACCCCCCCCCCTCGAATTTCCCTTCAAATTCTGTCAACAGGTTATGATGGCAACTTCCAACCATGCCAAGTTGATTTGCTAGTTATTGATATTTTAATATATGTTGCACTAAATTCGTGTTTGTTTAATGATGGCTTGCTGAACATGACATACCTCGGTGCATCTGTAACACAAAGCATAAGGTCTTTTGCGTGGATTAGTTAATAGCCCAAAATCACCAGTATGCATTCTCATCCTTTGAGGAGAGAAATATAAAAACTTTGCGCCACGACACTATTTTCAGAAATGAAATGAAGGTGTCTTTTCAAACCACAGGAAAAGGAAAAATGCTTGCTTTGTCCCTTGACACTCATCTATCATCTACGTCTGTCTGTCTATCTGTCTGTCTATCTATCTAGTATCTATCTATCTATCTATCTATCTATCTATCTATCTATCTATCTATCTAGTTTCCCTGAAAATAAGACCCTGTCTTATATTTTTTTGAATCCTGAAATAAGCGCTTATTGCCATGCGCTCAAAATCCCGATTGGGATTATTATCAGGGGATATCTTATTTTGGAGGAAACAGGGTATCTATCTATCTATCTATCTATCTATCTATCTATCTATCTATCATCTATCTATCTATCTATCTATCTATCTATCTATCTATCTATCAATTAATCACCATCACTGGTTTCTAAGGCAGCACCTTCATCAATATATTAAATTGGCTCTCTACTAGGCATCTTATAGAATGAGTCTGGGCTACCATTTTAGGTAAATTTAGCTCTTGGGTAATAAAAGTTTGTCCACTCCTCCCATACACTGTTCTGGATCCTGCAACCTTAACACTGAGATGAGCTATCCAGTCACACCTGTGACATAGGTGGCTATATAAATTTGATAAATAAATTAATAAAATAATTGTTCTTGTTAAGTCTGAAACAAACAACACCTTGTTAAAGGACAATGTACCAGTATAAACCCAGCCATTTCCCCTAAAATGGACAGTTCATTTAGTTCCCATCACCAACACCTGGGGACATGGTGGCTCAGTGCCTAAGATGCTGAGCTTGTCAATTGAAAAGTCAGCAGTTCAGCAGTTCGAATCCCTAGTGCTGCGTAATGGGGTGAGCTCCCGTTACTTGTCCCAGCTTCTGCCAACCTAGCAGTTCGAAAGCACGTAAAAAATGCAAGTAGAAAAATAGGGACCACCTTTGGTGGGAAGGTAACAGCATTCCGTGCGCCTTTGGCGATTAGTCATGCTGGCCACATGACCACAGAGACGTCTTCGGACAGCGTTGGCTCTTCGGCTTTGAAACGGAGATGAGCATACCGCCCCCTAGAGTCGGGAACGACTAGTACATATGTGCGAGGGAAACCTTTACCTTTACTAACACCTGGAGGCAATCCTACAGTTCATCAATCTATCTGTCTTTCAGAGAAACCTAACCTTTTTATCAGCAGGACTCTCATATGGCTGTGAGTTCCATATATAAAATTCTGTGAGTACTTTTTCGGGAAGTGAGGTGGGGTCAGATATTTTACATGTAGAAGACTGGTGGGGATTAACTCCCGGCATTTCCAAATAGGATTGCTAACAACCTTCGTTTGATACCTTGGAGAGTTGCAACCCTCAATTATGGAAGATAATACTCAGCTAAATGGATGAAAAGTCTGACTGTGTAAGGCAGCTTCCTGTGTTCATAATCAATTTCATTAAGAGAGAGAGAGAGAGAGGGAGAGTGGGAGGGAAAGAGAGAGAGAGAGAGAGAGAGACAGAGATCCTGTTCTGAAACCTATAAACAAGAAGGTATGATTTACTGAGTTTACAGCCTTGGTTAAAATCTGATGATCAAATTGTGTTGAGTTTATTCTTTTATAACATTTGACTCTTCTTCACTAGGTATAATGTACATCTAAAACATTTTAAAGTTTCAAATTGAAAAACCTTGTCCCAGCATCTCCAGGGTGAACATTGTATCACCACCGTTTGTGTTAACAGGCAGATCAAGAAAGCGATAAAATAATAATAATAATAATAATAATAATAATAATAATAATAATAATAATAATAATAATGCAACTACACAAGGCTTTCCCACCTCTGGTCCAACTGGAAACAGTGTTCAGGAAACTTGTGGCAAAGGAAGCCAAAGGTTAAATCCATTTGATCTACTTTGTAACCACAAACGGGGAATGGCAACTAAATGTAGTGACAATTGTGCTTCTATCTTCCAAATCAAGTTGGCACAAAGAAAGGAACTGAAGGTACCTTGTCAAACTCAATAGGACTCAGTCATAATTTCCTACAAAGGAATATTCAACCTGTTCTGATTTCAGTTGCAGCTCTAGTTTCAAAATAAGCCTCTCCTGAAGAAACACACAACTCATTCATGAAGATGGAGAAGCTTCATGTCTTGACACTCAGAAAATACTGTAAGTTCAGAATTCAGGATTTTCAAGTTCAAAGCTGTTTTGCCAGGTGTATGTGATTGTAGTTATATGCTGCAATAAACACCTAGGCATTATTGAGGATCAGTCTGGGACAGTGATATCTCCCTCTCTCTTTCTCCCTCTCTCCCTCACTCACTCTCTCTCCCTCCCTCCCCCCCCTCCAGTTCAGCCTTGGAAAAATAGAAAAGAATATAGTTTGGATCTTCCTGCCCAAAGTCTTGAAGTGTTGTGTATTTAAATATTGTGCAGTTCTAAAATACAAGAGAGTAATTGCACAAGAGGAAGGCTTTTTACTGAGAAAGCCTCTTATTCATCTGTAATCATCCTAAGGAGTTTATTTTAGAAAGGGGATATTTAGAAAAAATATCAAGTGATGCCAACAATCCGAAACACAAAATCAAATTCGTAAATTGTAGCTGAACTCCTCACTTGTTACCTGCTTGGATGTTGTTAGGTAGGTCCCCTTTGCTTCTTTTTCTCATCAGGAATAGACTCCATTTTTAAAATGATAATGATGATGATGATGATGTCAGGCCTGGAAGCCATCTTTTGCATTGGGCCTTCAGGCCTGCCACATTTACTACTGTGGGAAATTGGGAGGGGGGATTGTATGGAGCAAGGGTGATATGTAGTCATAATAACATTCTTTTCTCAGAGAGTCAAGGACATCTTGCCCTGCACCTGGAGGGCTGGAACTGGGAGGCATCTCCAGTTGGGATGGTGCTTTGATTGGACCATGTGGGTGCAGGGGAAGGAACTTGGACTTTCCGTTGGGTGGGGAAAACCTGGGAGCTTTCAGATTCAGGTTTTACCAGATGTGCCAATATGACATCTCTAATAAAATGGAACTTTGAAGAACTTCAAGCCTCGGAGTCTTCTTTCAGTGGGAGTATTTCTTGGAACCTTGACAGATGATATCCATTCAGTCATGTCCAATTCTTGGTGATTCTATGGGCCAGGCTTCGGCACATCTTCCAATCTCTTTTTTAAAAAATAGCCATGGATAATTGAAAGGCAATCTCTTTCGGAAGAAAGTTGCTTTGCCCAATCAGTTAAATAGCTCTATGTTTTGGACTCCTTGGGCCACCAAGAAAACCCTAAATTACCTAATTGCTAAAGCCACCCTCTTAATAACCCTTGCTGGAATGCTACTTAGAGGAAGAATACAATCATGCTTGAGTTTTCACTAGCGCGGCTATTGTAGTAAAAGAGTTACAAAGGAGGAGATATTTTTGGAAGATGAAAGATGAATTTTGTCTCTTCACAGCTCTCAGCAAGGAGTCAATTTACCAAATGGTGTAGGTGGCACTCTTGTGGATAGGAAAAAGATCCGTTTGTTGTACTAATTCACAAGGATACACAATCTCTATGGCAAGCGCTGGTTGCATCCCCATGCCTCCAGTCGCCTCCTACCTGTCTAAAAAGCCTTTGGAAGTAATACTCCACATGCTCACTGTTCTCTGTTGGATTGGTCTTCCAATCAATACTGTTACTGAGCATAATGTTGAGGACAGGTCCTGACCCCATGCTGCACAAGCATGCCACAATTGCACTGAATCGGGGTGGTATTCACTTACCTTTGCTACCGGTTCGCAAATGTGAGCCTGCAGAGCATCAAAATGCATGCACAGAGCATCAAAAACAGGACATGATGACGTCCGGGCAGGTGGGCGGAGCCTCCAGCTGCCACCGCTACCAGTTTACCCGAACCGGATAGAACCAGCTGAATACCACCACTGCACTGAATGAAGACTTTGCGAGTTCCTTCTCCTGGTGTATGCCTCCATCAATGTGACTGCCATTTTATTTGATTAGTGTTGGAAACATCTGCAGAGCTCAGATGGACAAAGAGGGCAAAGTACGCAGAGACATTTGGCATGATTTGTTTTTCCTCCCCGGCAATTGCTTAGAAGGAACTAAAACAAACAAAAAAAGGAGCACAATTCTTCAGTGGCCTTGCAAGAACACATCTCATTCTCTTTGTGGCTGTTGCCATTGCCCTCTCTTGTCTGGAGGTCAATCCACCCAGCAGGCTGGAAAGAGGCAGCTGTGAACAGGAGGCTTCCTGCCTCTGTAACTGCTCACTTGCTCAGAGAGACAAGTGTGCGGCCAGCCATAATAGGAAAGAAGAAAAGCAATGGGGCCCCTGATCCCTGTAGATCCCCAGCAGATCCCCAGCAAGGCTGATCCTCAATGTAATCTCAATACTCTCCCATGACTTTGAGCTCTATACCTCTTGGGCATCAAGAGCTTTTCTGCTTCTTCCTTGAGATCCTCAATATTGTAGTCAGTTTTTCCCCTCTTGCTGCACCTCCTACACTTTGGAAGAGCTTCTCAACACATGATATATCTCCATCAGGAGTGGTATCCACTTACCTTCCGTATCGGTTCGCAAATGTGAGCACTCGTGCATGTGCACATCCTTCCACACATGTGCTTTGCTTGTGTGTGTAGCTTACATGCATGCATGCGGCTAAAAAATGTACCTAAATAGGATGCCATAGAGCCGGGGCGGGTGGGAGGGACCACCTGTGATTTCCGCTACCAGTTCAGGTGAACCAATCCGAACCGGCTGAATACCACCTCTGATCTCCATTCTGTTCCTTGAGCAAAGTTGACATCAGGCCCCAACAAGACAAATGCATATAATTAGTTCTGAGCAGTTTCCTTTATTGTTCCTCACTTATGGACACAAATCTTGCCAAACTAAAGCAACTATTTGCATTGCTACTGGTATACTCTGGGAACAGTTAGGAAGGATCCCAGGAGTGGTGCTGTGGCCTAGTGATGGAGCTCTCGCCTCACAATCATGAGGCTGTGAGTTCGATCCTAGGTAGAGGCAGATATTTCTCTCTCTGGGCACAATGAGAATATATCTGCTAAGCAAAACTCCGTATCGGCGACAGGAAGGGCATCTGGCCATTAAACACTTTGCTAGTTCCATTCAGTTGCCCAGACTCCACCCTGCAAGGGATTATGGAGTCGTCAACAGATGATGATGAGTTAGGAAGGATCCACCTTTAGCCCTCTTCCTCTAAGCTATGCTGTCTCTTTGCTCCCTGGAATGCAGCCCCTCCCTTCTGGGAATCCAGAGTACATTCCACCACAGTTATTCAATGTTTATTGCAGGTCAAGCCAGGGAAGCCAATTTTGAATGTCAGTTTTGACTGCTTGTGCATGTGGTGTTTCTGAAAAGAGAGGCTGATGACTGAATCTACAGGGGTAACTGTAAGACTGATAAAAAAAAATCAGGAGGCAACTGGACTTGCTTGTTTTTTATTTGAAGATGTTTCACTTCTCATCCAAGAAGCTTCTTCAGCTCTGACAGGATAGTGAGGAATGGAAAAAGCTGTAAAAGCACCTTTGGGACAACCATGACCTGGATGACTTAGAATCTCTACAGACTATGGCAGCGGTCACCAACTGGTGGTCCGTGGACCATTGGTGGTCCATGAGAAAATGTTGGTGGTCTGCAGAAAAATTATTTGCATTTTTAATATTGCACTAAATCAGGGGTCCTCAAACTATGGCCCCGGGACGAATACATGCAATGAATGTTTGTGTTGCTGCAGAGAGTCTCCCCCTTCGAGGTCTTTTTGTGTGGGTCGGAAGGGGGCAGAAATTCCGACTTGGGGTCTGCTTCGGCCTCCTGGTGCAGGGTTTTGGGCGAAGGCTGGAGGGAAGTGTCACTGGTGGCGAAGAGCCGAAGGGCCTTGTTCCTGTGGGACTGCATCATGGCCTGGAACTGGCTGACCATCTCAGCCTGCTGAGCCTCCAGGCGCCGGTACCTGGCCTTGCACTCCTCTACTTGGAAAGCCTATGCTCGTAGTCCTCAGTGAGGTGCTTCTGCTGAGCCTCCTTCTCGGTCAGATCCAATTTGAACTGAGCTATTTTGCCAACTCTTTCTTGTAGTGGCTGCTTAGCTCCAACAACTGCTTCCTGTTGGGGCCCTAAGGAACCCAGGCAGGGAGGTGAGGAGTTGACCATGCCCACCCTAGGTGGTCACATGACCACCTAGCCACGCCCACCAAGCCAATCATTGGCAGATCATATTAGTGGTCCGCTGGATTTAAAATTATGAACTTAGTGGTCCCTGAGGTCTGAAAGGTTGGTAACCCCTGGACTATAGTACCACCTTGTGATTGAAACTCTGCCTCTTTTTTATGTGTGTTGCATACATGATGCTCATTAAAAAAACAGGTGGAGCTTTGTTTGCACTATCATGGCTGCTATTGAATTTTTTTTTACTCTGCACTGGATACCTCTGGGATGTATACTTCAGTATATGAACACTATATTTACAAGACACAGGAATACCACTCCCATCCCATTCCAGCAGTCAATAATTGGAAGATAAAGAAAATGGCCCCATTAATTGCTATAACACTACATGAGACATAAGCAACATTATTAAATAAGTGAATGGAGACCATGTCCAAAAGCAATCCAATTTTTGTTTTGTCTGGCCTTACTTTGCAAACTGTAGTTCTAGGTTTGGGAAAAGTAATGCATCTCAGCTCTTTTTCCTGGACATTTGCTCCTTTAATTTCATCTGGCCAGGGTTGCAGAAGGCAGAAGGAATAGCCTTGAAGGACAGGAAGAAGGGCTGCTATCAAGGCAAGGGTCAGAGAAGAGGAACCCAAGGTTGGACAAGAAAATAGCTTTCAGGAAGGAAAGATGAGGTCCATACGTGAAAGGTCCAATTAAAGTGATTTATTGCTAAAGAGCCTAAAGTATGCGGAGGAATCCTCTCAGCTAATGATTAGAACCTGCTTGGAGTTACATAAGGATCCGTGGAATTCAAGTGGAGTCAGATTTAGTCTGATTGTGACTATGTAGGGATTCTAGGCTGGTCCCTCTTTTTACTCCATCCCAAGGTTTTGACACTTCTTCTCCTACAATAACTGGAGAAAATGTCCCAGACAAGCCCCTGCCTAGTTTACACAAAGATAAATTGAGGAAGGGGGAAGCACATTCTGACTTGCAGGGAGGGGTGCTATTCAGCAGGTTCTGACAGGTTCTGGAGAACCGGTAGCGGAAATTTTGAGTCATTCGGAGAACTGGCAAACACCACCTCTGGCTAGCTCCAGAGTGGGGTGGGAATGGGGATTTTGCAATATCCTTCCCCCAAGAGTGAGATGGAAATGGGGATTTTGCAGTATCCTTCCCCTGGAGTGGGGAGGGAATGGAAATTTCACAGTATCCTTCACCTGGAGTGGGGTGGGAATGAACATTTTACAGTAACCTTCCCTTGGATTGGGGAGGGAATGGGGATTTTGCAGTATCCTTCTCCTGGAGTGGGGTGGAAATGGAGATTTTGCAGTATCCTTCCCCTGGAGTTGGGTGGGAATGGAGATTTTGCAGTATCCTTCCCCTGCCACACCCACCAAGCCATGCCCACAGAACCGGTAGTAAAAAAAATTGAATTCCACCACTGGGCTTGCAGGGCTTAATTTCTGTAAAAATTGCTGCTGTAAAAATAGCCTTGGCCTACATGTCATTGGTTTCCTAGTCTGATTTACCTGGTAGAGTGTGAACTTTGGGGTTGTGCATGTGTATTCAAGAACTCAAGATTCAAGAGGTCATGAACAATTAGATGCGATGCTCTGGAAACAGCTTCTTCTATTGTACATCAGTTCAGAGGTTGTTCCTCTCAATCCTTAAACCCAAGGCTAAGTCACGTTCTATTCCTCTTCAAGGCGTTTTGTGTAAACAAGCTCCAGAAACTTTTTTCCCCTTTTAATCGTCTTTGCTGTGGCTTCCCTATTAGTGCCTAAACCAACAATCCAAGGCTGGAGTTTTGTGTAGATTTTTAGGTTAAAATCCAGAAGGTTGCATTGTTTATTTTGCTTCAGGCAACAGAAGTCTGTCCTGAAATTGTTTTGACTTGTCCCTGATTCCAGTTTATTCCTGAGTTGGGAAAAAACCCTATAAAGAATCCTTGAGAGATTTTTAAGTAGCTAAATTTCAGAAATTTCTAACAAAACTTTGCAAACTTGTCACTAAAACTACCTTCTTGTGTCTCTAGATGGGGGAAAAACATTCTTTTTAAAAGGAGTATCAAGGGATTAAGAACAAAATCAGAACATTAAGAGCCTCTTTTGTTCAAAAGCTTTAAAGTGGTGGAATGGAAGTATTGCATCCAGGATGATTAAAACAAACATTTTTAACAAAAGGTCTTGCTTATGATAGGATTAGCACTGTTCACATTGCTGTCCTATATTCTCAATATTTTAATGGTGTTTTGAAGGTGACCACAAAGCATGCAAGTCTGGAGGATCCAGGAGGAATATTATTGATGGATATCCCTCAGCTTTGTGATCAGATCTACTAGAAAACGTTTTTCATCAAGCTATTGTTGGAAGAAATACCCTTCTGGGTTCAGCTCCAAGTGGGGAAAAAGACACTAGAAACATGGAGACTGCTTGGAAAGATGGTTTAATGGTGGACAGGATCACATAGCTTGAGTTCCTGAACAGAAACGGGGGGTGGGGGGAGATACAGCGAGTCCCCGGGTTTTATTCTTTCTCTGGCTTTGAACTTCCTGGGGCCCCGAAAGAGTATCCTGATTGGTTCTCAGACTCCCAGGGGGTTGGGGTCTTAGCTAGCCTTGCTGTCTGATGTAATCTTCCCAAGTGCCATGTGGTGAGTTTCTGTCCTAGATGGGTCCCATTGTGTTAGTTTCTGTTGCTATTGTGTTGCAGATGGGTCCTATTGTTAAAGATGGGAGGGAATTGAGTTTCTGCCTCTGGCCCATTAACAAAGGGGGGAGGGGCAGGAAGGTGGGAGTTGCTTTGTCTTTAAAACATGTTTCTCCATTTCTCAACCAGGGAAACATAATATTCTGCCTTTTTAATATTTCCTAAAATATTTCATTCTTCTAGGAAAGGGGTGGGTGCTAACTTCCTACACTATAATGGTATATCAATATAGGAGACTATTTTCACCTCAGGTGCTCTCTGAACTTGTTTGTTTTCTTGCAGATGTTTAATTACCCAAACTAGGTAACATCATCAGCACTGATGTAATTTGAAGTAAGAAAGAGAAAGAAATCAAAGAGAAAGTTAAAAAGGGCAAGAAAGAAAAGAAAAAAGAAAAAGGGAAAAAGGGGTTTCCAATCAGCAATAAATGTAGATATTGTCTTTTCTCCAATTCAAGTCAATTTGGCCATCTGAGCAAGTTCCATCATCTTCCCCAAGAATTCCTCCATTGTGGAGGGTACTGAGGGTTCCATTTTTGTGCATAAAATAATCTTGCTGTAGTGATCATATACAGAAACAAATTCCATGACTTTCCCCCCTACTGTTTGTCTATCAATCCCAGAAGAAAACCCCCTGTTTCAATCGTATGTTAATATTTTAAATCCTATGAATCAGTGTATGTTTCTGAATCTAGATTTATTTATTTATTTAGGTTCTTTTTTACATGTCCAGCAAACAACATAAAATATCCCTTCTTGTTGCTCCCTTTCCAACATAAATTAAAATGCCTTTATACATTCTAGACATTTTTACTGGTGACATATAGCAACAGTACATCATGTTATAAAAATTCTCTTTAAGATTATATAACATAATGTACATTTTAATCCTTTCAGCTGCTTATTTTCCCAGAATGTTACCAGCCATAAATTCTTTTGTCTACTTTAAATCTTTCTAATAATTGTAAATAGGAGAACCATTGATAATTATATTCCTGCCACCAGTTCTTCTCTAGATTTTATTTTATATTCCTCCAGGCAAAATTTTACCGCCTCACAATAAATTAGCCATTTTTTGTTTGCAATTATTTCTCATCTATAAAATGCTTCTTGGGCTAAGAGCCACAAAGGAATTTTCAGGCACAATCTGGGTCTGGGTCTATTCTATATTCTCATAATGAATTTTAAAATCTACATTAATCTTGTCTTAGCTATGCCACAAATATCCATGCCACCCAAATGCCAAGTTGTGTTCATCTAGCTCCAAAAGCCTTCTATTTCTCAGCAACACACTATTTTTTCCACCCATATGAAACAGCAAGCTGCAAAATACAATTTCAAATCACGTCTCCTCTTCTTTCCCTTACATCTTGTAACACCTTTGCTTTGCATCTTGTAACACCTTATATTTAACTTGCAGTTTTTTCCCCCCTCTGCCACACAAATTTAGATATGTCCTTCTGCCACTGTTTAAATGGTGCATCAGTTGTCAAAACAGCTATGGTCTGAAACAAAAACATCATTCTAAGCAAGAGAACCATTTTTAATCACAGAAATTTCCCCCAGCAATGACCATTTTCATCACATCTCCCCTTTGCCCCCTCCCCAAACCCCCCTGAGTAGATCCGAAAGAGATGCTGAAAAACAGAACCCAAAGAAGGAGTTAAAATGCTTTGCAACAAAAGGGAAGTATTTGGCCATGTTTTATCAAAAAAAAAAAAAAAGAGAGAGAGAGCGAGAGTGAGAAGGAGAAGGAGAAGGAGAAGGAGAAGGAGAAGGAGAAGGAGAAGGAGAAGGAGAAGGAGAAGGAGGGGAAGCAGCCATTGATGGAATGGTGTAATAACAGAAAAGTGGAGAAAGGGAAATTTCTTACTCTCATGAATTGCTGTCTTATCATCCCTCCCCCCACCCTTCTCTATAATTCTTTCTCTCCCTCTTTTATAACATATTCATTTATTTCTAAAATTTCTGTGCTGCTCTATTCCAGACAGGCATTGAAAGGCATAATAAAATGGCGTTCCACCTTTTGGGGGAGTTTTTGCCTTGCACACTTATTTATTTAGCGTACAGCGATGTTACATTAGCCAGGAGACTACAGTATTATTACAAAGTAATTGTTTGGCTGCCGACAATTGGCCAGTGCGTTCTGTTCATGCTAATGTACTATCCAGAGTTCACTACATTGGGTGGATCAACTTCACACTCATAAGACTTGACAACTTTCTGCAGCATCATCTGGGGTTTTTCCCACCACCAATGTCACCTCGTATTTTGGCGCTACCTTTGGGCAGGTCCCACACCGGTTGAATTTATACTGCTGCTCAAAGTGCTGTCCCCCCCCCCAATGAGACCCATATATCAACTTGCATGAAGCATGCTTTCGAACTGCTTAGTTGGCAGAAGCTGAGGCAAGTTACAGGAGCTCACTCCATCACTTGGTGCTAGGACTCGAACCGCCAGAGCACAGACCTTCTCCATTGTCATTAAGCCACTGAGCCACTGTACGTCTTTTTGCCTTGCACAATTTAGCATTAAGCCAAAGTCCTGGACTTCAATGGCTGTGCTGGTTGAGACTTCTGGGATTCAGGACACTTACGAGGCATCGAGTTGAAGAATGCTGGAGGTAGCAGCATCCAACTCTGATCATTGCAGCCTTTTGCCCATTTTAGTTCTACTTAATCCAATACGAGACTTATTTACTAATAGGTAGTCCTTGGTTTACGACCATTTGAGGGGTCCTTGGTGTTTTCTGAGCTTGGTTGTTTCCTTGCAGACGTTTCATTATCCAAACTAGGCAATGTTACTTAATTTGGATAATGAAATATCTGCAAGAAAACAAGCCAATTTAGAGAGCACCAAGGACCCCTCATTTCAAACCCGAGCTACACATATTCTCCTTTATTGGTTACAATCATTTGTTTAGTAGCCGTTCAAAGTTACAACGGCACTGAAAAAAGTGATTTATGACCAGGTCTCACACTTATGACTGTCGCCGCATCTCCACAGATATGTGATCAAAATTTGGAAAACCAGCATGTATTTTATGATGATTGCAGTGTCCCGGGATCACATGATCACTATTTCCCAATCGGCTTCCGACAAGCAATGGGGGAACTGGAATCCACTTAACAATTAATCACTCACTTAACAACTGCAGTGATTCACTTAAAAGCACGGCAAAAACAAGTTTTGAAACTGGACATGATTCTGTAGGAAGTTAGCAGCCACCCCTTTCCTAGAGGAATGAAATATTTTGGGAAATATTAAAAAGGCAGAATATTATGTTTCCCTGGATGAGAAATGGAGAAGCATGTTTTAAAGACGAAGCAGCTCCCATCTTCCTGCCCCCCCCCTTGTCAATGGGCCAGAAGCAGAAACTCAATTCCCTCCCATCTTTGTCAATGGACCATCATCTGCAACACAATAGGACCCATCTAGCAACAGAAACTAACACAATAGAACCCATCTAGCAAGAGAAACTCACCACATGGCACCTGGGAAGATTACGTCAGCCAGGAGGCTAGCTAAGACCCAAACCCCCTGGGAGTCTGACAATCAATCAGGATACTCTTCCTGGGCCCCAGGAAGTTCAAAGCCAGAGAGGGCATAAAATCAAGGCACACTCAGCATTTCGCCCCTTTTTCTGTTCAGGAACTCAAACAATGTGATCCTGTCCACCATTAAACCATTTTCCCAAGCAGTCTCCATGTTTCCAGTGTCTTTTTCCCCACTCGGAGCTGAACCCAGAAGGATATTTCTTCTAACAATTCAATGAACAAGTGCCTTGCTTAGCAGTGGAAATTCTGGTCTCAGTTGTGGTCATAAGTCAAGGACTACCTGTACTTCAGAGCACAAACTGAGTCACTGCATTCATTCCATATAGGAGAGGTTGGTATATTCGGTCATTTAGTGAAGATTTGTAGCCTTTCTACAAGGAACCCTTTTCTTTTTTTTCCTGCAGCCAAATGTGAGAAGAAAGTTAAGAAAGGACAGATTCTACTGCCATAATTTTCAGACTGCAGCGTAGCACTGCTTCTCCAATAATAATATCAGTTTGGATTAGATCATCTCAAGGGCAGCTTTCAGATCTGGGGGAGTTACTACCGATTACACACGTCTGATTACTTTTATATATCCTGTGATAAAAACATCATTTTGATTCTATTATCTTCTATTTACAGGATATAATATATGTTTGTATAGCTCGTGGCAGGAGTTTAGTTTTCTTTTTTTTCCTTTTTGTGCAAAATATTTTTTGACACATTTCTCTTTGTTCATAGTCCTGGAGAAGAATAGAAGTTACAGCTAATCCCTTTTCCCTAATAGCACCGGAAGATATTCTTCTTTTGAACTCCAAAACTGTTCCAAATATACAAAACTAGACCTTCAGTGATAACATTCAGTGATAAAGAACTGATAGCCTATGTGAAAATATTTATGAGTTCATGTAATGCAGTTAGGATGGAAAAATGGAAGCTTCTCTTTCTCCTTCTCCTCCCCCTCCCTCTCCCCCTCCCTCTCCCCCTCCTCCCCTCCCTCCTGCCCTCCTCCCCCTCCCCTCCCCTCCTCCTTCCCCTACCTCTTACCCCTCCTCCTCTTCCTTCTTCTCCTCTCCTCCTCCCCATCCCCTCCCCCTCCTCTTTTTCCTTCTTCTTCTTCTCCCCCACCCTCTCCCTCTTCCCCTCCTCCCCTTCCCCTCCCTCTCTCCCCTCCTCCTCCTTCTCTTCCTTCCTCCTTCTCCTCCCTCTCTCTCTCCCTCTTCCCCTCCTCCCCCTCCCCTCCTCCTTCCCCTCCCCTCCTCCTCCTCTTCCTTCTTCTCCACCTCCCCCTCCCTCTTCCCCTCCTCCCCTCCCCTCCCCTCCTCCTCTCCCTCTTCATTCCTCCTCATCCTCCCCCTCCCTCTCCCTCTTCCCCTCCTCCCCTCCCCTTCTCCTCTCCCTCTTCATTCCTCCTTCTCCTCCACCTCCCTCTCCCTCTTCCCCTCCTCCCCTCCCTCCTGCCCTCCTCCCCCTCCCCTCCCCCTTCTCCTACCTCTTATCCCTCCTCTTCTTCCTTCTTCTCCTCTCCTCCTCCTCCTCCTCCCCATCCCCTCCCCCTCCTCCTTTTCCTTCTTCTCCTTCTCCTCCCCCACCCTCTCCCTCTTCCCCTCCTCCCCTTCCCCTCCCTCTCCCCCCTCCTCCTTCTCTTCCTTTCTCCTTCTCCTCCCCCTCCCTTCCCTTTTCCCCTCCTCCCGCTCCCTTCCTCCTTCCCCTCCCCCTCCTCCTCTTCCTTCTTCCCCTCCTCCCCTCCCCCTCCCTCTCCCTCTTCCCCTCCTCCCCTTCCCTCCTCCTCTCCCTCTTCATTCCTCCTTCTCCTCCCCCTCCCTCTTCCCTTCCTCCCCTCCCCTCCTCCTCTCCCTCTTCATTCCTCCTTTTCATCCCCCTTCCTCTCCCTCTTCCCCTCCTCCCCTCCCTCCTGCCCTCCTTCCCCTCCCCTCCTCCTTCCCCTACCTCTTACGCCTCCTCCTCTTCCTTCTTCTCCTCTCCTCCTCCCCATCCCCTCCCCCTCCTCCTTTTCCTTCTTCTCCTTCTCCTCCCACACCCTCTCCCTCTTCCCCTCCTCCCCTTCCCCTCCCTCTCTCCCCTCCTCCTCCTTCTCTTCCTTCCTCCTTCTCCTCCCTCTCTCTCTCCCTCTTCCCCTCCTCCCCTCCCCCTCCCCCTCCCCTTCCTCCTTTTCCTACTCCTTCTCCTCTCCTACCCTCTCCTCCTCCTGCCCTTCCCCTTCCCCTCCCTCTCCTCTCTCCTCCTCCTCTTCCTTCTCCTCTTTCTCCTTCTCTAAATTTGTAACTGCAACTTGTGATAGGGAATTCCACAGGATAATTAGGCACAGAGTAAGTGGAGCTGTTACCAGCCTGATTATTGGATTTCCTGAATTGGCACAATGATAGGCATCTTCCTTTGTCTGGTGTCGGCATCCTTCCTTCCCGTCTGAACCTGATTTTAAAATCCTCCTCCTTCCTTATGCCCATCCTGAGATCAGCTGTGCCAATTCCCTTGGACGCAGGGAGAAAAGTCTGTCCACAATCTGTCCTCCCACCTTCTGATTTGTGTCTGCGCGCGGGTGAGTGTGTTTTGTGTGACTTTGGGCCAGCTCCTCATGATCCCCAGATTAGGAGGTTCAGCCCCAGGGATTCTTTTGTTTGTGTGTTGCCCGTCTCCAGCGCACTGAATAAATGATGAACGACAGAGGTCAGGCAGCAACTAAGCCTCCACAGGGAAGGCAGCTCCTGCTGGCTGAACACGGCTTCCCACTTAGCAGTCGTGTGTACAGATCTCTGCACTGAGATTTTCCAAGATTTTTTTCCCCCTCCCTGAGTTGCGTCCATCTCCCTCCTTCCTTCCTTCCTTCCTGCTTGGCTGGGCTTTTGAGAGGCGTCCTATTTCCTGGAGCAACTTTCAAGATGGCTAAGTTTATAGGAGCACCCGGCCAGGCCTCTGGAGAAACATTCCTCTGCTTGGGCAATCAAGTGTGCCAAGTCTGGCTGTTTTCTCCACCCCGGCATGAGCCGCAACACTATGAGTCAGTGCGCCAGCTCCTGAAATAATAATGAAGAAATGCTGGGGGCTTGGAAAGGACAGAAGCGAGGAACCAGGTTTTGGAAGTGGGGGGTGGGGAGAGAAGAGGACACCGAGTCCCTCGCCTTCTGCAGAGGCCGTATCCTGTAGGCTTGGCATCTGAGGAGAAGGGGTGGGTGGGATGTACATCCAATGTGATTGGAAGGGTCTCCGACATTGCCAGTTTCTCTTCCTTGTGATTGCCCACAACTTAGAATAGACACCCAAACTTTTATAGACGTCAGCCACAGCAGGCATTTAACCTGATGGTTGGTAGTGCTGGAAGGTTTGATACAAAATGTTGGAGAGCTATTAGGATAACAATAAAAAAAAACAAAACCAGCATAATCTAAAACACTTAAATCCAGAATGTAGAGGCTTCCCAGCATACATTTTGGTAAGCATATCGTAAAACAGATACTCCTGCAGCAATCTATAATTTCCCCCCTATTGTGTGGTTATGTTGCTTTCGCCCAGACAGCCTATCTTATGAACAGTTCCATCATGAGCGTATCAGACTTAATGCGTTTTTTTTTCAACCTAATAGTGTCTCAAATTTCCAACATGCATCCACCCATTTTTGCCAATTTATTAGTATTGCTTTCATTTCTGTTTAAAATCATTTTGATCTGACTAGTACTGTTGGGATTGTTAGCATTATATTATTTATTTTTGGGTGGATGCTGGTTAACAATAACTGGGATGGTAACTGCCAGTGGAGTTAATCACATTTCACCAGTGGGAGTTTAGGTTACAGATATATGTTTTCAAGAACTGGGTTTTTCTTTCTGCTTTGGAGTGAGTGAGGTATTTATTTATTTATTTGTTAGATTTGTTAGGAATTATACCTATCCGTTCCACCTCCAGTTTTTCCTAGTAACAACATTCCTGTGAAGTAGGCTGAAATAAATGAATATTCATTTGATAAATGGATAGAAAAATAGATAGATAGATAGATAGATAGATAGATAGATAGATAGATAGATATTAATAGATAGATAGATATCGATAGATAGATAGATAGATATCAGTAGATAGATAGAAAGATAGTGATAGATAGATAGAAGATAGATAGAAGATTGATAGATAGATATCAGTAGATAGAGATAGATAGATAGATAGAAAGAGATAGATAGAAGATAGATAGAAGATAGATAGATAGAAAGATAGATATCAGTAGATAGATATAGATAGATAGAAGATAAATAGAAGATAGATAGATAGAAAGATAGATAGATATCAGTAGATATAGATAGATAGATTAGATAGGTAGGTAGAAAGATAGATAGATAGATATCAGTAGATAGATATAGGTAGGTAGATAGATAGATAGATATCAGTAGATAGATAGAAAGATAGAGATAGATAGATAGATAAAAGATAGATAGATTGATAGAAGATTGATAGATAGATATCAGTAGATAGAGATAGATAGATAGAAAGAAAGAGATAGAAGATAGAAGATAGATAGATAGAAAGATAGATAGATATCAGTAGAGATAGATAGATAGAAAGATAGATAGATATCAGTAGAGATAGATAGATAGAAAGATAGATGATAGATAGATAGAAAGATAGATGATAGATAGATAGATAGATAGATAGATAGATAGATAGATAGATAGATAGATAGATATTATCAAGGAGAGAAACGGCCCTGAATTAAGGAGAAACTTCCTAACAGTGAGAACAATCAACCAGTGGAACAGCTTTGCCTTTAGAAGTTATGGGTGCTCCATCATTGGAGATTTTTTAAGAAGAGACTGGATAGCCACTTCTCTGCAATGGTATAGGGTCTCCTGCTCGAGAGGGGGTTGGACTAGAAGGCCTCCAAGGTCCCTTCCAGCCCTATGATTCTATGAAAAGCCAGGAAGGATGATGGAGGACAAGCATTAGTTGGGAGTGAACAGGGCAGGATGCATGTTCCAGCACTCATGAACATAGGGTGAATCATCAAACAGGCCAGACTGGGAATGTCTGTATTGGTGGGGTGAAAGGAAGGACGCTGAGTTTAACAGCTGTAAGGTTTTGATGTTTGTTTGTTTGTTTGCTAGCCTTCTGAGTGAAATCTCATGGAATGAAGCAAATGGTCTCTACTTGGATCTCAGTGGATTAAGGATAGATTTAAATATGAATGGGAACTGCAGAATAACACCAGTGCATCTGAAAATCTTCATAAGAGAATTCATCATTCAGGTGTGTCCCACCGAGTGACCCTTTAAAAAGACACCTACCTCCCAGCTCTGCTCTCTTCAGTCTTTGTAGAGTTCTTCTTGCCTTCCCCTGATGCTCTACTTATTGATGTGTGCAAGGAAGCCAATACCTTGTATGATATTTCCGAGGTCCAGCTAATCTTCCTCCTTCACCCACAGGAAGCCTCCTTGAGGAGTGATGCTTCTGGAGCATGTCCTTAAAATGCTTCAGGAACCAAAGAGCATGTGCAGTTCGCTTTTAAACCGTTCCATTCAAAAGAGGAAGAGATCACACGTGTTGGGTGAGATCAGGGCAGGCAACTGCCAAAAGGCTTTTCCTGTGTGACTTTGCTTATCAGTACAGTACAGGGTGATAAGGAACCTCTTTGCTTTTAGCATCACCCCAGTGTGAGAAAGTTGCTAATGGATGTCAAGAATCAAGCAACACTCATTCAGAGCGTACACAGTATTACCCACAGTATTCAGTGGTGGGCTGCTACCAGTTTGCCCCAGATCGGGCGAACCTGTAGCAGTGGTGGCGGGAGGCTCCGCCCACCTGCCTGGACATCTCTGCGCATGCACGAGCGAACCGGTAGCAACGGGATTTGGAACCCACTACTGCCCAGGCTGATGTCTCAAAAAGTTGCTTTATCTCTGAAAAGCTACAACTAGACTTTGTAAATGCTTCCACACCCCCACAAAAAAGTATCCGTGGGTTGCATTTATATAAAATATTTTGGCCCACAATTTGGTTTCAGTTGCCTCGATCCAGCTCACATGTGGAACAGATCCAAACCTGCCAATATTCAGATCGTTTTTCATGCCACAAAGAAGAGCTAACTGTCTTTAGGATGTCTTTCCCAAGGTCTAATCTAAAGCCGTTTCCTAAAGTGTCCAATTCCATAGTTCTAGTCTTATCATCTCCTTTTGGAGCAACAGAATCAAAGCCACTCCCATGCTTTTGCCCTCCTATTTGAAATATTTGAAGTCTGCCTCCCTGCTCCTCCCCTCCCCTCTCATCTCCCCTTCTCTCCCCTCCCTTCTTCTCCTCTCCCTTCCCCTCCCTTCCTCTCCCCTTCTTTCTCTTCTTCCCTCCCCACCCCTCCCCCACTCCTCTTCACCAAATAGTCAAATATTTTCAGCCATAGCTCTTAATTTTGATTTCCAGTTCCTGCTCTGCCCTAGCTCTCCTGATATGAATATCAGTTCATATATCAATGAACTGATATCAATGATGATGATGAATATCAATTTCTCCAGATGCATCTTTAAATGATGCATTTAAACAGACATGATAGCAGTGTTCCAGTATCTCAGGGGTTGCCACAAAGAAGAAGGAGTCAAACTATTCTCCAAAGCACCTGAGGGTAGGACAAGAAGCAATGGGTGGAAACTAATCAAGGAGAGAAGCAGCTTAGAACTAAGGAGAAATTTCCTGACAGTTAGAACAATTAATCAGTGGAACGACTTGCCTGCAGAAGTTGTGAATGCCCCAACACTGGAAATTTTTAAGAAGAGATTAGATAACCATTTGTCTGAAGTGGTGTAGAGTTTCCTGCCTGGGCAGGGGGTTGGACTAGAAGACCTCCAAGGTCCCTTCCAACCCTGTTATTCTATTTCTATTTTATTCTATTCTAAATGTGGTGCTCAAAACTGAGCACATGACCAGCAATTCACCGTATGGAGTAACTACATATGAAACCAAAAGCACTGTTGTTTACCCTCAATGGCTTCTGATTAGTGACTAATTTTCTATGTGTGACTGTCAACCGTCCCAGTAACTCTATGCTAGAGTTGAATCCATCTAACCATGAAGTGGTCCACTCCAGGCTGTAGTCTGAGACAAAGCATTAATGCCACATTCAGAATGCAACAGCACTGAGAGTTTAATCTTATTTCAACGTTTAAAAAAAACCCTCCCTTTTTAGGACCCTGTAATCCTTTAATCTGGGGTCGAGTTGGGGCGACTGGATGGAGCCAGAGGTGGGCGTCACGTACTGTAACAACTGGTTCGCCCAGAACTGAAAATGTGAGCACATGTGCGCCTTCCACGCATGTGCGTGGCATCAAACACACGGCGGGATAGCACCAGGCTGGGTGGACGGGCCCAGCCGCTGATTGGAACGACCGGTTCGCCTGAACCGGTCTGAACTGGGAGCAGCCCACCTCTGGGCTGCATCAATCTCATGAATCTATTGGATTGAGGATTTTGTTTGCCAAAGTAACCATCCTCTTTAAAAGGTTTAGAGGCAGGCATGGAGGCAACTATCTTACCCTTCTCCGCAACACTCTGAATTCAGAACATCACCTCCAAATGTGGTTCCATTTAGATGAAATTATTTCATCATGGTTGATGGCTACTGGCAGAGCAATCGTCTATGAATTTGTTGGGACTGAGCCAGTGGTGATAATCACATTTTCTGGCAGTAAATTCCATAAGTTGTGTGTTGTGGGAAGAGGAATTTGCATTAGTCTGTTCTGAATCTCCTATTTATCGCCCTCCCTCCAATTTGGAGTCTTAATCTTATGGGAAAGGGGGGGAGGTGGAGAGAGAGAGAGAGAGGGAGGGAAGGAGGGAGGGAGAGAGAGAGACACAGAGAGAGAGAGGGAGGGAGGGAGGGAGAGAGAGAGACACAGAGAGAGAGAGAGAGAGAGAGAGAGAGAGGGAGAGGGAGGGAGGGAGGGAGGGAGGGAGAGAAGAGTGTTTTTCTTTGCCATCAATAATTTTTATAAATAGGCCAGCTTTACCATTAGGCAAACTGAAGTAGCCCCTTTGATGTGATACAGAAGAATAACAGCAAATTATGAGTAAGCCTCAGCTGCTCTCCCACCATCTGGAAAAGACTTTCCATTACAACTAGGAAGTGTCACTCCCGGAAGTGCCCTGTCCTTGTGATTGCCCAATGAGGGTTCCTCTGAGAGTCCTCAGGACAGCGTCTTACAAAGGGGTCTACAACAACTTGCCATGGCCAACTTCAATCAATCAATCAGAATAAAGCTGGAAGGGACCTTGGAGCAATGGCCTGGTGGGTGTGGCAGGAGAAGGATACTGCAAAATCCCCATTCCCTCCCCACTCTTGGGGGAAGGATATTGCAAAAGCTCCATTCCCACGTCACTGGGGCCAGCCAGAGGTGGTATTTGCTGGTTCTCCGAACAACTCAAAATTTCCACTACTGGTTCTCCAGAACCTGTCAGAACCTGCTGAATTTCACCCCTGCCTTGGAGGACTTCTAGTCCAACCCCCTGCTCAAGCAGGACACCCTATACCATTCCTTTAACAGATAGTCCTCGACATATGACTGCAATTGGGTCCAGGATTCTCACTGCTAAGCAAGCTGGTTGTTAAGTGAATTGCGTCTGATTTTGCAGCCCTTTTAGCCACGGTTAAGCAATTTGATGCAGTTGTTAAGTGAATCATGTGGTTGTTGGAAATGGTGATCACGTGACCCTGGGATGTTGTACCCATCATAAATACATCAAACTCACCGCGGGACAACTCACTGAGGGACAAGAGTTACACTAATATCAAGGAAATAGTGGAATAGAATGATGAAAGAAAGGATGCCAAAGGAGGGACAAAATGAAATGTGAATGACAACAATTAAAATAATTCTTAAATTATTTTCAATAATTAAACTGAATGATTGAATTGTCCCACAGCGAGTTGTCCTGCAGCGCACTGGCCATGGCAAATTGGCTGTGGAAAGTTGTCCCGTTCAGTTACAAAGGACTGTGCTAGATTTTCTGGTCTGCCTCTGTTTGAAGCCTGTTCTATCTTCAAGTATATGTACCAGTGGTGGGTTTCAACATTTTTTACTACCGGTTCTGTGGGCGTGGCTTGGTGGGCGTGGCTTGGTGGTCGTGGCAGGGGAAGGATACTGTAAAATCTCCATTCCCTCACCAATCCAGGGGAAGGTTACTGCAAAATCCCCATTTCCTCCCGATCAGCTGGGACTCAGGAGGCAGAGAATAGATGGGGTCGGGGCCAGTCAGAATTTTTACTACCGGTTCTCTGAACTACTCAAAATTTCCGCTACCGGTTCTCCAGAACTGGTCAGAATCTGCTGAAACCTACCTCTGGTATGTACAGTACCTTGTTCCATTTGATCCATACAAATAGAGCATTGAACAAATCAGCAAGGAGGTCTCACCTGAAGCACAAATAGGTAAAGAAAGTTAAAGGTTTCCCCTGTCTAGTCATGTCTGATTCTAGGGAGGAGTGCTCACCTCTGTTTTTTAGCCGAGGGAGCCAGCATTGTTTGAAGACACTTCTGTGGTCATGTGGCCAGCATGATTATACGCCAAGCAATGTTGCTACCTTCCCATGGAAGTGGTACCTATTTATCTATTCGCATTTCCATGCTTTCAAACTGCTAGGTTGTTCTGTCCCCGTACCCCACACGCACCCCCACAGATGGCCCGGAGTTAATAAGCCACATGACAAAACTCTTTGAAGATAAAGCTGGCAGCAACCCAGTGGCTAGCTCCCAATTCAGACTTTACTCACACAAAACAAAGATTAGACTGCCAGCATTCCGATAAAACAGGCAGAGTGTCAACAATACAAGGATTAATCCAAATGCAGTCCGATAAAGCAGGCAAAGTCCAGTAACACAGAGATCATGGAGTATTTCAAGTTTTTGCTCGTCACAAACTGAACAGGCCACCACACCCACATTTATACTCTGTGGGGTGTGGTCCAGTGACTCAGCTAATCTTTGGCACGCCTTCCCTTCTGCTGTGCACGCTTCTCCCTGCGCCTCTGTCGCGGGTCCAGCCAGCACTTATCTTCTTCATCGCTGTCCACCTGTGGCTGCGGGGACGTGCTTGGCTCTGAGCCTATTGTTTGGCCTTTGGTGTCCTCCGGAGGCATTGCCAGAGAGGAGGGTCCTGGAGAGGGAGGCCTTGCCAACTCCTCTCCCTCACTCTCAGAGTCTGCATCTGTCAATAGCCCAGGCTCAGGCAACGGAGCCACAACATAGGTTGGCAGGAGCTGTGGCGAGTCACAGGAGTTCACCCTGCGGCGCTTGGGTCTTGAACCTGGTCTGTCAGATTTCCAGGTGACAAGCTCAGTGTCTTTAACCGCTGAGCCATTGGCACAAATGACCAGCCTCAAACCATCATTCTTTGGACACATTATGGAAAGATCTAGCTCTCTTGGGAAGTCTATAATGCTGAGAAAGGTGGAAGGAGGGAAAAGAAGAGGCTGATCAACAGCAAGGTGGATTTATTATGTATTTACTTAATTTGTATCCCACCTTTATTGTTATTATATACAACTCAAAATGGCAAACATATTTAGTATTTCTTCCTCCTCCTATTTTCATGGACTCTGTTACAATAGTGATGAGTGCACCGTTCGTAGACTTCAAGGACCAGGTTGAGAACAGATCCTGCTGGAAAAGATCTAGCTATGTGGTCTAGTTACACTCACTAGATGACCCACAGTCAATAGCAATAGCACTTAGACTTATATTCCTCTTCACAGTACTTTACAGCCCTCTCTAAGCGGTTTACAGAGTCAGCCTATTGACCCCAACAATCTGGGTTCTCATTTTACCAACCTTGGAAGGATGGAAGGCTGAGTCAACCTTGAGCAGGTGAGAATTGAACTGCCAAACTGCCAGCAGTCAGCAGAAGTAGTCTGCAGTACCGTATTCTAACCGCTACGCCACCACAGGTCAACAATCAATACTTGTTGGGCATCTGCCTTGTTACAGCACAGAGGACTGATTCCCCATCCTGATGTCTCCATTCGAATGAGTATATTATCATGGTCCTTTTATCTCTCTCGTGCTTCCTCTCCCAGACAGAGCCCCCTTCATGTACAGCAATACAATTTCTGCATCACTGTCCAGCTTTGTAATGAACTAATTGACTTTGGGATTAGCATTATGGGATTTGCGCAGTTCCAGAAGTGCTGCACTTTATCAATCAATAACGCCTCATCAATCTTATTAGTATATGATTGTTGTCTTCCTTCAGTAATTGATGCACAATAAAATACATAGAACTGTAAAGCATTTTAGTAGCTTGAGCTCTTGAGCGGTGGGAAATCTTACATTTGTAACATCGGTGTTGTGATGAATGTGTACAATTTTATTTCCCTTGCTCCGTTTCATCACGCTAGCTGCCCACAGCACATCCATTGATTGGAATTATTCAGATTTCCTTCTCGTCTGTCCTCCAACGTGTTTGCATTCTTTCCAACTGGGAACTCTTCCTTAGGCACTCTTTCTAAAAGTCATTTATGAGGTATTGAACAACATCTGAATCAGCCCTGCTCCCTGCAGAATTCCACTCTCATTTAGAATAGATTGCTTCTTACAAATCAGCATCTTGCGTGTCCTTTTTGGGAGTTGCTTCTTGCCCGTCTATTATACCTGTAATGTGTTGAGCAGAGTCAAAAGCCTAGCAGTCTGTCCCCACCCACTCCCTCCCCTATTTTAAACCGGCTTTCAGGTGAAAAGTAGTTTAGTCTGGAATGAATCATTTGTGCTTAATAAAGCCATGAGGGCCGCTGGTAATTTCTCCATTTTCTCTTAAGTGCTGATACATTAAGGTTGCAGCCCAGCTTCATCAAAATCAATAGGAGTCTTGCCATGGACTCCAGTTGGCTATGGATTGCACCCTAATTCTATTTTCAGTTCCACTAAATATATTCCAAAGTACAAAAGCTGAGCTAACAGAGCTATAATTTTCTAGGTTTCTGACCTTTTTATTTAAAGCTTCTGGCTCTGTATTTGTCCTCCAGTTTCCTAGGGATGTGCCAATTCCCCATGCATTCCCCAAGTAATAGAACCCTTCATGACATCTAATTCCCCTAAATTTCCCAGTTTTCCTTCCTTCTCTTTTCCCTTTCCTTTTTCTCCTCCCCTCCTTTCTTCTTCTTCCTATCCTTTTTGCCTTCTCCTTAGCCCTTCGAGGTAGCCCAGACACGAAACCTATAGCATGAGTATTAGCTCTACTTTTATTGTATTGCAGAATCATGCAAGTCTGACAACCGTTTTTCTCCCCTTTCCAAAAAAGTAAGAAAACTCGCTTCTGAGATGCTTCCTATGTCCCATTTCTTCTGTGGGCTAAGATGTCTTTTATCTGTCATTGTCCTGGCTGTGGCTCTTCCGCCTCTTGTCTCTCAAGGATAGCAATAAAGGAGAATGTTTGCAGTTCAGGGTTGAAATGAAGGGTCCTTGGTGCTCTCTGAGCTTGGTTGTTTTCTTGCAGATATTTCATTACCCAATCTAGGCAACATCAGAAGTGTGGTTTGCTCTCAATTTATACTCTAGTGTCTTGCCTGTCAGTATTGGTGGGAGTGGTTTTGGGGGGTTCTTTGGTTGGGCAATCTAGATATAGTCAGCTTGCTTGGCAACAATACCTAGACTGAAGAATTGTTTACTTTTTGATTGTTGGTCTGATGTTAATCTTGGTCTTACTCTCTGCTCATCTGGGTGTTGATTGCTGGTGGGGGAGGTGTTTTGGTCTTTTTGCAGCCTTTTTGGCTTGCTGGTTATCTCTTTTGCATAGTCTGCACAGTCGCTTTTGCACAGCAGAGGAAGAGCCACATATTGTTTACATCTATGTGTCTGTTGATGGCCGATTTGTCAGAGTGCCAGGCCACTGGACTTCTCGAGCATTTTTGGATTGGGATGCTCATGATTTCCCTTGGGTTAAGTCCGTCCATGTGTTCTGAAATTAAGGAGTTTTCACCATGTCTTCTGACTGCTAGTTGGCTCTGCCTGCTTGTCCTACCTAGTGGCTATTGCAGTCATTACACTAAAGGTTGTAGATGACTTCTGTTTTTTCTTCTGGGGTTGCTGAGACTTTTGGTTCACTTTAGGAGATAGCTTTATAAACATTGTATATTGTGTGAGGGTACTATTTTAAAGAAAAAACAATCCTTTCGGAAAATAAAATAAAATAAAATAAAATAAAATAAAATGAAATGAAATGAAATAACCAGATGCACAAAGGAGAATATTAATAGAGCGAGATCATGCACAACCATGCACACAGTTCTCCAAAGAAAATTAACAAGTTCTCTGCAACAGATTGAAACCAAATTCAGTCCTGTGAGATTGGTGCGACTGGCTAGACTAAAAGATGTGGTTGTTTTTTTCCTGGCTGTATTGCAATTTATGAAAACTGGAGCAAAGCTGGTGTTTTCTTTGTAATGCTTTAGTTCTGCTAAGCTTGCAGCCAGCCCATTCCCCCAGGGGATAGAAGCAGTAGTGGGATTCAACTGGTTCGCACCACTTCAGCCGAACCGGTCATTAAATTTCTGGCTGGCCCCACCCTGTCCCTTCCAGAAGTCCCCATGTGCTCCGTTTGGCTCCCAGGTAAGCGCAGGGAGGCCTACTAGCCCAAAACGGGGTGCTGGGGTTTGTGGTGTGCCCTCCCCCCGTGGCCCGTTTTTGCTCCCAGTTGGCTGCAGGGAGGCCTACTAGGCCCAAAACAGGCCACGGGGGGGTGGGGGGTGGCACCACCCCCGTGGCCCGTTTTTGCTCCCAGGGGGGTGCAGGAGGCTGACTGCTGCCTGTCACACCCCCTGGCCACGCCCACCCAGCCATGCCCACCCAGCCGGTCATTAGGGCAGAGAACCAGTTGTTAAATTATTTGTATCCCACCACTGGATAGAAGTTTTGAGGCCCTCCTCTCTTGTCCCTTGTCCCCATCACCAATATGTTAGCTTCTACTTCCAGGGCTTTTAAATGAAATGAAGGGATGCTTGGATTTTTTTTTTCCTCTTCTCTTCTCTTCTCTTCTCTTCTCTTCTCTTCTCTTCTCTTCTCTTCTCTTCTCTTCTCTTCTCTTCTCTCTTGGTTGACTCTTGCTGGGTGATGATATAATGAAAGGGCTTTGGGATTCCCATTATGGTTCTGCCTGAAGGAGGTAGATCTTTGTTATGTAGAATAGACTAGCCCAGGCCTTAATGGCCCATTGATAAAGGGGGCTGAGTTTCTGCCTCCTTTTTAGGGGAAATATTCTGCCCTTTTAATATTTCCTAAAATATCTCATTTTCCTAGAAGAGGGGTGGGTGCTAACTTCCTACAATAGGTAACCTCATCAAAGTGTAGAATTTGCAGGGAATGCCAGGGACTCCATAGTGCAATCCTGAGCTACATATATTCTTTTTTATTGGACAGTGAAATATACAAGTACTTTTAATCTCATTTTTTTAACCAACCTAAACAAGATATTATTTTCTGGATAGCATTTAAAAGACTCAGCTGGGAGCACAGTCTCACATTTTATGAAAATCTGCTTTCAGTAAAACCCAGTCTTAATGGACTACATTTCTGGTGTCCAGAGTCTGATTAGAAAATGAGCAAGAATCTGCCATACTTTCTTAATGATTTCAGATATATCACTCAAAGCTAAGAGTTCCAACTAAAAAGCTATTTTGTGGAAGGTCCTCAAAATTCTGGTATGTTTAGGAGAACCTCTTATTACAAGTGACATCAAAATATTGGGTTTGTCATACCTGAAAAAGCCAGAACCATATTTATCTTTCATTCCCTTTTTTAGTCTCTAAATATAATTTTAAAAATCATTATAATGCCTATGGAAAGCCACTCGCCTCAAAGGCAGAGGTAGGATTCAGCTGGTTGGGACTAATGCCACCACGGGCTGCCCCCCCCATTTTCGGCCTGTTTTTTGGCTCTTTTCTTGGCCGTTTTCAGGCTGTTTTGGGGGGCTTTTTGGCCATTTTTGGGCCATTTCCAGGCCATTTTCCAGGCCATTTCCAGGCCATTTGAGAGGCCATTTTTGGTCATTTTTTGGACCATTTTCAGGCTGTTTTTCGGGCCATTTCTGGCCTGAAAAACAGCCTAAAAATGGCTCGGAAAGCAGGCTGAAAAATGAGCGGACGCGGGGCCAGCCAATGGTGGGATTTGCTAGTTTGCCAAACTGCGCGGAATCGTAACTACTGGTTCGCCCGAACTGGTGTGAACCAGCAGCAGCCCACCTCTGCCTATAGAGCCAGCTATGACCCCTACATAACCCCTGCATGGTCCCATGAGAATCTGACAACAGCCAATAGAACACATGTTCTTGCACAGGAACAAGAAGTTCAAGTGCAAAACCCAGAGATGGTATTTAAAAACCCTCATTCTCAACTCAATGTGGTCAGCTACCCAGAATCACATGTACTTGGTGGTTCTGTTTCATCAATAAATGGACCCTCTTTCCAATCAGCCTCCAGCCTCCATTTTGTCTCCAATGCCTTTCTTCTGGTTGGAACTGAACCAGATGGATATTTCTTCCAACAGATGAGATGCCTGACATGAGCATCTAGAGGGCCAGTACCGGTAAAATCCATGTAGCTTGTGGCTGGATATTACCCTTATTTGAAACAGAGGGTAACATAAATAACCCTGATGAATCAGATGAGATCCTACAGGACTAGGTGGGCATATCAACTAATTTGTTATAAAATAGCTTCAATATTTGTAGTTTCCCTGAAGGTAATTCTCCTTCATCTGAAGAACTGTCCAAACAAACCACAATTGAGATGAGCAGAGAATGGAAACTTTGTAGTATGAATAAGCTGACACCAGAAATGGCTGCTTTTTTTCTTAGGCAACATTATTTTTTTTTAAAAAAATCTTCATTTTCTAGTGAGTCATCTCAGAGACAGCCAATCCAGCAGAGATGCCTCTTGATCATCTCATCCAACAATCAAGGGGGAAAATAGCAAATAGTAAATCCTTCCGTGACCTTTTAAGATATTCAGGCATCTGAAAATTCCCTTACATTTATTTATCTTTTATGATGGTAATTCTTGACAGTTTTTGTTACTGCAATACTTGAAGTGGTTATACCCATTATCTTAGGACTTACTTTTTATTTTATGGATCGGGGTGCAACATGCAAATAGGACGTACCAATTTAATTATCTCAACAATCCTATGGGGTGGGTTGTAATGACAAACTAAGTTCCTGGGATCATCAGCTTCAGAGAGGATTTGAACTCAGGCCTTCTAAGCACCTCAAATACTGCACTATTTTAGTTTGCATTCTAAAACCACTAAATAGACTGAAACCTAAAATGTGTCAGGTACTAGTTTTCTGCTGAAGACAGAAGGTGTAGAAAGACTGAATGTTGGGGCCAGAACCCCATAATTGGGGAGAATCACCTAGAGAACCCTGATAAATAATTCCAACAACAGATCTGTCTGGAAATAGGCTGTTGATCACTGCAACTTCATTGATGTCTTTGTATAGTTTAAAACAATCGTAACATTAAGTGCTGGTTGTTCAAGAAATACGCTTATGCTGACCTATGACCATAATAAATATTTTACATAGCCTCCCCTCTTAAAAAAAATAAGCAGGTTGTCTTCACTTATTTCTATAATTATGATTTGGCTATGATTGAAATGAACTTCAAATTCAACACAAAACATGATCAGAATATTGGGTCTTGCCTTGCTTAAATTAGGTTTAGCAAACAGGTGTTTTTTTTTTTAAATGAGACTACTTGACTGTTTTATGTATATGAATATGAAAAGAAGGATTAGGGGTGACATGATAGCAGTCTTCCAATATCTCAGGGGCTGCCACAAAGAAGAGGGAGTCAAGCTATTCTCCAATGCACCTGAGGGCAGGGCAAGAAGCAGTGGATGGAAACTAGTCAAGGAGAGAAGCAACCAAGAACTAAGAAGAAATTTCACAACAGAACAATTAATCAGTGGAACAACTTGCCTCCAGAAGTTGTAAATGCTCCAAAACTGGTAGTTTTTAAGAAGAGATTGGATAACCATTACTCTGAAATAATATAGGGTTTCCTGCCTAAGCAGGGGGTTGGACTAGAAGACCTCTAAGGTCCCTTCCAACTCTTCTATTCTATTCTATTCTATTCTATTCTATTCTATTCTATTCTATTCTATTCTATTCTATTCTATTCTATTCTATTCTATTCTATATACATACATACCAGGGGTGGGTTCTACTTACCTTTACTACCGGTTTGCAACGGGAGCAAGAGTGCGCGCTTGCTTTGCTCGCATATGCGTTTTTGCACATGGGCAGATCACCCATGATGACATTGTGGTGGGTGGGCGGAGCCTCCCGCCGGTTTTACTACCGGTTCTATAGAACCAGACCGAACCGGGGGCAACCCACCACTGATACATACATATATGTGTGTGTGTGTGTGTGTTCACCCTATTTCTCAACCTTGGCAACTTTAAGATGTGTAGACTTCAACTGGCTGGCTAAGGAATTCTGGGAGTTGAAGTCCACACATCTTAAACTTGCCAAGGCTGAGAAGCCTGCTCTCTCATAAGAGGAATGTAGAATTAGTTTGGCAGCAGGCAACAGTGACGGGGAGTACATAAGATTAGTAATCATTTCTCACCTGAAGTAATCCCCCTGCCCATTTCAAGGACAGGCAGGAAATCATTAAGTGCCAGGACAAAAGTTATCCAGCTTTATTCCTAGCTGCAAATCACATGCTTCCCCACCGCTTCATTCCATGGTTGTAAAGATGTATTTATAATGCCATGGATCATTGCACAGAGCAGTAGGTTTGTCCCTCTGCCATACATTAACTCTCACTCATTGCTCCTGTAGCAGGAAGGACTAGACAGCATTATGGCCAAGCAGTACGAAAGCTTCCTCTCCTAATGGAGATTGTGCAGTAATTATTATTCAATTCAGTTCCATCTTATTGTTCGAGCCATTAGGCACAACAAGTGCTTATTATAGAAGAGCTGCATGAATGTTCATAGGACTGCTGTACTCTGTCACCTTATTGTTAAAAGTTGAAATAATCTACTATACAGAGTAGCTGGAAAATCTGTTGCTGTGGGGCAAGCCGTGGGGGGTGGGCAATAATGGGTGGGAACAACACAATCCAGTTCTTTTACTTTTTTTAATGTACTTTTTTCTTTTGCATTGGCCTTCTGGGCTACCAATTTTTCAGGGTTACAGAGAAGGAAATGATTTGGCAAACATTGGGGCGAATCAGGGGATTATGTTTATTTATTTAGCAAATTAATGCAGCCACACAATTCAAGCAGAGGGGACTCTGGGTGGCTACAAAATTTTTAAAACCATCATATGATAAAAAAAAATCCACACACACACCCATAGCAGCAATGTCAAATTTACCGTGTGATCAGCTATGTCTCCAATGGACTTCATGAAGACTTTCCTGCCATCTCCTGAAAAATCAATGCACAATCACCAATTTTTTTCCCCTGCTAGGAGATAATCCAATGGATGTAAAACAGACAGTCGTTTAGTGAAACAGAGAGACTTGTGTGTGTGATGTGAGTTCAAGATTAGAACATGGAACTGACGAAGGAGACTTCAGTCCACCAAAGCATAAGTCAGAGTTAATTTGTTCTGCAAAACTGGTTTTCGACGACACAAAACAAGTACAGGTAGTCCTTGATTTACGACCGTAATGGACCCTGTCCATTCCAGTGATGGTCATAAAGCAGATCGCCTACGTGACCGACCTGATTTTATGACCTTTTTTGCGATGGTCATTAAGCAAATGTTGCAGTCATAAAGCTGGTGTCATGGCTGTAAAACAAACCCATTGTTTGCTATGAAGCTTTTTTCGCCAAAACCCAGAAGTAAATGCTGATTTTTGGCAAAAAAAACAATGTAAAATGCAGTCTCAAGGCTGCAGGACATTGCAAAATTCCATAAATGAAGGTGAATTGCCAAGTGTCTGAATTGGAGTCACATGACCACAGGGTGGGGGCAGCCTTCAGAACGTTGGAACCTGGTTGTAAATATCTATGAGAGGCTCTGTTGTAAGATCAGATGGTCACTAAGCAACTAGTCATAAGTCAAGGACTAGTTGTATATGTTTGCAGCTATGGAGGGATACAAGATGAACTTTCCCCACTCTCTTAAAAATAATTAAAATGCTCAGATTCACGTAGTGTGTTGTGTATCCTGGTATTTTAGTTTGCTATTTTTTTAAACTTATGTAACATATGAACCTAGTCATTGTGACTTCTCCAAACAACTATGGAAAAGACAGACTATTGCTTAGAAAGTTGTAGAAATTGAGTTCTGATTATGGCACCCAAGTAGTCCAGTGAAGTTTGGATATAGCCTTCTTGCCCCTGATGGTCTCCTATGTGTTGAATTACAACTCCAATCACTCATATGTACTATGTCTGGTGCAGTGGTGGGTTTCAAAATTTTTTGCTACCGGTTCTGTGGGTGTGGCTTGGTGGGCGTGGCATGGCTTGGTGGGCGTGGCAGGGGAAGGATACTGCAAAATCTCCATTCCCTCCCCAATCCAGGGGAAGGTAACTACAAAATCCCCATTTCCTCTCGATCAGCTGGGACTTGGGAGGCAGAGAATAGATGGTCAGAATTTTTACTACCAATTCTCCAAACTACACAAAATTTCTGCTACCGGTTCTCCAGAACTGGTCAGAAACTGCTGAAATCCACCTCTGGTGTGGTGTCATATTGGCAAGAAATGCTAGCTTTACTTGTCTGCCGTATCTACAAGGAGCCAGAATATGAAGTATGCTATAGTGTGTGTTAAAGCTTCTTAAAGCTAAAGAGGAAAAGATATTTCCTCTGATTCATTTACAAATTCTCTAACCAGGGCAGATTTCAGAACTGAAAACCAAACACTTTCTGTATGCAGACCGAATGCTTGACCACTGAGCTATGGCATTTCTAAAGTGCATTAGTTATTGGAAGAACAGAACTGGGGAGGTGATCTATACTTCTAAATTACTTCTGCTCTTAAGAGACTTTTTCCTCACTGTCCCCAAGCAAGGTTGATTTAGAACACTAATATTAAGTAACCACAGCCTGCATGACAAGTATCCAAACTGAATCTTATGTACACTTGCTTAAAAATACATTCCCTTGCTTTCAATAGATTATTTTCCAAGGAAGTGTAGGAATCTTGATTCTTGGGAATCTATTATGCTCATAGCATAATAGGGGTGACCTTGGAGGGATTTTGAGGGCCATCTCATTGCTGTGATGATTGTTCTCTTCTTTGACAGATGGCTATTCAGCTTCTGCTGAAATATGTCTAGTAATACATGCACATCACTTCTCCAAGTATTCTTCTAAGGAGAACATACATTAAAAGAAAATTCTGAAATCTGCTTATTTCATAAAAGCAGTAATGAAAAATGTGCATCATTCCATTTTTACCCAAATCATCCCCATCATCACCTTTACTTAATGACCGCATAATCCCTTGCGGGGTGGAGTCTGGGCACACTGAGAATTTATCTGCTAAACAAAACTCTGCATTAGCGACAGGAAAGGCATCCGGCCATTAAAACACTCTGCTAGCTCCATTCAGTTGCCCATTTTTACCCAAATGAGGTTGCTAAAATCACACCAGGTGGAAACTAGAGGTAGGGATTGCATTGAAAAGACAGAGCTCATATTGTTTTAAAGAAAACAAGTTCCCAGTCAAGGCACTTCCACACACAGCCACTGTTTCACTCCCCAGTAAGAAACAAACCAATTGTCTTTGGAGATTCTCAGTCATCCAGATCAGGGGTCCCCAATCTTGGCAACTTTAAGCCTGGTGGACTTCAACACCCAGAATTCCTCAGCCAGTTTTGCTTTGCTGTCTGAGGAATTCTGGGAGTTGAAGTCCGCCAGGCTTAAAGTTGCCAAGATTGGAGACCCCTGATCTAGATCATAGTTGTCTCAAAGGAGTTCACCGCCCCCCAAAAAAAGCAACTGGACTGTTTTTTCCTTGAGGAGGAAGAAGAAGACGTTTGACTTCTCATCTAAGAAGCTTCATCAGATTCACAACTGAGGAAGCTTCTTGGATGATAAGCCAAACATCTTCTTTTTTCTTCCTTAAGGAAAAAACAATCCAGTTTTGAAAAAAAAAAAGCACATTTGAGATAGAAACCAATTCCCACTGATTTGTAATTTTTCCCATAATTGCCATGCTTGAAATGCTAAACTATGAATGAATCAGCCATCTAATCAACAGAATCATGTTTCTCAAACTTAGCAACTTTAAAGTGCATGGACTTCTATTCCCAGAATTTTCCAGCTGGCTAGGGAATTCTGGGAGTAGAAGCCCACGTATTTTAAAGTTGCCAAACTTGAGAAATACTGCAGTAGGGAAACAAAACACACAAAACCGTGGGAAATAAGAACAATAGTAACAATTTTATGAAAGAAATTTTAGTTCACACAAATGTTTCTATTTCTGCCTTCATGGAGTATTCTTCTTAATTTTGCTCCCACAATTATCCATGCAGAGATTTGCACATTCAAATTCACAGTATTTCATATAGAGAGGAGGAAGCAAACTAATGAAGGAGCAGTGTGAGATTTCCGATTCCATTCCAATTCTTCTTCCACAAAATGATTCATATTATGGGCGAATACAGAAGGGAGAAGCACTGAGGCAAAATATTGGCAACAAGGATTTTACTGTTCCAAAATGTGTTTGGTATTCTACTGTTGAGATTCAACATCCCTTCTCTGAAATTCAATATCCCTATATTACCCTTCCAATCTTTTGGAAGTATCACAAACACTCGCACAGCTTAAAATGCCTATCCAAACAGGCAGCTCAGCAAAATGTCAACTCCCTTCCTGAACCCCAGTTATGTGATATAGAGCTTCCCACGCTTTGGATGAAACCACAAGAGTTTGCAGGGAGGGGAGAGGGAGAGACCACTTGAGGATGGTAAGTTTAAATTTTTGTAAAAATCTGGATGTGAAGCAGTCATACAACATTGCAGAGAGATCTGGATTCTGGACATTATGGTTTTCCTGGCTTACGGTACTAAGAATGTTGGAGCATAAATGTTGAAATATTTTCCCATGGTTGCATGACCATGATTTGTGACATTTTTGGCGTTGTTTACTTTCGGTTTCTGCCCAAAAAATTCCCGTTGCAGACAATGGATTTGCTTAATAGCTGTGGTGTTCACTTATGACAATGGAGTTTGCTTTACTACTGTTGAATTTGTTTAATGACCACTACAAAAAAAGGTCATAAAATTCTGTAAGGTGTAAATAGTGACCTGGTTAAAAATTGGCACAATTTGTCACTTCAAGGCTCAATTACAGTCATAAGTCAAGGATACCCATATAGCTGTCATATATATGCATGCAAATACATTTTTAATAACACCCCTGATCTCTCTCCGATTAATGACAGGAACTGGTCCCAAAAGGTAGGGATTATCCCAGATAAACAGGGATAAAGACACTGCAAGTGTTTAGAAAGTTTAGAAAGGCACTTAAGACCTGGCTGATTTCCCAGGTGCCTGAGTCAGAATGAGGAGAATTCCCAACTGAATGATGTAGTTTATTTTGGTTCTGATCACCATTGAATTGTTTGAATTGGTTTTAATGGCACATGCTAACTTTTTTTTTTTTTTTGCATTTTTGCTTGATCATTTTTTGATATGCCACCAGGGTCAGCTCATTTAAACTCGGTGGTCCTATAAATATTCCAAACAAATAAATTGAGAAGTTGTCTCTTCCGAGGACTGTCTTCTGTTATATCAAATCCCAAGAAAGACTCTTAAGTATGCAGAAGGAAGACCTTGAAATTGCTCATTGACAGAGAGTAACTACAGCTGGGATCTCCAGAATAATGTCCTAAGATGCTCTTCTTGGTACCTACCAGGCACGTTACCCTACCCACAAAGACAGGCAAGACACCAGAATATAAACTCAGCTGTCATTTCCTCCTCCATCTTCCCTGAGTCTTCACACAGCCCTGGTTCAGGTCGGTGTTCGGGGCTCAGGACCCCCCGGACAGCACCCCGGTATCTGGGGAGCTGGTGAATTGTTTAATGGAGATTTAGGTTAATGTCAGGGTTCCAAGTAACACCCCCAATGAAAGAAAACTCCAAGGCTTGAATTTCCTCAAAGTTACATTTTATTAGAGATGTCATATTGGCACATTTGGGAAAACCTGAATCTGAAAGTTTCCAGGTTTTCCTCACGCAAAGAAAAGTTCAAGTCCCTGCCCAACACCCACAAGTCCATCATATGGCCCAATCAAAGCACCATCCCAACTGGAGATGCCTCCCAGTTCCAGCCTCCCAGGTGCAGGGCAAGATGACCTTGACTCTCTGAGAAAAGAATGTTATTATGACTATATATCATCCATGCTCCATACAATGCCCCCTCCCAGTTTCCCACAGTAGTAAATGTGGCAGGTCTGAAGACCCAATGCAAAAGATGGCTTCCAGGCCTGACATCAGCATCCGTACTATTTTATTTTATTTTATTATTTTATTAGATTTTTATACCGCCCTTCTCCCACTGGACTCAGGGCGGTGAACAGCCAAGAATAAAAAACATCACATACAAAATTTAATTTTTTTAAAAAAAGAATTAAACAAATTTTGGCCCAATAAATTTAAAACACCCGAGCTAAAATCAATTAACAATTAAAAATATCTAAAGGGGGGGGGGGGTTTAAGCCAGCCTGGCTTGATGAAAGAAAAAAGTTTTAAGGGCACAGCAAAAAGCACAAAGATCTGGGATCCTACGTATCTCCCGGGGCAGGTCGTTCCAGAGGACAGGTGCTGCCATAGAGAAGGCCCTCCCCCTGGGGGTCGCCAGCCAACATTGTCTGGCCGACAGCACCCTGAGGAGTCCCTCTCTGTGGGAGCGTACTGGCTGGTGGGAGGCTATCGGTGGCAGAAGGCGGTCCCGTAAGTACCCAGGCCCTAAGCCATGGAGCGCTTTAAAGGTGGTAACCAACACCTTGAAGCACACCCGGAAGACCACTGAGAGCCAGTGCAGTTCACGCAGGAGGGGTGTCACATGGGAGCGCCCCGTCGCTCCCATAATCCCCCGCGCGGCCACATTCTGTACCAGTTGGAGCCTCTGGGTGCTCCTCAAGGGGAGCCCCATGTAGAGAGCATTACAGTAGTCCAGGCGGGAGGTGACGAGTGCCTGAGTGACCGTGCGAAAGGAGTCCTGATCCAGAAAGGGACGCAACTGGCGAATCAGGCAAACCTGATAAAAAGCCCCCCCTGGCCACGGCTGTCATATGCTCTTCTAAAGACAGCCGTGTGTCCAGGAGCGCCCAAATACTAGCACTGATGGTGTTACCTAGTTAGGGTAATGAAATGTCTGCAAGAAAACAAGCAAGCTCAGAGAGCACCAAGTACCCCTTAGAAAAATGTCTGGATAGTGGATGTGGTGGTACCTAGAGACAGCAGAATAGAAGCAAAGGAACTGCAGAAGATAACAAAATACAAAGACCTCCAAACAGAAATATGTGCCAAAAGAGAGCAAAGATAATACCAATAGTAATGTGCACCTTAGGTGCATCCACAGGTAGGTTTCAGCAAGTTCTGACCAGTTCTGGAGAACCGGTAGCGGAAATTTTGAGTAGTTCGGAGAACCGGTAGTAAAAATTCTGACTGGCCCTGCCCCCATCTATTCTCTGCCTCCCAAGTCCCAGCTGATTGGGAGAAAATGGAGATTTTGTAGTAATCTTCTCCTGGATTGGGGAGGGAATGGAGATTTTACAATATCCTTCCCCTGCCACGCCCACAAGCCACGCCCACCAAGCCACACCCACAGAACCAGTAGTAAAGATTTTTGAAACCTAGCACTGGATGCATCCCAAAACAATTGGAACACCACTTGAACACCATCGGCATTTACAAAATCGCCATCAGTCAATTGTGAAAGGCAGCTTTATTCAGAACAGCTTACATCCTTTTTTGGGGGGGCGGGATTTGATTTATATGCCGCCCTTCTCCGGAGACTCAGGGCGGCTTACAATGCGTTAAGCAATAGCCTTCATACTTTTGTATATTTTATACAAAGTCAGCTTATTGCCCCCACAATCCGGGTCCTCATTTTACCTACCTTTGAAAGGATGGAAGGCTGAGTCAACCTTGAGCCTGGTGAGATTTGAACTTGCAGTAATTGCAGGCAGCTGATGTTAATAACAGTGCTTTAGTCTGCTGCGCCACCAGGGCTCTCCTGCAATGATACCTCTTAACACCATCATACATCCACATCTGCCTATCCCAGGTCCTTGGGAAAGACTCAGAAGCTGGATAAAAATGCCAAATCCAGTCTGAACATCTGGCTGACTGTGCGATGGACCATAAGAATGAGGGAGGGGCTTGTGATGCCCTGAGGGGGTTGAAAGCTATACTGGCAGTAGTCGGGTGAAATGCTCCCGGTTCGGACCGGATCACGCAGTCCGGTAGCGGTGGAGGTGGGTGGTTCGGAGAACCGGTAGCAAAAGTTCCTGTCCCCCCCCAATTGCCCAGCTGAGCCGTGCAATCATCAGAGGCTTTTTTTTATTTTTAAAAGCATTTTTTCTACAACCTATTTGGCCGAAAAAATGCTTTTAAAAGTAAAAAAAAAGCCTCTGATGATCGCGCGGCTCAGCTGGGATCATCAGAGGCTTTTAAAAGCATTTTTTCTACCTCTTCGGCAGAAGAGGTTATAGAAAAAATGTTTTCAAAAGGAAAAAAAGCCTCTGCCGATCAGGCAATTCAGCTGGGATCGTCAGAGGCTTTAAAAAAAAAAAGCTTCTGCCGATCAGGCAAGTCAGCTGGGATTGTCAGAGGCTTTAAAAGCATTTTTTTTACAAGGTTTACAAAGGTTTTAAAAGTAAAAAAAAAAAAAGTTGGCCATGCCCACTCGGTCATATTACCCCCTCCCACCAAGCCACGCCACAGAACCGGTAGTAACAAATTTTACATTTCACCACTGGCAGTAGTGTATTCTATCAGAAAGGTAAGACAGGAATTAGCGGAAGACTAAAGGTATTAGTCTTAGCCAGACTAAAGGTATTCATCAACCAATTTTGAGGGAGATAGATATCCAGAAATTCAAATAATAAAATTAAATTAAAACTATTTACTAGAGAGAGAAAACTGAAAAAGAATCCTATATCAGATGAATCATAATCCAGATCAACAAGAACTGTGTCAGATTTTAGAGTTTCTGGGCATCTGTTGACATATGCACAACCATGGTTGGGTAACCAGGGCCAAGCCCTGAAGGATTTACTGGAAGAACAGCAACCACAGACAAGACAAAAGTAGACTGCGTTTGAAAATCGCTTCTTTATGACTTGCCATTATAAATCGGAAGCAACAAAGCAAGAATACTTAAAGTGAATGTTTGAATATTGGAAAAGAATCTAACCAGGCTCAAATGTCACTGAACAACGATTAGCAGACCAAAGGAGATTTATTAACAGAAATAAAATATTCAGGGATGCAGAACTGGAAGAGATTCAGAAAAATCGTAAAAATGGAAAACTCCCAAAACAACAAGACAAGAACAATTGCAAATATAGAATAAGAAATATCATATAAGAAGTAATAACAACAGAGCCAGTACAAACCAGTCCTGAAACAACCTATTAACTGACACCACCCTCCTCCTCAAAAAATGTTGAAGAACTAAAGGAGAAAATTATGGCATATGCAGAATTACCAGTAGAAAGACAGACACTGCCAGCATTGAAAATAATACCCAAAACAGAGCTGGCAGCTATAATGAAGGATGTGAGCGAGGTGCTTGCAAGGATTAAAATAACATCTATTGAACAGACCAGTCAGCTTGCCTACAGTACAACAGTGGTAGTTACAGAAAAAACTGGTTATCAAAATTAGAAAAGACAATATTGATTTGGTGGAAACACCATTAAAACCATCAATACCTGGGCCACACCTGTGATATGATATATTGCTGGAATTATTAACTGGACACAAGCTGCACTGTTCGGTTTGAACTGAAAAGCAAGAAAGCTAATGACTGTTCACTATGTATTACATCCTCATAATTATATGGATAGATTATACCTGCCCCTTAGAAATGGAGGCAAGGGTTTACTTTAAGTCAAGCTAACTGTGGAATGATTCTTGATGAACGTATCTTTTCTTTTATGTACACTAAGAGCATATGCATCAAGACAAATTCCTTGTGTGTCCAATCACACTTGGTCAATAAAAAATTCTATTCTATTCTATTCTATTCTATTCTATTCTATTCTATTCTATTCTATTCTATTCTATTCTAACTGTGGAATAAGGAAAGCATGCATTGGCTCATTACATAAAAGACAGCGAAGAACAAGCATTGATGCAAGTTAAAAAAATGGAACTTATTGAACATGCAGGAAACAAAACATGAATATTGAAATAATGTAATAAAAGCAAGAACAGAATGCTGACAAGGAAAAGCATTACATGGTCAATTTCTACAAAAGATTGAGGGGAATGTCGATAAAGATAAAACCTGGCAACTGGAACATTAAAAAAAGAAACTCAAGGCTTGATTTTGGCTGCTCAAGACCAAGCTCTTTGAACTAATGCAATCAAGGCCTAAACTGAAAAATTGTCAAATGATTCAAAATGCAGACAGAAGAAACAGAATATTATATATTCAGCTCATGCAAGAAGAGTGCACAAATTGATTATAAACAACGACATAACACAGTTGCCAAAATGATTCACTGGAACATCTGTAAAAATTATCATGTGCCAGTAATGAAAAATTGGTGGGAACATATTGTTGGAAAAATAGTAAAAAATGAGCAGGTTAAAATAATGTGGGAGTTCAGAATACTAACTAGTAAAGTCTTGGCTCATAACACATCAGATTTAACTGTGCTTGAAAAGAAGACAGTGTGGATAATTGATGCGGTAATACTAGCGGACAGTTGAACAGGAAAAAAAAAAGATTTGGAGAAGACCACACAGTATCAAAACCTGAAAACTTAATTTGAAAGATTACAGCATAAACCAGCCATGATGGCCTAAGGGTTATCAACACACTAGGTGCCATACCAAAAAATCTTGGACAGCAGTTCGAAAATCTACACATTGACAAAAATGTCCATCTTTAAAATACAAAAAGGCTACCCTGCTTGTATTTGCAGATATACTATGACTCAATAAAGCAATTTTTTGAGAAAGATAAAAGTCTCAGTGTTGCTGAATTGATTGGGTTCATTCCTTGGAATATGCTGACACATTATGACATCCTAAATTCTTGGGAAGAACTCAATACCAATTAAGGCTGACACCAATTAAAGAACGTATAAAGCTGTGATTTTGCATTTTTGTGTATATAATAATAACTAAAAACAACGACATGTCAAAGTAACAACTGTGTTGCATTGGAATATCTGCAAGAAATACTGTTTGCCTGAAAGAAATGGTGAGAACCACAAAATAGGCCAAGTAATAGAAAATGAAGAAGCTAAAGCGCTCCAGGACTTTAGAATTCAAACACAACACCTCAGATTTAACCATTGTTGGTCAGAAAGACAAAAAAAGTGGATACAGCAATAATTGGAAACAGCAGAAGAGAAGAGAAAGAACTGGAGAAGATAACAAAATACAAAGACCTGCAAATAGAACAACTGTGGCAAAAGAAAAGGAAGATGATCCCAATACTGATAGGTGCCTTCAGTGCAATTTCAAACATCTGGAGTACCACTTGAATCCCATCGGCATTGACAAAATCACCATCAGTCAATTGCAAAAGCAAGCTTTATTTGAAACAGCTTACATCCTGCAACAATACCTCCAATACTGTGAAACATCCACATCTGCCTATCCCAAGTCCTTGGGAAGGATTCAATAGGAAGACAAAAATCCTGTCTGAATATCTGGCTGACTGTGCGATGAACCCTAATAATGCTGCAAATATGAAAGAGAAATATCAGCCTCCAATTCCATCCCATAGGCATTCTTACAAAGTAAAAATGGCCTGTAGCTAAAGTGGAAATGTCCACATTTTTGGGGGGAGGAAGGGGAGACCGGAGGGCAGAAATATCCTAGGGGAGGAAGGATGGCAAAAAACATCATTGCCAGCTTTTCTAAATGTGGTGTTCATTGTCAGCCATAGCCACCGTGGCATCCATTTTGAAAAGAGGGAAGTCTTTCCCTCAGCCATCTGTGAAAGTCTCCACAATATGCCCACCTGCCCAGCCAGATGGTGGACCTCCGACCTTGACAACAGACTGAGCAGTCACGCAACTCACTTAGTCACAGTTTCCCCCCCCCTCCTTGTTGTGAGATATGGTGTATTTTTACCTTTAAATGCATTATGTTTACATAAACATCTCTCTTTATAAATTAGCACATGCAAATGTAATGCAAACCTATTGGTGTGAGTGATACATTTTTTGAACGCGTCAGTGATATATTTCCTTTTTGGGAGGGTATGAAAATGTGGGGAGCATGAAGATATCTAGATCTCCTGGAGATTAAGGCTGGTGTTTTGTTTTTTTTTAAAAAAAATCTGCATTTCCCAAAATGGCAGTCTTGAGATTGGTAAGGAGTGCAATTCTGAGACTTTTCAGCCTGTCTCTAGCCAAACATTTGGGGAGTTGAAATCCCAATGAAAAAGCAGCCCTCGATATCTTTGTATCTCATTACTGTACTCTTGATGATTACAAGCTGAAAGTGAGCTGTGAAGCTCAGCGGGCCCCACAATCTCACTCTGACACGTGGAAATATTATTCTCACAGGAGGCCAGGGAGGAGAGTGACCAAATACACTTTGCAATGTACACTTATATGCAAGAGTACAACATCAAAAGGCATATTTGGGTTGTTGTTTTTTTAGCATCACTGCAGTTCTGAACCAACACCTAGAATCATATAAATGTTTTCCCTGCTGTGATTTGTGAATTGGAAAGAAGACTTGCCATAAAATGGAGTTGCAAATCTCTCTCTCTCTCTCTCCCCCCCACTTCCTTTCCTCAATCAGGGCTGGCAATATAAACCAAGACCTGGATCCAGACAGTCCCACCTGCGTGGCTGGGGAAGTATGGTTCGAAGGAAAAAGGTAAGAAGTACGCCTGGAAAAGATACTATTTATTTATTTAATAAATGCATATGCTGCCTATTTTTCTGTCCAAAATGACTGTTAATCTGAGTGGGTGTGAAACAGGGGTGGGTTCTACTTACCCTTACTACCGGTTCGCAATGGGGCTGCGCGCACTTGCTTCGCTTGTGCGTGCACACACTCTTCTGCACAAGTGCAGAAGCTTCTACGCATGCGCAGAAGCATTTTGATGACATCGGGGTCGGTGGGCGGAGCCTCCTGCCGGTTTTACTACCAGTTCTATAGAACTGGTGCGAACCGGGGGCAACCCACCACTGGTGTGAAAGCTCACCAGTCCTTTAAAGTTATGCATTTGAAAAGGCCCTGTAAGGTCCCAAAATGTACTTGAGTCACCAGAATGCCAAAGAGAGAGACCCAAGAAGAGGCTTGGAAAAATATCAGCTTTTAATTGTACAAAGAAGAGCTGGGTAGACCATACCACAACATGCAGACAAAGAGCATGCAGTGAAAGGCCACACCTTGGGGAAGGTATGGCGTCCTTTTATACCTTCAGAGACATCAGCTTAGTACCCAATTCTGGGCCCCTGGCCCATGCCTTCCTTTGGCAGTGCCGCAAGGAACGGGGGGGGTTGACAGCTTAGCAACAGAGGGGTTGGGTGCTTAGCATCACAGGTATTTGCCCGATGTAATCCTGCCAAACCATGACATACCCCACTTCTTGAGATATCCACCAGGCAGAAGCTTGATCACTGGTAGAAGCAAATGGCAGAGGCAATTCCAATTCTTAGCAAAGCAATTCTTACAGAAGCAAAACAGCAAGTTATTATTATGTCCCAGTTATTCTACCTATTCTACTATTATTATGTCCCTTCAGCCCAGGGGTGGATTGCTACCGGTTCGGGCGAGCGAACCCGTAGCAAAGGTAAGTGAAACCCACCACTGCTTCAGCCCCATGAAACTCTTCTGAAAACTCCCATTTTCCAGGCTTCAGATCAAACAGTGAGGCTCTGGTTCTAAAGATCTGGTTTTAAAAGATAAGCAAAGACACTTCCTTAAGATTTTATTTTCTAAATCACGGAGGTGACACACAAGTAAAAGAAAAAAATACAGGAACCTAGCACCTATATCGACGCAGAGTCTAGGTGCCCAGTTACAATGTTTGCTACAGCATATTAAGAAAATGCTTTAAAGTTGACTGTAAAAATTTAATAACTGTTAAAACTCCATATACCAGGGGTGAAATTCAGCAGGTTCTGACAGGTTCTGGAGAACCGGTAGCGGAAATCTTGAGTAGTTCGGAGAACCGGCAAATATCATGTCAGATGTAAATGCCTTATTCCCTAATGTGTAAATAATGTATATATGGGATATCAGGGGTTAACTTATTCTTTGACTCTTAATGTATTCATAATTCACCACTCCCACTCTTGGCTCCACCCTTTGTATATATAAGAAGCCACCTTCACCATTTTCTTTGCTTCTATCTGTGAATATTCAGTGAATATAGAATGCCTATTATAATTAAAGAGAAATATATTTAAACCTCTAACTCTTATTATTATTATTGAGTCTGATCCTGAAAATATTGCAACAAACTGGTAGCAGAGGATGGTTAATTGACTCAATAAATACCTAAAAATGTCTAAGAAAGATAGGCCCAACACCAGGGCCTACAGCAAAGAAATAGAAACTGAACAAGAAATAATCAACGAATCCACAAACGCGATTTCGAGAGAATCCGAAGAATACACCACTGAAGAAGAAGAATTAATAAATGAAAATGATGGCCAGGAGGAAATCGAAATAGAAAATAACGAACTCAGGTCAGAGATATTGAAGTTATTAAAAAGCCAGAAGAATGATGAAAGCCTCATCGCGAACCTCCAAGAAATGCTGAAGAACAGCGGAGCAGCGAGAGAGAAAAACATCGCTAAAGAGAAACCCAAAGACCAAAAAACTGTGAGTGATATGACTACAGAGAAAGTCGTTATGAAAAAGAAAAGATGTGATCCCGCGCGAAATTTTGAATGGCAGCCATCTTGGTTTCAACAAGCCTCCAAAGTGAGCGAAGCAGAGCCAATCAAAATGCTCAGTTCAAAATTTCTGGCGCGAAAAACGTTATCAGACAACGAAAGTGAAAAGGAGGATTCAAACTCTTCGGAAGAGCCAGAATCAGAAAGTGAAGACGACTTAACGAAATCCCAAGTAAAGTCAGCAATGAAGACGCTTTTTGCTGCATTTGGGCCAAAATTAAAAATTTCCAAAGCGCCAACGAAGAAGCAAGCGAACAAGCCGATACTTCAAGACCTGCACGCTCCCATCCTGACTTCGAGAGCGACGACGCCCGAGCCCAGAGAGCCATGTCGATTCCGCCCTACACCGCAGACCGAAGCAAGCGCCAACGCACCCAAAAGAAAGAAAAGAACAGTCGCCGCCATCAGAACTCCTAAGACCGAGCCAGAGACCGACTCGTCTGGAGAGGAGCGGAGCGAGCGAGCTACAATGGAGAGAACCTTCCACGACGACGCCAAAGAAGAAATGAACAACGCGCATGTGCGAAACTACGTAGATGGTCCGGAAAGACTTGAACTGGCCAGAGAACCGCGCAGACTCGTTGCGAGCATCCCCATGCCGTTTTGCAATTTCCTACACTTGCGAGACCACGGACTACTTCAGGTTGTAAGTAATGGACAAAATAATGTGGGAAACTTACCCAGTGACTTCCCAAAACTTAGGGTTGATGGCATTAATTTGCAAGAATGGTATCAACAGCTCCAGGTTGTCTTTATGAAAGAAAATTTACTATTTTTTATCACTAGTCCCCCAAGAAGACCTTGGACTTTAAAAATAGATTGTTTACACCATAAGGCATTTTTCTTAATAATATCTAGCGTGTCTCCTGCAATGTATCATAGCATCAAACCAAATCTAACTGTTTCAGAAATAATTCAATGCATGTTTAATTTGTTTCACAGCGATAGTGTAGCTACCACCACAAGAATGTCTAAGGACTTCTTTTCTTCCAGAGTAAAACCAGGGGTTTCCATAAGTGAGCATTTAATATCTTTAAACAAAATAAGAGCTGAGCTGCATTTGAGGGGGGAAGTGATTTCAGATCAAACAATGAAAAGTGTTATTATCAATTCACTTGATTCATCATGGGATAGTTTTATGTCACACTTAGACACCATCAATCTAGGATATTTATCAATAGAAAGTCTGTCTAACAAATTGATAGCAGAAGACAATTCAAGAAAAAATCGTTATAGCAATCACACAGAACACAAATCTTTTAGGAAGGTAGCTTTCCAAGAAAAATATAATGAAACTTTTAAATGCCACAATTGTGGGTCCAGGGAACACAACAGAAGAGATTGTCCCAAAATTTCAAAGGAAAGACATAGGTCAGAATATAGGAATAAATACAATTATAGACAGTCTTCCACAGATAGACATAAATATAGAAGCCCACCAAATTACAGAGAAAGTAGAGGGGGCAGAGAAAATTCAAAAGAGAGAAAATCTGGTTCACTGAATGGACTAAATAAACAAGACAGCACTAAAACGCAACAAAATGAGAACAATAATTGGCTTATTGATTCTGGGGCAACTAATCACACCACTAATAACAAAAATATATTGTCTTCATTTACAGAAGATAAGTTTGTAATAAAGGTAGCTAATCAAGAAAAAGTTCAAGTATTAGGCAGAGGGAATGTGACCTTGCCTGGTCTAGGAAAAATAGAGGGGGTATTGTTAATACCAGAAATACCTCATAACATACTAAGTGCCATAAAACTAAGCAGAGATTCTGACATCAATATAGTTTTCTCAAAGGGAAAAGCAACTTTAGAGAAGAATAAAACAAATGTAGGCACTGTGATGATTAAAGGAGGCCTACCCTATCTGATAACAAAAGAAAGATGGTTACATAACATTGATTCAAATATGGAAGATTGTATTGAGGCAGATGATGAAAATATTAGTAACAGTGACAATGATGAATGTAAAATATCTCATGATCACACCGATACACACAATGAGAAGAAACCAAAAATAGGTAAACCAATTCATGACGAGTGTGCTCACATCTTACATAGGAAGTTAGGACATGCAAGTTTTCCTGTAGTACAAAAAATGACTGAACACGCAGAAGGTGTCAAAATAAAAAATTGTGAAAATTATTTGGAATGCTCAGTATGTAAATCTACTAAACTAAAAACTAGTCCCAGGCCAAAAAAATCCACCAGATCAACTAACAAAATTTTTGACTTAGTACACATGGACTTAGTTGGCCCATTAACTCCATCAATCACTTATAGAAAACGTTACTTCCTAACAATAGTAGACGATTACAGTCGCTATGGTTTTGTTTACACATTAAAACACAAGGATGAAACCTTTCAAAAATTTAAGGAATTTTACAAACGCATAGAAACACAACATAATATCAGAATAAAACAAATTATGACAGATAGGGGATGTGAATTCATGTCTAAAGAATTCTCCCAATGGTTAAAGGATAGAGGAATGCTACATTACACGTCTAGTCCATTTTCTGCGTTCCAGAACGGGATTGCAGAGAGAAAGAATTCCACATTACAAACCATGATTAGGTGCACATTAGAGGATGCTGGTTTAGGCAAACAATTTTGGTCAGAAGCCTTACATTATTCAAATTACACTCAAAATAGAACCTGGTCCAGTATTGTGAATAAGACACCATATGAGGTGATGTATAATAGGAAACCAAAATTAGCACACATGCACATATTTGGGGTCACTGCAGACGTACACATACCTAAACAGTTGAGAAGAAAGGGAGAAAACGTATCCAGAAGACTAAGATTTATGGGATATGAAACTGGCACCAAAGGGTACAGATTCATTGATAATAATAACAAATTTATAGTTTCCAGAACAGCTGTGTTCCATGAACAGGCCAACTGGTCTAAATTACATCTTAATGAAATATTTCCAAATAAATGCAAAGATACAAAATCTCGTGAGGAAGGGACAATAGAAAATCAAAATATCAACAAAAATAAAAACAAAACCAAAACATGGACAAATAGTCAACACAAAATAAAGACAGACACATTAACAAAAAAGGAAGCAAGATATTTGCATGACTACCATAGCAAACCTGAAAGAGCTATTAGGAACAACAGAAATCAAATACCAAATAAATACAGAGATTACATAATGCATATGGATGGTGAACAAATAACACCTAATACATATGAGGAAGTATTAAAACTCCCTCGTGAAGAAAAGGAAAAATGGGAACTAGCTATGAAAAAAGAGATGGAAACTTTGCAAGGATTAAATGTATTCACACCTGCGATTGCACCTAAAGATAAAACAATTATTGGTACCAGGTGGATTTATAAAATTAAGAACCTAGAAGGAGGCAATACCCTATACAAAGCTAGATTGGTTGCACAAGGTTATGCACAAAAATATCCGGAGGACTATACTGACACGTACTCCCCCACAGTAAGAACAGAGAGTGTTAAAACAGCTCTAGTAGTAGCATCCGCACTCAATCTTGATGTATTTCAATATGACATACAGACTGCGTATCTACACGCAAAACTAGATAAGGAAATATATGTAAGAGCACCTCACAGTCAATACACTAATAAAAATGAAATTTGGCTATTGAACAAGAGTTTATACGGATTAAAGCAATCTGGCAAAAGATGGTACGATTGCTTGGTAAAAGTACTTAAGACCATGGATTTCAACGCTACCACTGCTGATAACTGTTTCTTTGTCAAAAAGAGTGATGATTACATTGAATTTGTATTGATTTATGTAGATGATATTTTATATATAGGAAAACACAAAGAGAGAAGAGAAATCTTTGTAAACAAGCTAAATGAACATTTCTCGTTGAAATCTCTAGGTAAAGTAAACAAATACCTTGGTGTACAAATTAACAAAACTAGAAGGGGATTCAAACTTACTCAGAAAGATAAGATTATTGAACTTCTAAACAAATGCAATTTAAACAATGCCAAACCCTGTGACACTCCTATGCAAACTGATTTCCTTAGAAATACTGATGAATCTTCCCCTGAATTCAAGGATAATACATTTTATAGATCAGTCATAGGTTCACTTCTTTATATATCTAATTGGACTAGGCCAGATATTGCATTACCACTCAATTTATTATCAAGGCACGTTAGCAAACCAACAATGTATCACTGGGAAGCTGTCAAAAGAATTTTAAGATATCTGAAAAGTACATTAGACTTTTGCCTAGTATTAGAACCTAGTGATAATAAAGAACCAAAACTTACATGTTACGCAGATGCGGATTGGGCTGGAGATATATCATGCAGAAAAAGTACTTCTGGTTATATTTTTCTGTTAAATGACTGTCCAGTTTACTGGTACACTGGTAAACAAGAACTGGTAGCCACTTCAACCACAGAAGCGGAATATGTTTGTTTATCCAAAGCTGCAAATAACCTTGTATGGTTTAATGATTTAATTTCAGATGTTTGGAAAAAACCTACTTTGCCTTTTGTTATGCATGAAGACAATAAAGCAGCCATTGAAATATCTAGATCCGATGCCATTGGACAAAGATCCAGGCATATAGATATAAAATTTAAGCATGTGAGACAATTGTCTCAAGATGGATTTATCAAAGCAGTGCATTGTGATACCTCTGAACAATTAGCTGACATATTGACGAAGCCTTTACCTTCTAAACAGCACAAATACTTAACTTCCAAATTGTATGTCTTATATTGTCCTGAATCTGAATGTAATTGGTGTTGTATAGCGAACCGGCATTTAGAGGGGGATTTGTCAGATGTAAATGCCTTATTCCCTAATGTGTAAATAATGTATATATGGGATATCAGGGGTTAACTTATTCTTTGACTCTTAATGTATTCATAATTCACCACTCCCACTCTTGGCTCCACCCTTTGTATATATAAGAAGCCACCTTCACCATTTTCTTTGCTTCTATCTGTGAATATTCAGTGAATATAGAATGCCTATTATAATTAAAGAGAAATATATTTAAACCTCTAACTCTTATTATTATTATTGAGTCTGATCCTGAAAATATTGCAACATATCACCTCTGGCTGGGCCCAGAATGGGGTGGGAATGGAGATTTTGCAATATCCTTCCCCCAGGAGTGGGGAGGGAATGGGGATTTTGCAGTATCCTTCCCCTGCCACGCCCACCAAGCCACGCCCACAGAACCAGTAGGGGAAAAATTTTGAATTTCACCCCTGCCATATACGTTCCTCTTTCATTTTAACTAATGGAAGCCTATGCTCTGACCACCAAGAAATTTGAAGTTTTTTTAAGATTGCAGATTGAACTTCCTGCTGTGTTCTTGGCTGATCACAGTATTCTTAGAAGTCTTCTCCAACACCAGAGTTCAAAAGCACCAACCTATCCTGCTCCTTCAGAATCCAATGTTTGCTTCCATCGATTGTTGGGGCTTGCGCAATTCTGTTCTTTGTAGGTATAGTAGTTGTTCCATGGCAGCTGAATATCTTTTCCAAGCCCTTCACGGCTGCTTTATCAAGTGCGAGTCTGTGGCATATTTCTTGTTTGCTTGTTCCAAATGACTCCTTCTGTTTATTTTGGCTGTCTCATCCTTCCCGTCCCCTCTCCAAATGGGTTACGGTTAGGGTTATTGATTGATGCTTGGCACTTACCTCTGTGAATTTATGTTTTTGTTTTTCCTTCCGTTCAATCATGTCCGATTCTTGGAGACGGCCTAGACAAGTTTCTGCAGTTTTCTTGGCAAGGTTTTTCAGAAGAGATTTACCTCTGCTTCCTTCCTAGGGCTGAGGGAAAGTGACTGGCCCAAGGTCGTCCAGTTGGCTCTGTGCCAAAATGGACCCAGAACTCACAGTTTCCTGGTTTCTAGCCTGATGCCTTAACCACTATACCAAACTTGCTTTCATGTTTATGTACCCCTACCATAAACTTTCTTTTTACCACTCTGTAATTCTTTAATTCGGGGTAGAGTCAGGACAACTGGATCAGAGGTGGGTTTCAGCAGGTTCTGACCAGTTCTAGAGAACCGGTAGTGGAAATTTTGAGTAGTTCGAAGAACCAGTAAATACCACCTCTGACTGGCCCCATCCCCATCTATTTTCTACCTCCCAAGTCCCAACTGATCGGGAGGAAATGGGGATTTTGCAGTAACCTTCCCCTGGAGTGGGGAGGGAATGGCGATTTTCCAGTATCCACCCCCTGCCATGCCACCAAGCTACACCCACCAAGCCATTCCACGTCCACCAAACCACACCCACAGAACTGGTAGTAAAAAATTTTTGAAACCCACCACTGAACTGGATGGAGCTGAGCGTTTACTGGATGGATGCCCTTCCTGATGCCATGCAAAATTTGCAGCAGGTATTTTTTTTTCTTTCCACACTAGGAGGGGGAAATATCTGCTGTTACCTAGGTTTAAACTCTCAACCTTTTGAGTGGGAGGTGAGTGTCTTCACCACTAGGCCATCACACCACTCTATGTACCCCTACCATAACCATGGCAAAACTATCACACCAATTTACAACAGGCAAACATTTTTCAGGCATAAGATTTTAATATTAGCCATGGGCCTATGCAGTTATCATCATATATATATATATACCAGTGACTTTAAAAGTTTTTCTTAAAGCAGCGTTTCGACAGGCTCACACCCTGTCATCCTCAGGCTTTGTTTCCTGATTCCTCTGTTAAAATCCTGGATTTTAACCAGGATTTTAAATATTTTAACCAACTTATTTATAATGACGCGGGAAAACACCAGTTCCCAAAAGGGAATTTATGCCCAGCCTGTGTTGAAAAAGCTACACTGATTAAGAGTGGTTTTTTTTTTTAAAGGCACAGTTCAATAAAATTTATTTTAAACTTCAAAGCCCTGAAGACTTCAGATCTTGACTATCTAAGGCAGGGATCTCCAACCTTGGTCACTTTAAGACTTGTGGACTTCAACTCCCAGAGAATTCTTAAAGTGGCCAAGGTTGGAGACCCCTGAACTAAGGCACTATTTCCCCTTTTATGAACCTGTCCAAACACTAACATTTGCAGGACAAAGTCTCTTAAAGGTGCTGGTGCTGCTTTCAGAAGCCTGATTGTCAACCACCTTGTTCTGTGTTGTTCCCAACTTGGAAAGCTTTCCCTGGGGAATTTCATTTGATGGCCACCCCATCCACTCTTAGAAAAAGAATTAAAGCACATGTTTTTAACCGGGCCTTTTGAGCAGTAAATTTAGTACCTATGCGTTATTTTTAAATTATTTTTTTTTCATTTTTCATTTTATTAGATTTCTATACCGCCCTACTCCCGAAGGACTCAGGGCGGTGCACAGCCAAACAATAAAAACACATACAATACAAAATTTAAAAAATAGAATAAAATCAAATTAAATGATTTTGGCCCCGACAAATTTAAAACCCCAAACTTTTAAAACCAATTTAAAATTGAATATATAAAATACTAAAAGATATTTAAAATTTTAAAAATTATTTTAAATTATTAATTAAATTAATTAATTAAATCTTTTTAACTGAATAAAGTTTTAATTGCATTTGTAGTTATACTGGGCTGTTAGCTGCATGGATTGTCCAGTCAGAGCAGAATGATGAGACTTAAAGGCAATGAACTGCAAATAAATACATTAGGTTAGAGCCTACTTCCCTGTGTCAATGATACGATTCCAGAATTTACATCTGTTTTAGAGCCAATTAAAAAGAATTAGCCAATTAGGCCAGGAGTGAGAAACTGTTGTGACAATTCCCATCATCAGTTATTTTGACCAAACTAGTGTCACCCAAACAAACAAACAAATAAATAAACAACTTATTGGGAAAGGCCCATTATTTCCATATTCCTTCCTTTTAAACCAGGGGTCTGCAACCTTAAATATTCAAAAAGCCATTTGGACCCATTTCCCACAGAAAAGAAAACACCGGGAGCCACAAAATCTGGGTGGGTGTGGCCAACTCAATGTCACTCACTTCCACCAGTCACATAACCCCCTAGCCACACCTACCCAGCCAGTCATTAGGGCAGAGAACCAGTTGTTAAAAAACACCAGGAGCCACAAAATCCTTTTGACATCTCTCTCTCTCCCCTCTCTCCCTTCCTCCCCCCCTCTCTCTGTATCTCTCTATGTCTCTCTCTCTCTCCCCCTCTCTCTGTATCTCTCTGTCTCTGCCCTGGCCGCTTCTCCCATCCCCCACAGCCGCCCTTACTGTCTCAGGCCAGGCAAGGAGCGACTGGGAGGGAAGGGGGAGGGGTGGGGTCAGCCAGTGGTGAGATCACCTGACAGGGAGCCATAGCAGAGGGCCCAAAGAGCCGCATGTGGCTCCGGAGCCGCAGGTTGCTGACCCCTGTTTTAAACAATCACAAAGGAGAAAAGAAGACAAACAGAATTATCATTACAGAAAGGTTAATTTGCCTCAGTGTTTCTCCCATGCTGGCTGGGGAATTCTGGGCATTGAAATCCATACATCTTAAAGTTCTCCAGGTTGAGAAGCTCTGGTTTGGATGCCAAGTTCTAAATAAATGGAGGACACCTGGACAAGGAAAGGAAAATAGGAAAAGGAAGTCCAAATGAAATACCCATCTCTTTGTCTCTGGGATATGATGCAATTACTGTACTTACTGTATGCCCTTCAGAATTTGGACTGCCTTAGAAATAGCTCCTGTTCTGTAACGGCAAATATGCATGGTGTCCTATCTGGTAGGGCAGAATGTCTGTGGAGATTCTCCCAAAGGTCCTTTTTTTCAAGAGGCAACTGGACTTTCTGGGTGTTTTTTTCTTGGAAGACATTTCCCTTCTCATACAAGAAGCTTCTTCAGCTCTGACTTCTTCAGCTCTGACTTTCCCCACCATCCAGTCAGAGCTGAAGAAGCTTCTTGGATGAGAAGCGAAATGTCTTCCAAGAAAAACGAGAAAGTCCAGTTGCCTCTTGAAAAAAAAAAAAACACCTTTGGGGCAATAGGGCAGTATTTCTCTCAGCCAAACTGTCCACCAATTATTTTTTTAAAAAATGGGGTTTTTTTCCCCTCCAAACTTAGTATAGTTTCAGTGGTGGCTAGTGGATTGTTCCAAATGCTTAGTGACATTTTACTATTACTGTTTTTATTTCATATGCCATTTATGGCTTAAGAGCCAGAAGAGCATAGAGAAATAATAAAAGCATCGCATTGCTAGACTACGGGCAGCAAATAAAAAAAGAATGAAAACTCACAAGAACATCTCGCAACATAGACAGATGTGAAGGTTCCTATACATCCTGCTGTTCCTTTGCTTGCTTGCTTTCTTCAAAAATCAAGGACTGATGCAATACAGGTAGTCCTTGACTTACTAAGTTATTAAGTTAGTAACATGGTTGTTAAGTGAATATTGACTTTGAATATTGACTTTACTTGTCAGAAGGTTGCAAAAGGTGATCACATGATCTGGGACACTACAACTGTCATAAATACATGCCAGACCATGGGCTGCTGCAACGGTCGTAAGTGTGAAAAATGGTCATAAGCAGGGGTGGGTTTCAAAATATTTTACTGCCGGTTCTGTGGGTGTGGCTTGGTGGGCATGGAATGGCTTGGTGGGCGTGGCTTGGTGGGCATGGCAGGAGAAGGATACTGTAAAATCTCCATTCCCACCCCACTCCAGGGGAAGGATACTGTAAAATCTCCATTCCCTCCCCACTCCAAGGGAAGGATACTGTAAAATCTCCATTTCCTCCCGATCAGCTGGGAGTTGGGAGGCAGAGAATAGATGGGGGCGGGGCCAGTCAGAGGTGGTATTTACCGGTTCTCCGAACTACTCAAAATTTCTACTACCGGTTCTCCAGAACTGATCAGATCCTGCTGAAACCCACCTCTGGTCGTAAGTCACTTTTTTCAGTGCAGTTATAACTTTGAAATGAATTGTTGCAAGTCGAGAACTATCTGTATTTCATTAAAGGTCTACCTCAGTTTGACTGAAGTTTACAAAAACAAACAAAATCAAACCAGAAGGATACTGGTAAACATATTTTCCAACTAACCACTTTTATTTAAAAAAAAGATAAGTTTTTGTGAGTTGCAGCACACTTCAGATACACCCAGTGGCTTAATTGATACAGATTTAAATTGGGATGAGGGAAAGGGAGACAAGCTGCTTTGTCGATGAAGGTTACACGTGAGACAGATTGCAAGTAACACTTGTAATAGATTAAAAATCCATTTATTTGTTGAAACCTATTGAGGCACCCTGAAACCTTTTGATGTATACGAATTCAGCAATCTCTTGCACTTAATAGTCTCTTAAAGGGTTGTTCAAGTCCCATTTTCCCCAAAAAGGTCGTTTTGAAATCTGCAATAATGGTCCTGGGAGATTGAAGACTTCTGCTCTGGCTTTGTCCTTGGTTTGAGTGCTGATGTCAACAAAGTTGCATCCATTAATTCATTTTGCCCAAGGACTGACTTGTTTACAAAATCCACCCCATTTACAGAGTCACTGATCAAGCAACCGGCCCCTGATTTAAATCTTGGCCATGCTAAGCGGTGTCATTCCCTGGCTGGAAGCAAGTTTTTTGTTTCGTCAGCTTCAGTTTTCTAATTTGCGAAATGGGAACAACCGTAGTGCCTTGTCTTAGTAGGCTTTTATTTGCACGGCCCGCGAATGTTGCAAAGCACTTCACACATGACAGATACTAACCCTGAGTGACTCCACTGGCTTTGCAGTCCCCGGCACGTCAACCTGATTGCCTGAAATCGTGTTCAGAGCGGAATTATACTTAAAATATTACAGACACTCTCGCTGTCCCTCTCAAAACAAATAACTCGCTAGGATTTGGGGAGCGGGAGGGGGGTTTGTTTTAAGGTTGAAGACCTCTGTCAAATTGTCAGGAAGAGAGAGGGCTTAAAGGAGGGACTTGGGCAGGGCAACTTGGCAAAGTGTTAAAATGAAATTAGCACACTGTCTGACAAGGTGGCAACACTAGAAGCTGATGGCTTGGTGTTCGAAATAGCAAGTGCTTGCCTGGAAATAAATAAGCCAAAGACCTAAAGTAAATAAGCCATTAAATATATATTAAAAAAAAAAAAAGCTGAGGAAGGTGGCATGAACAAAGCAGATGTGATTAAAGTCTCTCCTGCAGAGCAGCAACAGCAAAATGCTGAAGCATTATTTAGTCAGTGTATCGGCACCTCCTCCTCCTTCCACCGAAACAACTAGGGAGTATGCACGGTGCCCAGAAGGTATGAGCAATGTGGGCTATGTAGTCCAGGGAGTGGCAATGTAATTTTAGCCAGGGGCTCACTCCTTTCTGCCTGCCATCCCAATATCTCCTTCCATCCTTCCTTCCTCCCTTTTCCCTTTTCCCTTTTTCTTCCTTTCCTATATCTTCTTTTCCTTCCTTCTTTTTTCTTCCTTTCCTATATCTTTTCCTTCCTGCTTTCTTTCTTTCTTTCTCTCTCTCGTTCTTTTTCTTCTTCCTTTTCTATATCTTCTTTTCCTTACTGCCTGCCTGCCATCTCTTTCTCCTTCCTTCCTTCCTTCCTTCCTCCCGCCCACCCTCCCCCCTTCTTTCTTTCTTTCTTTCTTTCTTTCTTTCTTTCTTTCTTTCTTTCTTTCTTTCTTTCTTTCTTTCTTTTTCCTTTGTTATATCTTTCCTTCCTTCCTCCCTTCCTTCCTTCCTTCTCTCTTCCTTCTCCTTCTCCTCTTCCCTAAAGTTCAGGAGCCAGGGGCTTAATGCAAAGTGGGCAGGGCCAAGTGTACATGGCCAATACTGGATTTTTCATGTTTTCCTAGTAAATGAGGAAGAATTTTGGTGTGAGATTGCAGGAAAGGTGGGGGGGAAATAATAGAAGGGGGTTTAGACCCTAATGGGTCCATTAATAGCTTGTCTGATAAATGGTAACTTAGCCCCAGTTCCAAGAAATCTGGGAAGAAGAAGCATTTGAAATTGTTCCAAGAGACTCCATCAGAACTCACTCACTAGAAAGGAGTCTGGGAAACTCCCTGTCTGCTTTCCAAGGTTCTGAATTCACCTTCCTGAAGCCCAAGTACTTCTGGCTTCCTTGGTCTTCCCCAACTGGGGTTGGGTAATGGGTAGGATTGTGGAATAAACCCCACCCGGACCCAATTTTTGTATAAAAGCTAAGCCATAATTTTTGATACACAATTCACAAGGGCTAGGATCACATATCAGTGTAAGTCAAAACAAATTGCATTTTGGCTTTGCGAGATGTATGAAAGCAAAGGCACGGATTAAATAAATGCATCAGAGAAAAAAAGCCTGCAGTAGGTTCCACTTTAAAACTTTATTTATTCTCCCACCTGAATTCTCTGCTGCTTTTATTTGATATGTGCTTTTATTGCTTATACATTTATCAACAACCACTAACTGTTGTTTATTTCATTTCATAATAGTGTAAGTCAGCGATGGACAGAAAATTAAATGGGATGTAAGAAATTAGGATAACTGAAGGAGCCTTGTATGCGTTCACAAATCTCAGCCATTTTGTTCTCTGTTTTGCTGCAAAATAGGTCGGGGTTACATTTGCATCCGAATCACCTTAGTATAAATAAGGTTGTGGGCAATGGTGAAATCTGAACCGGTTTACTACTGGTTCACTGGCTGGGCATGCACAGTGTGCACCACGCACCAAATGCAAGGTCTGTGTGTGTGCACGCGCAGTACACGCCAAAAGGAGGCATGGGGTAAGTAGAACAGTGTGCGTGGGTGTGGGTGTGTGATCAGCTGTGGCATGCAAGCTTTTTTTTTTTACTTTTAAAAGCATTTTTTAATAACCTATTCGGGCAAATAGGTTGTAAAAAATGCTTTTAAAAGTAAAAAAAAAGGCTCTGACGATCGCACAGCTCAGCTGTGATCGTCAGAGCCCTTTTTTTTTTTACTTTTAAAAGCAAAAAAGCAAAACCTTCTGCGCATGCACAGAGGGTACAATACTTCCTGGTTAAAACCAGGAAGTAATGACAACTGGGCAGGTGGGCGGAGCCTCACACCGGGATCGTTATCGGTTTTCCAAGCCACCCACCATGATCGCTACCGGATTGGGCGATCTGGTCCAAACCGGGAGCATTTCAACCCTGGTTGTGGGGGTTTTGATGTTTTTGGTTAGCCAAGTTACCAAGCCAAACCAAGCAACTAAGGCAAGCTTGATTAACTAAGCTCAGAGAACTCCATAGCTCAACCCTGGGCAACAGATATTATCTTCCATTGGTATAAATAAAGTTTCATAGACCACAGTTTGTTTATCTATGGTTTGTGGATTAAATTATATTGGTGTCAGGTATGCTTCCTTCAATATCCAGGAAAGAAAAACCCAAACTCTATAATTTTAAAGAGATTAGTACTTTTACTGAATATGAAATGATCGCAACCCAGGTAAAGCTGGAAGTGAGCAAAACACGCGAAATAGCATCTAGTAAGCTTCCCCCCCCCCCGTGTGCATTGACCATCGTCCAATCCAAAGGTCTCCCAAAGGTCAGGTGGCATCACGTCTGGCAACGTCATTCATCAGGAATGTAGGGCAGTTGGTCAGCCGGCCCCTTTGGAGATTCACTTTCGTTTCTTGGGAGACACCTCCTACAATGGGAAAACACCTCCTGCAATCTTCCCCCCCTTCCCCCCTTAACTAGTCCCTCCCCCCCGTTTCTTATGGCAGCTAAAGCAGGCAAAGCTGAGGCTGACAATTAGTTAGGTTCCTACAATAACTTTAGACTGGAGGCTAAAACATACGACAAACTGTTGCAAGAACTGGGCATGGCTAGTCTAGTGAAGAGAAGGACCAGGGGAGACATGATAGCAGTCTTCCAATATTTTAGGGGTTGCCATAGAGAGGAGGGCGGTCAAGCTATTTTCCAAAGCATCTGAAGGCCAGACAAGGAATAATAGATGGAAACTGATCAAAGAGAGATTCAACCTGGAAATGAGAAATTTTGGCAATCAACCAATGGAACAGCTTGCCTTTAGAAGTTGTGGGAGCTTCATCACTGGAAGCTTTCAAGAAGAGACTGGGCTGCCATCTGTCAGAAATGGTGTAGGGTCTTCTGCTTGGGTGGGGGTTGGGGTTTGGACATGATGACTTACAAGATCCCTTCCAACTCTGTTATTCTGTTCATCTTTTATTTTATGTACACTGAGAGCGTATGCACCAAGACAAATTCCTTGTGTGTCCAATCACACTTGGCCAATAAAAAATTCTATTCTATTCTATTCTATTCTATTCTATTCTATTCTATTCTATTCTATTCTATTCTATTCTATTCTATTCCATTCCATTCCATTCCATTCCATTCCATTCCATTCCATTCCATTCCATTCTATTCGTTAATATGCTAAGCTGGAAGCCACATAATAGTTTAGTGCATTTTGCGAACCAGATTCATGAAATGCAGCAGGGAACTGGCCCTTGTACTTACTTAAGCCTGGTGGGTAGACTAATAAAATAATTATAATATAACAAGATTTATTCAGGCCTTTAAAAAAAATTTTTTTTTGAAATGCTTTTGATAGTTTTAATATTTAACTCAGCAGAAGTATTTGGGAGTAGGTGGTGCATAAATGTGAAACATAATAACAAAGCAAAGAGGGTATATTATTCTAGCACACGCACATACGCACGCACAGAGAGTATGTAAAGGACTTCACCCTTTTGTGTTTGTGGTGGTAGCAGCCCAATGAAGTGTCTTGCCCATCTGGATAGAAAGATGTTTCAGGGAAGATTGGCTGCCTGCGTCTTAGTTAGCAGAGCGATTTGTGGGTGGGAAAGACACTAGTGCCCTCTACTGAAGCGCACACATGCTGCAGAGAATGAGGATAGCATATGGCTGATGATGCAGAGGTGTGAATGCATTGGTTAAGGACACATCTCTAACACAAAACTGTGCCTCCACAGTTACTCATTCTGGAGTGTCAATTAAAACCCGTCTTGGCAGCCAGCGTGGACCACAAATAATGAGTGATTGAAGAAAGAGATTGCGTAGCTGCTTCTTCCAACTCTCCTCTCTCTTCACACATTTTGCATCGGTTTCAAAGGTGCAAAATCTAATGAGCTGGAGTCGACAAAGGGGTCATAAGAAAGGAACACAATGAATAACAATGGGGGAAGAACATGATGTTTCCTTGTAAATTGGTGTGGAGCTGTGTCTCTCGACCTTGGCAACTTTAAGATGTGTGGACTTCAACTCCCCAAAATTTTGCTAGCCAGCCATGCATCTTAAAAGTTACCAAGGTGAAGACACACTGACCTAAGTGGATCTGGGCTGCGGAAGTCCAGGTGAGTACCAGATGGCAGCAAAGAGATACAGAAAATTTCTAGAAAGCAATTTGTGTCAGAAGGATCATTTAGTAAGGACTAACTTTAAAAAAAGGAGATGGAGACGGGCAGTTCAGTGAAATAGTCAGCAGCCTGGATCACATCTACTCAGCCATAATGTACCTTATTTAATTTTGTCTTAGGGTGATGTGAAGCCAGCTACTACCCTGTTTCCCCCAAAGTAAGACATCCGCTGATAATAAGCCCAATCGGGCTTTTGAGCGCATGGCAATAGGGACAAGCACTCATTTCAGGGTTCAAAAAAATATAAGACAGAGTCTTATTTTCGGGGAAACATGGTACTGAGATTTGTAAACTGTGATTGATGGCTTAATATGTTGTGTGACCCCAGTCAGTTGTGGCTCATTCAGTGAACCATTATTAAATAAATTATGGGTCCCACTAATCCATTATCTATCTATCTATCTATCTATCTATCTATCTATCTATCTATCTATCTATCTATCTATCCTAGCTATCCGAAATAAAACTCTTTGAATTTAGTGTGGCTTGCTTCTAAGTAATCAGATATAAGATAGCAGCATCTTTCACAAAAAAAGACAGTTCTACCTTAGAAGTAAATGCAACTGCAGTTACTGGGATTTACTTCCAAGGAAGAATGTAGAGAATTTTAAGAGCCACAACTTACTTGTCACCACCACAAGTGAAAAGCAGACAACTAACTTTGGGTGTTCTTGAAAAAGCTTAGAATAAGACCTGATTGTGAGTGGAAATCACAAAGAAAGCTGAAGGGAGAGGATAGATTGGAAAAATCACCAAATCTCTCAGAAAAAAAAGGCAATGCAAAATCATGGATTGTTGCAAGCCCCAATGTCACCAAGGGTGGAACTCAGCTTTGATCTTTACCATTATAAATTATTTATAAAAGAAATACCAGTTGTTCTGTGATGAAATCAGCCTTTGTAATTCCTTTGTTCAAAGATAATAATCTTAGAACAAAAAAAACTAACCACCGCATTTTAATTCGATTCATTGTGAGTAGCAGAGCTAGAATTACAGATTAAACCACGATCAAAGGTTTCCTATCTATGTCCATCTCACACGTATTACAAGGAGTGGTGTTTTTCAGACACTCTTCTTTCCTTTTATCATTTGACTTCCTCGCACTACTCTTACTATCTGCCCGTCTGTTTTATATTTCATTTATCTGCAGAAAAGCTTAGGCAATCAAATTGGTATTGTTTTTAAATCGCTGTGCTGAAAATGTTTGACAAAGGACCATTCGCACAGTGATGGGTGAGTGGGGAAAAGACATTTTGCAGAGACAAATTGATTAAGACATGCAGCGTGATAAGGACTCTCTTAAGGTTGCACTGTGTTTGGAACTAAAAGGCAAAAAGGGGCCTTGAAGGGGCTTCCTCTGCACCTGTTACAGGGGTGGGTTCTAATTTTTTTTACTACTGGTTCTGTGGGCGTGGCTTGTTTTGTGGGTGTGGCTTGATGGTCATGTGACAATTATTTAGGATTTAGCAGAGGTACTGGTCTACCAGGCTTTTAACTGCTTGCAGAGTAGTACCGATCTACCCATTTATTTTTGCAGGCACTGATCTACTCATGTATTTTTGCAGGCACTGATCTACTCATGTATTTTTGCAGGCACTGGTCTACTCATTTGTTTTCTTTTAACACTGATCAGCTGTAGGGCGGCCCTTTGAAGCCTCAGGGCAAGAGTTTAAACAGGTTTTTTCCCTCTAGCCATCAGCTGGGACTCAGGATGCAGCAATAGATTGGGGTTGGGGCCAAATAAAAGGTAAGAATAACGTGGGGGGTGGGGGGGCAGAACCGGTTTGGTGACATCATATCGTCACCACTACTGGCTCGGGAGAACCGGGCCAAACCGGGAGGAACCCGCCACTGACCTGTTAGCAACTTTTTACAGCAACTGCATCTTTTCCTAGGATTGCCCAGCCTGTCTGTGCAGCTGCTGTGCAGCCCCTGGAAAAATTGTTATTGAATTGAATTCAAAGGGTTGCTGCATGAGTGCCCACAAAAATTGGGTCACTCATGCAGCAACCTAACCCTAACCCTAACTCCTTTCCCTCTGAATCTCCAGCACTACAGCTAGTCCTTGACTTACAACATAATGGAGCCTGCAGATCACAATTGAAAGTTGTGACCGTCTCAAATTGGGTCATCCATGTGACCGACCTGATTTTCTGCAGCGGTCATTAAGCGAACCATGCAGTCATAAAGCAACCACCATGGTTGTTAGTCAAACGCTGCAGCCATTAAGTCAACCAATGGTTTGTTATGAGCCAGTTTGACTGAAAACCAAAAGTAAATGTCGGCTTTTGGCAAAATCGTTGTAAAAAAAAAAAAAACAGTCACATGACCACAGGGTGTTGCAAATGGCCGTAAATGTGATTCAGTTGCCCAACATGCGGTAATGTAACCACAAGTGGGGGGGAGTCATTGGAACTTTGGAACTGGGTTGTAAGTACCATCAGGGAGGTCTGTCATAACTTTGAATGGTTGTTATGTGACTAGTTGTAACACGAGGACTACCTGTACAGAGCCTTTCTATAATTCTTGGGTATGATAGTGTAGGAAGAAATATCCTTCTGGGGTCAGCTCCAAGTGGGGAAAAAGACACTGGAAACATGGAGACTGATTGGAAAGATGGTTTAATGGTGGACAGGATCACATGGTTTGAGTTTCTGAACAGAAAAAAGGGCCGAGATACAGCGAGTTCCTGGGTTTTATGATCTCTCTTATGATCCCCCCACCCGGGATCTCTATGACTCCCGGGGGGGGGTGTTCTTAGCTAGCCTTGCTGGCTGATGTAATCTTCCCAGGTGCCATGTGGTGAATTTCTGTCCTAGATGGGTCCTATTGTGTTGCAGATGATGGTCCTTTGACAAAGGATTGAGTTTCTGTCTCTGACCCATTAACAAAGGTGTGTGGGGGGGGGGAGGCAGGAAGCTGCTTTGTCTTTAAAAACATGCTTCTCCATTTCTCATCCAGGGAAACATAATATTCTGCCTTTTTAATATTTCCTAAAATATTTCATTCTTCCAGGAAAGGGGTGGGTGCTAACTTCCTACACTTCCTACAATAGCTAGAATTAACTCTGATCGTAGCCATGCTAGTCAACACCAACCTCCATATCTTCTCTTCTATTGGTAAGAAGGAATTTCCTGACTATTAAGCAGTGGAACAACCTGCCTCTTGAAATTATAGGTGCTCCATCATTGGGAAACTAGTGAGTCCTTTGTCCAGAATGAGATGAAGATTCCTGTAATAGACAGGAGGTTGGACTAGAAGATCTCCAATATACAGGGTAGCTGGCATATAGTAGTGTGTTTTGTGAATCCAGGCTGAGCGTAGGAACATCTGGTTGTTACAAGCACAGTGAAATCAAAACCTTGATGGGATGAAGGGAAACTGATCATTTCAGTTTTTAGTGAAACTGTAGAGTTTACATCTATCAAAAAATTTTGGACAAAAAAAAGAGAGAGCTTTGTTCTCCTTGGAGTTGTCTGTCATATCTCTATACAGGTTGTCTGTTGTGGTCCACCAGCTGCCAGCGGAACTGGCGGCAGACTCAGACGATGAGGAGGTTGGGGAAGAACTTGGGCCTGTTCTGGAGTCTGGGAAAGGCTTTGATGGATGCTCAGCGTCAGACACAGAGATAGAGCCAGGGCCGCCTGGCATTTCCCAGCCAGAGAGGCAGCTGCCTTTGGAGTCAGAGATGAGTGAGGAGGAGGAACAGCTGGGACCTGTTCCAGATGTGTGTATGTGCCGAGCAGATAGGAGAGGTGAACAACGAAGGACAATGAGCTGGCTGGAATGGTCAGAAACTATTCAAAGAGAGAAGTAACCTGGAATTAAGGAGAAACTTCCTAATCGTGAAGACAATTTATCAGTGGAACAGCTTGCCTCCAGAAATCGTGAGCACTCCATCACTGGAGGTTTTTAAGAAGAGGTTGGACAACCATTTATCTGAAATAGTATAGGGTTTCCTGCCTGAGCAAGGGGTTGGACTAGAAGACCTCAAAGATCTCTTCCAGCTCTGTTTAATCTCTTCTCTTCTCTTCTCTTCTCTTCTCTTCTCTTCTCTTCTCTTCTCTTCTCTTCTCTTCTCTTCTCTTTTCTTCATTCCATTCCATTCCATTCTACATCCCTTCTTCCTTATCACTGAGAGATATAATCCTCCCTTTTGCTGCCAATGCATTCATTCAGGGTGTCAGCTTCCACAGACCAAACAAGAAAGCTCGTTTCATCCATTTAGGCCATGACAATTCATTTGGGGCGGGCCCCCGATGGCAGTTTGGAAATCATAACTACTCAACATGAGTTGCTAACAGAAGCATAACTAAACCACAAAAGCAGGAATTGGGGACCCAGAGGCATTGTTATTGCTATAGATAAGCAAGGAAGCGGCTTTCCCTGCAGCATGCAAGCTATATCTGTGCACATACATTCAAGTAATCCTCATTTAGCGACTGCCTCACATTTAGCAATGTTCACAATGATGCTGGTGGTGGCAAATACGTCAACTTTGTAACTGATCTTGCTTTTACAACCTTTGCAGGTCTGTAAAGAAAGACGAATTAAGGTCATAAGCGCAGTTGCAGTTGCACTTAGCGACCATTTCGCTTAGCAATCGAGTTCCTGATTCTGGTTTCTAAATGAGGATCACCTGATCACCAAATCCATAGATAGATAGATAGATAGATAGATAGATAGATAGATAGATAGACAGACAGACAGATAATATGTATATGTATGTGTGTGTGTGTATAGACAGACAGACAGACAGACAGATAATATGTATATGTATGTGTCTGTGTATAGACATATATATATATATATATATATATATATATATATATATATATATATATATAAATCTATGCATATTCTTTCTAGCCAGGTTTTACCTACGTAAACTTCGTTGTTCTGCAGCCCTAGGTTCTGTGAAATCTCATTCACAAGTTTCATTCACAAAAAAGAAAAAAGAAAAAAAAAGATATAAATCTATCTATCTATATATATATATAGTGTGTGTGTGTGTGTAGAGAGAGAATGGAATGGAATGGAATGGAATAGAATAGAATAACAGAGTTGGAAGGGACCTTGGAGGTCTTCTAGTCCAACCCCCTGCTTAGGCAGGAAACCCTACACCACTTCAGACAAATGGTTGTCCAATCTCTTCTTAAAAACGTCCACTGTTGGAGCATTCACAACTTCTGGAGGCAAATTGTTCCACTGATTCATTGTTCTAACTGTCAGGAAATTTCTCCTTAGTTCTAAGTTGCTTCTCTCCTTGATTAGTTTTCACCCATTGCTTCTTGTCCTGCCCTCAGGTGCTTTGGAGAATAGTTTGACTCCCTCTTCTTTGTGGCAGCCCCTGAGATATTGGAACACTGCTATCATGTCTCCCCTTGTCCTTCTTTTCATCAGACCCAGTTCCAGCAACGGTTCTTTATATGTTTTAGCCTCCAGTCCCCTAATCATCTTCGTTGCTCTTCTCTGCACTCTTTTTAGAGCAGAGGTGTCAAACTTGATTTCATTGAGGGCTGCATCAGGATTGTATTTGACCTTGGGGGGGTGGGAGGGGGGTGGCCAGGGTGGGTGTGGCCAGCTCAATGTCACTCATGTTGGTGGCTCCTGTGGTGGCTTGAGCGCTTTGCCAGTGAAAACAGGCCCCTGAGCTCCGTTTTTTGTTGCAACGGCCTCCTGCAACCCTGTGCCAGCAAAAATTTAGCTCGGAAGGGCCGTGAGGCAGCTCTCCCGAGCTCTGTTTTCATTGGCAGAGGCACTGTGGGCCGGTCCTTATTATTATTTTGTTACTACTTTGTTTGCTTCTAGGTGTTCGCTGATTTGTTGCTTGATTATCTTTTCCAGAATCTTCCCTGGTATTGAGGTCAGGTTGATAGGTCTGTAGTTTCCTGGGCCTATTTTTTCCCCTTTTTTGAAGATGGGAACCACATCAGCTCTTTTCCAATCCTCTCGCAGTTCCCCGATGCTCCAGGTTCTTTGAAAGATATAGTTCAGTGGTTCTGAGAACTCGTCTGCCAGTTCCTTCAGAACCTTGGGGTGTAATCCATCCGGTCCTGGTGATTTGAACTCATCTAGGGTAGACAGGTGTTCACTTACCATTTTCTTCCCTATTTTAAAGTGTTTTTTGTAGTGCTGTTTTTGATAGGTTGGACTGTTTTTTCCCTTTGTGTAAAGACAGATGCAAAAATACGAGTTAAGTAGTTCCACTTTCTCCCTGTTGCTTGTCACCTTCTTGCCACTTTCTCCCATCAATGGATCAATTGTTTCCTTGACTTTTTTCTTGTTTTAACATGTTGGAAGAAGCTTTTGTTGTTGTTGTTATTTTTTACTTTTGTCGCAAGCTTTTGTTCATTGTGAGACTTGGCTTTCCTCACTTCATCTTTGCAGGCTTGAGCTATTTGCTGATATTCTGCCTTAGTTATGTTCCCCTCTTTCCACTTTTTATACTTGTCCTTTTTGTCTTTCAATTTGTCAGAGAGTTCTTTATGCAGCCATGCTGATTTCTTTTGAGAGCTGTTATTTTTCTTCTTCATTGGTATTGTGCTAGACTGGGCTTTTATAATCTCACTTTTCAAAAATTCCCAAGCTTCTTGAGTTGTTTTTCCTTTGAGGATTCTCATCCATGGAATCCTTCCCAAGCTTTCTCTAAATTTATTGAAATTAGCTCTCTTAAAGTCCAAGATTCTAGTTTGACTTTGTTCTATTGCTTGTGCTTGCATAATGTTGAATTCCAATACTGCATGATCACTCCCCCCCAAGGTTCCTGTAGCTTCAACACTTTCTATCATTTCATCTCTGTTAGTGAGAATTAAGTCCAATATGGCTGATTCCCTTGTTCCCTTCTCTACTTTTTGGGAAACAAAGTTGTCTGCTAGGTTTGTCAGGAACCTGTTTTATCTTCCACTTGGTGCAGAGTTTGTCTCTCAGTTGATATCAGGATAGTTAAAATCCCCCATTACTATTGTGATGTACTTCCTACATATCTTAATTAACTGAATAGCAAAAAATTCATCTATTTCCTCTGTTTGGTTGGGTGCAAGGGTGAAATGCTCCCGGTTCGGACCAGATCGCCCGATCTGGTAGCGATGGCAGCAGGTGGTTCAGAGAACTGATAGCAAAAATCCTTGCCCCCCCCCCCATGCCCAGCTAAGCCATGCGATCATCAGAGGCTTTTTAAAAAAAACTTTTAAAAGCATTTTGTCTACAACCTCTTTGGCCGAAAAAATGCTTTTAAAAGTAAGAAAAAAAGCCTCTGATGATCGTTCGGCTCAGCTGGGATCGTCAGAGGCTTTTAAAAGCATTTTTTCTACAACCTCTTCATCCGAAGAGGTTGTAGAAAAAATGCTTTTAAAAGCCTCTGACGATCCCAGCTGAGTTGCCTGATTGTCAGAGGCTTTTAAAAACATTTTTTTCTGCAACCTCTTAAGATTGTAGAAAAAATGCTTTAAAAAAAATTGGCCATGCCCACCCAGTCACTTTACCCCCCCACCAAGCCACACCCACAGAACCGATAGTAACAAATTTTACATTTCACTACTGGTTGGGTGGCCTATAGTATACACACAGACACACACAGACACATACACACATACACACATACACACATACAGAGGTGTGTGTGTATTTACATGATCCAGAGGAAAAAATAGCAATAACAATAGCACTTAGACTTATATACCGCTTCACGGTGCTTTACAGCGCTCTCTAAGTGGTTTACAGAGTCAGACTATTGCCCCCAACAATTTGGCTCTTCATTTTACCGACCTCGGAAGGATGAAAGGCTGAGTCAATGAGCCTGGTGAGACTTGAACTGCCAAACTTCTGGCAGCCACCAGTCAGCAGAAGTAGCCTGTAGTACTGCATTCTAACCATTGCGCCACCACAGCTCAAAAAAAAAATCACATCGATCTGAGAATCTGAGCAGCAAGCAAGCTGTTTAGGGGGCGCATTAGTGTCTAAAAACACTAAATTGCCCACTTTGAATTAAGTTCAGCATTCCAATTGTAACCCTGTGTAGAGGAATCTGGGATTATGAGAAACAAGACCAAGGCAGTGGCTGTTGACAGTGCCAAACCTAGCTTCATCGGTGTTTTATCTGTGCCACAGATGTGATGCACATAAAAACGGCTGCAGCTTCCATCACACCACATGCTGCCTTTGAATACTGAAGTGTTCAGTGGTTTTGGACTGATATGTCTTCCATGTCATCCTTTCAGCCTTTCATGCCAGCTACTGCTTTTCTTTTCATCTCCAGTTGCAAAAAAACCCCAAGGATGAATGTAAGTAGCTTTTTCTGCAATTGCCTGAAGCCTGCAATGAAATGAGCTGCATCATATTCAAACTTGGCAGAATACTTTTAAGGAAGTCCATTTGTTTACTTTGACAGGGTTTTCTTTGTTTTGCTCTTGAATTGTCTCTTTTCTTGGTGCATGCTGAGCTCCTATTTGATGGGTTAGTTGTTTATTATTCCATCTGAAGAAAAGACTATAAATATATATACATATTTAAAATATTTCCAAAAAATCTAGAAAATCATATTGCCAGGCACATGGATGCAGGATGAGCATAATTGTAGGAGTCTCCTGCCCTCTGCTGGTAACTTGCTGCAGTGCAGCAAGTCAACCTATTCTTGCTGGCTATTGTTATGGCTGCTTGATGATGTCACAATGAAACAAGTTGCATTTGTTGCATGTCCATCTTATTGCACCCCTGCTGCCTTCAAATATGTATCTAATAAATACACAACAACAACAACAACCCATGACTTATCCCAAAGGATAAGTCTCTTTTTCCCAAGAGGCAACTTGGGAAAAAGTCCCAAGAGGCAACTGGACTTTCTGGTTTTTCTTTGAAGAGGTTTCGCTTCTCACCCAAGAAGCTTCTTCAGCTTCTTGAAACGTCTTCAGAGAAAAACCAGAAAGTCCAGTTGCTTCTTGGGAACAAAAAGCACCTTTGGGACAACCATGACCTGGATGATTGGGAATCTCCATAGCCAACCCATGGCTTGATTTCACAAGAAGGTGCTGTGACAGATCACCAGTCAAGCGCTGGGGAAATCAGGAGATTCAGGCAATTCAAATGAGTATAAAGATTTATTGCGAGCTTAAGCTCTCTACACAGGGGCCCCCAACCCACAGGCCATGGCTCACTACCAGGTCATGGCTTGTTTGGAACTGGGCCGCGCAAGCAGTGGGCAACCATACATGTGCACCAGGGGTGAAATGCTCCTGGTTCGGACCGGATCGCCTGATCTGGTAGCGATGGCAGCGGGTGGTTCGGAGAACCGGTAGCAAAAATCCCTGCCCCCCCCACCATGCCCAGCTGAGCTGCACGATCATCAGAGGCATTTTTTAAAAAACTTTTAAAAGCATTTTTTTCTACAACCTCTTCTGATGAAAAAATGCTTTTAAAAGTAAAAAAAAAAAGCCTCTGCCGATCAGGCAACTCAACTGGGATCGTCAGAGGCTTTTCAAAGCATTTTTTCTGCAATCTCTTGGCCGAAGAGGTGGTAAAAAAGTGCTTTGAAAAGTCTCTGACGATCCCAGTTGAGTTGCCTGATCGGCAGAGGCTTTTCAAAGCATTAGAAAAAATGCTTTGAAAAGTTAAAAAAAAAAAAGTTGGCCACGCCCACCCAGTCACATTACCTCCCTCCCACCAAGCCACGCCCACAGAACCGGTAGTAACAAATTTTACATTTCACTCCTGATGTGCACGCAGCTCCACTCAGATTAATGGAGTGGTGGGCGCTTGTATGTGCCCCTACCACTCAACAGAGTCATCCCCTCTGTCCCCTCCATGTCAGGCCACCATGCCAGAAAGGTTTGGGACAGCTGCTCTACAAGAATCTGAACTACTAATGATTAAGGGAAATGAGCGGGAATTAAGAAAGCATTCAAGGTAGACTGGACTTAAATCTTTTGCGGGAGCGCAAGGACTCATGATTTATGACGTGTTTGACCCTTCCCTTGGGCTCAGCCCGGTCATCTCCTATACCACCTTCCATTGTACCTCCTTCTCAGAGGTGGGTTTCAGCAGGTTCTGACCAGTTCTGGAGAACTAGTAGCGGAAATTTTGAGTAGTTCAGAGAACCAGTAGTAAAAATTCTGACTGGCCCCACCCCCATCTATTCTCTGCCTCCCAAATCCCAGCTGATCGGGAGGAAATGGAGATTTTGCAATAACCTTCCCCTGGAGTGGGGTGGAATGGAGATTTTACAGTATCCTTCTCTGCCACACCCACCAAGCCACGCCCACCAAGCCACGCCACGCCCACCAAGTCATGCCCACCAAACCATGTCACGCCCACCAAGTCACACCCACCAAGCCATGCCACGCCCACCAAGCCACACCCACAGAACCAGTAGTAAAAATTTTTGAAACCCACCACTGCTCCTTTTCCTTTGTGGTCACGTTTAAAGAGATGAAATGTGACGCTCCCTAATGTTGGTTTGTGAGAAATTACAGTTTCCTGTTAGCTCTTGCTTTTTATTTTATCCTGATATATATTGTGATCGTACACTCACATTCTCCCATGTTAGCACAGCATGGGGGATTCTTTGTATAAATCACAATGGATGATTTAACATATCCTTTTCTAATAAGCTGAGGATGCTATTAGAATAGAGGAAGGAGGCGCTGTCTACATCAAAGCATAGCTCCAGTAATTAGCTGAAGCTATCAGTTACTCCCCAAAAAGATCTGTAGGTGTACAATAGACCCCAAATCAGAGTTCCCTTCCTCTTGTAACTCCGTACTTTTCAATAGCCAAGTTAATATACTCTAATACCCTGTTTTCCCCAAAATAAGACATCCCCTGATAATAAACTCGATCAGGCTTTTGAGCGCATGGCAATAAGGCCAAGCGCTTATTTCAGGGTTCAAAAAAAATATAAGACAGGGTCTTATTTTCGGGGAAACACGGTAACTATAAGTTTTTTAAAAAAATATTTTGCAAAGTGTTGTTAAATTCTTTTAGGGCTAATTTAGGAATTCTGGCACATATCTAGACATCCACAAGTATTTTAACAGGAATTATTCCAATATTGCAGCTTTTAAACAAATTATACCTGTATTATAGCTCCTCAATGAGCAGAAATTCAAAATCTTATTCCATTTATTATCCACTTTTCCTTTGTTCTGAATGCAAACTCTGCTTTTCTATTTTTGTAAATCAGCAGGGCCACGTACAGCAATTAATTGGAGATATTTACAGCCTACAGGTAGTCCTCGACTTATGACTACAATTGAGCCCAAGATTTCTGCTGCTAAGCACGGCAATTGTTAAGTGAGATTTTAGACTTTAGAATGGATGCCCCATTTTAGACTTTTTTTGCCACAGTCGTTAAGTGAATCATGTGGTTGTTATGCGAATCTAGCTTTCCCCATTGACTTTGCTTGTCGGAAGCCAGCTGGGAAGGTTACAAATTCAGTGATTCACTTAACAACTGCAGTGACTGGCTTAACAACCATGGCAACAACTGCCTTGCTTAGCAACAAAAAATCTGGTTCCAATTGTGGTTGTAAGTCAAGGACTGCCTATACTCATACTCTCCATCTTGAAGGAGTGCCAAATATACTGAATTCAAGACTGAATTCATTCACAGAAGGAAGAACATACACCTAATGGTATATATTTATGTCTGGAAAATCAAAGCTTCTTGAAGCTTTCTTTATCAGTAAAAAATAAAGGGGAGAGTGGCTTTCCCTTCCTTCCTTCCTTCCTTCCTTCCTTCCTTCCTTCCTTCCTTCCTTCCCTTCCTTCTTCCCACTTCCTTCCTTCCTTCCTTCCTTTCACCCCTCCCTCTTCCTTCCTTCCCACTTCCTTCCTTCCCACTTCTTTCCTTCCTTCCCTTCCTTCCACCCCTCCCTCTTCCTTCCTTCCTTCCTTCCTCCCCCTCCTTCTTCATTCCTCCCCCTCCTTCTTCCTTCCTTCCTTCCTTCCCTTCCTTCTTCCCACTTCCTTCCTTCCTTCCTTTCACCCCTCCCTCTTCCTTCCTTCCCACTTCCTTCCTTCCCACTTCTTTCCTTCCTTCCCTTCCTTCCACCCCTCCCTCTTCCTTCCTTCCTTCCCTTCCTTCCTTTGCTTCCTTCCTCCCCCTCCCTCTTCCTTCTTTCCTTCCTCCCCCTCCCTCTTCCTTCCTTCCCTTCTTTCTTCCCACTTTGTTCCCTTCCTTCCTCCCCTCCCTCTTCCTTCCTTCCTTCCTTCCCTTCCTTCCTTCCTCCCCCTCCCTCTTCCTTCCTTCCCTTCCTTCTTCCCACTTCCTTCCTTCCCTTCCTTCCTCCCCCTCCCTCTTCCTTCCTTCCCTTCCTTCCTCCCACTCTTCCTTCCTTCCCTTCCTTCCTTTGCTTCTGTCAGATGTAAATGCCTTATTCTCCAATGTGTAAATAATGTATATATGGAACATCAGAGGTTAACTTATTCTTTGGACTTTAATGTATTCATAACTTACCACTCCCATTCCTAGCTCCACCCCTTGTATATATAAGGAGCCTCCCTCACCATTCTCGTTGCTTCTACCTTGAATATTCAGTGAATATAGAATGCCTATCATAATTAAAAAGAAATATATTTAAAGCTTTAGCTTCTATTATCTTTATTGAGTCTGATCCTGAAAATATTGCAACAAGCTGGTAGCAGAGGATGGTTAATTGACTCAATAAGTAATTAAAAATGTCCAAGAAAGATAGGCCCAACACCAGGGCCTACAGCAAAGAAATAGAAACTGATCAAGAGATGATCAACGAATCCACCAATGCGATTTCGAGAGAATCCGAAGAATACACCACTGAAGAAGAAGAACTAATGAGTGAAAATAATGACCAGAAAGAAATCGAAATAGAAAATAACGAACTCAGGTCAGAGATATTAAAGATACTAAAAAGCCAAAAGAATGATGAAAGTCTCATCGCGGACCTCCAGGAGATGCTGAAGAACAGCGGAGCAGCGAGAGAGAAAAACGTCATTAAAGAAAAACCCAAAGATCAAAAAATCGTAAGTGAGATGACTACTGAGAAAATAGTTGTTAAAAAGAAAAGATGTGATCCCGCGCGAAATTTTGAATGGCAGCCATCTTGGTTTCAACGAACTTCAAAAGAGAATGGAGCAGAGCCAATCAAAACGCTCAGTTCAAAATTTCTGGCGCGAAAAACACTATCAGACGAAGAAAGTGAGAATGAAGTCTCAAACTCTTCAGATGATCCAAAATCAGAAAGTGAAGACGATTTAACAAAATCTCAAGTAAAATCAGCAATGAAAACGCTTTTTGCTGCTTTTGGGCCAAGACTGAAAATTACCAAGACATCTACGAAGAAGCAAGAAATCAAACCGGCGACTCAAGACCTGCACGCTCCCATCCTGACTTCGAAAGCGACGACGCCCGAGCCCAGAGAGCCATGCCGATTTCGCCCTACACCACAGACAAAATCGAATACCAACGCACACAAAAAGAAGAAAAGAACCGTCACCACCACCAGAACCCCAAAAACCGAGCCAGAGACCGACTCATCTGAGGAGGAGCGGATCGAGAGAGCTGAAAGGGAGAGAACCTTCCACGACGCCACCAAAGAAGAAATGAGCAACGCGCATGTGCGAAACTACGTAGACGACCCAGAAGGACTTGAACTGGCCAGAGAACCGCGCAGACTCATTGCAAGCATCCCAATGCCGTTCTGTAATTTCCTGCACTTGAGAGATCACGGACTGCCCCAGGTTGTAAGTAATGGACAGAATAATGTAGGTAACTTACCCAGTGACTTCCCAAAACTTAGAATTGATGGCATTAATTTACAAGAGTGGTATCAACAGCTTCAGGTTATTTTCATGAAAGAAAATTTACTATTCTTTATAACTAGCCCTCCAAGAAGACCTTGGACTTTAAAAATAGATTGTTTACATCATAGAGCATTTTTCATAATAATATCTAGCGTGTCTCCTGCAATGTATCATAGCATCAAATCAAACCTAACTGTATCAGAAATAATTCAATGCATGTTTAATCTATTTCACAGCGATAGCGTAGCTACAACCACAAGAATATCTAAGGATTTCTTTTCCTCTAGAGTAAAACCAGGGGTTTCTATAAGTGAGCATTTGATAAATCTAAACAAAATAAGAGCTGAGCTACAATTGAGGGGGGAAGTGATTTCAGATCAAACAATGAAAAGTGTTATTATCAATTCACTTGATCCATCATGGGATAGCTTTATGTCACACTTAGATACCATTAATTTGGGATATTTATCCATAGAAAGTCTATCTAACAAATTGATAGCAGAAGACAATTCAAGAAAAAATCGATCCAGTAACCAAACAGACCACAAACCTTTTAGGAAAGTAGTCTTTCAAGATAAACATAATGAGGCCTTTAGATGCTACAATTGTGGATCCAGGGAACATAGTAGAAGAGACTGCCCCAAAGTCTCAAGAGAGAGACATAGACCAGAATATAGGAGCAAATATAATTACAGACAATCTTCCACAGATAGACACAAATATAGAAGCCCACCAAATTACAAAGAAGGTAGAAGGGGTAGAGAAAATTCAAAAGAGAGGAAATCTGGGTCACTGAATGGGCTAAATAAACAAGACAACACCAGAACACAGCAGGATGAGAATAACAATTGGCTTATTGATTCTGGTGCAACAAATCACACCACCAACAACAAAAGTATATTATCTTCATTTATAGAAGATAAGTTTGTGATAAAGGTAGCTAATCAAGATAAAGTTCAAGTACTAGGCAAAGGAAATGTGACCTTGCCTGGTCTAGGGAAAATAGAGGGGGTATTATTAATCCCAGAAATACCTCACAACATACTAAGTGCCATAAAATTAAGCAGGGAATCTGATATCAATATAGTTTTCTCAAAGGGGAAAGCAACTATAGAAAAGAACAAAACAAATGTAGGTACTGTAATGATAAAAGGAGGTCTACCCTATCTGATAACTAAAGAAAGATGTTTACATAACATTGATTCAAATATGGAAGATTGTATTGAAGCAGATGATGAAAATGTCAGTAACAGTGACAATGATGAGTGTAGAATAACTCATGATCACAAAAATACATACAAGGAAAAGAAACCAAAAATAGGTAAACCAATTCATGATGAGTGTGCTCACATCTTACACAGGAAGTTAGGACATGCAAGCTTTCCTGTAGTACAAAAAATGACTGAACACGCAGAAGGTGTCAAAATAAAAAATTGTGAAAATTATTTGGAATGCTCAGTATGTAAGTCCACCAAACTAAAAACCAGTCCCAGACCAAAAAAATCTAACAGATCAACTAACAATATTTTTGATTTGGTACATATGGACTTAGTTGGTCCATTAAGTCCCTCAATTACCTATAGAAAACGTTACTTCCTAACAATAGTGGATGACTACAGCCGATATGGTTTTGTTTACACATTAAAGCACAAGGATGAAACATTTCAGAAATTTAAGGAATTCTACAAACGTATAGAAACACAACATAATATCAGAATAAAGCAAATTATGACAGATAGGGGATGTGAGTTCATGTCTAAAGAATTCTCCCAATGGTTAAAGGATAGAGGAATGTTACATTTCACGTCCAATCCTTTTTCTGCATTTCAAAATGGAGTTGCAGAGAGGAAAAATTCCACACTACAAACCATGATTAGGTGCACATTAGAGGATGCTGGTTTAGGCAAACAATTTTGGTCAGAGGCATTACATTATTCGAATTACACTCAAAATAGAACCTGGTCCAGTATTGTGAATAAGACACCATATGAGGTGATGTACAATAGAAAACCCAAATTATCACACATGCACATATTTGGAGTCACTGCAGACGTACACATACCTAAACAATTGAGGAGAAAGGGAGAAAACGTATCCAGGAGATTAAGATTCATGGGATACGAAACTGGAACCAAAGGGTACAGATTTATTGATAGTAATAACAAATTTATAGTATCCAGAACAGCTGTGTTCCATGAACAGGCCAATTGGTCAAAATTGCACCTTAATGAAATATTTCCTAATAAATGTAAAGATACGATATCTTGCGAGGAAGGAACAACAGAAAATCAAAATATTAACAAAAGTAAGAACAAAACCAAAACTTGGACTAATAGTCAGCATAAAATAAAGACAGACACATTAACAAAAAAGGAAGCTAGATATTTGCATGATAACCATAGCAAGCCTGAAAGAACTATTAGAAACAATAGAAACCAAATACCAAATAAATACAAAGATTACATAATGCATATGAATGGAGAACAAATAACACCTAATACATATGAAGAAGTATTGAAACTTCCACATGAAGAAAGAGAAAAATGGGAACTAGCTATGGAAAAAGAGATGGAAAGTTTACAAGGATTAAATGTATTCACACCTGCGATCGCACCTAAGGATAAAACAATTATAGGTACCAGGTGGATTTATAAAATTAAGAACTTAGAAGGAGGCAATACCTTATACAAGGCTAGACTAGTTGCACAAGGCTATGCACAAAAATACCCAGAAGACTATACTGATACATATTCACCCACAGTGAGAACTGAGAGTGTCAAAACAGCCCTTGTAGTAGCATCTGCACTCAATCTGGACGTATTCCAATATGACATACAGACCGCATACTTACATGCAAAATTAGATAAGGAAATATATGTAAGAGCACCACACAGTCAATACACTAATAAGAACGAAATTTGGTTATTAAATAAGAGTCTGTACGGATTAAAGCAATCCGGCAAAAGATGGTACGACTGCTTGGTAAAAGTACTTAAGACCATGGATTTCAACGCCACCACTGCTGATAACTGTTTCTTTGTAAAAAAGAGTAATGATCATATTGAATTTGTATTAATTTACGTGGACGATATTTTATACATTGGAAAGCATAAAGAGAGCAGGGAAATCTTTGTAAATAAGTTAAATGAACACTTCTCACTGAAATCTCTGGGTAAAGTGAATAAATACCTTGGTGTGCAAATTAACAAAACTAAAAGGGGATTCAAACTTACACAGAAAGATAAAATCATCGAACTCCTAAACAAATGTAACTTAAATAATGCTAAAACCTGTGACACCCCTATGCAAACTGATTTTCTTAGAAACACTGATGAATCTTCCCCTGAGTTTAAAGACAACACATTTTACAGATCAGTTATAGGTTCACTCCTTTATATATCTAATTGGACTAGGCCAGATATTGCATTACCTCTCAATCTATTGTCAAGATATGTTAGTAAACCAACCTTGTATCATTGGGAAGCTGTCAAAAGAATTCTAAGATATCTGAAGGGTACATTAGATTTTTGTTTAATGTTGGAACCCAATAATGACAGAGAACCAAAAATTACTTGTTATGCTGATGCAGATTGGGCTGGTGATACATCATGCAGAAAGAGTACTTCTGGTTATGTTTTTCTATTGAATGATTGTCCAGTTTACTGGTATACTGGTAAACAAGAACTAGTAGCCACTTCTACTACAGAAGCGGAATATGTTTGTTTGTCCAAAGCTGCAAATAACCTTGTATGGTTCAATGATCTGATCACTGATGTTTGGAAGAAACCCACCTTACCATTTATTATGCATGAAGACAATAAAGCGGCCATTGAAATATCCAGATCCGATGCAATTGGACAAAGGTCCAGGCATATTGATATAAAGTTTAAGCATGTGAGACAACTGTCTCAAGACGGATTCATTAAAGCAATACATTGCGATACTTCTGAACAATTAGCTGACATATTAACAAAACCCTTACCTTCTAAACAACACAAATATTTAACTTCTAAATTATATGTATTATATTGTCCTGAATCAGAATGTAATTGGTGTTGTGTAACGAACCGGCATTTAGAGGGGGATTTGTCAGATGTAAATGCCTTATTCTCCAATGTGTAAATAATGTATATATGGAACATCAGAGGTTAACTTATTCTTTGGACTTTAATGTATTCATAACTTACCACTCCCATTCCTAGCTCCACCCCTTGTATATATAAGGAGCCTCCCTCACCATTCTCGTTGCTTCTACCTTGAATATTCAGTGAATATAGAATGCCTATCATAATTAAAAAGAAATATATTTAAAGCTTTAGCTTCTATTATCTTTATTGAGTCTGATCCTGAAAATATTGCAACAGCTTCCTTCCTCCCCCTCCCTCTTCCTTCCTTCCCTTCCTTCTTCCCACTTCCTTCCTTCCCTTCCTTCCTCCCCCTCCCTCTTCCTTCCTTCCTTTCCTTCCTCCCACTCTTTCTTCCTTCCTTCCCTTCCTTCCTTCCTTCGCTTCCTTCCTCCCCCTCCCTCTTCCTTCCTGCCTTCCTCCCCCTCCCTCTTCCTTCCTTCCCTTCCTTCTTCCCACTTCCTTCCTTCCCTTCCTTCCTCCCCCTCCCTCTTCCTTCCTTCCCACTTCCTTCCTTCCCACTTCTTTCCTTCCTTCCCTTCCTTCCACCCCTCCCTCTTCCTTCCTTCCCTTCCTTCCTTTGCTTCCTTCCTCCCCCTCCCTCTTCCTTCTTTCCTTCCTCCCCCTCCCTCTTCCTTCCTTCCCTTCTTTCTTCCCACTTTGTTCCCTTCCTTCCTCCCCTCCCTCTTCCTTCCTTCCTTCCTTCCCTTCCTTCCTTCCTCCCCCTCCCTCTTCCTTCCTTCCCTTCCTTCTTCCCACTTCCTTCCTTCCCTTCCTTCCTCCCCCTCCCTCTTCCTTCCTTCCCTTCCTTCCTCCCACTCTTCCTTCCTTCCCTTCCTTCCTTTGCTTCCTTCCTCCCCCTCCCTCTTCCTTCCTTCCCTTCCTTCTTCCCACTTCCTTCCTTCCCTTCCTTCCTCCCCCTCCCTCTTCCTTCCTTCCTTTCCTTCCTCCCACTCTTTCTTCCTTCCTTCCCTTCCTTCCTTCCTTCGCTTCCTTCCTCCCCCTCCCTCTTCCTTCCTGCCTTCCTCCCCCTCCCTCTTCCTTCCTTCCCTTCCTTCTTCCCACTTCCTTCCTTCCCTTCCTTCCTCCCCCTCCCTCTTCCTTCCTTCCCACTTCCTTCCTTCCCACTTCTTTCCTTCCTTCCCTTCCTTCCACCCCTCCCTCTTCCTTCCTTCCCTTCCTTCCTTTGCTTCCTTCCTCCCCCTCCCTCTTCCTTCTTTCCTTCCTCCCCCTCCCTCTTCCTTCCTTCCCTTCTTTCTTCCCACTTTGTTCCCTTCCTTCCTCCCCTCCCTCTTCCTTCCTTCCTTCCTTCCCTTCCTTCCTTCCTTCCTCCCCCTCCCTCTTCCTTCCTTCCCTTCCTTCTTCCCACTTCCTTCCTTCCCTTCCTTCCTCCCCCTCCCTCTTCCTTCCTTCCCTTCCTTCCTCCCACTCTTCCTTCCTTCCCTTCCTTCCTTTGCTTCCTTCCTCCCCCTCCCTCTTCCTTCCTTCCCTTCCTTCTTCCCACTTCCTTCCTTCCCTTCCTTCCTCCCCCTCCCTCTTCCTTCCTTCCTTTCCTTCCTCCCACTCTTTCTTCCTTCCTTCCCTTCCTTCCTTCCTTCGCTTCCTTCCTCCCCCTCCCTCTTCCTTCCTGCCTTCCTCCCCCTCCCTCTTCCTTTCTTCCCTTCCTTCTTCCCACTTCCTTCCTTCCCTTCCTTCCTCCCCCTCCCTCTTCCTTCCTTCCTTCCTTCCCTTCCTTCCTTCTCTTCCTTCCTCCCCCTCCCTCTTCCTTCCTTCCTTCCTCCCCCTCCCTCTTCCTTCCTTCCCTTCCTTCTTCCCACTTCCTTCCTTCCCTTCCTTCCTCCCCCTCCCTCTTCTTCCCTTCCTTCCTTCCTTCCTTCCTGCCTGCCTGCCTGCCTGCCTGCCTGCCTGCCTGCCTGCCTGCCTGCCTGCCTTATAGGCTGCCCATCTCACCTAGAGGTGATTCAACAAACTTCAAACAAATCTCCCCAATAATGTATTGCAGTTCTAAAAATACATTTTGATAATATGTAAAAACATTGCTTTAGATTGGTTTCTGGCACAGGAAAAAGCCACACTGGTGGTCCATGAAATCCTTTATATAATTGGGCATTAGCAGTGCCCTACTGAAACTCTTGCTGCAGGTGTCTTCATCCAAGTATTTCTTCTGTAGCTGTAAATCTCAGCCAAGCAGAGGCTGCCCTGTGGAATTCTTTCCAACCCCTTTTTCTAGCAACAGCCGTGCCTGTATTTTCTCCCATGTGATACCTTGTGGCTCTGTGTGAGTGTGTATTTGTGTTTGCCATTTCCTCTTGTGTTGCATCTGGGTGCACATGAGGGTCTTGTGTGCACTAGGCAGAATCAGAATAGAGCTGGAAGGAACCTTGGAGGTCTTCTAGTCCAGCCCCTTGCTTAATAATAATAATAATAATAATAACAACAACTCAAGATCTTGTGGGACTTTAGGATTCAGACTGACAGGCACTTGGTCCACAACACACCTGACATAACAATAGTTGAAAAGAAAAAAGTATGGTTCATTGACATTGCAATACCTGATGATACACGAATTGAAGATAAGCAGCAAGAAAAAATCACAAAGTACCGGGACTTACAAATTGAAGTTGAGCAACTGTGGAAAAAGAAATTGTGTGTTGTCCCGATTGTAATTGGAGCCCTTGGAGCAATCCCCAAAGGGCTACCCCGCTATTTAGAAATTCTAAATTTGCCGGACTTGAACATTTTGACTCTACAAAAAAACCACCTTACTCAGAACAGCTTACATCCTCCGACGATACCTTAACAGTTCCTAGGTCCTTGGTTAGGACTCGAGCTGCTGAGCTATTAACCAGGACTCAGGGCAGCTTACAATGCATTAAGCAATAGCCTTCATTCTTTTGTATATTTTATACATAGTCATCTTATTGCCCCCACAACTGGGTCCTCAATTTATCTACCTTAGAAAGGATGGAAGGCTGAGTCAACCTTGAGCCTTGGTGAGATTCGAACCTGCAGTAATTGCAGGCAGCTGTTCTTAATAACAGGGTGCTTTAGACCACTGTACTACCAAGGCTCTTGGTAGTAATTTTATTTCTATACTGCCCCTCTCCCGAAGGACTCGGGGCGGTGTACAGCCTATTAAAACAAAAAATATACAAATATCAAAATTTAAAATTATTAAAAATATTACACAATTTTGGCCCAGATTAAAACCCCCAATTTAAAACTCCCAATTTAAAATAATTACATAGTTAGCCCTGCCTGGCGAAACAGTAGGGTCTTAGGGGCACAGCGAAACACACGGAGGTTAGAGATCTTCCGTATTTCCAGGGGCAGTTCGTTCCAAAGGGCAGGAGCTCCCACAGAAAAGGCTCTCCCCCTGGATGTCGCCAGCCGACATTGCTTGGCCGACGGCACCCTGAGGAGTCCCTCTCTGTGTGAGCGGATTGGCCGGTGGGAGGCTATTGGTGGCAGAAGTTGGTGTCGCAAGTACCCGGGTCCAAAGCCATGGAGCGCTTTAAAGGTGGTAGCCAACACCTTGAATCGCACCCGGAAGACCACTGGGAGCCAGTGCAGGTCGCGCAGGAGAGGTGTCACATGGGCGCAACAAATCGCACCCATAACCACCCGCGTGGCCACATTCTGGACCAGTTGGAGCCTCCGAGTGCTCTTCAAGGGGAGCCCCATGTAGAGAGCGTTGCAGTAGTCCAGATGGGACGTGACAAGGGCATGAGTGACCGTGCGCAAGGCGTCCCGATCCAGAAAGGGTCGCAACTGGCGTACAAGGCGAACCTGATAAAAAGCCCCCCTGGCCACGGCCGTCATATGCTCTTCTAAAGACAGCCATGCATCCAGGAGAACACCCAGATTGTGAGCCCTCTCTGTGGGGGGCAAAGATTCACCCCCAATAGTCAGCGATGGCACCAGCTGACTATACCGGGACGCTGGGAGCCAAACCACTCGGTCTTGGAAGGGTTGAGCCTGAGCCTATTTCTCCCCATCCAGACCTGCACGGCCTCCAGGCAGCGGGACATCACATCAAGGGCATCATTGGGGTGGTCTGGGGTGGAGATGTACAGCTGGGTGTCATCAGCGTACTGATGGACTCTCACCCCAAAACCACGGATGATCTCACCCAGCGGCTTCACATAAATGTTGAACAGAAGGGGTGAGAGGACCGATCCTTGCGGCACTCCCCAAGCGAGGCGCCTCGAGGTCGACCTTTGCCCCCCTGCCAACACAAACTGCGAATGGTCGGAGAGGAAGGAGGAGAACCACCGTAACACGGTGCCTCCTATTCCTAACCCCCTCAACCGCTGCAGCATGATACCATGGTTGATGGTATCAAAAGCCGCTGAGAGATCTAATAGGACTAGGGCAGAGGAGCAAGCCCTGTCCCGAGCCCTCCAGAGATCATCCACCAATGCGACCAATGCCGTTTCTGTGCTGTACCCCTGCCTGAAGCCCGACTGGTACGGGTCTAGATAGAAAGCTTCATCCAGGTGCTGGGGAAGCTGTTGTGCCACCACACTCTCAACAACCTTCGCCACAAAATAAAGGTTGGAGACCGGACGGTAGTTTGCTAGTACAGCCGGGTCCAGGGAGGGCTTCTTGAGGAGGGGCCTCACCACTGCCTCTTTCAAGGCGGCAGGAAAGGCACCCTCACTCAAAGAAGCATTTATAATCCCCTGAAGCCAGCCTCGTGTAACCTCCCGGGAGGCCAGTACCAACCAGGAGGGACACAGGTCCAATAAACATGTGGCGGCACTAAGCCTAGCCAGAATCCTGTCCACGTCCTCGGGAGCCGCAGGGTCAAACTCTTCCCAGATAATATTCTTAAGACCTACCCTCATCTCCTCCCCTGGACTTACCCAGTCAGAGTCCAAGCCTTCCCGAATCTGAGCGACTTTATCATGCAGGAATTGCACAAAATCCTCAGCTCGACCCTGCAAGCAGAAGATCCTATATCATTTCAGACAAGTGACTGTCCAGTCACTTCTTAAAAACCTCCAGTGTTGGAGCACCCATAACTTCTGAAGACAAAACTGTTCCACCTGTTAATTGTCCTCACTGTGGGGAAGTTTCTCCTTAATTCCCGGTTGCTTTTCTCCTCGATTAGTTTCCATCCATTGTTTCTTGCCCTGCCCTCTGGTGCTTTCGAAAATAAATTGACCCCCTCCTTCAAATATGGGAATACTTGGGCAGGGTGCCTATATTCTGCCATCACAAAAGCAGGAGGAAGAATGGAGGTGATTAAAATGAAATTGCTCCCCATGAGGGAAGTTTTTTTCCCTGAAATGTTTTTCTCTGCAACTCTAAGCCTGATCGGGCTCACACTTATCCTATCCTACTTTTCCCATAAAAATCACTCCAGGATCCCTGTTTGTTTTATTTCCTTCTATCATGATTATATTGTTTATGCTAAGGATGAAATTTCTGTCTTTTAGAGCTTATAGTTTAGACTCTTTTCATAATGAGTTTTTTTTTTAGTTTTATTCTTTAATATTAAGTTATGCTTTGGAACAGTTGCTTCCCAAACCTTTTCCTTCACTACCAAAAACCACTATCTATATCTATATATCTATATCTATATCTATATCTATATAATATAGTTATATATATATATATATATATATATATATATATATATATATATATATATATATATATGCAAGTTTTGGTGTATTCGGGTCTTTTCCCGTGTAAGATTGAGAGTATTTTGGCGACATTTCGACGAGGTCTCACTTGTCATCTTCAGGCTGGTGTCTTCGGCTTCGTGCTTTCCTCACACAAGCATGAAGCCGAAGACACCAGCCTGAAGATGACGAGTGGGACCTCGTCGAAACGTCGCCAAGATACTCTCAATCTTACATGGGAAAAGACCCGAATACACCAAAACTTGCATACCTCTACCCGTGAAAATCTACGAAAACATCTATATCTATATCTATATCTATATCTATATCTACCTCTACCTCTACCTCTACCTCTACCTCTATCTATACCTCTATCTATATTATAATATCTATCTATCTATCTATCTACCCTGTTTCCCCCAAAATAAGACATCCCCTGATAATAAGCCCAATTGGGCTTTTGAGCGCATGGCAGTAAGGCCAAGCGCTTATTTCAGGGTTCAGAAAAATATAAGATTCGGGGTAATTTACCCTGGTTTAGGTAGTACTGCTGTAGAACTCATACATGGCCCAACTCTGTATTAAGCACTGAACTATTTTGCAGGATGGTCACACATCCCTTTCTTACAAAATAGGTGTGCTGTATTACCTTTCATACCGTTTGTAGTTCAGACTGTCATCCAACATGCACCTTTTGTGACATTTGTGTAACAATGATGGAATTTACCTAGAAGCAGAAAGAGCTTACATTTACCTCATGTTCATTAATTTAAGTTATCTGGACTACAAAATATTTGGATGACTACAAGATAGCGCCAAAGAAACACTGACTGTTTGTTAACAACTAGGAGTTGTTCAGATTTTGCAGCCTATGATCACCCTAACAAACTATAATGTTATGGAAATCCTTTTTTTAAAAAAGTAGGAACTTTGGAACATTTCAATCATTGTTCTATTTTGTTTTTTCTTTTTCTCTTTCCTTTTCTTTCCCTTTTCTTTCCCCTTTCCTTTCTCCTTTCTCCTTACTCCTTTTTCCTCTTCCTCCCCTCCCCCTCCCCTCTCCTCTCTTCCTTTCCTTTCCTTTCCTCTTCTCTCCTCTCCTCCTCCCCTCCCCTCCTTTCCTTTCCTTTCTCCTTTCTCCTCTTCCTCCCCTCCCCTTCTCTCCCCTCCCCTCCCCTCTCCTCTCCTCCTCCCTTCCTTTCCTTTCTTTTCCTCTCCTTTCTCCTTTCTCCTTTTCCTGCCCACTCCTCTCCCCTCCTCCCCTCCTTTTTCCTTTTCCCTTTTCCTGCCCTCTCCCTTTCCTCTCCCTCTCCCTCTCCCTGTCCCTCTTCCTCACTTCACCTCCCCTTTCCTTTCCTTTCCTTTCCTTTCTCCTCTTCCTCCCCACCCCTTCTCTCCCCTCCCCTCTCCTCTCCTCCTCCCCTCCCCTCCTTTCTTTTCCTTTCTTTTTCTCTCCTTTCTCCTTTTCCTGCCCTTTCCTCTCCTCTCCGCTTCTCCCCTCCTTTTTCCTTTTCCCTTTTCCTGCCCTCTCCCTCTCGTCTCCCTTTCCCTCTCCCTCTCCCTCTCCCTGTCCCTCTTCCTCACTTCACCTCCCCTTTCCTTTCCTTTCTCCTTTTTCCTGCCCTCTCCTCTCCCCTCTCCTCCCCCACTTCCTTCCCTCCCCTCCCTTCCACTTCTTTTCTTTTCCTTTTCCCCTTCCCCTTTCCTTCGCTTCACCAAAGGTTCTTATTTTCTAGCTCTGTTGCCTTTTAAGAGATTCATGAGCCATGTCCCATCAGGGAAGATTTTAAGAGTGGTCCTCCTCCAGGCAGTATCAAACAGTGTGAGGCCTGTCCTCTCACTGGCTTAAAAACACTTAAGCGGGAGAAAGCTTTCCTTCCACAAGAGAGACCAAGCGTTTTCCTTTCTACCCGTATTTCTAGAAAAGCAAAACATTAGAGCTCTCTCTTTAGGTGGGGAAGTTGAGACAGGAAGGGTTCGTAGCATCCCAGGGAGAATTGCCTCCCTTGGACCCTTTGCTGACACCAGTAACTGGGCGGGTGTAGCAAGGGCCCCTCCTAAGGATGGCAACCCTTGACTAAACAACCACAGGAGGGCAGACGTACACCGTCTCTCCCTCTGATGAAAGGGCTCCCTTCTTCCTTCATCTCCAGACTGGGTTTAATAACAAAATAACATCTCTGCGCCATCCTTGCTCTGCTTGTGCCTTTGGGTTTAGCTTCCCTGAATAGAGCATCGTAAGAATTGTGACAAGGAAGGGGGAGGTTTTGTCTGGTGGATGGAAAACTGTGTTTTGCTCCTGAATTTTCCCCCAACGGATAGTCCGTGTGGCCACCCCATTGTGATTCTCTCTGCTTCTCCTTCTCTTGTGTTCTTGATTGGCTGATATATAAATAGTCCCCGTCTATGCAGTCCAAGGCTCAGGGTCAGCATTTGGAGCTGTCTTCTCCTAAAACATTTGGAAAATGTGAAATAAACCATTTGGTTTTAGCACAGGCAAGAGAGAGAGAGAGAAATTTGGAAGGTCAAGGGTGAAGGTGACCATATTCCCCACTTACCTTCTACAACAGGGGTGTCAAACTGAAGGCTCGTGGGACGGATCCGGCCTGCGGGGTGCTTAGATCTGGCCCCCGGGGCCACCCTGGAAACAGCAAAGGACCGGCCCGTGGTGCCTCTGCCAGTGAAAATGGAGCTCCGTTTTTGCTGCCAGAGGGTTTCAGGAGACTGTCGCAGCCAGAAATAGAGCTTGGGAGCCTGTTTTCACTGGCAGAGCGCTCAGGCCACCACAGGTGCCCCCCGACATGAGTGATATCGAGCTGGCCACACCTACCGTGGCCACACCCAGCCCGGCCCCCCCAAGGTCAAACACAACCCTCATATGGCACTCATTGAAATCAAAAGAGCCTGGTGGCACAGCAGACTAATAGCCTGTTATTAACATTCAGCTGCCTGCAATTACTGCAAGTTCGAATCTCTCCAAGGTTCAAGGTTGACTCAGCCTTCCATCCTTTCTAAGGTAGGTGAAATGAGGACCCAGTTTGTGGGGGCAATAAGATGACTTTGTATAAATATACAAAAGTATGAAGGCTATTGCTTAACGCATTGTAAGCCGCCCTGAGTCTCCGGAGAAGGGCGGCATATAAATCAAATTAAAAAAAAAAAAAGGTTGATAGCCCTGTATGTCCCTCATATGTGGTGAGTTTTATTTCTTACACAAGGGACTCTCTAGAACTCATCCAATCTATAGATGGGAATATTTTTTAGAATGCAAGGACTTTAAAAAAAACACAACTAAATATAGGGGGAAGCTACTTCTAAGTGGCACTCGTGTGGTATATCACCTCTGTGGATATTTGAAAGAATAAGAATTACAGACCCAAGTGTTGAAATTATAGCAAAACAAATGAGAACATTATGCACACTCAGATACATATAGGACTAAACATGCATCCTGCCCAATATACTCTTATTGTACAGTATAGATTTCTTTCATTTTTGACAGATTTTTTTCACTCGCAGTAATGTACTGTGGAGGCGAGAAATTTCATTTGGAAGGATTTGGGGATACGATCCAAATTATGCAGTCAAGTATTAATTATAAGAAAATAATGTTTAAGGTTTAGATTAAAGGCAAAGAACAGCCCCAGCAACAGCTGAGGGAAATGTGTGCACCGAATAATGAAAATTGATAAAACAGTCTAGCTATTAAGGAATAGATACTGTAAATAAAATGCAGGATTATAGCTTTAGAGTGAAATTAACAAATGGTATTCAAAAGCAGTTTTGGGTTAATTGAAGGCAAACAGTCCCTCTGTGAGGGAAATGAGTGGTTCAAAAATGTGATACATAGATTAGAGATAGATAGATAGATAGATAGATAGATAGATAGATAGATAGATAGATAGATATAGATGGTAGATAGATAGATATAGAGACAGAAAGAGATGATAGATAGATAGATAGATAGATAGATAGATAGATAGAGAGAGAGAGAGAGAGAGAGAGAGAGATGGTAGATAGAGAGAAAGACAGAGAGAGATGATGGATGGATAGAAAGAGAGAGACACACAGAGATGATAGATAGATAGATAGATAGATAGATAGATAGATAGATAGATACAGATAGATGAGAGAAAGAGAGAGAGAGAAGTAGATGATTGATAGACAGATGATAGACAAATAAATAAAAATAGGCTGAAATATAATGCAGACAAAACAGAGATATGGTGGATTAGAAATATAACCATCTGGATGTTATTGTACATGTTTGTACAAGAAGAGACAGTGCTTTGTATATTTATTTATTTAATTTTTATTTATTCATTAAATTTATTTGCTACTCGTCTCATTTTGAAGCAATTCTGCATTGCTTACAGCATAAAACAATGAAATTGTCAAAAATAAATATTCCTGATACTAAAATGAAAGTATCATCAAAGTAAAATCATAGTTATACGATGGGAAAGGAGTATATGGCACTACAGAGTCAGTGTGTGGAATCCATAAGAATTTCTTTTGAAAATGTTTGTGTAATTTTCGTACTTGCTTTGACAAGGATGCCTTGGTTTGGCCAAATTCAAATGGAAGTATAGCCATGGAACTAACCTTGTGTTATATATACCTTACTGTACTGACAAGCTACTTGAGCTGTGGTGGCGCAGTGGTTAGAATGCAGTACTGCAGGCTAATTCTGCTGACTGCCGATTGCCAGCAATTTGGCAGTTCGAATCTCACTGGCTCATGGTTGACTCAGCCTTCCATCCTTCCAAGGTCTATAAAATGAGGACCCAGATTGTTGGGGGCAATATGCTGTCTCTGTAAACCACTTAGAGAGAGTTGTAAAAGCATTGTGAAGCGGTATATATTTCTAACTTGAGGACAGCAATCTACCACTGATCTCTAGATTGAGATAGGCCAGGGGTAGGCAACTATGGCAAATTTGCAACCTGTGGACTTTAACTCCCTAAGTTAAAGTCTAAGGAATTCTGGGAGTTGAAGTCCACAGATCATAAAGTTGCCATAGTTTCCCAGTCTTCATATAGGAAGATCATGGGTCTCATATGGCACTTGATGGTTGCCTGAATGACGCACCCCAGAGGCTGCCATTGGCTCCTACTTCCTGATACTGCTAGGCAGTTGATTAGCATTTCCCTAGCATGACATTATGAACGCACATCTTTGCAGATGAAACCTAATCAAGCTGTGTCCCACCAGCTGGAAGCCTTTGAAGATGAAAAGATTGACTGCTCAGGCTCCAGATCCTTGTCTTTCCTCACTAATGAAATCTGTCAGGACTGGGCTCACAATATGTTGATCAGAGAGGAAATGTGTTAAAGGGTGATTCAACTGCTGAAGAAGCCAACGTAGGTCTTCTGTTTTCAAGACTGATCATCCAGTTTCTCTCACAAAATTCTTGGGTTTTCAGAGTAGGTGACATCTTGTCAATTCCTAAGAGTTTTTGAGGACACAAATTATTTAAATGCTCTTCTGCTCTGTTTTCTAGACAGGATTTGGGGAATGGAAGCGATCCTGATTACCTTGGAGGTTGGGGAGTGAGAGAATATAAGTCTGAAGATTCTCTGGACCTCTCAGTGATTCTTGAATGCTTCCTCTAGAACGGGACTTGGAGTATTGATGTCAGGGTGACTTAAATTCTTCATGGGTGGGCACATTCAGAAAGTGGATACTTCCAACTTTTATAATTGGTCTTAGGGGCTACTCAAGATTCTCTCTTGCCCCCATTTTTTAAACTTTTACATGAAACTACCTAGAGAAATTGTCTGGAGCTGTGGACTAAAATGTCATTAGTGGGCTGAGGAGATTGTTAGGTAAATGTAACGGTAAAGGTTTCCCTCGCACATATGTGCTAGTCGTTTCCAACTCTAGGCTCATCTCCGTTTCAAAACCAAAGAGCCAGCGCTGTCCGAAGACGTCTCCGTGGTCATATGGCTGGCATGACTAAACACCAAAGGCGCACGGAACGCTGTTATCTTCCCACCAAAGGTGGTCATTATTTTTCTACTTGCATTTTTTACGTGCTTCTGAATTGCTAGGTTGGCAGAAGCTAGGACAAACAAAGAGAGCTCACCCCATTACGCGGCACTAAGGATTTGAACCGCTGAACTGCCGACCTTTCGATCGACAAGCTCAGCGTCTTACCCACTGAGCCACCACGTTCCCTGAGGAGGTTGTTACAATACCCCAAAAAGAATGATTAAAAAAGATGGAAATCTCAAGTAAAACATCCTCATAATTGGTTAGAACTGCTTGCGGAGCTGCCTGGAGGTGTGAAGGAGGAGTGGACAATCTGAAGATATTTAAACACTGGCCTAGTTAGAACTAGAGATTACATGGGAAAATGGGGGTTTCTCCTCGAGTAAGAGGAAATTCACATGAGTCCCTGTTCAAACAACTATCCATCTTTTACAGTGCTCTCTGGAATCGATTTGCACAGAGAATGACTTGTTAGTTAGATATATCTCTGCCATTAATGTGGCCCGGTACTGGGCTAGAACTATATAAAGCTTTTATCAAAGCTTTTAAATTTTTTAAATATTAAATTAATTAATCCCCCCCTTTTCTAGTTCCTGCATTTCTGACACGAGATGAAACAAGTCTGCAAATGACACTCTATGTGAGCTCTGTTTTTCATCATTTCATCCTAGGGAAATGGCTGAAACAATGAACAGGTTAAAGCTTAGGCTCAGGAAGAAAACCATACTGCTGATCTGGAAAATCCTTTTACAGCACTTCATTTATAAAAGGCAGCACTTCATTTATAAAGTCATTTATGCAATGCGTACCTTTTAAATTCAGCATGCTCAGAGGAGGTGCAGTTAGTGCCAATGGCTAGGTATGGTTTTATAACCAATTTAGGCCACTTCATGTTAAAGTAAAACTCATTTATTGGGTAAGACGCGGGGTTGGTGACTATAGCGTCCTTTTATGCAGAGCTCCCTTGAAGACAATTTAAAATTTGCAGATAGAGCAGGAGCCGGTGGCCAAAACTTTTGCAATTGCTGTGTGACATTCAAACCAAATTCTTTTATCCGTTGCATGGCTTCCTATTAATTTCCAAATCCATTTTAAAATGCTAATTTTAACCTTACATGAACAAGAACTCTGTTCATCTGAGGGATTATTTTATTTCTATATATTCCTTTCTGGGAAATAAAATCAGCCTTTTGGATCCTGTCTAGCGACCCAACATTCAGAATTATTCACATCATGCATATTCAGGATCAAATCGTCTCTTTGCTGGCCACATTCTCCTAGAACCCTGCAGGATTTGGCAGTTTCAACCTGTTGCTTTATAAAACATTCTGAAAAGGTGTTTATTCCTGCCCATATGTGCTTAATGTACTTGGGAGTACAAGAACGTCTCGTTTCATCTTGATTAAAATCATCTGTTGCATTTCTTGGTACTTATTTGTGTTTTAAAGCCAGTTTCGTGTACATCTCATCCGATGACCACAATTGAGTCCAAAATTTACGTTGCGAAGTAAAAAATTTGTTAAGTGAGTTTTGCTCCATTTTCTCGCCACATTTTTTAAGTGATTCACTGCAATTTGAAACCAGTGAATCTGGTTTCCCCATTGGCTCTGCTCGTCAGAAGGCCGCAAAAGGGGAATCACATGACTCCAGAACATTGTAAATGTCGTAAATGTGAATCAATTGTCAAGCATCCGAATGTAAATCACACGACCATGGGGATGCTGCAATGGTCATAAGTGTGAAAAATGGTCATAGGTCACTTTGTTCAGTTGTAACTTCAAATGGTCACTAAGTGAACTGTTGTAAGTTGAGGACTACTTGTACTGCCTTGCAGGCAGAGCCCTGTACTTTGAAAGGCCATTTAAAAATGGATTAAACAGGAACCCTACGGCTTCCTCTTGAAAGGAATTTGGCTAATTAGATATATGTATGTATGTTGGACACTATGCTATTTGACTGGAAGGCTATCAGGAATGCCAGTATTGTCAACTTTTAGTGTGCATGTCCAGTAGCAAAGTCCTCATTCCACCATCAGGAGTTGCAAGATTTAGCGATACTGCATATAAGCAAGCAAACAAACGCATATGTTTTAATTTCTGCATAACACCTGGAAGTAACCGAACCGTAAAATCTCAGGAGTCTGGGCGAGGTAACGAAATCCACTAGAGTTAGGAGAGCAGTAAATCTAAATAAATAAATGTAACCAGAAGATAAGATATCAGGGCTTGGCAGTGAAGTTGCTGTATTAATAAATTTGTCTTACATCAGGGGTGTCAAACTCAATTTCATTGAGGGCCACATCAGGGTTGTGTATGACCTCGGGGAGACCGGGGGTGTGTGGCCAGCTTGATGTCACTCTAGTCAGTGCCTGTGGTGGCCCGAGCACTCTGCTAGCGAAAACAGGTTCCCGAGCTCCGTTTTCACTGGCAGAGGGTTGCAGGAGGCAGTGGCAGCTGAAAATGGAGCTCGGGAGCCTGTTTTCGCTGGCAGAAGCACATCAGGCCAGTCCTTCACTGTTTCCAGGGTGGCCCCGTGGGCCAGATCTAAGTCCCGGGGCCTTGAGTTTGACACCTCTATCTTACATCAGGTCTTATAGATGGTTCAGAGAGGCACACACCGACTTGTGATGCTTCTCCGTAGACAGGCCCATTTTCAGAATTTCTCCCAAGGATTTAATGCAAAGGAACGTACTGCACACTAAACATTTACTATGGGCATTCTGAATAGAATAGAATAGAATAGAATAGAATAGAATAGAATAGAATAGAATAGAATAGAATAGAATAGAATAGAATAGAATAGAACAACAGAACAGAACAGAACAGAACAGAACAGAATAGAATAGAATAGAATAGAATTCCTTATTGGCCATGTGTGATTGGACACACAAGGAATTTGTCTTTTGTACATACGCTCTCGGTGTACATAAAAGAAAAGATACGTTCATCAAGAATCATAAGATACAACACTTAATGATAGTCATAAGGTACAAGCAATCAAATCATATTAGTAAACAGTCAATATAAATCATAAGGATTCAAGCAACAAGGTTACAGTCATACAGTCATAAGTGGAAGGAGATGGGTGATGGGAACGATGAGAAGATTAATAGTAGTGCAGACTTAGTAAATAGTTTGACAGTGTTGAGGGAATTATTTGTTTAGCAGAGTGATGGCATTTGGGGAAAAAACTGTTCTTGTGTCTAGTTGTTCTGGTGTGCAGTGCTCTATAGCGTTGTTTTGAGGGTAGGAGTTGAAACAGTTTATGTCCAGGATATGAGGGGTCTGTAACAATCAGACTTCTGAAACAATCAAAAGGAAACAAGAAAATACAAAGCAAGCTCAGTAGGCAAATATTCTTTGTTTGTATGATTGTAACAGCCGTGGTGGCGCAGTGGTTAGAATGCAGTATTGCAGGCTAATTCTGCTGACGACCGACCCCGCCAGCGGCTCAGCAGTTCAATTCTTTCCAACTCAAGGTCGACTCAGCTTTCCATCCTTCCAAGGTGGGTAAAATGAGGACCTAGATTGTTGGGGGTAATATGCTGACTCTATAAACTGCTTAGAGAGTGCCGTAAAGCACTGTGAAGCTGTATATAAGTCTAGGTGCTATTGCTATTGCTATTTCTATGATCACATTCCTTCTGATGGTGGGCAAAATAGGGGCTACTTGTGTAAGACTGCAGTTCTTAATTTTTTTAGGGCAAGGGTCACACAATCTTTTGTACCCACCGGTGTACAAAAGTTGATTGCTCCAAGATGATCATGTATTCTTGATTTCCATTACTATATCTACTCGTTATAGTAATGGAAATCAAGAATACATGATCATCTTGGAGCAATCAACTTCCATCACTGGAGGTTCTCAAGAAGAGATTGGTCATCCATTTGTCTGAAATGGTGTTTTTTTATTACTGGTTCTTTGGGAGTGGCTTGGTGGGCGTGGCAGGGGAAGGATACTACAAAATCCCCATTCCCTCCCCACTCCTTGGGGAAGGATATTGCAAAATCTCCATTCCCACCCCACTCTGGGGCCAGCCAGAAGTGGTATTTGCCGGTTCTCCAAACTACTCAAAATTAACACTACCGGTTCTCCAGAACCTGTCAGAACCTGCTGACAGGTTCTGATGTAGGGTCTCCTGCTTGAGAAGTGGGGGTCAGACCAGAAAGTCCTTTCCAACTCTGTTATTCTAAATCCTGCGGTGTAATCCTTGTATGGACATTACCTTTCCTCTTATCCTCAGATGCCGCTTCTCCTTGTGGTGAGTTTGCTGGCGATATCACAACCTGGCCATGGAGCAGTCCATCTGAACATCACAGAAGGTAAGATTCCTCCTTTCCCTTCTATACTTCTGCCCTTGGGCCTCTTTTTCTGGGCACTCCAGTTCCTTGTGTTGTGCATACCCCAAAGATGGTACATTCTGGTTTAAGACAACATGCTACTGTTTCTCTAGCATGCAATACCTGTCTAAGCTCTGCTAAAAATAATACTGTGTTTCCCCGAAAATAAGACCCTGTCTTATATATTTTTTTTTGGACCCCGAAATAAGCGCTTGGCTTTATTTTCGAGGAGGTCTTATTATTTTGAGGTGCATGGAGCAAGACGGGGCTCCTCTTGCCATCTTACCTGATTTCCAGCTCTGTCTCCCTAACCCTAACCAGAGGAAATGGCGGGGACCGGCTGTGCAAGCATTTAAATATTTTCAGGGAGGTCTTATTTTCAGGGGTGGGGCTTATTTTAGCACATGAACTCAAAAGCCCAATTGTGCTTATTATCCAGGGAGGTCTTATTTTCCGGGAAACAGGGTATCTTTATATTTAAAATGTCTAAGCTTGGTTTTTAAAAAAAGACCCAAATGAATCTTCTGAGTCTGGTGTGATGGTGTGTGATGGAGGGAAGATGGTAGAAAGGCGGCCTTCCTTTCCTGGTTCACCAACCTCATTGCCCTCCAAGGTACGCAGGCAAAGAAATTCACGCTTGGATTTTCTGCAGGCAAAACAGGGGCTCTAACGGAGGCTCAATCAGCCTCGATCCATCTGGTATTTTTGAAAGGTTAAACAAGAAACCAGCACACACTGTTAGAAATTGCCTCAGTCTTATATTTTGACAATTCCCCAGTAGGCATGAGTTGCTTGTGAGCCGTCACTAATAGACCAGGAAAGTTCTAGTCACCCCTTTGTTTTTGTTGTTAAGTAAATGTCTGCGCTGCTGTATTTCATGTAGAGATAACTCATGCAGAGACTGTGCCATGATGCTAAAAAAAGGGTTGAACTCACCTCAGACCTTGAAAGCTCATGATACTGCAACTGACCTACTTAATGGATCATTAACTTGTGGGATTTATTGCTACAAAACAAGGTGACGGCTTCTGACTTGGATGGACTTAAGAGGAGAAAGGGATAGAGAAATCGTGTCTAGTCTGGCGAGGTGAGGGATTGGGATGGCATGGTGGCATCTTCTAATATTTGAGGGGCTGCCACAAAGTAGAGCATGGGAGGTGGGGTAGTGTCAACCTATTCTCTGAAGCACCGGAAAGCAGGACAAGAAGCAATAGGTGGAAACTAATCAAGGAGAGAACAAACCTAGAACTAAGGAGAAGTTTCCTGACACTGAGAACAATTAACCAGTGGAGCGGTTTAACTTCAGAAGCTGTGGATGTTCCAACACTGGAGGTTATCAAGAAGAGACTGGATAGTCATTTGACCAGGATGGTATAGGATCGCCTGTCTTGAGCTGGAGGTTTGAGTAGAAGACCTCCAAGATCCCTTCCAACTCTGTTATTCTGTTAAGTCTATGAAGGACTGGTCTCTCAAGGGCTCAGTTCAAAGTTGGGGACCGCCTGCTCCAAATACCAGTGGCCAGGGAGGGGTTCAAAAATTTTAGCAATGGGTTCTCTGCCCGGTTGCTGGGTGGGCGTGGCCATGGCGGGAGTGGCCTAGTCAGCCTCCTGCACCAATGCGGGGGGGGAGGCGTTTTTGCCTTCCCCGGCAGTGGTGAAATCCAAATTTTTTTACTACTTGTTCTGTGGGCGTGGCTTGGTGGGCGTGGTGTGGCTTGGTGGGTGTGGCAGAGGAAGAATACTGCAAAATCTCCATTCCCACCACACTCCAGGGGAAGGATACTGCAAAATCCCCATTCCTCCCCACTCCTGGGGGAAGGATATTGCAAAATCTCCATTCCCATCCCACTCTGGGGCCAGCCAGAGGTAGCATTTGCCAGTTCTCTGAACTGCTCAAAATTTCCGCTACTGGTTCTCCAGAACGTGTCAGAACCTGCTGTATTTCACCCCTGCTCCCCGAGCTCTGGAGGCTTTCCTTGAGCCTCTGTTAGGGTGAAAACGGCCTCCCCAGGCTCCGGAGGCCCTTTCCGGGCCTGTTTCCGGCCTTCCCGAACTTCCGGTAGGCCCATTTTTCAGCCTCCCCAAGCCTCCGCGCACATCCTGCACTTACCTGCATCCAAAATGAGCCGCATGGGGACTCCTGGGAGGGGAGGGGTGGGCGGGGCCAGTCAGGAGTGGGATTTGGCGGTTCTCTGAACTGCACAGAATCTTAGCTAGAGGTTCTCCCGAACCCCTGCGAACCCCCAGCAGCCTACCCCTGCCAATAGCCATGGAACAAGAACAGAAAGAGTGTCTGTCTTCTCTTCTTCCTGGTGAACGCCCTTGAGGCATATGGCTGACCACTGTGGACTACAATGGACAACAATCATTCCAGTGTGGCCAAGCTTATATAATTATGTTAATTATTGTACCTCTTCTTTATTATTGTATTTGGGTGCTTTTATATTATTCTATTTTTGCTGCATTAAAACAAACATTATACTTATACTACCTGGACCATTGTAGTATGACAGGTAGGGTATAAATAAATAGAATGAAGTTAAATCTAATATTATATAAAATGAGATCCAGTAATAAAAAAAAAAGATACCATGAGCAGCAAAATGATGTGTATAATAATTTGCAAAGTTGTAAAATTGAAGATGCCAGATAGCAAAAGCAGCCGTAGCAGTTAGACTTATATACCACTTCATAGTGTTTTACAGCCCTCCCTAAGCAATTTACAATGTCAGCATCCTCTGTTCTCATTTGTCCCAGTCCTAAAGGATGGAAGGCTGAGTCAACTTTGAGCTCGTCAGGATTGAACTCCTGGCAGTGGGCAGAGTTTCCTGCAATATTGCATTCTAACCAGTGGGTGGGATTCAGCCAGTTCGCACCACTTCGGGAGAACCAGTTGTTAACTTTCTGAGCAGTTTGGCAAACTGGTTGTTGGAAGAAATCATTAGGGCAGAGAACCGGTTGTTAAATTACTTGAATCCCACCACTGATTCTAATCCACCACGGCTCTAGTAGCCAGGGTTTCCAAAACAAGAATGGCATAGGCATAACTCAGAGTTTTTTAGAGTCAGGCAGTAAACAAGTTTAATATACTGTGGTTGGTCACACAGTCAGCCAGATGTTTAGATTTGATTTGGCCTTTTTGCCTATCCATTGAGTACTGCACTACTCAAGAACCTTGGTTAGGCAGATGTTGTTGTAGATATTATTGTTTAACAGTATTGAAGATACCATTGCAAGATGTAAGCTGTTTCAAGTAAAGCCACAATTTTGCAATTGACTAGTAGTAATTTTGTCAATGTTGATGATGTTCAAATGCTGTTCCAGATGTTTTTTTGGAATTGCACCCAAGGTGCCTATTACAATTAGTACTATCTTTGCTTCTTTTGCCATCGTTATTCTACTTCCATTTGGTCTTCATGTTTTGTGGTTTTTCTCCAGTACGTTCTCTTCTTATCTGCTGTCTCCTGATACTGCAACATCTATATCCAGACTTTTTTTGGTCTTTTTTTTTTAATCAACAATTGTTAAGCCTGGGCTGTTATATAGCAATTGATTGTCTAGTTTGAATCCTAAAATCCAAGAGCACTTTAGAGTCTTCATTTTCTATTACTTGTCTGTTTTGTAATCCCACCAGTTCTTGCTCTCAGGCAAATGGTATTTCTTGCATTTATTCCAATGCATCAGGGTTGCTACTTCGTTATTCCATTGTTTGTAGTCAATCTGTGAGACCTTCCTGCAGCAGCTAAGTGATCCACTGTTTTTTCCAGTTTTTTAGAAGAGGCAGTTTTTACTGGGTGTTGCTAGCTACTCAATTCCCATTACTCAGAATAGAGCTGGAAGGGACCTTGGGGACCTTCTAGTCCAGGGGTGTCAAACTTGATTTAATTGAGGGCCGCATCAGGGTTGTGTTTGATCTGTGGTGGTGGGGGGCAGGGATGGGCATGGCCAGCTCGATGTCACTCGTGTCAGGGATGCCTGTGGTGGTCTGAGCGCTCTGCCAGCAAAAATCGGGCTCCCGAGCTCCGTTTTACGCTGCGACGGCCTCCTGCAACCATCTGCCAGAGTAAACAGAGTTTGGGAGTGCTACCCATGGCCCTCCCAAGCTCTGTTTTCACTGTCAGAGACACTGCAGGCCGGTCCTTTGCTGTTTTGAGGGCAGGCCCCATGGGCTAGATCTAAGCACCCTATAGGCTGGCTCCAGCTCCTGGTCCTTGAATTTGACACCCCTGTTCTAGTCCAACCACCTGCTCAAGCAGGAGACCCTATACCAGTGGTAGGTTGCTCCCGGTTCTGTCTGGTTCTTGCAAACCGGTAGTAAAAGCAGCGGGAGGCTCCGCCCACCTACCCAGACGTCATAATGGACGATCTGTGCATGCGCAGAAGTGCGCACGCTCCCGTTGCGAACCGGTAGTAAAGGTATGTAGAACCCACCCCTGCCCTATACCATTTCAGTCAAGTAGCTATCCAGTCTCTTCTTAAAAGCCTTCAGTGAGGAAGCACCCACAACTACTGAAGGCAAGCCTTCCACTGGTTAATTGTTGTCACTGTTAGGAAGTTTCTCCTTAATTCCAGGTTGCTTCTCTCCTTGATGAGAATAGAATAGAATAGAATAGAATAGAATAGAATAGAATAGAATAGAATAGAATAGAATAGAATAGAATAGAATAGAATAGAATAGAATAACAGAGTTGGAAGGGACCTTGGAGGTCTTCTAGTCCAACCCCCTGCTTAGGCAGGAAACCCTACACCACTTCAGACAAATGGTTGTCCAATCTCTTCTTATAAACTTCCAGTGTTGGAGCATTCACAACTTCTGGAGACAACTACTTCCACTGATTAGTTCTAACTGTCAGGAAATTTCTCCTTAGTTCTAAGTTCTCTCCTTGATTAGTTTCCACCTATTATTTTTTTTTAATTTGATTTATATGCCGCCCTTCTCCGGAGACTCAGGGCGGCTTACAATGCGCTAAGCAATAGCCTTCATCCTTTTGTATATTTATACAAAGTCAGCTTATTGCCCCCACAAATGGGTCCTCAATTTACCTACCTTAGAAAGGATGGAAGGCTGAGTCAACCTTGAGCCTTGGCGAGATTTGAACCTGCAGTAATTGCAGGCAGCTGGTCTTAATAACCAGCTTAATAACAGGGTGGCTTAGACCACTGTACTACCAAGGCTATTGTTTCTTGTCCTGCCTTCAGGTGCTTTGGAAAATAAGTTGATCCCCTCTTCTTTGTGGCAGCCCTTCAAATACTGGAATAATGTTATCATGTCATTCCTACTCCTTCTTTTCTCTAGACTAGCCATATCCAGATCCTGCAGTCATTCTTCATATGTTTTAGTCTCCAGGCCTTTAATCATCCTAGTTGCTCTTCTCTGCACCTTTTCTAATGTCTCAACAACTTTTTTGTAACATGGTGATCAAACCTGGATGCAGAATTTCAGCCATGAATGCATTCATTCTTAAAGCTTGGTCTATTGCTGTCACAATTAGCCCAGTGGTAGAATTCAATTTTTTTTTACTACGGGTTCTGTGGGCGTGGCTTGGTGGGCGTGGTGTGGTTTGGTGGGCGTGGCAGGGGAAGGATACTACAAAATCCCCATTCCCTCCCCACTCCTGGGGGAAGAATATTGCAAAATCTCCATTCCCACCCCACTCTGGGGCCAGCCAGAGGTGGTATTTGCCGGTTCTCCGAACTGCTCAAAATTTCCACTACCGGTTCTCCAGAACCTGTCAGAACCTGCTGGATTTCAACTCTGAATTAGCCCCTCTGCCTCTTTCTTTAACTTTCCTATTTTAGCCATCATCAGATCTTGTTATCTGTTTTGCCTACTAATTGTGTGTAAAATATTTTGCCTTGCCAAATCTTTTTTCTCTTCTTCGTTTGGTCTTTCTTGGACTCCAGTTTGTTCTCTCTGGTATTCAGTAAACCTTCATGCTTTACTAGTTTGGATGCATCTTCTTCACTGCCCTTCAGATATTCTTCCAGTGCCCTTTCTTCTTCTTCAACTGTCTGATGTACTTGCAACATTCCACGCCCACCTATTTTCCTTGGTAAGTAGGGTCTGTCAACATTGCTGAGTTGAGTGACAGGCATGATTCATTGTCATTATTTTTCTGGTCTTCCTACCCAGGGCTGTTTAAATCCAGTCCATTATTCCATTTGTGTACCTAATGACTGGAATTGTCCAGGTGTAAATTGCCTTGAAAATATTTCCTCCACTGAGTTTGGACTATAAGATCTTCTTCGCACTCTCATGATGTATTCACTTCTAATCTTCTTCTTGACTTCGGTGTGCTTGATGTTGTCAGTTTGAAGGACGCCCAGGTATTTGTAGTGCTCTTCCTCAACCAGACTTTTGATGACATTTCCATAAAACATCATCAATGTTCACTATTTTTCCATGCTGATGGTAAGGGTGCTTTTCCATACAACTTCAGAACATCCATGTAGAGGAGGTGGGATAGCCTGGCAGATGTTTTTGATGTTTGATAACCATGAGCAAGACCTGTTCAGTAGAGTTGACAGAGGAATCAGTGCACTGATAACAATAGTTGTGATAATGAGTTTCGTTGAAAGATTCCCCTCTTGATATTAAACCTCTCCTAGTCTCCCAGTAATCAGCCTGGCGAGGTGGCTCAGTGACTAATATGCTGAGCTTGTCGATCAGAAAGGTCGGCAGTTCGGCGGTTCGAATCCTTGATATAGGTCTCCTGTGTGAGCAGGGGGTTGGACTAGATGAACTCCAAGGTCCCTTCCAACTCTGTTACTGTTATAACTGTTATAGGTCTAGGACCGTGATGGCAAACCTATGGCATGCGTGCCGCAGTTGGCACGCGGAGCCATATTGGTGGGCACGCGAGTGTTGCCCTAGCTCAGCTCCAGCGTGCATGTGCGCACCGGCCAGCTAATTTTCAGGCCTTCCAGTCCCACCGGAAGTCAGGAAACTGGTTGTTTCTGGCCTCCGGGGGGTGGGGGAGGCCATTTTCGCCCTCCCCAGGCTCCTAGAAAGCCTCTGGAGCCTGGGGAGGGCGAAAAATGGGCCTACTGGACCCACCGGGCCATCAGGTGCAAAAAGCATGGAGTTGCATGGAGGGGTGTCGTGTGGGTATGCGCGGAAGGGCAGGGCGCATTGAATTATGGATGTAGGCACATGCGCTCGCGACCCCTCCACACACTCCCCCCGCTTTTGGCACATGATGGCAAAAAGGTTAGCCATCACTGGTCTAGGACTACTCACCTCAGTCGACTCACCCTGACTTTCTCATTGTGTCTAACTCACCAAAACCAACTCATTCTGACCAACTCACTGCAGGACAACTCACTCTGGCCAACTCGCCATTGGACAGTTCAATGCAAGATAACTCAAGAGAGGGACAAAAGAATTGCAGTGGGCTTTGTCTTGCTTTAGGTTTGAACCTTCTCAAGTTAAAAGTCTTCGAGGCTGGGGTGAGTTGCAATTCTACTTGACTCTCTCTTGAGTTATCCTGCATTAAATTGTCCATGGCGAATTGTCCCGTGGCTAGTTGGCGACATTGAGTTGTCCCATGGCAAGTTGGCCATGGCAAGTCAGCTATAGCTAGATGGCCGTGGCAAGAGAACCAGGGCGAGTGTCAAGGTTCCAAGTAACACCCCCAACAAAAGAAGACTCCCCCCTCCCAGTTTCCCACAGCATTAAGTGTGGCAGCCCTGAAGATCCAAAGAAAAAGATGGCCTCCAGGTCTGACAGCAAGTTGCCCCATTCCACAGTTGGGTCAGGCAACTATATTCTATCATGTCATTTGTCTTTCCACAAAGCTTCTGAAGTTTCTAGTGACTCCTGTTATTTCAAGGCCTTTGATTATCATTTATATACAATAAAAAAACTTTGTGATGGTAAGATCTCTACAAGAGTAAGCCCTTTCCCTGTGGAAGTGGTGGGGTTCTCCGCTGCTTTGAAGAAGAGGCTACACTACAGCATCCCAGCGATCCCCAACCTTTCTGACTTGGCAGACCAGCGGAGGAAGTGGGGGGGGGGAAGAGGGAATGGTTTCATACTTGCGCGCCACTTTCACAAATGCAGCTTCATGTGTGCACAGAGGCGTGCTCGCCACCACTAATTGCAGCCCAAACAGGCTGCAGCCCGGCACTCAGGGTTGAGATTCTACTAGTTCGGGTGAACTGGTAGCTCCGACGATCAGCTGGGAGCAAACCGGTTTGCTCCAATGATCAGCTGCGCCCACCCGCCCACCCCACCCCCCGCCCCTGTGCTTTACTTACCTTTACCTTCGCAGCTGATTGGCGCGGCAGAGCGGATTGCCGTGCTTCAGTTGTTTTAATTCCCTAGCACTAATGCGGAAGATGATTTTTGGTTCAACTGCGCACAAAGCACGTAATCACTGAACCGGTTGTTAAACCAGAAGGATCCCACCACTGCCGGCACTGGGCCACAGATCGGGCATTGGGGACCCGTGGACTAGATCAGGGGTCACCAACCTTTCGGACCTCAGGGACCACTAAATTCATAATTTTAAATTCCACGGACCACTAACATGATCTACCAATGACTGGCTGGGTGGGCGTGGCTAGGTGGTCATGTGACTGGATGGGTGTGGCCAACTTGATGTCACTTATGTCAAGGGGCACCTCACCAGCCTCTACTCGCCCCTCCCCTCCCACCCACTCCTCCCCTCCCTGCCCGGGCTCCTTAGGGCCCCAACAGGAAGCAGTTGTTGGAGCTAAGCAGCCACCATGAGAAAGAGTTGGCAAAACAGCTCAGTTTCAAATCTGATCTGACCAAGAAGGAGGCTCAGCAGAAGCACCTCACTGAGGACTAGGAGCATAGGCTTTCCAAGCAGAGGGAAGTCCTGTGAGAGTGCAAGGCCGGGTACCGGCTCCTGGAGGGTCAGCGGGCTGAGATGGTCAGCCAGTTCCAGGCCATGATGCAGTCCCACTGGAACGAGGCCCTCTGGCTCTTTGCTGCCAGCGGCATTCCCTCCAGCCTTCGCCCAAAGCCCCACACCAGGAGGCTGAAGGAGACCCCGAGTCGGAATTTCTGTCCCCCTCCAACCCTCACAAAAGGACCCCGAAGAGGTAGACTCTCTGCAGCAACACAAATGTTCATTGCAGAAGAGCCTTGGTAGTACAGTGGTCTAAGGCACCCTGTTATTAAGCTGGTTATTAAGACCAGCTGCCTGCAATTACTGCAGGTTCGAATCTCTCCAAGGCTCAAGGTTGACTCAGCCTTCCATCCTTTCTAAATTGAGGACCCAGTTGTGGGGGCAATAAGATGACTTTGTATAAATAAAAAGGATGAAGGCTATTACTGAGCACATTGTAAGCCGCCCTGAGTCTCCGGAGAAGGGCGGCATATAAATCAAATTAAAAAATATATATATCCAGCCCAGGGCCCTTAATTTGAGGACCCCTGATTTAGTGCAATATAAAAAATGCAAATAATTTTTCTGCGGACCACCAAAATTTTCTCACGGACCACCAGTTGGTGACCCCTGGACTAGATGATCCTTACAGTTCTTTCTAACTCCACATTTCTGTGTTCCGAAGATTCTATAAATAATATCATTGCTTACTGTGGAAGAAGTTTGGGGTTTTTTTCCACAAACCAACCAACAATCATAGAAATAAATTTGGCTTCTTTTTCTGCTTCCTCCCTGCCTGCAGGATATTTGGCAAGGTCAGAAATTTCTGCTGTAGAAGCATTTTGAGCAGAGCATAGGATTGCTTTATTAAAGCATATTTTTAGCTATAGTAATCAAGGGTTGTTGGTTGTTGTTTTTTTAAAAAAAATCCTAGATACAGAAGGTTTCAACCTCAAAGGAAATACATAAGCCAAACAGAAGTACTTTTTCTTTTTTCTGGTAATTTTGCACTGCCTTTTATCTTCATCGAATCAAAGGCAGAGTATATTGGGATATCTCTTTTTTAAAAAAAATGTTTATACTTAAGTGCAAGGAAATCAAGAACAATCAACAATGTTTTTAAAAATCAATATTTAAAGTGATATTGAATCAACCCTTGAAACAACCATACCAAGCAGGCATGGACTAAAAACAGAACCTTCATAATACCTTAAAACGGTTTAGGAGTGGTTATAAACAAAAGGTCAGGGTCAAGTTAAAATATAGACCACATCGGGGGTGAAATCCAGCAGGTTCTGACAGATTCTGGAGAAACGGTAGCGGAAATTCTGAGTAGTTCAGAGAACCGGCAAATGCCACCTCTGGCTGGCCCCAGAGTGGGGTGGGAATTATTATTATTATTATTATTATTATTATTATTATTATTATTATTATTATTATTACTACTACTACTACTACTACTATTACTATTACTATTATTACTATTATTATTATTTATTAAATTTTATACAGCCAAGATTAAAATACATACAATATGAAAGTTTAAAATAATTTAAAACATAATTAAATCAATTTGGCTTCCCCAATTTAAAACCCCTTACCCATAAAATTAACCAGTTAAAAAAATTTTAAACCAGCCCGGCTTGCTGAAATAGAAAAGTCTTCAGGGCCCGGCAGAAGGTCCGGAGGTCCGGGATCAGTCGTATCCCTGGGGGTAGCTCGTTCCAGAGGGCGGGTGCCCCCACAGAGAAGGCTCTCCCCCTGGAATGGAGATTTTGCAATATCGTTCCCACCGGAGTGGGGAGGGAATGGGGATTTTGCAGTATCCTTTCCCTGCCATGCCCACCAAGCCACACCCACAGAACTGGTAGTAAAAAAAATTGGATTTCACCACTGGACCACATGCTGAAATCATCATCATTAAAGCCTCATTGCAAGTAAGACATATTGTCACACATAAACTATATTTGCTCTAGGAACTCTTTTTTTTTCCTTTCTTCTCAGCGTTTTCCTACAAGTGTAAGGTTGGAATTTTTTCAGAGGCTTGATTCATTGGTTGCACTAGGAATTGATTGCCTGGCTTGTCAACACTTGTCGCCTGGTGTTGTGGCCTGAGAGAGTGTGACTAGCCCAAAGTCACCTGGCTGGCTTTCAGGCCTATGGTGGAAGTAGAACTCACAGTCTCCTGGTTTAATACATTAACAGATTAACAGAGTTGGAAGGGACCTTGCAGGTCATCTAGTCCAACCCCCTGGCCAAGCAGGAGATCCTACACCATTTCTGACAGATGGCAGTCCAGTCTCTTCTTGAAAGCCTCCAATGATGAAGCTCCCACAACTTCTGAAGGCAACTTCTGTTCCAGTGGTTGATTGTTCTCACTGTCAGAAAATTTCTCCTTATTTCTAGATTGAATCTAGGGTTGAAATCCAGCAGGTTCTAACAGGTTCTGGAGAACCAGTAGTGGAAATTTTGAGTAGTTCAGAGAACCAGCAAATACCACTTCTGGCAGACCCCATAATGGGGTGGGAATGGAGATTTTGCAATATCCTTCCCCCAGGAGGGGAGGGAATGGAGATTTTGCAGTATCCTTCCCCTGCCACACCCACCAAGCCACGCCCACAGACCGGTAGGGAAAAAAATTGGATTTCACCCCTGGTTGAATCTCTGCTTGATCAGTTTCCATCCACTGGTTCTTGTCTGGCCTTCAGGTCAGACAAGGCTTTGGAAAATAGGTTGACCGCCCTCCCTTCTGTGGCAACCCTTCAAATATGGGAACACTGCTGTCATATCTCCTTCGTCCTTCTCTTCACTAGATTAGTCATGCCCAGTTCCTGCAACCATTCATCGTATGTTTCTAGAATGGTGCCTTAATCACTAGACCACAATGGCTTTCTATTTGTCTCTGATAATATATTAAAGATATTTAAGTGACTATAATATTTATTCTATATCAGAGTTTTTCAAACTCAGCAACTTGAAGATATGTGGATTTCCAGAATGCCCCAGCCAGCATGCTGGAATTGAAGTCCACACATCTTCAAGTGGATGAGTTTGAGAAACGTTGCTCTAAATGAATGATTCATGGTGTATAAAAATGTAGTGTCCAGAGTTGTAGCTGCAAGGTGATGCCTTCAATTCCAAATGCAGAATCCATCGCCCAGACTAGACTCCCATCATCCTTACCAGGTGTTACTCTGGTAGCGACACTATAAAGGTGGTCCTTGAGTTATGACCACAATTGATGTTGCCAAGTGAAAGATTTGTTAAGTGAGTTTGCCCCATTGGATGACTTTTCTTGCTGCAGTTGTTAAGTGGATCATTGCATTTGTTAAGTTAGTAATATGGTTGTTAAGGGAATCTGGATTCCCCATTGACTTTTGCTTGTCAGAAGGTCGCAAAAGGTGATCCGGCATGACCCGGGATATTGCAACTGTCATAAATGTGAGTCAGTTATCAAGCATTTGAATTTTGATCATGTGACCATGGGGATGCTGCAATGGTCATAAGTGTGAAAAGCGGTCATTTTTTTCAGTGCCGTCGTAACTTTGAACAGTCACTAAATGAACTGTTACAACCATTCATTTAGTGATCATTCATAGTCACAATGGCACTGAAAAAAGTGACTTATGACCGTTTTTCACACTTACGATCCTTGCAGCATCCCCATGGTCACGTGATCAAAATTTGGGCGCTTGACACCTGGCATGTATTAATGAAAATTGCACTGTCCCAGGCAGGGGTGAAATCCAGCAGGTTCTGAAAGGTTCTGGAGAACCGGTAGTAGAAATTTTGAGTAGTTTAGAGAACTGGAAAATACCTGTGAGTGGGGTGGGAATGGAGGTTTAGCAATATCCTTCCCCCAGGAGTGAGGAGGGAATGGGACAGGGGTGGGTTCTACTTACCTTTACTACTGGTTCGCAGCGGGGCCGCAGCGGGGCCGCACATGCGCAGAAGCGTTTTGATGATGTTGCTGTTGGTGGGTGGAGCTTCCCACCAGTTTTACTACCAGTTCTATAGAACTGGTGTGAACCAGTGGCAACCCATCACTGGAATGGGGATTTTGCAGTATCCTTCTCCTGCCACACCCACCAAGCCATGCCCACCAAGCCACACCCACAGAACCGGTAGTAAAAAAATTTGGATTTCACCACTGGTCCCAGGGTCATGTGATCACTATTTGTAACCTTCCTCCGCCAACAACTGGAGCGACTTGCTTAACAACTGTGGCAAAAAACTCACTTGAAATGGGGCAAAACTCACTTAACAACTGCCTTGCTTAGCAACAGACATTTTTGTGGTCGTAAGTCGAGGACTACTTGCGTGAAGTCACAGTGAGAATCAATGCAAGCGTCCTGTCTTCCTTGAAACCAGCACGGATTCCGGGAAGGGTTATCCCAGTCCATCCTTCTCGGTTCTCTGCAGCCAAGCACTTCACTCCGTCTGCCGTTCCTTCCCAGCCAGAGTCATCTTCCGAATACTGATCGATGAGGTGACCCACATAAAAACTGAGTATGTCTGATGAGCTTTCTCGGAGTATAGAAAAGATGAGAGCAGCAGAGACAATTATCTACATATGCCGCTTCAGTTGCACAAATCTGTCATTTCTTCTTCTCCATCAGCGCTCCGGGGCCATTCAGCCGTTGAATAATAAGTAGGTATTCTAAAGATGAAGCTATTTCCTTTCCTCGGTTGTTACCTGTTGAATATCTACCCATCTGTACTTATAAGCGAGCCAGGCTCACAAGGGATAAGGGGGGAAAAAAATCAGCTTGGCCTACTTTTGTGCCTTTAATCAAAGTGTGATCCGGGTCCAGTACACTTATTTTTATTTTATTATTTTATTTTTAATTGGCTAAATTTACAGGGCTGCCTATTTCACCTGAAGTGACACCGGGCGCTGTTCAGTAAAGCCAGTAATTAAAACATTTTGTGAACCCATAAAAAGAATAAAAATGGATAAAACAAGACCATGAGAGGGATAATATTTACATACAGTAGAAACAGCATGAAAGGTAAAAGTAAAGGTTCCCCTTGCACATATGTGCTAGTCGTTCCCGACTCTAGGGGGCGCTGTCCAAAGATGTCTCCGTGGTCATGTGGCCGGCATGACTAAACGCCAAAGGCACACGGAACGCTGTTACCTTCCCACCAAAGGTGTTCCCTATTTTTTCTACTTGCATTTTTTACGTGCTTTCGAACTGCTAGGTTGGGAGAAGCTGGGAGAAGTAATGGGAGCTCACCCCGTTACGCGGCACTAGGGATTCAAACCGCTGAACTGCTGACCTTTCAGTCGACAAGCTCAGCGTCTTAGCCGCTGAGCCACCGCATCCCAATTACAAACAGCATGCCGGCTCCCTATTACCAGGGGGATACCCAGGCTTCCTGAAAAAGCACATTTTGACCATCAGAGTTGAGGCTAATTTCATCTCGAGTGGGATGATGTTCCAGAGGGTGGGCGCCATGGCAGAAGAGGTCCCTGTCACATGGAACTCTTAGCAGATGGGACCTGCAGCGCGCCTTTCCTGAAAGACCTGATGGGATGGGTAGCTGTAATAGGGATGAAGATAAACCTGGTGCTATGCCATATAAAAAATTTCACCTTGAATTGGACCTGGAAGCAAACTGGCAACCAATACAGGTATAATAGGTGCCCATCCTAGGGCAGTCATAATAACTGCCCGTGTTGCTGCATTTTGCACCAGCTGAAGCTTTTCTGGATACTCCTCAAGAACAGCCCCATGTAAAGCAAGCTGCAGTAGTCAAGTCAGGAGGTGACCAGGGGAGGAGTGACTATAAGCAGAGTCTCCTGATCCAAGAATGGGCACAACTGGTGCACATTACAAAATTGCCCAAAGATCCTCTTGGCCATGATTGCCATCTGCTCCTCGAGCAGAAGGTGTGAGTCCAAAAGAACTGTGCATTAGGCCCATTTGGGATAGTACCATCCCCTCCAGAACCAAAGATGGTAAAGGATTGGTCACTTCCAACATAGTTGGAAGAGATCTTGGAGTCAAGTAGGGTCAAGTAGGAGACCCTATACCCGTGATGGCAAACCTATGGCATGCGTGCCAGAGGTGGCACGCAGTGCCCACTCTGTGGGCACATGAGCCGTCGCCCCATTCAGCTCCACCACGCACGCGCACATGCTTCCCACCAGCCAGCTGGTCTTTGGGTCTCTGCCACGTATGCATGGGGGGAGGGGCGTGTGCATGGGGCACATGCGCATGCGTGGGGGACGTGGGGCGTGCGGGGGCCCGCAGGCACATGCGCGGGGAGTTGGGTGCATGCCGGGAGCGTACACGCATGCACAAGGGGTGGGGGCGGGCCGCAGGTGCATGCACAGGGTGGGAGCAATGCACACATTGAATTTTGGTAGTTTGGGCGCACGCGAGCACATCCACACGCATGTGCGCACGCTTTGGTCACTCAGTCCAGAAAAGGTTAGCCATCCCTGCCTTATACTATTTCAGACAAATGGCCATCCAATCTCTTCTTAAAAAGCTCCAGTGTTGGAGCACCCCACAACTTCGTTTCACTGATCAATTGTTCTAACTATAAGGAAATTTCTCCTTAGTTCTAGATTGATTCTCTCCATTGCTTCTTGTCCTGCCTTCAGAGGCTTTGGAGAATAGGTCGACTCCTTCTTCTCTGTGACCATCTTAGTGATCTTTTTAGTGACCAGACCAAGGGTGGGTTCTAAAATTTTTTACTACCGGTTCTGGGGGTGTGGATTATTTTGTGGGCGTGGCTTGATGGTCATGTGACAATTATTTAGGATTTAGCAGAGGTACTGGTCTACCAGGCTTTTAACTGCTTGCAGAGCTGTACCGATCTACCCATTTATTTTTGCAGGCACTGATCTACTCATATATTTTTGCAGGCACTGGTCTACCCATTTGTTTTCTTTTAACAAATGGGTACGGCGGCCCTTTGAAGCCCCGCCGCAATAGTTTAAACAGTTTTTTTCCCTCTAGCCATCATCTGGGACTCAGGAGGCAACAATAGATTGGGGGTAGGGCCAAATAAAAGGTAAGAATAACGTGGGGGGGTGGGTGGGGGACAGAACCGGTTTGGTGACGTCATATCATCACTGCTACCAGCTCAGTAGAACCGGGCGGAACCGGGCGGAACCCATCACTGGACCAGACCTCCCAAAAGGTACAGTTCTGAAGTTCTGACGGCTGCCTCTTCCCCTGCCGAGCATTTTGGGTGCTCGGTAACCAGCTTGCAACCAGCATCACACTCATATATAGCTTTAGAACGTTTTTGCCAAAACCAGCATTTGCTTTTGTCTTTTGTCGCAGTGAACAATCCCATAGTGAACAATGGGATTCAGTTAATGACCGTCATGTTCATGAGCACCACAAAAAAATATTGTAAAATCTGATCAGTCACGTGATTGCCCACTTTACAATCCTCATGACTTACAACCATAATGGGCAGGCTTCATTATGGTTGTAAGTCGAGGACTACCTGCACTGTGTGTTGAAGCTTAGACTGAAAATAGGCAGGAGCTAAATTGATATAAATCCACTGGCCCTACTCCCCAGACGATAATTCTCTCTTGACCCAAAGTATCTATTTGTTTATCCTTTCACTGTAATAAAATATTGGATTTGGGAGATTTTGGGTCAGTTCCCCTCTCTCAGCTCAACTTTACCTCACAGGGTTGTTGTCGTTCTGAGGCAAATAAGAGGTAGGAGTATCAAGTATGTTCACAATTATGTATAACCCATTGTATTGTGTATTAAAATGGAACAACAACAAAATAACAACAACAACAACAACAATAACTATACAAATTTGCCTCTGTATCCACATCTTGCCAAGTTGTTTGGTTCAAAAAGTCAAATGGCATCAGCTCTTTTCAAAACTCAGTGAAAGCGACAGTGGCAGAAATCTCTGCTTCCTTTTTTAATGCCTTTGTGAGGGTAAATGTCTTCAATTAATGCAAAAAATAACAACCGCAGTTGGTGGTTGGCTGCTGCTTTGTCTGGAAGTGAAACCAACTTGAATGCCGGTTAATTACATGGCAATTTTCTTTGTGGAGGAAGCTGCTGAGTGGTTTGCCTTTATTACGGCTAACATAATTATGAGACGCTGGGGACAAACAACAGGGGACAACTATCTCGATCATGCCCTATTTTTCAGCTTCCCAGGGGCATTTGGCTGCACACTGCTGGGGGATGACGTGCGAAAACTTGGATGGGCCTTTGATTTGATTCAGCACAGCAATTTGTGTATTCTGGATTGAAAATGCATTGAAAACGATCCTAGGCCTGTCTAGCATTCTTTCTGTGTGTTCCAAGTCAAGTAAGATTAAATTTTAAGTGAGCTCTTGGAAAAGTCCCAGCTTTGATTTCCAAGTTGTCAGGAAAAAAATGGCTTTTCTTTCATCCTTGCAGTGCAGAGTCACTTGTTGAGACGGATAGCTATAGAAATCAAATAAATAAAAACAAATAATCTTGCAGTATAAATCGTCAGAAGCAGTGGCTATACTGGGCCTTGCAGTTTCCTCTTGTTTTGGGTAAAGAGTCCCAAGGCAGCGTTCCCAAACCTGCTGTTTGAAACTGCAATTGTTAGAATGCTTAGCTAATACTCTAATAATTTTTTATTCCCCGTGCAGCTGAAAGATAATAGCTTGGAGAAAGCTGCTCAAAGGCAATATCTCCAGTCTGGGGACATCGAGATGTGTAGACTTCAACTCCCAGAGTTCTCAGCAGTGGCCATCCTGATTGGGGGATTCTGGGATTTGAAACATAGGAAGAACAGTTGCAAGAATTGGGTATAGTGGTGGGCTGCTGCTGGTTCAGACCGGTTCGTGCAAACCGGTAGTTCCTACCAGGGCTGGCCCCGCCCACCCATCCTGGCGCTATCATGTCCTATATAATCGCCAGTTTTCCAATGCCACGCACACATTCCCATATTTTCAGTTTTGGGCGAACCAGTTGTTACAAGGGCAGCAGCCCACCCCCGATTGGGTATGTCTAGTTTAATGAAAAGAAGGACTAGGGGTGACATCAGAGGTGGGTTTCAGCAGGTTCTGACCAGTTCTGGAGAACCGGTAGCGGAAAATTTGAGTAGTTCGGAGAACCGGTAGTAAAAATTCTGACTGGCCCCGCCCCCATCTATTCTCTTCCTCCTGAATCCCAGCTGATTGGGAGGAAATGGGGATTTTGCAGTAAACTTCCCCTGGATTGGGGAGGGAATGGAGATATTACAGTATCCTTCCCCTGTCACGCCCACCAAGCCACGCTCACCAAGCCATGCCACACCCACCAAGCCACGCCCACAGAACCGGTAGTAAAAAAATTTGAAACCTACCACTGGGTGACATGATAACAGTGTTTCAGTATCTAGGGGGCTACCATAGAGAAGAGGGAGTCAACTTATTTTCCAAAACACCTGAAGGCAGAACAAGAAGCAATGGATGGAAATTAATCAAGGAGAGAAGCAACGTAGAACTAAGGAGAAATTTCCTGACAATTAGAAGAATCAGTAGAATGGCTTCCCTCCAGAAGTTGTGGGTGCTCCATCACTGGAGGTTTTTAAGAAGAGATTAGATTAGAGATTACCATTTGTCTGAAATGGTATAGGGCAGTGATGACTAATCTTTTTGCCATTGCGTGCCAGGAGCGGGGTGGGGTGGGAGTTTCCCCCTGGAATTTGGGAAACGGGCTGTTTTGGGTCTCCGGAGGGCCTCCAGGGGGGTGGGGTAGGCCATTTTCACCCTCCCCAGACTCCTAGAAAGGCTCTGGAGGCTGGGGAGAGAGAAAAACGGGCCTTCCCACCCCCCACCCCCCCGAGGTCCTCAGGAGGCAGGAAACAGCCTGTTTCCCTACTTCTGGTGGGCCCAGAAGGCCTGAAAATCAGCTGGTGGAGCTGAGCTTGTGTGCCCACCTGTGGCACGCGTGCCATAGGTTCACCATCACGGGTATAGGGTCTCCTGCTTGAGCAGGAGGTTGGACTAGAAGACCTCCAAGGTCCCTGCCAACTGTTGTTCTGTTATTCTTATCTGCCCAAGTTGGGGAGAGCTGCCCTAGATCGATTTTATTCTAAGTATCTTCTATGGCTCTCCTCAAAAATCACATGACATCTGTCAGATCAGTTCCCACTGAAGGCTGCATGCTGAGAGACCACTGGGCTTCTATCTGCAGTTGCTTGGTTACTGCATGAACAGACTGCTGGACTAGATGGGGTCAGAGGTCCAATCCAGCTAGGTGCTATTTATATGCTTATGTTTCTTAAGAACTGCAACTAGGAGAGACCTCCAGCAAAATGGCAAAGTTGAGGCTTCGTCCTGACTTAGCACAGCAAGGACAAATACATTCTGACCCTCATTTAGTCAGACTGCCATTACAGGCACAGCTTCAGGAGCTGCCTGAGAACTTGGCAGCCTTATTAAGAAAGCAGTCCTCCGTCAATCCAGCTCCATTGTGTGCAGAAGAATAAACTTCAATGGAGGTATCGATGGTAATCAGGAGGGTATTGTCTTCCCCAGAATTATGCTGTATGATTCATATAATGTTCCCGCGAAAAAAAGGCGACTCCCGATAGATGTTTCTGCAATTACATATTTTGCAATAATTGCTTGATTTCCGTGCGTGGTTCAGGTTTTCGCCTGCATGATCATTAGCGCACCTGCTTTCTTTTCTTTGAAATCCGGATTTGCACAGTCAGAGCTCAAACAGGGGAAGGGACAGGGAAGAAGTTGTCTCTTCCTTAGCAACCATCAGAATGAAGATTCTTGTTATATTTTAAAGCAGCCCTTGGTGCTCCTCCTGGTATGTTGGACTAAAACTGAGGCTGAAACCTTATTTTCTTATCAGCCAGAGATGGGATTCACTTACCTTCCCTACCAGTTCGCAAATGTGCGCGCGCATCACCTCTGTGCATGCACATGGCCTTCTGCGCCTGCGCAGTAGTCGCGCATTACATCCGGGCGGGTGGGCGGAGCCTCCCACAGTCACCGCTACTGGTTCGCGCGATCCAGAGAGAACCGGCTGAATCCCACCACTGTTATGAGCTAAGAATAATGGGGTTCATAGTCTAACTTAGGAGGAGGGGACACCAAATTGTAGGAGGCTTTATGCTAAGAACAGAACAGAACAGAACAGAGTTGGAAGGGACCTTGTAGGTCATCTAGTCCACCCCCCTGCTCAAGCAGGAGATCCTATACCATTTCTGACAGATTGCAGTCCAGTCTCTTCTTAAAAGCTTCCAGTGATGAAGCTCCCACAACTTCTGAAGGCAAAACTGTTCCATTGGTTCATTGTTCTCACTGTCAGAAAATTTCTCCTTATTTGTAGGTTGGATCTCTCCTTGATCAGTTTCCATCCATTGTTTGTTTGTTTGTTTGTTTGTTTATTATTTGTTTATTTGTTTATTTGTTTATTTATTATTTATTTATTTATTGGTTCGATTTATATGCCGCCCTTCTCCGGAGACTCAGGGCAGCTTACAATGCGTTAAGCAATAGCCTTCATACTTTTGTATATACCTGCTTAGTAGGGCTTTCGCCCCCCCCAGGCGGTGTTCTTTTTTAATACAAAGTCAGCTTATTGCCCCCACAATCCGGGTCCTCATTTTACCTACCTCGGAAGGATGGAAGGCTGAGTCAACCTTGAGCCTGGTGAGATTTGAACTTGCAGTAATTGCAGGCAGCTGGTGCTACTTAACAGCACTTTGGTCTGCTGCGCCACCAAGGCTCTTTCTAAGAACCCCCTCCGCTGTGCTGACAGCCCCTCAAATATTGGAACACTGTCTCCCCTGGTTCTTCTCTTCCCTAGACAAGCCATGCCCAGTTCCTGTAACTTTTCTTCATATGTTTTAGCCTCCAGTCCCCTAATCATCTTTGTTGCTCTTCTCTGCACTTTTTCTAGAGTCTCAACACCTTTTTTATAGTTTGGTGTCCACAGCTCAAGGTTGAACTGTGGAGTCATTGGTGTTCTCTGAGCTTGGTTATTTGCTTGCAGATATTTCATTATTTCAGCTAGGTAACATCATCACCTTCAAAGCTCTCCATGGTTTGGGATCAGCTTAGTTGAGGGATCGTCTTTTCCAAAGCAGACCTACCCAACCCTAGAGAGTGGGAGTCAGGGAATGCTAAGGGACCCCTCTCCTAAGGAGGTCCATCTGATGGGACCAAGAAGAAGGGCCTTCTCTCTGTTGGTCCTCTCCAGGGGTGAAATCCACTTATCTTCGCTACCAGTTTGCAAATGTGAGAGCGCGTGCCTCCTCCACGCATGCGCAGAGGGTCAAAAACGGGACATGATGATGTCCGGGCAGTTGGGTGGAGCCTCCCACTGCAGGTGCTACCGATTCGCCTGAGCTGGATAGAACCGGCTGCATTTCACCACTGGGTCTCTCCCTGTGGAACATCATCCCTGCAGAGAAATGATTGGCCCACAAACTTTCACAAGCCTGAAAACATGGTTCTGCCAATGGGCCTGAATGATATTGAACCCATCAAGTGCCTCGTTTGATTGTTGTCCTCAAAGGGGTGGGGGTTATAGCTTTTGGTATTTTTTTTTATTAGGGTTTTATCCTTGTAAGCCATGCAGAATCACTGAGAGTGAATTGGCAGTCATATACTGAGCCGAGGTGGCGCAGTGGTTAGAGTGCAGTACTGCAGCTACTTCAGCAGATCAGCGGATCAAATCTCACCGGCTCAAGGTTGACTCAGCCTTCCATCCTTCTGAGGTGGGTAAAATGAGGACCCAGATTGTTGGGGGCAATATGCTATTTAGTATACTGTCTTCGGTGTAAGCCACCCAGAGTCCTCAGAGAGTGGGCAGCATAGAAATATTAATAATAATATTAATATTAATAATAATAATAATAATAATAATAATAATAATAATAATATACATTTTCTTAAATAAATCAATCACGATTGCATATCTGCAAGCTCAGAGAGCACCAAGGACCCCACAGATTTTATGGCACCTGTAGTCAATGCAATGATTTTGTTGCAGCCAGTTCCCTAGGCTCTGTGGATAGGTACACAATAGGAAAAGGGTAGGCAGTTTCACTGGGTTTACCCGGGATTGTGAGACTATATAACAGGCATATTAAAAAGAAGAAGCTTGTCTGTTCAAAACATAGTCACAGAGCTTTCTGTGGCTTAAAACACCCATTTAATAAAAGGCATAGATAGGCTAGTGGCACAGGCTTTGTCTTGTGTCATCCTAGTTTCCTATTTGTGATTTTTAATTAGTATTTTTTTAAAAATCAGGTGGGGCAAGGAGCTAATATGGGGTGAATTGCTACCTTACCATACTGTATTGCTGTATTGCTACCATAAGAAGGATGATATGACATTCATTCTTCTGCAGTATAGATAAGATGTTTTGGAGAATTGCCAAACTAAGCTGGAGGGAGGGGTCAAGTAAGGGCCTAGCTTAGAATTAGTGCACAGTTGCAAACAGCATAAGCACTATCTCCCTCCCAAATCCATGAAACCTTATCTGGGCGTTCCCAGGGGAAGGTAAGCGGTCTGATGAGATTCTTGTAGCATAGACGATAAACAATAAAGTTACAGTTTAAGATTATTCACGAGTGGTTCTGGTTGCTTGTGCCTTACAGGATATACAGTATGTATACAGATGGATGCGTTATCTTTCCTTCCACATATTCTGCCCAGTAGTTTCCAAACCTTGGAACGTGGTTTCCATTCTGAGATCAGAGGCATGGTTTGTTAATTTTAGATTCTGGGCATAATAGTTCTAAAGAAGGAAGTGTTTTGGTCATGATTTATTTATTTATTTTTCAAATTTATTAGCCATTCATCTCACAAAATAAGTGACTCTGGGTGGCATACAACTACCCTGTTTCCCCCAAAATAAGACATCCCCTGATAATAAGCCCAATCGGGCTTTTGAGTGCATGGCAATAAGACCAAGAGCTTATTTTAGGGTTCAAAAAAATATAAAACAGGATCTTATTTTCGGGGAAACATGGTAGTGTTAAAAAAAACAACACAAATAATTATTATTTTTGTTCATCATACTGTTAGCCAAAGGTTTAGGCTGGATTTGATATTTTATCCACCTATGAGTCCTTCCCAAGAACCTGGGATAAACAGATGGTATTAAAGGTATCATCCCAGGATATAAACTGTTCCGAGTAAAGGTGCCTTTTGCAATTGACTGATGGTCATTTTGTCAATGCCGATAGGGGGCAAGTGGTGCTACAGATATTTTGGGATTTTACCCAAAATACATTGATATTTACATTGATATTATCTTTGCTTTCTTTTGCCACAAATATTTTACTTCTATTTGCAGGTCTTTATATTTTGTGAATTTCTCTGGTTCTTTTTCTTCTCTTCAGAGAAGCCTCCAAATACTGCAACATCCATTATCTGCTTTCTCATGCCATTGTTTGCAGTCCGTCTGTGTGATGTTCTTGCTGCAGATAACTAGATGGTCCATTGTTTCTTCACAATATTTTTTTTTATTATATTTGTTAATTTTTCAAATTTATATAACTGTCCATCTTCCATAATGGGTATGGCTTCATTTATTTTAAAATGCGCTGAGTATATCCATCTGGTGGGAACTTGATTGTCTGCCCCAAGATTCTTCCCTGATGGTTTTGCTGATTAAGTTTCAGGCATTTTCAGAATACACAAACACACTGTCAGGCCTGGAAGCCATCTTTTTCCTTGGATCTTCAGGCCTGCCACATTTACTACTGTGGGAAACTGGGAGAGGGGATTGTATGGAGCCAGGGTGATATATATAGTCATAATAACATTCCTTTCTCAGAAAGTCAAGGTCATCTTGCCCTGCGCCTGGACAGCCGGGACTGGGAGGCATCTCCAGTTGGGACGGTGCTTGGATTGGACCATGTGATAAACATGTGGGTGTTGGGCAGGGACTTGAACTTTCCTTTGGGTGGGGAAAACCTGGAAGCTTTCAGATTTGGGTTTTCCCAGATGTGCCAATATGACATCTCTAATAAAATGGAACTTTGAGGAATTGCTAGCCTCGGAGTCTTCTATCATTGGGCGTGTTACTTGGAACCCCAACATTAACCTGAATCTGCTTTAAAATCCAACCAGCTCCCCAAATACCGAATACCGGGGCGCTGTCCAGGGTTCTGAGCCCCCAAACGTCGACCCAAAACCGGGCGGCGTGAAGACTCAGGGGAAATGGGTGGGGGGAAATTACACACACACACACACACAGAGTTTAGGTGATTTCATGAGGAAAGAGAAGAAAAAGGGTGAAAGAAAAGCTGAAAGGTACAATTACCTAACAGTCAGCCAAAATTAGATAGTAGTTAGTTGTAACCCAGATAGTCCTGCACTTAATTAGTAAATATATGGGTGATAAGAAATTGCAGTCTTTGTTTAATCTGTAAGAAATGGTGTTAAACTGTTGGATGAATTCCAGCTCCATTGTTCGCTGATTCATTCCTTTTTTTTTTTCTGAGGATGGTGACCCCCGAGGTCAGAAACAGCCTGGGGAGTTGAAATGATATTTCTCTTTTGGGATTGTTGTTATTTTTAATATCAGATTTATGCTTACTTATTCTCCTGCAAGGCGATCAGGATCCAGTATAGTGCGCAATATGTTGCCCAGTGCTGATGGGAGGGGGACAGGTGCCTCCTAGAAGAGTGAAAATGTGTGTGTTTTCCTAAAGTGGTGCGTGATGTTATTAGCCCTGTCCTGTTGTTTAAATGGCTGGGAAGAGTCATTGCAGATTTTAGGCCCTGCTGCGGCATGCATAGTGCATTATTGTATTAATTAAAATAATAATTCAAATCTATTAGCAATTCCTTTTGAAAATAATTAAAATTCAATTTATTTATTGAGGCTGGTTATTAATTGTGGTAGGCTCAGCAGTTATCTGCAACAAATCCGGGCCGAGCACCTAGGAGATGCGTGAAAGGAAGCAGCCTTTCTTTGATGATTAATTATACTGTTGAGCGGCTTTAGCTGAGAACAGTAGGTGATGAGTGGCATTTTGATTGGGGTGGGTTTTTTTCCCCCTCTTCTGTGCCTCTCTTGTAGCAGATTATTCCCAAGAATTGGTTGGTCTGGTATTTAAATTCGTTGGGTGGGTCTTACAGTTGCAGCTACCGTATGCGTGGCATGGATTCAAACAGATGCTACTAACTTTATGTTTGGGCAATTCTCTTTCAGCTTTTTCCATCCTCTCTTATCAATAATTCTCTCTCTCTCTCTCTCTCTCTCTCTTCTCTCTTTCTCTCTCTCTCCTCTTCTCTCTTCTCTCTCTCTCCTCCCTCTCTTCTCTCTCCTCTCTCTCTCCCTCTCTTCTCTCTTTTCTCTCTCTTTTCTCTCTTTCCTCTCTTCTCTCTCTCCTTTCTCTCTCCTCTCTCTCTTTTCTCTCTCCTCTCTCTCTTCTCTCTTCTCTCTCTCTCCTCTCTCTCCCCCTCCCTCTCTCCTCTCTCTTCTCCCTCTTTCTCTTCTCTCTTTCCTTTCTCTCTCCTTTCTTTCTCTTCTCTCTCTCTCCTTTCTCTCTCTCTCATCTCTCTCTCTCTTCTCTCTCTCCTTTCTCTCTCCCCTCTCTCTCTTCTCTCTCTCTCCTTTCTCTCTCTCTCTCTTCTCTCTCTCTCCCCCCTCTCTCTCCTCTCTCTTCTCCCTCTTCTCTCTTTCCTTTCTCTCTCCTTTCTTTCTCTTCTCTCTCTCTCCCTTCTCTCTCTCTTCTCTCTCTCTCTTCTCTCTCTCCTTTCTCTCTCCTTTCTCTCTCTTCTCTCTTCTCTCTTCTCTCTCCTCTCTCTCCCCCTCCCTCTCTCCTCTCTCTTCTCCCTCTTCTCTCTTTCCTTTCTCTCTCCTTTCTTTCTCTTCTCTCTCTCTCCTTTCTCTCTCTCTTCTCTCTCTCCTTTCTCTCTCTTCTCTCTCTCTCCTTTCTCTCTCTCTCTTCTCTCTCTCTCTTCTCTCTCTCCTTTCTCTCTCCTTTCTCTCTCTTCTCTCTCTCTCCTTTCTCTCTCTCTCTTCTCTCTCTCCTTTCTCTCTCCTCTCTCTCTCTTCTCTCTCTCCTTTCTCTCTCTCTCTCTTCTCTCTCTCTCTCCCCCTCTCTCTCCTCTCTCTTCTCCCTCTTCTCTCTCTCCTTTCTCTCTCCTCTCTCTCTCTTCTCTCTCTCTCCTTTCTCTCTCTCTCTCTCTCCTCTCTCTCCCCCTCCCTCTCTCCTCTCTCTTCTCCCTCTTCTCTCTTTCCTTTCTCTCTCCTTTCTTTCTCTTCTCTCTCTCTCCTTTCTCTCTCTCTCATCTCTCTCTCTCTTCTCTCTCTCCTTTCTCTCTCCTCTCTCTCTCTCCTCTCTCTCTCCTTTCTCTCTCTCTCTCTTCTCTCTCTCTCTCCCCCCCTCTCTCTCCTCTCTCTCTGTGGGTGTGGGTGTGCACACTTTCTCAGCAACCCATATTGTGTAGATCTGATGAAGCGAACTATGAAAGTAGATTCAATAATAAATGTGCTAGACTTTAAGTTGCTAGAAGACCCTTGATTGTTTTTCGCTTTTAGGTCTAATAATCCTTTGGCAACCAAAATAAGATCCCCATGATGGGAAGGCCTCGCTCCCCACACCCCCCCCATCTGCTGCATTCTCATCCCTTCCTACTTCCAACCCTACACTTGTTGGAGCAGCGTTATAAAATCTTCTTTCTAAATGTGATTGGTTGGTTGGTTGCTTCAGAGAAGAGTGGGAAACAGCTCTAGGAAGTAATGAAAAAAAGGCATGAGTAGAATTTGCTATTCATAGCATATTTTACGGCTGGGAGAATCCATTCTGATCTGCAGGAATTGTCTTCCCTGACCAGGGAAGAAATCACAACAGAGATTACACCCCTTCTGCCGCTCTGGTACTCTTCAGACATAATCCCAAATCATGCTGGCCAGGGATAATGAGAGCTGAAGTCTAGCACCTTGCAGAAAAGTATCTCAATAATGGGCTTCTGCTATCTTAAATTAGCTTTCCCTTTCTTGAACAAATTAGCTTTATTAGATTAGCAGTAGGACTGTTGTCCAGTGTTTAATTATAGTTCTGCTTTTCTCCTGCCTCCTGATGATAATGCCTACTTCTTTGACGCAACCTTTTGTGTGCCATCCAAGTCCTTTGCTCCTCCCTACCCACCTGTGCTATTCATTGCAAGCCCTCGGTAACTTCTCATTCTTGCAATGTTGCCCATCCCTGGAACCAGGGAGAGTAAAGAAAAATTGCTTCTGGACAGGCAAACTATCCAAGGTCTTCACAGCCTTGAGAAATGTAAGGCAGCTATAGAAGGCTCTCCTCGTTTACTATCCTCATTGCAACACTGTCTGGGTTCACATATGATGCTAAGCGATAACATGGTTTGTTTGGTTTGGCTGGGCATGGTGCCTAAATGCAACTCTTAGGATGTATAAATGACGATTTGTTGCTTAGTGTATGATGTAAAGCTGCCAGTTGTAGTTTATTCAATGAAAGATGGCTAAATAAACCATAGTTTCATGCAATATGCAAATCAGACAGTAAATATATAAGGGTTTGGCTCAGGGATGAAATCCAGCAGGTTCTGACAGATTCTGGAGAACCGGTAGCGGAAATTTTGAGCAGTTCAGAGAACCGGCAAATATTACCTCTGGCTGGCCCCAGGGTAGGGAGGGAATGGGGATTTTGCAGTATCCTTTGCCTGGAGTGGGGTGGAAATGGAGATTTTGCAATATCCTTCCCCCAGGAGTGGGGAGGGAATGGAGACTTTGCAGTATCTTTCCCCTGCCATGCCCACCAAGCCATGTCCACTAAGCCATACCACGCCCACCAAGCCATGCCCACAGAACCGGTAGTAAAAAAAATTGGATTTCACCAATGGTCTGACTCATTATAGTAAACCTTTCCCTTTTAAATCAAGCTTGATATATCGGTACATTATTTTTTTTTTTGACTCCCCTAGGATTTTAGGGCTGTCTCCCATTCTGTCGTTAAGTGATTCTGATCCTATTTGAGGCTAACCAGGTTCCTCTAGGTCAGGGATCACCAACCTTTCGGATCTCAGGGACCACTAAATTCATAATTTTAAATCCCGTGGACCACTAGTATGAATTTTTTAAAAAGATAAATAGTATTTAGTGGTATAAAAAAAATGCAAATAATTTTTCTGTGGACCACCAAAATTTTCTCGTGGACCACGAGTGGTCCACGGACCACCACTGCTCTAGGTGCAGCCAAGTGCTGGTTATATTTTTCCCCTTTTTTCCTGTATAAAAATTAAACACGCCATTCCCTCCTGCACCTGAAAAATACTTTTAATATGCAGACATCCCACGTCTTCTCCTCTCTTTAGGGAGCAAGAGCGAGGGAGCTGAAGGCTGAACTGGAAATCCTCAGTCTACCTCGCATCCCCCACATGATTTCACTGTCTTCAGGCACCCACCCTTTTTGTGCCTGCCCCAAGAGAGTGGGGGAGAGGGAAGCTTCCATCTTGAGCCACTAAGCATCAGTGTGTTGCATTGCAATATCAGGGCAGGAATGTTGCTCAGCTCATGGGCTTCCCAGAGTCCCCTGGCTAGATATGGTGGGAAATGGGATCCCTTTGAGGTAACGCAGCAGGACTGCTGTTTCATTCAGTGACTTGGTTCATAGAGTACACTAAGCCAATACGTGGTTTCTTGGGAGATGGGTTAACAACACATGGTATAATTATGGTTTATGGCTTACTGCATGAACTAAGTTATCGGTTTACAAATCAATAAAATTTTAAAAAGCAAATCAGGTGTTTGTACAAGTTTGGATCAGGCTTGACGCCCAGAACATTGGATTCCTGCAAGCAGAGAACTACCTTCTGGGAAGGGCAGATGTCTGTGACTCAAGCACAATCAGATAAAGTCACTCCACTTGGAGATGGCCCCTAGAGGACTCAGAGGAAGACTTCCAGGTAATCTCATATTTCCTGGAACGACATCATCTGACATTACAACCTCCGCTATGCTATAACCCATAAATTGCTACATGAGGCTGAGTGACTGGCCTAACAGGGTTTGGTTCAATTTGGGTCAGATTACAGTATAATCCTGGTCAGTGGTGAAATCCAAATTTGTTTACTACCAGTTCTGTGGGTGTGGCTTGGTGGGCGTGGCTTGGTGGGCATGGCAGAGGAAGGATACTGCAAAATCCCCATTCCCTCCCCATTCCTGGAGGAAGGATATTGCAAAATCTCCATTCCCACCCCACTCTGGGGCAAGCCAGAGGTGGTACTTGCCGGTTCTCCGAACTACTCAAAATTTCCACTATTGGTTCTCCAGAACCTGTCAGAACCTGCTGGATTTCACCCCTGATCCTGGTTCAGATTACACTTGATCTAGTATTCTGTCCTTCCTCCTCCTCCTCCTCCTCCCCCATGTGTTCTTTATCTTATGTGTCAGAAATGGTGTAGGCAGGGTCTCCTGCTTGGGGTGGGGGTTGAGTTAGATAATTTACAAGGTCCTTCTGTTAATCTGTTATCAATTTCCATTGGATTCCATTCCTTTGTCTCCTTTTGTGTTTGCCTAAAATATAAAAAACCTTGGGGTGTGTGTGGGTGGGTGGGCAGATTGCAGGTGGCTATTTATCCTTGCAGACATACTGGTCAGGAGGTTACCATCCATCTGATATCTCCATTCCTGGGGTGAGCGAATCCTGTTCCTTGCTGTTTAATTGATTGATTGAAAAGGTGAAGCTGCAATCAAATTTTCTCCCACGCTTATCAGATGCAAGTAACCAGAATTACTCATGGGTAGGCCGAAACAGATACTTTATTGCTGATTACCTATATTACAAGAATTTTGACAGTCTTTCTGCCTGCCCTGGGGAAAGCCTAAGAGTTTGATCTCAGACATTTCCTCCTCAGAATGGACTTTAAGCTGGGATGTCTTTGTACACCTCTTAGCTGAGCCCCTTCCTCTTCAGCCAGTGGCTCCACCGCAAGCTCTGAGCAGCACCTCCTGTGACTGCCTTGGAAATGTCCCTCTGAAACCTGCATGAATGACATTTAAGGGATAACTTAGAATGCCATTGCATAAAATGGTTGAAGTAATCTTTAAGTCAGGATCCAAAAAGCTCTTGCAGTATATGCAAATGTTTTTGTACAAGTTAACTTGGATTTTTGCTAGTGGGTCCATGCCTCTTGAATCAGGCTTGGCCGCTATCTCTTAATTCTGGGTTAGCTGCATCAAATTAAAGGTCATGGGTATCTGCCAAGGGTAAGGAGGCATCATGACATCATCATAGGAATGATGGGAATTCTGCAATTACAGTACAGTACAGTATGTCTCATGTGCCATTTGTACGATGACATCATGGCACATGAGGCATCATCCTGGCTTGTACCAGATGCTTACAATGAGGGTTGAGCCAGACAGCTTCCCACTATCTCCAAATTTATCTATTTCTTTTCAGTTGCAGTCTTAAGTTTCTCAACAAAACCAGCCCTCTTTCTAAGACGTTCATTGACTTTGGAAATAAATTCTCAGATATGGATGTTCTTTGCAGAAGCCCCTTCATCCAACCAATCTTTAGAACCTACATTTGCCAAGAATTTTGTGAGACAGTGCTGTGTTGTGACATTAGTCCTGGGTTGCAATGAGAGATTTCTAGTCAGCCATGAGTTTTGCACATTGTACTAAGCCTTAATGTAGTCTCAGTTGGTCTTAGCAGATGATTTGAACTCAGGCCCCCTGATTCCTAGGGCAAAGTGCGCTGTGTATAATCTGCAAGCAAGAGCTTCACAGACTTCAGTAAGGGGCTTTGATGCAAGGATTAGGTGCAGTGTAGAGAAATGTGGAATTGCAGTAGAAAAATTTCCACCCCTTATATATTATTGAATTTGTTTGATGGAATTTCTTCGAAGACTATGAATCTTCTCCTCTCAGTCTTTCTGCAGCCGATTGAATTCCCATTTATGAGATAAGCTGCTAACAAACTGCAGTCTATTCGCTGTTCAGCATTTCTCCTGGTACCTTCCCAGCCTCCCCACAGTCTCTCACCTCATGCAAAGTCCAGCCAATTGTGGCTTGTTTTCCAAACAATGGAAAAAGAAGTCATGCTTTTATGTTTCATTCTTGACAATCATCTGCTACATGTATGGCATCTTTAGGCTTCAGCAAATGATTAAGCACCAGGGATGTCAAACTGGTGGCCCATGGGCCGGATGCGTCACGTGCAGGCCACGCCCACCCCAGGTCCGCAAAGGGAAAACGTCGCGATACGTCACGTGACATCAACATGGTGCCGCGGGTTTGACACCCATGGCTTAGAGGTTAAGCAGGGTTGGGCTTGGTTAATAATTGGGTGGGAGCCCATCTTTTTCTGGGGATTTCAAAGTCTCAGGGAAATTTTTTTTTAAAACCCTGAAAAAAGGCAATAGCAAATAACATTCACATAGTTGCCAAGAAAAGTATGAGGATGCATCTGTGAAGTCAGCAGGAATTCAGCTGAAGTCAAAGGAGACTTTACTAATGCTGTCTTCAAGACCAACAAAAATATTTTTAGGCTTTATCAAGGGCTCTCACACTGTGAGTCAGGATTTCCCTATAGATCCTGGGTGACTTACATCATGTTTTTTGTTTTTTTAAAAAAATATCTGATCAATCTTACAATGGTAGAGCGGGAACCTTGACAAAGTTTGCTGAGGGATGGGTCTCTTGCCTCAGGGGCAGTTCCAGTAGAGCAAAGTTTGAGAATCTCTTCATATATAGCAAGATGAGGAGTGAGAAGTCCCATTCTTGGAGCCACTTTACAGAACAACAGAATTGGAAAGGAGTTTGGAGATCTTCTAGTCCACCTCTGGCTGGCCCCAGAGTGGGGTGGGAATGGAGATTTTGCAATATCCTTCCCCCAGGAATGGGGAGGGAATGGTGATTTTGCAGTATCCTTCCCCTGCCACACGCACCAAGCCACGCCTACCAAGCCACGCCCACAGAACCAGTAGTAAAAAAAATTGAATTTCACCACTGCTGCCAGTGGTACCTACTTAAGAGGATGGGACCTGCAGCATTCCTTGCCTCCCCTCTAGTGGATCAGGTGAAAGTGACTGGCAAAAGACAGTCCCTCAGATAACCTGGCGCCAAACCATGAAGAGCTTTAAAAGTGACAGCTAGCACCTTGACTTGCACGTGGAAGCAAATTGGCAATCAATGCAGCTCCCACAGGAGAGGTGACACATGCGCACACCGAGGTCTGCACAAAACCGCAGGCCGCTGCATTTTTGGCTTGATGTGCGCTCCTAGGTGATACCTCTGCCCAGTGGTGGGATTCAAATAATTTAACAACCGGTTCTCTGCCCTAATGATTTCTTCCAACAACCAGTTCATCAAACTGCTCAGAAAGTTAACAACCGGTTCTCCCGAAGTGGTGCGAACTGGCTGAATCCCACCACTGCCTCTGCAACTGACAACCATGAGCTGCATTGGTTGTCAGTTTGCTTCCGGATTCAATTCAGCCCAAAATGGCATCGGATCTGTCTTTGGAACATCATTCCTCCCGAGTTTAAATTAGCCCTGGAGATCCAGCAGAGGTAGGAAGCCCGCAAGATGGTTGCACTGTTTCCAATGTGTGGATTGTACATTCTTGCAGATTAGTTTCATTGTTTTTAATGGTTTTATATTTTGTTTTGGATGTTTATTTGTATTTGTTTATTGGGGGGGTTGTTATTTTGATTCTGTGCCCCCCAGAGTCATGTATGTGAGATACGCAGCTATGTAAAATAAATAAATAAATAAATAAATAAATCTTTAATTCTTAAGATGAGTGCAGTTGTATTTTTTTTTGTTTAACCCTAATGCCAATGAAATAGTTAATTTGGGGGGGGGGAAGGTTTCATACAAATTCATGAATTATTTTTGGGGTCACAATACCCCAAAGTTTGAGAAAGTGTGTGGGGCTGTATGTTAACTGAAAAAGGTGACAGGGCAGAGTGGAAGCTGTCATGAACTCACCGAGCCTGCATTTAGATGGGATTAAGGAAGGAGAGATACTTGTGGCATACTTTGTGGCATTTTCAAACAAACACATATATTACAAGGTAAACATCATGGGTTTTATGCCTGAAGATTTATCTTGAGTCACAGATTACTGAAGGGAGGGGGCGGGAATGGAGAAAGAATTGTAAACAGTGAATTAAGAAGGAAATACCTGATAACAGTTATTATCAGGCAGCAGGTGTTTTATGGCAGAACTGCCACTGGTTAATAAGATAGTTATCACCGCTGCACTTTCATTCTTGTTTGATCTGCGTTGCTTTTTCCAACTATATGATTCAGCATATCTCGTCATGCATCATTTGGCGACAGTACCTCCCAAATCCCTTTTCAAAGATCCGACAGTCTTTTTCAATGACACGGAAAATTTCAGTTTCCCTCCATTCTAAAGCAGGAAACACATGAAAAATATAGCATAAAACTACATTGTCTCTATAGACTGCAGTTAAATTGGACTCTGTAAGGGGGTTGTGGTGCATTGATAAGGTGGTGGACTGGTTGGCATAGATGCTCACTGGTCCAATCATGCTTGCTTGGTCCCATCTGCTTCACTGGGTGGTTATGGAGGAAGGAGAGTGCATTATATGTTGAGCTCCTGCATGAAAATTAAGATTAATAAGCAAGTGAATAAATAAATAAATAGCAATAGCACTTAGACTTATATACTGCTTCACAGTTCTTTATAGCCCTCTCTAAGCAGTTTACAGAGTCAGCCTATTGCCCCCAACAATCTGGGTCCTCATTTTACCCACCTTGGATGGATGGAAGGCTGAGTCAACCTTGAGCCGGTCAGGATTGAACTGCTGGCAGTCGGCAGAATTAGCCTGCAATACTGCATTCTAACCACGGTGCTCTTATGTGTGTATGGCAGACTGCGGCACATAATTCTCCTTGGACAACATGGTTAGGATTTGAATGGAAGACTGTCAGGAATCCCCCTAGATTGTCAAGTTGAACAAAACAATGGCGTATTGTTTCTGTATGCTATCTAGAAGGCTACACTGATGTGTTTTCCTGTAGTCACCTAAAGTTGAATTTGACTCAGAAGAATCTTTTTCTTCTTCTTCTTTTATTGTTACTATTGCACCTAGGAAAACCTCTGTGATAGTTGGTATAAAGAAAGACAAAATCCAGCTTTTAAGATGGCTGTGTGGAGCCAAGGGAGGATTAGTCGATCTGAAGTGCCTCAGTGACTTCTTAGATTAATATTCAAGGATGAACTCATTTCTTGGCCTTCCTCCAAAAAGCTCAGGAAATAATACACAGGTGTAAACAGGCACACCTTTTTAGCATCGTAGCTCTCTTGTAAAGTGTAGGTTGAAAGCGAAAGCCAGCACAGTAATCAGCTCCAGGTCTCCCAGTCATAAGCTTTGTAGCTGATCGAGATCTCTCAGTTGATGTCCCAGATCCAAATTCCTACACAGCTCTGGTGCTCAGGTCAAAACAATGTTTTTCAGGTGTGCGAGATCACTTCTTTTCTTTGAAAGGATCTTTTGCTTTATCTTCTCATCCAGGTTGCAAGCTCATCTTCCCTCCTTGGGACGGTGGGATCCGCTACAGAGGCCTGACCCGTGAACAGGTGAAGACGGCCCACTTCCTTCCTTTCGACTATGAGATTGAATACGTCTGCCGTCCAGAGAGGGAAATTGTGGGGCCCAAAGTACGAAAATGCCTCCCTAATGGCACCTGGACGGACAGTGATGTTGAAAGCCGCTGCTGTGAGTTCTACCTGGTGTCTGGGAGAAGAGCTTTGTGTTGTGGTGCTCAAAGTGGGTGGTGTGTGTGCGTGTGTGTGAAATTTTCTGGTGGTTATGGAAACTGTCCTTGCTTGGGCTAAAAGCACCAGGCCTTGGGGGAACAATGGGAGGTAAAAACAGTTAGTTTTCAGTGCAGTCCAAAGCTTCTAGATCAGGGGTGTCAAACTCAAGGCCCGGGGCCCAGATCTGGCCCGTGGGGCCGCCCTGGAAACAGCAAAGGACCGCCCCACGGTGCCTCTGCCAGTGAAAACGGAGCTCGCTGGCAGAGAGTTGCAGGAGGCTGTTGCAGCCGAAAACAGAGCTTGGTAGTCCCTTTTTGCTGGCAGAATGCGTGAGCCACCACAGGCACCCCCCACAACATGGAATTAGCCATGCCCACCCTGGCCACACCCACCCTGGCCCCCCAAGGTCAAACACAACCCCGATGCCGCCCTCAATGAAATGAAGTTTGACGCCCCTGTTCTAGATTAGCTACATCTGCCACGTTGGATAGATTTCTATTTATTTCATTTAGTTAATTTCCTGGTCTCCAAATAATTTGTGCAACTAACTTCATCCTGTTAGTCAAGGTGGTTCTTTTTTTTTTTTTAAGAAAAAAACCAACCTTGCAGCTTTATTCTTACTTTTTCAGTTTCACCTTATTTCATCATGACAGCATTCATGCGGTAAGAGCCTAATCCATGAGGAAATTCTTTAACACGGGGCGAATATGATGGAGAAAGCTTGACCTGTTGGTTTTCTGCTTGTTTTGCAGAGATCCTTGCTCTGAGAGGTGGTTGGGGGAGGTAAATAAATGAAAGGAAGTACGGAAGTACTCAATAGGTCGAACAAATTCTGAGCTTAGCACTTAGACCACAGGGCTGGCATCAGGTGGCAGGCAGCTATAAATGGTCATTTTAAATTTCTTAGGAAGCTCCAGAATACCCACATAAGTATGGGGAGTTTACAGTGCTAATTTAAATTTGCTTGCAGCTTGTGCCCATTAAGTTTGGTCTCATCAAGAAGGGTGACAGTGCACAAAGGAATTTTGCAGAAGATGCTTTCAGCTTTGAAAATATGAGTGGTCTAGCATAAGACTTAATTCAGGGTTTCCCAACCTTGGCAACTTTAAGATGTGTGGACTTCAACTTCCAGAATTCCCCAGTCCCCAAAGCAGGGGTGAAATCCAGCAGGTTCTGACAGATTCTGGAGAACCAGTAGCGGAAATTTTGAGTAGTTTGGAGAACCGGAAAATACCACCTCTGGCTGGCCCCAAAGTGGGGTGGGAATGGAGATTTTGCAATATCCTTCCCCCAGGAGTGGGGAGGGAATGGGGATTTTGCAATATCCTTCCCCAGTGGTGAAATCCAAATTTTTTTCTTACTGGTTTTGTAGGTGTGGCTTGGTGGGTGTGGCAGAGGAAGGAAACTGCAAAATCCCGATTCCCTCCTCACTCCTGGGGGAAGGATATTGCAAAATCTCCATTCCCAACTTACTCTGGGGTCAGCCAGGGGTGGTATTTGCAGGTTCTCCGAACTACTCAAAATTTCTGCTACCGGTTCTCCAGAACCTGTCAGAACCTGCTGGATTTCACCCCTGTCCTTCCCCCAGGAGTGGGGTGGTAATGGAGATTTTGCAATATCCTTCCCCCAGGAGTGGTGAGGGAATGGGAATTTTGCAGTATCCTTCCCCTGACACGCTTACCAAGCCATGCCCACCAATCCACACCACACCATACCACACCACGCCCACCAAGCCATGCCCACAGAACCGGCAGTAAAAAAATTTGGATTTCACCACTGCCCCAAAGCCGTGTCTTAAGGTGGGTCTGTGACAATTTGCCACAGTCAATTTGCCAAGGCCAACTCACTGCAGGGCAACTAGCTGCAAGAGAAGAATTGCACAAATAATAAAGAGATAGTGGAATAGAATCATTAAAGAAAGGGTGCATATTTTTTTATTTACTTCAAATAATTAAATAGAATTGTTAAATTTTCTCACAGCAAGCTGTCCCACCGTGAGATGGTCATGGTGAGCTGTCCTGCAGTGAGTTGGGTGTGGCGATTTGGCCACAGCGATTTGGCTGTGGCAAGTTGCCACAGTTGGAAAACCATGACAATGGAACAAATATGACTGAACAGTCAAATTCCTGTCCCAAAGATACATTAACTCTGTGTCCAGATAGCCACAGTCTTATACAGCATGAAGACCTAGTTGGTTCATGTAGCAATGCCAAGCTATGTACAATAATTATTGGGAGATGTTTCTGAAACGAAACCTTCTTTTTCTACAGTACGCACTTGTCCCAAGATGCACCTGAACCTGGAGAATGGGCAAGTCACTGTTCGGGCAATTGAACGGGTGCCTGTTGAAGGCACCTGGGTGGAATATCGCTGCAATCCTGGCTTTTACCTAGTGGGCAGTCCCCGCAGCAATTGCACCAAGGTGGGCCGCTGGAGCTCCGCCAAACCTGTTTGCGAGCGTAAGTCATAAGGCAGGAGAGCAGAGCTGGGGAACCTTAGACACAAGGAAGGTTGATTTGGAGCAGAAGGTTTTTTTTGGGGGGGGGGAGGGAATAGTATTCAAGATTGTTAACTTCAGAAATTCTGGGAGAAATAATATCTATTTGTGATAGATGGACTTAGATCAGTGTTTTTTTTCCAAACTTGTTATCTGTGGACTTCAGTTCATTTTTAACACATCTTAACACAGGGCTGTCAAAACTCCCAGCTATGGGCTGGATGCACCCAGTTTAGCGAAGGGGGGGGGGAAAGTTCCAATATGTCACGTGATGCCGCCATGACAACATGAGTTTGATATCCCTGTCTTAACACACTTCTTTTTTTAAATTTTTTTTTATTTATTTCTTTACAACAAAATATTTATTCGCACACAGATCGCGACGGGAGCTTTACAGAATATATTAACTTCAGTCAAGATATACAAATAAAAATATATATATATATATACACTAACCTTATCCTTTTTTTATTCTATTATTCAACCAAGTATACCATTGGTCCCAGCATTGAAAAAATACGGAGTCCTTTTGATCTCTCAAAATTTTAGTTAACCTGTCAGCTTCCGCATATTCGATAATTTTCCCCAGAATCAGGTCTTCAGCCGGTAGGTCGTTCCCCTTCCAATGTTGAGCAAAACATATTCTTGCTGCGGTTGTGATATATGTAATCAAACACCATATATTCGTGCCTATCTTATCTGGCCTAATATTTAATAGATAGTATTCAGGTTTCAATTGTAATTTATATCCCGTGATTTCTAATATCCACCTCTATATAGATCTCCAAAATTCGATTGCTTTAGGGCAGGTCCACCATACATGATAATAAGTACCTATCTCCCCACACTTCCAACAATTTGGGGAGAGTCCTGGAAACATTTTGGCTAATCGAGCAGGAGGGAGATGCCATCTATACACCACCTTATACAAGTTTTCTTTATAAGTAGTTGCCATCAGAAATTTCAATTGTTTCATCCAAATTTCTTCCCATTTTATCAATTCAATTGAGTAACCAATATTTCTCCCCCAGGCAATCATTGAGTCTTTAACAATCTCATCCCCTATCCCTGTCTTAACACATTTCAAGGCTGCCAAGTTTAAAAAACACTGATTTAGAGTTTGCAGTACTCATATTTGGTGGTGGTGGGTTATATACTCTGGTTTTCTTTGCATTGGAATGTTATTCTTAGAACTTCATGTTAGTTCATGATGGTTAGTAATTTCCTGGCAAACTGAATGAGAGCAATCCCAGCACCCCAACTAGTGATAGCACTGATGGCAAAAATCAGTCAGAATAAAATAAGTTTGCAGCAGGCCCTAAAATTGCCTTCTAATTTATTTAAACTGTTTCCATACTGCCTTTCTTGGAGCATGAATTCAGAGTGACTTACCTAAGAGCGCGTCATGCAACAGATGAAAAATATGCAATTCAAAATTACAGTTGAATCTATTAGCATCAAAGAAAGCATCGGCTGGGGAGGAAAAATAATCTCTAAAATTATACAGCCAAGAAAGCAATCAATTAAAAGCCTTCTGTATCAATTGGGCCTCTCCCAAAAGTCTAAAAGAAGGAAGATAGAGCAGAGAAACTTATTTTAGGCTAATGGGCTTCATAACTACTAACTGGACAGGATACATTACATATCCTTAACAAGTGGGTGGAATCAGGGAGCAGAACTGCCCCTAACTTCTCATCTCTACATGCCTTCAAACTCACTGATTCCTACACATTCCTGTATAGCATACATACACCTATGTACATGCACTCCTTTATATTTTCCTTTAAGCCACGGGTGTCAAACTCGATCGCGTCATGTGATGTATCGCAGCGGTTTTTGGCCTTTGTGGAGCTGGGGTGGGCGTGGCCTGCACGTGACGCATCTGGCCTGCAGGTCATCATTCAATACCTCTGCTTTAAGCATTCACTCTCGGGTGCATACGTGCAAACTCATACACCCTCATCTCTGGGCTTCTATGGAAGGCTTTTTTCAAGGCTAACCATACTGAGAATGATAAATGATGAAATGCATTTATCTGCCTCTCCCCATAAAATATGTCAAAGTGCTTTACAATCAGGTTTAAAAAGAGTAATGGAACATTTATACAAATAAAAACCATATATATTAATATGCAAGAGAGAGAGAAAAAATACATTTAAAAATTTGCCTCAGTTATAACAGAATAACTATATAGAGTTACTAATACAGGGAAGGCCAAGTTTAATCATCCCAATCCATCCAGGTTCAAATCCAGATTGAAACAGACCTACCCAGGAAAACCAACAGGTTTATCAGATCTGGGTTGCAAAAATCCAGGTGACCATTAGATGACAGCAAAGTAACCAAGTTTCCTGTGTGTCTTTTTTGCTGCCATTGGCTATACAGAAAATTCTTGGCTTATGGCCATTTTTTAAACATGATTGTTCAAAGTTACATTGATATTGAAAAATGTGATTTACAAGCAGTCCTCAAATTTATAACCATTGGCGTGTTACTGGGATCACGTGATTAAAATTCGGGCGCTTGGTAACTAGCATGTACTTATGATAGTTGCAGCATCCTGGGGTCACATGATTGCCATTTGTGATCTTCCTTGCTGGTTTCCAAAAAGCAAGCTCAATGGAGTAAGTTGGATTCACTTAACTACCATGACAAAAAAAAGGGTGGTAAAATTGTCTAAGACTTACTTAACAATCACATTGCTTAGTAACGGAGGTTCCGGTCTCAACTGTGGTCATAGGTTGAGGACTATCTGTATACATATTTGCAACCCAAATTTATCAGTTGGAATTGGTACTTACTTGGCTGTTGAAATACTTAGAATAGGTTTTAGGGATCCCTAATGTTATTAAGCAGCTTTATTGGTGGAATTGGTAAAATAATGAGTTTTCTACCACCACCAGCCACTTACAAATCATTTAATTTGGCATGTGAAAGAGTATATCCTTGTGATATATTGTACTGGCATACTCTTTGGGAAGGGGTGAAAATACTTTCCCAGATCCTTCATGGGTCTCATCCCTTTCTCTTCATGTTTCTGTGCAGTGTGGCGTCCTCCTGTTTCCCGGTCTGGATCAGGTGAGTTGATTTCTATTTTGCCTACCATCCTTGTTCTCACATGTCTACAAAGCTCACCTTCATTCCTTAGTACTCATGAATATTGGGCTTATCTTGCATATTTCTTGAAGGTTTGCAACCCTGGTAGCCTGTTCCAGCTGGTATTAATAGGTGACAAGTCTTTGTTCTCTCTGAGATCCTGATCACAATTGTTAAGCTTATTCTTTGACAACTACACTACATTGTTTAAATTCTTCACTAATCCCAGGCTAGTCTAGATCTCCAAGCAATTATCACTTAGTTTAGAACTTTTGTGAGACCAGGTTAAATACACGGTTAGTTTTCGGTGTCAAGAGATTCTTGGCAAATATGAATGATAAGTAGGTAGGTCAACATGGGCTTTGGAAGAAATTGGCAATGGCAGCAATTGATGTTCTTGCCACGCTATCCATTTTTTTTTAAAAAAAGAACCCTCCTCTATCAAATTAGCACATTTCTTCACACAATGTACCGTACTTCTATCTTGTACTTCAATTTGTTCACCCTCATTCATGCCAAAACCAAAACTCAACAGCCTCCTTTGAATTAGTGGGTAGAAAACAGGTTGAGTTGACAATATCATTAACACTCTCAAACAACAACATCTGCCTATTGCAGGTCCTTGGGAAGGACTTGATAGATGGATAAAAATGCTGAATCTAGTCTAAAGGTCAGGCTGACTGTGCGATCGACAACAATTATAATCATTAAACTTGTATGCCTGATTCTGAACAATTCTGGGCAGCTTACAGCAATCAGACAAAGAAGTTACAATCAACTCAATCAAATATAAAGATAAAAGATGGCACGTGCAATGAGGCTAGAGGTCTTAATCCCCCTCATCAAAGGCCTGGGTGAAGAGTCAAAGGTATAACCCAGTGGTGGGTTTCAAATTTTTTTACTACCGGTTCTGTGGGTGTGGCTTGCTTGGTGGGCATGGCTTGGTGGTCATGTGACTGAGTGAGCATGGCCAACTTGACATCACTCACGGCCATGGCCACTCAGTCACATGACCACCCTACCTAGCCACGCCCACAGAAAAAGGTAGGATTTTTTTTTGAATTTCTACCTATCTTATTTTCTGCCCAGGCTTGGCCTAATCTATCAAAGGCTTCCTTCTGCATGCCATTCCGCCCTTCCTTCACCAGTCATACGCGTCGCCCCGTTTCCCCTCCTTCAGCGGCCCGAGCCCTAGCCCCGCTTCCTCCACCACCACTGTCTCTTTCTTCAGGCTGCTTACCTTCCTCCCACAGCGGCTGGTCCAGAGTCCAGAAGGCAAGCTGACCTCTGATAGTTTCCAGCCATCTGCCGCTGCTGGGAAGCGGCTGGCAAAGAGGCAGTGGCTGGGAGGCTTCTCACCGTCGCATCGAAAAAGAAAAAGCCTCCCAGCCACCGCCACTTTGAGAGCCACTTTGCGGCTGTGGCGGCTGCCTGCAAGTCACCAAAAACTACCGGAGGTCGCTGAAAAAGCCTCTGCCGCCACCGCCCTGTTCTTCGCGCCAGCCACACACATGCATCCCATTGCCTGCTGCATTGTGCTCGGACTGACGAAGCAGGCAATGGGCTGCGTCAGTCCGAGTGCAACGCAGCACGCAATGGGATGTGACGGCAACGGCTTTTTTGGTGACCTTCAGCGACCTCTGGGAGGCATTTCTTTTTTGATGCGACTGCAAGAAGCCTCCCAGCCGCTGCCTCTTTGCCAGCTGCTTCCCGGCAGTTGTGCAGGTGGGACAAGCAAGTGGCAACCGGGCTACCGGTTCGGGGGTGTGGCTAGCCAGTGGTTGCTACCGGTTTGGTGACCCAGGCCAAAATACCGCTACTGGTTCCCCCAAACCGGTGCGAATCAGTAGAAACCCATCATTGGTATAACCCCATACCTTTGGATCATTTCCCTTAGTGGTTTCTTGTTAATGTGCATTTTCTTGTTAATTCCATTTTATTACGGGGAAATAAAATGAAACCTTTGAAAACCTACATGGCACAACAAGAAGGCCTAACTAATCAAAGAGAACCGGATTCCCTCTAAAGTTGTACCTCCCAGACTCCAACTAGACAATTCAAAGAAACCAGGATTCTCCATTTTATCTACGCTGTCCTTCAGGCACCTAGGAGTCTTGCAACTTCTTTTGCATTCCTACAGCAACTGTGGAAGCGGCAATAGGCTGAAAAGGAATGACCTGTTTTCTTTGGGTTGTTTTTAGCATTCAAAGAAGAGATTCAGATACTCTTTCTTGTACTTTTAATGCATCTCCGCTCTTGCTTTATGGGCTTTGTCCATTTTGCTGAAAGGGACATATCTGCCCAGAATTCTTGATGATGGATTCTTTCTGCTGCAGCCTTGCGGTCAGACCCTCTGTAGAGATCTTTCTGCCTGCACATTTTGTCTCTTAGTCAAGTGTGTTGCTGGGAGGCCATTTCCTTCTCTCTTTCTCTCTTTTTCCATCCAGATCTTATTTTTTAAAGCTATCAAAAGAGAGATCCCCTTCAAACCCAGGTTGAAATTCTTCAGCTTGGCTCTCTGATGGGTAATGCTTGGAGGCCTCCCCTCAGTTGCCAGGAGATGTCTTGGGAGACTACTTGTTCTTCTTCTTAATGTGAGTCATGAGTTGGGAGGCACTGGGGACACTGGATTATGGGATGCTGCTTTTGCCAGTTTTATCTCATTTCCTTGGAAGAGTTTTTTTCAAAGTCTCGGGCAGAATTGGGCCTTTTCAGTCTTTCCTGTGGTGGAAGATATCAGAAGCTGAACATAGCTAAACCTTCTATTTTTAAAGCTTGCCTTCTCAGCTCTGCAGCTTTGGCGATATTGGTTGGGGATTATGAGAATTGAGGTTCAACACTGGCGGTGGGCATCAGGGTGGAAAATTAGTATTACCTCTCTGTGGTGAAAAAAAAAATTGCTGGGAGCAATACAGCACTGAATATGGTTTGAATAAAAAGGTGTGCAGACATGCATTTTCTAGGAAGACAAAAGTTATGGAATTTAAGAGTCGGCTTTTCTCCACCCACACTCTATTGGCATCTTAGGGGGTATTGCTGTAAACTCTTATTTCCAGATCAGAAGATTTCTGTGTGTAGGTGAGAACGATCTTTACTAACAAAGCTGCTGTTCTGCCTCATTTTGAGCCCTCCTTGCACTGAAGATTTTTTTAATGGGCAAAACGTTGCTCTGTCTCCAGGCTACAAGCCTTTCCTTCAGCCAGTTATGCGTTATGCACAAATTAGGAGCTACATCTTTATTCATATTTTATAGCATCTTGCCTTGATCTTTGGGACATAGAATTTCAATTGCTGGTCCTGCGTGTAAAGGGTTCCCTCCTGCTTCGTCTGTCATTTCTTTCGTCTTAAAAGAATTTTTTTCCCATGGTTTATTTATTTAGCTACCTAATTTAGAAGTCATGAACCCTTGTCTAAAGGATGCAGAATGGGGCGTATCATTCGGGTTTGCATTTTGACCGTAGATTTGAGCAGGGGTGGGCTGCTGGGGGTTCGCAGGGGTTCGGGAGAGCTACGATTTTGTGCAGTTTGGAGAACCCCCAAATCCCACTTCTAGCTGGTCCCACCTCCCCGCCCCTCCCAGAAGTCCCCACGCGGCCCATTTTGGATGCAGGAAGTGCAGGGCATGCGTGGAGGCTTGGGGAGGGCAAAAAATGGGTTTACCAGAAGTTTGGGAAGGCTGGAAATGAGCCAGTTTCCGACCTCCAGACGGCCTCCAGAATTTGGGGAGGCTATTTTTGCCCTCCCAGAGGCTCAAAGAAAGCCTCCGGAGTACAGGGAAGGCAAAAACACACACACACACCCGCCATGGTGCAGGAGGCCACTAGGCCATGCCCACATGGCCACACCCACCCAGCAACAGGGCAGAGAATCCCTTGCTAAAATTTTTGAAGCCCACCCCTGGATTTGAGGTATTAGAGGTGCTTTGTGTAGAGGAAGCCACAGACTTTATCCTCGTGTTATTAACACTTAAACTGAGGAGATGTAGGTTCATCCGAGGCAAACTGAATAAGTGAAGCAAAAATATAATTAGGGACTTCTCTGCTGATAGCTTAAAAACATATGAGGGAAAACTTGGTGCATGCACACTCCTCTAAGACAGTCACATATCAGTAGTTAAGTAATAGTGCAGTGGGCCCTAAATTAAACAGGAAAAAAAATTTGATTTACATTATTATTATTGTTGTTGCTGCTATTATTATCATCCCCCAAAATCAATCTACTGTAAGGTGACGTCTTCTTCAGTGAAGATTGTGGACGATGAACTACCACACTAGTTCATTGTGAGTTGTAGATATATATTTTTTAAACTTCTGTATCACACCCACTTGCCCAACTATATATGGGGGCCCTACTTACATCTCATTTCTTTTTTGCAAATGCCAGGTCTACTTTGGGAAATGGTCGATGATGGCTGCATCTATTTTTCTGCACTTTCTTAGATCTGTGGTTAAAAAAAAATAATCATTACCTGTGGAAGTAAACCAAGAGATGTCAAATATCTTTACTAAATCATGAAGCTCAATGGGTATCTTTAGGACAAGTTACTCTCTCTCAATCAACCCAACTCATGGGACCGCTGTCAAAATAATATGAAAGAACCCCCTGTTATCTTGAGTTTTCTAAGGTGATAACAAATGTTCTTTTCAAATTTTTAGTATGCTTTTATACTAAGTACCTGCTTCCTAACTCTCTCTCTCTCTCTATCAGTTGCTAGATTGCTGAAACCTTTGGTCTGTGCATTTCTAATACTTCCTACCTAGGCATGCTGCCAAAACCATTCCCCAGAAGTGAATAATCCCAGGCTGGTCCATAAATTATAAAGCTATACATCTTGTGGAATTTGCTATCAGGTTGTGGTTCTCCACTGTCCTATTCATGTTCCTTACAGCTGCCAGCAAGTATGTGGAGAAACAAAAACTATATCTGGTGCCTAATGGCATGAATGATTCCATGTCTTGTAGCCAGGCGAGGGATTAATCTAACTGAGAAAAACTGACTTGAGGCTGACTTTTGTATGAAATAGTAGTTTCCTGCTTGAGCAGGGGGTTGGACTAGAAGACCTCCAAGATCCCTTCCAACTCTGCTATACTGTGGCCTTGCAGACCCATGGTAACAAATGTGATGCTTCTCAGGCTTCTAAGAGTACTTCTGTATCACTGCTTGTTCCATTCTCCAATCATTCAGATCTAAAATACCAGTGTAGGCAATATTTTTCTGTAGTACACTGCCATCATATTGTAATTCTCCACTATACCACAAGTGTTCCTCACATCACATACTGGGTTCAGATTCAGGTTGGCAGGAGTCCATGGTTGTTCCCACTATGGACTTTGGAAACATCTGAGCTGATTAGTATCTTTCTTGTTTTGCAGCAAAAAAAATAATAAAATAAAACTATATAGGTGCCTAACTGTTCTGGAACCCAGTATAAGGGCATTAAGTACTGAGGAATAAGGCAATTTCTTAGCCTCAAGGAGGAGGGTGTTGCAAAAAGTAAGTCCTCTCACTATGAAACTAGACCAGTATGATACTGGCCCACATCAGTTCTCCACACTATGAAACTGTCCCATATCCACATCCCTGAAAGACTTTGAGTGTCTCAAATGGTAAAATAGAAATTTGAGATATTTGAACTAGAAGCAAATTGACCTGGACATTGAGCTAATATGGAAGATCAGGGATTATGCTGTAAATCACACAGAGTCGTTGGATATAAAATGGGCGGCAAATAAATTTCCTAAATTAATATATTTGGGTCTCACACATGTGGAAAGTATCAGATTAGGATGGGATGTGTGAATGCTGCCTTGGCTAGACACAGGCAGACAAAAAAAGTTGACCTCATCATTTGCAAGGCAGCTTGTTTAAAAGCATTAGACTTTGAAATCATTCAATGAGGTAATTTCCCCTTGGGACTTTAAAGGACACTGTGGACCACAAGTGCTTTTCACAGAGGTGTAACTTAATACTGCTGTGGGTTTTCTTTTTTTTTTTTCTTTTGGTGGTCTACATGCTAAAGATCGGATGGCTTCCTCCGTTATCCCAGCATATGTGAGCATTTGGCATAGGAAGGAGCCAGATTTGGGTTTTCTTTAAAGGCAGGTGTCTCTTGCAGATGGCAGCAGTTGTCCAACCTTGATTAGGCTTAGTGCTAAGCAAGATGGGTCTGATAGGACTTAAATGAAAAATCACCTGGTAAATCCAGCTCTTCCATATGATTGCCAAGAACATGCCAGGAATATGTGCACATCCACTTCAAGGAACTTAATTTTAAATAGGTATTGGTGTTGTCACATTGCAACCCAAGCATAAGATACATTCAATCACCCAATCGTTTTTGGAGATGAGGCAGCCATAGTTCCTCACTGTTCCTCTGGGGCTTGGTGCCCCTTTTTCCTCACAAGACTTCACATTCATTGCCTAATAGAGGCAGAATGGACCTTAAGGGAAGGGAAGAGAAAGGTAGACACACATCCCCACCACATCTCTCCTGCCATTGGTAGCTACAAGACTAGGGTCCAAATTGGAAGCTGACAGCCGAAACATAGGAAAAGAATATTCCCTACAATAGTTATTTCATTATTGGGGAAGAGAAATGCCAGGCAAAATTTAGAATAGGCTTCAACATCCTTGTACTCTCCATGGTGGAATTTGCAGAGTTAAAATCTTGTCACATCTGGGGGGCACCAGGTTGCAAGAACCGGTTGCAAGAGTAGGCTTCTGTTGCCAGGCCTAAATCCACCACTGGCAGTAGAATATGGTTGCCTAGCAACTGTCACATTCTCCATCCACCAGCCCTGCCCCTCAGAGTAGCTCCTGCTGAAGGCCAGCTGTTTCAATGGAGGGATGGTGAAACAGCTGGCAAATGTCTTTTGATAAGTCTTCTGCTAATGCAATTCGGAATATGCATCAGACTTCCTGTATTCTTAATACTGTTGTGCATACACTTTTCTTCTGTTATCATTTGAGGCAGTACCTTTCACAAGATATAGCCAAGAAAAATGGGATCTCCAAATATTCCATCTATAGCCTTAACATCTCGCTCTGTGAGCTGAAACAGGTGGCTTGGGGTAGGGGTGTGTGTTTGTGTCCTGTATAAAGGGACACGTTTGTCTCTTGGCCATTTTGGTCCTCCAGGAGATAATATGAATTATAATTTGACCCTCCCTATCAAAAGCCTGGGAGCCCAAATTCCAAATCCTTTTTCCTCACAAGACTTCATATTAATTGCCTAACAGAGGCAGAATGGACCTTAAGACAGGGAAGAAACCATGATGAGAGTCTAAGGAGTTACAACAGGGAGAACTGGACACAGGATGGAACAGGGGCTACATTTCCAGGTTGCAAACCTTTGCTTTTCCAGTTGTTTTTCCTTATCCACATACCCTTTCTTACAAAGCCTCCGTTTCCCTACAGGGGTTGAACACTAAATTGGGGCTTTAGGGAGGCCCTTTATTTCCTTTTGTTTCCGTTCCTTTTCCAGCCACCTCCGCATGTGTCTCTTTGCCAGGGAAATGTCAGCAACCAGCAGGGAGAGGAATTGGTGATATACACTACCTCCTCCCCATTTCTCAGAGCTGGGAAAAGAGCCAAGGACTTCACAGTGCAACCCCCACTCCCCAAAAAAAGCACAAATACCACTATTCTAATCAATCCCCCCCCTTTCAGAAAACCCAGGAATCCTGCCCTCCCAGAATCTCCATGCTAGAAACTAAGTTCCACCTTCTCTGCCCTGCTAACTGTGGAGCAGAAAGGATACACTACAACTGAGTTTACTTCCTCTGATGCTATTTATCTGTGGACAGGATAATCTAAAAGATTTTTCTTCTTCTGGCCACCTAGATAAGGGCTACCTGATCTGGGCTGCAAATATCCAGGCACTCACTAGGTAGCAGCAAAGGTGTAGGAAAAGTTGTAACTCAACTGTAAGCTATTGGTGGTGTGTACTTACACAGAAGGGACGCAGTGGCTCAGTGGCTAAGAAGCTGAGCTTGTCGATCGAAAGGTCAGCAGTTCAGCGGTCCTAATCCCTAGTGTTGTGTAACGGGGTGAGCTCCCGTTACTTGTCCCAGCTTCTGCCAACCTAGCAGTTCGAAAGCACGTAAAAAATGCAAGTAGAAAAATAGGGACCACCTTTGGTGGGAAGGTAACAGCGTTCCATACGCCTTTGGTATTGAGTCATGCCGGCCACATGATCACGGAGACGTCTTCAGACAGTGCTGGCTCTTCGGCTTTGAAACGGAGATGAGCACAGCCCCCTAGAGTCGGGAACGACTAGCACATATGTGCGAGGGGAACCTTTACCTTTACTTATGCAGCCCAGAATTGGCTAGAATGGCTCCTTCTGCATGCCAGACTGAGACTCTGGTTGCTGATTTCTCGATGGCCATGATTTGCCATTTTGTGAATTGCTAGTTGTTGTTCACCATTTCCATGGCATCCTTGCCTCAATTTTATCTCCATCACTCAATGGCTTCCCTGCGTCCCTTTTGGTGTGTTTTGATAAATCCCACTGCTTTTTTTCCTCTCCATGCCTGATCTGCATCCTTGCCTCCACCCTTCCTTTGTCAGCCTTTTTGTATTTTGCTGTGTGTCTTTGTAAAGCCTCTTCACTTTCCCTTACCGCCTCCTTTCCCCACCTCTTTGATTCCCATCCTGCATTGTCTTTCTTTTTATCTGCTTTTCTATCTGGCTGTTGCTTGTTAACTGCATCTGTCACTTTCCTCTTTCTGTGTTCCCGACATTAACTGCATTTCTGTTCCTTCTTATCTGTTCTCATTAGTCCACCTTCCTCCTCAGCTGTTGTTTCTCCATCCTTCCCCACATCTAATTTCTACTAGCTTTTCCCTCGACCCTCACTACATTTTCCCCATCTTTCTACTAACTGTTCTCTCTCTTTTCTCTGCTCCTTCTCTTCTGCTCAGCCTTTTATCATCACAATTTCTTCATTCTTCAACTATCCCCTTTTCCAGAGTCCATCTTCCAACACATCAGCAAATATGAGTAATAGGGAAGCATGTTGCTAGTCACAGTGGAGAGCCTGGTATTTTACTCCAACTTTTCTGGGTTTTTTTTCATCTTTTTTTAAATACATGTTTCTTTTCTTTAATCATCCTTTCAACTTCTTTATCACTTCCCTCCCTGCATAGCTTTTCTTTATCCAAGCTTCTATGATTGGTGCCTTCAGGTCTCCAACTTATACCTGACACTCTTTTTGGATTTCAATCCGTTTCTGGTTTCCATCATCCTAATCTAGCCACCCTCCGCCCCATATTTTTTCCAACAAACTCCAAATCTACATCCCCTCGTGCTCTTTCATTTCTTTGCCTCCTGATTCTTATTCTTGTCCTTCTGTTTTTCTTTCTCCACATATCTCCAAAACATTTCAAACATATCTTCCTTCATCATTTTATCTTGCCACCTATTGGTCCATTCCCCTGTCACTCTTTCTGATTCAGACTTAATCTGTCTGCTGAATTTCTGTTTCTCATACTACTCCGAATCATTACCCAAGTGGGTTGCATTCACAAGACCCCAACCCCTTTGCCCCTGCTCCCAATAATAAAGTTTAACCAACTTAGCCTGCTGGGCAATTCCAGCTAGAGGGATTTGGCTGGGTAAACTTGACCAATCTGCCTAACCCATTCCTTTGGCTTCTTCCTCTTCGCCATCAGTCTTCCTTTCTTTCTTTCTTTCTTTCTTTCTTTCTTTCTTTCTTTCTTTCTTTCTTTCTTTCTTTCCTTCCTTCCTTCCTTCCTTCCTTCTTTCTTTCTTTCTTTCTTCCTTCCTTCCTTCCTTCCTTCTTTCTTCTTTCTTTCTTCCTTCCTTTCCTTCCTTCCTTTTTTCTTTCTTTCTTTCTTTCTTTCTTTCTTTCTTTCTTTCTTTCTTTCTTTCTTTCTTTCTTTCTTTCTTTCTTTCTTTCTTTCTTTCTCTCTCTCTCTCTCTCTCTCTCTCTGTGTGTGTATGTGTGTGTTTACTAATCTCATTTTTTGTTCCTCCTGGCTCTGGTCTGTCTCACTTGAACGTTACACCTTTTTCATAGCGTTCCTAGCTCCATTCCTCCTTTGCCTTCTCCATCCTCTCTGCCCTTTCCCCGCACTTCTCATCCATCCGCTCTTCGTGCTTCTCCCATCGTCCCAGATGGTCCCCTAACCGTTTAGTCTCCCCTCTCCTTTTCTAGCAGTCGTCCGCTCTTTTCTTAGCGCCTTTTTTTTTTTTGGGTTGCTTTTCTCCTACAAACCCCCCCCCCCCCAGGAGGTGGGGAGGGGGTGGTCTCTGCATTTCGTTCCCTCTTCGTTCTTCCCCATCATCGGTGCTTTTCCTTGGCCGCCTCGCTCCCTCGCCCGCCCGCCGCCCCTGCGACGAGGCGGTGCGGTGGGCTTATTGCAATTCCCCCCGCGCCCTTGGACGGCGGCGTTCCGCGCCGGCTCCGCGCTGACATCAGCCCCCGCCCCCTCCTCACCCTCCCCCTCCTCTTGGCTGGCTCGCTCGCCAACCCGCCCGCCCGCCCGCCAGCTCGCTTGCTCGCTCGCTCGCTCGCTTACTGCAGCACCGACGCCGGGCAGCGCCATGGAGGAGCCGGCTCCGGCGCTTTCGCCGCCGCCACCGCCGCGCAGTGCAGCCACCACCGCGCGCCCTCGCCGCCGTCGCCCCTGACCTCCGGCCGGCACCATGGCCTTACCCGGCCCGCGGCCCGGCGGGGGCCCCCAGGCGGCCTTGCTGGTACTCACGGGCTGGCTCTTGCTCTCTCCTCCGCTGGGCGCAGGCAAGAAGAGGCTGCACATCGGGGCGCTTTTTCCCATGACCGGCGGCTGGCCGGGGGGCCAAGCCTGCCTGCCTTCCGCCCAGATGGCCCTCGAGGACGTCAACAGCCGGAGGGACATTCTGCCCGACTACGAGCTGCGTCTCGACCACCGCGACAGCGAGGTGAGCAGAGCCCCACCTGCCCCAGCGCCCAGGTGGGGCACCGGTGGGCTTCCACAGGGGGGGGGAGAGAAGGGAAGAGGGTCCTTGGTTGCGATAGGGAAGCCCTCCCCACCCCCCAATTTCACTGGAAGGAGGTGGGAGAAATCAAAATTGGGAGAGGAGAACATTGTGCCTTATAACCAAGGTAAGTTCTGCCTGCAGTGGGATGCTTGAACATAATGGGCAATCTTGGCACAAGTCCTCCTCACCGCCAGATCAAGCAAGGGACCCATCTGTAAATGGAGACCAAAGCGGCTTGCTTGGAAGAGGTGTTTTAAAAGGTGTCGGTCGGTCGGTCTACGCAACTAGGATACTCTTAGGGGGAGAAGGTTCATAGAAGGATGGAAAGACAAAGCAACCTTCAAAGTAAGAGACGTGGAAATCCTGGAGCTGGTCTTGGTTGAGGGAGCAGGGCTGTGCGTGTGAAGGTTCACAAGAAGGCTAAAAAATGAGGGGCAGGAAAATAGCAGGACTGAAGTTAGCATTCAAGGCTTTCGAGCTATGGGAGAGGTAGAGACTGTGAGCATAATCAAACAGAAGTCTTTCTTTTCTCACCCAACTTTCAACATGTTCCTTTGGGTCAGACAGAGCCTCCTTTGGTAGGACTCTGCGCAACCTTCTCATTTCTTTGGAAGAGTTGGTGAAACGGCCAAAGATGGGCTCCTCCAAAGAGCTTGAAGACGAAGGAGTTATGGGGCTCCTTATTTGGGTTACTGCCCCAGACCATAATTAGAGGATCTGGGAAAAAGAATGACCTGGAAGACCGGGAGGCAGAGAACTCTCATAGGGTGTAATGGTCCAACACAGCAAGAAAGTAAACAGATGGAAAAAAGGTAGGACAGGAACAGTGACATTCGTGCATCTATTGGAAGCAAAGTTTGGAGACCCTCTTCAGAAATGGAGGTGGTGGTGGAAGGGGTTGGAGATTCCAAAAGTGAGAATGACTCAGTTAACAATTTGCTAGGGTTCCCATGTAGAGAGAAATATTGAAGGAAGATGCATGCTTTTAATGTGAGAAGGAAAAAGAAGAGGAGAAGCAGCAGCGTTCGCAATTATAGGTAGTCCTCGACATACGGCCACAATTGAGCCCAAAATTTCTGCTGTTAAATGAGACATTTGTTCAGTGAGCTTTGTCCCATTTTACGACCTTTCTTGCCACCGTTGTTAAGTGAGTCACTGCCATTGATAAAATAGTAATCCGGTTGTTAAGTGAATCTGGCTTCTCCATTGACTTTGCTTGTCAGAAGGTTGCAGGAGGTGATCACATGACCTTGGGACACAGCTACAGTCATTAGTATGAACCAGTGGCCAAGCATCTGAATTTTGATCGCAGGATCACGGGGATGCTGCAAAGGTCGTAACTGTGAAAAACGGTCATAAGTCACATTTTTCAGTGCCGCTGTAACTTTGAACGGTCACCAAATGAACTGTTGTAAGTCGAGGACTACCTGTAGTCCTCTAAAAGGAATGGAAGTTGAGAAGTACATTTTAGGGAGCCCTGGACTTAAACACTAAGCAGACTTAAGAGTGGTTTGTACGGATAAGAGACCACCAGGAAATTCTTGGCTTTAGGTTAGACTGGAAAAAGATCCCAGCAGAGGCAGTGGAAAACCTTTCCGTGCAACTGTCAAGATAATTGTGTGAATGCAGGCATGTAGTCTCCAGGACTCAAGTTCAGCTTGAAGAAAAGTATATCAATAAAGGAGAATATTTGTAGCTCAGGGTTGAAATGAGGGGTATTTAGTGCTCTCTGAGCTTGGTCGTAGATGTTTCATTACCCAAAGCAGGTAACATCAGTGCTACTCTGATTAGCTTGACTAGCACTGATGATGCTACCTAAGTTTGGATAATGAAACATCTACAAGAAATAACCAAACTCAAACAGCACCAAGGACCCTCAGAAAACTATATATTTAATGGGGCTTACGCAGTGGTGGGATTCAAATAATTTAACAACCGGTTCTCTGCCCTAATGATTTCTTCCAACAACCAGTTCACCAAACTGCTCAGAAAGTTAACAACCGGTTCTCCCGAAGTGGTGCGAACTGGCTGAATCCCACCACTGGGCTTACGGGACTGGAGGTCTTTGTCAGCATAGCAGTTTCTTGAAGATAATACAGTACATTATACAACAGTTGGTAGTTTGGTTGTAGTTTGTTTAGATATAGGTCTTAAATGGGAAGTCACTATGCCAATCATCACGAAAGGTTGATTGAGGAAGCATCACAGATGTTATGAGGCTATCTTCATCAGTACCAACCATGTGGATAAACAGAGGTAAGACCTATGATCTGATTCAAGGTTACAGGTAGTCCTTGACATATGACCCCAATTGGGGCCAGACTTTGTTAAACAAAACAGTTGTCAAGTGATTCACACCCAATTTTACAATTGTTTTGTCATGGGTACTAAGCATTCACCATGGGTTTTCAACGAATCTGGCTTTCCCCATTGACTTTACTTATCAGAAGCCGGCTGAGAAAGTTGCAAATAGTGGTCACATGATCCCAGGGCATTGCAGTAAATACATGCTAGTTGCCAAGTTCCCAAATTTTGATCACATGACTGTGGAAATTCTGCAACAATTGCATGTGTGAGGATCAGCAGTAAGTCACCTGTTTTTCAGAACTTCAAATGGTCATTGACTGAACGGTTGTAAGTTGAGGACTACCTGTATTCTACAGCAGTGTTTCTCAGCCCTGACAATTTGGAGATGTGTGGACTTCAATGTCTGGCTGGGGAATTCTGGGAGTTAATGTCCATACATCTTAATGTTGTCAAGGCTAAGAAACACTGCTCTAGAGTTACCAGTATAGGTATGGGTGGATTTTGGTGTGAGGAGGCAAGTAGAGGAGGAAGGGAGCAATCAGCTTCTTTTGAGCCAACGATGATGTGAAATTCCCCGTCCTCAGAGCATCAGTTCCTGCCCAAACCAAAATAGACCAAAGTCAGTTGCAAACAGGGTTGAATAGCAAACGTTCCCTAAGCCAGATTTGTCTCTTGAAGTATAAACATCCCTGTCAATCATCCTCTCTGCTTTCCAACATTTCATTTTTTTAATTCATGTGTCTCCTTCAAGAAAGACTGTACAGAAAAAGACTATGCAGAGAATTGGCATGGTATTTCCAAGGAACTAGCTTTGGTCATGCCCAATTGTTTTATGTGCTTCCGTTGCACACTCACGTGCCATGTTTTTCGTCCATTTAGGTCTGCATGCACCATTTCTGACCGAAGCAATCTTGAGTCTTTCCATTTGCACTTATTGCTCTCTAATATGTGTTGGACAACTCCCCTTGTTTGTTAAGTTCTTATTCAACCCTTTGTCCTTTTGTTTTTATTTCTACATGTGTTTTTTTAATATTTTCTCTGATAAATGAGCTGTATTAGATGAGTTATTGTGCCCTGAACAGCACAATGTGCCACAAATAATGTATGGAAGAGAAACCGGGGGGGTGCTGTTGTAAAATGATGTTTCCTGTGTGGTTTAAGCCTTCTGGAATGTGGGTTCCTTGGTGGACTCTGAGCTTGGTTGTTTTCTTGCAGACCTTTCATTACCAAACTAGATAAGTGCACTGATGATGTTGCCCAGCTGGGTAATAAAATGTTTGCAAAAAAAAAACAGCCAAGCTCAGAGAGCATCAAAGACCCACAGTTCAACTCTCGGCTACAAATATTCTCTTCTATTGGTGCCTTCTGTAATGTCCTTCAGGTTAGATAACAACTGGGAACAAGCCATGTCTTTCATCCCTAACTGGAGTAGACTCCTGGTTTTCATCATGAGTTCTGTAAAGGCCATTACGGTATGGGTCCTTATTTATTTATTATTTATTTATTTATTGGTTCGATTTATATGCCGCCCTTCTCTGGAGACTCAGTGCGGCTTACAATGCGTTAAGCAATAGCCTTCATACTTTTGTATATACCTGCTTAGGCCCCCCCAAGCGGTGTTCTTTTTATACAAAGTCAGCTTATTGCCCCCACAATCCGGGTCCTCATTTTACCTACCTCGGAAGGATGGAAGGCTGAGTCAACCTTGAGCCTGGTGAGATTTGAACTTGCAGTAATTGCAGACAACTGGCAACTAAGTGGCTACTTAACAGCACTTTAGTCCGCTGCGCCACCAAGGCTCCTTATGCCACATGTTGCCATATTTAGACCATGTTTTTCTTCCCAAGACTGGGAAGTGAACCAAACTCTTCCTGCTCTTTCTTGTGGCTTTCCTGGGATACTGTCACTGTCAGTGGGTCTAGGTGTACCTATGGATTGGTGGCCCCACCATGATCCTGTTAATGTAGCCCTGAGGGGCATATATGGGCAGGATTTCCAAAAACACCCATCTTTTAACTTCCTCATTTGCTGCCACTCCTTGCCTTAAAGATTCTTGGATTGACTTTGGCAACTTGAGGCAGGCCACATGTCCATTCCTACAAATCTTTCCCCCACACACGATGCTCATGTTGAAATCCCTGTAGCTCTTTCCTTTGCCCAGCTACCCACAGCTATGTACATCAGCCCTTTTCCTCCTCCATTCTCCTCAGGCACAAAGCAACGTGGCCCAGTTGCCACCATACTGCCTGGTTCCCTTGCACAGAATTTTTGCAAACTTTATTTATTTATTATTATTATTCTCTGCTTTCCTCCAACCCTACATAGGCAGTCTCTGCTCACATCCATTTCTCTACCCATCAGTCTGTCTGGTCGTCTGTCCCTTCTCCCACACACATCTCCCCTCCCGGCCCTGCCTGTTCCTGTTTCTCTCTCCCTCCTTGTCTTCTGCTCTCCTGTGGTTCCCAGTCAACCGTCCTCCCCCCCACCATGGCGTTCCCTTTGTTCCTTCCCTATTGAAGCCCGCTCCCTGGTGCTGACAGGTTGCCGTGGCAGCGCCTGCCTGAGGTTTCCATGGAAACTGATCCTCTTTCTTGGGGCGGCGAGGCCCTGAATAATTCATCATCCCCTTGCGGTGGAGGCTCACAGCCAGGAACAGGATGGGGCACATGGGGTATGTGGTGGTGGGGGGGTAGAAAAAAAAACAGCAGGAGGGTCTTGGATGGCACATTTATTCAAAGAGAGACCAAGCAAGGCTGGGGTCCTATAGGATGTGCACAGTTAGGGAATAGTTGTAGGTAGGCATTAGTTGTTCAAGCCCGTTGAAGGTGTGGAGAACCTTTGGATGGACAGGATGACAGTAACAAACTGCATACAACAACTGATGACAATAGTGCAGGATGGGCAGGGCCATTGTTTTGTGGTAGGAGCTGGATTTTTTTCATTTACTTTTTTTGGTTAAGTTAAGGCTGCAGTTGGGTGTTTTCCATCTACACATTTTAGGGACGCTGCCACCATTTTTAGCAGCTGTGATCTTAGGTGGCTGTCGGGAATCACATTGCCTACTCTGCCTTAGTGGGAGATTAGTGGGAGATAAAGTTTCATTAGTCAACTTGGCTCCAACCTCTTAATTGGAAAGTCCTCAGATGACTGGACGTTGAGAAAATGGCCTGGAAAATGGCAATGCAAGGTGTTTATGAACTGTTGCTCACAAAGTGATATGGACCTGCTCACAAAGTCACCAGCATCGTGTTCAATACAAGGGAGATTTTACTCCTATTTATAGTCACCATCAGCCTGAGAGGCTTAGCTATGCTATGCCTTATTATGCCTTATTAGTGGAAATGTGGGGGAAATAACCTTTGGTCTGCTTCTCCATGGTGAAAATTCATCCTGTCTCTAATAGGTTGGTTTTTCTTTCTGCATGTTGGCATAGAAATGAACTGAAGTTGTTTCTGACAACTGACAATGTGTCCATGGAAAAGTCATTTCCTTCCTCACTTAAACCCAGTGAATTCCAAGAAAGGTGGGGCCAGGCCTCTTCAGCTGTCCTGCTCTCTCCCATTCAAACCCAGTTCAAACTCCAGGGTTGACATCTTTTTAAACTTGTCAACAAAAATCCAATTAATTATTGATTCCTCACTACTATGAAGCCTTCTAACCTAGAGTTGTTTCTAAATGAGATGGATGACCCATACCTCTAATAAATGGGTAAAATAACTGTGTTTTTGTCATCCTAGGTATCTTCCAAGCATTATAGACTTCAATTCTCAGAATTCTCAGCAGTGGACATACTGGCTGGAAATTCTCAGAACTGAAGTCCATGTTTCTAGGAGAGACCCAGGTTGGTGAAAACACTGTTCTAACTTAATACCTTCATTGTTCCAAAGCTAGGGGAGTAAGGGGTATAGCGTGTCTGTGGTAAGCTGACTTTTTGGAGAAGCCATTTTCTTCATTGTGCAACCCCATTGCAATCCAAGAACTCTGGTCTTTCAGGAGTGGCATCATTTCTAGGTCTTGGCAGAGTAGTTGGCAAGTATATGATATTGTTTTTTTACGGAGCAAGACTCACAGGAGGGCAGTGGTCCATCTGTGAGAGGAAGGTTCATTGGCAAGCCAAGTGCTGTATGCTTTTCTCTGCCTACTTAACAAATTACATTCTCGCTTTACTACAAAAGCTTTTTCCGTTCTATTCTACCCGAATTTACATGGCCATTTAACTCTTTCTATTATTAATTTTGCCCAAGCATTAATCTTCCATGTTTCTTCTACTCGTTCTAATTTGCAACTGATTCGTGTTTGGGCTCCATTAAAGTATTTTATGTACAGCTTCTTGCTTAGCATTTAATATGAAAATAAACCCCGAGTTTGACCAGAATTTTGAATGGGGTGCATGTAGGACCATGAGCAGTTTGAGATTCTTGGTGATGAGGTTTATCTCTCCACCTACAGTGTGAACCTGGTGTGGCAACTAAATTTCTGTATGAACTCCTCTACAATGATCCCATCAAGATCATCCTTATGCCTGGCTGCAGCAGTGTTTCCACCTTGGTGGCCGAGGCCGCACGCATGTGGAATCTCATTGTGGTAAGCATCGGTCCTATTGAGATAGATAGATAGATAGATAGATAGATAGATAGATGGATGGATGGATGGATGGATGGATGGATGGATGGATGGATGGATGGAAGGATGGATGGATGGATGGATGGATGGATGGATGGATGATAGATAGATAGATAGATAGATAGATAGATAGATAGATAGATAGATAATGATGCTATGGGAGAAGCCAGCTCTAATTTTGACCCTGCAAGCTGAAATTTTCAACCTGAAACACACGAAGAAAATGCTTCAAAGTACTATACCTTTCTCTTAGCATCTTTCCCCGCGTATCTATGATACCATAGACCCTATCTTTCTCCATGCATCGTGAATGGAAGAAGGTAAAATACATTGGAGGACTCCATAACCTCGACTGAAGCATCTCTAGAATAGAATAGAATAGAATTTTTTATTGGCCAAGTGTGATTGGACACACAAGGAATTTGTCTTGGTGCATATACTCTCAGTCTACATAAAAGAAAAGATACGTTCATCAAGAATCATAAGGTGCAAGATTTAATGATAGTCATAGGGTACAAATAAGCAATCAAATCATATTAGGAAACAGTCAGTATAAATCGTAAGAATACAAGCAACAAAGTCACAGTCATACAATCATAAGTGGGAGGAGATGGGTGATGGGAACAATGAGAAGATTAATAGTAGTGCAGACTTAGAAAATAGTTTGACAGTGTTGAGGGAATTATTTGTTTAGCAGAGTGATGGCGTTTGGGGAAAAACTGTTCTTGTGTCTAGTTGTTTTGTTTTGTTGTGCAGTGCTCTATAGCGTCGTTTTGAGGGTAGGAGTTGAATCAGTTTATGTCCAGGATGTGAGGGGATCTGTAAATATTTTCACAGCCCTCTTTTTGACTTGTGCAGTATATAGGTCCTCAATGGAAGGCAGGTTGGTAGCCATTGTTTTTTCTGCAGTTCTAATTATCCTAGATGCATAGGAAGGAACAGATGTCTTCGGTGTTAACCAGACAGATCTGTGTGCATGTATGAAGGGGCAGAAAGAAAATCTTCATCTCAAAGTTAGCTAAGGAATGTCGGGTGTCTCAATCTTCCTGTCTTTAATCATATTTCCATCTCCTTCTTTTCAGTTGTCCTACGGCTCCAGCTCACCAGCCCTTTCCAATCGCCAGCGTTTCCCCACCTTTTTCCGCACCCACCCATCTGCCACACTGCACAATCCCACCCGTGTGCAGCTCTTCAAGAAATGGAGCTGGACGAAGATTGCCACAATACAGCAGACCACAGAGGTGTTTACATCGGTATGGAACCCAAACCTGAGTGTAGACCCCAGCTTAATCTCTTAGTCATTCTGTAATTTGCAACAGGTTCCAGAACACGCGCCTTTAAATCTTATCCTGACTATAATCCCTGGTTCCCATCCTAACCACAACAGGTTTCCAAGTCTAATACATCATCCTTGCAGTTTGTATATTCAAACTGCATTGTTTCTTCCAGAGGTTCAGTACTGGGCTGATTTCCAAAGAAACCAAGGACAATTCATTGATTAATTACTGCAGTTATATTCCATCTTTTCTTATCGGTGCTCAAGATAATATACATGGGGTCTTTCATTTTATTGCTATAGCAACAGTCCTGTGAGATAGGTTAGCTTAAGAGAGAAGCCTGGCCCCATGATTTAGAGAGGACTTGAAAGTATATCTCCTCAGTCCAAGACTAATAATCACTACACTGCCTTTGTTCATAAATCTCTTCTAAAACCACTTCATTCTAACTACGTTCCAGAATTTCAATTAATCAGTCCATCACCTGCTACCTGATTCTTTTAATCACAGATGCAGGGTTTTAAAACTAGGACAGTCCTTGTGCAGAATATTTGTTCTGGCAATGGATAGTGCCTTTCTCCTATAGCAAACCAGCTCCACGCCCTAGTATTGTAATCCACAGTAGAGGAAAACTGGTGTATTTCTGATAACCATTAAGGCCTTGAACTACATCTTTACTTTTCCCCCCACTCGGTAAATGATGATTTCAATAGAGAAAATTAAAAAATAGTCTAGAGACACAATTGTAGTGAAGACAGAATCTTTGTTGCATCCTTGACATTATGCCAGTTCTTGTTGGCCAGGGGATACGCACAACGATATTTCACATTTACTTTATGCAATGATCTTTAAAATATCTTGGCAGCAGCCTTTGCTTCATAAAAGCCCTGATTCTGTAATAATTGCCAGTCGCCAATAAAACTGGCAAATCATTCCTATTTCAGGGTGTGCTTTCATTACCGTCTAATTATGTAGTTGCTTTAAGTTCCTCTTTTGAGCAATAGAAACTCCCCAACATATAAACGAATAACTAAATAAATATAACTGACACAATCTTCAGCATTTTCAGAATCTCCACACGTATTATTTCATAAAAGACAAAACAACTAAACAAAACTCCTTCTCATAGTCCTAGCTCTTGTGGTTTCAAAATAAGATTTTAAAATGCAGGCAGTGTTTGGTGAGGTCTGAAAAGAATGGATCTTAAAAGTGGACAAGGAAGCAGTGGTGAAATGTAAAATTTGTTACTACCGGTTCTGTGGGCATGGCTTGGTGGGGGTGGGTGGGTAATGTGACTGGGTAGGCGTGACCCAACTTTTTTTTTTTTTACTTTTAAAAGCATTTTTATACAACCTTAAGAGGTTGCAGGAAAAAAATGCTTTTAAAAGCCTCTGACAATCAGGCAACTCAGCTGGGATTGTCAGAGGCTTTTAAAGGCATTTTTTTGGCTGAAGAAGTTGTAGAAAAAATGCTTTTAAAAGTAAAAAAAAAAAAGCCTCTGATGATTGCGCAGCTCAGCTGGGCATGGGGGGGGGGGCAGGGATTTTTGCTACAGGTTCTCCGAACCACCCACCACCATCGCTACCGGATCGGGTGATCCGGTCCGAACCGGGAGCATTTCACCCCTGCAAGGAAGGATACAAAATGATAAGGAAGGAGAGAAAAAGGTACAAAATAGATGGTGCCTGGCTCAACATTAGTAACCGTGAGAGAGATTGAGGTGTCCTAGTGGATCACCACTTAAGTATGAGTTAGCAATGGGCTGCAGCTGACCAAAAAGCCACTGCAGTTCAGCGCTGCATCAACAAAGGGATAACATCAAGATCATGAGAAGTGATAATGCTGATTTATACTGCACTAGTGAGGCCACATTACTGCATCCACTTCTGGTCACCGCAATACATAAAAGTTGCTGAGACTGTAGAAGGTACGGAGAGAAGAGCAACAAAGACAATTAGGGGATTATAGGATAAACTGCAAGATGAACAGTTGAGGGACCTAGGTATGTCTAGCCTATCGAAGAGAAGAATTATGGGGGACATGATAGCTGTCTTCCAGTACTTGAGGGGCTGATATAGAGAAGCGGGGATTGACTTATTCTCTAAAGTCCATTCTTATTCACCTCCTGGTTTTTGCCATGGGTTTCCTCCAGTGGTGAAATCTAAAACTTGTTACTACCGGTTCTGCGGGCGTGGCTTGGGGGGGGGAGGTAATGTGACTGGGTGGGCGTGGCCAATTTTTTTTTACTTTTTTTACTTTTAAAACCATTTTTTCTACAACCTCTTTGGGGAAAAGGTTGTAAAAAAATGCTTTCAAAAGGCTCTGACGATCCCAGCTGAGTTGCCTGATCGGCATAGACTTTTTTTCTTTTAAATGCCTCTGACGATCAGGCAACTCAGCTTGGATCGTCAAAGGCATTTAAAAGAAAAAAAAGGGGTTTTTTCTTTTAAATGCCTCTGCCGATCAAGCAACTCTGACAATCCAAACTGAGTTGCCTGATCATTAGAGGCATTTAAAAGAAAAAAAGTCTCTGCCGATCAGGCAACTCAGCTTGGATCGTCAGAGGCATTTAAAAGAAAAAAAAGGTTTTTTTTCTTTTAAAAGCCTTTGATGATCCCAGCTGAGCCGTGCGATCATCAGAGGCTTTTTTTTTTTACTTTTAGAAGCATTTTTTCGGCCAAAGAGGTTGTAGGAAAAAATGCTTTTAAAAGTAAAAAAAAAGGCTCTGATGATCAAGCGGTTCAGCTGGGCATGGGGTGGGGGGTGGGCAGGGATTTTTGCTACCGGTTTTCCGAACCACCCGCCTCCATCGCTACCAGATCAGGCAATCCAGTCCGAACCGGGAGCATTTCACCCCTGGTTTCCCCCCACCCCCACCCCATATTTTGCAGTATCTCAGCTGATCTTTCCTCTTGTTGCTGTTTGCCACTCAAATCCGTACTAAAACATTTCGAATTTGTATAAATGCAGCCTAGCTCATATTATCTATGGTGATTGCTTTCCACTTATATATATTATTTTCATTAGATTTGAGTTTCCTAATGCATACTAATATACCAGTAGTTTATCTACCAGAAATAAATCTCAAACTTCAGCAAGGTATTGAATATCCGTGTATCTCTCTCTCAGCACAAAGACCCTATCCCTGAACTGAATGCACAGAGTTAAAATTAAGGTCTTTCTCCATGATTGTCTCTGAAATTGTCTCTATTTGATGCCATCTCTGTAATTACTACTGTATATAATCCTAATCTTCTTTTGGATTATTAGCAGTATTAGCAACCATCCCTTTAATCTACACACAAATGGACAATTTAAACTTCTGGGTATATCTCAGGCTTGAATATCCTTAGAAACTCAAAGAAAGATTTCCTTCAAAATGTCAGGACTTAAGATATAGTGAACATTTGCACAATATAAATTATTAAAAACGGGTTTAATCCATTGTGTGATCTGTGGACCAAAAGAAACACTGGCTAATTGAGGATTCTGCACACACAAACACCCGGAGTCCCTTCTGTCTCAGAAAATCTGCTCTGGATGTTTGGGAACTCTTCAGAATTATGGGGCTGGCCTGTTGGAAGAAGAAATGGCAAAAATTATCCCCTCCCTAGTCTGCTGGCTTTCTGGGCAAAACTTCGTTTAGAATGCTCTTACCCATGTAGAAGGTGAAATCAATTCCATATTTATTAAGTAGAACTATATAGTATACTCAGGAGTGGGTTCTACTTACCTTTACTACCGGTTCGCAGCGGGGCCGCGTGTGCGCTCTTCTGTGCAAAGAAAGAAGCTTCTGTGCATGTGCAGAAGTGTTTTGATGATGTCGGTGGCGGAGCCTCCTGCCGGTTTTACTACCGGTTCTATAGAACCGGTGCGAACCGGGGGCAACCCACCACTGAGTTTACTGTAATATAGAGAACCAATTTGGTGTAGTGATTAAAGCATCAGGCTAAAAACCAGGTGACTACGGTATGAGTTCTAGTCCTGCCAGAGGCCCGGTGACCTGGAGCCTCTCAGCCAGTGGTGAAATCCAATTTTTTTTACTACTGGTTCTGTGGGTGTAGCTTGGTGGGCGTGGCTTGGTGGGCATGGTAGGGGAAGGATACTGCAAAATCTCCATTCCCACCCCATTCCAGGGGAAGGATACTGCAAAATCTCCATTCCCACCCCACTCCAGGGGAAGGATACTGCAAAATCTCCATTCCCCACCCCACTCTGGAGCCAGCCAGATGTGGTATTTGCCGGTTCTCTGAACTGCTCAAAATTTCCACTACCAGTTCTCCAGAACCTGTCAGAACTTGCTGGATTTCACCCCTGCTCTCAGCCATAGGAAAGAAGGAAGGAAGGGCAGATCACTTCTGGGGAGTGGGGAGGAACCTTTACAAGGTCTTAGTCCATGCAGTTGCCAGGAATCAAAAGCTGGCATGAAGGTGCCCATATATGGTGAAATAACAAGAATGGTGCTGTAATTCTCCTTCCACATTTGAGTTTCTCAGACTGAAGTTAGACAGATGAGAGGGGGTGGGAGAGGTTGGGATGCGAAAAAGGAGGAAATGACAAGAGAAGAAGTAATGAGTCTCTTAATATGCTTCTAGACTGCTCTCTCTAGCAGAAAATATATTTTCAGGACCTTTTTTTTTTTCCTTACTGAATTTTAATAAATGTCAACTGAGATCTCAGCTGAGGGCTATTTGTCTCAACGATGTCCTAACAACAATTACAGCTTCCTCTTTCAGAGAAGGAAAAAAACAAAACAAAGCCCCACAAATAGCTCCAAGAAAGAAGAGGAACATTTTCACCAGCTGTTTTCCAATGTCTATCACATTTATGCAAATGTGAAACCCCAGAATTATTTTTACATGACCTGTGACTGGCAAGCAGGCTGAAGCTCTGCATCTCTCATGGTGGTATATTGCCACTAGCATCACTGGGGCTAAGCGATCCTCCTCCTGCCCAAACCTGTTCTTCATTTTTGATTAATCCCAGTCTATTATCAGAGAAATTAAGAAACTGTGGGTGATCAAAGCAGCTGTAATTAATGCAGGCTATGATTGATGCAAGCTATGTCTCATAATACTTGCACATTGTTGGGTATTATCATTATCACAATTATTATTATACCAGAGACACAGCAGAACAGAGAGATCAGCATTATTAGCAGAGGTGGGTTTCAGCAGGTTCTGACCAGTTCTGGAGAACCGGTTGCAGAAATTTTGAGTAATTAGGAGAACCGGTAAATACCACCTCTGACTGACCCCACCCCAATCTATTCTCTGCCTTCTGAGTCCCAGCTGATCGAGAGGAAATGGGGATTTTGCAATAACCTTCCCCTGGAGTGGGGAGGGAATGGAGATTTTACAGTATCCTTCCCCTGCCATGCCTACCAAGCCATGCCACGCCCACCAAGCCAGACCCACAGAACCGGTAGTAAAAAAATTTGAAATCCACCACTGACTATTAGAATCACAGTATATGTTACATTTTTCACTTCTTTGAAAAAAAAATATTTTAAAAGAAAAGCAGCTCCTGGACCCTGGATACAAATGTGCTCCTAATCCCAATTGAGGCTTCGGCAATTGTGCAAGTAACAATGCTAAGTGTGCTTGAGTTCATACCAGATACACAAGTACCCAGCTAGTTTTAGGTAGTTGCACTCAAATATTTCTCCATATATCCCTAATTCTACTTTGCTTCCTCTTTGTGATTTGTTTCCTCCTTGGTTTCTCCTTTTAATAAGTAGCATCCAGTAATGCAAATATTCTCTTTACTCATGAAAAGTATTCCTTTGCTTACAGAGGGGCTGTTTCTCATTGGGTCCAAGAGCTCCAACGGGGAAGAGGTATAGAAAAAGAAAAGCTTCTTTGTCACATAGAATTTGATCCCTTGTGTCTATTTTTCCTGAATAAAAAGAGAAAATGCATGTACATTAGAAAACACCAATGAACATGTTAAAAGAGGCCAAAGTATGTGAAATAATAATATTCTAAACAATTTATTTTGTATTTGTCCCCATGATAGCAAGAATGAAAAAAAAAAAACAACAAGCAAACATTGGGAGCTTTATAGTCCAAAACAAGAACCTGCTTCTGAGATTTGACTAGGTATTTTTGTACAGCTACAGGGCTAGTATCTTTTGAGAACATAGAAACTGAAATTCTGAAGTTCTGTTTTCTGCAGGATCACAAATGCTGGAGATTTTCTAAACATAAAAATGACATTGTCATTTTCATAGTTTTTAACCTCTGCATGCGATAATTTTATGTGTTGTGCTAAGCTGCTATTTGTATGGTCATGTTTTATTGAATAAGTTGAACCAGCCAGCAGTGTGCAGCAACACAGTTCTAAGCTGCATAAATAGAGGGATAGAATCAATATCATGTGAAGTGTTAATATCACTTTATAATGCCTTGGTAAGGCCACACTTGGAATACTGCATCTAGCTTTGGCCACCACGATATAAAAAAGATGTGGAGACTCTAGAAAGGCTGCAGAGAAGAGCAACCAAGGTGATTAGGGGACTGGAGGCTAAAACATACGAAGAACGGTTGCAGGAACTGGGTATGTCTAGTTTAATGAAAAGAAGGACTAGGGGAGACATGACAGCAATGTTCCAATATCTCAGGGCCTGCCACAAAGAAGAGGGAGTCAAACTATTCTCCAAAGCACCTGAGGGCAGGACAAGAAGCAATGGGTGGAAACTAATCAAGGAGAGAAGCAACTCAGAATTAAGGAGAAATTTCCTGACAGTTAAAACAATTGATCAGTGGAACAACTTGCCTGCAGAAGTTGTGAATGCCCCAACACTGGAAGTTTTTAAAAAGATGTTGGATAACCATTTGTCTGAAGTGGTGTAGGGCTTCCTGCCTAAACAGGGGGTTGGACTAGAAGACCTCCATGTTCCTTCCAACTCTGTTATTCTGTTCTATTCTAAGTTGATAACTGAGTTGGGTTTTCAATCATGGCTTGAAAAATAGAGCCACTGGATTCACACAGCAGGCTGAACTGTACTGTGCTTTGTTTGGGATTGGCTTATTATTAGTTTTAGTAGTATGAGGTGCAAACTCAGAATATATATTCCCCTATCTTAATGTAGTTTCTGAAGTACATCTTTATCCAGGTCCTTATATCTTCATGGTTATGATACCTCCTTCTGCATTCCCACAGACTTTGGATGATCTGGAGGAGCGAGTCAAAGAGGCTGGGATTGAAATCACTTTTCGTCAGAGCTTCTTCTCTGATCCTACAGTGCCTGTCAAGAATCTCAAGGTATCAGAATATGTCTGACTCTCATGGGAGGGCAGGTTGGGACCCACAATACCTCCATGCAGCCTTCCACAACCCATCGCCTTTCACACGTGGAAGGTTTAAGCTGGCAGAACAGCCCAAGAATATGTTAAGGAAGATTGTCCTTCATCCCCAATCGCCAGCTCTATGATTGCATGGGTGAAATTTGACAACAAAATAATAGACTTTTGGCAGAGTTGTCATGAAACATTTCTCTTGCAAATTGAAAAGCCACATGGACGCACGAAACCTTTACAAAAGAATTTCCTACAAACATGTTTGACCCTGTTAGCCTGGAACATCTCAACATGGAGGCTAAAAGGGGGATAATTCTAAACAGATTAATGATTGCGGTGAATAAATTGTTATATTATGTAACCTTGTTTTTTTAGAAGTGAACCCATTTATCCATGAACTGTACTTGATTGATCATGTGCTGTTAAATTAATGTTGACTGATATTTTTATGTTTCTGTGTCTGTATGTGTCTGTGTATGTGTGTCTATCTATCATAGGTTACTAGTGGACTCCTTGCCTGGGTTAGTGCTTTGTAGTTGGTTTGGAAATGTATACCTAGGCTATCTAAGACTGATTAGATTAGCATAAAACAGAGATGAGGGGAAAAGGCACTGAGATTATGGGCTATTATGGGTTGGCAGGTGATGGACTACCTGCTGACTTGTCCCCTACATTTGCTGAGATCAATTTTTTAAAAAACTGATGCAATTTGATTGGGCAAGCTGCAAGTATGTTTACTGCAATATGAGGAAATAATTTCATACAAACCGAATCACATTTTCAAGTGCTACTTATCGTTAGATTTTTGGAATTTAACTTTTGAATGGAATGCAGTGCAACTGATGCAGCCTTTTTGAGAGGCCATTGTCCAGAAAGGCTGTGTTGGAATGTTAAATTAAATGAATCATAGAATTGGAAGGGGATCTAAGAGGTCATCAAAATCAACCCTCTGCACACTGCAAGATTCCCTAAGTCATCCCTGATAGTTGATTATCCAATCATTGTTTAAAATCCTCAGGCGGGGGAAGATAGATAGATAGATAGATAGATAGATAGATAGATAGATAGATAGATAGATAGATATGGATAGATAGAAATAGAGATAGATAGATAGATAGAGAGAGAGAGAGAGAGAAAGAGAGAGAGAGAGAGAGATAGATAGATAGAGATGGATAGATAGATAGAGATAGATAGATAGATAGATAGATAGATAGATAGATAGATAGAGATGGATAGATAGATAGAGATAGATAGAGATGGATAGAGATAGGTAGATAGAGAGATAGAGAGAGGTAGAGATAGAGATAGATAGACAGACAGACAGACAGAGACAAACAGATGATAGATAGATAATCTGTATTTACCTCCTTGAATTTTCATCCCACTACATCCACTTACAACCATTCGTTTAGTGACCGTTCGAAGTTACAATAACACTGAAAAGAGTGACTTATGACTATAGATAGGAAGGTAGGTGATAGATAGATAGATAGAGATAGATAGATAGATAGGTTTTTTAACTATTCCTCATAGGATGCGGTTCCCAGTCCTTGGCAGCCCTTCTCTGGACTTGCTCCAATTTATCAATGTCCTTTTGAAACTGGGATTATATGGCCTGGCCAAGGCAGAACAGAACAGGATAATTACCTCCTGGGATCTGGATGCTCTTCAAGAGGCCGTTGTCCTTTTTTGCAGCCGCCTTAATTGTTCTGGGGAACTCGTATAGGGTTGTCTTCTAAATGAGCAATCCCTTTATGATCTTTTCCCTCCGTTAACCTTTCCATAAAAAAACAAACAAACGAGGCCACCCCTGGCCTGCATCCAGCAGTGCAGCTTCAACCCTCCCTGGATCATAATTGCTCTGGGCTCCCAGACAGGACAGATTCATCACAGCCGGCTTAGCCGCCTGCTGAGAGAGAGAGAAAAAAAGCTATCACTGCGATTCTGTTGTCCTCGTGGCAGCTGCCAATCTCCGAACTAAGAGATGGGCAGACTCTCATCCTTCTGATGGTTGCTACTCAGGAAGGAGATGATGCCTCTGGAATGAATGCACCAAATGCCGTCTCAGTGGCAGTACTTAACCTTTTCATGGATCCTTTAAAAAGTGGAGCTAAGTTACGGTGAGCATCATCTGGTAGCAGTCAGATGGCTGTGACCCACCTCCTTTCCTAAGGGGAAAAGCGACTGCCTTTATTCCTATGGAAGCCAACAAGTTTATGCCCCACTCAGTTTTAGTGGGACAGGGCCTCCCTTTTACTATATTTTGCAGTGTTTCTGAACCTTGGCAAATTTAAGATGTGTGGTTGGGAAATTCAGGGAGTTGAAGTCCACACATCATAAAGTTGCCAAGGTTGAGAAACACTGCATTATAGGCACTGCAGCATGTTCTCCCCCCCCCCCTTACTGGAAGCTATAATGATGCCAGAAAACTTGAGCCCTACGCTTCTCTCCCCAATTCCTAGAAGAGACCAGTTGCAACAGGTACTTCCCACGTCTAAAAATCCAATGGCCCAGTTCAGCGGCATGCATTAATAATTGATGGCACAGAATGATAGATTTGTCAGACCTGGCTCTGCCAGAATGAAAACAAGGAGCTAGGTGCGGGCTTCACCGAACGCCTTGTCTACTTCAAAAATGCAGAATTCCCAGCTAAGCTGTTCTGACACAGAGTAGACCACCTGATTAACCATAAGTTCAGGACAGACAAAAAGAAGAATGTCTTCACGCAATGAATAATTAAGTCAGAAATATGTGCCTCGAATGTACAGTGACTGCTTTTTAAGAGGTCTGAACAAATTAAGCACAGTGGCTGATTGAGATCCAGGAGGAAAGGAAAGGAAAGGAGAGGAGGGGAGGGGAGGGGAAGGGAAGGGAGCAGTGATGGGTTGCTCCCGGTTCTGTCCGGTTCTTGCGAACCGGTAGTAAAAGCGGTGGGAAGCTCCACCCACCTGCCCGGACATCATAATTGATGATCTGTGCATGTACAGAAGCTTCTGCGCATGTGCAGAAGAGCGTGCGCGCGCTCCTGTTGCAAACTGGTAGTAAAGGTAAGTAGAATCTACCCCTGGAAGGGAGGAGAGGAGAGGAGAGGAGAGGAGAGGAGAGGAGAGGAGAGGAGAGGGGAGGGGAGTGGAGTGGAGGGAAGGGAAGGGAAGAGAGGAGGGGAAGGGGGAGGGGAGGCAGGAGAGAGGAGCGGAGGGGAGAGGAGAAGGAAGGGAAAGGGAAGGGAAGGGAAAGGAAGAGAGGGCAGGGCAGGAGAGAGGAGAGGAGAGGGCAGGGCAGGGCAGGGCAGGGGAGAGATCTGTTATACAACTTCCTCCTCCAACTTGGGCTTTTCAGATACTCTACTCTGTTGGTCCTAGTGGCTGAGGATTATGGCAATTAGGACCTAGCACCGAAGGACAGTAACACCAAGTTAGGGAAGGCTGGCCTGTGGCTTGATTCCACAGGGTTTGAATTAACTTTTTACTCATTGTTCTATACTACCTGTTGGAATTTTGTAATTTTAAACCTGCCTGTCATATGTACCCGTGTATAGACCAATATAATAAAGGAGAGTAATAATGACTTCTGGAAGTCTTAGCAAAATGACATGGTCCCCCCACCCCAATAAAATAATGCAAAACAGATTTCCATTTACCCATTTAAGATAATAGAAAATAGAAACTATTGCTACAGCTGCACTTACTGTATGTAGATGGGATCTTTCCCTCTGTTGTGCATGAAAGGAATAAAATGGTGCTTATGTTGTGAGGCTCAAAATGTAATTGCAGTTGTTGATGTATGGGTGCGTACTTGTGTGCATGCAGTACACCTACAGAAATATTTCTGTCCTTCATTAGCTGATAGGCAGGTTACCCTTTTTGGATTGGTTAAGATTTGGGGATTAATGGTCTGAAAGGGTGAGTTTGCAACTGTGCAGTGGGAAATATCTTTCCCTGCAGCATTCTAAAAGCTGTAAGGAAGGGCATTTATACGATTTCATTCTATGTAATGGAAGCATGATCTGCAGTTAAATATGTTGGATAGTACAGGTGGTCCTTGATTTATGACCACAATTGGAACTAGAATTGCTTTGTTGCTAAGCAAGGCAGTTGTTAAGTGAATCATGCCTCATTTTACCACCTTTTTTTTTTACCATAGTTGTTAAGCAAATCACTGCAATTTATAAGGGAATCATGCCATCGTTAAGCAAATCCAGCTTCCCCCGTTGACTTTGTTTGCCAGCTGGGAAGGTTGCAAGCGGTGATTACGTGACTCCAGGCTGATGTTACCGTCATAAGTACATGCTGATTGCCAAGCACTCAATCACATAACTGTGGGGATGCTGCGACAGTCGTAAGTGCAAGGACTGGTTGCAACTCATCCTTTTCAGCAGTGGCATCACTTTGAACAGTCGATAAATGAATGGTTATAAGCAGGGGTGAAATCCAAAATTTTTCCCTACCGGTTCTGTGGTGGGCGTGGCAGGGGAAGGATACTGCAAAATCTCCATTCCCATCCCACTCTTGAGTCAGCCAGAAGTGGTATTTGCCAGTTCTCCAAACTGCTCAAAATTTCCACTATCGGTTCTCCAGAACCTGTTAGAACCTGCTGGATTTCACCCCTGGTTATAAATTGAAAACAAGCTGCATGTCGGATAATAATGAGTACCAACAGAAATACAATTATGTGTCTGTCTATACGTATACATTTGACGAAAGAACGTTGTGTTTTCTAGCATTGGCATTATTTATATATAAGCTTGTCTCCATAGCAAAATCTGATTCCACTTTTTCCCTTTCCAGCGCCAGGACGCTCGCATTATTGTTGGGCTGTTTTACGAGACTGAGGCACGAAAGGTTTTCTGTGAGGTGAGTACACAGAATCCTCTGAGTGGACCAGAGAATGCAGATAGAACAGTGGTGGGATTCAAATTTTTTTACTACCGGTTCTGTGGGCGTGGCTCGGTGGGCGTGGCGTGGCTTGGTGGGCATGGCTTGGTAGGCATGGCAGGGGAAGGATACTGTAAAATCTCCATTCCCTCCCCACTCCAGGGGAAGGATACTGCAAAATCCCCATTTCCTCCCGATCAGCTGGGACTCGGGAGACAGAGAATAGATGGGAGTGGGACCAGTCAGAGGTGGTATTTACCGGTTCTCCGAACTACTCAAAATTTCCGCTACCGGTTCTCCAGAACTGGTCAGAACCTGCTGGATACCACCTCTGAGATAGAAGCTCCATTCTGCTTCTCGTTCTGGAAAATTAGCATTAGTGGGTGGGAGGATGGCACTAATTTGATGAACTGTTCCGTGCCTCGTGCTCCGGGGTTGTTGTGTATGCGCTCGGCTTTGTTACTTTCCAGTGAGTAATGCATAGCCGATCTCGCAATGCTTTCTTCCGCCTACCTGTATGTATTCAATGGGCCCCTTTCTGTACTGTGATGGTGTGTGCGCTCCTTCTGCCAGAAAGTGTGGCTTCCTCTGTTTGCGAGTTCACCTTCTTTTATTCCTCCTTTGTGAACCGTGGCAGGTATATAAGGAGCGTTTGTTTGGAAAGAAATATGTCTGGTTCCTGATTGGCTGGTATGCTGACAACTGGTTCCGCATCAAGGACGCAAACATTAATTGCACAGAGGAAGAGATGAGGGAGGCGGTAGAGGGACACATCACCACGGAGATCGTCATGCTGAACCCAGAAAACACCCGCAGCATCTCTAATATGGTGAGGAAGAGCCGCAACAGGCAAGGAACGTGGCCATGTCTTGCTAAAATGAAAACCCGGTTAATCCATGGTAGCCAAAATTAGGAGGCGCCTGATGGGGCCTTTTCAGGCGAATACATTTTATTAAAAGACATAAGCGCCTGGTTTTCCCCTCTCTTTCTTCTCCCCTGACCTCATTTTTTAATTTAAATCTTGCGTCGATTTTTCCACCCTGTGCATTTGATGAAGTGAGCTGTAATTCAAAAAGCTTAGGCCTGCCAGACTCCTCTTGAGTTTTAAAATAGACTTGCAAATTTATCTAGGAGTTACATTCCTTAGTTTGGACATATTTACTCTACAAATGAATTGGCAGTATAAGAAATGTGTTATATGCCAATAGCACGTTCATTACACGTAAAATATTTACATATTTTCTTTTATTGCAAATCACTAGTCAAAATTATATACGTTGGCAGGAGATTTTTTTTATAGTATTTCAGCTAAGCAAAAATATTTTTTTCACACCGATGCTCCCTGATTTTATTAAAAAGAAAACAAGATTGTTTCATGAAAGGTTCCTTTCCATTTAAAAAGAGCTGATTCACTGTATAAAGTAATATTTCTAATTCAATTAAAATTAGAGTTTTCTTTTGGGTAGCTGAGCAGTTATAGATTTCTCTAATAAGATTAATTCTCCTTTTAGAAAACCTTACATTCTTTTGCATTCAATTATGAAACAAATTACAATAAATCTTTGAGCCAATATTATTCTCAAACTTTTTTACAGCAATATATTTGTTTTTAATCAGTTTGTAAACCATTTAATACTAAAAACATAATATCAAAGCCATATACAAAAAATAAATAAATAAAATAACAAAATACAATAAAAAATAAAAAACAATATTTAAAGAGATCTAACTGGAACAATGCAGTTCCAGGCAATGCAGTTCCAGGCAGAAAAACCTGGGTAAAAAGGCAAATTTGTAAAAGTATCCAAACAATATATTACCCAATAATAGTATTTTACTGCTTTGCAAATTTAAAATATTTTACATATTTTATAGAAGTATTAAATCCTGTTTATTTATAAATGTTGCATTTTACTTTTTGCTATTTCTTTTTCTTTATTTAAACAATCCCAATAATTATCAATTTTTGCAACAAGGAAGAATGTTGTTTTTCTTGGTCCCCTCTAGACATCGGAGGAATTCATTGAGAAACTGACAAAGCGTGTAGCGAAATCTCCAGAGGAGACTGGGGGTTTCCAGGAAGCCCCATTGGCTTATGATGCCATCTGGGCACTGGCCCTTGCATTGAACAAGACCTCAGCTGAACTGGTAAAGAAAGGGTTACGTCTTGAAGACTTCAATTACAATAACCAGACCATTACAGACGAGATCTACCGAGCCCTCAACTCTTCAGCCTTTGAGGGGGTCTCGGTGAGTGATCCCTTGAAACCAATCTCCTGAAGGTAGGGAATCTGGTGTGCAAAACATTCAGGATCTACCCGTTGGCAAGTCTGTCAGAATTCTGGATCATCAAGTAAGATTATTTTGAGTAAGATCAAAAATCCTGCATTCTCCTTCCAAGCCTATTTGACTTTTTAAAGCCTTTGGTTTTTGGGGTAGAAGTAAATAGGATATGCCAAGAAACCCTGATGGTAAGAAAAAAGAATTATATAAAGAATTATTAGTACAGGATGGTGGCGCAGTGGCCTAGTGGTTAAGGCGTTGGATTTGTTGACCTGAAGATTGGCAACTTGAGACCTAAGTACCATGTGATGGAGTGAGCTCCCATTCTTGTCTCAGATCCTCCAACTTAGCAGTTGGAAAATATGGAAAATGCAAGTAGATAAATAGGTACCACTTTGGTGGAAGGGTAACAGTGTTCCTGCGCCTTGGCATATAGTCATGCCGGCCACATGTCCAGAGAAGTGTCTTCAGAGAACCCTGGCTTCCTTGGCTAAGAAACAGAGGTGAGCACTGCCCCCTAGAGTCAGATATGATTGAACAGGGAAACCTTTAACATTAACATTACATTTTATTAGTACAGGACATATAATAAAGGTCATGAAAGGTAGTAGATCAAGGATAGGTGTCCTACTCAGTTAAGGAACAAAAACTCACCTTTCACTGAGGTTATATGTACACTTTCAGGTACAATATTTCTTCACAATGATGACTTAGTCCTTGAACTGCTTGTCCCATATTTTTGAAAACTGAGATTCTCAGAAACTCTGCTCTGGAAGTCAGACACATGATAGAAATATTTCTCGAATAGAACTGTACAACCTCCTAGAGCCAGGTTGACTCAACTTCTTAATTTTACATTCTTCAGCGCTATGGCCACTTTTCTTCTCTGAAATTCCTTCTCACTAGAGAGAAACAATCATTCTTTCTCTTAAATTGTTGGGATGTGGGGCTTTTCCCCAGGTAACATTGGCAAGAGATCCCAAACCAGGTTGCCACGATGGGGACCTTCTGTTAATACAATTTCCTTCACTCCCCCAGGGACATGTGGTCTTTGATGCCAGTGGCTCTCGGATGGCCTGGACCCTCATTGAGCAGCTTCAGGGTGAGCAAAGTTCCCAGCATGCTCTACACTATGGGTTTTCCCATTGATTGCAACATCAAGCTGGCTCCCATGCCACATGAAATAGCTGCCAAAACATCACACTCGCATCATTTCTGCCCTTTTATCCTTTTTCCACCCCCCCCCCCCAATGGAACACAGATATGCTGTAATTTCCATTTTGGATTTTTTTTTTTTACAGGTAGTAGTCAACTTACAACAGTTCGTTTAGGGACCATTTGAAGTTACACCAGCACTGAAAAAAGTGACTTATGACTGTTTTTCACATGTATGACCGTTGCGGCATCCTCAGGGTCACATTAACAAAATTTAGACACTTGCCAACTGGCTCATACTTATGACAATTGTTGTGTCTTGGGAATCATGTGATCACCTTTTGCAACCTTCTGACAAGCAAAGTCAATGGGGAAGCCAGATTCACTTAACAACGGTGGCAAGAAAGGTCATACAATGCGGCAAAACTCACTGAACAAATGTCTCACTTAGCAACAGAAATGTTGGCTTAATTGTGGTTCTAAGTTGAGGACTAGCTGTACTGTGTGGCAGTCACGCAGTGTTACAGTTACAGGAGTGGTTTTGATTGGCAGGATTCATTTTGCTACTCCTCCCCACCCACCTTTCTTTTCTATTAATTTAGGTGTGTGCCGATAACGCCACGGTGTAACTTATATCACCGGGGGTTTACCTTTCCCCTTTATTTGGAATGATATAGAAATGTATTTTTCTCTGTGCTCTTCATTCCTGCCCTGTTGCACAACTCTATGGAAATCCTACCCTTTAAATAAACACATTTCACACACACACCTAAAATGGACTTCTGCTGCAGCACAGCTGTACATCCTGTTTAAAAGATTTTGTGACGAAACGGTAAAGTCAGGTGTGTCAGCACCTTGCAGGAAATTATTGCTCTCCTGGTTATTGAAGGGAACAAAAGATTACAATTATGTTCTCATCATTACAGTTTTTTGAGATTATAGCTCATAGAAATGTACTGCTGAGGAGATGCTCTAAAAACAAATGATTGTCTTTAACAATACCATAGGTTGTGAATCATACCACTGTGCTTGGGAGAATGCCATCTCTTGCCCACAAAGCTGTATAATATCCCACTGAGGGCAAGTAATTATTCAACATTACAAGGATCAGCACTGCACAATAAATACTGTATAATTATGTAGAAATGTTCAATTTTGCATAATTATGTAGGATTTATTTTACCATGTTTCCTTTTATAAAAAGGCAATTAGGTGTTGCTATGCTATTGCTATTTTTTTAAAGATTCAGTTCCATCATTCTGACAGTTTAAAAACTGGCCCAATAGTCTCTCTTCCCGTAAATCCATTCCTTGATTCTTCTATTGTCTAGAATTCTTCTCTCTGCCAACAGATGGTGTCTATAAGAAGATTGGCTATTATGACAGCACCAAGGATAACCTCTCCTGGTATAACAATGACAAGTGGATTGGTAAGAGACTGAAAGATGTTCATTATGAATAGGAGTGTGAAATTTTTTTTGAAATCAAAATATTTTAAGTGTTCTGAGCTTAAAATAAAATAATATTGCTTTGTTCCAAACTCCAAACAAAAGTTAATCATGCAACCAAATTGCCAAGCTCGGAGCTCAAACCAACAGCCTAAAAACTTAAATCATTCTGAGCAATGGCGTTTTGAGTATTTAAGTTATAGGTAAATACTAAAATACTGCTTGAAATTGAAGCTGGTGATTTCGAGTGTTCCAAGATCAAAAACAAAGTTGGACATTCCAACAGTTTTATTCTGAGGCCAGGAATTGCGACAAAATCCTGAAGTTGTTCCAAGTTTTGTCCTGCTGTAACACAGTCAAGTAATCATTTCAACAGAACATCTCAAGAAAGTCAGTGTAAGACATTTTCTTATATGGTAAGAAAGATAACAAATAAGAAATTTTAAAAAAATTGATGCAATTCAGTTTTTTTCCAATTTATCTGAGGATAGGAAATTCTAGAGATTTTAACTAGTGAGTCAGAATCACTAATAATGAAATTGTAGGATGAGGAAATTAACAGACAGATGGATATGAATGAACTGCTGGTGCATATTTGGGCTAAATATGGGATTTAGATTTGAAAAGATGAAATCTAGCAGTCTAGTGATTTCCTTGAGGTCTAAAAATGTTCTCATCTCAGGTTTAGACATCCTGAGAGCATCTATACTGGCTTAGAGTAGATAACGATTCATTTCAAGAACAATTAAGGCAAAGAGTGTACTCTTCACAAAGGACCCACACTATAAATGGTAGGAATGGGGTCAGATGAATGAGAATTTTTAGAGCTTTCCACTTCCTTGTATGCATGTGGGTTAATGACCATTGTTATACAATGAAGTTAGCAAGTACCATTTTATTGTTGAAATGCTGAATTTCATAATTTAGCATTCCGTGTCTGTCAGGAGGTGCATCTTGGGAAATGCTTCGTGCGTGGGTTGAGTCAGGAGGAACTGCTTAGCCTCAGGCAATGCATCTTTCAAGCTAGTCAGGTTACCATATGGAAACATCCCCACACGTGAGTCTTTGTGAATCTTCCTGGTGAAAAAGCCTGAGATATGAATAGGCTCTTGAATTCCTTTCTTCTTCCCATATCTTTCATTGCAGGTGGTGTCCCACCAGCAGATTATACTAAAGTCATCATCACCTTCCGGTACCTTTCCCAGAAGCTCTTCATTTCTGTTTCGGTGCTCTCAAGTTTGGGTATCCTGTTGGCCATCATTTGCTTGGCCTTCAACATCTACAATGGGCATGTCAGGTGGGTGATACTTTTATTTATTTATTAAGTTTATATGCTGCTCATCTCACTGACAAGTGATTCCACTTAAAAAATCCAGTTTCTTTTGCTAAGTGAAAATTTGTAATTCTATAGTTGAAGACATACTTTGCATTCAGAGTCCCTAAGGTTCATTCTCAAAATATCCAGAACATCTGGATTCTGAAACAATGAAAGAACCATTGCCTGTCAGCACAGATCAAGTGTGAGGAACCTGCAGCAGTCTAGATATTGTCAGATTTTAATCCTTATCAGTTCCCCAATCTGATGACTCCCAGTAATGTTGGGATTTCAACTCCCAGAATCCCCTGCCAGCATACCACAAGTTTAGTATTTGAACAACCAAAAGGTAACATGTTAGAGACAACCAAGACAGGGACTTCAAGTCAGAGTAAGGTGGCTTCTTAGATACTTATCTCATGTAATACTGAAGGGCATATTCACCCAAAACGATAAAAAAGATTGAATATTTGTTTATTTCACTTAAGCATGCTGAGGCTATTTCAAGATCCAATTCAATGATTCAAAAGCATAAATTAGAATATTTTTTAAAAATCAAATTGAATCAACAATTGAGTTTGATAGCTTTTAAAACTGGCAACTCAAAATGGATTTTGCCTAGTTCATTTAGCTGAAATACTTTATTATGAATTTGGAAGCAGAGAGCTGGTGACTCGAACCCTTTGTATTCCAGATTCTGCTTGACGGTGTCCTTCTTTTTTTACAGATACATCCAGAACTCTCAGCCATATCTCAATAATATGACAGCTGTGGGCTGTGCACTGGCCCAGGCAGCTGTCTTCCCGCTTGGGTTGGATGGCCTTCACATCAGCAAAGAACTCTTCCCTTTTGTTTGCCAGGTACATCATGGCTGCTGTAAAGCTTTAGAGAACATCCTGGTAGTTTAATAGCTAAACAAAGAGTAGGAAACCTGAGGCCCTTACATGCCATTGAACTACATTTCCCAGCAAACCTAACCAATTTACCTAATGATAAATGATGCTAGGAGCTACAATCCTGTAGTTTCTGGAGAACCACAGTTACCACCAGCCCTGAGTTATACATGTACCTAAGACCAAATTTCAGAATTTTTGTTCAGTGAAGTCCCCACCACTTAGAATAGAATAGAATAACAGAGTTGGAAGGGACCTTGGAGGTCTTCTAGTCCAACCCCCTGCTTAGGCAGGAAACTCCTAGACCAGTGGTAGGCAAACTTGGCTCTTTCACACCCTGTCTTAGGAATTCTGGGGGTTGAAGTCCACAGGGTGTGAAAGAGCCAAGTTTGCCTACCACTGTCCTAGACCATTTCAGACAAATGGTTGTCCAATCTCTTCTTAAAGACTTCTAATTCCATTTCAGAACTGAGAGCTACCATGGAAACCAACGGATACAGTTCAGAACTAGAACAGACACTATCATATCCGTGCCCCCAAAAGTTGAACGAATACCCTAACTTGGGTCTTACTTTGTGTGAAAAAAATGCATTTTAAAGAAGTTCCTAAACATTTAAATGTATTAGTATGCAGTAAAAGTACAAATTCTTCGTACTAGAAAGGAAGAAAGAAAGCACTTTGTGTCAGTGCTAGATTTTGAGGAGAAGGTGTTAGGAAGCCAACTTTTGCTCAACCTGAATTATGTTGGACTGATATTGGACTGGGAATTCATAGTAATTGCATCTCATCCCACATATATATTTGATGTTGTAAACATTTTATTTTAAACACAGGCCTCCAGTCCACAATATAGTAAATAAATAAATCAATAGTGATATTGTTTTAAATCTTTCTGATAACTGTAAATGGGAAAACCATTGAGAACTATATTTCTCTGTCATTAATTGCTCTCTTGATTCGATTTTGTATTCCCCTTGGTGATAAATTCAATAATTCCTATACAGTAACCACTTGTCTGCTGCTTCTCTTCTATAAAATGCTTCTTTTGCTGAGATCCTCAGAGGTGTTTTTGGACACAGTCTTGATTTATATCTATTCCATATTCTCAAAATGACACGTCTAATAAAATGGCTTTTAAGATAAACATTAACTTTATGGTATCAAAATACCATAAATGTACTGCAAAATACAATTTCAGATCTGGTTAACCCAATTCTCTTCTGTCCTTTACATCTTATAACGCTTTATATTTAACTCATAGTTTTTTCCCCTTGCCATACAAATTGAAATATATTTTTTTGCCATTGCTTGAATAGTATATATAAAAAAAAAATAGTACATAAGTTCTTAAAACATCATTCTGGATAAAACATTCATTTTTATCAAATAAGTCCTCCCTAACAGTGACAGTTTTAATTTCTTCCATCTTAACATGACCTTTTAAATTTCATTCCATATTTAAATAATAATTTCAAAATAACATATGATTCATATTCATAATCATAATACCCAAGTATTTTACTTTTTTTCTTAATCTTAAACCAATTTTCTCCATCAGTTCTATTTGATTTTCTATTTTCATATTTTTGTAAACATCTTTGTCTTTTGATTATTAAGTTTAGTTTAGTTTAGTTTTATTAAATTTGTATACCGCCCTACTCCCGAAGGACTCAGGGCGGTGAACAGGCACAGGATAAAATACAGAAATACAAAATTTAAAAACAATTTAAAACCAAATTAAATAATTTGGCCCATGACAATTAAAATCCCAATAAATTTAAAACAAATTAAAATTTCAATTTAAAATTTAAAAGAAAGGGGAGAAAAATTAGGCCAGGCCGGCTTGCTGGAATAAGAGGGTCTTAAGAGCACAGCGGAAGGTGCGCAGATCCGGGATCCTCCGTATCTCCGGGGGAAGCTCGTTCCAGATAGTGGGTGCCCCCACAGAGAAGGCCCTCCCCCTGGGGGCCACCAGTCGACACTGCTTGGCTGATGGCACCCGGAGGAGCCCCTCTCTATGAGACCGTACTGACCGGTGGGAGGCTATTTGGTAGTAGGCGGTCCCGTAAATAACCAGGTCCTAAGCCAGTAGGTTTTAAAACCTACTAGCATACTAAACATATTTAATTTTCCCATTAATGTTTCAACTCCATCCAGTAGAGCTTCCAGAGTTAACACTGGGTCATCTGCAAAAGGATTGATTTATAAATTTACTTTTTTATCTTAATCTGGTTATTCTCTCATGATATCTTATGTCTCTATTCAGTAACTCAAGAATTAAAATAAGAGTGGAGACAGCAGGTATCCTAATATTGAGCCTTTTTGAATCTCACAGAGTTTTATTAGTTATCTGTTAAGAATCATTTGTGCTTTCTATGAAGTATAAATTGATCTTATCTATTTAATAATATTATCTCTAAGAGTCATGTGTTCTAGAACTCTAAATAAGAAAATCCAATTCAAAACGTTGATGCATCTAAGAAGATCAGTGCAGAATTGTTTTTCATTGCATTGCTCCAAATGCGCCAAAATATCCAAAACATTTCTAATACTATTTCATAATTGTCTTTTAGGTAAAAACCCACATTGATCTTCATGAATAAAGTCCTGTAAAATTAAGGCAGAACAAAATCTTATTGGGTACTGATTCTTGAAATATCTTGCACTGTTGATCTCTACTGGGTAGATAATAGAGTAAAGTCTTTGCTAGAGCCCCTGTAGAACTTGTGACACAAAAACAGATGAAAACCTTTGCCACAAACTCCAGTGGAAACTGGCACTTTGTTGGCACAGTTGGCAGCTGGTGGAATTTCTCAAATTTAATTAAAACTGTTCTTTGTAAGACTATTGAATGCTAGTCTCATAATCTTAGTGCTATATAAACCAAGGGTGGGTTCTACTTACCTTTACTACCAGTTCGCAACGGGATTGAGTGCACACTCTCGCTTCGCTCGCGCACGTACCTTGCTTCTGCGCATGCGCAGATCACTTCTGTTGATGTCAGGGTCAGTGGGCGGAGCCTCCCACCGGTTTTACTACCGGTTCTAGAGAACCAGTCCGAATCGGGGGCAACCCATCACTGATATAAACCCAAGGATATTTTCAAATTGTTGTGCGCAAATGTCACAATATCCCACAATTTGGGAAAAAAGTTTAATAGGCAGCTCAGCACATTTTCAATCATAGCATTTCTAACCTGCAATATTGAAATGAAGAAACATAGTTGAATGGGTTGCCGGTAGAAGTGTTATTTTCATACAATTTAAACCTTTACATCATTTATATCATTTAAGCGGCCTCAGTTCTGAAATAACATTATTCTGTTATTTCAGAACTGAGCCCACTTAAATAGTATAAATTGGAAGGGACCTTGGAGGCCTTCTAGTCCAACCCCTTGCTCAAGTAGGAGACCGTATATCATTTCAGGCAGATGGCTGTCCAGTCTGGCACCACAACTTTTGGAGGCAAGCCGTTTAATAAGATTTAATGTAACGTTGTTTAAATGAGAGAGAATTCAGGTGGTTCTCGATTTTTGACCACAATTGAGCCTAACATTTCTGTTGCTAAGCAAGACAGTTGTTAATTTTGTCCCATTTTACGACTTTTCTTGCCACAGCTGTTAAGTGAATCACTGCAGTTGTTAAATTAGTAACATGATTGTTAAATGAATCTGGTGGATTCCCTATTGACTTTGCTTGTCAGACTGTCGCAAAATGTGACCACATGACCCCAGGACACTGCTACCGTCATAAATATGAGTCAGTTGCCAAGCATCTAAATTTTGATCATGTGACCATGGGGACGCTGCAAGGGTTTGAAGTGTGAAAAACGGTCATGTCGCTTTTTTTCCAGTGCCGTCGTAACTTCGAAAGGTCACTAGTTGAAATGTTGTAAGTTGACAACTATCTATAGCGGGGGGGGTCAAACTCAAGGCTCGGGGCCAGATCTGTCCCACGGGGTGCTTAGATCTGGCCCGTGGGCCGCCCTGGAAACAGCAAAGGGCCAGCCTGCGGTGCTTTTGACAGTGAAAACGGAGTTCACGAGGGCTGTGACTGACCCTCCCGAGCTCCATTTTCGCTGGCAGAGGGTTGCAGGAGGCTGTCGCAGCCGAAAAAGAAGCTTGGGAGCCCGTTTTCGCTGGCAGAGCGCTCGGGCCGCTACAGGTGCCCCAACACAAGTGATGTGCCAGCCACGCCCACCCTGGCCACGCCCACCACAGCCCCCCAAGGTCAAACACAACCCTGATGCGGCCCTCAATGAAATCGAGTTTGACACCCCTGATCTATAGTGTTAGAAAATGCATCAACTCTCTGTGGTATAGATATCTCTTGGGAAAGTCCCAGATTCTCTTGGTTGATTAAGAGCTTTGTGGAAGTTCTGACATTCTTTTGTGATGAGATACTTTAAAGGAAGATACTGACTTAATGGATTTTTAGAACTAGAAAAATCTGGTAATAAAGGCTACTGCTTTCTTACTATTCTTTTCCCCCACCCCACTTCCAGGCTCGGCTTTGGCTCCTGGGTTTGGGTTTTAGCCTTGGCTATGGCAGCATGTTCACCAAAATCTGGTGGGTGCACACCGTCTTCACCAAGAAAGAAGAGAAGAAAGAACGACGGAAGGTGAGTGTTTTGTCTTGTTATCACTCTGGGCTGAGTCATTCAAATGAAGCGAGAAATACAGAGAAAAAATTTGGATGTACCATGTATTTCTTTTGAACTCTATTATTTTTGGAAACAATTCAGAATTGGCTTGGGGTCACCCCAAGACAGAATTGGCCTAGATTTGCTCCTAAGTTACAAGGGTGTTCATCGTTTTCTATTCCGCAGGAATTTAATCTTGAAATCATGCCACACCCTTGTTCCACTAAAATAATTGTTGATAGAGATTAGCGTTTCCAGATACTTTATCTTTTATATCTGGTGGGTGTGTCTTTGGGTGAAAGGATTTAACATACAAGTTCATAAATCTTAGCAAAGCCCAGGTCTAAGAGTGTATTTACACCTGAGTTTTTCTACGATTTATGACTGGCTGCAGATTTGGAGGGGAGCACACCATTCTCAGGGTGGGAGGGCTAGTAAATTTGATCTTACAACCCATACTTCAGAAAAGGCATAATTAAGTTCTCAGAGTTCCTTAGCCATGGATACCATGTTTTCTCTCTCTCCGTGTGTGTCCTTAGCCTCTTGTTTAAACACTGCTGAACTTTGCTGTTTTGATTTATTGCTTTACGGTGTTGTATTTTTACATTTATGTTGATAAATTTCCCAAGGAACTGTCACTGCAGGAACAGAACTTAAATTCATAGGCACATTGAAGAGGCTGCCTTATATTACCGGTAAATCAAACCATTGAACCACGCAGCCTGGTATTGTTGTGACTGGGACTAGTTTCTCCAGTCCTCTCTGGATGCAAAACAGGAATTTGCACACAACCTGTTTCCCAGAACATCTTTGTGTTGTCTTATTTCTTAACTTTAAGCCCACTTTTTCCATTAAACTTTTGACACAAGGTCTTGGATTTCCCACACTTTCTCAACTTTCCTCAGTCTGATGCCTTCCAGGTAATATTCATTTCAATTCCCTGGCTTATGAGAGTCTGAAAAACCAACTACATAAATGGCACCAGCTTGGGGAAAAGTTGCTCCCATAATCAAAAAGGAAGCATGTGAAATAGGTGTGTATTGTTTCCATATTACCCAATAATACACGATAAACACATTGGGTAAACAATAATCATTATTGTAATTGACTAGATGGATCCATGGTCTGAAAACTCAGGGCAGCTTGAATTTGTGACTTCCGGGATCCGTGAAATTTCATATATTCTATTCTATCCCTTTGAGTGGGTTCAGCCCCCAGTTCTCTCTCTCCTTTTTCTTCCACAGACTTTGGAACCCTGGAAACTCTATGCCACTGTTGGATTGCTTGTTGGGCTCGATTTTGTCATCTTGGCTATCTGGCAAATAGTTAATCCACTGAAACGCACAACAGAGGTAACATCCTAAGATGGCGTCATTTCAAAGCAAGCTATAGGTTCAAGGATTCCAGGAGACAGGGCCAGATTGTTGAAAAGGCTGTTGAAGTTGTGGGTTTCAAATCCCGGCGCTACCAGTTCATTATCGGGAGCGCGTGAGTGCACACACTTGCTTTGCAAGCGTGCGGCACTTCTGCACATGCACAGAAGGTTCTGCAAATGCACAAAGCATTTTTGATAAAATCTGGGTGGGTGGGCGGAGCCTCCTGCCGCCGTCACTACTGGTTCGCTCGGACCGGGGCGAACTGGTAGCAACCCACCACTGGGCTGTTGGTACCATTAGTACCAAGATACGTGAAACAGGAATTTTAAAAAAATCCATGGAGAGTACAAGACTGCCTTTCTATTATAAGCCCACAAAGTTTTAGTGAGTTAAACAGGCAAAAATTATGTTAGCCTGGACCAGAAGGTCTGTCTTTTCAGCAGTGAAGTATTGCTTTATCAAACATGCTTATATTAAAAGCGTCTTCAAAAGAAGATTCCACATTCCTATTAGTTCAATGAGGGGAACCTTGTGGCCTCCCAGTTACTGTTATTTGTAATATCCCTCTTCACTGGCCCTGCTGTCTGGAGATCCTGTAAGGTGTCGTTCTGGAACCACAGAGAGAATAGAATAGAATAACAGAGTTGGAAGGGACCTTGGAGGTCTTCTAAGAGCCCAACCCCCTGCTTAGGCAGGAAAGAGGACTACTAGTCCCATGTTACTGGAGACGGTTCTCATTCCACTGACCGCTGTGTTGTTGCTTTTCTTTTACAGAAAAGCCAACCGTTGCAATCAAGCTTAACGGCACTAAATTTGAAGCCAGGAAATTGGGAGGGGGGAAATTATTGCTGCCTTAGGCATGGAATAAAGTGAGTGACTTTGGATCAGTCACTTTTTCTCTGCCTTAGGAAGAAGGCAATGACAAATCTCCTCTGAAAGTTTTGGCAAGGAAACTGCATAGATTTGTCCATGCAGTCATCAGGAGTCAGGGATGGCTTGATGGACCATAACTAAAAGCAATGTATTGTAGAAAAGTCTGTCTCTCTTGGATGCCCATCTCTCCTCTATGGCCCAGTTCCCCTGATTCTTCCCTTAAAACATAGCCCCTTAATCTCCCAAACATTTACCGCCTCTCGTTTTTGAGTCTCTCCCACCACCCTTCATATCTGTGCTGGCTGCATTCACATGATATGCTTGCCTTAATCCTGGTTTAATCAATTCGTTCCATTTTTGGAATTGATCCAGCAATACTTAACTGGCCCGGCCACCAGAGACAGTTGTAAGCAGAGGAGAATTTTGTAAACTCACCTTATTGACACTCAACCGCTGAGTCTTGAGTTTTACAAGCTCCTGTTAATTACTGGCCTTTACTGCAGTTGTAGATATCATGTAGGAGATCATGGGGTTGATCCTTCCCTCGGGCTCAGCCTCGTCATCTCCTATATCTCACCTCTTTGGTATGTCCCTGCACTTTCTTCTCCTCTTCCATTATCTCAACCTGTTGAGAAAATTGTTTTTCTCCCTTCTTTGCTCTCCTTTCCGTTCTTGGCATATTTGTCCATATCTTGGTTGAATCGTGATTCCCAGTCTGTGTTGGAATATACAGTCCTCGACTTATGACCACAATTGAGCCCAAAATTTATGTTGCCAAGTGAGACATTTGTTAAGTGAGTATTGCCCCATATTACGCCTTTCCTTGCCACAGTTGTTAAGTGAATCACTGCAGTTGTTAAATTAGTAACACGGTTGTTATGTGAATCTGGCTTCCCCATTGACTTTGCTTGTCAAAAGGTTGCAAAAGGGGATCACATGAAGCCCCGGATACTGCAACCGACATAAATATGAAGCAGTTGCCAAGTGGTCTGAATGTAAATCACATGACCATAGGGATGCTGCAGTGGTCATAAGTCACTTTTTTCAGTGTCATTGTAACTTCGAACGGTCATAAGCAAACTGCTGTAAGTTGAGTTGTATGTAAAGATCTATCCCAGGATCCTTTCCTTCTTTGACTGAATTTAACTTAGGACTTATGGTTCTGGGAAGGGGCTAAAACTTTGGTGTTCCTTCCCCCTGACCTAAAAGTATATCACAAGGGAAGAGGTGCAAATGACAAAATGATCGTTGTGAAATATGGACGCAAGCTCTGTTCTTTTGCACATTCATCGTGATATTGCATGCAGTAAGAGACAGGTGTTTTCAGTGTGATGTCACAACATCCATTTCCTCATGATGATGAAACATTCCTAGGCTGCATAAACAGAGAGATAGAATCAAGATCACATGAAGTGTTAATATCACTTTATAATGCCTTGGTTTAAGGTTTAAGGTTTATTTGGATTTATATACCGCCCTTCTCCCGAAGGACTCAGGGCGGTGAACAGCCAAAGATAAAACACATACAATATAAAGTTTAAAAAATCAATTTAAAACATATTAAACAAATTTGGCCCATACTAATTAAAACACCCCTTTTTTAAAAAGCAAATTAAAATTGGTAAGGCCACACTTGGAATACGGCATTCCAGTTTTGATTGCCACGACGTAAAAAAGATGTGGAGCAGGGGTGAAATGCTCCCAATTCGGACCGGATCACCCAATCTGGTAGTGATGGCAGAGGGCGGTTTGGAGAACCAATAGCAAAAATCTCTGCCCCACCCCCCACCCCCATGCCCAGCTGAGCCACGCGATCATCAGAGGCTTTTTTTTTTACTTTTAAAAGCATTTTTTGTACAACCTCTTCGGCCGAAAAAAATGCTTTTAAAAGTAAAAAAAAAAGCCTCTGATGATCGCGTGGCTCAGCTGGGATCGTCAGAGGCTTTTAAAAGCATTTTTTCTACAACCTCTTTGGCTGAAGAGGTTGTAGAAAAAAATGCTTTTAAAAGCCTCTGACGATCCCAGCTGAGTTGCCTGAGGAACAAACCTCTTCAGGATTGTCTGGGGCGGGGGAGGGGTGTGTGAATCTGCCTGGCGACTTTGGTGAACAAGGCGGGCCCCACGATTCACAGCTGGTCACCCCTCTAGCCGTCCAGCAGGCAGTTCAGGGCAGACAAGGTCGCGATGACTTCACTCCCCAGCAATGTGAGGAGCCACTGCCTAAGCCCTCTCCATGCCCAGGAGCCAAGCCGAGCTGAATGGAACGGGAGGCACTTTAGGGGCTCCCGTTCGGCTTGGCTTGGCTCCTGGGCTCAGAGAGGGCTTAGGCGGCGGCGGCGGCTCCTCACATTGCTGGGGAGTGAAGTCATTGCGACCATTGTCTGCCCTGAGCTGCCCACTGGGCAGCCAGAGGGGTGACCAGCCACAAACTGTGGGGCCTGCCTTGTTCGCCGAAGCTGCCGGGCAGATTTCCCCCCCATACTGTCCCGAAGAGGTTTGTTCCTCAGGCTGTGCCCCAACCCAAATCCCCGCTGCCTGGAACTGCCTGAAAATGTCCAAAGGGTGGAGGCCGGTGGGTGGGTGGGGCTACATTTGGACTATAAGACACACCCAGATTTTCACCCCCTTTTTGGGGGTAAAAAGGTGCGTCTTGTCCTCCAAAAAATACGGTAAGTCCAACCCACCTTGAATTCCGTTGACTCTTATTTACCGCCTCTTTGCTTTGACAGCTAGTAATAAATATTCTTGTAGAGAGTTTAAGCATGCACTAAACTTTTATATTCATCCCAACTGCCTGGACTACTGATTTTCCTTGCTTGATATTTACATTGTCAACTGCCCAGATAGTGCTATAAAGTATTATGGGGCAATATGTAAGCCTAAATGCTATTGCTATTGTTAAATTACCATTTCACCCTCTTCCACGCCCTTCTCTAGAAAAGAGAATATCAGGATTGAACTGTGAAGTCCTGGTGCTTTCCAAGCTTGGTTGTTTTCTTGCAGATGTTTTATTATCCAGCTATGTAACGTCATCAGTGCTAGAAGGGAGTGGGGTTTGCTCTCTTTTCATATACAGTAGCTTGTCCTGCCAGTGTTGCTGAGGGTGATTTTCTCCTTGGTGGTTTCTTGACTAGGGTATTCCATTATATATAGGCTTCTTTATAGGCTTCTTTATACTGTATCTGTTTGAGACAGGGATAGGTAGGTAGGTAGGTAGGTAGGTAGGTAGGTAGGTAGATAGGTAGATGATAAATAGATGATAGATAGATAGATAGATAGATAGATAGATAGATAGATAGATAGATAGATGATAGGTAGGTAAGTAGGTAGGTAGGTAGGTAGGTAGATGATAGATAGATGATAGATAGATAGATAGATAGATAGATAGATAGATAGATAGATAGATGATAGGTAGGTAAGTAGGTAGGTAGGTAGGTAGATGATAGATAGATGATAGATAGATAGAAAGATAGAGCTAGAGATATAGAGATATATATAATCATCTTGATCCTTATAGTGCATCCTTAAGAAATAGTTTATTTTTTATTTTTTTTTATTTTAATTTAATTTATATGCCGCCCTTCTCCAGAGACTCAGGGCAGCTTACAGTGCGTTAAGCAATAGCCTTCGTACTTTTGTATATTTTATACAAAGTCAGCTTATTGCCTCCACAAACTGGGTCCTCAATTTACCTACCTTAGAAAGGATGGAAGGCTGAGTCAACCTTGAGCCTGGGGAGATTCGAACTTCCAGTAATTGCAGGCAGCTGGTGTTAAATTACAGTGCTTTTTTAGTCTGCAGAGCTATCCAGGCTCCTAGTTAACAGTGTACCTTGCCTTATTCAGTTTATTATGTGCTTTGTCTCTTCTGCTTCCAATGTCTTCATCCTGACATGTCTTCATCCATTCCACTAAGGAATTTACCAAAGAGGAGCCTAAAAGTGACATTGACGTGCTGATCCTACCCAAGCTGGAGCATTGCAGTTCCGAAAAAATGAACACTTGGCTGGGTGAGCCTCTCCGGGAAAAGAAGGGTGTTTGTCCCAAGTCCACTTCCGCTCATCCCAAGGTTTCGGTGTCCTTTCCTTTCCTTGGCTAGCCCTGCAACCCTGCCCAGTCTTGCCTTAGTTCAGAACTGGACAACTCGGTCACTGTCCTGCATTCTGGACTGAATCTTACATGTCCTGAATATTTTTGGGGTTCTAGTCTACTGCCCAATCTCCCCCCCCCAGGAGTTCCTTCTGTACACGTGTATTTTACCAGTCCAAAATGGACTGTCATAGGAAATTGGGGAGGAAATGCTGGAGGGCTGAAAACCATGTAGGTGATAAGGCTGGAGACACAGACTGGGATTGAGCAGGATCCTGGAGACAAGAGTCAGCCAGGTGGCTCTGCCAAGAATACTGGGCATGAATTGCCTGCCATTTGGTGCCCTCTCTCTTTGTTACATTTGGTTTGTACTCAATGATCATTGCTGGTTTTTATTTTTATTTTTTTTACACTGTTTGGAAGCTGATTAGACAAGCCTTCCTCCATCTGGTACATTGGCTGCCCAGTGACCAGCAATTAGGCTACCTGGAAATTTGGGGAGATTTAATCCTTGGAGGAAAAGGGTGGCTGGTTTAAAGTCCTGTTAAAATCTGTGTTTTTAAAAATTTCTTTTTGATTCTTTTTGATTCTTTTTGTTATTATGTGTTGCTTTTTTCTTGCAAACGTCCTTGAATGTTTCATAAAAGAAGTGAGCTACCTAACTATCTAAAGAGTGAGAGAGTGAAGGGGGGTGGGGTGGAGGGCAGAATCTACTGCCAACCTTCCTAAGGTTGTTCTACATCCAGACTCCCATTGGAACCTCTTCCCCTTCCACCACCTTCACACTTCTCCCTCCCCACAGGTATCTTCTATGGCTTCAAGGGACTGCTGCTACTTTTAGGCATCTTCCTGGCCTATGAGACAAAGGGAGTCTCCACAGAGAAGATCAATGACCACCGAGCTGTGGGCATGGCAATCTATAATGTGGCTGTAAGTGGTTTGTTTCCAATGATTGGCAATCATCTCTGCCAATTGACCTTCTGAGTGCAGCAGTGAAGTTGAGAGTACAAGTAATTAGAAGAGTGTTCAGTTTCTCCTCCGTCTAAAGGGAAGGAAGAAGGTTTGGGCCAACATTTCTGCCTTAGCAGGGCTCAGAATGGGGATTGGGCCACTTCTAATTTGTCGTGCAGTTGTCTTGTTTTGGGCTACTTTGCCTCACACTGGGGGTTGCATGTTAGATCTCTTTTTGTAAAGCGGAAGGAAGATGATCTTCACATATCTGCAAGCTCTGTTGCCAAGGTAACAAGACATAGAATATTTTTTTAAAGTCCAGGATGTCTAGATAATGTTGGGAAGTGGAAGATTCACTGAACTATAAGAATACTTTAAAAACAGAATGGAACGGAATGGAATACTTTATTTGGCCAAGTGTGATTAGACACACATGGAATTTGTCTCCAGTGTACAAGCTCTCAGTGTACATGCAAAACAACAACAACAAATAATAATAATAATAATAATAATAATAATAACAACAACAACAACAACAACAACAACAACAATAATAAGAGAAAGTAGTAAAAAAAGATGAGAAGGATAATAATGATAATACAGCCATACTACAAGGGTAAATTTACTTGATTTAGTATATTCACCAAATTTATATTTAGAATTTAGGATTCTAAATCTATATATATAAAAGCGAAAACCACTCACGCCGTAATCACAAAATCTCCAGAACCGTAAAGCCTACAAACTTGAAATTTGCCACGTATGTTCCTCTTGGCTTCTAGGTGCTCACTAAGAAAGGATTTTTCAAAATGACAATCAGAGCATTAGTATTTCCTATATTATTATAACATGCTCTGATGCTAATTAGTTAGATGTTCTACTCCCCCTCTCAACCTGAAAATAACTGGAGAGAATGGGATAACATAGGACAAGCTTCATGGAGAGAAGGGGCTAGAAAGCCTGAAGGAGAGAAGGGGATAGGATAGATGTTTCTGTGGGGCAAGGCTGAGGGAGAGAAGGGGAGAGGAGAAGCCAATCATAACTATTCATTAATTTTCAAGATGTAAGTGTCCATTTATCAAGCCCGATCACATAGTGGGTTTTGTTTTTTTTTTTGCTTTAATTTATATGCCGCCCTTCTCCGGAGACTCAGGGCGGCTTACAATGCATTAAGCAATAGCCTTCATACTTTTGTATATTTATACAAAGTCAGCTTATTGCCCCCACAATCTGGGTCCTCATTTCACCTACCTTTGAAAGGATGGAAGGCTGAGTCAACCTTGAGCCTGGTGAGATTTGAACTTGCAGTAATTGCAAGCAGCAGATGTTAATAACAGTGCTTTAGTCCACTGTACTACAGGCTCTTCCTTCTTTTGTTGCGAAGCATGGGGATCCAGCTAGTTTACAGTATATTTAAAAGGAGTAGGAGATACAATCAGACTTGGACAATTCTGTTATTATAGCCAATCTCAATAAAAGTAGATAAAACCTTCCTGTAGATTTCCTGGTGTGGTCTACCCACTGGGGTTGACACTTTGGGAGAGGAACTTCTGAACATCTGGCTGCAGCTCAGACAGGAAGTTTTGCTTCCCAGTGTTTAGAGTTGCAGTGATAACCATCTGCTTTCAGGAAGCCAACCTGTCCTGTTGGATGATATTAAGGATATTATCTCTCCTTGGCCATAGGGGCCGGGTGAGCCTTAAAGGCTAGAAGCAAATTTCCTGACAGTTCCTACAACGGCTAGAGAATTCTGAGAGTTGAAGTCCACACGCCTTATGTTTGTCAAGGTTGTAAAATCCTGCTGTAGGACTTCCTGGGTGTGCTTTCTGGTATAAGCTAACAGCCTGGAGCTTCTCCCTCTTGTAGGTGCTGTGTCTTATCACAGCCCCCGTGACCATGATCCTCAGCAGTCAACAGGATGCTGCCTTTGCCTTCGCCTCCCTTGCCATTGTCTTCTCCTCTTACATCACACTGGTTGTGCTGTTTGTGCCCAAGGTAAGTACTTCCCCTCTGACACCGTTTAAGTCATTCTCTAGCTCAGGGCTGGACAATTAATTTTCCCAAGGGGCCACCTGAGACTGGGACTATTATGGAGGTCCAAACCAAAAGGGCTGTGAAGGTGCATAGGTATGCATGCATGCATGATGTAAATTGGAAAAAAAAATACGTAAAGGTTCCCCTTGCACATATGTGCTAGTCGTTCCTGACTCTAGGGGGCGATGCTCATCTCCATTTCAAAGCCGAAGAGCCAGCACTGTCCGAAGACGTAACACTGTTACTTTCCCACCAAAAGTGGTCCCTATTTTTCTACTTGCATTTTTTACGTGCTTTCGAACTGCTAGGTTGGCAGAAGCTGGGACAAGTAACGGGAGCTCGCCCCAATATGCGGCACTAGGGATTCGAACCGCTGGACTGCCAACCTTTCGATCGAGAAGCTCAGCGTCTTAGCCGCTGAGCCACCGCATCCCTTTTGGAAAAAAAAAACAGTCACTTTCAAAATAAAAGCAATGCAGTTGTATTGCATGCATGGCGTACACTATTACATTCGATTTTTAATTTTCGATTGATTTCATGTGAGCTGGACAGAGACAGCCAAAGAGCCAAATATGGATCAGGGGCTGTAAAATGCCCAGATCTGCTCTAGCCCATCCCAGACAATGGCCTTCTCAGGAAGGGAGCTGAAAAAGTAAAGGAAGCACACCTGGTCTTCCTGTTCTGGCTATCTTGCGCAGCCCTTTCCTAGCCATGAATTGCAGAAGTGTGGTTCTTGTTTCAGATGAGGCGCCTTATCACCCGTGGAGAATGGCAATCCGAGCAGCAGGACACCATGAAAACTGGCTCCTCCACCAACAACAACGAGGAGGAGAAATCACGGATGCTGGAGAAGGAGAACCGTGAACTGGAGAAGATCATTGCCGAGGTGGGGGCCATGTGTGACTTGGCAGGGGGCAGTCAGGGAGGGATGTTTGGCCCTTCCTTGCATTTCCATTATATTTTCTGCACAAGCTTCAGAGGTGGGTTTCAGCAGGTTCTGACCAGTTCTGGAGAACCGGTAGCGGAAATTTTGAGTAGTTTGGAGAACCGGTAGTAAAAATTTTTGACTAGCACCGCCCCCATCTATTCTCTGCCTTTCAACTCCCAGCTGATTGGGAAGAAATGGGGATTTTGCACTATCCTTCCCTGGATTGGGGAGGGAATGGAGATTTTGCAGTATCCTTCCCCTGCCACGCCCACCAAGCCATGCCATGCCACACCCGCCATGCCACACCCACCAAGCCACACCCACAGAACCAGTAGTAAAACTTTTTGAAACCCACCACTGAAAAGCTTGTAATGCACAGTAGGGACTTTCTTGGATCCAGAGGGAGAAAACGTGGGGCAGAGAACAAAGCCATGATGGGAGATGGCATGGGATTTCTTTCTACCTGACTTTGGGGCAGTTTCTTTCCTCAAAATTGTGGGAAACGCCATTGTGAATGTTTCCAGTGATCATTGATGGAGAATGCCAACCTTGGAGGTGCAAATCGGCCACCTGTAAAGACTAAGAATGTGGCACAACACTGCTTACTATTCATGAGCACCTTCCACACTCTTCTTAGAATATACTATTTTAGAAGTCTACAGAACTGAGAGTATAAAACAGTAGGAGAACTGAGCTCCCTTTTGATTGCTGGGCAGCCTCCTTGGAAGTGAGTTTTAGGTTTTGGGGTGGTCCTTTTGTGTGGGGAGGATTGCAGCTGCCTCCTCCTCCTAGTATCTAAAGGACCAAGTTGAGAGCAGATCCTGGAGAAAAATCTATTATGTGGTCATTTAGAGTCAACACCAACTTGATGGCACATGATCAAGTCCTCCTGTGCCAACTTCCATCCCTTCCACCAGGATGCTGGGGGTCTTGACCCGTTGCTTCATAGACTCCTCCCTTCCTCCTTCCCGGGGATGGGTTTCAAAAATTTTAGCAAGGGTTTCTCTGCCCGGTTGCTGAGTGGGCGTGGCCATGTTGGGCATGGCCTAGTCAGCCTCCTGCACCATGGTGGGGGGGGAGGGGCGTTTTTGCCCTCCCCAGGCTCAGGAGGCTTTCCTTGAACCTCCAGGAGGGTGCAAATGGCCTCCCCAGGCTCCGGAGGACTTCTGGAGGCTGGAAACAGGCCCATTTCTGGCCTTTCTGAACTTCCAGTAGACCCATTTTTCAGCCTCCCCGAGCCTCCACGCACACCCTGCACTTACCTGCATCCAAAATGGGCTGCATGGGGACTCCTGGGAAGGGAGGGGAGGGGAGGGGTGGACAGGGCCAGCCAGGAGTGGGATTTGGGGGTTCTCCAAACTGCACAGAATCTTAGCTAGAGGTTCTTACAAACCGCCAGCAACCCACCCCTGCTCCTTCCTCCCCGACAGAAAGAAGAGCGTGTCTCAGAGCTCCAGCAACAGCTGAAAGAGCGGCAGCAACTGCGTTCCCGGCGGCGCTCCTCCAACTGTGCAGCTGACAACCATTTCAACAACTCGGCTTCAGCTTCAGCAGCCACTGGCCCCAACCTTTACCAGCCCAGCTTGCCTCTCGTCCGCTGCCTGGTGGCTGAGCAGGCTGACAAGCTGGGACGCAACAACTGTGATGGGAGCCGTGTCCACCTGCTCTACAAGTGAAGGACCTTACAGACATCTGGAGAAAGGGAGAGTGGAGCTTTGTTTGGGTAGCTGGGGGAATGGGCATCTGATGGGTGGGGACTCTGTACAGCTGGCTGGGAAGGGGCTTTCCCCCCCCCCCAAAAAAAAGAAAGGAAAAGGAATCATAATCCCTAGTCTTTGTAAAATATCTTTGTGTCTGTCCATCTGCTACCCCTGGAGCCTGGAATCCAAGTGGAAAATCTGGAGATTTATTTTAAAAGTAGGGAATCCCAAGGATACCCACATCTACACTTCCCACCCCCACTTCCACATCTCACCACTCTTCAAGTGTCACTACTCGGGAAGGGAGCAGCTGGAAATATGGTTGTTGTAAACTCAAACTCTCAGTCTGCATGCCTTGGATGCTTGCAGGAATACGAGCGAGAAGAAATTCAGACTGAAAGGAGCACTGAAAACTGATGTAGTTTTTGCTCCTCTGTAAACTTACCTAGAGACAGATACCAGTAGATACAGATACCAGTAGATACAGCATTCAGGGACACCAATTTTGTATACAGTTGAGTTGTGATGTGGCAGTTGTATTGCGTTACTGATAGTCATACCATAATTCACAAGGGTCTTCTTTACAACAACGAGGACATTTTTTCCCGTTTTCGCTGCAACCTGATCGTTTGCAAAAGGGTCTATTTATTGCAAGCCGGTCTGTAGCACAGTTTTCCTGCAGCAGACAATTGAGTCTTCTAAGCATTTTGGCATGAAAAAAAAATCTGTTTCATGTAACCCCAAAGAGTTGCCTACCGTTGGACTGGAATGCATTATGTACGTTCGTTATCAAAAGCACTTAACTTAAGTTTCCCAATCTGATTCTGGCTGCCAATACAAGCAACCGCACAAAGGCGCAACCTGGCTGGCTCTGACGATAGCCATCATTCCTGTACAATCATGGGACAGAGCGGAGTCCCAGGTGGGCCACATCTATGTAAAGGTGAAGAGTGATGCAATGATGGAGGTGAAGGTTTAAAGTCAAAGGGAAAAATTGTAAAGGTGAAGGTGGAGCCCTTATTCAGAGGTATAGGCTATTGCTAGGGACAGGAGAGGGAACCTATCAGGTGACTTCCTTGTCCAGATGGTAATTAATTAACCACGAGATACACCTTGTAGCAGAGTTCTTAAGAAAGCAAGCACTGTTCCTTGGATATGAGGGGATGGGATGGGCATTGCCTGATGTGAGAAGGTTAGCTTGGAGTCGTTTCTACAAATGTTGCAGTTCTCACTCAGCAACGCCTGCCCCTGCTTGGAAGTGTGTCCTCCTTTTGACACTGGGCCATGGAGAATTTCTAGACCATATTTAATTGCCGTTATTGCCTTCATTTTAGTTCACCTAAACAAGGAATGTAGGGTGCTGGAGCTACAGTGAAGTCAAGGATTGGCTAGGTTGCTGATGAACATTAGGGAACTGGGCCCAACGGTCTGACGAATGTATGCACCTCTGCATGCAGAATGCACACACGTGTGCCAGGTCCTCCCCATGCTTTTCCCATTTGGAGCACTTTATTATCCCAGCAGATATAGGAAAGTGAATGGGTGCTGCCTAGGATGGTGAGGGGAGCCCAGATGCCTGCCAGACTTTTCCACCAGTATACAGATGTTCTTTAGTAAAATTATACCATATGAAATACATGTCTGTGTGTCATCTGTGGACAGTATGAATGTCTTCAATTTTGTGGTTTTGTTCTACATCCAGTGACATGAGCCCTACACAAAGTAACACGGAATGGAGCAAAGGGAATTCTCTTTCATGAAAGTGTTTTATTATTTTATTTATTATTATTATCATTATTCATATTTCTATGCCGCCCACTCTCCGAGGACTCTGGGCAGCTTACACCAAAGACAGTATACTAAATAGCATATTGCCCCCAACAATCTGGGTCCTCATTTTACCCACCTCGGAAGGATGGAAGGCTGAGTCAACCTTGAGCCGGTGAGATTTGATCCACTGATCTGCTGAACTAGCAGTCAGCTGAAGTAGCTGCAGTACTGCACCCTAACCACTGCGCCACATTTTTGGTGCCATATATGTTTCCCCCATAACGTATAGGTACAACCTGTTCATTCTCTTACACAGGTACTCCTTGACTTACAACCATTTGTTTAGTGACCATTTGAAGTTGCAACAGCACTGGAAAAGTGACTTTTGACCATTTTTCACACTTTTGACTGTTGGCAATGTCCCAGGGACATGCGATCCCCTTTTGCGACTTTTTGACAAGCAAAGTCAACGGGGAAGCCAAATTCACTTAACAACCATGTTACTAACTACAGTGATTTTACTTAACTGTGGCAAATGAGGCAAAATTCAAAATTCACTTAACTGTCTTGGCTTAGCAATGGAAATTTTGGGCCTCTATTGTGGTGTCAGGACACACTTGACTGCATGTATAGGAAATCAACGCATGTTACTCCAGAGCATCTCAATCTAGCAACCTAGCACCATCTAAATGTTTTGGTTTATAAACTTGCACCAGCTTTGACTGTTAACCGTACTTATTGGGAATGAGGGAAGGGCAAGCTGTTTGGCCCTGAAGTAAGTTTCACTGAGTTCACTAGGCTCCTCTTATAAATCAGTTCATAAGAAAGTAGAGAGAGAGAAAAAACCCTTCTAGTGGGCTTTTAAAGTTGATTAAAAAAACATAGCCAGTTAATGCCAACTGTAATTGGCTGCTTCCGCAGGCTTGTAAAAACAATGTGCTTGAGAAAGCAGGTATACTTGGGCTGTTTCCAAACTGTTCTTACTACTTTAAAAGAAAAGCTGTTCAGTGCCACTAATACCTGACTGGGAGGGTGTGTTGTATGTGTGTTTTGGAAAGCTTTGTTGGTGCAGCAGAGCCAAGGAAGCTAAGGAGTGTGGCTAGACTAGTCTGAAAAGCCTCTTTTAAAATACAGCCTTAATCTTTGCCGATGAATGAACAGATGAATTAGCCCAGTAGCCCTAAGGCGAAGGAGATCATTTATCTCATAATGCCCAGCTCCTGGAGTTAAAACAGCTATGGAAAATGGCATAATAGTAAAGAGATTGATGGAGGTCATATGAGCAGCACTGGCCAGCAAGCTTGCTCTGTTGCTGCCAAAACTGTGCCAGGACTGTTCATCAGCATAGTTAGAAATTATACAAAGAATTAGTCCATTCTTTTATATACTGCAGATATAGATCTCTAGAGATTCAACGTAAAATTTAACTGACATTAGACAATTATTTTAACTCCTTAGATAGAGGGCAACCAGAAAAATAGATTAGAAACTACCAGGAGCTAATATTACCTCAATTTCCTGCTTATCCAAAATGAGCAGCTTCTTCCCCATTAAAGAAAGGACTCTTAGAAGGTCCCATTTGTAGTGGTTGAGGTATTTTTTTAATTAGATTTTTGTCCCATTATTGTTAAATAACTCAAGGCAGCAATATTCCTTGCTCCTATTTTCCCCCCAAACAACAACCCTGTGAGATGGGTTAGGCTAAGAGAGAGTGACTGGCCCAAAGTCACCCAGTCGGTTTTCAGGCCCAAGGGAGGACTAGAACTCATAACCTCCTGATTTCTAGGCTGGCACTTTAATCACTAGGCCAAATTGGCTCTCAATACAGATTTATATACAAGATTTCGAGGTACAGGGTAATTGGGTCTTCCTCCATAACAACATTCTGGGTCCTATCCTCTAAGGCAGGGGTGTCAAACTCAAGGCCCGTGGGCTGGATCTGGCCCGCTGGGTGCTTAGATCCGGCCCGCCCTGGAAACAATGAAGGACTGGTCCATGGTGCCTCTGTCAGCAAAAACGGAGCTTGGGAGGGCCACACACGGCCCTCCTAGGCTCCATTTTCGGCCGCAACGGCCTTCTGCAACCTTCTGCCAGCGAAAACAGAGCTGCAGAGGGTTGCAGGAGGCCATTACAGCCTAAAACGGAGCTCAGGAGCCCATTTTCTCTGGCAGAGCGCTCGGGCCACCACAGGCGTCCCCCAACACAAGTGATGTCAAACTGGCCATGCTCACCCTGGCCACACCCATCCCGGCCCCCCGAGGTCAAACACAACCCCGATGCGGTCCTCAATGAAATCGAGTTTGACACCCCTGCTCTAAGGCATTGTTTTGCATTTGCCCGTGTATGCATGAATCAGCATTTTAATAAATGCAGTCAAGTATATATATACACACACACACACAAATAGCTAAATAGCCTCCACAAGCAGACCGAGAGCCTAGCTTGCTAATTTTGGTGTTCTCTACTGCAGTGTTTTCTCAACCTTGATAATTTTAAAGTTATCAAGGTTGGATCGGTGTGTGGATTTCAATTCCCCGAGTTTTGAAATTAGAAGTTCACAGATTTTAAAGCCTTTTAAGATTACAAAACACTGCTGTATTATGTATATCTTGCATCTATTTGTGACCTTAGAAGTTATAATGATTAGATTGCTGAAAAGAATAATTTGCTTGAGGCACACGGCAAAGGAAAAATAAAAAGCTACCTAAGGAAGATACCCATATAGATCTCTCAATTGCAATGATCCATTAATCAAGATACAAATGCCAATAATTTGGTTGAACTTCAGGTGTCAGGCCCAGGTGATGAATGATTGGAGATGAGTTTGCTCAGTTCATAGCCAACCATAAAGAGAAAAAAAATACATGTTATGAACCCAGAATAAGTTCCCAAGACATGCTTAAGAAATCTGTGAAAGTCTTTTAATGGTTATTTGTGATTGCAGACAAAACATTTAAGAAGATTAAACTTCTTGGGGCAATGGGCATAGAGTTCTAGGCTTTTGGACTTCAGTTCTAAATTTCCATATCACAAGTTTCAAGTTCAAAGCAGCTGGCCAATATTTTTACAAATAAGCATCCCCCAATAGTACAGATTTCCTATACAGGATGGTGAAACGGCTTTGGGGCATATCCAAGAATGAGGTGACCCTGCTACAGAAGTGGCCAACAACAACAGAAACAAAAACAAAGAGTAATTTCTAAGGCACAAAACCTGAAGAGTGCAGAATTTTACTGGCATTCTTCCTTGCCTAACCAATCCGTCCTCTTGTGTTTCAGAGTAATTTGACCTGCATTAATTGCCCGTAACTGCTTCTCACTTTATCTGCTGATCTGTGCATTTTCTGCTGCTATTAAACCACAGACACAAAGCCAGATGGTTTTTCCCCCCAGCCAATTAATAACCACAATCCACTAAAAAAAAATACAACTCTGAGCTGGAGATAAAATCTCCAAGCTTCTACCACAGGCTGCCTTTGTGCAGGTCTGTTCCACCCCCATCTCTCCTTCCTAAATCCCAGTCTTGGGCCTTTATGGACTCACAGCAAGTATCTCAGCGCAGGTAAAGGCCACTCGCTTCACTACATGTTTGATGTTAGGAAAACCTTGGCATTTTGGATTCCTGCTTTCCATGCAACTATTCAGGCCACAGAAGAGGAGAGAAAAACGAAGTAGCAAAACAAGCAATAAGCTGGAAGTGATACCCCCACAATCCTTCATTAAGCTGTTGTACTTTCACAAGACTTGACATCTATATTCATGCTGACCAGAACTCCAGAGCAGCATCAACCATTAATCTCACCTTGGTATCTTTGGCAAGGTGCCCATGATTGAACCCCACACTGTGGATTAGTCTGCCAAGCTGCTCCTGTGAGTAATGTAGCCTGGGCCCAGGAGGAGAGGATAGATAGCAAAAAAGAAACACCAAGAACAGTGAAAGTGCAGCTCCCTTTGCCAAAGAAACCTCAATCCCTGGAAGTGATCATGTGCCAGAGCCATTTATGAAACAGATCCACTGAGGAGATTCCCCCAGCTGTTCAGGAAAAAAGGCCAATGGAAACATCCTCATTTGCTTCTTCCCAAGCACAGTTTCTAAGAGTTTTACCCCATCATATTCTGTCCTGTAGTAAATTTCTGATTGGAGAAAAGAGTTTCAAGCTGGCAGTGGCTTGGGCACCTGAAATGTTGTTCCCCTCATCTGGAGTGATAAGTCTCCAGCCTGGCACCATCTGACATCTGACTACAACATCCTGGAGGGGTTGGAAATAATGAACTATCATGTCTGAAGGGCACCAGGATAAGGAAGGTTGGCAATATTTTAACAGCATGGTGTGTCTCTGCCAAGGTACCAATTAAGGTGGATTAATGTCTCCCTTCCACCAAGAAGTTATAACTTGCTCTGTTTTTCCACCAGCCTGTTCCTGTGGGCAATAAAACAGCAAAGGGGAAACTCATCTAAAGATGATCCGCAGGTTGGTGGCTGCGAGAGAAAGTGCCAGTAGAAGTCCAAAGAGTGATTCACCAATAAAGTGCTGGTGGTGCCACAGCCTCCAGAGATGAAAAGGATTAGCAGACAAGAGTTAAGCTTTATTTTCCCATTCATCCTACGCAGGCAACTGGAGGCGGCCAGGGTGTTTCTGGAGAATCTGAAACTACCAGCAGCACAATCATAACAAGTGGATGCAGGAAGGGCAGGAAGCCCATCACTTAGCGTTAGGTTGGGGAAGGACTTATTGGATTAGAGTGGTTTCCCCCAAGGCCTAAGCTGTGATTCCCTTTGTGAAATCCTCCCACTGAAATGTACATAGAAGGCATCATGAAGATGTAGATGCCACAGACTATCAAGGCGATAGTGACGAGCAATGCGACCGACAGAGCGGCATAGAATGGCCAACCCGATACGGCCAGTCTTCGGGCTGATCCTGGGGGTGGAGGCCTCCCGACATCAACACTCAAACTGACAGTGTTGAGCAGAGGTCCCGGCTTCGATCCAACTTGAGGCCCGCTTTTATTCCCCGCTGGCAAGTAGAGCAAACCCCGCCGACGATCAAAGCGCACTGAGCCAGGGGGCACCGGCATTGCGGTGAGCTGCTCCAGCAAGTCACGGCGGGTGGGAAGCCCCGGCAGGCCCTTGCGGGGAGGCAAGACAGTGGGTGCCCGGCAGATGGGGCAGGTGATGGCATTGACGTCTTCTGAGGAGACATTGATGCGGGCCAGGCACTCCAGGCAGAAGATGTGACTGCAGCTCAGCTCCTTTGGCAGTTTAAAGAGCTGGTCATAAGGGGTGAAGCAGATAACGCAGTCCAAAGGGCTGGGCTCAGCACTGGCCGCTTCTTCCTTGTCATTCACGGCTTCTTCCTTGGAATCCGAACGTGGGACTGAGGATTCAGGTTGGAAACCGACATTGTGGTGCGCCATGGTGTCACTGGCAGGCCCAAACCCTGAAAGACCAAAAGCTGAAGGACTCAGGTGTCATGCTTCAATAGTCCACTCTTCCATTCGACAAACTTCAGAGGAATTGGCCGGGAAATGAGTTGACAATTCTGAGAACAACAAAAAGAGGACAAAAGGTCAGCACTGATGATAACATGCTCCCAAACCACAATGTACCAGGAGCAGGGACACCTTTTGTCAAGTAGATTCAAAGGGAGGTACTCCAGTTTGCCTGCAATACCAAGATAAGATACTAAAACAGGAGAAGAATTGCAAATCACAGCCGCTTTCAAACAGCACAGCCCCGTCCAGTGGAAGACATGGGTGTTTTTTTCCTTTTTCTTTTGTACATGCAGCTTTTGTGATAGATGTTATGTTTCTTGCCACGAAGGCTTTGAATTCATAATGCTTGGTTAACGCCCAGACTTAATCACCAAAGGCTCTGTCTACAAAATGACAGGTGAAATGGATCAAAAGCCTTCTGCTGACTTTTTAATTGCAGCAAAGGTTTATCCTCAGCATCTCAACTACTATACTTCAGATCTTTATTAATATGTGTGCTTCAAGTCAGTCTTGATTCTAATGACCATCTGAACAAGTTCATACTCTTTTCTTGATAATATTTTTGAAAGTTGTTTGCCATTGCTCTCATTTAGGACAGAGAGAGAGAGAGAGAGAGAAACCCCAAATCAGGGGTCTCCCACCTTGGCAACTTTAAGACTTGTGGACTTCAACTCCCAGAGTTCCTCAGCCAGCTTTGCTGAAGTCCACAAGTCTTAAAGTTGCCAAGGTGGGAGACCCCTGCCCCAAATCAACAGCTGGCTTCATGTCCAAGATTAGACTAGAACTCATGGTCTCTTTGTTTCTAGCCCAGTGCCCTTAATTACTACACCAAATTGGCTCTCTTTGTTATCATAGTCCAAAGACACTTTGCTGACCCTGATCTTAAATGCCAGCTATACCTGCTTTTCTCATCCCACTTCTCCTCATGGTAGAAGCTGCTGGCTAGGGAATTCTGGGAATTGAAGTCCACACACCTTAAAAGTTGCTGAGATTGAGAAATACTGATCTCCATCCTTAGCAGTTCTCCTAATGTTATCCAAGTCTTTCTTTTTCCTAGCCCTAAACCTTTCATTGCTTTTGTGGCCTCATCCTTTGAAGAAGATCTAAAGCAGGGGTGTCAAACTCGATTTCACTGAGGGCCGCATCAGGATTGTGTTTGACCTCATGGGGCCAGGGTGGGCATAGCCAGCTCGACGTCACTCGTTTTCGGCCACAATGGCCTCCTGCAGCCTTCTGCCAGCAAAAACGGAGCCCAAGGGGTGCATATGAGCTCCATTTTCACTGTCAGAGAGCTGCAGGAGGTCGTTGTGGCCTTTTTGAACTCCATTTTAGCTGGCAAAGGCCCCACAGACCAGTCCTTTGCTGTTTCCAGGACGGCCCCTCAGGCCAGATCTAAGCCCCTGCGGGCCAGATTCAGCCCGCGGGCCTTGAGTTTGACACCCCTGATCTAAAGGATTTAGAAAATGATCTAAATTAAGAAAGTATACTTTGTGGCATCTCCAGTGGAAAAGAATAAGGGAAACCCGAATACAGGTGATTAGAGAAACTGCTCCATGAATTATCTTTCATTCAGCAACTAACTTCTCAACTGTGTGACAAATGTGGTATAACTGAGAAATAAGGGACATTTCAATGAAATTGTATGAGTTGATATTTACAGCAGTCAGGTTCTCAAATCACACATACGCATCTTGATTTGATTTGATTTGATTATATTTTTATATCGCCCTTCTCCCGAACGACTCAGGGCGGTGAACAGCCATAATAAAACAATATACAAGACAAATTTAAAAACCATATTAAAATAATTCAATTTTTGACCGAATTTAAAATTCCCATTCTACAACCCTTATAAAACCATGTTAAAAACCCATATTTAAAACCCGATTAAAATTATTGTCCCATCAGACTGGCTTGCTGGAATAACAGGGTCTTCAGCGCACAATGGAAGGCACGGAGGTCGGGGATCCTTCGTATATCTGGGGGCAATTCGTTCCATAGGGCAGGAGCCCCCACAGAGAAGGCTCTCCCCCTGGGAGTCGTCAGTCGACATTGTTTGGCCGACGGCACCCTGAGGAGGCCCTCTCTGTGGGAGCGTATTGGTCGGTGGGAGGCAGTCAGTGGCAGCAGGCAGTCCTGTAAATATCCAGGTCCTAAGCCATGAAGCGCTCTAAAGGTAGTAACCAACACCTTGAAACGCACCCAGAAGACCACCGGGAGCCAGTGCAGCTCGCGCAAGAGAGGTGTTACATGGGAGTGACGAGTTGCCCCCATTATCACTCGTGCAGCCTCATTCTGGACCAGTTGGAGCCTCCGGGTGCTTCTCAAGGGGAGCCCCATGTAGAGAGCATTGCAATAGTCCAGAAGGGAAATGACAAGAGCATGGGTGACTGTGCGCAAGGCGTCCCAATCCAGAAAGGGGAATCTTAAGAGGAAAGCACAACTTGCTTGTATCTTCTGGATTACTTTTGGAGAGAGGCTGCAAGGTCAAAAGGCAATGTAGAGAGATCTTTATCTGCATTGGATGAGGAGGAAAAAAAATCCTCCATGAAAAAGTTTCCTCAGCAATGCAAAATAGTCTTCACTGGTGCTAAATGTAAAGTGGGAGGTTATGGGTTGCGCAGCCGTACAACATCCAGGGATGTGAGAGAGAGACAGACAAAATGCCCACTCACAGATTCAGTTCCAAGACAACCTGGAGAACATGCGGGCTGTAAAAAAAAAAAAATGTCTGCAAGTCATTCTAGTCAATGGTCAACCATCTGCATATATGTAGCAACAAAAGAGGAATGACAACAAGGCGATAAGAATGCATGGGAAATACGATTGTTGGACTCTGTATCCTCTCAGTTTAGATTTCATTTGGGAAAGCTAATTTTATTGCTTGCAGAGGGATGTTTCTGGTATAACTTGGCATGAATGGGGACTGAGTATGGAGACATTCTCCAATGGTATCATTATCTTGCGCAAGCAAAAATGCCTGGTCCCACCTTAGTATTGTAGGAAGGAATATCCTTCTGGGTTCTGCTCCAAGTGGGGAAAAAGACATTGGAAACATGGAGACCGCTTGGAAAGATGGTTTAAGGGTGGACAGGATCACATGGCTTGAGTTCCTGAACAGAAAAAGGGTAGATACAATGAGTTTTCGGGTTTTATGCTCTCTCTGGCTTTGAACTTCCTGGGGCCCAGAAAGAGTATCCTGATTGGTTGTCAGACTTCCAGGGGGTGCAGGTCTTAGCTAGCCTTGCTGGCTGATGTAATCTTCAGGTGCCATGTGGTGGGTTTCTGTTGCTAGATGGGTCCCATTGTCTTGCAGATGAGGTCCATTGACAAAGATTAAGATTCTGCCTCTGGCCCATTAACAAAAGGATGGGGGCAGGAAGGTGGGAGCTGCTTTGTCTTTAAAAACATGCTTCTCCATTTCTCATACAGGGAAACATAATATTCTGCCTTTTTAATAATTCCTAAAATATTTCATTCTTCCAGGAGAGGGGTGGGTGCTAACTTCCTACAGTATAACACAGGGGCAGCAAAGCCATTATTAGTCTAGTGCACGGGTGTCAAACTCACGGTGTCACATTGCCGTCATGTGATGTATCACGACGGTTTTCCCCTTCGCGGAACTGGGCTGGGTGTGGCCTGCGCATGACGCATCCGGCCCGTGGGCCACCAGGCTCTAGTAGTTAAGGCACCAGGCTAGAAACCAGGAGACTGTGAGTTCTAGTCCCAAGTTAAGTATGAAAGCTGGCTGGGAGACTTCAGGCCAGTTACTCTCTCTCAGCCCAACTGACTTCACAGGGTTGTTGTTGTGGAGAAAATAAGAGGAAGGGGGAGTATTAGTTATCTTCATCATTCTAATTATTTATTATAATAATAAATTATTTATAATAATAATAAATGTGAGATATAAATAAATGACCATCCCAATCCCTCGGATATGTCTGGCAAGACCTCTTGCTTGGCAACAACATGAACAATGCTGGAATTATTCCATGTTGATTTAGGGTGGGACATGAATAAAAAGGAATGGGCTTGGCCTTCAAAAATACCCCCCTTTAAAAGAAAATAGGGATATAGGTCAAGTACCCTACCTTTCCCAATAGCTCCGCTACTCCACTATTATGTTAAACAACAAAAATGTGTGTTACGCTCTCAAAACGATAGTCCATCTCTGAGATGAACACGTTTATTTCAGTAACGTTTAATGTTTAATCCTGAATGATGAGGAATATTTGAGAGGACTGGCTATTTTAAGAGAAAGTTAAGGAGAAAATGAGATGGAGAGCTCCAGTAAATTAGAAAATAAAGTAAAAGAAAATAACAAAGGGGAGAAATTAGAGCTAGGCTTAAATAACCTTTCCAAATTTCTCCATTCGATCTGTAGGGTGAAGTAGATGCTTTTTCTGTATTTCTCAAGGTCAGGGTTCCTTTTTTTCCCTCACAAAGGTCTAATGTGGTTGCTAAGAGTCAACAACAATTTGATGGTAGGTAAACAATCAACCCAGCCTACTTCTTAATGGTAAAAAGGCCAAAGGAAGACATTTCCTCCTGAAATCTTTCCTCAAGGCTGAACTAAAGCAAGGAAGGCTGCAGGACAGATACAGGTAGTCCTCAATGTACAATCACAATTGAGCCCAAAATTTTGCTTGTTAAGTGAGACATTTGTTAATTGAGTTTTGCCCCATTTTACGACCTTTCTTGCCACGGTTGTTAAGTGAATCACTGAGGTTGTTAAGTTAGTGACACGGTTGTTAAAGTGAATCTGGCTGCCTCATTTGATGACTTTGCTCATCAGAAGATTGCAAAAAGTGATCACACGACCTTGGGACACAGCAATGGTCATAAGTATGAACCAGTTGCCAAGCATCTGAATTTTGATCACAGGATCATGGGGATGCTACAAAGGTAAGTGTGAAAAATGGTCATAAGTCACTTTTTTCAGTGCCATTGTAACTTTGAATGGTCACTAAAGGAACTGTTGTAAGTCAAGGACTACTGTTCTGGCAAAGTTAGACACAGCCTTTGGCCCCATTGTGATAAAATAAAAAGAGCACCCCAATTCTGCAAAAGGCTCTTGTTACTTTTATTGCCCACCATGAGTGGGCACCATCTCACATCTAAAATGTTTTTTGCCCAACCCGGAGATACATTTGCACAGGCGAGTTCTGAGAACTTTTATAAATCAATAATTTGGTTACGTGAATATTACAGAGCTATATCATGCAGAATGAATTCAAATATATCCTTGTGGTCACAGAACTCAATAATGGGCAAAACCTTTTTGGTAGCACAGAAAAGGAAGAAGAGCCCAATCCATTCCTGATCATTTCTCTTTTAAAACAATTTTTAAAACCAATTCTTTTCCCTCCAGTTGAAGGACAACTGGGAGAAAAATCTGCAGGCGTTTCACTATCTGACATTGGTAGAAATAATACTGAAGAGGCATCTGACTAAACATTAGGAGAACTATCCTGATAATTACAGCAATTAGAGAGGAATCTAACAGGCTTAAGAGCTGCTATGTTTCTTTCCCAGGAAAGGAAGAAACTTAAAAACTGCATTTTGCATTATAGGTGCTATACTAAGCTGTGGGTTGGACTAAATGATCTCCAAGATATATATTTTGGCTCAATAACAGCCTACAACTATTTTCTTCCTGCAATTATTATCCACAAACAATAATCAAACCAATCACAATATAATTTTTTCTTCTAATTATGATCAACGAACGCCTCACCCAACAAATGAGCTAAGATGAAGGATTACCTAAGGCCACCCTTTGGATCCAATGTGGGAATCAGACTTCAACTTTCTGCCAGCCAAATTCGCTCCCACCTCCCAGACGGAGGAGGAGGAGGAGGAGGAGGAGGAGGAGGAGGAGGAGGAGGAGGAGGAGGAGGAGGAGGAGGAGGAGATACTGTTGCTCAGTTAGTACAGCATACACCTTATGTGCCAGATGTTCCAGGTTCCGGCTGTGGCATTTCCCATTAAAAAGATCAGGGAGCAGGGTTTGATGAATAGAATAGAATAGAATAGAATAGAATAGAATAGAATAGAATAGAATAGAATAGAATAGAATAGAATAGAATAGAATAGAATAGAATAGAATAGAATAGAATAGAATAGAATAGGAATTTTTATTGGCCAAGTGTGATTGGACACACAAGGAATTTGCCTTGGTGCATACGCTCTCAGTGTACATAAAATAAAAGATACGTTCATCAAGAATCATAAGGTACAACACTATCATTATTTGTAATGATAGTCATTGGTTACAAATAAGCAATCAGGAAACAATATCAATATAAATTGTAAGGATACCAGCAACAAGGTTACAGTCAGGGTGGATAAAAATCAATGATTTTTTTTAAAAAATCAAAAAAATCAGATTTTTTTTATTTAAATCGGATTTTTTTGATTTAAATCGGATTTTTTTGATTTTTATCAAATTTATTTTAATAAAAAACTTTTGGGGTACAAATCTATCGTAAGATAGTTTTCTATTTAAGATACATAAATAATTTAGTTTATTCAGCATGAAATGGAGCTTAGTTATGTAGCATGAGGCTGTACATTCTGCAACACTGGGACTATCGGTGAGTCAACAGCGGGGTCAAAGGAGTAGCAGAGATGACAGTTGCTCTTTAAAAATTATGATTTAAATCGAGTTGATTTAAATCAAGTCTTTTTACTAGTGATTTAAATCATGATTTAAATCATGATTTAAATCAACTCGATTTAAATCAAATCCACCCTGGTTACAGTCATACAGTCATAAGTGGAAGGAGATGGGTGGTGGGAACGATGAGAAGATTAATAGTAGTGCAGACTTAGTGAATAGTTTGACAGTGTGGAGGGAGTTATTTGAGACACTGTCAGAAGAGAAGCAGTAACAAGGACGGAGAAATAGGGCTGCTCCCCATGTTAGGAAATGCAAAAGTGATGTTGGGGGTCAAGTCTGACAGTTGACCATAGTAGCCCTTTGCTCCTCTGTAAACATTTCTTCAGTAGGCAGCAGATTGATAGAACTGTGCAAGGCATGCTGGGCAGCGTCAAATTGCAGCCAGTTTGACTATAAGGCTGTGAAGGTGTGGTAGGGTTTTACATTGACAATTTTTGATGTTATAAACCAGTGGTCCCCAACCTTTTTATCGCCGCGGCCCGCTGAGCGCGTGCAGGGGTGGGGGCACGGCCCAGGAGCTTTTGCGCACGGCCCAGTGCGCAAAAGCGGCCAGGGGACATGAACGCTGCAGCGCAAAGGCTCCTGGGCCGTGCGCTGCAGCGTTCATGTCCCCCGGCCGCTGCGCGGCCCGGTGCCAGGTACTCCACGGCCCGGCACCGGTCCGCGGACCGGGGGTTGGGGACCACTGTTATAAACCACCTGGAATCACCGTGTATGAGTTTAATAAATAAATTTGCGAGTATCGATCGATTTTTTTCAGACATAAATAGAAGAACAAGGAAGGCCATCCAATCTGGGCTGCAAAAAGGGCATCGAGGAGATTGTCCCTGCCATCGTCAAGCAGCAGTCTGGATTTTGGCAGTCCAGATCTTATCACTTTAGGACGGAGGGATATGTAGCCTCAACAAAAGAGGTAGTTAATAAATAATAAAGAAACCAACTGTCCCACAACCTGAATCCATTATTTTCCGTAATTCAATTGTGGGCTTTCAGCGGTTGCAGAAATCCAATTCTCAGCCAGAACCTCCAGCAACACAAGGTACTGCAGACAGAGGCTGTAAGTGTCGGGCAGCAACATCTGGAGGACTGTAGGTTCTTCACCTTTGCTTTAATGGAATTTCCCTTTATCCACCAGCTTTGCAAACATTCAAACATGGAACATGTGAAACTGCCTGATTCTAAGTGCCCACTGGCAGAAGTTTTTCAGGTTTCAGACAGGAGTCCTTCCCAGCCCTACCACAGTAGAGAATAGTATTTTCTATGGGGAATATAGACCTTCCCCAAGCAGCTTGATCAAACCAGGGCAGCCTCAAAAAGTCTGGGCACGTTGAAAGTATTGGTCAATAACCCATTGGCATGCAAGAGCACTGACCGTCTTGACAGCTCATCATCTTATTTCAAAGGTTACGGAGAAGGTCAGCTGTCTGGGTAGACAGGCACACAGGCATCTGCACTTCAGTCAAGAGGGAACCCCTGGGACAGCTGGAGCATCTGTCAAGTGAAGGCTGGGGGGAAGGCAAAGACAGCAATGCAAGTTCAACCAGGAATTCTCCACAGGCTTGGCAACCTGAAATTTACAGTCCCTGGTCTGCTTGGTCTTTGCAGATCACTGAGTTTGGTTCTCCCGACAGCTGCTACCTGGAGCTTTCTTGAAAGGCTTCCAAAGAATAATTTTTCTTCTGCACTGGTTTTTCGACAGGGGCAAATACATGCCAGGGGAAGCAGGACAAACAAGGCATTACCATAGAGCTCTCGCGGGCATTACTTAAGGGTGAGGGTGGAAGATTTAAGCCAAAAATAAGCTCGTCTCTGTCTCTTGAACTCTTTTTTAAAACTAGCACCTGAAGCAACCCAGTCTCTGGACACAGGCGAGTCAAAAACACAGAACGCTTAATTTAATAATTTATTGTCATTGTACATATATACACAGTATACCCATACAATGAAATTCACATAACGCCCAGAGACCAAGGGTGCTCTTAAGGTGACTGCTTCCTACTGCAGGGATTTCTTAAGAGTCCAAATTCCCAAGCAGGTTACCTTATTTTTTAGATCCTGCTTCCAGATCCAGTACAATACTGTTTGGCTGTGGTTCTCAATCTTTTCTTCAGCACAGATCTTCCTTTACTTTGTAGCCAAAGACAATGGCCATGGACCATCAAAGACTTAACTCAAGATTTAAACCATAACATTTCTTCAAGCCTTCGCAGACCTCCCTACGACGACATCAGGGTCCGCAGAGCACAGACTGAGAACCATTGCCGTATGGAACGTATGAAAAAGTGTAGGTGACAAAGAGTGCCTCTGAGCGTAAATAGTGCGCAGGAATCTTGCAGCACTGAAAAGCTATGCAGACCTCCTATAACCAACGCGGGATTTGCTAGACGATGGGGGTTTCCAAATAACCTGAGCTCCAATGCATCTAATTTGAGGAATGTTACCTCTCCTGAGTCTTAGCCGATGGCGGCACCTGCTTGACCTTGGCTAGGGTTGTCTGGTTAGTTTTGCCTGGATCCCCGGAGGAGAAATTTCCCCGGAATCCCTAAAATGTAGGCTAGACTAGAAAGTTGAAAACCACCCCCAAAGCAAATACAGGTAAATCTCTTTTATTCTCCTGTTGAAAAAAACCACACAGCCAAGTCCAAGACACCCGTAGGTATTGAGCTTGACTTTACGGTATCAAGTACTGAACGAAAAAGCAACCACTTCCTCACCCTCCAAGGCCTGGATAAGGCCAATTCCAACTTTTCAGTTAGGTAACAGAAATTCTCTTCCAAAGCTTTCCCTGCACACATGAGGACTAGAAACATGTTCCTCGGACACACTTTTGCTTGATATTCCACCAATATGCTAAGCAGCCGTTGGAAATCTGGCATATCCAAATCACGCATGGCACTTACTCATGGTGTAAAGCAAATGCAAAGCACGGAAGGAGCGGAGAAGCCTTGTAAGAGCATCATTCGCAGCCGGTCCCCCTCGTTTGTGGGTCGAATAAAACTTTCCACGATAGGAACGTTTTCCCCAGAGATATTTGGCCCTGGCTTCCATATGGAGCTCCTTTCGGCTCCCCTAATGAGAAAGCCCGCTGGTCCCACCGCGGCCACCCTTGACCCAAGGCCGCTGCGGGGCCGGAGCTTCCCTTCTCGCCTAGCGCACCGGCCAAGTCTTACCAGTTGGGAGACGCGGGCGGGCCTTCCTCGCCTTCCTGCGCGGCAGCTGCTCTGCTCTCGCTCTCTTTGCGCTCCCGGCTTTTTCTGCCGCGCCTCCGCAGCTGCGTGCCGGCCCCGGCCGCCGTTTGCTCTTGGCCACTCCCTGCCACTGGAATCTGCCCCCTGGAGAGAGCGTATTCCTCGGGCACACCCCGTGTCAGGGCTCCACCTGCTCTGGGGAGCGGCGGGGGTGACCGAGCCGGTACCGCCGCATTCTCTCCCGGAGGAGGGATTAGCCGGCGCGTAATCCTCCGTCAAAGTGGCCCGCGTAAAGTGGCTGAACCTCATCCCCGGCCAAGTGCGGGTTTATGGCCCCTTTCTCTCCCCTGAGGCTCTCCGGGTTCCTCTGCCTAGGAAATCGCCCTCCTTGCAAGGGGGGGGGCTCACCGCAAATCTATAGCAGCGTCTCTTCCATCAGACGGACGTAAGTGGGTTTCTTTCGCGCCTTCAGGCGTTTTGAGGGGGGGTGGACTCGACCTGCGGGATAACTTATTCCGGAAGATGGTTTGCCCTCTGCCCTTCCGATGGGTTTGCAAATTCCATTCATGGTTGTAGAAGCCTCCGGGGGCCGCTTGGCTTTACCCAGAGAGCGCCGAACTCCGACGTGTTAGAAATCTTCCACTCCTAACAAACAGACCCTCTAGGAGAACCGCCTTAAATTTCCCGAGTCTGCTGGCGGAATTTTTCCAGCCCCCTCAGCTGAGGACAGAAGCCCCTAGTATCTACTTAACGGATCCATTGCACCCACCTTCCTCTGTCTGGTGTAAACAACACACTTACCCGTGATTCACCTAATCGCGATTTACTTAATCAAATCGGGTTTGGGGTTTTTAACACACCAACCACAAATTAGTTACTAAACCACTTGTTCATATGCCACATTTCCTTCAGGTCTTGAATTGCTTCTTAATTTGTCTGAGACTCTGAACCATAATCTAATCCAATGGGTTGCATTCACACCGCATCCTAAAGCCAGAAAGCTAACCCAGTTTAGCATGTGTTGTGAATTACGGCAGAGAGTAACAAGGCAGTGAAACTGACAAATTAGTAATCAAATGTTTGGTTAGGTAGAAGGTAGTGGTGCAGCTGGAAATCTCCTAGGGCAGTGGTTCTCAACCTTCCTAATGGTGCAACCCTTTAATACAGTTCCTCATGTGGTGACCCCCAACCATAAAATTATTCCTAAAACCATTGAAAATATGTGTTTTCCAATGGTCTTAGGCGACCCCTGTGAAAGGGTCATTCGACCCCCAAAGGGGTCGCGACCCACAGGTTGAGAACCACTGTCCTAGGGTAACTCAGACAATAGCTGTGTTTGCACTACATGCTTTCCGTGTTTAACCACGTTTACTTAATCAGCCCAATTTTCAGGGTTTTCATGACAAACTGAGCTACAAACTACATGTGAGTGTAGAATACAGTTGGGCCAAAGGAGCATAAAGTGAAGACAGACTTAGAAGGCGGGTTTGCCTCAGAGGTGGGTTCTACTTACCTTTACTACCAGTTGGCAACGGGATCGCATGCACAGATCGCTGATGATGACATCCGGGACGGTGGGCGGGGCCTCCCGCCGGTTTTACTACAGGTTCTTGTGAACCTGTCCAAACCAAGGGCAAACCACCACTGGTTTGCCTGCAAAAATCACCAACTTGAAATACAGAGAGATTAGTATATAGACCAGGGGTGTCAAATTCATGGCCCACGGGCCAGATGTGTCACGTGCTGCCCATGCCCACGCCTGGTTAAGCGAAGGGGAGAAAAGTCAAGATACATCACATGACGACACTGACGACGCAAGTTTGACATCCCTGGTATAGATATAGATGAGATAGATAGATAGATAGATAGATAGATAGATAGATAGATAGATAGATAGATAGATATGCAAATAGCATATGAGCAGACCCTACAAAATGACAAAACCAGTAATCATAAATAGCCAAATAGTTCTTCATTTATTACATAGTTTAAAAAGGTACAGGTTCCCCTCGCACATATGTGCTAGACGTTTCCGACTCTAGGGGGGAGTGCTCATCTCTTTTTCAAAGCTGAAGAGCCAGCGCTGTCCGAAGATGTCTCCGTGGTCATGTGGCTGGCATGACTAAATGCCAAAGGCGCACGGAACGCTGTTACCTTCCCACCAAAGGTGGTCCTTATTTTTCTACTTGCATTTTTTACGTGCTTTCGAACTGCTAGGTTGGCAGAAGCTGGGACAAGTAACGGGAGCTCACCCCGTTATGCAGCACTAGGGATTCAAGCCGCTGAACTGCCGACCTTTCGATCGATAAGCTCAGCGTCTTAGCCATTGAGCCACCGCGTCCCTATTACATAGTTTAATACACTGAAAATACATTTTATTACAGCCACTAAGAGAGTTTAAAAAGTCTAAGAATTTGTCATTACCCAAAAGCTTTGTAATTAGTATCATCCAGAGTTAAATTTATTTCTTTATTAAACAACTAGGTAGAATTGAATTTTGTTTCTGGAAGTAAGGAGACTAAAGACCTTTTTTTGTCAAATTACTCCAGTCTCTAAGATGACTGGTGGGGAAAGAATGCATGAAGGTTGTCTTCTCCCTGTGCTCATTTTTCAAAATATCACACAATAAAGCCATTTTCATAAGAACCTGGAACAAGACCCATGGGATTTCACAGATGTTCCTTACAGTTACAGGTAGTCCTCAATTTACAGCCTTTCATTTAGTGACCATTTGAAGTTACCACGGCACTGAAAAAAGTGATTTACGACCATGTTTCACACAAGCATTGCAGCATCCCCCGGGTTACACGATCAAAATACGAACGCTTGGCAACTGGCTCATATTTATGATGGTTACAGTGTCCCGGGATCAAGTGGTCACCTTTTGCGGCCTTCTGATAAGCAAAGTCAAAGGGGAAGCTAGACTCATTTTACAACGATGTTACTAACTTAACAACTGCAGTGGTTCACTTAACAGCTGCGGCAAGAAAGGTTGTAAAATGGGGCAAAAGTCACTTAATTCACAATTGTCTCACTTAGCAACAGAAACTTGGGGCTCAGTGTGGTTGTAAGATGAGGCCTACCTGTACAGCCTGGTCATAGTGATAGAAGATATAATCTTTTAGAGGATCTGCACAGCCTCTAAATCAGGGGTGTCAAGCTTGACTTCTTTGAGGGCCGCATCAGAGTTGTCTTTGACCGGGGGGGGGTGGTGGCCAGGGGGCGTGGCCAGCTCGACATCACTGGCGCCTGTGGTAGCCCAAGCACTCTGCCAGTGAAAATGGAGCTCACATGCAGCCAGGGTGGATTTGATTTAAATCGAGTTGATTTAAATCACAATTTAAATCATGATTTAAATCACTAGTAAAAAGCTTTGATTTAAATCAACTCGATTTAAATCATAATTTTTAAAGAGCAACTGTCATCTCTGCTACTCCTTTGACCCACTGTTGACTCACCGATAGTCCCAGTGTTGCAGAATATACAACCTCATGCTACATAACTAAACTCCATTTCATGCTGAGTAAACTAAATTATTTATGTATCTTAAATAGAAAACTATCTTACGATAGATTTTTACCCCAAGTTTTTTATTAAAATAAATTGGATAAAAATCAAAAAAATCCGATTTAAATTTTAAAAAATCTGATTTTTTTGATTGTTTAAAAAAAAAATCATTGATTTTTATCCACCCTGCATGCAGCCCTCCCGAGCTCCGTTTTCACTGGCAAAGGGTTGTAGGAGGCCATCACAACCAATAACAGAGCTGGGGAGGGCTGTGTGCGGCCCTCTCGAGCTCCATTTTCACTGGCAGAGGCACCGCGGGCTGGTCCTTCGCTGTTTCTAGGGCAGCCTGCAGATCCAGCCCGCCGGCCTCGAATTTGACCCCCCTGCTCTAAATGAATGGACTGCAACTCCCACCATTGCAACCCAGAGAGGCTGAGGCTGAGGGGAATTTTAATCCTGCTCTATCTGAGTCTTTCAAGCTGAAGAAAGCCACTTTAGATCCCTCTATACAGGTGCATTTACAACCAAATCATTTGTGTGTCTGGAAGCAGACGTGTCTTTTGCAGCTGTCTTTGAAGGGGGGTTCTTAACATTATTTTTCTTTTAATACACAAACTTCTGCAGTGCTTCTTACACAAGGAAATGCCTCAATCTGTAGAAAACATTCCTTTATTTTGCATCACATGGTCTCCCACCTCCAAACCCAGTCAGTACTTAAGTTCCTGTGTGTTTGTTTTTATGAGAAATGAGTATTCATAGGAATGGCCCTGAGGTGCCTCTAGGTTACAGCCATTATGTGTGCGAAAGGTGAATCAAACCAACATTTCCAGCAACAGCAACATCAAAAACAGTTCAAGACGAGAGGTTAAAATCCCAGCGTGATCTCTGTTCAAGTTTGACTTCTCTAACCAGATTACACCAGGAAGCCAAACCAGAATGTCCTTTGCCAGAGCTGAACTCAGAGGAAATGTTTGGCAGCGGGAAAGATCTGTGAAATTAACCAGGTTTCTTTCTGTTCAAGAAGACTCAACTGATCCACCACCCCAAGAATACTAACTAGAGAAAAATGCCAAATAAGAGATTGGGAGAGCAACCTAGACTTATGTAAAGCAGAAAGGTTCGCCATCACGGTCCTAGTCCCCCTCCCCAAAACATTCCTTTCTCCCTAGATTAGGGGTCAGCAACCTGCGGCTCTGGAGCCGCATGTGGCTCTTCCACCCCTCTGCTGCAGCTCCCTGTCACTCAAAATATGCATCACAACCGCCAATTTGCGACACCCACTGGCATGCTATTTATTGAGCTTTTCAACCCCTGGTAGGCCAACCATGGATAAATCCAAGAAAAGAAAAGTTTCTGAAGAAAACAGAACATTTAATTCAACCACATATGCTAGTTTTGTGGCCACTCAAGAAATAGTCAGGCACAGGAAGGGTTATGTGGCTCCCGGTGTTTTCTTTTCTGTGGGAAATGGGTCCAAATAGCTCTTTGAGAGTTTAAGGTTGGAGACCCCTGACCTAGACCTAAGGGATAACTAAGTCCTGTTTTTCAGGCCAGAAACAAATCATTTTCCTGTTGCTTCCAATACTAGGCCTTCACTACAACCAGCCACAATGATTAAAAAAGAGTGCCATCTACTGGTTCACCTTTTCACGAGAAATCAAGCAAGCCTACAGATCTGAGAATTGTTGAGCAGCAGCTCCCAGGCCTGAGACATCCCACCACGTGTAGAAGTTACCTTAGGAACATGGACAAAGGAATGGTATAAGCTGGCTGTGATAATACTAACTGAAGATGTAACACAGCTGCAGGGCACCAGATCAGTGGTGAAATCTGAACCGGTTTACTACACTGGCTGCATGCACAGTGCGCACCATGCACCAAATGCGAGGTGCGCGTGCGCAATGCACGCCAAAAGGAGGCATGCGGTAAATAGAACAGCTGTGGCGTGCAATCTTTTTTTTTTTATTTTTAAAAGTATTGCTTTTAAAAGTAAAAAAAAAAAAAGCCTATGATGAATGCATTGCTCAGCTGTGATCGTCAGAGTCTTTTTTTTTAACCTTTTAAAAATATTTTTTCTACAACCTCTTCGGCCAAAGAGGTTGTAAAAAAAATGCTTTTAAATGGCTCTGACGATCCCAGCTGAGTTGCCTGATCGTCAGAGGCTTTTTTTTCCTTTTAAAAGCATTTTTTTTGCAGCCGAAGAGGTTATAGAAAAAATGCTTTTAAAAGTAATTTTTAAAAAAAGCCTCTGATGATTGCGGGGCTCAGCTGGGCATGGGTGAGGGGAGGGGCAGGGATTTTTGCTACCGATTCTCCGAACCACCCGCCACCATCGCTACCAGATCAGGCGATCCAGTCCGAACCGGGAGCATTTCACCCCTGCACCAGATGAGAAGTTTTCTTTTTTTAAACGAGACCTCCAGTATCCAGCCCTTGTACAGTGACCCCACTGCTATAAAGTATTTTTACAATTTTTTATTCTTTCTTTTAACATGTTTTTCAGCATCTGGGCTCACAGCTGTTGTTATGAGCCCCATATTCAAGGACACATCTCAGATCTGCAGGAGTGGCTAGGCATGGGGGAGCATTTCTCTTAGGGAAACCTTTGTGAGAAATAGTTTTCAAAACGCCTTACAGGTAGTCCTCGACTTATAACAGTTCATTTAATGATGGTTCGAAGTTACAACAGCACTGAAAAAAGTGACTTATGACCATTTTTCACACTTGAGACCACTGCAGCATCCCCATGATCATGGGATCAAAATTCAGAGCTTCGCAACTGACTCTTACTGATGACGGGTTGCAGTATCCTGGGGGTCAGATAATCCCCCTTTGTAACCTTCTGACAAGCAAAGCCAGGATTCACTTGACCGCCGTGTTACTAACTTAACCTTTGCAGTGATTCACTTAACAACTGTGGCAAGAAAAGCTGTAAAATGGGGCAAAACTCACTGAACAAATTTCTCACTTAACAACATAAATTTTGGGCTCAATCGGGTGAAATCCAGCAGGTTCTGGAAATTTTGAGTAGTTCAGAGAACCGGCAAATACCACCTCTGGCTGGCCCCAGAGTAGGGTGGGAATGGAGATTTTGCAATATCCTTCCCCTGCCGCGCCCACCAAACCACGCCCACAGAACCGGTAGGGAAAAATTTTGGATTTCACCCCTGGGCTCAATAGTGATCATAAGTTGAGGACTACCTGTATTCTGTTAAGTGGTCAGCTAAAGAAAATTCCTAGACCGGAATGGGATCTTCAGTGTCCTACCTTTGGCTGCGCCTCCTCCTCCTCCAGGCTTCCTCCTCCGCCCATTTACCTCTAGCTTTCCTCCTCGGCTGGCCCTCCCCTAGCCATTCGCCCTGGCCAATGGGCCTCCGCAACTCTGCCGCACATCCTTCGGCCCAGCTCATTTGCTGAAACACTGTTCGTCCCGGGCCTTTGGCCGCACAGGGCAGTTAGCCACCAGCCAATCAGGTGGCAGACAGAAGCCATGGTTCTTCTGGCTGCCAGCATGCCATTGCATGCTGAAAGATTTTAGATTTCCAATATTTTGTAAAAAAAAAAGAAAACAAACCTAGGCACAATTAGCAGTTATTAAGCAGTTCCTACTGTAGAGCAGTCCTCGACTTACCACCATTCATCTAGTGACTGAAGTTACAGCGGCATTGAAAAAAAGTGACCTAGGATTCACTGTGCAGCATTCCCCCCAGTCGCATGATTAAAATTTGGGTGCTTGGCAACAGGCATGTATTTATGAAGGTTGCAGCATCCTGGGGTCTTGTGATCGCCATTGGCGACCTTCCCAGCTGGCTTCCAACAATCAAAGTCAATGGGAGAAGCCAGATTCTCTTAACTATCACATGATTTGTTTAACAACGGTGGCAAAAAAGATAATAAAATCAGGCATGACTTACCTAACAATCACCTGGTTTATCAACGGTAATTCTGGTGCCAGTCATGGTTCTAAGTTGAGGACTTCCTGTCGAACGCATTGAGAAGAGGTTGGCCTACGTTCTTCTGGTTCCCAAGAAGAGAATTCATTTCCACTTAAATAACACAGAAGCACAATTTCAGCAAACCTTTGGTGAGCTATTCTAGTCAAGTTATGACATTTATAGATCAGCTGAAATTTGCAAGAGTTTAAAAGGACTGCATACAGCAGGAGTATCCATGGAGATGGGAGTTAGGAAAAACGAAGAAAAAAAAGTCAAGATGGGGACTGTGACTGCAATTGAATCCTCATCTCTTATTTTCGTGCATCACACATTTAATGCATGTAAAATGTGGGGCATCCCTTACGCCATTTGGCTGCCATGTTGACTTAGGCTAACTTTATTGTCATTTTAAAAGTACACTAATCGGCATACATTAAAATAAAATTTCGTTGCATACAGCTCTCAAAGGGTCACCACCCCCAATATACACTACATAAATATGACAAATAAATAAATAAATATGCATATACCCACCTACCCACATACATTGTATGACGCAGAGAAACAACAGTCTAGTTCGGATGTATACAAACACATGGCGAGAAAAATGAATCTTGCAAGTTTACCAGACAGATGGCACAGGGCAGGGCTGTCAAACTCCCGGCCCGCAGGCCAGATGCGTCACGCTCTGGCCACGTCCATACCTAGTTTAGTGAAGGGAGGAAAAAGTCCCTATACGTTACGTGATGCCGCCGTGAGTTTGACACCCTTGGCATAAAATGGAACAAAGCTGCTACAGAATCTGGTAGTCCTGCTAGAAATCCTTTGAAACCTCCTCTTTTTTGACCTCTACAGCAAGAGTTTCAGCAAGTTCTAACCAGTTCTGGAAAACCGGTAACGGAAACTTTGAGTAGTTTGGAGAACCGGTAGTAAAAATTCTGACTGGCCCCGCCCCCATCTATTCTCTGCCTCCCAAGTCCCAGCTGATCGGGAGGAAATGGGGATTTTGCAGTATCCTTCCCCTGCCACGCCCACCAAGCCACACCTACCAAGCCACGCCCACAGAACTGGTAGTAAAAAAATTTGAAACCCACCACTGATCTACAGACATCCCTTGTTGAACTATTACCATGGAAGACTACTTTTTTATTTTTTAAACACCAATTTAGAAGCATTCTTTGAAAATATTGAGATTTCTACATTACTCTGAGTCACATTGTGGGTTGGTTGAGTTTCGATCCCTGTTTTGTAGCCAAGTCAATAAAAGATGATTTACTATTGGAGGTCCCTAATATAGCAATAGCACTTAGACTTATATTCCACTTCACTGTGCTTTTAGTTCAAAGCCTTCATTATCATTGTACATCATGTATGCAACGAAATTGGTTTAGCCTCTACTGGTGCAGTCCATACAAAAATACAAGAGAACATGAATAATATAAAGAATAATTCTTATACAAGGAGTTAGGAAAGAAAAAAAACTAGTCATATGTTTCCATATGTACGTCATATTCTGTGCAACAAGTATATTACTCTGGTGTATGCTCTTATATCATGGTATATACAATATGTATATACATATCATATTGGATATATCATGATATAAGATCATACACCAGAGTAATATACTTGTTGCACAGAATATGATTTACATATGGAAATGTATGAGTAAGTGATGAAATCCAATTTTTTTTACTACCGGTTCTGTGGGCGTGGCTTGGTGGGCGTGGTGTGGCTTGGTGGGCGTGGCAAGGGAAGGATACTGCAAAATCTCCATTCCCACCTCACTCCATGGAAAAGATACTGCAAAATCCCCATTCCCTCCCCATTCCTGGGAGAAGGATATTGAAAAATCTCCATTCCCACCCCATTCTGGGGCCAGCCAGAGGCGGTATTTGCCGGTTCTCCAAACTACTCAAAATTTCTGCTACCGGTTCTCCGAACTGCTCAAAATTTCACCCCTGATATGAGCCCTCTTCTAAGCGGTTTACAGAGTCAGCATATTGCCCCCAACAATTTGGGTCCTCATGATATGAAGCCTGACAGCACCACGCTCCTTACAGACAAAAAGCCCTTGGCATCCATCTTTCCAGCCAGTTAGTCAGTCTTCCTAACTCCTTATTTTGGTTTTTTTTATTATTATTTATTTATTTATTTATTCAAAAGTGGGGGCACTTATACAAAGTAGAGCAAAGCACCAGTTTCCAGTCTCAGCCTTTGCATAAATGCCGCTAGTGCAAAACAGGCCCAACAAGCTTTCTCAGGAAAGAAAAATAACAGGACAGGAGGCTGCAGTCCATTGTTGAGTTTGGAAACCTGCCCAACTCTCTAGAAGAAGGCCAAAGGTAACTAGACCAGGTGTGCAGCACACAAGGCTTTTTCATAGGTTTGTGCTGCTCCCATCCATTGCAGTGGAACATTCACAGGAGAACTGCATGGTCTTTGCACCCAGCAGATCATATTCCTCTTAGCGTTGCTCAGTCATCCCAGGCACTTGCAGGTCTTTGTGACCTGAAGGATGTCATTTCTCCAGGTTTAGCTTCTTTGCCTATGTCAACAGTGATAGTAACTAGCAGGCTCCTTGGTCTGCTTCTTAAATTCATGTTGCTTTTTCCAAGCCTCAGGGCTTTCTCCAGTGACTCTACCCTTCTGTCTAACTGTCCAAAACATTACGCTCTAGCTTCACTATTAGTGCGTAATAAATTACTTGTTCATAATGCAGGCCGAGTGTCAGAGTTCCAAGTAATACCCCCAACTAAACAAGACTCCAAGGCTTGAAGTTCTTCAAAGTTCCATTTTATTAGAGATGTCATATTGGCACATCTGGGAAAACCCGAATCTGAAAGCTCCTGGGTTTTCCCCACCCAAAAGAAAGCCCAAGTCCCTTCCCCTGCACCCACATGTCCATCACATGGTCCAATCAATGCACCGTCCCAACTGGAGATGCCCCCCATGTGCAGGCTGAACGTCCTTGACTCCCGGAGAGGAAGGGGGTCAAGCTGTTTTCCAAAGCACCTGAAGGCCAGACAAGGAATAATGGATGGAAATAGACCAAGGAGAGATTCAACCTAGAAATGAGGAGGAACTTTCTGACAGTGAGAACAATCAACCAATGGAACAGCTTTGCCTTCGGAAGTTGTGGGAGCTTCATCACTTGAGACTTTCAAGAAAAGATTGGACGGCCATTTTGTCAGAAATGGTGTAGAGTCTCCTGCTTGAGCAGAGGGTTGGACTAGATGACCTATAAGGTCCCTTCCAATTCTGTTAATCTGTTTATATGTTTAAAAGAATGTTGTTATGTTTATATATCTCCACCAAGTCCATACAACCCCCTCCCACTTTCCCACAGTACTAAGTGTGGCAGCCCTGAAGATCCAAAGAAAAAGATGGCCTCCAGGGCTGACACAGATATATTTTCAACAATTTCTCAAGCATCACGGGTCAAATGTGTTTAATTTTTCTGTTTAGCATTTTTGATGCTCCAGTTTTCATGACCGTATGTTAGATAGCTCAGACCATACATATCTTTGAGTCATGGTCTATAAATTGGGTGCCTTTGTAAATATGTTTAATAAATAATTCTTCTGCACTTCAATCTTTGGTCTAGATTTGTCAATGTTCTTCTCCTACGTAACAGATTTTTTTTTTTTTTTTGCATGACAATGGTTACTGTCTCTGAATTGATGCCTACTGACATCTTCCTTGATGCCTACCAAGCTTCTCGACACATCTGCCTTTTATAAAAAGCATTGAAACCAATAGGCAGGTGACAAGCAGCAACAGCATAACAGAGTTGGAAAAGACCTTGGAGGTCTTCTAGTCCAACCCCCTGCTCAAACAGGAGACCCTACACCATTTCATAGAAATGGCTGTCCAATCTTTTCTTAAAAATCCCTAGTCTTTCTGTTTGTTAGAGTAGACATACCCAGTTCCTGCAATGGTTTATCATACATTTTATCCTCCAGTCTCCTAATTATTATTATTATTATTATTATTTATTAGATTTCTATACCGCCCTACTCCCGAAGGACTCAGGGCGGTGCACAGCCAAACAATAAAAACACATACAATACAAAATTTAAAAAATAGAATAAAATCAAATTAAATAATTTTGGCCCCGATAAATTTAAAACCCCAAACTTTTAAAACCAATTTAAAATTGAATATATAAATACTAAAAGATATTTAAAATTTTAAAAATCTTTTATAAAAGAGGGGGAAAATTAGGCCAGGCCGGCCTGGTGAAATAGTAAGGTCTTTAAGGCGCGGCGGAAGGTGCGCAGATCCGGGATCCTCCGTATCTCTGGGGGGAGCTCGTTCCAGATAGTAGGTGCCCCCACAGAGAAGGCTCTCCCCCTGGGGGCCGCCAGTCGGCATTGTTTGGCTGACGGCACCCGGAGGAGCCCCTCTCTATGGGAGTGTACCGGCCGGTGGGAGGCTATTGGTGGTAGTAGGCGGTCCCGCAAGTACCCGGGTCCTAAGCCATGGAGCGCTTTAAAGGTGGTAACCAAAACCCTAATCATCTTTGATGCTCTTCTCTGCCCTTTTTTTTTTAGGGTCTCAACAACTTTTTTCTACTGTGACCAAAATCAGATGCAATATTCCAAGCATGGTCTTAACAGTGCAGTATAAGGCGGTACTAATACTTTACATGATCTTGATACTATTCCTCTATTGATGTAGTTTAGGGCTGCATTGGCTTTTTGGCAGCTATAGCACAATGCTAGCTAATACTTAAGTGGTTGTTTACTAGGTCTCCTAGATCTCTCTCACAGTTACTACTGTTGAGTCACCTACCACCTATTCTGTATTTTACTTTTCATGTAAAACCTTACCTTTCTCACAACTGAATTGCATTTTGTTGGATAGAGCCCAGTATTTGAGTCTGTCAAGATCCTTTGGGATCTTGAGCCTGTCTTCTAAATTGTTGACTGTTCCCCCATTTGGTGTTGTCTGCAAATTTTTTTTTTTTTAATTTGATTTATATGCCGCCCTTCTCCGGAGACTCAGGGCGGCTTACAATGCGTTAAGCAATAGCCTTCATTCTTTTGTATATTTTATACAAAGTCAGCTTATTGCCCCCACAAACTGGGTCCTCATTTCACCTACCTTAGAAAGGATGGAAGGCTAAGTCAACCTTGAGCCTTGGAGAGATTCGAACCAGCAGAAATTGCAGGCAGCTGTGTTAATAACAGGGTGCATTAAACCACTGTACTATCAAGGCTCTTTGATGAGTTCCCCTCCTATCCCCTCATCCAAATAATTTATGAAGATCTTGAAGAGTACTGGGCTTTAGATAGAACCTTGGGGTACTCCAGTGCATGCTTCCCTCCATGTTGATATAGCTCCATTAAGGACTACACATTGAATGCAGTTGGTCAGCCAGTTATGAATCCATCTGATGGTGATGCTTTCCATCTCACATTTTTCTATCTTACCAAGAAGTAGGCTGTCGTCTACTTTGTCTAGAGGTCAATGTGGGAGCCATTCTACATTGTCTTTATTTCCAAATTATTTTTAGATACAATGGGCCTTATACACCTGCTTAGAAAACAAAGAAATAAAAAAGAGGGTTAGATGAAAAGCTCATTGCTTTTTGTTTTGGTTTTTTTGCAATTTTTTTTTATTTTTTAAACAGAAACAACATAAAAACATCAACCTTCCAAACACTTACAGACAGTATTTCGATCGGTGAAAATCATTTCGTGCTCTCAAAATTTTCAAACTCTCATTATATGACAGATATTCTTACCTCTACCAAAAAAAACAAGTGCTTAAACATTTTATCCAAATTTCATTTAAAAGCCCATTGCTTTTTGGAACTATGCCCATTTTCCCAGACAGAAACGAAAGCAAACAGAAAAATTCCTATGGTTTATCCCACCTTCCTTCCAAGTGTTCAAAGAAGTTCAATAAGTACGGTATAACCTTTATTGTCATTGTACATAATATATACAACGAAATTGGTTTAGCCTCCCTGGTGCAATCCATAACAGAAAATACAAAACAACATAAATAGTATAGAGAATAATCCCTGTACAAGTAATTGGGGGGAAAAAGACTAAATCATACGTTTCCGTATGTGCGTGGAGTGATTGTGATTGTGGTTTTACTTTCAATAAAAGTCCCTCGGTTGATTTTATGGGAGAATACAAGGCAGGCGAGGATAGCAGAGAGCATTCTGGGAAATTGTGACTTTGATAGTGGTTATATTCCCCATGGAAGCTTTCAGAGAGTGATAGCATGTTCTAAATATTCCAGATATGCCCACACTAAGCCTCCAAAGTTGGGAACCCCTCCAACTGAGTCACTGTAAGAATGGACACACAGGGTTGGCACAATAAGAGTAAGGCAGAAAATTACCCCAATTCTGAAGGACATTTTGATCAACAGGAAGCTACAGGGGCCTAGAGGTAAACCAACTTACATATGATATGCAGTCATAACTTGTTTCAGACAGTGCTGGAACCAGCAAATAGCAAAACCAGCATTACCTGCAGAGCAAGGTATTGGCAGGATCACCTGCGGCAAAAACACTGCCATCATAAGGACAAATATTTTTCAAACGGAGGCATCGGTCGGTTACAAGGAGGATCGTCTTACAGACTATGATACATCCTATCTCTTTAAAAGAGCATGGGCTGACATGTATTATGATAATACAACTTACTCTCCACTAAAAAGCAGATGTGCATAACCTAAAAGTGTGCATGTGTAGATGTACCCTGCAGAAAATCATTCTCCCGGGGGATTTTAGCATGAAAAAGTGCTTGCTAGATCATACAGATTTTTAAGCCCTTGCAATTTAACACTGAGTATCCCTGTAAAGCTAATTAATGGCTAACTTTCATTAAGGTAGGTATTTTAAAGTACTACTCTTCTCTTGCCTCCCCTCCTCTTACCCTTAGAGAGTGCAGGAACAGATTTTAAAGATAAAAGCTTTTGTTTGGAAGCAATTTGAAGTCCATAATTTCTGTGTCTATGCATGACTGAAGATTGAAATGACTTGTACGCACAATGAACACAGAGTATCTGAGTATACAATCTCTAGTAACACTGGAATGGTGGGCGGTGGGGGAAATGTCCACTGATCCAATGACTTGCAAGCAAGGATGGCAATCCAAGTTAATCTTTGCAAGTGCCAAAGTTTTACAACTTCTCCCCAATTGAAGTTAAATAATCTCTTTCCCTAATACCACAGATGGATGGATAACAATGGAAGCCTTTGGAGAGAGTTAGTTTCCTGGTCTGAATGTACAGAGATTATAATCCTACTTTGAAAATGAACTTCCTGTCTGTCCTGTGTAAGTTGCTCTCCAGGTCATGACGTGATGGAGCTGTCCTGCTGGAACTAAGCATATCCGGATCTGGATGGAAAACTCTGGCAGTTCCTTGTCGCTCAAAGAATACAAGCATATAAACACCGCAACATCACATGCATTTTGCAAAAGAATGTTGTCCATTTACACTCTTCACTGCATTAAGACAGGTTTAATTCACTGTTTCGCTCTTGTACAGTGAGATGGAAACTTGGGAAGTTTCTCAAGAAACTTCTCTAGAAACATCCATTTCAGTGCTATTACCACACAGCTGTGACTGGAGCTAAAATGGTGAAAGGGTGTTCTCTTCCCCCATACCCAAACTGTCCATAGAGACTTTGATTCCAAATTGGTCATTAAAGATTTGATTTTTGGCCCCTGTCAAAACAAATGACATCCAACCACCCATCTCAGATATAACCTGGGCAATTTTGGATACTGCTGATCACTTGCCCCTGTTGTACCAGATAAAATAGTGATCCAGGAATTGTGATAAATTAGGTGGCAGGTTAATTCCAGGGCCTGGATAACTCGAGATTGTAGAATAAATTACTTGCGACAGATATTTTGAGGAGCAGAGAAATGCCCATGAATATGACAATTGAGCCCAAAATTTCTGTTGCCAAGTTAAGTGAGTTTTGTTTGCCCCATTTTATGACCGTTCTTGCCTCTGTTATTAAATAAAGCGCTGCAATTGTTAAATTAGTAATATGATTGTAAAGTGAATCTGGCTTTCCCATTGATTTTGCTTGTCAGGAGATCGCAAAACGGGATCACACGACCCTGGAACACAGCAACGGTCATAAGTATGGACCAGTTGCCAAGCATCTGAATTTTGATCACATGACCATGGGGATGTTACAACAGTCATAAGTGAAAAGTGGTCATAATAACTTAACTTTTTTCAATGCTGTTGTAACTTCAAATGGTCACCAAACAAAAGGATTACGTGTAATGAGCTAAGCAGGATTTCTGTTGTGGCTCAAAAGCTCTCTGGGTTGAAAGTCGTTTTATAGTCCTACTTATCTGATGTATGTAAAATCTGTTCCCTGCATTTACAGCATGGTAACAAACTTAACCCTAGCAACAATATTCTTTGGCCTGAATGTTTATGGCTTTCTACATCTCCCATTAACATTTTCTTCCAAGAAATACATGAGTGATATCGAGCTGGCCATGCCCACCTTGGCCCTGCCCACCTCGATCAAACACAACTCTGATGCAGCCCTTAATGAAATCAATATTGACACCCTTGCTCTAAGTGATTTAAAACATACTGCTTATGTCTTACACTGTTTTAAGACATACTGCCTATGTTTTAAATTGTTTAGGGCAGGGGTGTCAAACTGGTGGCCTGTGGGCCGGATGCATCAAACGCAGGCCACGCCCATTCCAGCTCCACAAAGGGAAAAAACATCGCGATACGTTGCTTGATGGCAACGTGATGCCGTGAGTTTGACACCCGTGGTTTAGGGATTTCTCTCTTATTGGGGACATAGGGAGACCAATATTTTTTAAAATGTATTAAGTGTGCTGCCTTTTGGAAGACAAAGATGGTTTTCAGGAATGATCTCACGACTTTTCTTTAATGGCATTTGTTAAGTTCTTATTAAGCAGAATGCACTGAATTTAACATCTGTAAATTTTATACCTGGAAAGAAAATTTAAAGGATTTTTCCATCAAAAGTTTTTCAGTGGCTAAATGCTAAAACAAATTACTTTAAAATGTTGCAACTTCTGCAAATGAGGAGGGATTAGCATTCAGTTGTGGTCAGAAAAAAAGCAACTCCTTCCTGCAACTCAGCTTTCATATAAAACGTAATCTGGACCACAGCCTTCAAGTTTTATCATCTCCTGTTGCACAATACGAGGGAGAACAATCATAGCCTTTATATTTCATTTTATTTTCCCCTATAAAATACATCAAAACACTACGATACGTGCCATTGAACATTTCATCATCTTGCTTCTATGTGAGCCCTGTTCACCTACAGGAAGAACAAATCCTGAAGTTGCAGTCATTGCAAGTAGGAAAGCTACTTGGCTCTTGATACTGGAGAGCCCATTTGTGCTTTAACAACTTAGGTGCTGCACTAGAAACCAGCAGAGAATTAAGCATGAACGTTGCATGGATGACTTTGGGCCAGTCCTCCTCTCTCAGCCAAAGGAAATAGGAAGCTCTACCTTAACGTATACAAAATAAAGCCAGGATATAAATCTAATAATAAAGCCATCAGCTTGTTGATACGTTGTATCCCACCTTAAGATTTCATACTAATTTTAAAAATTTGATTCGGGGGGAATTCTATAGGGATTTAGTACCCCGTGTAATGTGTATGTAGATGATCAGTCTGAGCCCAAGGGAGGGGTCAAATGTGTCATCAGTCTCGAATCTCTTCACACTCATGAGAGATTAAGTCCAGCCCACCTTCAGTTCTACTGACTCATCTAATGCCAATTAACTTTGACCATTAATAGTTCAGATTCTTGTAGAGCGTTACCATGTATTAAACCTATTTATTTGAACTACCATGGCTCCTGATTTCTTGTGCTTGACAGTGTATGAAACAATGACAATGAATATTTTGATGGATTAAAGGCCCCTGGTCTATTTTCCGAACAAGGGATCTGTAGAAAGGTCAAGACTAAAACACCTTTTCTTATTCTTAGTATTAAGCAATGATGTTAATAGTCGTTTTAACACTATTCAAGTAGGCAGTGTGCCAACATTTTAGTCACTCTTCAAGCTTCAAAATGCCTCTTTACAGTGGAGTCTGCTGACCTCTTCAGTGCAATAAATTTGTTGCACTTTTATTGAAATCTGTTTAGCTAAAAAATATATATTTGCATAATCACAAGAGTAAACATGATTGGGAAAGATAAAAGGTTAGCATATTGGAGATGGTGTTGGACTGTTGAATAGGGTAGACCCTGCATCTAATCTACTTCAACTGGAGAAGCTCCTGGGTAATTTTGAGTCACTCTCTCTCAAGCCTAAAAGGGTTGCTCTTGGGAGGAAAAAATAGGTGGAGGGATATCATTTATACCACCTTGAATTCCTAAACAAAAAATGGGATACAAGTCTAAATTTTAAGGACCTTGAAAAATGATCAATAGACTACAGGAATAGCAGCCTCTACATCAAGGGGAGTTAAACTGGCAGACCATGGGCCAGATGCATCACGCACACACTACTCCCACCCCAGCTCTGTGAAGGGAAAACGACACAATGTCATGAGACGGCAACATGACGCCAAAAGTGTACTCTACATCAATGGTACAGTGCTTTTAGAACTGCTTCTAGTTCATTGCTCTTCTATAGCCTTGTCACATTGAACTGCTATAGTCCGCATTCTGGATTATTCGCCCAAATCACAGCTCATCTTCCAAAAGGGTCATTTAGAAAGCCCCAGATATGAGTTCCTGTGGGCATCACAGTGAGCTGACATATTCTGGCTTTTGCTGACTAGCAAGACAGCTCTTGTGAAGGGAATCGTGGCTGGATGCTGGATCCAAGCTAGTGTAATTTCTCTGGAACGAAGATCAATGAGACAATCCATGTGATTCCAGGCAGTCATTCCTTGTGAATAGAAACTCCCATTTTGTACAATCAGCTTATGGGTGGTTGAGATTCAGGATTACATCAAGCTCATATTCACATTAAGTTCGAACAATTTTTATATCTTAATCACTTGTTTGGATTTTTGTATATTGGAGAGATTTAAGACCCTTTGGACCAGTAAGGTTTTACTGAATTCAGGTAAATTTCCACCTCTTTTAAAAGATGGTGTAAATTTGATTTTAATGTTTAAAAAATAAACAACTGTCAAGGCTGACTCGTAATGCAGCTTTATTCCCAACTTGATAACAGAAACAAAGGAGAAGGTAGGGGAATGTTTGGAATGTATTGGGAGCAGGGAGATGAGGAATTAGCCTGAGAAAGTCCTGACACTTCAGAGGCTGGGTGATGGGAACCTTCCAAAGGCGCACTGTTTTCCCAAAATAAAAAGAACATGTTGGATTGGTGGACAATGGATGGCCCATGTCGGAAAAGGGGAAATTAACTATGCTGTTCTTCATGTGAAAACCTCAAGAGTTAGCTTCGCTTCTTCTGTGCCTGTATGGATCTATGGCAGAAGTGTCAAACTCACACTGGAAAGTTAACAACAGATTAAGTGGCCAAAGGAATTTAGAATTATAGATATTTTATCATGGGAAAATGGAGACTGCTTTGGTATTTTTAGGAGAACTTCAAGGATGGACAGTACAGCCAGAGTATACAAATCCTTATTGTGAATTTTTGAATACCTCTCAGCCAAATTTTTGGAGCGAATGGATAAAATGCCTCGTGGTCAAGGATTGACATGGCTTGGATATCAAAGGAATTAAATTTGGAAATAGAAGAAATCAAAATTGGAAAAAATCTTTGGGCAGATCATAATCCAGTGACAATTAGATGGAGAGGGGAAAAAAAACAAGAAGGTGGACATTAAAGAGAGCAATTTTAAAACATAAAGAATTTAAATCAAAGATGGAAGAACAGATGAATCTGTTCTTCAAAGATAATAAAAAGAGGACACGAATATTCAAAATCTATGGGATACGGCAAAAGCCTACACGAGAGGGATTGCAATCGCCTACATGGCGAAAGAAAATAAAAAGAAAAGACAGCATCAAAAAGATTTGGAGGAAGAACTTGGTAAGACTAGGAAGAGATCTACAAAAAAAACCCAAAAGAAGGGATTTGAAGCAACAAATAGACATAATTAAACATAATTTGAATATGATCGAGAAGGAGGATTTGGCACGACAACTAAAATACTTAAAATAATTTCGAAAATGCAAATAAACCGGGACAATAGCTAGCTTATAAATTGAAGAAACAAAAAGATAAAAAGTGCATTAGTAGATTATGCAATAGAGGGGCAGATATCATAACGAAGGGAAGAGACATAATTCATGAGTTCTACAAGGAATTATATGCAGAAGAGGGCGGCACTCTCAAAGAAAAAAGCATTCGATGTCTCCAAAAAGCCGACTTACCTAAAGTGTCAGAAGAAATAAGATTCATGCTGAACAAAGACAGAACACCTCTAGAATTAATAATGGGAATTAAAAGACAGAAAAATAACAAAACGGCAGGCCCGGATGGATTGCCTTCGGAGATATACAAAAATCTTCAAGATCCACTAAATTCCACTTTATTAGAAGTATTCAATGCAGTTCTGAAAGATGCAAAAATATCGGCCTCATGGGAGGAAGCAATCATCACCTTAATTCCAAAGGATAATTCGGATTTGACACTTGTTAGGAATTACAGACCCATATCTTTGTTAAATTTGGACTATAAGATATTCATGGCTATTATGGCCGAAAGGTTAAAAAGATTCTTAGAGGACTTTATTCATAGTGACCATAATGGTTTCTTGCCGAGGAGGCAGATAAAAAATAAAATCAGAATCATACTAAACGTATTGGAATACTATGAGACCCATAATGAAAAGAAATTGGCCTAAATGTTTGTTGATGCGCAAAAGGCCTTCGATAACATCAAATGGGACTTCATGTCAAATCAATTAAAACTAATGGAATTTGGGGAGAATTTCATAAATATGTTCAACGCAATCTACTCCACCCAAAAAGCCAAAGTAGTTGTTAATGGTGAAACGACACAGAGTTTCAAAATTCAGAAAGGAACTAGGCAGGGATGCCCATTATCACAGTTATTGTTCGTTCTATCCCTAGAAGTACTCACTAGAATTATGCGAAAAGACAAACAAATAAAAGGTCTGGAAATAAAAAAGGAAATCTTCAAGGTGCAAGCATTCACTGATGACCTTGTGTTCATTCTAGAAGACCCTTTACAATGAGAGGTTAATGGAAGTATTGGGCGAATATGGGGAAGTTGCAAGTTTGAGGGTGAACAAGGAAAAAACCGAAATTTTAGTCAAGAATATGAGTAAAATGCAAGAAAAAGAATTGGCTGAGAAAATTAAAATACAGACAGTAAAGAGAGATACCTAGGTATCTATTTGATGTCAAGATGTGCTACACTGACAAAGATTGATTGATGTAGCACGTGGCCTTATTTTAAATCTAAGAAGTGAGCTAATCAGAGATGGTGCCAAACTACTAAAATTGTTTTACCTGATGGCATGAAGGGAGAAATGACTTTTTTTCTTTGTCTTGTATTTTTCTGTCACATTTTTGTAGTTTATATATTGACTTTTATCAATTTATATCTCTTTAATAAAATTATTTGAAAAAGAAAAGAAAAAACCTCCAGATATCATGTCTATTATAAACCGACCAGGCCATTCCCTCAAATCAAAGAAAAAGTCCCATCTGCTTCAACAAGTGAACTGCAACACAAAAAAAGTGTAACAGTATGAAAATGAGGATTTATTTGCTTTGGTTTCCAGGAACAACTCTTTTTAACGGTTGGACTTGGCCACACGCTCCAGCTCATCCTTCTTCTTGATGGCATAGGAGTTGGAGGAACCCTAGGAACAAGTACAGTTACAGTTTAAGCAACCACACATCCCATCTGACGTCACTGAAAACATCTATGTAAGTCTCTCCTTCTCTCCCATCCTCCAAACTCAAGATAAATAGGAGGTATAGCAGCAGAGTGGTTTTCATGTACATGGCTGAAAAAGCCAGTCAGCTATCACCACACCAGAAACCTTTATGGTACCATTAACTGATTACATGCCAGACTTATGTTAACATAGTAGCCATTTAAGAGACACTTGCCTTAACAATGTGGCTATGTTCCCACGCTTGAGGGTCAGAAGATTAAGAGGATCTGTGAGATGGAGACTACCGTATCGCTTGCTATTGGCCTCGGTGTCATCAATTTTTGGTTACTAATTTGTGTTTAGTTTTACTACTAGTATTAATTTATTTCTATTGAATTTTTAATTCTACCCAAATCATTTTATAAGATGGGTGGCTATATATACCAAAGAAATTGAGCAATAAAATAAATTTCACAATGTTAGAATTGTATTGACTTGCATTCTTTGTTTACTGCTAGCAAGCTACTTGCAATGATAGCTATTTTTGCCAAACAATAAACAGTGAGGACTAGAATAAAGACAGGAAAGAATTGCTCTGCACCGTAAAAATTAATGTTTAAGCCAGCAAATATAACTTTAGGGGCATCATCCTATACTACAAGACAGGCAATCACAAAAACACTGGTGTCTTCTTAAATAGCTTTAAAGGTCACTAATAATTTTGGTGTTTTTGTTTGAAATACCACATAAGATTGTTATTCTTGTTATTTAAATCTCTTAACACTTGAGGATACTATAAAAAGATTCCAGGAAATTATTTCATCTTAAGGGTCATTTTGCCACCTCTATATTATTGAATATATTATTAACATATTATATAATAATAATAATAATAATAATAATAATAATAATAATAATAATAAATTATTATTATTATTATTATTATTATTATTATTATTATTATTATTATTATTATTATTATTATTCACAGGTCCAACCCCAAGTAAACAAAATGTGCACTGCTGCTGTGAGATGCAACTTAGCACCACTGCACTTGGGCTCCTGCTGGGTTTTCCAGAGGACTTTGTTGAAATGTCTCAGATAGGCTAATGTAAATACTCTTTTAAGATTTATATATTTGATTCCTAGGTCTGTGGTCTCTTAAGCCATCTTCTCCACAGCTCAACTCAGCTCAGCTCTCCATTCTTTTGTTCTTACCTTTGCTGCATTTATCAACTCATCTGCTAGGCACTCAGCTATGGTCTTTATGTTTCGGAAGGCAGCTTCACGTGCCCCGGTGCAAAGTAACCAAATAGCCTATATGAAGACATAGGAGATATGTTCACAAAATAGTCAGCCGAGTCTACATCAATCTACCTCTCTTGATAAATACCCCTACCTGATTGACACGACGCAGTGGTGACACATCAACAGCCTGCCTCCTCACTGTGCCAGCACGACCAATACGGGTAGAGTCTTCACGAGGGCCACTGTTGATGATGGCATTCACCAGGACTTGGAGGGGATTCTGGAACAAAAATCAAGCAAGGTTTAAACTACATCCAAACCAAGTCTGGGAAAGGATTAAAGAGCCAATGTTTCTCAAAAAATAGCCCAAAATGTTAAATATTTTACAGTTTCCAGAAGAGCACATAATGATTAACGCTTAAATAATCTGCATATCTAAATTTGAATCTTTACCTTTTAATTGTTTTAACTGAAGTGAGATTTTAACAAAAAGTAAACAAAATTCAAAGATATAATCATGACTGTAACTAATTTTATGCTACTATACTTGCCATTATTGAAATCTCTCTAAAACTGCAAGGGCAAAAAAAGTGAGGTGACAGACAATATTTATGTATGGGAAATTCTCCAATTGTATCTTTAGTTGTACACGTAGTCCTTGATTTATGAGCATAACTGAACCCAAAATTTCTGTTGCTAAGTGAGACATTTGAGAAGTGAGTTTTGCCATTTTACGACTTTTCTTGCCACAGTTGTTAAGTGAATCACTGGAGTTGTTAAGTTAGTAGAGCTGGCTATTACTGACTTTAGCTCTATTCTCCAATATTATAGTTTCCTACTTGTATTAAGGGGCACACAAGTGTAACTTTTAGTTTCCAAAAGGCAGAGAGTTTAAAAAAGACAACAGCCGGAGTTGCAAATATTATTTCACCAATATAAGAAATAGTAGTAATACTAGAATGATTTTGTGTCTGTGTAGTTTCTAGAATCTTGCTCAACTGAGTATGAATAAATATTTATCCTGAAACTAACCAAGCAGAAATAACTACGCCATCCAACTCTCTATGCCCATTCACACAGTCCTCAACCCAGAAAAATTGTGCACTGGTTATAAAATACTTTTGTAACAATCACTTTGCAGCAACTGCTCTGAAGAAAGCAAAGGGAATCAAATTGACTTTCCTAAAACACACCCTATAAGGAGCACTATATTCAGAGATGACTTAGTCTGATTACAATTTGTGAACATCATGGAGATGAAACTGTTGTGGCCAAAATAAGCCTATAAACACCTGGTAGCTTTCCTAAAGCCCATTTCTTTAGTCCTGAATAAGTGCAAAAAGGGCAATTTATTTCTGACACTGTTCAATGACTGGAGATCAATAATGCTTTTTGTTATAAGGCTTTTCCAATTTCCTCAGCAAGGCTATGTAATTAATTTTGAAGACATTAAAAAATCCTAGCATATTAGATATTGCCTTTGATTAACTACTCTGCACAAGATAGTTTGATAAAACAGTTGCAGAGTAAGTGGTTTCAATTTGTCTACAGCAAACAGCAATGGTGAACTAGTTCTCTGATCAATATTATTATATACAGTCTAGATTTAATGATGTATTAAAGATTTGCCTGAAATTATTCCCTATATGTAACTGCTATGTTTTTATTGTTTCCGTCTCCCTATCCTAGAGGTTTCCACCACTCTTAAATTTTCTGTACATATTAAAACATATAAAAAGAGAAAGGTATTAAAGAAAGTCAAAACTTAATATGTAAATACCAATTTTGTTTTGTGTGTTTTTAGTTCATTCCTCCCAGGAGTTTAACAGTGGAGATCTCTCCCCAAATTATATTTTTTGGCCTTCAGAAAGTGTTAAGACTTGGTTCTGCCAATTAGCACAGGAGTTGAAGTGTTAGGCAGCCCTGGGGATGGTTGCTGTCTTAAAAGTGTTCTTTCCATGTTTTAAAAACTTTTTAATACTGTTTTTAACTTTTTTTTTTAATTTGATTTATATGCCGCCCTTCTCCGGAGACTCAGGGCAGCTTACAATGTGCTAAGCAATAGCCTTCATCCTTTTGTATATTTATACAAAGTCAGCTTATTGCCCCCACAACTGGGTCCACAATTTACCTACCTTAGAAAGGATGGAAGGCTGAGTCAACCTTGAGCCTGGCGAGATTCGAACCTACAGTAATTGCAGGCAGCTGGTCTTAATAACAGGGTGCTTTAGACCACTGTACTACCAAGGCTCAACTTTCTTACCTATGCTTTTATATTTTGTGATGTTTTTACTGTAAGCTGCCCTGAGTCGCTTAGATAAAATGGGCTGCATTGAAATGTGATGAATAAATAAAATGTTCAAAAGCTGATTAGTCATAATTGCCTTTCTAATTGCTAGCCCAATCCAGATTATACTGGGGGAATTCTGCAATTATCTCTATAAAATCAGTGGCTACCAAATCAGAACAGCACTAAGCAAGTAACATCATTTGATGCTGATCTGTGTCTAACTTTTTAGAAATGCTTTTATTTACTTTATGGCATAACAGAAGTCTGAGGCTGCTTGCCACCAAATATTCATGAGGCTCAACCAGCAAAATCTTGCCTTGACCCTCTCTTCTATTTTTCATGTAGCAGTTCCCTAGCACCAACTTTTTGCAGGCCATAACAACAAAGCAACTATCAGCCCTATGAGGCAGACCAGACCAAGGAATAAACTCCACGGAAGACAAAAGACTACTTTTACAGATAGTTCTCATTTAGATTGCCTGGTACAGTGACCTGCTGCAGTTATGACAGTGATGAAAAAGTAACTTTGGGACCAACACATTGACAATATTTGCAGGTTTGTAAAGCAAAGGAAAGCTGAAATAAGATCATAAGCAAGAGTTTCACTTAGCAACCGTTTTGCTTAGCAACAGTTGCCAGCCTCATTGCAGTTTCTAAACAAGGACCACCTACATGTAGATTGATAACGTAATTTCCAAGTATGATTGTGCTTCCCCTTCTTTTTTATACTTGTGTGAATTAAGGATGTCTCAGATGTTTGCATACTTTTTCCAAATGCCCTAAACTTAATCTATTTTCTCATTCTCATCTCTTTGGACTGGTTCTCCTCAGTCTCTCTCTTATGGCCGTCCTCTTTGCTTTTTACAATAATGGACTGCATTATATTAAGATAGCCACCATCTTATTTGTCTGCCTCTTATAATGTTAATGTTCGTTTGTCTAGAATTTTGGGTGAAAAAGATTAAGATTAGATACCTTTTCCAACAGCAATACATTCTAGGTATGGAGTTTCTTAGCATTATACAAGGATCTCTAGCCTAGGCAACTACTCTTCACACCAGGCAGGAAGGAGCAACAACATGTACATTTAATAGCGAATATTTTCTATAGGATTTAAGAGCAAACATTTAAACTTTAAACACCATCTGAACTTTAAACAAACCTGCTATGTCAATAGAGCACTAAATATTGTGAGAAAGACAATGTTTAATAGCTTATTAACAAAGCAGGATTTGTTTAAAATTCAGATGATGTATTTTTACTGAGGCCAAATCTATTTCTATTTAAAGATGTAGCACAAATAGATGTTAAATTATGTATTACTCAGGAATAAATCCTTGAAAATACTGTGGGTATATTGATTTTTATGGTTTACTTCTCTTAGATCAGGGTTGTTAAATCTATTTTGGGCTGAAGATCAAACCTCTTTTGAATACATCAATGAGAAGACAGTTTAACAGCTAAATAGGGACCAAAGCAAAAGTAGTATTTTTCCCCTTTGGTTCCATTAAAACATTTAGTTTAGTGACAACTTTCAGAGTGGCTTTGAGTATTTGCAAGCAATTGGGCTTCAGGATGCACTCTGCTATCCAAGATTGATAAACTGTTTGCAGCATCTCTATTCCATAAATTAAAAATTATTCAAGTGGAACTTTACTCTTTAATGGGAATTGTAATGGGCTTCAAAAGTAGACTTAAGAAAATGACCAAACACAATACCTGTCTATCAAATGTACTCTATCAGGCCTGTAATTCCAACTACATGGCTTATGCCTCATTCATACTATAGCTATTTATTTCTAGTAAGTATGACTTCATCTCTCCTTCTCTTGCCCCCCACTTCAAGTAATTTATTTCAATTATCCTGCTCCATGCCTCAACATAGTCTTTTCTCCCCATGCTTACCTCTCCTGTGAGCAGATGGATGATCTCAAAAGCATGCTTAATGATGCGCACAGTCATGAGCTTCTTGCCGTTGTTGCGCCCATGCATCATCATGGAGTTGGTGAGGCGCTCCACAATTGGGCACTGGGCCTTACGGAAGCGCTTAGCAGCATAGCGCCCAGCACTGTGGGGCAAATACTTAGCATATTTTTCCTTCACAGCAATGTAATCCTACAAAAACACAAATAAAGAGCCATGCATTAGGATAAATATAAGAATAAAACTTTTTTTCCAGCCAGAAGACAAACCACTCTACAGTTTTTGTCTTTCAAAATTCCATCTGTAACTTCTCTTTTCATACCTGCAGGGAGATATCGCTGATTTGGACATCATCTGTGCTCCACTTTCCAAACAGCTTGATATCAGGGGTCTCTGCCACAGCAGGGGCTGTCTCCCAGTCAGTCATTCTAGATACAAATATAAAAAGCAATTAAATCCTGAATCGGCCTTCTTCAATAGCTTGTTCCTCACTCCCAATATTGACTTTCTGGATAGACAACGTCAGGCAGCTCTACTCATGCTATGCAAATTAGTTCAATTATCTTTTCATAATATGGAAGTATTTAGTTGTGAAGAAACATAATCACACAGCTCTAATTCATAACCAATACTAATGTTGTAGACAAGCTATCAGAAAGAATCCAAATGGCCTGTAATTCCCACAAACCTGCAAAAACGTGATGCAGTACATGCTCGTTCTTTAACAGAGTTAGGTGCCAGACTACAAGTCCCATTACACCCGTATTTCAAGGCTAATTGTAGTTGTAAGGTATATTTACAAATACATTACTATTACGTTCCCTCTTTCCAAATTCAGGCTTATCGGATGATCTAAATCTTGATAGCAACGTGGTGGGTTATTACCAGAAGGAGCATACATTCTATAAATTTTGGAGGCTGTGGTTGACTCTGTTTATAAGAATTAGCTGGAGGGACAAGTGAACAGGAATGTGAAGAAAAAGCTTGGGGGGGGGGGAGACAATGGAAAATGGCCTACTGTATAAAGCAGAGGTCTTCAAACTTGGCAGCTTTAAGACTTGTGGACTTCAACTCCCAGCATAGCTGGCTGGAGAATTCTGGGAGTTGAAGTCCATAAGTCTTAAAGCTGCCAAGTTTGAAGACCCCTGGTATAAAGGGACAGGAGGGTTGGGTCATAAAATACCAACACACCCGTAAGTAAAACATCTGCGCACTTTCCGCCGTGCCCTCAAAACATTCCTGTTTCAGCAGGCCGGCCTGGCCTAACTTTCCCTTTATATTGCTTTTGATTTTATTTTAAACTGGGATGTCTTGAATTATCTAGGACCAGAGTGTTTAGTATATTTTAATTGGTTTTTTTTATTAACGTTTGTATTACATGTATTTTTATCGTTCGCTGTTCACCGCCCTGAGTCCCTCAGGAATAGGGCGGTATATAAATTTAATAAATAAATAATAAATAAATAACTAAAACGAAGAGCAATGCAGAATCACAAGCTGAAAATGAGGGGAATCATCACAGCCGCTGAAATAAGTGGGAGGAAAAACCTCAGGAGGTACAACCTGCTTCGCTCTCAAAAGTTTCTCTCTCTCAAAACGGCTATACTTGGAGCACCGTAACTTTTTAAAAAAATGGATCATTTCTCCCTTCAGGAAAGTTCATTTCAGAAATTAGGAGGCGCCAAAAATTACATTCTCCTCTCCCCCCCTCCAAAAAAAAGAAAAAGAAAAGTTCACTGGTCAAATAAAGATGTGAAGCCCGACCTTCCCTTTCCTCTCCCTACTGTACTCTCTACTGGCTCAGGACTACAACTCCCATTTCAGTCAGCACGACCACGTTGGAGCCATGAAGTCCCAGCATATTGGAAGGGTGCAGGGTTATAGAGGGCTGACCGGCCTACAAAGCCCGCCTCAGAATAATTGCCGTTGCTTTATTGTGTCATATTTTATTTTATTTTATTCAGGGATTGAATGTTAATGCCGCCGTGTCTTTCTCCGCTTTGCCGGATCACGTGCTCTGGATAAGGGCGCCCCGGCCTCATTTCTCAACGGATTCTGCCCACCCAACCAGCCCCAGGCCTTTCCCTCAGAGCTTCTCCTTACTCCCAACCCTCGGACCAAATAGGATCCCGCCGACGCTCGCGGAGGTAAAAGCTCACATGGAGACGCTCCCCTCACCTCCCCGCGCGCCGCTCGCTGGCTCAGGCAGAAAAGGGCCACACGCGGGGTTTCTCGGAGACTTATCCAGGGGCTACCGGCTTCCGGCGTGTTTGCGCATGCGCTTCATCCTCACTCCGGGGCGCCGATCGGGTCCGAAGAAATCGTCGCATGGTTTAGACGTTTTTTAGCGCATGCGGAGTTGCTCCTTCCGAGTCGTGACAGAGGTAGTGAGGGGTTTGCGGACGAAAGTGGCCTTGATAACTTTATCATGATAATGATAACATCATCATCATCATCATTATTATTATTATTATATACACAAAAATGACATTGTACACAGCAAACGAGCTAACCATGCTGGATTTCATATCACAAATCACTAGTATTACTACTACTACTACTACTATTATTATTATTATTATTATTATTATTATTATTATTATTATTATTATTATTATTATTATTATTTATTCATTAAAAATGAAACTCAACTGGACATTTAAAAATGTGTCACAAATACCATTGACTGGTGCTAATGGTTGATACGGGTTGCTGCCAGCATCCTAGGTATCAACCAAGTACCTTCTTAAGATGTACGAAGTTCCAAGTAGCGCAGTTTTTTACAGTTCCACTGGTGTTATTGCAGGAAGCTGTAATTTCTTTAAATGTTTTGTGAAATTCTTGGACATGGTACCAAGTGCCCTGATGACAATGGGATGATGATGATGATGATGATGATGATGATGATTGAGGCGGTTTGCTTTTCGCCTTCAGCCTTTCCTCGTTATCAGTTTTATTTCTCTGTAATTGAACTGCTTGTTAGGTTGTCCCGAAGGTGCTTTTTTAGGAGGCAACTGGACTTTCTTGCTTTCTTCTTTTGAAGACATTTCGCTTCTCATCCAAGAAGCTTCATCAGCTCTGAAAAAGGTGCCAGATTCAGCTCAGTTGCCTCTTGGGAAAAAAAAGTACCTTTGGGGCAACTATGACCTAGATAACTTCAGAATCTCCATAGACATTCGGCTACCTGATTTGGGTTGCAAAACTCCAGATGCCCAGTAGGTGGAATCAAGAGAAACAAAGACTACTAACGGTGGGTTGCATCTCTGCCAGATTTTTGAACCCGGATCTGGGGACCCTAATGTCCTCTTTTTTTCTTTATAAATGTTGGCAAGAGATATCTTGCATATGAAAATCTCTTTTGTGCAGGTGCATTTAGATCAGCTTCCCTCGCTTTGTTTACTCAAACTACGTGGAGCATAATCTGTTTATTTAAGTGAAGGTAAGCTGCCTTTACTTTCCACTTTATTTATTCATTAATTCATTCAAACTGTAGGCCCACCTATCTCATTAGCAAGTGATTCTGGGCAATGAACAATCAAATAAATTACCATGACTGCGAAATTTAAACCACGTACAGCAGATAAAGAAACTGCTATAATCCATGAGTGTTGTCACAGCCAGGAGATGGGACACTTTGGGGTCTCATGCCTGGATACATAACCAAGCCTTTTTAGGATCTTATGAAAGGCCAGCAACTCAAGGGTATCCTAATCCCCGGAGGGAGGATGTTCCATAAGGCAAGTGTTACTTGCACATTACAAAAAGCACATTTCCTGGGCCCTGCCATTTCCTGAGTAACAGGACCCAGGCAGCCCATCCTGCCAGATTAAATTGGTTGGTAGGAACAACTGGGAAAAGACAGTCCCCCAGATAATCTGGTCCATAGCCATAAACTTTAAAGATGGCAACCAGCACATTGAATTGTACCCGGAAGCACAGGCAACCACTACAACACACAGAATAGTGTCAAGTAATCAACACCATTTACTATACGTGCAGCAGCATTCCATATGCTCTTCAAGGGCAGCCCCATGTAGAGTGCATTGCAGTAATCCAGAGGAGAGGCCACAAAGGTCATGAGTGACAGTGAGAAGAGTTGGAGGACTTCTCTAGAGGAAAGACCTGAATGATTCTGCTCCTTTAACACTTTTGTGAGAAAATCTCCCTTCAAGTGGCGCTTGTACGAATAACATCTGCTTTAGTACCTTCTTCACAAAAATTAATGCTGAAGAACTATTTGATATGTCTCAACATCTTAATCAAAGTTAAGCTTTAAAGGCTTAAATTTGAGTACAGATTGTCCCCAGAGTCCACACAGTTCTCCCAATGAACCCTGGCAACACCAAATCACCACCATATAATTTATTTCAGTAACTTAAACTATTGCAATATGCAGAGACATTACAGAAACAATTGTAGCTTTTGGAATTATGTAAAAAAAATCCCCATATACAGAGACATGACATAGTTTCACATCAGTATTTCGCTGCTCTGAAGGTTTAAGGGAAGATAGCTTCGATATATTATTCCCTGCAATCACCAAGACCAGAATCTAGATAGCTCCTAAAAGCTAATGCATTGCATTTGAAGTATAAAACTTTATGAGTTCAACTTCTGGTGGGAAGTTTGAATCCCACAGAATAACATTATCTACTACTGTGAATTCCCAATGAGGACCCAAACTAGCTGTGTAAGTGCCTGCCTCCTGGCAGTGAGTATAAAGGGATCTCTCTGGTACTATGTATATATTAAAAACAGGTCCAGGGCAGCTGGTCGAGAGAGGTTCTGCTGAAAAACCTATTGTGCTAGTTATGTGGATACTTGGCTTGAATAGAAAATACAGATCATATCACAAAAATACTAAAACAATAGGTTTAGTAATTTTATGGTGCTTAAAAATGTCCTCAAGACTGTTTCATATAGTGGTTAAGGCACCAGGCTAGAAACTAAGACATCATGAGTTCTAGTCCCAGTTTAGGCATGAAAGCCAACTGGGTGACTTTGGGCCAGCTCCGTCTCAGCCCAGCTCACTTCACAAGGTTGCTTTTGTTATCGGAAAAATAGGAGGAAGAAGGAATATAAAGTATGTTCGCCACTTTGAGTTGTTTATAAAAAAAAATAATAAAAGTAAGATATAAATAAAAATTAACAGGTCGGTTTGATTTCTCATTCTTACATATGGTGGGGCTGCAGTATATCAGGTCAAAGAACCTCCATTCAATGAAGAAAAGATTCTGAAATCAGAGGTTACAGTATCCAGGGAGAGTTAACACTTTATATGTCTTAAGTATGGTATAACAAATACAAGAATGCGCCTATTAAAAAGAAGATACCTCACTAGTGGACTTCGATCTCTGTTTTTTTTTTTTCCAGAAAATCAAAATTAATTCCTAAATTAGGAGAGAAGAAATTGGTCTCCTGCAGGAAAGAGCCTTGGTGGTACAGGGGTTTAAGGCACCCTGTTATTAAGCTTATTAAGACCAGCTGCCTGCAATTACTGCAGGGTTCGAATCTCGCCAAGGCTCAAGGTTGACTCAGCCTTCCATCCTTTCTAAGGTAGGTGAAATGAGGACCCAGTTGTGGGGGCAATAAGCTGACTTTGTATAAATATACAAAAGGATGAAGGCTATTGCTGAGCACATTGTAAGCCGCCCTGAGTCTTCGGAGAAGGGCAGCATATAAATCAAATTTAAAAAAAAAAGTATTAAGAACCTCAAACACAATACATTGACTTTGAATGATCCCTTCCAGTTCTCTGATTCTGTGTATTGTACGCTCAGTATTTAGCACAAAAGTTTTGCTACTATACATAAATTTGGATTTAGTAATTAGGTTTAGAGGTGGGTTTCAGCAGGTTCTGACCAGTTCTGGAGAACCGGTAGCAGAAACTTTGAGTAGTTCGGAGAACTGGTAGTAAAAATTCTGACTGTCCCCGCCCCAATCTATTCTCTGCCTCCCAAGACCCAACTGATTGGGAGGAAATGGGGATTTTACAGTATCCTTCCCCTGCCACACCCACCAAGCCACGCCCACAGAACCAGTAGTAAAAAAATTTGAAACCCACCATTGTTTACAATAGGAGAAAACAGTAACAGTGACCTTCGTTTGACTGAATTATCTCCTGCCTTTGTTGCAGGAGCTAGACAGCATACCCAGTGCTTCCTCCTCCATATTCTCTCACAATTGACCTGTGAGCAGTGGTGGGATTCAAATAATTTAACAACCGGTTCTCTGCCCTAATGATTTCTTCCAAGAACCAGTTCACCAAACTGCTGAGAAAGTTAACAACCGGTTCTCCCGAAGTGGTGCGAACTGGCTGAATCCCACCACTGCCTGTGAGATAGGTAAAACTCAGAGAGACTGAATAGCCCAAAGGCACCCAGTGAGCTTCCGTAGCTATTAGTGGATTTGAACCTGAGTCTCCCCACTACCTTAACCTATACTACCTTAACTTCTACACCATGTTCTACATTAAGCAGCCATATATTCCCTTCTATCTTAGGAACAAGTTAGACCATTTTGAATTTAGTATTCCATTCTATTATCACTGCCCATCAAATATTTTTCCCTCCTTAACTAGAAAGAAGTTGACGACTATAAATATCCAGGTTTTATTTTAGGGCTCATTAATTGCCAGACTTCCTAGGTATAGACCAGTTGAAAAATCTCATTCATGTTGGTGCGTGGATGCATACGGCGCTGCCGCAGCCGTTTGATACTACCATCAACATCATAGCCTGTTTGCTTGTTGTGAATGCATTCGTGCAAGTACTTCTGAGTGGCTTTTAGATGTTGGATATCCATGGCCGTATCTTCCATGCTGCGATTTAACTGTGCAGTGGACTGGATTAAAAAAAAGCAACAGGAGAGAGGAAAAAGTAAGCAAGGGTTTGCAAGCCCGAGAAGACGTATTTGCAAATCAGTTTTGTATCCACAGAGTTAACTTGCATCACAATGAGGTGTACAATTAATTCAACAGAAGAGAATATTTGTAGCTCAGGGTTGAGTTGTGAGGGGTCCTTGGTGCTCTCTGAGCTTGGTTGTTTTCTTGCAGACATTTCATTACCTATCTAGGTAATATCATCAGAGGGAGTGGGGTTTGCTTTCTGTTTATATGCAAGCGGTTTGCCCTGTCAGTCTTGGTGGGAGTGTTCTTGGTAATTCCTTGATTAGGCTGTTGTTTACTCTTTGATTGTTTGGCAGTTCCTCATTTGGGATCTTGTTTGCTTCTTGACTGTTGGTTTGGTGTTAATCCTGGTGTTAAACTCTGATTATCTGGGTGTTGACTGCTGTTGAGGTGTTTTAATCAAGGAACTATAAAAAAAACTTCCAACAGTGACGGGGCAAGCCACTTATATATAAGCAGAGAGCAAACCACACTCCCTTCTAGCACTGATGATGTTACCTAGTTGGATAACGAAATGTCTGCAAGAAAACCACCAAGAAGAGGGTCTCCTCAGGGTGCCATCAGCCAAGTTATGTCGGCTGGCGACACCCAGGGGAAGGGCCTTCTCTGTGGGAGCCCCAGCCCTGTGGAATGAACTGCCCCCGGAAATTCGTAAGATCTCCGACCTCTGGCTGTTTCGCTGTGCACTGAAGACCCTGTTGTTCCGCCAGGCCGGGCTATCAATATAACAATTTTAAATTGGGGTATTTTAAATTTTTGGGGTTTTAAATTCAGCCGAATTTATTTAATAATTTTAAATTTTTAATTGATGTTTGTCTTGTGTTTTTAAATAGGCTGTACACCACCCTGAGTCCTTCGGGAGAAGGGCGGTATAGAAATAAAATTATACTTATATTTATAAGAGAGCACCAAGTATCCCGCAGATAATTCAGTTTAGCATTTTACAGCATAAACACTGCAAGTCCCACTGACCAAAGTAGAACAATTAAGCACACCTGCTAAAAATGGCTTTATTGCTGTTTTAAGAAACTTCCTCTATTTTCTGCCCGGGCCAAAATTCATGGTCTGGAAGACTGCATTATACATCCTACACAAAGACTGTAATATACCCTTACCTTCTTGACGATTGTAGCTTCAGGCAATTGTGTCCCCACATGTCTCTGATACGTCTGCACCATTGGCCTTGTCAGCTTTTCCCGTGTCTCCAGGTACTTCATACTCTCAGGGCCCTGTATATATAAATTCAAAGCAAAGGTGGATTCTAATGGATAGAAAGGCAACTCTTTTCCAGTCAAACTCCAGCTAATCCAGCCAGATAAATATTTTAAATAAATATTATGTTTCATAGTTTTAATTTTTGATTGGGAGTTACCCAGAGCTGGTCGAAAGATGGGCAGCTGTATAAATGTTTTAAATAAATAATCAGAGTTGGAGTGGGCTAAGAGAGAGAATTACAGCACTGGGGGCTCCCAGCCCTTCATATCTCACCAGTGTCAATCCACGAGTGATACGCATCTCATGCTGGAAACGTTGGCAGCGGTGTAGAGTACTGCGTGTTCCTCCCAGGGTTATATCTAATTTTTCCTGGAAGGGAGAGAGAGTAAAAGAATAATTGAATCAGGTTGATCAAACATGCTAAATTTCCAATGGTGAAATGTAAAATTTGTTACTACTGATTCTGTGGGCGTGGCTTGGTGGGGGGGGGTGTAATGTGACTGGGTGGGCGTGGCCAACTTTTTTTTTTATTTTAAAAAGTATTTTTTCAGAATATTAAAAACATTAAAATGTAAAAGGTGAAAGATTTATACGATCTGAAGAGAAACCAGAGTATATAAAACTCTATATGTATTATATTACTCTCTGCAATTCTATCCATATTGCTATATTTTTTTTCTGTAATTTTTAATAACTTTCAATAAAAATTAAAAACAACAACATTAAAATGCTTTTAAAAGGCTCTGATGATCCCAGCTGAGTTGATTGTCAGAGGCTTTTGTTTTCTTTTAAAATCATTTTTTTTTTTTTTTGCTTTTAAAAGGAAAAAAAGCCTCTGACAATCAGGCAACTCAGCTGGGATCGTCAGAGCCTTTTAAAAGCATTTTTTTTACAACCTCTTCAGAAGCACCAGAAACTGGAAGAGCAGCTCCCCGGTGCACACCTGCGGTAGTGCCGGAAACCGGAAGAGCAGCTCCTCGGTGCCCATGCACACGCCGGGAAGCTGAGCTTCCAGTTTCTGGCACGTGAAGACCAGCTGGCCAGCGTGCATGCACGCGCTGGAAACCAGAAGCTCAGCTTCCAGTTGCGCGCATGTGCGCCAGGGAGCTGCTTTTCCGGTTTCCGGTGCTCCCGCATGCGCAAAGATCAGCTGTCCAGCGTTCATATGTGCGCCAGAACCCGGAAGAGCAAGGGGCGGTGGGTGATGGCCGACATGCCCGGAGAGATGGCTCTGCATGCCATTTCCGGCACGCGTGCCATAGGTTCACCATCACGGGGATGTGACAAAAAGCAGTGTATGTGTAGTCTGACTTTACATTAGACCACTTCCATTTTGTAATCATTTAGTTTTATTAAAGTTTGTATTTGTTGTCTCAGAATTTGCTTGCTTTTTGGGCAGATCAGTGATTGATTGATTGTCTATGTTAAAGCAGACCTATCAGGGCATTACCTTATGGCCGAGAGTCTCCTCCATCTTGCCTTGCAATCTGTTCTCAATGGCGTCGTGCACAGTATTACGGGTGTCCTGTACTTCTCTGATAGTTTTTTGTAACTGAAGCATCACTTCTTTGGTGAGAGTAGTAAGATGCCGGGCATCTTCTAGAGCTCCTGCACACTCTGGAGAATAGCAATAATGAAACGAAGAGGAAATAAAGAGTTCTTTTCAAATCTGCTTTGCTTGTTGAATGTAGCTTACGATTCAAGTCAGCTTTTGTTCCTTTTTTTGTCAGTGTAATAGGCAAGGATAGGCCATTCGTGAAAAAAAATCTACTCTTGTTTAATTGAAGTTTCTCCTATGTTGCTTGTGCTGTTTACCTCTAAATCATAGAATTGGACTAAAAGGCTGTGTCTCTGGATTAACATCATTACCACTTGCAAGTTCCTAAATCTACCTGCAATTCTTTCTCAGGAAAGAATTCTAGAATCTTGAATATGCCAACAACTTTTGGCCCAGCTAGATTAACCCAATTAAAAATGAGTGCATCCCTAATATAATACCGTACATCTATCTGGAAATTTGGTTTGAGAAGAGAATATCATCTCTTCGTTTTGGTTTTATCTTTGCCTCTCACTTCTTTCTTTTTTGTGAATTTGAGGAGATGGAAATAACAATAAGGGTTTAAAAGTGGAAAGGAGAGGCTGCAGTTGTGAGGTTTCTCCTTATCAGATGATCCAGTGATGAGAACAAATGCTCTAGCCCGCTGCCTCATCTGTGAAGGAAAGCACTTAATCTGAGAGCATACTGGGCTGACTTCGAGGGACATTCATCTTTTCAGTGTCTGGATAGGCACCAAGCTCCTTAACTGCAGAACATGATTGGAGGAAAAAAGATTTACCCCAACTTTCCTTAATTGGTTTTAATGCCAAAAATTGAGGGCTAGAGTACAGAATCTAGAGACTTGAGATAAATCCTGTAGCCCTTCTTTATTAATTAGCTCATTAATCTTGCTAATTTCCTTGAAGCGTTGAATTTCTTTTTGTCAGGCTGTCATCTTAGCAAACCTTTCCTACCGGCTGATTGTTTTTGCCTTTGAATCTCTGTACAGATTGCCACAGCCTCTTTGCTTTGTGTGAGATGCTGTAGCAACTACACACCATTTGAGGATTCTGATGAGTTCTTATAAAGGTCTCAAGAGGTGTACCTTAGTTGCCTGTGGAACTGCTGAGAAATTCTAGAAAAAAAGCAATCCAAGAGCCTATAAATTTTTCTCACTTTATGAAGGGATAGGCAGACGAATTTGTCTGCAATATATATTTATATATCCAAATCAGTGGTGAAATCCAAATTTATTTACTACCGGTTCTGTGGGTGTGGCTTGGTGGGCGTGATGTGGCTTGGTGGGCGTGGCTTGGTGGGCATGGCAGGGAAAGGATATTGCAAAATCTCCATTCCCACCCCACTCTGGGACCAGCCAGAGGTGGTATTTGCCGATTCTTCGAACTACTCAAAATTTCCGCTACCGGTTCTCCAGAACCTGCCGGATTTCACCCCTGATCCAAATGTACCGTAGAAGCCTTTTCTTCAACAGGTAACAAATTCTCACTGGTACAGTTCGTTTCTTGAAAAGCCACTGATACGATAGGGGAAAAAAGTTTTGCTAATATGTGAAATGCATTTAACCTGTTTCTTCCTTTGTATTATTACTTGATAACCAGTAAGCCATGTCAAACTATCAAATATCAAACTATGTAGCAGCCCTGAGCTGTCTAAGGATTTATTTCTGTACACACACCCCAAAAAAAGTTACAGTAATTACCTGGTGTGAATGGTCCCACGGGGTTTGGAATTGGGGTTTCATTTCGCTCCACCCAGGGGGATGAAGGCCGGTCCAGGCCAAGCCAGGAATCACGCCCAGCCTCTAAGAGAACCATGCGCAGAGGCTGGGGCACCAGGTCGAGGACACGGCCACGTTCGCCACACAGGGTATTGAGGGTTTCCCTACATGCACCTAGTTGCTGCAAGAAATTGGGTGCTGATAATGAAGAAACCAAAGATGAAACAACCACTTTTATTCGGCCTGCTAGGCTTATAACTAGGCTTAGATATAAGCCTAGCACGGTTCTCTTCCACTTGGCTGTAGCCCCAAAGTTAAGAAAAGAAGCCCTGTCTCTGACTTAGCTGACACCAGCAATGATTTGGCTTCTCTCCTCAGTAAACTGTCTTCTGCAGCGGCAGTTTCACTTTTCCAACAAAGCTCCTCAGCCATTAATAAATGGCAAGCAGAGGATTTTAAAAATTCACCATTTCTAAAACTGATCAGGAAGATGGCATGATCATATTAATCCAATTCTCAGTACCATTGCGTTAGTAATAGTTATAGGTAGCTCTCGACTTATAACTGCAACTGAGCCCAATGTTTCTGTTGCTAAGTGAGATAGTTAAGTGAGTTTTGCCCCATTTTTGCCCCTCTTTTTTGGGGCAAAAATCTGCCTTCTGGCAGAAGATACAGAACAATTAAAACTCGGACCGCACGTTTTCTGAATAGTTTTTATCCCAGAGCTATAATTGCACTCAACAATGAACTAAAGGGCCACCATCGGTGAGCTGTTGGACAGCATCACTTGGTCTGTTGTGTGGATGTTTGGGTGGTTTAGGGGTGGGGAATTTGTGGTGGGTGGGGGGGGGTGTTTGGGGATCGTTGGATCTGGTGTGTTGGACCTGGTCTTTGGGTGTTAAGTGAATTTCGTTGTATGGGTATATTGTATATACACGAACAACAACAATAAAGTTGTTGTTGTTGTTATTATTGTTGTTGTTGTTGTTGTTATTTTATGACCTTTCTTGCCACAGGTTTCAAGTGAATCCCTGCAGTTGTTAAGTTAGTAACACAGTGATTGTGAATCTGGCTTTCCCATTGGCTTTGCTTGTCAGAAAATCACAAATGGAACCTGACCCCAGGACACTGCAGCGGTCATAAATATGAGTCAGTTGCCAAGCATCTGAATTTGGATCATGATTGAACATGGGGATGCTGCAACAATCGTACGGGTGAAAAACAGCCATACGTCACTTTTTCCAATGCCATTGTAGCAATAGCCCTAGCCCTAGCACTTAGATTTATATAGCGCTTCACAGTGCTTTACAGCCCTCTCTAAGCGGCTTACAGAGTCAGCCTATTGCCCCCAACAATCTGGGTCCTCATTTTACTGATCTCAGAAGGATGGACGGCTGAATCAATTGCATTTAGCTTCAGTCCTTACAGATAGCTGACCCAACCTGAGTTGTGTTTTAGCAGCACCCCTGCCTGCTCAAAGCCAAACAAGGAGCCAGTCCCTTTGCTTTGCCGTTCCACACAGCCCTAAGTTTGCTAACTATAAACTTAACTGTGTTGTCCCGCCAGTTATGATTCTCAGTTCCATATAAAATAATTGTTCAGAATTCCATCTCTCAAGATCTGGTTTTCAATCTCTGAGGTACAGAGGATTGCAGATTTTGAAAAAGTAATTTCGTTAACTCTTTCCCATGAAATACACAAATCTTGGACAAATCTAAAGCCTCCCTATATTTCCTGCTTTGATTATTTCATCTGTCAATAGCCGGTATCCAAAATTAATGTTTAATTCCTTACCTTAAGATGATCTCCTGACCAGGCCATCATGTCCTGCAGTTTGATTTTCAGTTTCGTAAATTCCTCCTTTTCCCATTTCATGAGTGCATCTACTTTGTCAGAGATCTACATGCCAGAAAGGAAATATTTATTTGCTTGTTTGGTTGTTTGTCAAGTTTATATAGCCACCCATTTCACAAAAGGTGATTTGCGATAAAATCAATAATTAAAATAGTCTTAAATAACCACTAAAAACAATTAGATGTAAATATAAATAAGATTGTCAGAGAGTGCATCAGAATCTGGCACATTAGGAAAATCCAAGACCTCAGTGCCTTCCGCCGTGCCCTTAAAACCTTCTTTTTCCAGCAAGCCGGGCTGGCCTAACATTTTTTAAAATGTTTTTAATTGTTTGTTATTGTTTTTAATCATGGGGCCAAATTTATATATATATATTTAATTGTATTTTAATGTTTGTAGTTTATGTTTTTACTTGGCTGTTCACTGCCCTGAGTCCTCAGGGAGAAGGGCGGTATACAAATTTAACAATAAATAAATAAATAAATAAATAAATAAATAAATAAATAAATAAATAAATAAATAAATAAATAAATTCAAAAAAACGTGCAGCCATTGGGCATAACCCTCCAGGACAAGAATGGTTGATATAGTAAATTAAATTGTGTGTGTCAGGATACACAAATAGAATAGTAGAAAAAAAAAACATTCCTAAAATAAAATCAGACGAAATGAGCACCTTGTTGATTACTATTCCAATTTTAAAGGGGGTGGGGTCTTTATTATTTTTCTTTTCACTATCTCCATCTATATATTGTATTTCTACTATGTTTAATTTATGGAAGTCGGTATCTGTGATAATGGAGAAAGCTGGAAAGTGTCTTATAAAAGCTTTAGACAGAAGATTATCATCATATAACAGAAAGTTTATTCAATTAAATGGTTTCAAGAAAGCACATTTTCATTCAGTCATTCACATTGCTACAGGATCTCAAGATGATGCTCACAAATTCAGAAGGTTATAAAAATTAAAGAAATCCATGGAAATTAACTCTTGTCACCATAGTAGCTCAGATGATTAAATAGAACATCTGTGTTCAATATAACTGCCATTAACAGATACTGGAAACAGATAGGAAATCATTAGCCAGTTCATCAGAAAAAAAGTTTATTCATGATTATTTAGATGTGCCATGCCAAGAACACAATATTTTTGCACATACACTCTTTTAAAAAAAACCAGCAAAATAATTTCCTTGTACTAATACTGAGTGCTTGAGTGCTTACTATTCTCCTAGGTCAGGGGTCTGCAACCTTAAACACTCAAAAGAGCCACTTGGACCCGTTTCCCCCAGAAAAGAAAACACGGGAGCCACAAAACCCTTCCTGTGCCTAACTATTTCTTGAGTGGCCACAAAACTAGCATATGTAGTTGAATTAAATGTTCTGTTTTCTTCTGAAACTTTTCTTTTCTTGGATTTATCCATGGTTAGCCTACCGGAGGTTGAAAAGCTCAATAAATTGCATGCCAGCGGGTGTCACACATTAGCGGTTGTGATGCATATTTTGAGTGACAGGGAGCCGCAGCAGAGGGGTGAAAGAGCCACATGTGGCTCCAGAGCTGCAGGTTGCTGACCCCTGTCCTAGGTGATATTGATCCAGTTCATTTTTCTGAGCTATGAGTAGTTTAATCATGGTTTGCCCAACCAATGAGCTAGGTTCATACAATGCATTAGGCCACAACTCCAGTTTACAATTTAAAATAGCTGAATTGATTCTGAACTAAGGTGGAATCAAGCAAGCAATATTATATGATGTTACTGTGATAGGTGAACATCATTACTGCTACTGATCACCTTAAAAAAGATCAGCGTTTAAGAAACTGATATTTGTAATATATTAAGAAGAATGACCATGAGTGAGTCTCTGGTACTCACTAGCATGTAATGTATGGCTGTGAGAGTAGGACCACAAGGAAGGCTGAGCGCCAAAGAACTGATGCTTTCAAATTGAGGTGTTGGGAGAAAAGTCTTGAGAGTCCCTTGGACTCCAAAGAGATCAAATCAGTGAATTTTGAATGAAATCAACCCTGACTGTTCTTTGGAAGAACAGCTGAAGCTCAAGTACTTTGGCCACCAAATCAGAAGAGAGGACTCATTGGAAAAGATGTTGGGAAAGACTGAAGGCAAAAGGGAGAAGGGGATGGCAGAAGATGAGATGGTTAGATAGTGTCATCAATGCAGTGAACATGAATTTGGACAAGCTCCAGGAGACAGTGGAGGATAGGGTGACCTGGCGTGTTGTGGTACCTGGGCTCACAAAGAGTTGGCTACGGCTTAGTGACTGAACAACTACAACAACAAATCAAGGAAGGAGATCAGTGGTGAGTTCCTCCCAGTTCCGCCCGGTTCCGCCGAGCCGGTAGTGGTGACGATATGATGTCACCGAACCGGTTCTGCCCCCCCTCCCCCCCGCATTATTCTTACCTTTTATTTGGACCCACCCCCAATCTATTGCTGCCTCCTGAGTCCCAGCTGATCGGCTAGAGGGAAAAACACTGTTTAAACTCTTGCCACAGGGCTTCAAAGGGCCGCCCTACAGCTGATCAGTGTTAAAAGAAAACAAATGAATAGACCGGTGCCTGCAAAAATAAATGGGTAGACTGGTACAGCTCTGTAAGCAGTTAAAAGCCTGGTAGACCAGTACCTCTGCTAAATCCTAAAGAATTGTCACATGACCATCAAGCCACACCCACAAAATAAGCCACGCTCATAGAACCAGTAGTAAAAAATTTTAGAACCCACCCCTGAAGGAGATGGATTTGATAAGAATGCAGATCTCACCTTTTCTGTTTCTGCCCGGTGCTCTCGGATGGCTTTGCTCTGCTTGTTGGTCATGAGGCCCTGGCGGATTTTATCCAACATGGCATCCAGTTGCTGCCGTATACGCATTATTCCCTTGAACTGCTCGTTGATTTCAATAAGAGCCTGGCGCAGGCGACTTACTACCAGGCGTGTCTCCCTGAAGTACTGAGCCACGTATTCATTGTTCTTTGTGTTGCTATAGTCCCGGGAGCAAGGCAAGGTTAACTTGCAAACCCAAGGGGGTGGCTTCATTTTGCATTTCCATAGAGTCACCCCTGGTCCCTCCGGGGGTTTTCTCTTCACCTCTCCAGAATCCGAGACATCTATCTTGAATTTCCAGGAGTCAACCTTCATCTTGCGCTCATATGGTGTTTCCTCAGCCTGGCCGGGGACTTTGGCAGGACGCCACAGTTCGAGAGCGTCCTTGCCGCATCTCTTTGTCAATGTAGAGGCTTCGTGTACTGTTGTACGTGTGTCCTTGTGCCACTTCTCAGCACCTACCTGACCTATCAGCAGGTGAGCAGGAGGTCCCATGACTGCAGTTGAAGTCCTGGGGCTGTCAGGGAAGAGGAGTAAATGTTACAAATTTAGCAGAAAAGGATTCCACACCAAGTGCATGAAGTGGGCAGATGAGGCATTCAAGGTCATGGAAAGGAATTGCAATCAGCGGCATAATGATCTGAAATGGGAAAGAAGGAAACCAAACTTTGGCACGCTGACCTTTTCCCCTGATAAAATATAGTGTGTCTTAGGATAAGTCACGAAGCCAGGCCCTCAACACAAAACTCCCAATAGAAGACAATATATGTAGCTCAGGATTCAACTGTGAGCACTTGGTACTCTCTGTGTTCAGTGCACTGATGATATTACCTAGTCAGGTCATGAAATGTCTGCAAGCAGACAACCAAACTCATTCTCAAAATTGGAATATATATTCCAAGGAATATATCCCAAGGAGCACCCATGGGATCACCCCTCTCACCTGTCATTGCTAACCTCTACATGGAACACTTTGAAACCCAAGCTCAAGAAAAATCAGATCACAAACCGAAACTCTGGCTCAGATACGTAGACGACACCTTCATAATCTGGCCACATGGGAAAGAAAAACTGGACAACTTCCTCACACACCTCAACAGCTTACACCCCAAAATACAGTTCACCATGGAAACAGAAGCAAACAACCAACTTCCCTTCCTAGATGTCTTAGTCTACAAAAAATCCAATGGCTCCCTAGGACACACCATCTACCAGAAGAAAACACACACGAACCGCTATCTGCACGCACTCTCACACCACCACCCAGCACAGATCAACTCCGTAGCCAAGACACTCATCTCCAGAACAAAACGCTTAGCTGACGAACAACACCTAAAAACCGAACTACACACTCTCACTAACGTACTAACATCCAATGGATTCCAAAGAAATCAGATCACCAACCTAATCCAAAAAGAAACCCCCACTAAAACCCAAGACAGAGAACAAGAAAACGGCAAAGCCCTCCTCCCATACATAAAAGGCACCACAGACAGAATAAGCAAAATCCTCCACAAACATAACATCAAGACAGCATTCTGCACAAACCGAAAAATATCCACCATCCTAAGGAACCCCAAAGACAAAATTGAGTTAGAAAATCAAGGAGTATATGAAATCCCATGCACCGCCTGCCCCACCACATACATCGGACAAACCAACAGACGAATAAGTGCACGCATAGAAGAACACAAGAACTTAGTCAGAAAAGAGGAACCAACTTCTTCCCTGGTCCAACACCTTAAAGTCACAGGACATGATATCGACTTTAAAAAGACCAGAACTATCGCCAAAACTGAACACTTTAACAACAGAATAATCAGAGAAGCCATCGAGATAGAAAAACGCCCACACAGCATGAACAAACGAGACGATACCTCCCGCCTACCAGCCATTTGGAAACCCGCCCTCATTGACAAATGAGTCCCTAACACAAAGAATGACACCAGACCCACACTCACGAGAGCCACACAGGATGTCACCACCACACATCCACGCAGAAAGCAGACTCAAACCCACACTGATAATGAGCCACGACCAAGGACCAGAAGCCAGACCGCAGCTGCATCATTAGCCACTTTAAACCCCTCCAATCCATACATGAAGCTAACTGACACCCACCGTGAAGAGCTCGCACGGCCACAAACACGAAGCCAAACAACAACGCAGCTCACCAGCTCAAATCCCCCTGCAACTCAGACTAAGCTGAGCACAACCAAGCCCCCACCCAAACAGAACACACCCCCAGCCAATCAGAGCACAACCAACCCCCCATCCAATCAGAGCACAGCCAAGCCCCTAACCAATCAGAACACACCTCCACCCAATCAGAACACAGCCAAGTTCCCACCCAATCAGCTCACACCCCCACTAGCAGTTAAAAGGAAGAGACAGCTGCGATCTCACATTGCTCCTGGAAGCACGAAGCCGAGAATACCAGCCTGAAGATGACGAATGAGACTTCGTCGAAACGTCGCCAAGACACTTCCAATTTTACATGGGAGAAGACCCGAATAACCAAAGACCTACATACAAACACCCGCGAAAACCTGAGAAAACAAATATATATATATATGCCGCCCTTCTCCGGAGACTCAGAGCGGCTTACAATGCGTTAAGCAATCGCCTTCATACTTTTGTATATACCTGCTTAGTAGGGCTTTTTGGGCCCCCCTGAGCGGTGTTCTTTTTTATACAAAGTCAGCTTATTGCCCCCACAAACCGGGTCCTCATTTTACCTACCTCGAAAGGATGGAAGGCTGAGTCAACCTTGAGCCTGGTGAGATTTGAACTTGCAGTAATTGCAGGCAGCTGGTGCTAGTTAACAGCACTTAGTCTGCTGCGCCACCAAGGCTCTTCATCCTCAAGTCCATCTCTATTTTAATATTTGCAGATGTTTCCTTGATTTGTGATTGTGGCTTTGACAATGTGGGAATATTGATATTTCAGAGAAGTTACTTTTTTGGTATCGGAATCTGAGCTAGGTAAACTTATTTGGAGGGCCCAGAAAGTGAGTGGATGGGAATATGAACTTTTCAGATATTAAAAGTTCAGTTTTTAATATGTTACAGTCAGGAAAGGAATTCAAATTCTAATCTTCATAGGGTAGCCAATAGCCTAGGTTGTTCAAATTCTTCCTATAATTTGCTCTATTTCATATGCTGTTCTTTCCTAAACGCTCATTGCTATCAGTCCAATTGTTCTTAAACATTTCATCACTTGTCTGTTTCTTCACTCCCTCCTCAGTTTCTAGAACTGGTATAATCACTTACACTTTGAAGAATTTATTGCTTCCTCAGCTGCTGCGGCTTCTTTTTTAAACTATTGCAGATATAATTTTTGCTTCTTGCTCAAAGCTACAGTTCTGCTACATTTACAAAATTCTTCGTAACTTGGTTGGTTGGATGGAAATATATGTACATTCAGCAATAAGCCTGCTATAGACATGTAATTTATTTTTCTGCTTGATCGATGAGCTAGCAAATAAGGAGAGCAAATTAAGAGTTGGCCAGAGGGAGACTCCAATAAACTCCAAGCAGTGTGGAGAACAAAAGAAGCTTCTCAGCGATTTGCAAGGTGGATGTAATCCTTGTCCTCTTGCTCAAAAAGAACTCCAACTACACCTGTTGGAACTGAAAGCTTGTGTCCTTATTGGAGAAAGTCAAAGGCTTAGGGGCTTAGTTTCTATGCTGCAATATGTCAGAATTGCAGAACATGAGAATGTCTTCAATAGAAGAGGTGGTGCTTCTTAGGAGGGGCAAAAGAGTGAGTCCCATGGAAAGGCATACAACTGAAGCATACGGCCCTGAGGAGTCAGAAAATCAGGAGTTATTCATAGGCCCAACTGAGCTCAGTAATTGACACCAAGCTCTTGCTGTAGGAGATCATTCTTTACCCCCTGACCAAATTTGGCCAATCTCAGCCTGGGTCTATTTCAAATTGCCACAGCCAACTCGCGGCAAGACAACTCAGTGTGGGACACCAATACTGAAGAAATGGTAGAATAGAATCATTAAAGAAAGGATGAAAAAAGAGGGACAAAATGAAATGTGAATGACACCAATTAAAATAATGTTTAATTATTTTAAATAAATAAATTGAATTGTTGTATTGTCCCGTGGAAAGTTGGCTGTGGCGAGTTGATCATAGCAAGTTGGCAGCGGTGATTTGGCTACAGCAAGTTGGCCCATTCCACCCAGCTTCCCATAAAAAGTTAGAAGATACCCGGGTCTCCATGGGAGGTCTTGGAGATAAATAAGAGAAGAGAAGAGAAGAGAAGAGAAGAGAAGAGAAGAGAAGAGAAGAGAAGAGAAGAGTTGGAAGGGACCTTGGAGGTCTTCTAGTCCAACCCCTTTCTTAGGCAGGAAACCCTACACCACTTCAGACAAATGGTTATCCAACATCTTAAAAACTTTCACTGTTGGAGCATTCACAACTTCTGGAGGCAAGTTGTTCCACTGATTAATTATTCTTACTGTCAGGAAATTTCTCCTGAGTTCTAAGTTGCTTCTCTCCTTGATGAGTTTCCACCCATTGCTTCTTGTCCTGTCCTCAGGTGCTTTGGAGAATAGCTTGTCTCCCTCTTCTTTGTGGCAGCCCCTGAGATATTGGAACACTGCTATCATGTCTCCCCTAGTCCTTCTCTTCATTAAACTAGACATACCCAGTTCCTGCAACCGTTCTTCATATGTTTTAGCCTCCAGTCTCCTAATCATCTTGGTTGCTCTTCTCTGCATTCTTTCTAGAGTCTCAGCATCTTTTTTACATCGTGGTGACCAAAACTAAATGCAATATAATAGAATAATAATAACAGAATAACAGCATTGGAAGGGACCTTGGAGGTCTTCTAGTCCAACTTCCTGCTCAAGCAGAAGACCCTATACCAGTGATGGCTAACCTTCTCTGGACCGAGTGGCCAAAGCATGTGTGCGTATGAATGTGCGTGCGTGCCCCTGAGCCCCCAAAATGCAATGTGTGTGCGGCCCCTGTGCATGTGCCCTGCCTCGCGCATGTGCATGCAGCCGCCTATATGGGCCCCATTCCCTGCGCATGCATGGCAGAGACCCAACGACCAGCTGACCGGTGGGAGGCGCAGGCACATGCGCAGGAGAGGTGAACTGGGGTGGTGGCTCGCATGCCCACAGAGAGGGTCGTGCATGCCACATGTAACACGCATGTCATAGGTTCGCCATCACAGCCCTATACCATTTCAGACAAATAGCTGTCCACTCTCTTCTTAAAAACCTCCAGTATTGGAACAGTAACATTGATCAGATTAGTAGGAAGCTGCAACACCAAAGCTAGTAGAGGGTACCATTGACAATCTAGAACATAAAAGAAGTTGTGTTGTGTACAAAGGAAGCATACATACGCACTTAAATTCACAAAGGTGAGCATGGAATTCTATTGAGAGGGTTTGGATAAGAATAAAAGGAAAGAGAAATCAAAGTCACGTGAGTTTATTATAAACTGTCTGGACAAGCAAAACATATGGAAGAAGCCTTGAGTTTCCACGGAAGAAGGCAGAACCTGGAAACAACACTTCTCTTATGCTCCACACTTTAACCCTTTAGAATATGTTCCCCATTCCCCCCCTGCCCCCCCCCCAGCGAAGATCTGGGTAGATCCCATTTTGGTTCCCTTTCAGAAAATGATGGAAACAACCTTTTTAGACAAGTCTTTGGATATGATTATCCCAATGAAGGATACCCTTTGTTTCTTATCTGATTAAATTTTACTGGGTTTTTTTACAGCACCCATATTTTTTCATGAATTGATTTGTAAACTGGCTAGCGATATATAGATGTGGCAGTATGTCAATATTCAGAGTAAATACATAATATTCCATAATATATGACATTTATTTTAAGACTACCTAGGCAAAAAAGAATAGTTAGTGTTGCTGCAGGATCTGGTCTTCTATTGGGAAAGCTTCAATAAGACAGGGTTAATTGACAAAGTTCCCTCAAACTTTCTTTCCCACCAACATACACTGTACTATCCCTGGAAAACTCAGATGCATTACCCTGTAGCCCCACCACCTCTGGCTGCAGTCACACAACTCACTAAACTGAGTTAACAAAAGACAATGGCTACGCTGACAAAATTGGCCATTCCCGAAAGCAGTCAACCCCATGATGATTTAATGCAATGTCCCGGTTTATGTAAGACAAAGACTGGGGCTCCCACAACCCATTGCATGGCCAAAGCGAGTCAGGGAAGCATCCGATGAAACGGTCCTCCTGCGCCATATTTACCTGTGTGCAAAAAAAAAGCTGAGATCTCCGAGGCCACGTTAAGGAGACAGGCCTCCGCTCTCCAGCCTTCGGGAGGATTTGTGAGGCACGTGTTCGGCCTCACAATCAGATTGTGAATTCTTCCTCCCAACCGGCTGTCTCTGGCTCAGGCCGAGCTGTCCCTTTTGCATCGGAGATGCTGGTTGCTGTGGCAACGGGCGCTCGCCTCACAATGCCTGCCGCCTTCCCCAGTTCTGGCCCCAGTTCTAGCTCTAGAAGCAACGTAGCCGAGAAACCTGTTTTGGAAACCACAGCCGTCCTACTCAGGTTTATGCTGCATGGAGCTCCCTTTGATTTTAGTTTTCTATCCTTTAAAGTGTATGGAAAAAGGAAGCAGGACTCAAACCCAAATGAAGAGGAGAACCACTTTTACGGGCTCCTGAAGGAGCTCTATGCTTTCTCCAAAAGAAAATTGCACTCTTCTCACAAGAAGTCCAGGTCACAGGTTAAGGCACCCAAGAGGGCCACCCATAAATGGGTAGATCCACAAAAAGCCAAAGAAGAAACAATGAAGAGGGGGAAAAAATTGAATTAGTTCCTTAGTAATTGGGGGCTTGTCTGGTGTCTTCTTTGACCATGCCTGCTTGTTTCCCAGGCTCTGCTGAGATGTCATGGAAGTTGGATAGGATGCTCCCCCACACACGGTCTGTTAAGTCTGGGATATCACCCCGGCCCAATCCTTTGGTCTTCACTGGAGGAAGAATCCGGATGGTGATGTCCCCTTGGAAGAGAGAAAACAAAGAAACCTATTGTGGCATGGCTCGTAAGTATCCAAATGCATTTGATCTCAATCATGTCTCATCCAGATGATCAGAGTTAAGTTTGCCGGGGTCCCAGCTGGTTTCTGGAAGGCCTGACCACCCCTAACTTGCACAGGGGGAAAGAACAAGTTGACTTGCGCATTGAGCAACACAAAACAAGAACTATGGTATCTTATCTCTTGACTTTGTAGCTAATGCTACGAAGTACAGGTAGTCCTTGACTTACAACCACAATGCAGCCTGCCCATTATGGCTGTAAGTCGTAACAGTCATGAAGTGAATCATCATGTGACTGGACACTTTTTTTGCAGGGCAATAAAGCAAATGCTATGGTTGTTAAACGAACACCACAATCATTAAGGAAAATGTTGTTAAACAAACCCATTGTTTACAATGTGGCATTTTTACTAAAAACTGGAAATAAACACCGATTTTCAGCCTGGCCATCAGAACTCGCATCTGGGACATAAATACCTTTTAGGGGAGGTCCATTGTAATTTTGAACCATCGCTAACCAACCAGTCATAACTCAAGGACTACCTGTCCTTGGAGGTATAGCTTGCATGGATTATAGACCTTCTCTGCCATTCAGAAGTTCTCATGGTAGATTCAGAGAGACACTAGCTTTATTTATTTATTTATTTATTTTATTTTATTTTATTTTATTTTATTTTATTTTATTTATTTTATTATTTTATTTTATTTTATTTTATTTTAGTTTAGTTTAGTTTAGTTTAGTTTAGTTTAGTTTAGTTTAGTTTAGTTTAGTTTAGTTTAGTTTAGTTTAGTTTAGTTTAGTTTAGTTTAGTTTATTTGTATACCGCCCTTCTCCAACAGGACTCAGGGGGGTGAACAGCCACGGTAAAACACAACATATAAAATTTAAAAGCAGTTTAAACGACATTAAATAATTTTGGCCATCAATTTAAAGCAACCCAGTTAAAACCAATTACAAATTAAAACCGCAAGGATGGGATCAAGCCAGCCCAAGAGGGCAGCCAGAGATCCTGCATGTGCCCCAGTCTATTTGGGTGCCCTTTAGAACAGGGGTCACCAACCTTTCGGATCTGAGGGACCACTAAATTCATAATTTTAAATCCCGTGGACCACTAATACAAAGTTTTTAAAAAAGATAAATAATATTTAGTGGTATATAAAAAATGCAAATAATTTTTCTGTGGACCACCAAAATTTTCTTGTGGACCACCAGTTGGTGACCGCTGCTTTAGAACATCATGATTATACTGCTAAAATGTGGCAATAGATTAATTGCAGCTCCATTTATTTTTTTTTTGCTTTTTAAAATAAATCCTCTAATAAAGGTCCCAAAGGTGCTTTTCAAAAGGCAACTGGACTTTCTTAGTTTTTTTTTTCTTTGAAAATGTTTTGCTTCTCATCCAGGAAGCTTCTTCAGTTCAATAAAGGGGGAAAGAAAATCCCACCCTGACTGCAAGGCTGAACATTTTGGCCCTGTCCTTTCCAGTGGGGTTAAATCAAGTGGAGTCCTCAGTCCAAAACCATTATCTGCCTCTTGGAGCCTATAGTGCTGTGTGACGAAGGGCTGACCTATTTTTATCCCGGTCACTTGCACTTGTAGGCCTCCCCTTGAGAGCTGACATGTTGCTACCTCTCGGGGTGGAGGGGGGGGGGAATCTCAGACAAACATTGACTTAGCTATTCCCATTGCAACAGAATACCAGATGTGAATTTGCTAGTCTTCATGTTGAAAAATGGCTTGTAGGAGGACATCACCACAGGAATGATTGGCACCTGCAAGGAAAGAAAAACAATCACTGTCCAGAAGAGGGACATCGCAACCATTGCATTGCAAAAGTGGAATCATGAAGCTAACCTCTCTGCCAGCAGAGTAACACATACAGATGGTGGCTGTGTTGGACATAAAATCAAGAAGAACTTCAATCCTACCATCACAGTCACCATCTTGGTTTGTTTGACCATATCCTGTAGACACACTGGCGGTTGCTTTTAGGTAGGATTTGTTTTGTTTGTTTGTTTTTTACATCTGTCTAAAGAAAAACTGAAGAGAAATGACCTCCTCATCGTTCCCACCACCCATCTCCTTCCACTTATGACTGTATGACTGTAATTTTGTTGCTTGTATCCTTACTATTTATATCGCTATTGTTTCCTGATTGCTTATTTGTACCCTATGACTATCATTAAGTGTTGTACCTTATGATTCTTGACGAACGTATCTTTTCTTTTATGTACACTGAGAGGATATGCACCAAGACAAATTCCTTGTGTGTCCAATCACACTTGGCCAATAAAAAATTCTATTCTATTCTATGTGGCCTATCTATCATACCTTTAAATAACATTATTAAGGTTACCATGGTTATTAGCATTGAGTAATATCTTATAATATTGAACAACTAAATGATGAGGGATTATATACAAGGTGGAACAAATATTACAATATTAACAACTTTAATTGCATATTTATAATGTTACAGTAATGATGTGAGTATGACTAACATAATTAATATAATTATGCCACATCCATGTAGCAAATATGCTATTACTGCAACCTCTGATCAGCATAGAATCAGGTTTGAAGAATGGGGAAGGCCTTGCTGAGGGGAAACCATCCCAAAGATTGCTGCTGCTGCTGCTATTTGGTTCTCTTTATAAGGGGAGTGTAAAAACGGCGCCAGTGGGAAAGTTTGTTGGCTCCAAAAGATTCATCTCTCTTTGCTTCCTTGTAAATGAGGGGTTAACTTCAACATCAGTGGTAGAGTTTAAGGTGCCACAAATTTTCCACAGTGGAGTTTTAATTAGGGGGAGGCAATTAATAAGGGGAAAAGAAAACCCAAAAGTCTAATAAACAACCTGAAACAACCATACATAAGAGGTGTTTCTCAACCTCGGCGACTTGAAGATATGTGGACTTCAACTCCCAGAATTCCCCAACCAGTTTGTTGACTGAGGAATTCTGGGAGCTGAAAGCCACACATTTTCAAATTGCCAAGGTTGAGAAACATTGAAGGGGGAAAAAAACAGTCAACGCTATTTGGGTTGTATTCACTTAAGCAGGGATAGATAAGCATTACAAAATCTTGCAAAATGGAGTGCTTCCCCACTAGCCCTGTCCTTTTCCTAGCTACTCTATCCCGGTGTTCTTTTTAAAACTTTTTTAAAAGTTTAATTTTCTTTCTTTCAGGACTGCTTCCAACTTATAAAAATTAAGGAGGACTCCTTAAAAAAAGCTTCTAGTATGTTATTGACAATTGCCATATTAAAAAATAAAATTGATGTGGCCACTACCCTTTCCCATGACTGTTTGATGGGATTTTAATAATCTACTATTGAATATTGAAAGACTGGCAAATAAGTTCTATTTCACAGCCCCTGAAATGGTCCTGGAGCACCCCAGAGGTCCTAGAGCCATGATGGCGAACCTATGCCATGCGTGCTCCCAGATGGCACGCAGCGCCCTCTCTGTGGGCACGCGAGCCGTCACCCTAGTTCAACTCCACCGTTCATGTACGTGTGCCTCCCATTGGCCAGCTGGTCGTTGGGTCTCTGCTGCACATGCGCAGAGGCGTGTGGGGGACACGCGCACATACACGGGGCGGGAGGCTGCGGGGGGCATACATGTGGGGGGATGCATGAGTGGGGGTATGCATGTGCAGGGGGCACGCATGCACAGGGGGATGCATGCGCTGGGGGACACGTGCGGGACCCGGAGTGCATGCACGGGGGCCACACACGGATTGCATTTTGGAGGTTCAGGCGTATACATTTGCACGCACACGTTTGCTGTGAGCACTCAGTCTGGAAAAGGTTAGCCATCACTGTCCTAGAGGCTTTGGGGTCCCCAGAGGTTCCACGACCTCTAGAAAGGTCTGTTCTGCTATTCCCCTATCCCTGGTTCATATTATTTATTTATTTGTTTGTTTGTTTGTTTAATTAATTTATTTAATTAATTAATTAATTCATTCATTCATTCATTTATTGGTTCGCTTTATATGCCGCCCTTCTCCGGAGACTCAGGGCGGCTTACAATGCATTAAGCAATAGCCTTCATACTTTTGTATATACCTGCTTAGTAGGGCTTTCGGACCCCCCCTAAGCGGTGTTCTTTTTTATACAAAGTCAGCTTATTGCCCCCACAAACCAGGTCCTCATTTTACCTACCTCGGAAGGATGGAAGACTGAGTCAACCTTGAGCCTGGTGAGATTTGAACTCGCAGTAATTGCAGGCAGCTGGTGCTATTTAACAGCACTTTAGTCTGCTGCACCACCAAGGCTCTTATTCTGTCTTCAGTTGGGTTTTGGGTGTGTTTTCACTTTCCCTGGATAAAGTTGACCCCACATTTTTAATAGCTACATGCTACACTGAAAGAAAATAATTCAGTCTAGTTTTGGGGTGGCATTTTGGGAAAGGAAGATAAAGCAGCTCCCTCCAATCTTGAATTCATAGTATTTAGTAAGGAAATATTCTTTTAAATATGAGATGCAAAGGGTTTTGTTTTTTCCTCTGCTGCTTTGGGTTGGTAGCTCAGTTGCCAATAATAATTACTACTGCGCTCCAATAATAATTATGATTATACATTGCTTAGCTTGCTACCTTGATGGTTCTGGTTTCTACAACTGAATGACTCACAGAAATAGTACTGCTCTCCTATCTGCATTTCTGTCTTGAGTTGAATAAAGAAATAAAACGTGTGGAAATGTCACATTCTTACCTGCGCCTTCACTGCGAGATGGACAGCCTCTCTTTGCAAGGGCTCCAAGGTGGATTCACCAGTTCTGTGGCCTTCAGAAAACACCCATATTCTCAGCTAATTAGACAGTTTAATAATGAACACATTAGGCCTTTCTTCTTCAGACAATTAATACAGTATTGACAAGGGAGTATCTTTGATTCATGTAACACACTATTTCTCTCAATTCCATCAGTTCTAATAGCATTTTTCTAAAAGCTAAACTTTACATTCCTGTCATGTGATATTATTCAAATAGGCCCAGGAAATCAATACAGATAGTCCTCAATTTACAACAGCAACCAGAACCAGAATTTCCATTGCTAAGTAAGGTGATTGAGTGAGTTGCCATGGATTTTACAGCCTTTTTTTTGGTCATAGTTTTTAAGTGAATCGTTGCAGTTGTTAATTGAATCGTGCTGTCATTAACGAGGTCAGCTCTCCCTATTGACTTTGCTGATCAGAAGCCAGCTGGGAAGATTGCAAATAATGATCACATGATCCAAGGATGCTGCAACCATTGTAAATAAATGCCAGTTACCAATTAATTTTGACTGTGGGGATGCTACAATGGTCATAAGTACAAGGACTGGTTATCAATCACTTTTTCAGTGCTGTGGTAACTGCAAACAGTCAATAAATAAATTGTAAGTCAAGAACTACCTATAACAGTTTTATTTTTACAAATAACTTGAAGTGGCGAATATATCCATATACCTTCCTCCTCCTGTTTTCCCCACAGCAACCCTGTGAGGTGGGTTGGGTTGAGAGAGGGTGACTGGCCCAAAGTCACCCAAATGGCTGTCATGACTAAGGCAGAACTTGAACTCATGGTTTTCTGATTTTTAGCCTTGGTGCCTTAACCACTACACCAAACTGATACTTTCAAGATTGAAGAGATCAGTGGGGGAAATACCTTTTACTGCCAAGATCATATTCTCAACTGGCCCCACTACCATAAACTCTGCATATTTGAAATGACAAATACAAATTTATTATATAATTAATCCACAGGGACAGGGCTAAGCCAGAACCAAGGGACAAGCTAACAAGTAGCACAGAGAAACACACAGGTATTGGAAATAAGTAATAGGATTAACATTCATGCTTCTCAGTGTTATTCTTTTTACCTTGTCCCATTCCTATCCTCCATCAACATATATTATATTATGTACTGATAGAAGGGTGGATGTTTCCACTTAGCTGCATTTAGGATGTTTGTTTTACTGCATCGTTATGCAAAAGTGCCTTATTCCATAAGTAAACTTTCCATAAAATTGAATGTTTATTAGCCACAAGAGTCTAGTTTCATCCAATAATTGTGATTGCTACTTACATGGCACAGCCAGTATCCAAATAGCGCCTAACACACTGTTTCCCTATGCTAATTCATACTCAACCAATATCACACAATATGTAATGCACTGTGTAATATCCCTTGGGCATCTTCTTGGGGAAGGGTATCTTTGGGCTGACAAGAACCAATTCTTTCCCCAGGTATCGGGATTCCTGCCTTGGGCAGAGAGTTGAAGGCCTCCAAGGTCCCTCCCAACTCTATGATTCCATGAATACAGAAAGCAATGTAGAGGTTATGCATTGCTGTCCTCCCCTACTCACATGGTCCCGGAGCATGGTGTCTCCAGTTGCTGACATTATCTCAACAGCTTCTGCTTCCTTTTTATGGTCAATGAAAATGAAACCACACAGCCACAGGACAACACCAACAGTAAGCATATACAGGACTTCTTTCTTGACGAAAAGGGTACATTGCTTGGGCAAGATTTGAAAAATCCCTGGAGTTTTTTTGCAGAAGAAGAAAAGGATCAGAAGAAGGTCAAATCTAAGATTGATCGTTGGTTCTTTCCACTCCCCAGTCCCCCAATGTGGAATGTAACCAGGACAGGATTACCATCAGCTGGAGTGAACAGACCTAGATTCACATCTCTGTTGAATTCAACCATTTCAAAAGATACAGGGCTACAGGAACATTTCTGAGCAATTTTTCCCAAATGTGGAATGTGGAAGATAGTAGAGTGAGGAAGGTTTTACTTTAGATTCCTCTAAGGAAAAGTGGAATTTCCTGCATGTGCTGCATGTGGGCTTATGGAAGGAAAACTATTAGAACAAAGACAGTCTTGTTTCTCAGCACCCTGTTCAGAGGTGGTATTCAGCAGGTTCTGACCAGTTCTGGAGAACCGGTAGCAGAAATTTTGAGTAGTTCAGAGAATCGGTAAATACCATCTCTGAATGGCCCTGCCCCTATCTATTCTCCGCCTCCCAAGTCCCAGTTGATTGGGAGGGAATGGGAATTTTGCAGTAACTTTCTCCTGGAGTGGGGAGGGAATAGAGATTTTACAGTATCCTTCCCCTGCCACGCCCACCAAGCCACACCCACAGAACCGGTAGTAAAAAATTTTGAAATCCACCACTGACCCTGTTGATTATTTTGTGTTTAGGAAACCAAACATGAATTATGGTGTGACTATCTAAGGCAATGTTTCTCAATTATGGCAACTCTTAAGATGTGTGGGCTTCAACTCCCAGGATTCTGGAAGGTGAAATCCACATATCTTAGAGATGCCAAGGTTGAGAAACACTGGTCTCCCATGCGGAAAGTGCCTGGTGCTAAGAACTGCAGCAGAGCAGAAGCTCTTAGAAGCTATCCCCCTTCTCCTGACAGAGCCCATCTATCTTTCTCCACAGAGAAAGGAAAGATCCTTCTGCTTTGTTGTTTACAGATATGGAAAACTGATTCTTGGGAGGTGCATCAGTTTGTTCTCCAGCTGTTCATGCTTCTTGATCCGGAAAAGGATTAGGAGAGGATAACCTCCTGCTGTTCTCTCCTGTCTTCATGTGAAGCATGAAAAGCCCAGAGACTGCAAAGAACAGGGTGCAAGGAAAGACAATTAAAATACTCATACCCGGTCATGAAATATTAACTCTCCTTTGGAAGAATTCTGAAGCCATTTTATTTTCTACCAGAGATGACTAAAAATGGTCAGTAGCACAAATGAATAAAACATATTTCAGACAAATTCAATCCTATGCTCTTCCCCAATGCTTCATATTGTCTGTCTTTAAATACGGCAAATAATAACGTTTCAAATATTTTGTGTATTCACCCATTGTTCAAGGCAAGGAGAAATGCAACTAGAGCCATCATTACTGTTTACAATCCTGTTATTGCTACTGTTTTGTTTTTCTGCTTTTAATTTATTTAAGCTGCATGCCACATTTCTACTCTGGCAAGCCCAAACTTTGCCTAAAAACAATGCAAGCCAAATATGAAGAGTTAAAAATACAACATAAAAGGATCAATAAAATTAAATGATGAAATGGACACATTTTTTTTTGTGGATCCAGCTTTTTGTGCATGAGACTATTTTTCTGTGTGAGATCACCTTTCCTCAAGTTAATCTTACATGGGTAAAGATGGAGATGAGTTATTCCTATTTCAAGACATATTTCCCTTCCAACGTAGTATGTGCCAAAAGATCAACAAACTCACCAAGCAAGTCCATGGAGCACTGCAGATTAGAGATGACGACATAAGGCCCTTTCAGGTTTAAGTTTGTAGCTCCCTGCACATTGAGCTTAATGCCATAAAGGAGTTTCAAGGGTAGCATGATGAAACGCAGAATTCTGAATCAAAGAATGAGATCGGATTTAGAAACAGTTGCGGAAAAGAAACTGAGGAAGTTGCTAGAGCTAATTCAAGTAAGACCTGTCCACAATTGCACTTTTCCATAGAACATGTGCGATCTTCAGCCAGTGACACAATTGTATATACCCATAATGGCGAACCTATGGCACATGTGCCACAGGTGGCACGCGGAGCCATATCTGAGGGCACACGAGTGTTGCCCTTGCTCAGCTCCAGCACGCATGTGTGTGCCGGCCAGCTGATTTTCAGGCCTTCCAGGCCCACCAGAAGTTAGGAAATGGGCTGTTTCCGGCCTCCGGAGGGCTTCTGGGGGGGTGAGGAAGGCCGTTTTTGCCCTCCCCAGGCTCCCAGAAAGCCTTTGGAGCCTGGGGAGAGTGAAAAACGGGCCAACCGTGCCATCGCGTGCCAAAAGTAGGGGGAGTGATGGGGGGAGCACGCACACATGCGTGGGAGGGCAGGGCGCGGGGGGCATTGAATTATGGGTGGGGCACGCACGTACACAATCCCCCTGTGCTCCCCCCATTTTTGGCACGCAATGGCAAAAAGGTTAGCCATTGCTGGTATATACTAAGGTAGGAGGATAAAAGATGGTGGATAGCTAAATATGAATCATCGCATTCATACTTCGCCCTTTCTCAACAGCATCTTCCTAACAATCCTATGAAGGAAGCTAGGCTAAGGACAAGTGAGATCACCCAGACGAGTTTTCTACTGCATAGCCAGAATGTCCTATTTGCCCAGTTAGGTCATTATTATCTGACACTATATTGCAGTCTTTTCCTCTTACATTTCTATGCTATACAGCAGAGTTTCTCAACCTTGGCCACTTGAAGATGTGAGGACTTCAACTCCCAGAATTCCCCAAGATGCTTATGTCCAAGGAATTAACTCAAATGTTCGATTGTACTTCTCATCCTTCAGAGGTTATGGATCCATTAACTAGCATCCAAGAATTTTGTTGTGCTTGGAGTAGAACATTAATACGGTGCATTCATAATAAGACAGAATGTGGTAAGTTGAAGGAGCAAACACCTAGCAAATTTTATCTTTGTCTCTCTGAGGAGTTTTCTGTTTTCTTCAGCTGCAGAACAGGGGTGAAATCCAGCAAGTTCTGATAGGTTCTGGAGAACTGGTAGTGGATATTTTGAGTAGTTCGGTGAACTGGCAAATACCACTTCTGGCTGGCCCCAGAGTGGGGTGGGAATGGAGATTTTGCAATATCTTTCCCCCAGGGGTGAGAATGGAGATTTTGTAATATCCTTCCCCCAGGAGTGGGGAGGGAATGGAGATTTTGCAGTATCCTTTCCATGCCATGCCCACCATGCCACCCACCATGCCACGCCCACCAAGCCACACCACACTCACCAAGCCACGCCCACAGAACCAGTAGTAAAAAAAATTGGATTTCACCACTGCTGCAGAACCTGTACATGTTCAGATGTAATGAGGAAGTGCCTTGTGGATGGCAAACAAGGGCAATCATGGATTAATCAGCTAAAGAGCACATACAGGTAGTCCTTGATTTATGACCAAAATTGAGCCCAACATTTTGTTCCTAAGAGAGACCTTTGTTAAGTGAGTTTTGCCCCATTTTACGACCTTTCTTGCCATATTTGTCAAGTAAATCACTGCAGTTCTTAAATTAGTAATACAGTTGTTAAGTGAATCTTGCTTCTCCATTGACTTTCTCAGAAGGTTGCAAAAGGTGATCACATGTCCCCGGGATATTGCAATAGTCATAAATACGAGTCAGTTGCCAAGCATCTGAATTTTGATCATGTGACCATGTGGATGCTGCAATGGTCATAAGTGTGATAAGTCATAAGTCACTTTTTCAGACGTAACTTTAAAAGGTCACTAAACAAACTGTTCTTAGTCAAGGACTACCTGTATTCCAGCAATCCTTCTTACAGAAGTAGGTCGAACCGAATGGCATGGGTCCCAGACATTCAGTACAGGAGCAATATTTGAATAATGATATGAGCTTGTCTGGAAAATTTAGGAACTGAGCCAGGATCCCTTTGAATGGTGACCAGATTAAAGTTTTCCCTGGTCTCAGACAAAGATCACACACACCATTAGTTTAGGCTTGTGTTGTGTTGTGTTGTGTTGTGTTGTGTTGTGTTGTGTTGTGTTTTGTTTTGTTTTGTTTTGTTTTGTTTTGTTTTGGAATTCAATCACTCAGGAAGAGCTGGGTGCAAACAAACATATATAAGTGCAATATATCCATTGGCATGGTTAAACGTTATGATTCAGGGAGACATGACAGCAGTGTTCCAATATTTGAGGGGCTCCTACAAAGGCAAGGGGAGGGGGTCGAACTATTTTCCAAAGCACCAAAAGGCAAGACGAGAAACAACGGATGGAAATAAACCAAAGAGAGAAGCAACCTAAAACTAAGGAGAAATTTCCTAATGGTAAAGAGCAATCAACCAATGGAATAGCTTGCCTTCAGAAATTGTGGGTGCTCCATCACTGGAGGCTTTCAAAAAGAGACTGGACAACCATTCATCTGAAATAGTATAGGGTCTCCTGCTTGAGCAGGGCATTGGACTAGAAGGCCTTCAAGATCCCTTCCAACTCTGTTATTCTGTAGCCTATGATCCAAATACCATAATGGATAGTGTATGAAGTTTCCTACATACAACAAGTACTATCTCTTCTCCTCTTAGACAATAATAGAGCTGGAAGGGACCTTGGGGGTCTTCCAGTCCAACCCCCTGCTCAAGCAGGAAACCCTATAGTATACCATTTCAGTCCATTTCAGACAAGTTTTCTTGATTAACCTCATGACATCACCAAAGACTCTGGAATTATAAGGAGCTATCAGTATAATAAAACATGGCTGTAAAAATGGCAGGCTCTGTACGCTATCATGAAGGTATAGAGCAGGGTTGTCAAACTTTATTTCATTGAGGGCCACATCAGGGATGTATTTGACCGCGGGGGAGGGGGGGCAGGGGGGCATGGCTAGGGTGGGCGTGGCCAGCTCAACATCACTCATGTCAGGGGCGCCTGTGGTGGCCCGCGAAAACAGGCTTCCGAGCTCTGTTTTCGGCTGTGATGGCTTCCTGCAACCCTCTGCCAGCGAAAATGGAGGTCAGGAGGGCCGCCCACAGACCTCCTGAGCTCTATTTTCAGCTGCAATAGGCTCTTACATCCCTCTGCCAGCGAAAACAGCTCCATTTTTGCTGGCAAAGGCACTGTGGCCGGTTCTTTGCTGTTTCCAGGGCGGCCCCATGGGCCAGATCTAAGCACTCCGCGGGCTGGATCTGGGCCCCGGGCCTTGAGTTTGACACCCCTGGTATAGAGCAACATCAGCATGTTACTCTATATTCAGAGTAGTGGTAGTCTTAGAATGTCTATTTTTCATTTTGAATCAAGTAGTTAGATGAGCTCTGGCACCTTTGGATAAAATAATTTTTTTTATTTAATTGTTCTACTACCCTGTTTCCCTGAACATAAGACCCAACCGGAAAATAAGCCCTTGCATGATTTTTCAGAATGCTCATAATATAAGCCCTGCCCCAAAAATAAGACCCAGTTAAGATCGTCAACCAGACAGAGGCATTTAGTACTGTATTTCCCGCCAAATAAGACCTATCAGGGAAATAAGCCATAATGCATCTTTTGGAGCAAAAATTAATATAAGACCCGGTCTTATTTTGGGGGAAACATGGTAAATTATAGAAAGATCCAGTGTTTCATCTGCTATAACCTTTTCATGTTTTACCTGGGGGAGGGAGAGACACCTTTTGTAGCAAGAACAGATTATAAGGAGGTATTCCAACTATAAGTGCAAACAACAGATGTGGGGATTGAAGAAACTAATGGACAGCACCTCATCTTTTCTTTACAAGACTCCTCCCCATTATTTGTTTCTCTCTCTCTTCCTCTTGCTGCAGGTAGCTGCCAGGAAGAACTTGGGTTGCTCTTGTTGGGAAGCTGAACTATCAGGGGACTTCAGATTGTAAACTGTGGGCCACCATTTGCCCTAGAAGTGTTTCCTATTGTTGCCAAATTGAAGGTGAATGGACTTCAACTCCCAGAAGTCTTATCAATCATATGCTGGTTGTGGAATTCTGGGAACTGAGGATACATGTGGGCTATCAAGGTTGGGAAACCCTGCCCTAGAACTTCAGAGTTGCTTCTTGTGATCTCTACAAATTGTTTTTCTGCTTAACCACCTGATTCAGATTGCTAGTCCTTGTACATAGTACTCAAGGACTTTGCTTTTCTCCTTGTTCTCTTAATGTGGCCTAGTGGTAAACCTATTGAATTAGAGCTCTCATTTATGGAAACTCAGTGGATGACATCCACAATTTCAGTCACTCAGCTGCAGCCTTATCTAACCTAGGATTATGTCTTTGGAAATAAGATGAGGTGGGACCTACAAGGGCACTTTCTGGAGGAAAGGCAAGCTGCAAATCTAACAAGTAAATAAAGCAAGTAAGCAAATAAATAACTATACTCTTCTCCCTATAATTCTGCTTTTCTGCTTCCATTCTCCTGACTCTATTTGAGCAACTCTGTTGCTCTGTTTAACAGCAGATAATCACTGAAAGTCTATCCTAGATGAGTTCAAATAACCAGGACCAGATGGATTACACCCCAAGGTTCTGAAGGAACTGACAGATGAGATCTCAGAACCATTAAATTATATCTTTCAAAGATCCTGGAGCACTGGGGAGCTGCCAGAGGACTGGAAAAGAGCTGATGTAGTTCTCATCTTCAAAAAATAGATCTAGAAAACTACCTATCACCCTGACCTCAATACCAGGAAAGATTCTGGAAAAGATAATCAAGCAACGAATCAGCAAACACCTAGAAGCAAACAAAGTAATAACCAAAAGCCAACATAGGTTTGTCAGAAACAGATCATGTTTGCATGATCTTATTGCATTCTTTGACAAAGTGACAAAATTAGTGGATCAGAGGAATGCTGTTGATATAATATACTTGGACTTCAGTAAGGCATTTGATAAAGTAGACCATAATCTACTACTTGATAAAATAGAAAAATGTGGGTTAGACAGCATCACCACCAGATGGATTCGTAATTGGCTGACAAACTGCACTCAAAGTGTAATCCTCAATGGAACTGTACCCCAACACTCTGTTTTAGGCCCAGTACTCTTCCACATCTTCATCAATGATTTGGATGAGGGGCTAGATGGGGAACTCATCAAATTTGAAGACGACACCAAGCTAGCAGGAATAGCCAACACTCCAGAAGATAGGCTCAAGATACAGAAGGATCTTGACAGACTTGAACATTGTGCACTATCTAACAAAATGAAATTCAATGGTGAAAAAAGTAAGATTCTACATTTAGGCAAAAAAAAAAAATGCACAGGTACAGTATATGTGGTACTTTGCTTAATAGTAGTAATTGTGAGAGGGATCTTGGAATCCTAGTGGACAATCACTTAAGTATGAGCCAGCAATGTGCTGCAGCTGCCAAAAAAGCCAACACAGTTCTAGGCTGCATAAACAGAGGGATAGAATCAAGATCACGTGAAGTGTTAATATCACTTTATAATGCCTTGGTGAAGCCACACTTGGAATGTTGCATTCAGTTTTGGTCACCATGATGTAAAAAAAATGTTGAGATTCTAGAAAGAGTGCAGAGAAGAGCAACGAAGATGATTAGGGGACTGGAGGCTAAAACATATAAAGAATGGTTGCTGGAACTGGGTATGTCTAGTCTGATGAAAAGAAGGACTAGGGGAGACATGATAGCAGTGTTCCGATATCTCAGGGGTTGCCCCAAAGAAGAGGGAGTCAAACTATTCTTCAAAGCACCTGAGGGCAGGACAAGAAGCAATGGGTGAAAACGAAGCAAAAAAAGAAGCAACCTAGAACTAAAGAGAATGTCAGGCGTGCCTCCTTTCAGATTTCAGGAAAGAATGACCCCGACCCCATTTCCATAGATAAAAGTACTTTTACTGAAATTGAACTGAATGCAGCCAAGGAAAGCAAGATCTGAGGCAATAGGCGTGAAAATCACATATAGAAAGCATCCCCTCCCAACTGTCCAGCATAAATCATCCAATCCAAAGGTCCTCCAGAAGTCAGGTGGAAATCACACGTCTGGCAGTTTCATCAATCTGGAATGTCAGCAGATAGCAGCTTCAAAGGCACAGGACTGCAGCTAAGATTTGGTTTCGTTTCTCCATACTCCTTCTCCAGCACACTTCCCCGTCTAGCAATTTCCTAACTCCCCCTCCTCCCCCACCCCCACCCCGGTACCATAGCAGCCAAGTAAGCATTGAAAGATCGGAGGCTGACAGAGAAATTTTCTGACACTTAGAACAATTAAACAGTGGAACAACTTGCCTCCAGAAGTTGTGAATGCTCTAACACTGGAAGTTTTTAAGAAAAGATTGGATAATCATTTGTCTGAGGTGGTGTAGAGTATCTTGCCTAAGCAGGGGGTTGGACTAGAAGACCTCCAAGGTCCCTTCCAACTCTGTTATTCTATTCTATTCTAACTGAAAGTACATGTATGTAGGTATGTGTGTCTAATGCCATAGTGCTGTGTGACTTACCTTATATTTGCCACATTCCTTCCACGGAGAGCTAGAACCGGAAGCAGAAAAAAGGACCACATAAGTAACCAGCCTTTTAAAAAGCAGATCCTAAAGTAGTATCTGAAGATATTGCTAAAATGATAAAGGAGCAGCACTGCTAAGAAGAAGAGAAAGACATTGACTAGGAATAGAGACTGAGCCATGCTCTTTCCTAGGGCAAAACACTACAGACACACTAACATCACACATGCTTTGACGGTGTTTAGGGTGTAGTGTGGCTGGGTGTGCAATTCAGCATACATTAAAAAGAACCTGTTCAAGCAAGTACATCACAACAAGGGAGAAGTTTCATTGGTTTTAACAAACATGTGGGGATAGGCGTGGGAGCCAGGAATGTGCAGAGGTGTATACTTGTTAAGCTTACGTTTTGGGACAGAGATAAATGAACTATCTCAGTTAAGGTCAACTGATGAACGCTATCGATTTCAAAAATATTATGCATGCTGAATATCCTACATTATCAACAGATGAGAAAGAAGAGTAATTATTCAGGCCTGTTCTCGAACTATGCACATCGTACATAGTAGATATATGATTAGCAAATGAAGGTTTGGCCTGGGAGAACAGAAGGAAGTATCACCAGTTAAGGTCTATGTAACATGTTTATACAAATGTGTACATAAAGTTATACATGTGGCAACATTTGGTTTATTGTGAGTCAATAAGACAATCCTCCTTATAACGATTACCAAGGGATAAACAACCTGCTTTTCGTAACTCTTGCGATCTGATATGCAAGAGGGAAGGGCAGGTTCAGCCCAAAACTGACAGTGACTTCACAGCCGTGAAATTCCTTGTCTTGTGAGATACAAGTAATATTTTTCTACAGGTATGTTTAGCCCCAAATCTAAGACTTTTCCATTAGATACATACTTTCTCTGTGTGATCTGTCTGGGGAAGTCTTAATCTTCATACTCTACTTGAGAGTTTTTCACAGGCATGTAGTTGACTACAATGTACAGTAAGTAGTCTTTAACTTACAACCAGTCACTTATAACCTATCTGAAAAAGGGAACTTACAACCTGGATTCTAAGTTCCGACAGTTGGAGTTGCCCCGTGATCACAACTGTGTTTTATGAAGCTTTTTTACATAGCATCCTGCAGTCGAGTAACTGTATTACAACAGTTTTGCCAAAAAAATTAAGACTTCTGTTTTTTGGCAAAACCACACTCATAGTGAACAATATGTTTCCATTTATGACCAAAGTGTTCATTTGCTTAACTGCTGCAAACAATGTCATAAAATCTGGTTGGTCACATGACTGAACCAATTTATGACCATTATGACTGCAGGCAGGCTCCATTACGGTTGTAACTCAAGGGCTACCTGTAGCTAGAGACTGGACAGAAGAGCAAGGAGGAGCAAGGAAATCAGAGCTTTCTAACATCAAGCCTGGCAAGTCTCACCTCCATGGAGAACAAACTTACAATGTATTTGCATCACATTTTCCACCAGTTTTATTGAGAAAGTGGTGCAGTCAGCTTGCTTGAGGAATGCATTGGCATAAATTTGGCTCCATATGGTAACTATATGTTTTCCTTTACATTCCAGAAAACGTGTTCTTTCTTCATTTCCTCCAAAATCAGCAAAAGGAGGTTGTTGGCACCCTGCATGTCATTTTATCAGGGACTATCAGTTAAGGATTGGTAAAGTTTCATATTGTAGGAGAAGGATAATACAAGTCCATGTTAGCCAAAAATCAGAAGCATTCCAGTAGCAACTTTTCAGAAGAAGTAATTTAATGAAAAGGGTAAAGGTTCTGGTGTATTGTCTATGGAAATTCTCAGTTATCCAGGTCATGGTTGCTCAAAGGTGCTTTTTCAAGAGGCAATTGGACTTCCTTGTTTTTCTTTGAAGACATTTCACTTCATTTGCACTACTCAGGTGGCCCTGAGGACACAGATAAACATCCAGGTGGCTCCAACGACTCTCTAAAACAGTGGTTCTCAACCTTCCTAATGCCGCGACCCTTTAATACAGTTCCTCATGTTGTGGTGACCTCCAACCATAAAATTATTCCTAAAACCATTGAAAATATGTGTTTTCCGATGGTCTTAGGCGACCCCTGTGAAATGGTCGTTCGACCCCCGAATGGGTCTCGACCCACAGGTTGAGAACCACTGCTCTAAAAGGGTGCAATTGACCAGCTATCTGCAAGTAATATAAATCCTTCCATTCCCCCGCTATCCAGTCAGAGCTGAAGAAGCTTCTTGGATGAGAAGTGAAATGTCTTCAAAGAAAAACAAAGTCCAGTTGCTTCTTGAAAAAGCACCTTTGGGATGTTCTGGTGTATTAGTCGTTTCTCTGATTCTTCTGTGAGTTATTAAATATGGCAAAATTCTTTAGGAGGCTGATTTTAAAAAAGCTAGGTGTTCATGGATTTAAATATTAATGGGATTATGCAGAAATTAACAGGAAGGAATGCACAATTCATGTTATTTTCTTGCTTTATGATCCTACCAAATTTTAAAGTGAGGAAAGGATGTTTTCACCCTTTATTTATTAATATAGACATTAGTGTTTTTTGCTTCCTGGAAATCGCTTCCAAAATTCTTCCTCTTTTGTTTTTTTAAAATCTTCACAGTTTAAAAATGTTGTAAAAATGCATAATAGCGATAATTATTTCACTAAATACCAAAAAAGATGATTTTTCACTTGATACAAAGAGTCTTGACTAGAATAATTTCAAATAATTTCAAATTGTGTACAGCAATTTACAACCATTCGGTTAGTGATCATTCGAAGTTACAGTGGCATTCAAAAAAGCAATTTACAACTGTTCCTCTCACTTACAACTGTCACAGCCACCTCATGATTATGTGATCAAAATGTGGGCACTTGGCAACCAGTGTGTATTTACAACAGTTGCAGCATCCTGGGGTCCTGTGATCACCATTTCTGACCTTCCCAACTGGCTTCTAACAAGTGAAGTCGGTGAGGGAAGCCAGATGATTCGCTTAAGAACTATGGCAAAAAAAGTGATAAAATTGGGTGTGACTCACTTAACAACCACCTTGCTTAGCAACCAAGATTCTGGAGTTGTGGTTTTAACCCGAGGATTACCTGTATATGCATGTGTTGTGTGTACATCTATGTATATAGAGAGTATTTAAACTCTTGGTTTGTGATTATGATGACAACTAGGAACCAGAAAACATGGCAGCTTTTCCAATCACAGAAGTGAAGACAAGGCACATGAGATGGTTTGCTAAACATACACTAGAGGGAGCTGGATCTCAGTCTCTAGCCTGGGCAGCTGCCAGCCCCAAATTGTCCCATTTTTCTCAGTCTTGCAGAACCAGATGTTGTGTTCTCTGTCCTCTGAGAGCATTTTCCTCAGGTTTCCCTTTTACGAAATGCACCATAATCTGCAGCACCAAAATGAAAATTGGGGGAGGACAAAACAAGAAGATCAGAAATGAGAGAACATCAAAGAAGAAAGATACTGCTACAGTATGAGACACACAGGTGAGGATGTATCTGTCTTAGAAACTTAAAAGCACTTTTGGATGTGTTGAACTGGCAGTACTTCTCACAAAGGCTCCTGAGGCTTATAGTAGTGCCCAAAATTGTGGAACCCTTTTGGGAAAAGGGTATTTTTGAGGTTTAATGGCTAATAACACCACTTCTTTTGGAGTAGTACCATAAAATTATATATCAATGGAAAGATAATTTAATCAAGAATGTAATGCAACAAAGTGTCTGAATTCTATGAAAAGTTATAGCCAAATAACCAGAAAAAGGAAGCACAACTTGCTTAAGTTGATATCAGGTAGCTTTCCTTCATCTGATTGTAGCCAATGAGCATGCGTGTTTAGAGAGCCAATCAGGTGTCATCTTGTTTTGGCAATGAGCCAATCAGATCAGAGTAGGATTCAGTTACTGATGTCATGTATTGAAGCTGAGAGGAGGACATTTGTCAGTGTGTTATGTGATTGCTATCAAGTTGGTTGGGTTTTTTTTGTGTTCTTTCATTTAGTGAGCTTGTAAAACGCAATGAAATTAAAGTAATGGTGCAAAGAGTTGACAGAAAGCAATGTAAAATAGTATTATTAAGTGAACAATGCTACAGTTATGAAGAAATTAGAAGAAAAATTGGTGGAAACTTAACCAAAAGTGGCATTTCTAAGTTTTTGAAGAAGTATAAGGAGACTCAGTCACTCCAAAACCACACTGGTAAAGGCAGGAAAAGGTGCACAACAGCAAGTGATGATAGAAGAATTAAGAGACTGTGCCTACGCGACAGAAGAAAATCATCTGGTTATATACAAGATGAAATGGCACAATGCAATGTGAAGTTGAGTGCAAAGACTGTTCGGCGCAGACTGCAGGAACTTGGCCTAAAATCTAGAATTCCACAAAAAAAGCCACTTTTATCTCTCAAACAAAGGTTGAAAAGCATTACATTCTTGATTAAATTATCTTTCCATTGATATATAATTTTATGGTACTACTCCAAAAAAAAAGTGGTGTTATTAGCCATCAAACCTCAAAAATACACTTTTCCCCAAAAGGTTTCCGCAATTTTGGCCACTACTGTAGTTTGGTGAGAGCGCTTAGAATTCACTCAAACAGGGAATTGCTAAACGACACCAAGAGGCTTTCCTTACTGTAGCACTACCCATGCTCATAGGAGCTGTTGGGACTTGTAGTTTAGCACCCTCTGGAAAGCAATAGGTTTCCAATCTTTGCTCTTCAGGATTCCCAAATCTTTGCAAAGAATTGAATGAGTGGCATTCAATGAGGATGAGGTAGGGACACAAGTGTCTATGCAGGTCAAAAAAGTCAAGATGGCGGCCGCCATCTTGACTTTCCCTGTTCCTTTTTTTAGTGGTGTTGCAACGCGCATAAGCAAGAGCACTAGATTTATATACTGCTCCATGGTACTTTACAGTACTCTCTGAGTGACTTATAATGTCACCATATTCCCCGCAACAATTCTGGGTCCTCATTTAACTGACTTCAGAGAGATGGAAGGCTGAGTCAACCTTGAGTCGGTCAGGATTGAACTCCTGACAGAGTGGGAAGAATTTGCCTGAAATACTGCATTCTAACCCCTCGTCAACAAAGCTCATAGAAATGGGTGGAGTTTTCATCCTGTGGTCATGTCTACCATCATCATTTTTTTGACTCTCCCTGCAGATGCCTTCTGTGGGTGGAAGAGTTGACTACATCAGAATGTAATGAAAGATATTATCAAATTCAGACTCTTCCTTTCCCCTCACACACACACACATATGCACACAGCAGGGCAGAAGCTCATATGTCCAAGAAAAAAAACCTCCTTACCCAATCTTTTTCCTCAGATGTTTTCCAATTGCACGGAGTTTGTCGTATCAAGCAGCCTCAAAAATGCGATTCCTTGCCATGAATTCTGCCAAGGGTCACAGGATGTTGTACCCTATTGTGATTCATTCCTTCTTGTCTTGCCAGATGTGTAGACAAGGTTGGCTGGAAAGACAGGAAGGCGCATTCAATACTCTGGGGTATGGATAGCTCAGATGACCAAGCTGGCATCATTGGGCAGCTGCTAATATCCCCCTCCCAACCTGCCAAGGCTTACCAGTGTCCTTGCTACTACAGCTGCCAACTTCCTCTTTCTCTTCCAGCCAAGCTGCTACCCAGAGTGGTTCTAACCCTGGTGGGAAGACGGAGAGTTTGATACTGTCTCACAATGATGCAGAAGGCAGGAAGAAGGACCAAGCATTGTGCAGCTCTGGAGCAACCTGCTTCACTGATGCATGCCCCCTCTCCCCCCCCCCCCATTTCTGCCTGCTTCTCCTTTCCAGCTTCATCATGGATGGCCAGTGAAAACGGAGCAGGGGAACAGAGAGTGAAGCTCAGTGAATAGGGAAGGAGAAGGAAGAAGCAAAACCAGAAAAGATTTGGGAGGGCAGCTAGAAGGAAGAGAAGGAGGACACTGAGCAGGAATAGAGAGAAGGGGAAAAATTAGTTGATGAGAGAAGCCTGGGCTGTGTCTGGAGCAGGGGGCATGTAGGCTGGATGGGAAAAACCCTGGGATGGGAAGGGGAGAGTCCAAGGCAGCTCCAAACCAGGGAGGGGAAGAGAGGAGGGCGAGGAAGGGAAGGCAGGTAAGGGAGGGAGAGGACTGGGAGATGAAAAGGAGGTGGAGAAGACAGAGCTGGGCAGAGGAATGCCTAGCTTGTGGGGGTTGGGGGCAAGCAATGGGGAAGGGACTGGATCAGCTATGTCCTTCTGGCCACCATGGGTGCGCCGGTGACGGTTCAGGTGAGAGCTGCGGCTGAAGCATTTGCTGCAGAGGCTGCATTTGTAGGGCTTCTCCCCGGTGTGGGTGCGCTGGTGGATGGTCAGCTCCGAGCGCTGGACGAAGGCCTTGCCACACTCCCCACAGGTGTAGGGCTTCTCCCCCAGATGGGTACGCTGGTGAGTCAGCAAGTTGGAACTGACACTGAAGCACTTGCCACAGGTGTCACAGCGGTACGGCTTCTCCCCCGTGTGCATGCGCTGGTGGATGGTCAGATCCGACTTCTGGATGAAGCCTTTGCCACATTCCCCGCAGGAGAAAGGCTTCTCTCCGGTGTGGATGCGCTGGTGCTTCATCAGCGCTGAGCGCTGGGCAAAGGCCTTCCCGCAACCCTCACACTTGTAGGGCTTCTCGACCACAAGCCCCGCGGGCTGAGCGGGAAGCTTGCTCAGGCTCTTCCCACAGTCCAAGCAATGGCTGCTGCGAGTGAGACGTCCTTTGCTGCCGTACAGCTGGTATTTCAGGGTCTGCTTGGCCCCACTGCTGAGGAGGAACCCTTTCACGTGTTCGGGGCAGCAGTGGGCAGCTGCAGCTACCGCGAGGGCTTGGTGGACTCTCTGGTGGCGGTCGAGATGGGAACTCACGGAAAAACCCCGGCCGCACTGAGCACAGGTATACGGGCGTTCCCCAGTGTGCACCCGCTGGTGGCGCTCCAGGTCAGAACGCTGGATGAACCTCTTGCCACAGTCGGCACACGGGAACGGGCGCTCCCCCGTGTGAATGCGCTGGTGCTGCGCCAGGTTGGAGCTGCGGCTGAACCGCTTGCCACAGGCACTGCAGGGGTAGGGGCGCTCGCCCGAATGGGTTTTACGGTGCTTAGCGAGAGCAGAACGTTGTCTGAAACATTTCCCACAGTCGGGACAGTAGTGGGTAACGGGGACCAGAGAGGTGGCCGAAGGCTGCTCCTGAGGGTTATCCTGGTGGGTGCGCCTATGCCGGTCGAGGTGGGAGCTGACGGAGAAGCATTTCCCACAGTCTTGGCAGATGTATGGCCGCTCCCCTGTGTGCACCCGCTGATGACGCTCCAGATCCGATTTCTGGGTGAAAGCCTTGCCACAGGCTGTGCAGGGAAAGGGACGCTCCCCTGTATGCACACGCTGGTGCTGCACCAGGTTGGAGCTGCGGTTGAATCTCTTGCCACAAGCCACACACAGGTAGGGCTTCTCCCCCGTATGGATCTTCTGATGTTTAGCCAGGATGGAGTGTTGCCGGAAGCAACGTCCACACTCGGTGCATTGGTGTGGCCTCTCTGGTGTGGGCTTACCATGGCCTCGTCCACTACCACTCATGCTTTTCTTCACACACTCCACACACACCCCAGACTTTTCCAGGTGCCTTTGGCTGTCGGAATTCTTCCCTTCCTGCTGATGCACTGCGGATTCTTGAGGAGGCTGCTGGTCCTTTAGGCTCTGCGGGCACCAATTGCTGCTTGTACAAGCCTCATCTGGGCTGATAGATCTCCTTGAGGGCGATGCCCCCTTCTCCGCACGGTCTTGTTCTGGCTGCAGCTCTTCTTCGTTCTCCCCAACAGCTGGAATAGAAATAGGAAGATAAGAAGCAGCAGGACCAACTCCAAATGATTAGTTTTCTCAAAGTGACGTCCTTCAGGGCTTTGGGAGTAGCCCTCCTACCAGCTCCATCGTCCACAGATACAAAAAGAGGGCTGCGATAATCCAGATCACCATTAGGCACAAACAAGGATAATTTTCTGCATCTCTTTGCTACCATCTAGTGCAGGGGTATCCAACTCAAGGCCCGGGGACCAGATCTGGCCCACCGGATGCTTAGATCTGGCCTGTGGGGCCGCCCTGGAAACAGCAAAGGACTGGCCCGCAGTGCCTCTGCCAGTGAAAACAGAGACACGACTTCGCAACTAACAACAACAACAATTCTTCATATAATCTTGATTCTATCCTTTTGTTAATGCAACCTAGGATTGTGTTAGCTGTTTTGGCTGCTGCAGCACACTGCTGGCCAGGGGTGGGTTCTAAATTTTTTTACTACCGGTTCTGTAGGCGTGGCTTATTTTGTGGGTGTGGCTTGATGGTCATGTGACAATTCTTTAGGATTTAGCAGAGGTACTGGTCTACCAGGCTTTTAACTGCTTGCAGAGCTATACTGGTCTACCCATTTGTTTTTGCAGGCACCGGTCTACTCATTTGTTTTTGGAGGCACCGGTCTGCCACCACACTACCTTTTACCACTGATCAGCTGTAGGGCGGCCCTTTGAAGCCCCGTGGCAAGAGTTTAAACAATTTTTTTCCTTCTAGCTGATCAGCTGGGACTCAGGAGGCAGCAATAGATTGGGGGTGGGGCCAAATAAAAGGTAAGACTAACGCACCGGGGGCGGGGCAGAACTGGTTCAGTGACGTCATATCGTCACCGCTACCAGCTCGGTGGAACCGGGAGGAACCCACCACCGCTGCTGGCTCATATTTAAGTGATTGTCCATTAGATCTCTCTCACAATTACAGCTATTGAGCCAGGTCTCCCCCAATCTGTTCCCGCTTGACTCCCTCTGTAGATGCTTTCCCTGTTATTTTGCACAGTGTCGTCCCCTTCATTCTCAGTATTCCCACAGTTCCTGCAAGGAGACCATCTCACCTTCATCTTTGTGATTCTTAGGTGCCTTCTTCCTTGCTTTCCGCTTCCCTTCCTGGCTCTGCTCCTTCACCAGTTCCCGCAGCATCTTCTCCACTTGGCTCCTGCCCGCCGTCTGAAGGATGAAGCCCAGCTGGCGACGGAGGTCAGCATTGAGTCCGCTTTCGCTTGGGCCAGCTGCTTGGCTCTGCAACTGGGCCTGTGGTGCTTGGCTCCGTTCAGACTCCATGACTGCACCACAGAGACACAAATGCAAACAGAGAGTTTCTGCATGGCTTTGACAACCGATCCAGGTAGAGAAAAAAATGTTGAATTTCTCTAATGCCTTAATTTTTTTTTAAATTTAATTTATATGCCGCCCTTCTCCGGAGACTCAGGGTGGCTTACAATGAGTTAAGCAATAGCCTTCATACTTTTGTATCTTTTTTATACAAAGTCAGCTTATTGCCCCCACAATCTGGGTCCTCATTTTACCTACCTTAGAAAGGATGGAAGGCTGAGTCAACCTTGAGCCTGGTGAGATTTGAACTTGCAGTAATTGCAGGCAGCTGATGTTAATAACTGTTAATAATAGTGCTTTAGTCTGCCGCGCCACCAGGTTCTTTTAATGTCTTGGGTACAATGTTTCGGGTACAAATCAGCCAGAAAAGCTTTTCAGAGCATGGTTACTATTAAATTATTCTGGACATGCTTTGGATGGAGACCCTATTTCATGTAGTGGTGAAGACGTCAGGCTAGAAACTGGGAGACTGTGAGTTCTAGTCCCACCTAAAGCACAAAGCTAAGTGGGTGACTTCAAGCCAGTCACTTTCTCTCAGCCATAGGAAGGAGGCAATGGCAAACCACTTCTGGAAAACCTTGCGAAGAAAACTGCAAAGAGCTTGTCCAGAGTCTGCAAGAATTGGACATGATTGAAGGGAAGGAAAAAAATGCTTTGGGTATAAAGTCGCCTATAGAGACACAGCTACAAAGGCTAGCTAAAGTGTTGGCAAACCTTATTTCCAAATGTCAGCCAAATACAAGAGCAACAGGACACTGGGGAGAAGTCGGCCACTTGCCTATTGAATTAGCCCAACTTCTTCCACTTGAGATTTTCCAAATCTGTTAGATAGCAACTCCAATAATTCCCACCAGAGCATCCAAGGGTTGTGCTGGGTAAGAATTATGGAAGTCGTAAGTCAGTATGCCTGAAGAGCCTCAAGTTCAGAAAAACTGTGCTGACGTAACTACTGCTGCGATCCACTGATATTGCGGTCATACTATTTGGATGTCCATGCTGCCTTTCCTTCCACTTTAGATACAATGTCCATGTGGCTGACGACAGTAAAAGTAAAATATAAAAAAGAAGCCACATCAGAAAACTATTACAAAGAAAAACAGATGCAATAAAAGCCTCGGTGGCGCAGTGGTTAGAGTGCAGTACTGCAGCCTACTTCTGCTACCTGCCGGCTGATTGCAATTTGGCAGTTCAAATCCAACCAGGCTCAAGGTTGATTCAGCCTTCCATCGTTCCGAGGGGGGGGAAATGAGGACCCAGAGTGTTGGGGGCAATATGCTGACTCTGTAAAACTGCTTAGAGAGAGCTATAAAAGCACTGTAAAGCGGTATATATGTCTAAGTGCTATTACTATTGCAGTATCCTAATAGCAATGTAGGTAGATGTTTTGTAAAGTGAAAGCCTCATGGTGCAGTGGACTAAACTAATGTTAAAGTAGTATTTAGCTGCCAGCTGCCTGCAATTACTGCGAGTTCAAATCTCACCAGGCTCAAGGTTGACTCAGCCTTCCATCCTTCCGAGGTAGGTAAAATGAGGACCTGGTTTGTGAGGGCAATAAACTGACTTTGTATAAAAAAGAACACCGCTTGAGGGGGGGCAAAAGCCCTACTAAGCAGGTATATACAAAAGTATGAAGGCTATTGCTTAAAAGCATTGTAAGCCGCCGTGAGTCTCCGGAGAAGGGCGGCATATAAATCAAACTAATAAATAAATAAATAATAAAGTTCTTCATGGCATTACAAAAAATACGACTGGAAAAAAAGTCCCTTTTTCAAGGATAAACTCCAGAAATGGCCTTAACCTAAGATAGTAGCCTCAGGGTAAAATGCAGCCTGCTCCAGCTGTTTTTGGCATGTCCTAGGTAAATGTATTTAATTTATATTCCTGCTTCGTTATTTTTTTATAAATAACTCAAGGCAGCGAACGTATCTAATATGCCTCCCTCCCTCTATTTCCCTCATAACAATAACCCTGTGAGGCGAGTTGGTCTGAGAGAGTGACAGGCCCAAAGCCAATCAGCCAACTTTCATGCCTAAGACAGGACTAGAACTCACAGTCTCCTGGTTTCTACCTTAGTGCCTTAACCGCTACACCAAACTGGCTCTCTGATTATAGGGGAAAGGAATCCAGGTTTCAGGGAACTTGAGCACTTATTCAGAGACAGGGAGAGTCTTCCTCCTCCCTGCAAACCTACCAGGCCCAAGTCCTCTTCTTCTGTGGGACTCAGCAAAGGCAGTTATCCGAGGCCAACTGATTGCAATTTCCTCTGCTGCAGATGGGAGAAATGGAGGTTGCACATCAGAAGACATCAAGGTACCACTTGTTACATTGATATCAAGGAACTCAAGCAGGCAAACGTAAAATATTCCCTTCATCTGATACCTACAATAATAAATCTGTGAGACTGGTTGGAAAGAAAGAGGGACTAGCTAAAGCAGGGGTGTCAAACTCAAGGCACCACCAATTTTTAGAGTCATGGTGGCGCAGTGGTTAGAAGGCAGTATTGCAGGGTAATTCTGCCGACTGCCAGCAGTTCGATTCTCCCTGGCTCAAGGTTGGCTGAGCTTTCCATCTTTCCAAGGTCGGTAAAATGAGGACCCAGATTGTTGGGGGCAATATGCTGACTCTGTAAACCGCTTAGAGAGGCCTGTAAAGCACTGTGAAGCGGTATATAAGTCTAAGTGCTATTGCTATTTTGTGTCACCCAGTGGGGCAGCCCAACAATGTACCCTGGCTGTCAGGGTTCCATTTGTCAGCCCTCAGAGTCTCTTCCAACCAGGATTGCTGCCATAAACAGATCACAATTTAATTAAAAATCAAGGAAGTTCTCCATACCAATAAACCAACTCTCACTTACTGTGCTGCATCGCTCGATCAACCCACATCCCATCCCCAAAATGTTAAGCGTGGCTTATCTGTTTGCTTTACATAAGGACCATTTTCAAAATTCAACTTTTGGATGGAAATTGCAGCAATGGATTAAGGCTAGGAGCAGAGTCAGGAGAGATGACACAGCAACATCCTGGTGGATGAGGAGCTACTCACCCAGTGAGATCACATTTTCATAGTTTTCCTGCATGACGTTGATGATCAGGTGCTTCTGTGAATATCGCCAACCCTGAAATGACAACGTCCTGCATGCTGAGCCAAGTGGCAGGACAGAGAGAGAATTCTGTTGTGTGAAGCATGATTGCGTTATTTGGACTACAGGGGTCACAAGGAGCAAGAATTTGCTCCTGGACAACGGGGAGCCTGAGTACAAATGGACTTTCTCTTCCATAAGGAAATAAGAGCAAAAATGAGGCCCTGGGGGACATTATTAGAAAACTGGTAAATCTAGTCTTACTCTTGCAGATTGCAATTGATAACGGAGTTCCCTATGCTGAATGAGGCCATATTTTGCTGGACCTTTGTTTACCAAATCAAATACAGTGACTCAGTGGTGAAATCCAATTTTTTTTACTACCGGTTCTATGGGCGTGGCTTGGTGGGCGTGGTGTGGCTTGGTGGGCGTGGCGGGGGAAGGATACTGCAAAATCCCCATTCCCTCCCCACTCCTGGGAAAAGGATATTGCAAAATCCCCATTCCCTTCCCACTCCTGGGGAAAGGATATTGCAAAATCTCCCTTCCCACCCCACTCTGGGGCCAGCCAGAGGTGGTATTTGCCAGTTCTCCGAACTGCTCAAAATTTCTGCTACCGGTTCTCCAGAACTTGTCAGAACCTGCTGGATTTCACCCCTGCAGTGACTATGTTTACAAGTAGTCCTCAACATGACCACAATTGAGACCAGAATTTCCATTGCTAAGCAAGGTGGTTGTTAAGTGAGTCACACCTGATTTTTATGAGCTTTTTGCCACAATTGTTAAGTGCGGTCATTAAAATTCCAGCTTAATTTTGACTTTGAGTTTTACAGATTAGATTGATAGATCTTTATAGAAATGGCGTGTTCATATTGTTATGGAAAAACAAAAAGCTATGATTTTTTTTTAAATTTGATTTATATGCCGCCCTTCTCCAGAGACTCAGGGCAGCTTACAATGCGTTAAGCAATAGCCTTCATTCTTTTGTATATTTATACAAAGTCAGCTTATTGCCCCCACAAACTGGGTCCTCAATTTACCTACCTTAGAAAGGATGGAAGGCTGAGTCAACCTTGAGCCTGGTGAGATTCGAACCAGCAGTAATTGCAGGCAGCTGTGTTAATAACAGGGTGCTTAGACCACTGTACTATCAAGGCTCTTTGATGTTAATGCCCTATTCTACTGCAGAGTCGGAAGTCAATGCTTTTCTTTTCTTTTTTCCCTACCTCTCCTCACTTCTCTCTTTCCCTTCCCCTCCTCTTTCACTGCTCTTTTATTTACTTTTGTGGTTTGCATATTATAATACTTTATAACCTAATATAAAAAATGTTTGAGAATAATCCATCTTTCTCCTCTGACTTTGTTTGTCGAAAGCTGGCTAGCAAGGTCACAAGTGACAATCACATGACTCGGGACGCTGCAACTATTGTAAATTAATGCCAGTTGCCAAGTCCCTGAATTTTGATCACATGACTTGAGGAATGCTGCAATGGTCATAAGTGTGAAAAACGGTTATAAGCCACTTTTTTTCAGTGACATTGTATTATGAATGATCGCTAAATGAATAGTTGCAAGTCAAGGACTACCTGTGCACAACAGACTGAAGTGCAGCTGGACAAAACCTTTTATGACTGTGTATACATACCTCCCAATTATGGTTCATAAACTGTTGCCTAGGTTTACACAGTGCCTGAACCATAAAATACCCAGCCACATTTTAGCTTTGCATGTGGACCCTCTCCAGTTTATGGCTTAGCATGTCAAGTTAATTCAGCAGTACATGCCATGTAATTGGTTGGTCCTTCTTCTTTCTTTAACTGATTTTAAATGAGTGGCCTATTAATTGCAAAGACGATGATTAGTACAGTAGCTTTCTCCAAGCGGGCACAATTCAGCATTTCACTAGATTCTCCTTTGGCCTGTGTGGGTGAGAATTCAAACCCATGGGTTGTTTTAGTTCGTTTTAATTTTTTGTCATTTTAAGCTGTTTTTATATTCATTATTGTTTTTAAAGCTGTTTTATTATACTGTAAGCCGCTGAGAATCGCCTCGAACTGCGAGATGGGCAGCATATAAATTTAATAAATAAAATCTAGAGCTGAGCTCGGTACATATATTATTTGATTATCCATTTTTTCGGTGTAGAGAATACCTTCAATCACCAACTAATGGGTTGGGTCGGCACAACTTATTAATCCACCCCAAAACTGATCATGGGTTAAAATTAGCCAAGCTGAACATGTATCAATACGGATGGTAGGTTTTTGATTAACCAGGCTTAAGCTTGCTGGGCAAACCACATTGCAAGCTCAACTCCTCTGAAAGGCACCCACTAAGGGAAAGGTTGATTGGCAGAGTAACTGGAAGTAGAAGGCAGTGGTGAGATTCAAAATTGTTTATTACCGGTTCTGTGGGCATTGCTTGGTGGGTGTGGCTTGGCTTGGTGGAAGGATATTATAAAATCTCCATTCCCTCCCCACTCCAGGGGAAGGACACTGTAAAATCGCCATTCCCTCCCCACAACAGGGAAAGGTTACTGCAAAATCCCCATTCCCTCCCAATCAGCTGGGACTCAGGAGGCAGCGAATAGATGGGGGCGGGGCCAGTCAGAAGTGGTATTTACCAGTTCTACGAACTACTCAAAATTTCTGCTACCGGTTCTCCAGAACTGGTCAGAACCTGCTGAATACCACCTCTAGTAGAAGGGTAAGCTATAGCAATGCATTATGCGTCCTAGCAGTAAATGAACCTCTGTTGTAGGTCCTAAGAAAGCTGCCCATATAAGAGAAACAGAGAAAGCCCAGGCCAACCTTTGCATCTTAAGGGGCCCTGGAAAGAGCTTGAAGGCCAATGAACAGGGGTGAAATCCAGCAGGTTCTGACAGGTTCTGGAGAACCGGTAGCGGAAATTTTGAGTAGTTCGGAGAACCAGCAAATACTACCTCTGTCTGGCCCCAGGGTGGGATTGGAATGGAGATTTTGCAATATCCTCCCCCCCAGGAGTGGGGAGGGAATGGGGATTTTGCAGTATCCTTCACCTGCCACACCCACCAAGCCATGCCCACAGAACCGGTAGTAAAAAAAAATGGATTTCACCACTGCCAATGAAGGGAAGCGTTTCTTCGCAGAGTGTATAATCAACTTACAGAATTTACACCCACAAGAAGCGACTAGCATAGAATGGAAGATGGGAGGTTATCAACGGCTCACTGTCAGGACGGCGGTGTAGAGCTTCCATATCCAAAGGCAAGCTACCTCTGAAATCAGTTACAGAGGACGTCCAGCAGGGGGAAAAAGGGCTGATGTTCTGATGGCATTTCCAGTAGGGGCATGGCTGGCCGCCGGAGGAAACAAGGATGAAGAGAGGAGCCGTCGGATCTTGCAAAAGGGATTACTCCAGTTTCAAATTAACTTCCAACCCTGAATTCAACGGGACTCGCTCTCAAGGAAGCCCAGCGGCTTCCAGCTTCGCCTCCGTCCTCTGGAGGCTGCTGCTCCTTTCGGCTCTTCCTCTTCTCCCACCGGAGAGTAACCTGGGTTTTTCTCCTCCCAGACTTCACCTTCGAAGTTCCGGAGTTTCCAGCTGTTCGTGAGCACCGTCGATGCCGTCGCTCCCGCTCGGCTGTTTGCAGCCGTCTCTTAAGCCCCGCTTACGAAGGGAGGTGCAGCTCCGGCTGGTCTCTTTTGGGAGGTGGGCTGCCCTGATCGCTCGGGTTTCAGCCGCCACCTCCCCGACCCAGGAAGCTCAACCCCGGATACAACCGGCGAACAAAAAGAGGCGAGTGGGAAGACCCGCAGCCCCCAAAAGCCTGGAAATCGGCAAGCCGGAGCCCTCTGCTGGCTCCCTCGATATCCACGCGCTACCGGGGCGGGCGTGGGGGTGGGGGGTGGGAATCCCAGTCACGTGCGTCTTGGTTTGTCCTGTGTACACTCACATTCACACGCTCCCCCCTCCCCTTCCCTTCCCCTACATTGTGTTTGCTGGTTGGAAACGCCCAATGTTCAACCCTGGAGGGATGATGGAAAATAATAATAATAATAATAATAATAATAATAATAATAATAATAATAATAATAATAATAATAATAATAATAATAATAATAATAATAATAATAATTATTATTATTATTATTATTATTATTATTATTTTATTTCTATACCACCCTTCTCCCGAAGGACTCAGGGCGGTGTACAGCCTATTTAAAAACACAAGACAAAACAGCAATTAAAATTTAAAATAATTACAATAAATTTGGCTCAAATTTAAAACCCCAGAAAATTTAAATTAAAGGACAGATATAGTGAAGATGAACCTAAAACTCCAACAATAAAACATCTTCAAATAATGGAAAGGTGTGCCATTAGAAGACGAAGTAGCGTTTCAAGTTGCTGCAGAACAAGGCAGATCCAGATTAATTGTTCTGTCAGGAAATTTCTCCTTAGTTCTAAATTGTTTCTCTCCTTGATGACTTTCCACCCATTGCTTCTTGTTCTACCCTCAGGTGCTTTGAAGAATAGTTTGATTCCCTCTTCTTTGTGGCCACCTCTGAGATATTGGAACACAGCTATCATGTCTCCCCCAGTCCTTCTCTTCATCAAACTAGACATACCCAGTTCCTGCAACTTCATATGTTTTAGCCTCCAGTCCCCTAATCATCTTTGTTGCTCTTCTCTGCATTCTTTCTAGAGTCTCAACATCTTTTTTACATCATGGTGACCAAAACTGAATGCAACATCCCAAGTGTGGCCTTACCAAGGCATTATAAAGTGGTATTAACTCTTCACGTGATCTTGATTCTATCCCTCTGTTTATGCAGCCTAGAACTGTGTTGGCTTTTTTGGCAGCTGCTGCACACTGCTGGCTCATATCTAAATGGTTTTCCACTAGGACTCCAAGATCCGTCTCACAGTTACTACTATTGAGCAAGGTACCACATATACGGTACCTGTCCATTTTGTTTTTCTTCCCTAAATATAGAACCTTGTTTTTTTCACTTTTGGATTTTGTTTTGTTAGATAGCGCCCAATGTTCAAGTCTGTCAAGATCCTTCTGTAGCTTGAGTCTATCTTCTGGAGTGTTGGCTATTCCTGCCAGCTTGGTGTCATCTGCAAATTTGATGAGTTCCCCATCTATCCCCTCGTCCAAGTCATTGATGAAGATGTTGAAGAGCACTGGGCCTAAAACAGATCTTAGCAGGTCATACCCATCCTTGGAAAATGATTATCTTCCTGTAGTTCATATAATTGAATAACCACTTTGGCAATGGGAAGCTATACAAGAATCATTTTGTCTATGAAAGTCTGCATCTGTGTGTGTGGCACATCAAGTAGGATAAAAAGTAAATTTAAGACAGTGTAAGGATATTTTAAATGGTTTATCAGCGCTTTATAACTATGATGATAGGACTGGGTTGGCATAGTAAAAGTTATAGCTTAGCCTGCTATATGAACCTCACCACTGTGGTTTGTAAATCATTATTTAATTAAATATTATAGGCACCCAGTTTACTCTAGCTTATTCCACAAACCATAATTGAAGAAGCTGGGATTTAGTGCAATAAGCAAACCCAGTTAGGAAAAAGGGGTCTACCAGGCAGGGCCTTAGCTACAAAATAAGGCAATGTGTGTATTACCAAAGAATGTCTGAGTGAAACAACACTTGCTGTAGGCATAAAAACAAGATTTATTGACTGAAACATTTTTATTACCCTAGTCTATTTGATTCACAACACACAGATTCCTGCTCATTTCAGACATGGCTGTATTGGAGATTATCCACTTTATGGACAATAAACCATCAACTCCTTGCTCAACAACCTCAGAGTAATGGATTTACTGATCCCAGCCTCAGTTGGCACACAATTTCTACACATGAGCTATACCCTATGTAAAGGCGATGGTTCTAATTTCTAGCACCTTTGGAAATTCATTCATCCCAGAATATAGTGGATATCCATTTAGATCCTAGGCAAGGCAGTCAAAATAAGTGTACAACTTTCCTAGATCTATTCCAACCATACATTGTCATCAGATACTGCTATTCCCCACTTCACTGTGGAGGAAAAGGAAAGAAAAGAATTTCCCCTCCCTGCCCCCCAACCAAACTACTTCTTGGTTAATTTATACAGAAGCCAATTGAGGAGAACCTTCTGTTTGCTAGGCAACCTCTATACTTCCTCCTACAATTATCTTAATACTAAAATAGTACCAGGAATGGATGGGGAATAAAATATATGAATGGATCTTTGAAATGACACACCCAGCAAGATGGAATGGAACACGGCACCAAATAGCCTTTGTTCAAAGCAATCAAGTATCTTTGGAGACACATCTAAAGTTAGATATGTGTTTTATCACATTCAAATTCCATCTATAGTATACACCTTAAAATGAAGAGATGGCCAGTTTGAACAGGATCTCAGGGGTTTTTTAACTAATCTTTTTAGCCCGTTTCCCTAAAGCAGGACCCTGAAAGTGGCTTGAAGTACAAATTCCATCGGTGTGCATGATCCATCGAATCTGGAGAATACTAGCTCAGGGAAGGCTGTTCCTTTAACTATGATTTGCAGTGACTGGCCTGCATCTGTGCCCCAGGTGTTTTCTGGTGACTGATCTCTGATCATTAAACCTCTATGAAAGGACCAGGAGGAACCAATCAGCTTAAACTTTCTGTGACTGATCCCAGTTAGGTTTCCTCATTTGGGCACCAAAAAACCTGACTTACGGTGCAGTCTTAACAAATCCATAAATGATGCTTAAGGACTTGATCGGCATTTCCGTTGCATTCACAGCAAATTTGCACTCTAGAAAACATGATAAACTTGGCATTACAGCCCTCTCTAAATGGTTTACAGAGTCAGCATATTGCCCCCAACAATCTGGGCCCTCATTTTACCGACCTCAGAAAGATGGAAGGCTGAGTCAATCATGAGCCAATGGGAATCAAACTGCTGGCAGCCGGCAGAATTAGTCTGCAATACTGTATTCTAACCACTGCACCACCACAGCTCTATCATGGCATGTCCAGATATTGCTGCAGGGCAGCATGGTAAATGAGAAGGAAAGTGTGGATCAATGGGGGAAAGGAAAGGAATGAGAAGAGAGACTCTCTAAGAGGGGGAATGAACACGGGACATGTATAATCTGGAAGTGCAACAAATGCAAACAAGCAACTATTTCTGGCAAAGACAGCATAAGACAACATCTTAGGGATTGTGGTCGCCCACCTTCTTTAAACTGAACAACATCAGAGCAAAACTGTTCCGTTCGAATAGACCTGCTTATGCTCTTCCTGTTCATTTGGTTGCCATTTCCAGATCTGAGGGACTTAGTAGTTAAGGCATCAACCAGGCATTATCAACAGTCCTGATGGGAAATTGCTGTGGTAGGTTCCAGGGGGCCTAGTGACTGTGATCCTACAGATTATCCACATCCATTGGGCAACTGCTCCTTGGATCCTAACACTATCCCTTCTACGTCTTCTCTGTCTAGTCCTGTGATGGCGAACCTATGGCATGCGTGCCAGAGGTGGCACACAAGAGCCCTCTCTGTGGGCATGCGCGCCATTGCCAGCTGCTATTCTGGCAGCTGGTCTTCGCGGGCTCTTGAGTGCTGGAAAAGGGCCTGAAAAATGGCCTGAAAACACCCCCAGAAATGACCCGAAATATGGCCAAAAACGGCCAAAAAAACAGACATGTGCATGCCAGCCAGCTGGTCATTGGGTTTCCGGTGCTCCCATATGCACGCGCATTCCAGTTTGGGCACTCAGTGCTGAAAAGGTTCGCCATCACTGGTCTAGTCTATTCACCCATGATGACCTCCCTTCCTGTCTAACATCCATTGACAAAGGAATACATAAATCCCTCCAGGGTATGGGCAAGTTTGATTGCTAACAGATTCATCAAGGGATATTAATAACTGGAGGACATGGGAAGACTCTGAAGGATGACAGCTAGTGCAGAGGTGGGTTTCAGCAGGTTCTGACCAGTTCTGGAGAACCGGTAGCGGAAGTTTTGAGTAGTTCGGAGAACCGGTAGTAAAAATTCTGACTGGCCCCACCCCCATCTTTCTCTGCCTCTCAAGTCCCAGCTGATTGGGAGGAAATGGGGATTTTGTAGTTACCTTCCCCTGGATTAGGGAGGGAATGGAGATTTTACAGTATCCTTCCCCTGCCACGCCCACCAAGCCATGCCACACCCACCAAGCCACACCCACAGAACCGGTAGTAAAAAAATTTGAAACCCACCACTGAGCTAGTGATAATAAAAAATTCAGTGAAAGATGGGCCTGCAATTTGGTTCACTACATGGTAGGTTTGTTTTGTTGATTTTGACTCATTTTTTGGAATGTTGGCTCAGAAGGAAGTTGGGCTCATTCTGTCAAATGGGAAACCTGAAATACAGGTAGTCCACAATTTAAAGCTTAGTGACCGTTCAAAGTTACAATGGCACTGAAAAATGTGATTTATGACCATTTTTTCACTCTTACAACCATTGCGGCACTCCCATGGTCATGTGATCAAAATTCAGAAATTGGCAACCGGTTCATACTTATGACGGTTGCGGTGTCCTGGGGGTCATGTGATCCTCTTTTGCGACCTTCTGACAAGCAAAGTCAAGGAGGAAACCAGATTCACTTAACAACCGTGTTATTAACTTGACAACTGCTGTGATTTGCTTAAGAAGAATGGCAAGAAAAGTGGTAAAATGGGGCAAAACTCACTTAACAAACATCTCACTTAGCAATAGAAATTTTGGGCTCAACTGTGGTCGTAACTTGAGGACCACCAGTGTATAAAACATGGTAAGGTTTTAACTAGTTTCATTTTGAAATACAGACGCTCCCAGAGGTGAAACTTCCTCTAAGTAGGGGCAAGTTTCAGGATAAATAAATAGCTATTGCAAATTCAATCCCAACTGAGAATGATGGATGGATTACCTGCTATGGAGTTAGTTGAATACCACAGAGAGTTTTTCCAGAAAATCCCGGATTCTCAAGCAACATACATTAGTATGTAAATTGGAGGGACCTGCAGTTTAATGTCGTCTATTTTTAAAATATGATTTCCTTCCGATCTAGCATATTACGGCAATGAAAGGACAGGGGTGGGTTCTATTTTTTTTTACTACCGGTTCTGTGGGCATGGCTTATTTTGTGGGTGTGGCTTGATGGTCATGTGACAATTCTTTAGGATTTAGCAGAGGTACTGGTCTACCAGGCTTTTAACTGCTTGCAGAGCTGTACTGGTCTACCCATTTATTTTTGCAATGCACTGGTCTACTCATGTATTTTTGCAGGCACTGGTCTACCCGTTTATTTTTGCAGGCACTGGTCTACCACCAAACTGCCTTTTACCACTGATCAGCTGTAGGGCGGCCCTTTGAAGCCCTGCGGCAAGAGTTTAAACAGTTTTTTTCCTTATAGCCCATCAGCTGGGACTCAAGAGGCAGCAATAGATTGGGGGTGGGGCCAAATAAAAGGTAAGAATAACGTGGGGGGGCAGGGGGGGCAGAACCGGTTTGGTGACATATCGTCACCGTTACCGGCTCGGCGGAACCGGGCGGAACCGGGAAGAACCCACCACTGGGGAAGGAGGACAGGTGGAGTTGGGACTGCCTCTTAGTTCTTCTCGTGGGGTTTCTGTATTCAAATGGTTGCAAAATTAAATAGGCTATATTTACCCATTTCACACAGGTTGCTTTTAACTTAAAAGATTCCCAATGCAACTAGTCAAAAAAAAAACTGGCTGTTTTGCCTCTGAGCAGTAGCAATATAACTTCTGCATAATATCATTGTTTAGTAGTTGAAGGGGAAAGTGACATTCTGTAGAGTTTCTGCTGTGATGCTGTCTGCCCCCTGAAATCACTCCCTGTTAGAGCACGAGGAAGGGTTGACCTGGGAAAATTTGGGGGCATTAATCCCATACTTTTGTCATCCTCACAAATGGATTGGTCACAGCCCACGTGATGCCAATATTGTGTTTCTGGAAGCAACGGGACAGCTGAGGTCCAGCATTGTTAGAGGCTGTTCTTTGGAGACAAGATAAGCTACCTCTCTTTGGTTGTGGTGTGTCCAGTGACCAGCTTGGAGACCTGAGAAGATTGGCTGCAAATTATTAGTGTGTTAGCCTTGTTATTAGCATGTTTTGCACTAAATCATCCTGAGCTTCTTTTCATTGTAGATGGTTTTGTGCAGGGGTGGGCTGCCAGGGATTTGTAGAGGTTCGGGAGAAGCTCTAGCTAAGATTCTGTGCACTTCGGAGAACCCCCAAATCCCACTCCTGGCTGGCCCCACCCACCCCACCCCACCCCTTCAAGGAGTCCCCACGCGGCCCATTTTGGATGCAGGTAGGTGCAGGGCGCGTGCGGAGGCTCGGGGAGAGTGAGAAATGGGCCTAATGGAGGTTCAGGTAGACCAGAAATTTCTGGCCTCCAGAGGGCCTCCGGAGCATGGGGAGGCCATTTTTGCCCTCCCGGAGGCTCAAAAAAGGCCTCCGGAGCCCAGGGAGGGTAAAAACACCCCCCACTCTGTGGTACAGGAGGCTGACTAGGCCACACCCACCCAGCAACCAGGCAGAGAACCCCTTGCTAAAATTTTTGAAGGCCATCCCTGGTTTTGTGCAGAAAAATCCACCCAATAGAAGGGAATATCTGTAATTCAGAGTTGAACTGTGGTGCTCTCTGTGCTTGGTTGTTGGCTTGCAGAGGTTTCATTAGCCGTGATGATGTTACCTAGTTGGGTAATGAAATGTCTGCAAGCCAATATCTAGGCTCAAAGACCACCAAGGGCACTGAGGAAGATCCCTGCTAATGAGGGTGGGAAGGACTTGTCTTGGAAGGAGACAACGTATTATAGGTTAGCCTTGACAAAATACTTAATTGGTTGGCTTAGGTCAGCCTCCTCAAACCTAATACCTCCAGATATGGCTAAATGGCCATGGTGGCTACGAATTGCAAGAGCTCTTAACACCTTTATAGGCACTGTTACTATGTTGGAATTTCAAACTAGAGTAGATTGGGGAATAAAGAAGTAAATGGGAGGAGGTGACAAAGGCAGACTCCTGAAACCTTTATCTGGCTGTTCCCAAGAGAGTGAAGTTAGTCTGGCGAAATTCTTGTAAACAGGTGAATAAAGGCAATAAAGAAACTTCTCTGATCTGCTCATGCGTCATTCCGGTTCTTTGCACCTAGCATTAATCTCTCCATACTCCCTGCATTCTCCAGGGCAGGGGTCTCCAATCTTGGCAACTTTATGACTTGTGGACTTCCATTCCCAGAATTCCTCAGCCAGCGCATGCGCTGGCTGAGGGATTCTGGGAGTGGAAGTCCACAAGTCATAAAGTTGCCAAGGTTGGAGACCCCTGCTCTAGAGAAGAGCCAGATAAAGGCTTCAGGAGTCCCACAGAACCACTCTGAACTAGCCGAGCACTTTACTCCCCCTTTTATTCTAGCCAGATATTCCACCACGGTGCAACCTCCCCCTTGCATGTTATAGCTATGAATCACTTCTTCTTTTATCTAGATCTACTCCCATCTTTGCCCTAAACATACTGGATAATCCAAAGACCCATATGAATCAGTTCGGCAAATTAATTGTCGACATTGATGAACTGAACTCCTGCAAGCTGTGCAGGATTTCCCCGTTGTTTCATTCAAACCCCCAAATCTGCCCTGGAGGAGTTAATGACCTTGGTTTCTTTCTTGACCATAGGATAGATTCCTTCACCTGCTGCAGGTGTGTGCTGAAAAGTGTTCACGAGGATGATCCATGGCTCTGGGTAGCAAAGTGTCCTTGCGAAGGAATGCAGGGTCCCCATGGAGGGCCCACCTTTCTCTCAGAGGGTTATGACTGCCATTGGGACATGAAGGAGAGCAAACGCGGAGCAGGGGAAATGGTCACTGGTTCCTGCTAGCAGGATGAGTGGTTTTGTTTTAAAAGTTTTGATAAAAACTCTGAAACTGTTTCCGCCTTGGTATTAATTCTGCCTAGGTTCTAGAGGATCTAATTCTTCTTCCTTTATGCCTCAGAAACAGTGGTGGGTTGCTCCCGGTTCGGCCCGGTTCGGCCGAGCCGGTAGTGGTAACGATGTGATGTCACCGAACTGGTTCTCTTTGACTGGGAGCTGGGCCCTCCTGTCCGCCCCCGTTTTATTCCTACCTTTATTCCTTGTTTTTTAGCCCAGCTGATAGGCATGGCAGAGTGGATTGCCACACCTCAGCTGGGTAGAAACCTAACGCGCTTGCGCAGAGTGTAAATTCAGTGCACGTGCGTGCAAAGCGAGCATGCACACGGCGATCACGTGCAAAGCGCGTGCGCGAAGAGAACCGGTGGTAACATCGGTTGGAACCCACCACTGCTCAGAAACAAATATAGAACATGAAGCCCAAAGACCCACCTGAACAGGATCATTTACATTGGACTTTGGATTGGGAAGTCTAGCCGGGAGAACTACCTTGGCATTAGCCAGTCATGGACACCTCTCTAGCCCCCCCTCCTCTCCTTAGCATGGTTCAACCCCTTCATATTGTGGGGAAGACAACCCCAGTACTGTCTCTTCTGTCTGGCGGGTGTGACTTCTGAGATGCCGGTAAAGGCGCGAGGTCCCACAGAAGTGCCGCTTGCACTGGGGGCAGGGATACAGCCTCTCCTCCACATGCACGCACTGGTGTTTCAGCAAAGCCGAGGCATCGGCACACGACTCGCCACAATTCCCACACGCGTTGGCAGAGAGCTGAGTACCGTCGGGGTTGTGGTGGGCATGTTGGTGGCGCTGGAAATGCAAGGTGCTGTTGAAGCTCTTGCCGCAGTCAGGGCAGATGTGCGGCTGCCCCCCCGCATGGGTGCGTTGATGTCGATACAGGTGGGAGGTGCGCCCAAAGCACTTGCCGCAGTCCCCGCAGGAGTAGGGCCTCTCGCCTGTGTGGATGCGTCGATGTCGCTCCCAATGGGAGCTCCACGTAAAACTGAGCCCACACTCCCCACAGTGGTACGGCTTATCGGTGGAGATGTGAAGCCGCCGGTGCTGAGCTAGCTGAGTGCGAGCACTGAAGCTTTGTCCACACTCCCCACAACCAAAGGGCTTATCGGCAGTGCCGTGGAGTCGGCGGTGGCGGGCCAGCTGGGACCGTCCCCCAAAACTCTGCCCACAGTCCGAGCACTCGTGACTCTGGTCCCCCCCAACCAAGTGCAGACGCTGGTGTTTCACCAACGCCAAGCCATCAGCAAAGGCTTTACCACAAAGGGTGCATTTGTAGGGCTTGCGGCCACGATGGGTACGCTGGTGCTGGTCAAAGTGCAGCGTGGTGCTGAAGCTGCGCCCACAGTAGGTACAGATGTAGGCACGGGTAACATTGGCAGCTGCATTGGTGCCGTGAGTGCGCTGGTGGCGGTAGAGGTGGGAACTGCGACTGAAGCGCTTGCCACACTCATTGCAAGGATAGGGCTTCTCCCCGGTGTGGATGCGTAGGTGCCGGGCAAAATGCGAACTCCAGGAAAAGCTCTTTCCACAGTCGCTGCACTGGAAGGGCAGCCGGCCAGTATGGAGCCGTTGGTGAGTCACCAGCTCTGTGTTGCGGCGGAAACACCGACCACACTCGGCACACTGGTAGGGCAAGCCCCGGGTGGGCAGGAGGGCCGGGGAGGGAGTTCCTGGGGTGGTGTTAGCACTGGCATGTGCCCGCTGATGCCGATATAAGTTAGAGCTGACGTTGAAGCTTTTGCCGCAGTCTTCACAATGGAAGGGGCGCTCCCCTGTATGCGTTCGTCGATGCTTGCTGTAGTGCGAGCTGCAGCTGAAGACCTTCCCGCAGTCCTCGCATTCGTAGCCCTTCTGCAGAACCAGGATGGGGGGCCCCTCCCCTGCCAGGACCTTGCCACTGCTGGACGGCTGCACCACCCTCCAGCGCAGGCTCTTGCAGTTCCCAGAAACCACCCTGGCGTCCAGCTTGAGCAGCTCTGGTTGGTGTTGCTGTGGGACTTCTTCCTCTTCGCTCTCTTCCTCTTCCTCACTGCCCATCCCCTCACCTGGTAGGAAGAAAACACACCATCACCTTTCCAATATTCCCATAGTCCACACAGATAGTCCTCAAGTTACAACTGTAATGGTGTCCTACAATTGCAGACATAACTCATAAGAGTCATTAAAAGTGAGTCACCGTGTGACCAGACTCTATTTCATGGCTTTTTTTGCAGCGGTTGTTAAGCAAACTGGAAATAAATTCCAGCGAAAAAAGATAAATTGCAGTCATGTAATCACCAGGGCGTTGCAAATGGCAGTAAATGTGGGCCAGTTGCGGAGTGCACCAAATGGGGTCATGTGACTGCAGGGCAGGGGTGAAATCCAGCAGGTTCAGACAGGTTCTGGAGAACCAGTAGCGGAAATTTTGAGTAGTTTGGAGAACCGGCAAATACCACCTCTGGCTGGCCCCAGAGTGGGGTGGGAATGAAGATTTTGCAATATCCTTCCCCTGGAGTGGGGTGGGAATGGAGATTTTGCAGTATCCTTCCCCTGCCACGCCCACCAAGCCACACCACGCCCACCAAGCCACGCCCACAGAACCGGTAGAAAAAAAATTGGATTTCACCACAGCTGCAGGGAGTGGGTTGAACATCGGATCTTCAAAACCACGTTGTAAGTAACTTTTGGAAGGAATCCGTCATAACTTTGAACAGTTGCTAAGCAACCGGTCGTAAGTGGAGAATTACCTTTATCCTGAAGAGATGGCCAGAACCTGGAGTATAGGTTTGTTCAAATCAAAGCTTTCAGTTGCTAAGGGCTCTAAACCTTTAGGTGCCCTATTTCAAACTCTATTCTCTGCTAACAAGCATTCGGCCATTTTTCCCCCCGCCTTTTCTGGCCTTGCTCTGAGACTTTGTGCTTACAAGAGGATAAAGCAACCGGCAACAAGGAAATGTATGCCTCATTACTTCTCAGTTCCCATTCTTGTCCTATAAACAGAGCGCAGCAAACAAGGCGCCTCCTTCACCTAACACAAGGAAATAACCAAAGGAACTGCCTTATTCTTCATCCTCATCTCGACCTCAGGAATGCCAAGTGAAAAACTGCAGGAACGGGCAGAGCAAGTTAATCTGACAGGTGATCAGGTTTATATTGATTGTAACCGAAGCCCCACTGCTAAGACATCATTTCCACAATGCAAGGTTTTAGTCCAGAGTCCTCCCTGTCCATCCTTCTGGCTCCTATTGTGGTCAGCTCCAGTCAAGTGACAGCTTAATATATATATTTAGCTAGGAGAAATGCAGAATAAACTTAAATAGATTTGCAAGGCAAAACTCGTGACAAACTGGCTGTCATTTTCTACTGTGGTTAGGTGTCAGAAGCTGTAATCCCCCCCCCCAAATTCATCTAAGGTAAAGGTAAAGGTTCCCCTCGCACATATGTGCTAGTTGTTCCCGACTCTAGAGGGCAGTGCTCATGTCCATTTCAAAGCCGAAGAGCCAGCGCTGTCCGAAGACGTCTCCATGGTCATGTGGCCGGCATGACTAAACACCAAAGGCTCACGGAACTGTTACCTTCCCACCAAAGGTGGTCCCTATTTTTCTATTTGCAGTTTTTACGTGTTTTCGAACTGCTAGGTTGGTAGAAGCTGGGACAAATAACGGGAGCTCACTCTGTTATGCGGCACTAGGGATTCGAACCACTGAACTGCCGACCTTTCGATTGACAAGCTCAGCGTCTTAGCCACTGAGCCACCGTGTCCCTTTAGATTCATCTACCTCTTTTTAATTTGAAAAACATCCCATTATTACTGCCATATTTCACGGCTTATCTCTCAGATCAAATACACCTCCACCAAATGTCTGAATCTCCAGTTCCTCATGATTCCTGTGTGGTTTAGTGGGGGAAGGGTAGGACTACAAGTGGAGAGATGTGGATTCTAGGCCAAACTTCAGCCACAGAAGCTCCCGAGGACCCCGTGCCTGTCACTCTAAGCCAGGGGTGGGTTGCCCCCAGTTCGCACCGGTTCTATAGAACCAGTAGTAAAACCGGCAGGAGGCTCCGCCCACTGGCTCTGATGTCATTAAAATGCTTCTGCACTTGCCCAGAAGAGTGCGTTTGCGCGGCGTTGCGAACCGGTAGTAAAGGTAAGTAGAACCCACCCCTGCTCTAAGTCCATAAAAATATTACTATAGGGAAAAAAACAGGACGAGGTAGCATTATGTACACTGCCTTCAACTCCTGTACAAAAGATGGGATGTAAATAAAACAAATAAGCAAGCGATAGTTACATAAATATATTTTTCAGCAATATATTTGTGTGAGAGAGCTTTTGTGCGTGAATTGTGTTGCAAAGCTTTGAAAAATGTTTTGCATCTCTCTCACTCTCTCTCTCTCTCTCTCTCTCACACACACACACACACTTTCTCTCTCATTCACCACCACCATTTTGGTTTTTCCAACCCAGATTTGATCATTTTATCATGGAGCACCATTTCCCAAACCTCTTTCTAGCTTTTTGAGGGGCCAGAGAGGGGAGAAATTCTACCCTTTACTCTTGCTTAAATCTTATTCAAGGCCACTGACTTTTTTTTTTTTTAATTTGATTTATATGCCGCCCTTCTCCGGAGACTCAGGGCGGCTTACAATGCGTTAAGCAATAGCCTTCATTCTTTTGTATATTTTATACAAAGTCAGCTTATTGCCCCCATAAACTGGGTCCTCATTTCACCTACCTTAGAAAGGATGGAAGGCTGAGTCAACCTTGAGCCTTGGAGAGATTTGAACCAGCAGTAAATTGCAGGCAGCTGTGTTAATAACAGGATGCTTAGACCACTGTACTATCAAGGCTCTATCAAGACTTGACCCTTGTCAGACTAGAGCATAAATGGAGGAAAGCTTCATGTTCCCACCGATCCACTAAAGTGTGAAGGAAAACATACGGAAGAGAAAAGCTGAGACCTGCAACCTGGCTGACAACCCCCCTCCTCTCCTCACCTAAATTGGCTCTTCTTGGGTTCTCCCTACTACCAGGCTCCAGGATGCTGGATTCCTCTTCCTCTTTCACCAAGAAAATCTCACTGGGTTTGGAACTTGAAGATCCTGCTTGAAGAAGAAAAAAAGCAAGATACACTAATTAACTTTGCTGGTTTGCTTGGTTCCATCCTTCTTTTTGATTTGTTCTCCTCTTTAGCTGCAGCTTCTACATCAATCCAGGGACCACTTCCTTGTTCATCCAGAGAAAATGCATCACCCCTCCGACATAACGATGGGCCCAGTTTCCACAACATGCTTACCAGTGGTGGGTTTCAAAATTTTTTACTACCGGTTCTGTGGATGTGGCTTGGTGGACATGGCCTGGCGGGCTTGGCAGGGGAAGGATACTGCAAAATCCCCATTCCCTCCCCAATCCAGGGGAAGGTTATTGCAAAATCCCCATTCCCTCCCGATCAGCTGGGACTCGGGAGGCAGAGAATACATGGGGGCGGGGCCAGACAGAGGTGGTATTTACCGGTTCTCCCAACTACTCAAAATTTCCGCCACCGGTTCTCCAAAACTGGTCAGAAGCTGCTGAAACCCACCTCTGATGCTTACCCATAAACCTACTAATTACAAGATGGCTTAATAGGTCCAATCCAGTGGTGGGTTGCTACCGGTTCACCCCGGATCAGGCGAACTGGTAGCAGCGGCTGCGGGAAGCTCCGCCCACCCACTCGGACGTTTCTGCGTATGTGCAGAATTGTTGCACGCATGAGCGCGCACACACCCATGAGCAAACTGGTAGCGGCCAAAATTGAAACCCACTACGGGTCCAATCCCAGTAATAGTCGCCCCATAGCCTTCTACATCTTGATGCCTCCCAAACATGCAATCCACAACCCATTCCCGCCAAAGATCATCTAAAAATCTGAGCAATTCCATTTCCATCCCATAGCCAGGCCTTAATCATGACTGAAAAGGGTCCAAATAATTTGCTTTATCCAGGGTCCTTTGCAACTGCTGAGTGACCCTCTTCTCCACCACCTTTCCCAAAAAGGGGGAGTTAAATACTGGACAAAAATTGTCCACTACAGGTAGTCCTCGATTTACAACAGGTCATTAAGTGACCATTCAAAGTTACAGCAGCACTGGAAAAAGCGACGCATGGCCATTTTTCACACTTACGACCTTTGTATCAGCCCCATGATCATGTGCTCAGATGCTTAGCAACTGGTTCATACTTATGACCATCGCTGTGTCCCATGCGATCACCTTTTGCAACTTTTTGCCAAGCAAAATCAGCAGGGAAGTCAGATTCACTTAACAACCGTGTTGCTAACTTATCAATTGCAGTGATTCACCTAACAACTGTGGCAAGAAAGGTCATAAAACGAGGCACAACTCGCTTAACAAATGTCTCACTTAGCAACAAAAATTTTGGACTCTCCATTGTGGTTGTAAGTCAAGGACTACCTGCATAGTGGGATCCATCAATGGTTTCTTGAGGTGTAGGTGAACCAGAATGTCCTTAAGAGATGGAGGAACAAACCTCTCACCCAAGGAAGAAGTCACCACTGCTAGAACCCCCACACACAACGCTCCTGGCCAGCTTTAGTTAAAAGAGAAGTGGTTTAGGTCAAAGTCATAAGGACCTTATCCACTTTTTCAGGCCACCAGGTTGAGATGACAGGGTAAGATGCTGTATCAGACATCCAGTGGTGGGATTCAAATAATTTAACAACCGGTTCTCTGCCCTAATGATTTCTTCCACCAACCAGTTCACCAAACTGCTCAGAAAGTTAACAACCGGTTCTCCCGAAGTGGTGTGAACTGGCTGAATCCCACCACTGCAGACATCCCCCCAAGATCTGCACTCCCCCAAGGCTGGCGTCGAAATGAGAACAAATTTGAGAGATTTTGGCTGACAGATGCTGAGCAAATTCTTTTGCACAGCCCTGAAAGAGGACCTCTGATTCCCCCTCCCCCTCCAGGGGTGAAATGCTACCGGTTTGGGCCGGTTCACCCGAACCGGCAGTAAAAAATGCTACCAGTTCGCCAAACCGGTAGTAAAAAATGTTTTTAAAAAAGTTCCGACAAATCAGCTGAGCGATTTGTCGGAACTTTTCCCCCCTTTCCCCCTTTTTTAGCATTTTTTTACTACCGGATCTCCAGAACCGGTAGTTTAAAATGCTTTAAAAAGTTAAAAAAAAAAAGTTCCAACAATCGCACGTCACTCAGCTGATTGTTGGACCCTTTTTTTTATTTTTTTAAAGCATTTTTTAACTATCTATTCACCCGAGCCGGTAGTAAAAAAATGCTTTTAAAAGGTTAAAGAAAAACGGTTCCGACGATCGCACGGCACAGCTGTGATCGTCAGAGCCTTTTTTTAACCAAAAGCATTTTTTTACTACTGGCTCTGGCAAATAGGTAGTAAAAAAATGCTTTAAAAAAGTTTTAAAAAAAGGTTCCGACGATCATAGCTGTGCTGTGAGATCTTTGGAACTTTTTTTTTACTTTTTTAAAAGCATTTTTTACTACCTATTCGCCTGAGCCAGTAGTAAAAAAATGCTTTTAAAAAGGTTCCCCTGCGCGCCACAGCTGATCACCCCCCCCCCCACGTGCTGTTCTACATACCTTCCCAAGCCTCCTTTTGGTGCACACTGTGCGGTGCAGCTCGCATTTGGTGCCCACATGCAGTGTACATTTGGCGCTTGCGCGGCCAGCAAACCAGTAGTAAACCAGTTCAGATTTCACCACTGCCCCCCTCCCTTACCCAAGAGGGCAACATGTTATCTGAAACAAGGCTGCAAAACAGCTATCTGTGGATGCAAATAGAAATAGGCAAGTATTGTCACTTTGCCGGTCTTTCGGCCACAAGGTAAGGAGTCAAGGATAACCATGTATGCTGCTCTACAGCCCTCTCCAAGGGGTTTACAGAGTCAGCCTATTGCCCCCAGTAATCTGGGTCCTCATTTTACCAACCTTGGAAGGATGAAAGGCTGAGTCAACCATGAGCTGGTCAGGATCGAACTGCTGGCGATTGACAGAATTAGACTGCAATACTGCATGGTGATGCAGTATTGCACTGCGCCACCATGGCTCTTTGGTTATATATATTGGTTATATACATATAGTAAGCAAATAAAATTATATTTACTCAGTGCCACTAGAGTTTCACAGGTCTCCTGGTGAGTTTCTTTGTAAGGCTTCTGCTTAGGATCTACAACTAGCCACTGATTCTCCATCATTCAGTCCCAAGTCACCTCCAGACAATGAACCAGCTCCTAAAACAAGAACAATGTTATTCACACCATTGACACATAACATTGAGAGAAGCAACTTAGAACTAAGGAGAAATTTTCGGACAGTTAGAACAATTAATTAGTGGAACAACTTGCATCCAGAAGTTGTGAATGCTCCACCACTGGAAGTTTTTAAGAAGATGTTGGATAACCATTTGTCTAAAGTGGTGTAGGGTTTCCTGCCTAAGCAGGGGGTTGGACTAGAAGACCTCCAAGGTCCCTTCCAACTCTGTTATTCTATTCTATTCTGTTCTGTTCTGTTCTGTTCTGTTCTGTTCTGTTCTGTTCTGTTCTATTATTCTATAACAATCTCTTCTTCTGGCAATGGCTAATAAGCAGGGAAATGCAATAACTATAACAGCAATAGCACTCACTTGGAAGTCAGGACACACTGCCTTTTAAAATACAGTTGCTAACTTTATGTTTGCATCTGGATTATCAGTTTGATGCCCAACCCGCTTGGTTCTGTTGGAGTTATTTATGGAGGTAAGATAATGCTAGATCTCCTACTTTCAATTCTAAATATGCTGAAACTAGATCCTATCCTCAGTCTGTTCATAATCATCACTGATGTTGAACTAAATATCACATTTTACCTAGCAAGAGAGTAACCAGGCTGCTATGAGGTGTTTTTGCAGGTTATCTTGCTTGCATTCACATAGATGTGGAACTCCATTTGGGCAGGGAATAAGGAGGTGAATCTGACAATGCCTTAGGGCAGGGATGTCAAACTCAAGGCCTGGGGGCTGGATCCGACCTGTGGGATGTTTAGATCTGGCCCGTGGGGCTGCCCTGGAAACAGCAAAGGACCAGCCCATGGTGTCTCTGCCAACAAAAATGGAACTTGGGAGGGCTGCGTGTGGCCCTCCCAGGCCCTGTTTTTGGCTGAAACAGCCTCCTGCAGTCCTCTGCCAGAGAAAACAAAGCTGTTTTTACTGGCAGAGGGCTGCAGGAGACTGTTGCGGCTGAAAACGGGGCCTGGGAGAGCACATGCGGCCCACCTGAGCTCTGTTTTCGTGAAAGAGTGCTCAGGCCACCACAGGCACCCCCGAAACGAGTGATGTCAAGCTGACCATGCCCACCCTGGCCATGCCCACCCCTCAATGAAATCGAGTTTGACACCCCTACCTTAGAGTTCTCTGAGGCTTGAGTCCTGTCTCCTATGAATTGGACCTCTGCCCTGATTTCAGTGCCTGGGTGAGATGCAGGATTTGGGATGAAGTATCAACAGTATATCTGTGGAGTCTTTGGTGTTCTCTGAGTTTGGTTATTTTCTTGCAAATGTTTCATTATCCAACTAGGTAACATCATCAGTGATAGCAATCAGTAAACCTATATACTACTAAAATGCTCATGTCTGTAACCTTTAACTGGGCAAAATAGTGCATCATAGGGCAATACTTTTTCAACCAAGGTACTTCAAATACGCCAATTTATAGCATGCATCCCAAATCTGTGTCTCCAATGGAATTGAAATTTGGCAAATTTTATGAAACATTTTATGATATAAAAATCACCATGAGGCATTTTATGACATCCTACAACATGTCATAAAACACTTCCTGCGATCAGCTCCTAATGTTTGACTGTACAGTGTAATTCAACATGGGCCGCTTTCAAGGCAGATATAGCTCTCAAGATCTCCCTAATTTTTTTAGGACTCTTCAAGTACTTGAGAAGTTCTGTCATTGTTGGGAGTATTGAGGAATCTGATAAGGAGATATCTAAAACATTGGACCAATGGATAAGGATTGTCTAGTCAATGATGGTCAACTCTACACTGCCACCCCAGACTGACGTGAGGATGCTGTGGAAATCATCACCTGGTTCCTAAAAGCTGTAAAGATCTGGAAGACTAAAATATACTCAAGTCCCTGCAAAAGGAAGTTGCTATTTTTAGTGATAAATCTTGGCTGCATCCTAGCTCAGGTTCAAGTTTCCGATATTCCACTTTGAAGAACAGACCTACAATATGGAAGTCTTTCTGGACTTGTAGTAGCCATTCCAAATGTCTTGGATAACAACACCTTTAATTCCAAGTCAACCTGAAGGAGAGGAATAGCAGTCCAACACATCAAAGGAAGCAGCAGTCTTCCTTAATCAATCCTTAAACTATGACTGGACCTTATGATGGTCCAGTCATCCATCAAGTGATGACAACTGCACATAAATCATTGCCGATGAAAACTCCTTATCAACTCAGCTGACAACGTATAGTGATTTCATTCATTCTGATCAACCTTCAGGAAAACTGGACCATGAGAAATCAAGAGAAATCAACATGTTTATGAACAAACCTAGTTGTACATCTTTCCTAGATCTGAAAACCTGCCTACTGCTCTTTTAATTAAGGATTATCCTGATTTGAAGAAAGCAGTTTGCTAAGCCATAAAACAGCATACAAGGAAATGCCTAGGTAATGAATACCATCGCAAGAAGTTTATCGGGGGTTTTATACTGGAGGGTTTTCAATAGTGATGGAGATTACCAGGGTCTGTGCAAAGCAAACAGGCACATCCCATTCAAGTCTTTTCCTGATACAAGGGAGTTAGAAATGACCAACTAATGCCGAAATCTCTTTCTCCCTTTATTGATCCTCATACAATGGAATTTAAAAAGCAGAGCATCAGACAATTGAATCATAGGTTGTGTGTGCACATGTATAAGTAACTATATCAATCTTATATATTGAACCCCTTATTTTCAAAGGCCTAATCCAAGATTAACATATTTTCTAAAAGGCACTTGGCTCTGAATAATTTTGAAAATGCCAATCAAGCAGTCACAGACAATTATGAAGATTTATTTTAATCAACAAATATGCCTGAAAGAAAGGGAGATATCAGTCCACATCAAGAATTGTTTCCTCCAGAAGCAGGTGGCTGACTTTCAAATATCCTAAATCATGATTTGTTTGATCAATGTTTTTTTAAAAAAAAACACACACAATATGCTTTTTCAAAACCAAACAAATCACATTTGCTTAATCATAGTGTGTGAATCAGATCTGCACGTTAAAACAAAAATTCAGAGGAACCAATCTTGGCTATTGCGGGTATGAAAAAAATGGTAAATGTCTCTTGATTTAAGACAGAATATAGGTAGATTTTTTAAATCACCTCACTGTATTGAACATTATTAATAAGGGGAATACCTGGCAGCAATTACCTACCTCTATTAAAAACTGGACTAAATCCTCAATCAGTTTAGTTCCCCTTACTCTTAAATCATCCCTGGGTCCTTCCCATCTCAGAAAGGATAGTGAAGTAGAATACAATAGAATAACAGAGTTAGAAGGGACCTTGGAGGTCTTCTAGTCCAACCCTCTTCTTAAGCAGGGAACCCTACACCACTTCAGACAAATAGTTATCCAACTATGTCGGCTGGCGACACCCAGGGGGAGAGCCTTCTCTGTGGTAGCTCCTGCCCTTTGGAACGAACTGCTCCCGGAAATACGCACAATCTCTGACCTCCGAGTTTTTCGCTGTGCCTTCAAGACCCTGCTCTTCTGACAGGCAGGGCTATCTTTGTAAAGTAGTTTTAAATTCGGAGTTTTAAATTTTTGGGTTTTTTAACGAAACTTGGCCGTAAATGTAATAATTTTAAATTTTTTTTAATTTAATTGGGATTTGTATTGTGTTTTTTACTTGGCTGTGCACCGCCCCGAGTCCTTCGGGAGAGGGGCAGTATAGAAATAAAATTATCTATCTATCTATCTATCTATCTATCTATCTATCTATCTATCTATCATCTATCTATCTATCTATCTATCTATCTATCTATCTATCATCTATCTATCTATCTTCTTAAAAACTTCCAGTGTTGGAACATTCACAACTTCTGGAGGCAAGTTGTCCCACTGATTAATTGTTCTCACTGTCAGGAAATTTCTCCTTAGTTCTAAGTTGCTTCTCTCCTTGATTAGTTTCCACCCATTGCTTCTTCTCCTGCCCTCAGGTGCTTTGGAGAATAGCTTGACTCCCTCTTCTTTGTGGCAGCCTCTGAGATATTGGAAGACTGCTGTCATGTCTCCCCTAGTCCTTCTTTTCATTAAACTAGACATACCCAGTTCCTGCAACCCTTCTTCGTGTGTTTTAGCCTCCAGTCCCCTAATCATCTTTGTTAGATCACTTCTTATTCCCATTTCATGAAGGAGAGAAGCTGTAGCAGAAAGAGAGATTGTGATTCAAAGCTATCCAGAGGAACTTCTGTAAATACCAGGATCCTACCAACCTACATTCTTTCTCCCTGGCATCTTTAGTGCAAAATAGCAGACATTTCAGAGCAATTAAGATCTAAGGCTTGTTCTGCATCCTTAGGGTTGTTTTTTGTTTGTTTGTTTTTTGTTTTGCAAAACCTGCGTTTTCCAAACACCTTTACAGTTCCAGGTAAGGAGGCAGGCGTGTGGCAGAATTGCTGGGAACTGCACAAAGGAACCGTGCCCCGGCGGAGCGGAGGGGCTCCTAGGCATCTTGGGTTCCCAGATCTCCAAAGAGAAACTTTTGAAGACGACCGAATTCCCCTTGGCGGGGCTGGACCATTGTTCGGTTCGGGGAGAAGGGACCTGAAGAGGGCTCCTGCCGAAGTTTCCCTGGGTTTCTTCCATCCCGATCCTGGCTGATCCCCACCGATCCCTTTCTTTGAAGAGCTGATCGCCCCCCCCCGCCCATTCCGGTGTGTATGGGGAGAATTGTGGAAGGGGGCGGGGAGAGGGCAAAGAGCGAAGGCTGCTCCATAGGGGAGAGGGTCACTCTCCTCGCCTCTCCCCCCCCCCCACCACCACGGGTCTCCTCTCCCCCTCCAGGCGTTCTCCTACCTGCCCTCTTCGGCTGCAGCAGGTCCCTCGAGGGATCTCGACCCCAGCCGTTCAAACAATGAGGAAATCTCTCGCCTCCCGGCCCCAGGTCTTCCCTCCGGGCCGTCTTGGCGCACCTCCCGGCCTTTGGGGGGGGGATGCAGAGGGGGGGGGACCGGGAAGCCCCCCCCGCTTGCCGTCTGCGAGATGGAGGCAGCCCCAGACCGTGGGCAGGCAACCCCCCCCCGTCCCACCAGCGCCGAGTCCGGCTCTTCCTTGGCTTTTCTTTATGGTCCTCCGCCTCCCCGCCTTCCTGCCTCCCCCTCCTCTCCCCTCAGCATCAAATCCAAGCACCACCACCGGTTTGCTCCAGCCCCTTCCTGTGTCCTCGCAATAGCAAGCCGGTCTGAAACCTCTTGAAATCGTAGGTGCGGGCGGGTGTCTGCCCGTGTGGGAGGGGTGGGGGGGATGGGGGGGTGGCTGAGAGTCGCCAATAACAATGCATTGAGTGGAGGAGGGGGACCCCTCGTTTTTCAGGGGTTTACCCCCCACCCCCCACCCCTCCCGTCAGCCCCAGGTGCTCGCAAGGCGAAGGAGGGCCAAGCGGAGGAGAAAGCACTCGGCAGAAGTGATGGAGCTGCGCAGGGAAGCGCGGGATCCCTTCCCTAGGATGAGCAGAGGGGTTCAGCAGCGGCGGAAGACACAACCTTGTGTAAAAGCCCAGCCGTGCCCCGGGCCAGGAGAAAGGGGCAAGGCAACAGTCCTGACTGAGATAGACAGATTTAGGAGAAGAAAGATCTTGGACTCAGTAGGACTCTCCACCAATTTGGAGTGTGGGGAAATGAAGGGGGAAACCCAGCTATCTTCCTTTCCAGTGCCCAAGACGGTATCCCTTTCAACCAAATTCAGAGCATTGGCAGCAGAACTGCAAAATCAATCCACGGTGGTCAAGCTTCAAAGCAGATCTCTGCCTATGCCTCCTGGGGGCATCTGCTGCCAGTATGGGCGAGGTACCCAACACAAGAGCCATTCTACTTTAGTGAAACCCACCTGGAAGTTGGCACCGCTTAGGGCAGGTTGGGCTGCTGTCATTTTGAATCTGATACTAGCCCTGGTCCTGATGAGAAGCAGCTGTCCAAGGTCTGAGGCTTCCTGATGCCTGGAAAAGTGTTTCCCTGGCCCAGCTTTATCTCAGAGTCAGAGTAATCAAGAACGTTAAGGTAAGGTTTAAGTAAAGAGCTTCTTGTAAGGCCCATGTTCTACCACTCAATTCTAGGTCTTTCTAATCACATGGTGACTTGTTTGTTGATGAATGAATTTGGTCATATGAGCTAGGAAACATGGGTCTGTGTCCAAACCCATATGGAGAACACCAGGTTGGGATCAGGGGTGAAATCCAGCAGGTTCTAACAGGTTCTGGAGAACCAGTAGTGGAAATTTTGAGCAGTTTGGAGAACCGGTAGCAGAAATTTTGAGTAGTTCCATTGGCATCCTTCAGTCTCAAGAGACTATGGTATCGTGCTCTGGAAAGAGGTCCTAAAACAGCACCTAGTGTGACTAAAAAGGCCAATTCGAGAGTGGCGATCCCTTCCACACTGAAGGCAGATACATTCTGTCCCCTGCCCAGCCCCCAGATTTCGCTGGTTCTGGGACTGCCTCTTTGCCTCAGCCTGCCGAACAAGTGTCTCTTCGAATTGGAGAAGGCCATGCTGTGACTTTAGCCTCCAAGCTGAACGATCGGAGGTCAAGGTTTCCCAGTTGTTAATGTCTATTCCCAGGGCCTTTAGGTCCCTCTTGCAGATATCCTTATATGACAGCTGTGGTCTCCCTCTGAGGCGCTTTCCTTGCACTAATTCTCCATACAGGAGATCTGGTGGGAATGGGGATTTTGCAATATCCTTCCCCCAGGAGTGGGGAGGGAACGGGGATTTTGCAGTATCCTTCCCCTATCACACACACCAAGCCACGCCCACAGAACCGGTAGTAAAAATAATTTGGATTTTACCACTGGTTGGGATGTAGTTGATTTACATTCAGGTCCTCTTTTTTTTTTTTGGCTTAGTTCTCCCACCAATAAACCTTGTGAGCATTTTTTAAAAAAATATTATTACAAACCTTATTCGCTTTTCACACTAATTTTTATTTAACTGGAACTTTCTGAACAAGCCACAGTTCTCTGGGTTCACACAATGATTTCATAAACCATAGTTTTTTAAGTGTCTATGGAGATTCTCAGTCATCCAGGTCATGGTTGTCCCAAAGATGCTTCTTTATTTTTTCAAGAGACAACTGGACTTTCTAGTTTTTCTTTGAAGACGTTTCCCTTCTCCTCCAAGAAGCTTCTTCAGCTCTGACTGGATGGTGGGGAATGGAAGGATTTATTGCTGTCTGCAAGGAATAGAAATCCTTCCATTCCCCACCATCCAGTCAGAGCTGAAGAAGCTTCTTGGAGGAGAAGCGAAACATCTTCAAAGAAAAATCAGAAATTCCAATTGCCTCTTGGGGAAAAAAAAGTGCCTTTGGGACATAGTTTTTTTAACCACAGTGGTTCTTGTCCAATACACATCACAAAGGCCCAGTGGTTCATTCACACATGGTCATGGCTGCCATCTTGATTTTTTTGACAGGCATGCACATCCACACACACTGTGGACACCCCCAGTGTTAAGTAAGGAAAAGTAAAGCATTGTCTCTGACTACTTTTCTAACTCTCTTCTCTCCCGCCCACTCCCCCCCCCCCACTGTTCTGCCCCAGCTATGGACCCCAAAGAACGCAGCACACACAAAGTCCATTCAAACCTTAGTTTACTAAATCAGTTTTTTACAACAATGGCTGTTAATTAACTGCATTAACATCCGCCAAGAATTCAAAGAATAATACTGAAAGCTTCCTGTGGTTGGCAGAATGCCCAGAGGCAATTTGCAGGAAGCTGATAAGATAAGCAAGACAAGACACGAAGGTATGTGAACGAAGTTGTTCCCTGCAAATTGCTTCAGTTGGCGTTCCTCCTTAAATAGGCTAAGGGAGTGGCCAATTAGCCCCAAGCCTTACTCACGAGGAGACCTCCTCCGGAGGAGCCACTCCTGCCTTTTGGCAGCTCTGCACGCCCATGCATCAAGAAGAGGCTCCTCCTCTTCGTCCTCTTCACTTAAGGGAGCTTCTGGAGGTTCTGAAGGCCCTGGCTGAATCCCCACCTCTGGCACCACATCTTCTCCAGCCTCCTCATTGTCTGACTCGAGGGCCAACTGCACAGGCTGCTGGCGCAGCACCACACCAGCCTCCTCGCTGTCAGAATTAGCTACTAGTTGCACAGGCCGCTGACGGGCCACAACACACACACACTTCCCATCAGAGGAAATAGCAATCAGCTGGCCCAAGATGGCAGCTCATAAGAGAAGCATTTTAACACCTGGTAAGTCTGCAAATGCAGTGGAGAGAACTCCAGATGTTTCAAAGTTCTCGTTCTTCTCTCTCTTGGATGGTTGCGCTTAATTTGGCACTTTCCAGTTGTGCAGGCTTCATGCAGCCAATTTTCTGTCACTAGCGATTTGCCTCTTGATTAAGACTTCCGGGAATGTTTAAAACACACACACACACACTGTATAAACTTGTGGATAAACTGAGAATTCTAGGTTCCAAAATACACCAAAATTGGATTCCGTTTATTTGTGGATGTTTTTTCCCCCCACGAATATATATGGTGATACATTTTTTTAACTACCTATATAAATACTGATGGATAAGCCTATAAATTGACCCCCACATTTTAACCAAAATTTAATGAAAAGTGTGCCACCCACAGATAAGCTGATTGCAAAAATTAAAACATACAAAAGTTTTGAGTGTCAGCTTATTGGCAGTATGTTCCACAACTGGTCTAATGATTATGCTTGATGCTTCCCTTGACCTGTGAGACAGTAGAGAGGTTTTGAACCCAGGAGTTCCCCAGAAGCAACACTGAGAGCATTCTTATCTTCCACTTGAAGCTCCAGACTTGTGGGGATGAATCTGGGTAATCATATCAATAATCCCACAAAACCTATTGGCCTCTTATTATTTACCAGCCTTTTACAGAGCCAATAGCCCACATTTCCAAGGTCTCTGCAGAGAAAGTGCAAACAGCACGGGAACAAAAGCTGTTGGAGGACATCACAAAAGGCTTCTTGGGGAGGGGGAGGCTGTTATTGTCCCTTCTCTGCCTCTAGAGCAGAGTTCCCCAATCTTCCTGGCATGCAGCCAAATAGGGGAGGGAGGGGATGGTTCCACATGAGTGGCGGGGAAATGTGCACAGCTCCATTTGCAAGAGCGGCAGCGCATGCGGAGATGCACTCGCCTGCTGCTCGCACAAGGGGGGATGCACACAGATGTGCTTGCCCGTCACTTCCATGGCCCGATTCTGATTGGCTCAAGGCCCAGTAGTGGGCCACGGCCCCAGGGGTTGGGGGTCATCCAATCTTAGCAACTTTAAGACTTATGAACTTCAACTTCCAGAATGCTGGCTGGGGAATTCTGGGAGTTGTGGTCCACAAGTCTTAAAGTTGCCAAGGTTGGACGCCCCTGCTCTAGAACTCTGCAGGGCTGATGGGGGAGGGTGGTAAAAATGTCAAGTAGGACAATTGGACCCCCTCCTCTTTTTAACATGGGTTGTAATACACATAAGGGGCGGCTGCACTATGACCTTTTTTGACGCTTCCCCTGGATGCCGCTGTATTTAACTGCAGAGCCAGGGACAACAAAGAAACTAGAAGCATTATGGAGAAGACGCTGTCTCTCTCCTCTGACCTCTAAATCCACACATTGCATGGCATTTGTGGCCTCCTGGGTCACCAATCAGTGGTGGGTTTCAAATTCTGTGGGTGTGGCTTGGTGGGCGTGGCATGACTTGGTGGGCGTGACTTGGTGGGCGTGGCAGGGGAAGGATACTGTAAAATCTCCATTCCTTCCCCAATCCAGGGGCAGGTTACTGTAAAATCCCCATTTCCTCCTGATCAGCTGGGACTTGGGAGGCAGAGAATAGATGGGGGCGGAGCAAGTCAGAATTTTTACTACCGGTTCTCCGAACTACTCAAAATTTCTGCTACCGGTTCTCCAGAACTGGTCAGAATCTTCTGAAACCCACCTCTGTCACAAATGCCATGCAATACGTCACCCATGAATCTATGACGGGCTTCTCAAGACAGCTGGAGCCCACAACCTAAGAGCCACAAAGCCAGACAGTGTTTCATGATTCAGCTTATTTCATCAGACAAGAAAATAGAACTGAATAAAACCCGGCATGTATATCTTGCAAATATAGGTAGTCCTTGACTTATGACCACAATCGAGCCCAAAGTTTCTGTTCCTAAATGAGACAGTTTTTAGGTGAATTTTGCCCCGTTTTATACCCTTTCTTGCCACAATTATTGCAGCTGTTAAGTTAGTAAAACATGGTCGTTTGAGTGAATCAGGCTTCCCCATTGACTTTGCTCGTCAGAAGGTTGCAAAAGGGAATCACATGACCCTGGGACCCTGCAACCGTCATAAATATGATGAGTCAGTTGCCAAGTATCTGAATTTTGATCACATGACCATGGGGGATGCTGCAAAGATTGTAAGTGTGAAAAATGCTCATAAGTCACTTTTTTTTCCAGTGCCATTGTAAATTTGAACCATCACTAACTGAACTGTTGTAAGTTGAGGACTTGTACAGCTCATATTATCCCCAAGTGGTTTGCTACGTATCCCCCTTAGTGCAGGGGTGAAATCCAGCAGGTTCTGACAGGTTCTGGTGAACCGGTAGCAGAAATTTTGAGCAGTTTGGAGAACCGGCAAATGCCCCCTCTGGCTGGCCCCAGAGTGGGGTGGGAATGGAGATTTTGCAGTATCCTTCTCCTGTCATGCCCACCAAACCACACCATGCCCACCAAGCCACGCCCACAGAACCAGTAGTAAAAAAATTTGGATTTCACCACTGCCTTAGTGTGTGCAACACACAACAACCCTTACAACAGCCAAGCCAGCATGGAAAGTGTGAGTCAAGACACTGAAAGTGGGGGAGGAAGGGATCCAAAATATGGAAGGTGAAGGAAAACAGCAATCCACCTCTCAAGGTGTCAGGTTGAGCTGCAGAAAGAACATCAGGTTTCTTCCTCTACCAAAGACAATGCACCAGGAAGAAGGAAAGAAAAATAAAATGCACAGTGGGAGAAGGGAAAGGAAATTGGATACAGGCTTGATAGTTGCTAGGCAATTAGCTGCTGTTCTTCGCAGTTCCTTTTTAAATGTTTGCAGATGAGGAACCAGACTCAACCGTTGCTCTGGGAACAAGTTAGGGCAGCATCTCATTGATGCCACAGCTGGAGGGCCCTTCCTTTTGATTTGAATGGCATGGTTAGAAACAGGCAGACCAGACCAGGATTACTCTGTCTTCCCGTTGGCAGGCTGAAATAGTTGGAGGAAAAGGCAGCTGGTAGAAACCACAATGCCATGTGGCCCCTGATGTTATTGCAGAAATGAAACCTGTTATAAACTTGTGCCATTGGTGTGATGATGTGGTGATGGGCATGGCTTCACTTGTGGCCTTCCTTCTCTTCTAGTTTTATTTATCAGACGTCTATCCTGCTTCAGGCTGAACAACTGTAGTGAGATTCCCGTGGATGGAGCCCACCTCACCAAGCAAGGAGAGGGATTCGGACACCGGAGAAGCAGCAATCCTTCTCACCTCCACTTTGGGACTGACAAGAGCTTGAATTCCTCAATTGCCTGAACGAAAGTTGAAGGCGATGCCTGCAAAGGGAAGAGATTGTTCTTCCGTTTCCAGGTAGCATCTTGTCTTGGGATTTTACCAAAGCACCAAATTCCTTATTCTGAAGAAAAACTCCAATTCTTTTTCCATAAATTGTTGAAATTCTTTTTCATTTAGAATTGTTTGATTCAAAGATGTATGGAGAAATAGACATTTGAAAGGAAAACAATATACCTTTTAATTCAAATAGACACCTGTCATGGTCCAGGACAGACATGATATGGATGTCATCAGATTTAATAGACAATATACAAAAAATAAATATTGACTCAAATCTTTGGGCAGATCACAATCCAATTATAATAGCATGGAAAGGACAAAAGAAAAAGTATAGATGCACCAAATTCCTTTTGGGAAAATATCCCCTCCCAAGTTCATCACAAAACCCCATTTACTGTTTATATGCTGGATGTTACCAAAGAACACTGCTATATTCTCCCAGTGGTTTTGTTCAAAGGCAACATTCCTCTAGCAGGAAGACTGAGAAAACTCCAATTCATTTTCACTCTGTGAATGCAAGCGGATGAATATTCATTCCACAACACTGCAAAGTGACGAAATAAGCAAGGGAAAGACGAGTAAACAATATTATGTAAGAATGTGTTTCTCTGCTATGAGAATTATGTAATTATGTCGTTTAGATTCTTGCAAGATATTTTCAGACAGCCCAAATAGCAAAATATTTGTCTTGCTATTTGTTTTGAAAATATGGATGCGGTGGGTTTATAGATCAGGTTAAGACATGGTTTGTTTAAAAGTGGTTTATTGAGGAAACTGCATTTGACTCGACTCACACTCAGACTAATCCATATGACATGGTTTATAAGCCACTGTAGCTGAGTTTATCTAGCATTCTAAACCCCAACTATGATTTTTAGCATGATTTGTGAACAAAGTTGATATATTATTTCTCCCTAGAGGAAACTGCCTTTCCAAAGGAATTGGGGAAAAAAAAACAGATGTATAAATCAGGCATATAAATCATACCTAAATGAGGCATAAAAGTCAGAACTACTTTATGCTGGAGCAAAACTTTTGAATATGCCAGAAATATAAGTGGTCTTGTTTAACAATCACTTGTTCAGCATAAATTTGAATTTATGGTGGTGATGAATGAGAGGTAATTATATTAGAATAAAATAGAGCTGGACGGTACCTTGGAGGTCTTCTAGTCTAGCCCCCTGTTATGACTGGACTTTTGAATCTGCAGCTATTACAGCATCTCACGGTCACATAATGAAGCCAGCGGGAAATCTCAACTCAGTCACATAAGGTCCTTGCTTAACAAAAAATGTAGTCCTCATTTAATAACAGCAATCAGGATGCCAGAGCTGCTGTCACAAAGTACTGCAGTCACACAGTTTTTGACAACATCGCTTAATTACAGAATTTCCAGTCCCAATTAGCATAGCTAAATGAGGTCTACCTGTGAACTCATCACAATGAATTTGGTAATGCAGTAGATGTGAATGGAGGTATTAGGAAGGAAGAAAGGATATTCTCCTGTTTGGCTTAATGTAACCCCAGTGTAGTCTCAAAAGCTATAAACATGGAGGCAGCTTACATGGAGCCTAAAACAGCTTTTTAAAAAAACTACTGATCCTTAGGGATAATCCATGAGAAAAACTTGAATTATGGACAAGTTTCTGGCTAGGCTTATTCATTCATTGTCATGATTTTCAACTACGGCTTGATGAACAAGCTATAGTATCCTAACTTACACTAGTATACACTGATCTACCAAGCATGATTTACAATCACAGGGATTAGATCCATACATCAGCTAAGCCAAAATTAAACTACTTTGTTTAGCAGGGTATTAAAACTCAAACTGGGTAATTTAAAAGTCGCAGGGGGCTGCTGAACTATAGTATTTCATGATTCAGCATCGGAAGACAGCTTGTTAAAGCAATGTTTTTTGGGGGTTGTTATTTTCCTGTATGTGCTTTGCGTTATTTATTATTTGCACTCCTGGAATTATTTTTATTGCTTGGTCACTTGATTTATTTATTCAATTTATTTATTCAATTTATATACCGCCCTTCTCCTAGTGGACTCAGGGCGGTGCACAGCCAAAACTAAAATACATAACAATACAAAATTTAAAATTAATTAAAAGAATTATATACTTTGGCCCGAATTAAAACAGTGCGAATTAAAACCCATTAACAAATTAAAACTAAACAATTAATAACCATTAAAAACTAAAAAAGGGGGGCGGGGTTCACGCCAGCCCTGCTTGCTGGAAAAGAAGAGTTTTCAGGGCTCGGCGAAAGACCCGAAGATCCGATATCCTTCTTATCTCCGGGGGCAAATCGTTCCAGAGGGCGGGGGCTGCCACAGAGAAGGCCCTCCCCCTGGGGGTCGCCAGCCGACATTGCCTGGCCGACGGCACCCTGAGGAGTCCCTCTCTGTGGGAGCGTACTGGACGGTGGGAGGCTATCGGCGGCAGAAGGCGGTCCCGCAAGTACCCAGGTCCTATGCCATGGAGCGCTTTAAAGGTGGTAACCAACACCTTGAAGCGCACCCGGAAGACCACTGGAAGCCAATGCAGCTCACGCAGGAGAGGTGTCACATGGGAGCGACCCCTCGCTCCCATAATCCCCCGCGCGGCCGCATTCTGCACCAGTTGGAGCCTCCGGGTACTCCTCAAGGGGAGCCCCATGTAGAGAGCATTACAGTAGTCCAGGCGGGAGGTGACGAGTGCTTGAGTGACTGTGCGTAAGGAATCCCGATCCAGAAAGGGACGCAACTGGCGAATCAGGCGGACCTGATAAAAAGCCCCCCTGGCCACGGCCGTCATATGCTCTTCTAAAGACAGCCGTGCATCCAGGAGGACGCCCAAGTTGCGAGCCCTATCCGTGGGGGCCAATAACTCGCCCCCAATAGCCAGCGATGGTACCAGCTGGCTATATCGGGACGCCGGAAGCCACAGCCACTCGGTCTTGGAAGGGTTGAGTCGGAGCCTGTTACTCCCCATCCAGATCCGCACGGCCTCCAGGCACCGGGACATCACTTCAAGGGCATCGTTGGGATGGCCCGGGGTGGAGATGTACAGCTGAGTGTCATCAGCGTACTGATGGAACTCCACCCCAAAGCCACGGATGATCTCACCCAGCGGCTTCACATAAATGTTGAACAGAAGGGGCGAGAGGACCGACCCCTGAGGCACGCCACAAACAAGGCGCCTCGGGGTCGACCTCTGCCCCCCTGCCAACACCGACTGCGACCGGTCAGAGAGATAGGAGGAGAACCACTGCAAAACAGTGCCCCCCACTCCCAACCCCTCCAACCGGCGCAGCAGGATACCATGGTCGATGGTATCAAAAGCCGCTGAGAGATCTAACAGGACCAGGACAGAGGAACAACCCCTATCCCGAGCCCTCCAGAGATCATCCACCAACGCGACCAATGCCGTTTCCGTGCTGTGCCCAGGCCTGAAGCCGGACTGGAGCGGATCCAGATAGACAGCTTCATCCAGGTACCCAGGAAGCTGTTGCGCCACCACACTCTCAACAACCTTCGCCAAGAAGGGAAGGTTGGAGACCGGATGATAGTTAGCCAAAACAGCCGGATCCAGAGCAGGCTTCTTGAGGAGGGGCCTCACCACCGCCTCTTTCAAGGCGGGCGGCATGACACCCTCGCTCAAGGAAGCGTTGATAATACCCTGGAGCCAGCCTCGCGTAACCTCCCGGGAGGCCAGCACCAACCAGGAGGGACACGGGTCCAATAAACATGTGGTCGCGTTCAGCCGCCCCAGTATCCTGTCCATGTCCTCGGGAGCAACAGGGTCGAACTCCTCCCAGATGGCAGTCTCAAGACCGACACCCATCATCCCGTCTGTACCTACCCAGTCAGAGACCAAGCCTTCCCGAATCTGAGTGATTTTATCGTGCAGATACTGGACAAAATCCTCAGCACGACCCTGCAAGGGATCCTCCCGCGCTCCCAGATGAAGGAGGGAACGGGTCACCCTAAACAGGGCGGCTGGGCGATTATCTGCCGATGCGATAAGAGCGGAAAAATAGTTACATTTTGCCGCTTTTATCGCCACTAGGTAAGTCTTAATATGAGATCTTACCAGTGTTCGGTCGGATTCGGAGCGACTAGATCTCCAACTGCTCTCTAGGCGTCTTTTCTGGCGCTTCATCCCCCTCAGCTCCTCGGAAAACCAAGGAGCCAGGTAGACTCGGCGACAGGTCAGAGGCCGCACAGGCACGACTCGGTCCAAAGCATCAGCGGCCGCCCTATCCCAGGCGGCCACCAGATCCTCAGCCAAGCCATGAGTCAGAGTCTCAGGAAATGGCCCAAGCTCCGTCTGGAACCTATCAGGATCCATCAGGCGCCTGGGGCGGAACCATCTGGTCTGTTCCGCCTCCCTGCAGCGGGGTGTGGCGGTTAGAAAGTCAAGCCTAAGAAGGGAATGATCCGACCATGACAAGGGCTTAATCACTATCTCCCCTATCTCGAGATCATTCTTCCACTGCCCAGAGACAAAAATCAGATCCAGAGTGTGTCCTCCTATGTGCGTGGGTCCACAAATTAATTGGGTCAGGTCCATGGCCGTCATGGAAGCCATGAACTCCCGAGCCACCTCAGACGCTTCACCGACAGACGGCAGATTAAAGTCCCCCATGACCATAAGCCTGGGGGTCTCCACCGCCACCTCAATGATTAAACCACAATGAATTAAAATTCTGTTGCATTTATCTTATTTTGCCTCCAGATGATCTTGTTCATATTCCTCTTTCTTTTCTATTCCTGCTAATGCCTATTCAAACGTTCATGCCCTCTAAAATAAAGGATACATTGGTAGGGATTTCAGCAGTCACGTCAAACATTTCCTTTTTGGAGAAAGTTTCTGATTTCTTGGCTTCCAACAATTATAGCCTGTCATGACTGAGTCATATGGATTCTAATGAGTATACTCTCAAATGGGAGGTTTGCACTGGAAAAAATGATGATAATCCATGCACAGAAGAAATAAAATTGAAGTTCATATGAAGAACGGTTGCAGGAACTGGGTATGTCTAGTTTAATGAAAAGAAGGACTAGGGGAGACATGATAGCAGTGTTCCAATATCTCAGGGGTTGCCACAAAGAAGAGGGAGTCAAGCTATTCTCCAAAGCACCTGAGGGCAGGACAAGAAGCAATGGGTGGAAACTAATCAAGGAGAGAAGCAACTTAGAAAGAACTAAGGAGAAATTTCCTGACAGTTAGAACAATTAATCAGTGGAACAACTTGCCTCCAGAAGTTGTGAATGCTCCAACACTGGAAGTTTTTAAGAAGATGTTGGATAACCATTTGTCTGAAGTGGTGTAGGGTTTCCTGCCTAGGCAGGGGGTTGGACTAGAAGACCTCTAAAGTCCCTTCCAACCCTGTTATTCTATTTCTACTTCTAGAATGAACAATTATTTAGCTTTGGTTTTCAGTATCATCTAATGTCCTTCCTAAGAAACCCATTAAGATGCTTTCCCTTGAAAACGTGTGAATGTGGCTAGACTGATGGATTGGTTTTAAGGACAAAGAATGCAAATATTACTAAGAGGGCCAATCTGGATAGCATTAAACATAATAGATCCTAACAGATTAATGGCCGTTTCAAAATGCTTCTGTGTTCAGTTCAAGATGGTGATGCTTATCTATTCTGGGAGTATGCATAAACAATTATACTCAATTGCTTGCAGCCATCACCATTGTACCCATGTCATAAAGACTGTGACCCAGCAAGTTTTTTTCAGAAAACGAAGATATCATGTATAGGAAAACAGGAGAATTTTGTTGGGACATTACTATTCAGAATTTCAAATCAGCATTTGGGGGAATTGCAGAGTTAATACATCTATATATGTTGACTTCTATTGCTTCCTGAGATTCAGTTGTTTCCTTGCCTTCATCCATCAGTTGTTTTTATTTGAAAAATCGCCGTAGACAAAACTTAGAAAGATGTCATCTTGCCCCTTTCATATTTTAGCAGAGTCCTGGCTTCAGCTTGATTCTTCCCCATCAAAAGCTACAAGACGGGTTTGGAATACGCCAGGCAGATTTAAATGTGATCCAAACTCTCATAAGATGTTGTTATGGGTAACACACTTCCTTAGCAGGCTTGCCAACCAATTTTCTGTAGTTCACAGACAGAAAAGCATTAATATTTTAGAGGACCATATTACTATATAGAGCAGTGATGGCTAACCTTTTTGCCATCGCATACCAGGAGTGGGGAGAGTGTGGGGGGCCCCCGCGCACACGTGTGCCCACACCCATAATTCTATGTACCCCGCCCCTGCACATACGACCCCACTCGCCGTTCCTGGCACGTGATGGCCCAGTAGGCCCGTTTTTCTCTCTCCCCAGGCTCCAGAGCCTTTCTAGGAGTCTGGGGAGGGCAAAAACGGCCTTCCCACCCACCTGGAGGCCCTCCGGAGGCCAAAAACAGCCTATTTGCCAATTTACGGTGGGATCAGAAGGCCCATTTTTTGCTGTCCCGAGGCTCCAAAGCCTTTCTAGGAGTCTGGGTTGGGCAAAAATGGCCTTCCCTACCCCCCTGGAGGCCCTCCGGAGGACAGAAATGGCCCGTTTACCAACTTCTAGTCGATCCCGTTACGAACCGGTAGTAAAGGTAAGTAGAACCCACCCCTGTTCTGTACTAATCAGTTTTTTCAAAACATCTGATGTTTTGCAAAAACAATTTGACTGCTCAGCAGTAGTACTTGCAATTAGAAGATCTCTTGACTGTATTAATTTGAGCCTGGTGCATTAACTACATCTGAGTTTAAATGATGATTAAGATTATCTTAATCATCATACCTTCTCTGTGGGAGCACCTACCATCTGAAACGAGCTCCCCCCAGAGATATGGAGGATCCCGGACCTGCGCACGTTTCGTCGTGCTCTCAAAACTTTTTTATTTCAGCAGGCTGGCCTGGCCTATCTCTCCTCTTTTAAATTTTTAATTCGTGATTTTATAAATTGGGTGTTTTAATCTGTTTCGGCCAAAATATTTAATAATTTTAAGGGATTTTTAATATTTGTATTATCTGTATTTTATCTTGGCTGTTCACCGCCCTGAGTCCTTTGGGAGTAGGGCGGTATAGAAATTTGATTAATAAATAAATAAATAATAAATAAATACAAAAAAAAGTTTCAAAGGTCCTAAATCTACTTTTTTTTCCCCGTTCAGCTTTAAATTTCTATTAAGCTAGAAATGGGCTGCAAGTTATTTGGAATACTGAGTAGGAACATAGTTTTAACAAATCATTTAAATTAGGGTACAGTAGATAATATTTCATTAGAACGATAGTCTAAAACCCCTGGATGAGATTAATTCAACAAAATATTCTTTCCTGGGTATACTGGATCTCTTCAAGGATATATAATTAGGGTTGGAGTTTACCTTCGGTGTGTTGGAAGTGCAGTTATATTGGTTTCTGGCCCAGATTTTAGGCCTGCTCTAAACCATAATTTTGGTTCAATCTTCAATGGTACATAGGGTGCTCAAAAAAGGAAAACATGCTTTTTGAACATGTTACATGATATTGAAGTATGAAGAATGCTGGATCTGTAGCTACTGCTACGAACATGGTTCAATTTTAGTGCAGCCAATTTAAAACCCTGGACCAGTTTTTAACTGAAAAACTGGCTTTCTACTGATGCCATGGGAAACTGATAAATAGTTTCATACAGCCAACCTTTGTTGTTTGAGACTTGATGTGGTTATACAGGATGTACCAAAATTCATGCCCCATAGATAATTTATTATATAAATTACAGTAAATGTTCAAATTGGGCCTTTAAACACTCCTGAGCATGGTAACATTTTCTCTAAAAAAAAACCCCAAAAATATTAATAAAATCTATTGTGATTGGGGGGCTGATTTTTGGTACATTCTATATTTGTCTGAAGATTATTTTTTTGTTGTTGTTCTTTCCTCTTTTTTTTCCCTTTTGTCCTCTGTGTTCAAGTTACATTCCAGTATATTTTGGTTTTGGTGCTATTTAAACTCCTGGTTGTTTTTTTTCCTGTTATAGGACTAGACATATTAAAAAGATACATTCAGGATACACGTTTTGCATATGGTAGAGGGAAAAGGTCTGTACTTCTTGCTCTCACAAGCATGGCATATAGTTTCGTGAACTACAAAACCTTTCACGTTCTGTCGGTGGTGAAATTCAAAACTTTTCCCTACTGGTTCTGTGGGCGTGGCTTGGTGGGCGTGGCTTGGTGCGGTCATGTAACTGGGTGGGCATGGCCAACTTTTTTTTTTACTTTTTAAAGCATTTTTTTACTTCCGGTTTGGGTAAATAGATAGTAAAAATGCTTTTAAAATGTAAAAAAAAAAAAAAAGTTCCAACGATCAGCTGTGACGATCAGCTGTGCCATACGATTGTCAGAACCTTTTTTTTTACTTTTTTAAAGCATTTTTTTACTTCCAGTTCGGGTGAATAGGTAGTAAAAAATGCTTTAAGAAGTAAAAAAAAGTGGCACAGCTGATTTTTTTTTTTTTTTACTTCTTAAAGCATTTTTTACTACCTATTCACCTGAACTGGAAGCAAAAAAATGCTTTAAAAAGTAAAAAAAAAAAAGGTTCCGACGATCAGCTGTGACAATCAGCTGTGCCACGCGATCCTTGGAACCTTTTTTTTTTTTACTTTGTTAAAGCATTTTTTGCTATCAGTTCGGGCAGAGTGGCCTGAACCGGTAGCATTTCACCCCTGCGTTCTGCCAAGGATGGGGAAGCTTACCTCATCACTCCAGTTTGTTCATGCAGCAAAAACCTTTGGGAAGGAGTGATGAAACATCTACAATTCTCTATTTTCCTACATAAGAAGGTCTCTCTTTCCTCCCCACCCCCCGTGGTTTTTTCAGTAACACAGCTGGGGGGGGCGGAGACACACACACACACACACACACACACACACATATTGTACCTGGGTGTACTTAACAAAATAGAAAGAAAGAAGTCACTTGATAGGGCATAAATTTTACTTTAAATAAAATACACAGCATAAGCCGGTCATACAAACCTCCACACATCCACGCGCACGCACGCACACACATACACACACAAACATGTACAGAGTTGCTGTATGGCTGCCTCAAACCGGCAAGTTCTCATCACAGCCAAAGTCCAGCAAATTTGTTTTAGAGTGGCAGAAACTGCTCCCCAACTTGCCCGCCGCCCCCACCCACCCACCCACCTGCCGAAAAAGGCATGGAAAGACGGGGACTGCTGGAAAACAGAAGAAAGAAAAAAAAACTCAGTCCCCCCTCTTTTGCCACCTGCTAGTGCAAACGATTGGAAGATCAGAAGAACACGCGGCAGGAAAGGTTGTGCTGAGGGGGTTATTGGGTAGGTGGGAGGGGGGGGCCTTTCGGGTGGAAGGAGCCTCCTGCCCCACATCTCTTTTCTCCTGGGAGTGTGCTGGACGGTACCACCGCGGTACCAGTTTCTCCATTGGATTTTGCAATGAGGCAAGACGGGCGTGGCTCTAGCTTAGAAGCTAGAAAGAGGTGGATGGCTGCCATCTTGTTTTTGTGTGTGTGTGTGTGTGTGTGTGTGTGTGTGCATGCGCGCACCCCCTGTTGCAAAGGAGGGACAAATAGCATGCCTTGTCAGTTATGGGTGGTGGTGAGAAGCCCTGTGTGGGGGCACCAGAGTTCTTCTTTAAACAAGCCATTTATTGTCATCTCTAGCCTTGCGGGAAAGCAGTGTGGGAAGTTCTCTCTCAAATGCAGTAAGAGGCGTGGAGGGGGGGGAGCATCTCTACACTAATAGCTCTATAGCCCACCTATATTCCTCTTTCCCCCCCCAAAGAAATATTAAAAGGAGCAAAGCTGCTTCTCTCCCACACCTCTCTCTCTCTCTCTTTCTCTTTCTCTCGGCTTCTAGACCAGCCTTCCAGCAGCTGAGAATAACTACCGGTACATTACCAAGGATCCAACAAGCCAGGATAAAAGTGCAAAGTTGCAGATTACTTCCAGCATGCAATGCTCCCAGGGAAAAGGGGCATGCTTGGGGAGATGGCAGCTTGATAGATCAGGTAAGGTGGGATTCAGAATGTTAAAATGTCCAACCCCCCCCCCCCAAATCTGGAACTTGGACTTGAGCCCCTGAGGTGGGGAGATTAAAAGGGCAGAAAATCTGGGATTTGCACCTGGGGGGGGGGGGGGAAATCAACACTGCAGATGGATGAGGCCAAAAACCACTGTGGACGCCATGCCTCCGCTTGCAACTTCTCCTAGTGCCTGGGAACCAGCACTCCCCCCCCCCCATTCTTCTGAAGGCCGGGTCTTAAAGGGGTGGCGGGAGAAGGGGCAGGTCAGAGGCTGATGCTGCGGTGGTGCTTAAAGGAGTGGGGCTGAGCCATCCGCCGCTGCTCCCTTTCCTCCAGCTCATCGCTGTTGAGACTGGCAGCATCGGACAGGCCCAGGAGGTGCTCAACCGAGTCAAACTTCTGCAGGTCAGAGGCAATGGTCTGGAAGCTGAGGACCGAGAGCGTGTCGGCCGAGGCAACGGGCTCAGGAGGTAGCACCATCCCACCATACAGCAGCGCCGGGCTAGCTTCAGCACCAACTGGGGAAGCGCGCCGTCCTACTAAGCGTTGGAGCCGCCGCGCGTGGATCTGCTCGCTGATCTGCTCCAGGTTGCGCAGGGCTACGGAATAGCGCATCTTGGCCTGAGCGACCTGCTGTTCCAGGGACGTCACCCTGGCCTTGTGCTCCTAAAACACAAGGAATACCAGGCATGAAAATCTACCGTGAGGGTTAATATCGCATCCATCGGTACATCATTGTATTACACCGAAGACAAGATATCTGCCTTAGGGACAGTATCGCTGAGGAAGATCGGAGACTGATAATAGACATCCATAGAAGTGCACTCTTCGGTCACCTTCCATACCGAGTGAGTAAGTAGTTAAAACTTTGTGGTTTAAGTTTGCATTAGGTAGAAAAGATGGATGGGAAGAGACAAAATCCAAATTAAAAAGAGGACGGGAGTTTGCAGCCCTCAGCTCAAAGGTTGTCCATTTAGACTTGTGTATAACCAGCTGGGAACGAGATGCGCTATTCCAAAGTCAATTCCTGATTTCTACGTAGAATTCCAAATTCTCTCCCGTCCCATTTGAAAAATCTGAATTCTAAGCTAGTACAGGTAGTCCTCGATTTACAACCCTTCGCTTAGGGACCGTTCGAAGTCGCAACGGAGCTGAAAAAAGTAACTTATGACCATTTTTCACACGTATGGCCCGTTGCGTCATCCCCATGGTCACATGATTTACATTCGGATGCTTGACAACTGTCTCACACTTATGACGGCTGCAATGTCCTAGGCAAGGCATATGTGTTTTGGCTTTTGCAACTTCCTGACAAGCAAAGTCAATGAGGAAACAAATTTACTTAACAACCGTGCTATTCATTGATTTACTTAATATGTGTGGCAAGAAAAGTCATAAAATGGGGCAAAACTAATTTCTCACTTAGCAACGTAACTTTTGGGGTCAATTGTGGTCGTACGTTGAGGACTAGGTGAACGCCAGGTGAGTCTATGCCAGGGGTGTCAAACTCAAGGCCCTGATTTATGATCACAATCCTGCCCGCGGGGTGCTTAAATCCGGCCCATGGGGCTGGCCTGGAAATATCAAAGGACTGGCCCGTGGTGACTCTGGCAGCTAAAACAGGCTGGGTGCAGGGGCCCTGAGCCTCGTTTTCACCTGCCCTGGCCTCCTGGAGAACTCTGCTGCCTGAAAACAGCTGGCATAGTGCTGCAGGAAGCCATGGAGGGTGAAAACAAGGCGCAGGGGGGCCATGCGTGGACTCCCTGCGCCCTGTTTTGGTGAACAGGGTGCTGTAGGAGGCATCTGTCCCCCCCCCACTCCCCGTCCCCCCCGCCGGCCTGTGGAGTAGAACTATAATGATGATCCAGCCCTCGAAGAAATGGAGTTTGATACCCCTGGTCTATGCCAACAGGACAACAGAGCAATAGCAAACCACTTCCATACTACAAGTAGTCCTCGACTTATGACCACAATTGAGCCCAAAATTTATGTTGCTAAGTGAAACATTTGTTAAATGAGTTTTGCCCCATTTTACCACCTTTTTGGCCACACTTGCTAAGTGAATCATTGCAGCTGTTCACTTAAGTTAATATTAACTTAACATGGTTGTTAAGTGAATCTGGCTTTTCCATTGACTTTGCTGGTCTTAAGGTCCCAAAAGCTGATGACATGACCCCGGGACACTGCAACTGTCATAAACATGAACCAGTTGCCAAGCATCTGAATTTTGATCATGTGACCAAGGGGATGCTGCAAATGTCATGTGAAACACCAACGTAAGTCACTTTTTACCAGTGCCGTTGTAACTTTGAACGGTCTCTAAATGAGTAAGTTGCAAGTCGAGGACTACCTGTACCTCCAAGGAAATTACATGGGTAAGCACCGAAAGTTGAATTTGACTCAGAAAGAGGGTTTACTTTATCCTCCAAGATAATCCAAATGTTTAACTTGAGCTGGATGAGTCATGAAAGACAATGTTCTTCAAAACTCCAATTTGTGCCTAGCGTTTCATAATTTCAGAATAACAGAGTTGGAAATTTCCTGACAGTTCTGACAGTTTCCTGGAGGTCTTCTAGTCCAACCCCCTGCTTAGGCAGGAAACCCTACACCACTTCAGGCAAATGGTTGTCCAATCTCTTCTTAAAAACTTCCAGTGTTGGAGCATTCACAACTTCTGGAGGCAACTTGTTCCACTGATTAATTGTTCTAACTGTCAGGAAATTTCTCCTTAGTTCTAAGCTGCTTCCCTCTTTGATTAGTTTCTAGGAGTGGAATACATATCTGATCAGGAAACGATGAAGCTACCTCTCTAGCTTAGTCTCAGGACAGAGGGGAAACAATTACAGGTAGTTCTTGAGTTATGACCACAATTGAGCCCAAAATTTCTGTTAAGTAAGACATTTGTTAAGTGAATTTTGCCCCCGTTTTATGATCTTTCTTGCCAAAGTCGTTAAGTGAATGACTGCAGTTGATAAGTTAGCAACCCGGTTGTTAAGCGAATCTGGCTTCCCCATGGACTTTGCTTGTCTGAAGGTCGCAAAAGGTGATCACATGACCCTGGGATACAGCAACGGTCATAAATATGAAACAGTTTCCAAGGGTCTGAATTTCGACCCTGTGACCGTGGGGCTGCTTGAAAGATAACTGCGGAAAACAATCATAAGTCACTTTTTTAGTGCTGTTGTAACTTTGAACGGTCAGTAAATGAACCGTTGTAAGTCAAGGACTACCTCTATAGACCCAGCTTTGCAAAGATCAACATCTGCCCCCACCCCACCAGAGGTGGGTTTCAACAGGTTCTGACCAGTTCTGGAGAACCGGTAGCGGAAATTTTGAGTAGTTCGGAGAACCGGTAGTAAAAATTCTGACTGGCCCTGCCCCCATCTATTCTCTGCCACCTGAATCCCAGCTGATCGGGAGGAAATGGGGATTTTGCAGTAACCTTCCCCTGGAGTGGGATGGGAATGGAGATTTTACAGTATCCTTCCCCTGCCACGCCCACCAAGCTATGCTACGCCCACCAAGCTACGCTATGCCCACCAAGCCACACCCACAGAAACGGTAGTAAAAAATTTTGAAACCCACCCCTGCTTCCCCGTGCCCCCCCCCTCCCCTGGGCAAGGGACTTAGGGCAGGTTCAAAGGTCGACCTCACCTCCAGGATTTGGTTGAACTGAGCCTTCAGCTCAAAGTAGGGCTTGCTCTTCAGAATGACTCGCTTGAGGGATTTCTGGAGTGACTGCACCTTTGCCTCGGCCTGCTGGCAGAGCTGGGTGACACGCTGGTGCTCCCGTTCGCTGCGCAGGCGCTCTTCCTCGGCCTCGTTCACCTGAAGGGCAGAGGAATCACGAGTTACTGAACTGATACTGGATCCAGCCTTGCTAATTCTCTTCTCTCCATCTTCATGGCGACTGCTGCTTTCCGACACTACAGAAGCTACATCTATGGGGTGCTCCAGAGCAACATTTCCCTCTCCGGAACCCTCCTGATCATCCAGGACTCTTCTGGAGCCCATCAGTCCAATTCCACCCTAGAAGAAGAACTTCACCTTGGAGGTGGCATGGTTCAGCATCTCCTGCCAGGTGGGATCCAGCCGGTTCTTGTCTGCCATGACTCCCTGCTCAGCCACAAAAACCATTTCCCGGGCCGCGTTGTGCATGCTAACGGCTCGTTCATACCGCAGGGCAGCCTTCTGAGTCTCTTGCTGGGCCTGACAGAAAGTAGGAAAAAATGGAATCAGCAATCTTAATCAAACAACCACTATTAAACCAGCCTACATAGTCTGCAGAAAAGGAATCGGTCTCTTTTGTCTCCCCTTCCCTCTTGAGGGAAATCCACCCATATTTTTTTTCTCATTTTTATCAGATTTGATCTGACTAGCCTCCTACCGGCCAATTCGCTCTCACAGAGAGGGCCTCCTCAGGGTGCCATTGGCCAAGTTATGTCGGCTGGCGACACCCAGGGGGAGGGCCTTCTCTGTGGGAGCCCCTGCCCTGTGGAATGAACTGCCCCCGGAAATGCGTAAGATCTCCGACCTTACCTCCGTATTTCGCTGTGCACTCAAGACCCTGTTGTTCCGCCAGGCCGGGCTATCAACATAATAATTTTAAATTGGGTATTTTAAATTTCTCGGGTTTTAAATTGAGCCGAATTATTTAATAATTTTAAATTATTTTAATTGATGTTCGTCTTGTGCTTTTAATAGGCTGTACACTGCCCTGAGTCCTTCGAGAGAAGGGCGGTATAGAAATAAAATTATTATTATTATTATTATTATTATTATTATTATTATTATTATTATTATTATTATTATTATTATTGCTTGAATCTTGAGAAGGAATGGAAGATAATGGTGCCCCCAACAATCTGGGTCCTCATTTTACCGACCTCGGAAGGATGGAAGGCTGAGTCAACCTTGAGCCTGGTGAGATTCGATCTGCCAAATTGCAGGCAGCCGGCAGTCAGCAGAAGTAGCCTGCAGTACTGCACTCTAACCACTGCGCCACCGCGGCTCATATATTCATGAAAGGCCACGGCCATTTGTCATTATTATTGTTCTTCCTTTTAACTAAGTTGTCTTTAATACAACATACAGAAGACAGGTGAACAAGCTGCAAATAGATTTATTAGTTTAAAATTTTTGGGAGGGCTTCTTTCGCGAGGGGTGGGAATTAACATTGTACTTAATATATTAATCAGTATTCAACTGGAGGGAATAATATGTGTATAATGTGGGGGGAGGATTTATGCACCCTTTTTAATGCTCTGATTGTTTTGTTTTGTGTCCTCGGATTTTTTGTTTTGTTTTGTATTTTAACTTTGTTTTGAATAAGGAGCCTGAGTGGCATAGGAAGCTAATGCCTCCTACTAAGGCAGCATTTAACATCCAGCTGCCTGCAATTACTGCGAGTTCAATTCTCACCAGGCTCAAGGTCGATTCAGCCTTCCATCCTTTCTAAGGTGGGTAAAATGAGGACCCGGTTTGTGGGGGCAATAAGCTGACTTTGTATAAAAATATACAAAAGTATGAAGGCTATTGTTTAACGCATTGTAAGCCGCCCTGAGTCTCCGGAGAAGGGCGGCATATAAAAATAAATAAAAATAAAATAAAAACATATGAAAAAAAAGTATTGAAAAGCCACGGCCTGCGTACCTCCCTGGCCAAGCGCCTGGCTTCATAATAAGGGCGTGCTTTCTCGATGCAGTTCCCCAGTTGGGAGCCCTGGGCATTCAGCTTCCTAGCAGATTCAGACAAGATCCGGCGGTATGTGGTGCGGGCCTCCTGTTAAGACCAAAGGCATAAACTGTGTCAGCATCTTTAATAAACATCCTCCCTCCTTACAATTCTTGCCATATTTATTACTCTTATTCAGACACTGCCCTTCTAGCCTGCCTTTGTCCTTTATGACAGGGGTCTCCAACCTTGGCAACTTTTAAGACCTGTGGACTTCAACTCCCAGAGTTCCTCAGCCAGCTTTGCTGGCTGAGGAACTCTGGGAGTTGAAGTCCACAGGTCATAAAGTTGCCAAGGTTGGAGACCCCTGCTTTATGAGATTCTTTCTCTGCGACCGATTCCAATGCTGTGTAAATTGGATGTTCACGGGCAACTCAGGCAGAGGGTCCATACCACACGGCCACCATTTGGACCCTGATGGTGCCAACCTATCCCAAGTGTTAGATCAGAGGTCCTCAAATACGGCTTGGGGGCCGGATACGGCCCGCCGAAGCCATTAATCCAGCCCGCGCAGGACCATGAGGCTGCCCCACCCACATCGCATGACATGAATTCTGAGAGGGGCCTTTTCCCTTTAGAAAAAAAAATAATAAAATCTTCTGATGTTGAAACTGCAGAGGATAAATGATACATTCGTGAAAGGCCACAATTTTTAGGACTTGCATCCTGAGTAATATTGATGCAACTATTTTAGCCTTTGTTTTTTTAAAAAAAAAAACACCAAAAAAACAAAACAAAAAACACCCCAACTCTTCTTCCTTTGTGCTGTCTAAAATCTGTAATCTGCCAATAAATTTCAGAAAGGTGGTCCCGGAGGGGTGGGGGTGGGGTGGAGACCAGTGTAAACTATGAACCACAACTTGGGTCAGTCCTGGGACAAGGTGGGATAGTCAACGCTGGGAAGACTCAGGAGTTGCAATTCAGTCTCCTGGGTGTCCAGGGGGCATTGATAAAGTGGCAACCTTAGTAGGGGTAGACATTTTCCATCACACACACACGCATCCATTGCTCCCATCTCCACTCTTAAACTTCATATAAGTTGCAGATCCTCCAAGAGGCAACTTGCTTGCAACACGATAAAGAGCCCAAATGTGGAGTTTTACGCTAACCACATGAGACTTCCTTTCTCAACCTTCTGGTGACAGCCAATTAAGACAGTTGTCTTAATTGGCTGACCTCCTGGCACTGAAGCTTACTACGCTGCCTCTTCTCTGAGTAGGAGAGTTCTAACTGCAATCTTTCTGGCTGGAAGATCCTCCCTTCTTCCCTCACTTCCGTCATAACTTCAAACGGTCACTGAGCGATCCGGTCATGAGTCAAGGAATATCTGTATGTCTGGATTCAACCCATTTCCACTTCCTTGCCTGAGTCAGGGTGCTTTCCCCTCCCTACAATATGAAGGAAAATCTTGAGCCCACATCCCCTCCTCTCCCCTCCCTTGGTGTTTCAAGGAATGTTGCCGTACATCCAGCTGCAATTCCACTCGATTGATCTCTTCGTTGGCTTGATTGAGATGTTCCAGCTCTTCCTGTGGGCAGAAAATCAGAGACCGAGGCTTAAGAGAAGGCACCGAACTAAGCACAGCGCACAACTCTCCTCTGATCTGGCATGGCCACCAGAATGGGAGTTCTAGGACTTGTCATCCCAGCACATCCAGAGGGATGGAATTTACTTCTCGACGTGTCCTACTTGATTTCTAAACAGGGAGGAACATAGGCACTCATGTCATAGGCATGTATTCATTCGAGCATTCAGAACATGCAGGAGGGGAGGGAATCCTTTATTGAATGCAGAATAAACAATGGAAAATTAAAAGCCATGGTGGCACAGTGGTTAGAATGCAGTATTGCAGGCTAACTCTGCCCGCTGCCAGGAATTCAATCCTGACCGGCTCAGGGTTGACTCAGCCTTCTATCCTTCTTTAGCTTGGGAAAAGGAGGATCCAAATTATTGGGTGCAATATGCTGAGGGCCGTAAAGCACTCTGGAACGGTATATAAGTCTAAGTGCTGTTGCTATATCATGTTGCCTGCCAGATTTAGAATAGAGTAGAGTAGAGTAGAGTAGAGTAGAGTAGAGTAGAGAAGAATAGAATAGAGTAGAGTAGAGTAGAGTAGAGTAGAGTAGAGTAGAGTAGAGTAGAGTAGAGTAGAGTAGAGTAGAATAGAATAGAATAGAATAGAATAGAATAGAATAGAATAGAATAGAATAGAATAGAATAGAATAACAGAGTTGGAAGGGACGTTGGGGGTCTTGCTTAGGCAGGAAACCACTTGAGACAAATGGTTATCCAACATTTTCTTAAAAACTTCCAGTGCTGGAGCATTCACAACTTCTGGAGGCAAGTTGTTCCACTGATTAATTGTTCTATGGAACAACTTTATTTATAACAGAACCATTTTATTCTGTTAAACCAGAAAATATGGCTTTCAAAATAAAGTTAATGTTTTATTTGTATGAAGGGGACTGACAAGATTCAGGAACGTAAGGAGTATTGATGATGGGGCAGTACAATTCTTTTCACTCTTTTTGGGGCAAGAAAAAAAAAAGGGGAGCTCCCCGAGACAAGCTGTTCTCATTTTCTTCCTAAACGCCTGCAAAATAATCCAAAAACAGATTGTGGCTCAAAATCAGACTGAGGCAGGAAGGCTAAGTTTCAGCTCCCCTCTGACACAGATGAAACCAGTTTTTGAAGGCCACCAGATCTGGGTTACAAACAGCCACACTCACTAAATGGTAGAGCAAAAGACTTTTTCTGTATCCCTTTGCTGCCACCTAGTGGCGCCCTAGAGTTTTGCAACCAGACCTTAGGACCCAAACTTCCTAAGTGTGTGGTCAGGGAGGCAGCGCCACGAGAGAATGAATTTAGCAAGCCCTCACCTGAATGCGAGGGTCAAGCTCTTCCTCCTCCTCCTCCTCCTCTTCTTCCTCATTTTCTTTCTTCTTGGCATCGCCACTACCATCACACATGGCCTCCGGCCCAGGCACCCGCTGCTCCTCGCTGCCTTCGGAGGGGGTCTGCAGTTGCCCCGGAGGCGTCTGCCGCCCATCCCCCATGTTCATGCCCAGCACCAAGCGCTGGTCAGAGTCCTCCATGCCTGCCTTCCTGTGCCTCTCTGCGGCCTCTGCTCTCCCTCGGTGGGCAGGCTGCCCGAGTCACAAAAACCCAGGCACCATGTGCAGGCCAGGCCCGCCCACAGGGAATTGGCATGGGGTTTCTGAGCTCATCCAGATGCCTTTGGCAGGCGTGGCAAAGGAGGAGAAGAGGCCAAAGTTACGGCATCGATCCGGGAAGCAGTAGGCCGCCTCTGGTGATGTGAGCTGAGTTGGAATCCTTTCGAAAAGTAAAGGGGTGCAATGCAATGCAAGATCTTCCCCACGGAGAGAGAGAGGGGCACAGGCAGGGAGGTTCCCAAAGATGCTCCTTTGCAGAGGGGGTGGAGAAAGTTCCCTGTCAGGCGTATCCTCCACCCCCCCCCCTTCTACTGCATTCTCTTAAGATCCTCTCTTGATGGTAAAGCTCCAGCAGCACAACCTAATGAACTGAAACAGCCAAGCGAGAGGCAAGAGAAAAAACAGAAAATACATTTTAAAAACTAGCTATTTAGTAAGAGGCAACAGACAACGTCAAAAGAAAAAGTCAATGGGACGCAGTGGCTCAGGGGCTAAGATGCTAAGCTTGTCGATCGAAAGGTCGGCAGTTCAGCGGTTCGAATCCCTAGTGCCGCGTAACGGGGTGAGCTCCCGTTACTTGTCCCAGCTTCTGCCAACCTAGCAGTTCGAAAGCGCATTAAAAAAATGCAAGTAGAAAAATAAGGACCACCTTTGGTGGGAAGGTAACAGCGTTCCGTGCGCCTTTGGCGTTTAATTCATGCCGGCCACATGACCACGGAGAGGTCTTCAGACAGCGCTAGCTCTTTGGCTTTGAAACGGAGATGAGCACCTCCCCCTAGAGTTGGGAACAGTGGTGGGTTGCCTCCGGTTCGGACTGGTTCGCAAGAACCAATAGTAAAACCGGAGGGAGGCTCCGCCCACTGGCCCGGACATCATCATAGGTGATCTGCGCATGCGCAGAAGCTTCTGCACATGTGCAGAAGAGTGCGCGCAGGTGCAATGCGAACCGGTAGTAAAGGTAAGTAGAACCCACCCCTGGTTGGGAACGACTAGCACATATGTGCAAGGGGAACCTTTACCTTTTAAGAGGCAACAGACAACTACAGCTCCGTTTCAGGTGCTGCAAAAGTGTTCTTCGCCACAAAGACATCTCAAGTCTTTTCCTGTCTTTTAGAAAGTTTTAGAAAGGCAACCGTGCTGTCTCTTGCAGGAAGCTGGGGCACCTTGGAGCCCAACAGCTTCACTGTGGGATAAGCCTTTATGAACAGCGGCATTTTCATTAGATACACACACAGCTTTTACAGGGACAATCTGTCTTCCTATCACTGCACACTCGTACTCATTTTGCAACCTGCATCAGAATGCTTTGCATTCACCTTCTATTTAACTGTAATTCCCTCCTCCCTGCAAAGCCACGTGTGCCAATCTATGCATACATACATACATAAATACATACACCCATCATGCTATTTCCTGGGGGGGGGGGCAGCAACATTATGCCCAATGCAGAACTAATCAGCCAAATAAATTAGGGCATGAGAGAAGAACAAAGGAACATGGCTAAATTTAGTTTACACCAACACTACAGTAGTCCCTATGCTTCTATGTGCTTGCAAACCACTTTAGTTCCATCCCATCCATATACCATTTCATATATTCCTCTTATTTATTTACGTGTATTTATATTTTCATTTCCATATGGTTCAAAGTTGCAATGATACTTACAAAAAAAGTTTTGGCCACCACAGAACCCCTGCAGTCACATGATTGAGATTCGGGTGCTTGAAAACTGGCTCACACTTGCAATGGTTGTAACGCCCCGCAGTCACATGATCTTCATTTGCAACCTTCCCCACTGGCTTCCCACAAGCAAAATCAATGGGGAAGACAGCAGTAAATTGCTCTGTTAAATTCCCCCACCCCCAGTCTTCCTGTGCTCACACACAACCTGCACTAGACCTCCCAAGCCCTCCTCCAATTCATACATGGCCTGTGCCAGGGATTCCCAGCCTCCCACCTTCCACACAGCGCCTGGGACTCCCATTCTTTCCTGCTTAATGACCTGATCTGCACGTCTTGGGGTTACAATTGGGACTCCAGGGATTGCCACTGCTAAGTGATGTGGTCACATGACATCATGCTTTACAACCAACATCACTTAGCAATGGCAATCCCATTGTAACCTGAGGACCACCTGAATTTAATTAATTTACACCAAAGCCCAAAAGACGCCTTTTGTGGCTTTTTGCTTTTTGCCTCTTTTTCTTATATTTCTTGTCTCTTTTTTAGGATCTCAAGAACTCCACTCCAAATGTTGTTCTCTGCCACCACTTGTCCACTTCCAATCAAAATTCTGCCAACCACCTTCTAAGCTTCCTGTACATTTGCATTCCCTCTTATTATCTTTTCTTTTGTGTAGGGGATAATAGTATTATTCCAATGATCAGGCACTGAAGTGGTCTTCACCCCTGAACAAGTTGCAGCCGCTCCATTTGCAAATCATGTTTTAATACCTCTGTAGCCATATCATTTTTACAGTTTTTATGACTGATTGACAGCTAAAAATTTGGACACTAAGAGCTATACCATTTGTTTCAATTCAGCTCTTCAACATAACACTATTATCCCATATAAATCTCCAAAATACTACTCCTTCCAGCATACCCTCCCTTCAGTTTCATCATAAATCCCTTTAATCATTCTCAATCCAATCTAGTTGAAGCTCCTTGTTTAGTCTTCTTCACTCACTGCCAAAATATTTTTTTATAATATTATATTATAATATTATAATATTTATTTTAAATATTATAGGACATGGAATAAATTTTATGAATGGATAGAGACAAGAAGTAGAAATGAGAGGGAAGTTTATGAATGTTAATAATTGTTAATGTGGGCAACAAAAATGTATAAAACTATAGATATAATATGGAAAATTTTGTAAATAAGCTAATGTAAGTAGAAATTTAGTTGAAGTTTTCTTTCTTTTCTTTTCTCTTTTTTTTAGCTGTATTACTGTAATTACTCTTAACATAGTACAGTTATAGTTATTAGCTTTTATGTTAAGATTTACCATTGATTTCTCTCTGGTTCTGCCTTATTTGCATTGTTATCCTGACAGGGGACTGTCTTTTCCAAAATATTTTTTCAATTTCTAACAAGTTCACTTTGAATTTCTCTGCCATTTTTAATCTTAACTATTTTTTGTTTTTTAAAACATTCTTTGCAGTTATCTTCTCTCTCTACAAATTACACAGTGTTTCCCTCTTCTGCATTTTTGCAGCAGTCAATCTCTTACAAGCATTATTTCTCATAAATAAATAAATAAATAAATAATTTTATTTCTATACCGCCCTTCTCCCGAAGGACTCAGGGCGGTGTACAGCCAATTTAAAAACACAACACACAACAATAATTAAAAATTAAAATAATTACATAGATTTGGCCGATTTGAAACCCCAAACATTTAAAATACCCCAATTAAAATTATTAAGTTGATAGCCCTGCCTGGCGGAACAACAGGGTCTTCAGTGCGCAACGAAACACTAGGAGGTCGGAGATCTTGCGTATTTCCGGGGGCAGTTCATTCCACAGGGCTGGGGCTCCCACAGAAAAGGCCCTCCCCCTGGGTGTCGCCAGCCGACATAACTTGGCTGATGGCACCCTGAGGAGACCCTCTCTGTGGGAGCGGACTGGTCGGTGGGAGGCTATTGGTGGCAGAAGACGGTCTCGAAGGTACCCGGGTCCTATGCCATGGAGCGCTTTAAAGGTGGTAACCAACACCTTGAATCGCACCCGGAAGACCACTGGGAGCCAGTGCAGCTCGCGCAGGAGGGGTGTCACGCGGGCACAACGAGTTGCGCCCATAACCACCCGCGCGGCCGCATTCTGGACCAGTTGGAGCCTCCGAGTGCTCTTCAAGGGGAGCCCCATGTAGAGAGCATTACAATAGTCCAGCCGGGAGGTGACAAGGGCATGAGTGACCATGCGCAAGGCGTCCCGGTCCAGAAAGGGCTGCAACTGGCGGATCAGGCGAACCTGATAAAAGGCCCCCCTGGCCACGGCCGTCATATGCTCTTCTAAAGACAGCCGTGCGTCCAGGAGGACACCCAGATTGCGAGCCCTCTCTGTGGGGGGCAAAGATTCACCCCCAATAGTCAGCGATGGCACCTGCTGACTATATCGGGACGCCGGCAGCCACAGCCACTCGGTCTTGGACGGGTTGAGTCTGAGCCTGTTCCTCCCCATCCAGACCCGCACAGCCTCCAGGCAGCGAGACATCACATCAAGGGCATCGTTGGGGTGGTCTGGGGTGGAGATGTACAGCTGAGTATCATCAGCGTACAGATGACACTTCACCCCAAAACCACGGATGATCTCACCCAGTGGCTTCACATAAATGTTGAACAGAAGGGGCGAGAGGACCGACCCTTGTGGCACTCCCCATGCGAGATGCCTCGAGGTCGACCTCTGCCCCCCTGCCAACACGAACTGCGAGCGGTCGGAGAGGAAGGAGGAGAACCACCGCAGAACGGTGCCCCCTATTCCTAACCCTCTTAACCGCCGCAGCATGATACCATGGTCGATGGTATCAAAAGCCGCTGAGAGATCTAATAGGACTAGGACAGAGGAGCAACCCCTGTCCCGAGCCCTCCAGAGATCATCCACCAACGCGACCAATGCCGTTTCTGTGCTGTGCCCCTGCCTGAAGCCCGACTGGCACGGGTCTAGATAGATAGCTTCATCCAGGTGCCCGGGCAGTTGTCGTGCCACCACACTCTCAACAACCTTCGCCACAAAACGAAGGTTGGAGACCGGACGGTAGTTAGCTAATTCAGCCGGGTCCAGGGAAGGCTTCTTGAGGAGGGGCCTCACCACCGCCTCTTTCAAGGCGGCGGGAAAGGCACCCTCACTCAGAGAAGCAGTTATAGTCCCCTGGAGCCAGCCTCGTGTAACCTCCCGGGAGGCCAGTACCAACCAGGAGGGACACGGGTCCAATAAACATGTGGCGGCACTAATCCTACCCAGAACCCTGTCCACATCCTCGGGAGCCACAGGATCAAACTCCTCCCAGATAATATTCTCAAGGCCTGCCCCTGTCTCCTCCCCTGGACTCATCCAATCAGAGTCCAAGCCATCCCGAATCCGAGCGACTTTATCATGCAGGAATTGCACAAAATCCTCAGCGCGGCCTTGCAAGGGATCTTCCCGCACTCCCCCCCGAAGAAGGGAGTGGGTCACCCTAAACAGGGCGGCTGGGCGGTTCTCTGCAGATGCGATAAGAGCGGAAAAATGGTTAGATTTCGCCGCTTTTATCGCCACTAGGTAGGTCTTGATATAAGACCTCACCTGTGTCCGGTCGGAATCAGATTGACTAGTCCTCCAAATGCTCTCTAGGCGTCTTTTCCGACGCTTCATCTCTCTCAGCTCCTCAGAGAACCAAGGAGCCAATTGAGATCGGCATCGGGTCAGAGGCCGCAAAGGCACGACGCGGTCCAAAGCTCCGGTGGCCGCACTCTCCCAGGCGGCCACCAGCTCTTCAGTCGAGTCGTGTGCCAGAGTCTCAGGAAACGGCCCAAGCTCCGTCAGGAACCTTTCGGGGTCCATCAGGCGCCTGGGACGGAACCATTTGGTCGGTTCCGTCTCCCTGCGGCGGGGGAAAGCGGTAGGAAAGTCCAAGTGAAGGAGCGAATGATCTGTCCATGACAAGGGTTTGATGTCTAGGTCCCCTCTACCAAGATCATTCAACCACTGACCAGAGACAAAAATCAGGTCCAGAGTGTGTCCCCCTATGTGAGTCGGGCCTTGAACTAACTGGGTCAGGTCCATGGCCGTCATGGAAGCCATGAACTCCCGAGCCGCCTCTGACGCCTCACCCACAGACGGAAGGTTGAAATCCCCCATGACAATAAGTCTGGGGGTGTCAACCGCCACCCCGGCAATGATGTCGAGTAGCTCGGGCAGGGTCGCTGCCACGTGGCAGGGAGCCAGGTACGCAGTCAGCAAACCCATCTGCACCCCACGGCCCCACTTCACAAAGAGGGACTCACATCCGGCTATCTGAGGAACAGTGGTCTCCCTCGGACAAAGACTCTCCCTAATAATCACCGCCACTCCCCCACCCCTCCCCTGGGCCCTTGGCTGATGAAATGCACAGAAACCTGGTGGGCACATTTCAACGAGGGGGACCCCCCCCTCTTGGCCCAACCAGGTCTCCGTAATACCTGCCAGGTCCGCACCCCCCTCTAAAATAAGATCACAAATGAGGGGGGCTTCATCATCTATAACCTCTTTTACTTCATCATTCCATTAAATGCCTTTTTCCATTAGCACAACTCCAGATACTTCTACAGTATTACATAATTCTTTTCACCCTGTTCCAAGAAGTTTCCTATTTCCTTACGTCAACTTTCCATTTATTCTGTTGGGCAATTATTATATCTTCTAATGCTTTTTTCATGCATATTTTATATTTTCCTGTGGTCATCCTGGTTATAATATTTTTCTTTAATTTTTTTCCTTTCCTTCTCTGTCTACTTTTTTCACTCATGTTAAAAATTATCTATCCCTTATTCAAAATTCCTCTCTTGTATCGTTCACCAATTCTCTCAGCTTTCCAACATTATCAAATCAATCATGCTTTATCTATTCATTGCCATGTGTAGATCTCAACAGACTTATGCTTAAATCATGTATTGATATTTTTCCAGATATTCACCAATTACAATTCTCACGCATCCTTAGTGTCTAAACGACTCAATCTTTTTTTCTCATTCTCACTCATCCATTCCTGTCACCTATTAAATAATTCCTTCCATTGCTTTCCTTCAGAATGTGTAATTTTTCCTAAATTTGGAAAACTTTATCATCATTTATTGGAGCAGAATATCCAACTATCACTAATCTAAGGATTCTCTACTTTCAGAGACTTGATATCTTGACTACTAGTGACTTCATGGTTGGGTCCATGCACTTTTCTTGGCAACAGTAGACAGTTGCCTTCTTCTATGATGTTTAACTTCCCATCTAGCCTTCTATTCCCTGGGGGCCTCCCATCCACGTAACAAACCAAATTTGATCCTGCTTAGTTTCTTAACCCACAAAGATGACACCAATTCATACTGTTGGATCTGCAGTTTAGCCAATTCATTCATAACAATATACTTCTCCTCCCTATATTATTCACCATTTTCATTGAGAATGAATGACATTCTTCCTCTTAATTTCATGAACACACACATTTTTCTTTCCTTCGTTTCCTACTCTTTGCCATTTACTTCACTTAGATTTCTGCTCACAATGTTCCTCCATATCCTATGGTCTTCACCAGTGGTGGGATTCAAATAATTTAACAACCGGTTCTCTGCCCTAATGATTTCTTCCAACAACCAGTTCACTAAACTGCTCAGAAAGTTAACAACTGATTCTCCTGAAGTGATGCGAACTGGCACCACTGGTCTTCACCAGAAAGAAACCCAGAAAGACTGAATCCGGACCCCCATCTCAACTTTGGACAATTGAGGCTTTCATTTTAAACATTAGAATAACACAGAAAAGGAGCAGAGTTGGTTACCACCCTCAGCTGTATCCCATGCTAACATGCTATATATTACTTGCTAAATGCTAATGCTTAAAATAGTACTAACACAAGCATGGCCAAAGTTGGTTTTTATCCCAAGCACGCTCATGCTTTTCTCTGCTAGCCAGGACATCTAATTAATTAATGTTCATCCCACCTTTATTATTGTTATAAATAACTGGAGGCTAGTGAAAATACCTAACACTGTTTCCTCCTCTTATTTTCCCCACAACAATAAACTGGTAAAGTGGGTTGGACTGAAACAAGAGTGAATGGCCCAAAGTCACCCAGGTAGCCACTGCCTGGAAAAACAACATACATACCAAGGGCCTTGGTGGCGCAGCAGACTAAAGTGCTGTTAAGTAACACCAGCTGCTTGCAATTACTGCAAATTCAAATCTCACCAGGCTCAAGGTTGACTCAGCCTTCCATCCTTTCGAGGTAGGTAAAATGAGGACCCGGATTGTGGGGGCAATAAGATGACTTTATATAAAAAAGAACACCACTTGGGGAGGGGGTGGCCAAAAGCCCTACTAAGCAGGTATATACAAAAGTATGAAGGCTATTGCTTAACGCATTGTAAGCCGCCCTGAGTCTCCAGAGAAGGCATATAAATCGAACCAATAAATAAATAAATAAAATAAATACTTCCCCCCCACACACCCATAATCCACCAATTTAAAAATACATGGATGGACTGGCACACACAACTAGAGCATGCATGCAAAGCTATCTGCTTGTCAATCTAAAACAACATTTAAAAAAAATAAATCTAATGAAGTGGTTTTTAATCTATAAAAGCTTATCAGCCTGGGGTGTTTTTTTTTTTTTTTTGGGTATAATGCCAGCTAGGAAATTTGGAGAGGACCGAAGTGGGAACAAGCTGGCATTAAATCCACTAGGATTTAAAGGGACGCAGCACCGCCCTTTTTTATTTGCACCCCTGTCTATGCGGGACCCCCGACGGGGTCGCCCAAGTTTTACCCCGTGAGCTTTTCCAAGGTAAGCAAAGACTTAAGATCCGAGGATGGCATCGAAAACTCTCACTTTTTCCCGGTCTGCGCTCTTTCTGCGTCGATTTCGGCGGCATCCCAAACGCTGCGCGGCTTTCCCACCCGAAGCGGCCGCAACCAAACGCACGCGAGACGGGGGGTGGGGGTGGAAGAAGAGTGGGGGGAGGGGCTGGATGTTTTATTTACCTTCAAGCTTCAGTTGCACCCGCTCCAACCACCGGCCTAAGCGGAAGCGGAAGTGCTGCGTCCCAGAGAAGCCACCCTTCCCATTTCCCGAATCTTTCAACGTACAGCATGGCGGCTACCTACGGTCTGTGTATGGATTTTACACCTTGGGCGATTTTTTTTCCCGCCCCAACAACATCCAGGAGAAAATGCAGGGATCTTTGGGTTACAGTATAGATGTGCTCCTCTTCCCTTCATCACAATTTGCTTTTCAATCCCCTAAAAAAAAGAATGGATGGTTTGCAAAGGGAAACGCCATGTTGCGTTACGGAAAAGTCGAGCGCGGTGCATAGATCTACAGCTCGAAGATCTACAGTTTTGCTCGCTGGCCTTGGTGCCTTTGAATGAAGCTGCAGATGTTTGGGTTTTGTTTTTTTCTTCTTCTTCCTGGGAGGCTACATTCCATATAAGTCATGGGTTAGAGATTGTCACTTGAACGCCTAAAAGAATTTGTCCCAAAGGTGCTTTTTCCAAAAGGCAACTGGGCTTTTTTTCTTTGAAAACCTTCCGCTTCTCATCCAAGAAGCTTCTTCAGTTCTGAAGAAGGTTCTTGGATGAGAAGCGGAACATTTTCAAAGAAAAAAAAACCCAAGGAAAGTCCAATTCCCTTTTGGAAAAAGCACCTTTGGGACAATCATGACCTGGATGATTGAGATTTTCCATAGACGTCTAAAACAATACAATTCAAACTGAAGGGAAACAGTAATAAGCATATAATAAATAATACTAGAGTATGATATACTGGTATATTAGAATTAGTAGAAACTTGTTATTCTGTAACCATTAGGTTCCTGTAATACATATATAGCAGTGGTGGGTTTCAAACATTTTTACTACCGGTTCTGTGGGTGTGGCTTGTTGGGCGTGGCATGGCTTGGTAGGCATGGCAGGGGAAGGCTACTGTAAAATCTCCATTCCCTCCCCACTTCAGGGGAAGGTTAATGCAAAATCCCCATTTTCTCCCAATCAGCTGGAACTCAGGAGGCAGAGAATAGATGGGGGAGGGGCCAGTCAGAATTTTTACTACTGATTCTCCGAGCTACTCAAAGTTTCCGCTACCGGTTCTCCAGAACTGGTCAGAACCTGCTGAAACCTACCTCTGATATATAGCCTTTGTATTTGTATAACACACATATATTGTACCTTTATATCTGTAACACAAATATGCCTTTGTATTTGTATCACATATATTATGCCTATATATTTGTATCTCCTGTAACAAACATATTCTGTTATTAGGCCTCTGTAATGTATCTGGTATTTGTCAAACATATGTTCCTGTCATTTGATCTGAACTCATATCAATCTTCCTGTTTTTCTCGTGCCATCGAAGAGCGTGGTACCTATCTCAGTTGGAACTTCAGACATCATCCGGGAGATAATTTACACTTCAGCCCTAACTTACACCTTTGATCTGTTCCCTGCAGCCCAGGGGGCCAAATGAGCAATTGGGAGAACAAAGGAATGCTCAAGGAAAAGATAACACTAATTGGGAGGCTTCTATTCCTTTGCAGGGCAACAAGGAATACACAAACCTAAACTAGGAGGCCAGAATTGGGTACTAAGCTGATGTCTCTGAGGGTATAAAAAGGATGCCAAATCTTCCCCAAGGGGTGGCTATCTCCTCACATGCATTGTATCTGTATGTTCTGGATATAGTCCCATCCAGTATTTTGTTTTGGCCATAAATAAAATCTGCTTCTTTTTGCAAGCCTCGTCTTGAGTCTCTCTCTTTGGCATTCTGGTGACTCAAGTATATTTTGGGACCTTACAAAACCTTTATTGTCAATGCACAACAATGCGTGCATAAGAGCACCAGCGTGCCTACCGTCCCTGTCCTAATGTTCCCTTTAATTGTATTCACTTTATGTATTCAATCATGCTTATACTTATATATATTATCTAATACGTACTAGACAAATACATAAAAATAAATAAATAAATAAAATAAAAATAAAACGTGTACAATGAGATTGGCTGAGCCTCCCTTAGTGCACCCCCTCAACACAATACATCTCAATAACTCACAGTGAAAGACAGAAAATCCCTAGCCCAGTAAATCATACTAACAAACACACAATCATCTATACATGTATGTGCATAACATTGCATTATAATATATTTGCCAATATGAGCATGTTGCATGTTGCGCCGGCCTTGCAAGTCTATCATACTACATACTTATGATGTTATGTGGCATTCAGGAGTCTTGACAGCCACGGATAAAAGCTGTCTTCAGCCTGTTCGTACTATGCTTCTGTATCTCCTGCCTGATGGTAGGAGAGTAAAGAGGTGCTGACCAGGCTGTGAGTGGTCAGATTTTCCTCACTCTTCTAAGGCAGCGAGTCCTAGCGATTTCGTCTAGTGGTGTCAGAGGACAGTCCATGATGTTTTGTGCCATGCTCATCACCCTCTGTAGTGTCTTTCTATCTGCAGTTGTTAAGCCAGCATACCATACAATATTACTGCATAACATTTCTCAAGCTTGGCATCTATAATGTGTGGATTTCAATGACTGGAGAATTCTGAGAATAGAAATCAACCCATCCAGTGGTGAAATGCAAATTTTTTTTTACTACTGGTTCTGTGGGCATGGCTTGGTGGGTGTGGCTTGGTGGGCGTGGCAGGGGAAGGATACTGCAAAATCTCCATTCCCACCCCACTCCACGGGAAGGATACTGCAAAATCTCCATTCCCACCCCACTCTGGGGCCAGCCAGAGGTGGTATTTGCTGGTTCTCTGAACTGCTCAAAATTTCCGCTACCAGTTCTCCAGAACCTGTCAGAACCTGCTGGATTTCACCCCTGCACCCATCTTAAGTTGCAAAGTTTGAGAAACACTCTCCTAAAAGATTCAGCATTCATGATTGGCCATGGAATGTGCTAATAAATGAATGTGACAACAGGAGCTAAAATGCAAAACAATTTCTTTACAATAGTGCCTGAATTTAAAACAAAGAGAACCATGGAAAAAGCCTATTTGTATTGCTTCCTACTTTGTTACCGATAGGAAACATACATCTTTGGGGCTTGCAAATGGTACAACATCTGTAAGGCAAAGCTTAATACTGAATAAGGATTCCTCTCATTCTTGGCTATAGAGTATTTTAGGGCAAAGGACTGGGCAAGAGTTTGAGAGGTTTTAAATGTTTTTGTAAGAAGGCAGCAGCAAGTCATTTTTATCACCTAGGCAACCTGCAGGATTTGACTTCAACTAGAATTTTATTTTTTTAAAAAAAAATATATCTTCACGCAATCCTTGATCTAAAAATATATTGTTTGCAAAGGAAAAATAACTTATGAAAACAATGGATTATAAAAATGTAAGGTCTAAGAGTTAATCATTCGGTCTTATAATCAACAGAGTGGCAAATGCTTGACTCATAAACTCTAATTTCTTTTAGCTGACTTTTGAAAATAGCGCTATCAGAAGTATCTTTTCTGCCCAAAACATAGTAAGATCCTTTTCACTCATTTGTTTAAGCTGTTTATATTATTCTGTTTTGCATTGAATTCTAGGCGGTTTCAAAGTTTTGTTTATGCATTTTTCATTTGAAAATTGTTGGAAAAACTAATTCTGCAATTTTATCTAGGTTTGTCTTAAAAATCACTTTGTACTATGTGTTAAGTTTTGGAACACTATGTCATTAGAAAAGTTTCAAAAACTGAGTTTAGTTTTGTAAATTGTAATGAGTTCAGGGAAGTGATAACTATTATTGTTTCTTTAACCCAATGTTCAGGGCAACCCAAAAAAATTTTTTTGCACTTAACATCTAATCAGATAAAGTATACTTACATATTTTCCAATTAAGACTTTGGTTTTATCACCAATTTTCTACCTCCTTTCCAATTTTATATAAGTAATTGTGAAGATAAATTCTACAGAATCTGAAAACTTATTTTGTATTACTTTTATTAATATGGAATGCTAGTTTTGTATCTGCAGTTTACACAGTAGAATATGCAATAAAATAAACAAAAAGCTAATGTCTTTGTTAGACAAATTTGATTTACTTTTGATTTATCCCAAGATAAATATGGGCTTGCAAATACTGTACAGTATTACTGTGATTGTTTAAGTTTTCAAACTTGCTAAACAAGTTTTCCAGTAGCTAATGTTAGCTAAATAATTTAACCTGCACAATTTTGCATCTGTTTTGGGAGTAAGCTTCATATAATTTGGCAGGATTTATTTTTAAATAAACATGGCAGTAGATAATTTTGATCTCTATGTTTAAAAATAGATCTTTATGCAGTTTTCTTATAAGTGCATGCAAACTCATGTGTATATCAACATGTGTATCTTTGCTGTGATGATGATTAAAGCCTTCAATCTTTGGATAATTACATCAATTTCTTTCTTATATCTGCTCATCTACAATCTAGATCAGTGTTTCTCAACCGTGGCAACTTTAAGATTATTATTATTTATTATTATTATTGTTTAAAGTTCTATACCGCCTTTCTCCTGAAGGACTCAGGGCGGTGTACAGCCATATTAAAACAAACATATACTCACAAAATTTAAAAACAATTTAAAATAAATATATAAATTTGGCCCTTAAGTTAAAAGCTACAAACACCCAACTTAAAATTCATTTTCTAAACCAGCCCGGCCTGTTGGAACAAAAGAGTCTTTAAGGGCACAGCGAAAGGTACGTAGGTCAGGGATCATGCGAACCTCCAGGCAGTTCATTCCAGAGGGCAGGTGCCCCCACAGAGAAGGCTTTCCCCCTGGGTGTCGCCAGTCGACATTGTTTGGCCGACGGCACCCTGAGGAGTCCCTCTCTGTGGGAGCGTATTGGCTGGTGGGAGGCTATCGGTGGCAGAAGGCAATCTCGTATATACCCAGGTCCTAAGCCATGGAGCGCTTTAAAGGTGGTGACCAGCACCTTGAATCACACCCGGAAGACCACCAGAAGCCAGTGCAGCTCGCGCAGGAGAGGTGTTACATGGGTGCGCCGTGTCGCCCCCATAATCAAAAGATATGTGGGCTTTGACTCCCAGAATTAAATAAATGACTCCCAGAATTTGTTAAGGTTAGGAAACACTGATCTAGATATATCTGATTTCAGTGTGTTGTCCCGTAATGATTGTGCATTTAAAAAAAGAGTATAGTAATAGATGCAATGTTGGAAAGGGCAGATTATTGTTCTACTCTCAGATGAACTGAATTAAGATGTACAATTGAGAGGAAAAACAGAGTAGCCATTTTACTTATTTATTTGAAAGTGTTTTTAGGTCACTTTGTCAAAAATGAATTAATTAAAAATTAAAAGCCCACAAAAGACCTATGCAGTTATAAATATGCAAATATATATAATATTAAGCTTCTGTATATCCCAATAGAAAGAACATAGTAATCAGCACTCAGATTATTAGGCACATCGTATCTCAATATCCAAATGCCTCCTTGAATAAAGAAGTTTTCACTAATTTTGGAAACAATTGCTGATCTTATTTCTGGGGGGAATCTGTTCCATTGGAGGCAGTGGTGGGTTTCAACTGGTGTTAACACCGGTTCGTTTCACGCATGCACTTTACACATACTTTGCACACACATGCTCACTTTGCTTGCATTCATGCCAAACATGCACTCCGCGTAAGCGCATTGCATTTCGGAACAGCTGAGGCATGGCAATCCGCTCTGCCGCGCCTTTCAGCTGGGCTAAAAATGACTGAATATAGGTAGGTATAATGCAGGGGCAGTGGGAGGGCCCAGCTGACAGTCAGAGCAAACCGGTTTGCTCTCAGCTCACCATCGTCGCTACCGGCTCTCCCGAACCAGGATGAACCAGTAGAACCCCACCACTAATTGGAGGGGAGCTCCAGAAGACAATGCTGGCTACAGTGTCCCTTGCTATCTTACTTCATAGGGGACAGAGACTCTAAACATGTCTTCTCTTCTAGTATAACTTTGAATAGGCAATTTCTACTCAGAGCAAGTTGTCCCACAGATATCAGGTCCCAAATAAACTCTGTCTTTTATATTTCGGTCCCAAAATTGCTCACAAGTAAATAAGTCACACGGCTTGTGTTGTGATGCAATTTCATTATTTGCCCATATGTGGATGCCTACACAATGGCTTTCTCATAGACAATGCTCTCTCTGTCCTTTTTACTATTTGTACGATATCTTCCCCTCAAGATATCTTCAACTATTTCTTACTGTCTCTCTTTGTCTGTGCTATGCAACTTGACATATGTTTCTAATAAGCAGAATATTTCCCTATGAATAATTATAAATGGGTATTCTATCAAATCAGATTTTTATATACTTCCACAGTACTATTGATTGACTTGATCAATACTTGATCAACTGAATACTTGATGTTTGTTGAATTAAGGTCCACATCATCCTTGGCAGTGTGGCCATCAGAATCTTACGTAGTATTTGAGAGCAGGTATGAGCCAAATGGAAAATACTTGGAGTACGAAGAAGTTTTTCAGAACCTCGGACAGCGTTTTTCTGCCAAGTTACCCTCCGTTCTTGCCCTTCCTCTGATCTATTGTTTTTGTGAAGGAGAGCCTCAAAGGAAAATCATGTAATCAGCTCTGTTGTTCTCTCTCTGGTGTATTGCCTGTGCTTGAGAGCATACACTGCATCTTGTACGACATTGAGGTTCTTGGAGAGAATCTAGCTCAAAAGATTTTGCATTCTGCTTTAGGGATCAGATCAAATGCAATCTGGTTTCACATATCACACTAAACTATGGTTCATTTGAATATTGTTTATTAGATCAGCAATAAAGGTCAAGTTCACACACATTCAGCCATAAATAATGACTTATCGATCATAACAGCTAATTTCACAAAAGGCTAATTTCTCCAAAACTAAGCATTTCGGATTATCATGATGTGACATGTGAACCCAATTCCTTAAGGGCCACTTGCAAATCACCTTAATTATATTCCACCCCTCCATTTCAGAGAGCCATTTTGGTGTAGTGGTTAAGTACTAGGTTAGAAATTGGGAGATTGGGAGTTGTAGTCCCACCTTAGGCACAAAGCCAGCTGGATTACCTTGAGCTGGTCCCTCCTTTTCTAAGCTTACGGCGGAGGAGATAATAGCAAAGCAGTTGCAAAAATCTTGCCAAGAAAACCACAAGGACTAGTCTAAGCAGTCTCCAGGAGTCAAGATTGACTTGAGACACACAATCTACAAACATCATCCATATCAGAGTCATGCCTACAGCCTGCTTCAGAAGATGGTGATACAGTATCTAACTTATAACAGATTGGAGAATTAGGGGTGAAATCAACAGTGGCACGGTTGGTAATTAGAGGTCTTGCATTACTTAACTACTAATAAAATAACTATTTGCAATACAGCTATATAATGAACAAGTGTTTAATAGTTTTTCCATAAGGACTGTACCAAATGACCCTTCCGAATTCAAGAGCCCAAGGCTTCATCTACATTTTGTAACATTAGTGGGAAGAAATATGCCTTATCTTATAGGAACATAAGCAGTATATTCAAGAACTCTGGTAACTACACCATGTGGTCTTTTCTCCCTTTTCCTAGCTAGCACAATTGTTTTATTTAAATCTTTATTTGAATTATAACCACCAGTTTGGGGAGGGAGTTATTTTCTTTTGAGGCTATAAAGGAAATAAAATAATATTTAAGCCCACGTATGCCTATTCAGGAGTCAAATATGGATATTGGGAAAAGCAAGTTCAGGCTATCAAATGCATTGTGTTTTACAGATATTAACATTTTTGATTACTTGACAATAGAGCACATGGGGAAATTTTTTTTAAAAAAAAATTCTATCACTTTCCTTAACCTCTTACAGTGTCTTGGCAAATGAAGGAAAGTTTAAAAATATGCAGGTTAATCTGTATGCTTTGGCTATGGTTCAATTTAAAACATGGATCAATCTGAATATGCTGATCAAATTCTTCTAAAATATTGGATTGGTGCAAGGTCACCAGCTGGCTTTGTGCTTCAGCTGGTACTAGAAGTCACAGATTCCTAGTTTCTAGTGTGATCCCTTAACTATTAAATCAAACTGACTCTTGCTATCTCTCTGTAGGTGAGAAAAATACAGAGTTTAGCAATAGCAATAGCACTTAGACTTATATACCGCTTCATAGTGCTTTACAGCCCTCTCTAAGCGGTTTACAGAGTCAGCCTATTGCCCCCAACAAACTGGTTCCTCAATTTACTGACCTCGGAAGGATGGAAGGCTGAGTCAACCTTGAGCCTGGTGACATTCGATCTGGCAAATTGCAAGCAGCCAGCAGTCGGCAGAAATAGCCTGCAGTACTGCATTCTAACCACTGTGCCACTGCGGCTCCTAATAGTTTGGCTCCTATTTAGAATTATATAACTTCCATAGCCCTGAGGGTATCCATGTATATAAAGCTGAAACTTCCGTCTGCATGAAAATAAATTGTAGGGGGAAATCAATTTCCTTAATGGACTCTAAACCGAGTTCCAAGAGAAGAGCTAAAAATAGTAATGCAAATACAGGTAGTCCTCAACTTACTACCATAATGGAGCTCAACATTTCTGTTGTTAAGTGAGACATTTCTTAAGTGAGGTTTGTCCCATTTTACGACCCTTCTTGCCACAGTTGTTAAGTGAATCACTACAGTTGTTAAGTTAGTAACCTGGTTGTTACAGGAATCTGGCTTCCCCATTGACTTTGCTTGTCAGAAGGTCGCAAAAGGTGATCTCATGACCTTGGGGCACAGCAACGGTCATAAATATGAACCAGTTGCCAAGCATCTGAATTTTGATCACATGATTAATGGGGATGCTGCAAAATTTGTAACTCTGAAAAACGGTCATAAGTCACTTTTTTCAGTGTCGTTGCAACTTTGAGTGGTCACTAAATGAACTGTTGTAAGTTGAGGACTACCTGTACTTCCAAATTACTCTTAAAAAAACAACCAAGCGTTGTATTATCTTCACCCATTGAGTGGTTTTAAATAGGTTTTCCTCAACTTTGTCCTGTTGGCTATGTTGGCTAATAAATAGGAAGTGAGAGGTCCAGCTCCTGGCCCCTTCTGCATGGGGTGCCTCAGGGCTCGGTGCTCTCTCTGCTCCTTTTTAACATCTACATTAAACCGTTGGGCAAAGTCATCCATTAAGGTATCACCAATATGCTGATGATACTCAGCTTTATATCTCTGAGATGAAGTGAGGAATATAGTGACTGCAGTGGTGGGTTTCAAATTTTTTTACTACCGGTTCTGTTGGTGTGGCTTGGTGGGCGTGGCATGGCTTGGTGGGCGTGGCTTGGAGGGCGTGGCAGGGAAGGATACTGTAAAATCTCCATTCCCACTCCAGAGTAAGGTTACTGCAAAATCCCCATTTTCTCCCAATCAGCTGGGACTCGGGAGGCAGAGAATAGATGGGAGCCAATCAGAGGTGGTATTTGCCGGTTCTCCGAACTACTCAAAATTTCCGCTCCCGGTTCTCCAGAACTGATCAGAACCTGCTGAAACCCACTGTGGGTGTCTGGATGGAGAAGAACAAACTTCAACTGAACCCTAGTAAGGCAAAATGGCTATGACTGGGGCCCTTCTGTATCCAGGGGTTTATCATTTTTGCCCCTGAATGGGGTTGCACTATCCATATGGTGGAGAAATCATATATTTATCATGAGTGTAACAATGCTTCTCTTTCAATTCCAACCTGTTTGGGCTGAAGCTTCACTTCTGCACTGTGCATGGGAAAAACCTACTGTGGAATGTCTGCCTTTGACATTGAAAGATTCACCTAGGTGAAAAAAATCATTTATGTGTCTAGACTGGAGAAAAAGCTTCCACACAGCTACAAACAAGCAAGATACTTCACAAGTGCCGCGAACGTAGAAAAAGCTTCAGCCAGACTTCCTTGAGTGACAAGATGTTTTTTGGAGAACCAGTTTGGTGTAATGGTTAAGGCGTTGGTCTAGAAATCAGGAGACAGGGAATTCTAGTCCTGCCTTAGGCATGAAAAACTGGCTCAGTGACTTTGGGCCACTCATTCTTTCTCAGCCCGACTCACCTCACAGAATTTGATGTTGTGGGGAAAACAGAAGGAGGGAGGAATATTGGTATGTTTGCTGCCTTGAGTTGCATGTGAACAAAAAAGGCAGGGCAAAAATCAGGAAATTCAGGGAAGGAAAGAAATGCAGTCAGAGTTATAAAAAAAAAAAAAAAAGTTCTGTGTCTGAAGTGGAAGGTTAATCAGATCATCCTTTCCCCATGCTGTCATTTGTCACTTTTCACCCATTGTGGCTTATGCCTCATTATCTCCCATTAAAGAAGCTTCAAAAGAAATCAAAGATTTCTTCCGATGCCAGGAAAAGGCACAACTGTTTAAAGAAGTTGCAGACACCCCTTTCCAGTCCTACCTTAATGCTCGGAAGTCCCTTTTGGCCTTCTAATCCCAAACCCTATTAAGAGAACCAGCAACTTTTTATTTATTTTATTATTTTATTTATTTTTATTTTATTTGTCAAGCATATATAAGATAACGGGTAAAAGTATAAACATAATTTGAATACATGAAAAGAGTAAGAGTAAAAAGGAATATTAGGACAGGGACGGTAGGCACCCTGGTGCACTTATGCACGCCCCTTACAGACCGCTTAGGTGAGGTCAACAGCAGACAGTTTAAGGTTAAAGTTTTGGGGGTTTGGGGAAGAGACCACAGAGTCAGGTAGTGCATTCCAGGCATTGACCACTCTGTTGCTGAAGTCGTATTTTATGCAATCGAGTTTGGAGCAGTTTACCTTGAGTTTGTATCTATTATTTGCTTGTTGTTATTGTTATGGTTGAATCTGAAGTAGCCATTGACAGGTAGGATTATTTATTTATTTATTTATTATTATTTGCTTTATTCATTAAGCATGAAACTCAGTCAACTGAACATTTAAAAATGCATCACAAATACCATTGACTGGTGCTAATGGTTGATACGGGTTGCTGCCAGCGTCCTAGGTATCAACCAATTACCTTCTTAAGATGTACGATGTTCCAAGTAGCGCAGTTTTTTGCAGTTCCACTGGTGTTATTGCAGGAAGCTGCAATTTGCTGATGTATAAAATTTTTGGACATGGTACCAAGTGCCCCAATGACAATGGGTATCACTGTTACATGTTTCATCCATAGCCGTGTAGTTTCGATGGCCAGGTCGCGGTATTTCATGATTTTTTCCAGTTCTTTTTCTTCAACTCTGGCATCTCCTGGTTCCACGGTGTCAATAAATTGTACGTTTTGGTTTTCGACAGCTGTGATATCTGGCGTGTTGTGTTCCAAGTGATGATCTGTCTATATTCGAAAGTCCCACAAGATCTTCACCTTCTCATTTTCTATAACTTTTCCATTTTATGTTCCCATGACTTTTTGGATACAGGAAAGTCGTATTTTTTTCATAATGACCAGTGGATTAATTTAGCAACTCGGTCATGTCTAGTTTTGTAATCTGTGCGATTTGCTGCATTCACATATTAAATGTGAAACAGTTTCAACTTTGTTGTTGCAAAGTCGGCAGTTTGGATTGTCGTGATTTTTGTATCTTTGCTTTCATGGCATTAGTTTGTAGTGCTTGTTCTTGAACAGCCAGTATTAAATCTTCCGTTTCTTTCTTGATGGTTCCCATCTTAAGGCCATGTAAAGTTGTCATCACATTTTCCTTCAATGTTTTTCAAGTGCTGTCCATGCGAAGCTTTGGTTTTCCATCTATTTAATCTGTCATCCCGCTGTTTTTCCTTATATTCTGCCTTTGTTTCTGTTGTTTTTATAATGTTCTCTGTTTTCACAGCCTGCAGCAATTTTTCTGTACTTTGGTTCACATAATCATTCAGACTTCGTTTTTCTTCTTCTACAGTTTGATGGATTTGCAACCTGTTGATGTCACTTCGTGGATGTAAAGCATGGTACATATATTATTATTATTATTATTATTATTATTATTATTATTATTATTATTGCTACTAATAAATTACTAGCCTTAGTATCTGCAGCTCCTCCCTGTGGTGACTGATCTGCCCCTTTAGCATGTTTTTCCTCCACTGGTTGTAAAGCACCAGCAATGAAATAATATAAAATGCTTCCTCCTGAGTAGAGAAACTTGCACCTCTTAGCAAGCTCCATGGTGCTCACACCGAGACAATTTGCCAAGTTAAATTACATTCCCCATTCTAACCATCCTCCCACTATATTGCACTGCTTAAAGTCTCTAGAGGGGCCCAAGACTTTTAAAAACACCAGATTATTTAGGATATTTCCTTTGGAATCTTACATTTCTGTGACTTTTCTTTAAGAGTTTTCCCTTTAAGTAATAGAGCACCTAGAAAAGGTTTTTTCAAGAAACTCCCCACCACTGTTGAGACCACACCCAAGGTGGGACACCTTTATAGCTGACCTCTCCCTAGGGAAGGGGCCTCTTTCAGAAGAGCCTAAGTGGACACTCCAAGCAAGAAGCAGCCGTGCTGGATTAAAGCAGTTACGGTGTTTACTTGGTGGGTGATGGTGTTGGGAGTTGAACCTTAAAAATGGCTTTGTCTGTTTTCCTGTAACTAGGTTTAATCAGTGGACATTCCTGAAGAATTGAGGTTTGCTTGCTCCTGTGTCTTCCTCTTCTTCAGGAAGGCGCTGTTTCTTGTCTTTTACTTCTCTTTTAATGAGTGTTTTAAGGAGGATCTGGGAATGCATTGGCACTACAGTTTGTATCTTTGTTATCCCACAGATAAGCGGGACTGTAATCTAAACATCTGGAGATTATCACACTATGGGGAAATGCTACGTTAAGAGGGCTTTGTTCTTTCAACCCAAAGCAGGTGCAATTTTGTCTTAATTATTGATGTGCTCGGGAGGCCTCTAACTGCAGATTCTACACTGAGCTGGATAAGGGAACAGGTATTTTGCCAGGAGTAGATAATGTCAGTCTTGGGAATAGATAGTCTGGAATATTTTGACTTGAAACTAGAGTAGAAAATAAATTCAGTGAAAGAAAGCAGCTGGCCCTAGTTCTCTAATACAGGGGTCTCCAACCTTGGCAACTTTAAACCAGGTGGACTTCAACTCCCAAAGCTGGCTGGGGAATTCTGGGAGTTGAAGTCCACCAGGCTTAAAGTTGCCAAGTTTGGAGACCCCTGCTCTAATATATGTGAAGAGTCTTTCTTTCCCTAGCAAAAAGTACTTTCACATTATATGATCACCTATGTGTGCTTGCAATTCTGTGAAAAGTTCTGGCTTTTGTGTCTTCTATCTTAAAAGTATATTACAGAGCTGGAAGGAAGGCAAACAGAGCAACCAAAATGAAGTTGGGACTAGGTTCCTCTGTAAAAGAAGACGGCAGCCAGCAATTGAGGCTTTGAAAGTCAGAACAAATGTAGGGAAGAGGCTTTGGATGGACAGGCAGTCATAGACACTTGATCATTCAGTCAATATTTAGATTATGTAAATTGCTGTAGGATATGGATAATTTGGATGCAGAATTTCTCTCAGAATGTTAGAATTTGAGATCATTTACTGAAGCTGACAGCAGAAGACTCAAAACAGATAAAGTGTGGAATTTGTAGCTTTCAGATAGGAGTGTGGCACTTTTAATTAGAATTAGTTTTGTAGGGTTTATTTTTTAATGCAATCAGACTATCCAGAAAGTTTTTCTCTTTTTTAGTGCAGGTTGAAGGCAGTTTATAGAAAAGTGTGCCTATACCAGCAGCCTATAGGTAAAGAGTTTATTTATTAGTGGATAAAGTTAAGTTTGCATTTTCATAAAATCGGAGAATTGTAGAATTGGAAGAGACGCCAAGGCCAAACTCAAGTTCTAGGCCAAACTCTGCAATGTGCAGAAAGCCAATTAAACTTTTAGAGATGGCTAGTAGCCAGGCTCTTCTTGAAAGCTTACAGACATGCAAAACACACAATTACACTAGGTAGATTGTTCCATTCTTGTACAAATCTTACCACAGAAAGTTTTTCCTTATATTTAAATTCAATCTAAGTAGGTTCAACTTACAGCCCTCATTCTAACCCCAGTTTCTGTGGCCATGGAAAATAGTTCTTAAACCATTGTTCCTATAGCTTCCTTTTATGCACGTGACCACGGCTATCGCATCTACTCTCCGTGTTTATTTTTCAGACTGAACACTCTAGATTCTATCAAATGTCTTCAAGGTTCTGTGCCATCTTCGTTTACTTTCTCTTTAAACACCATTTAACTTGTCAGCTTTCTGCAAATGTACCCAGGATTGTACACAATAGTCATATGTGGTCTCACCAGGCCATGTAGAGAAGAACAATGACATTACAAATCCTCAATCCAAGACATTTTAAGAGCATTCCTTTAAAAAAAAAAAACTATAGAAACTAGCTCCAGATAACCTTCTTTTTTCTTTTTGCTGTAGGTTGGTATCTGAATTACCTCTTATTAATTTTCAGCCCCACATGGAGGCCCCAAGCAACAAAGCAAGAGAACCAGGAAAGTGTAATACTGGGACTAAAGCTGGTGTCCTTCCCATGGTCCAGCCAATTTCCAGCAACTACCAGTGCCTTGAATGTGGGAAAAACTTTCGACGGAGCCTAAACTTGTTAACTCACCAGAGGGTCCACACGGGCGAGAGACCTTACCAGTGCCCCCAGTGCAGGAGGAGCTTTGCTCAACAGTCGAGTCTGACTATTCATCTGAGGATCCACACAGGGGAGATGCCCTACCCCTGTCCTCAGTGTGGAAGGTGTTTCCGCCAGAGTTCGAACCTCCTTAAACACAAGCAGCTGCATGAAGGGGTGAGGCCTCACTTGTGCTCAGAGTGCGGTAAATGCTTCGCTCAGTGCTCCAACCTGCTCACCCACCAGCGGATTCACACAGGGGAGATGCCTTTCCTCTGTTCTGAATGTGGGCAAACTTTCCGGCAGCACCGCAGTCTTCTTAGCCACCAGAGGTACCACAAGGGGAATGTGTCTAATGGATATAATTGCCCCGAGTGTGGGAAAAGCTTCATACAGAACTCGGACCTGGTGAAACATCTGAGAGTCCACACGGGGGAGATGCCCTACACTTGCCTCTACTGCGGGAAGACCTTTCGTTACGTCTCGAACCTCAATAGGCACAAACGAACCCACACGGGGGAAAAACCCCATGCCTGCCGCCAGTGTGGAGAATGCTTCAGCCATTTGTCCAGCCGGAATATACACGAGAGAATTCACACGGGAGAAAAGCCATTTGGGTGTGCTGAATGTGGGAAGACATTCATTTCCAGTTCTAAGCTTGCTCAGCACCTGAGGTCCCATGCCAAGCAGGCATCCCACATCTGCAGTACATGTGGGAAAAGCTTTTGCCACTATCCAAGTCTCCTTAGGCACCAGCAACTTCACAAAGCTTGGAGATCTCACCTGAGAAAAAAGGGAGAGAAAGGGACAAAGCGGCTTTGCTAGACTGAGCTCCGCACACCAACTGTTCTATCAGGTAACTTTCTGTCTTAACCTGGGGAAATCCCCCCCCCCGCCCCCCATTTTGAGAAATTGCAACTCAAGAAATATGATAAGGAATTTTAAAGAGAATTTCCAGCACGCGCTATATTCCCCAGGACTCTTTGGAGAGTACTAAAGAAAAATTGGTGTCAAATCTACATCATCTTGTAATTTTGACTTGGTTGGCAACTGAAATACTAAGAATGTTAGGTATTAAACATAGAAGATAGCCTCACTAGGGGTCTTTAACAAAATAATAGTTCTGCTTGTATCAATGTTGCCCTATCCTTGTTGCTAGTAATTTTCATTAGCTAACCAAACGGGTTTTCCTGCATATATATGCAGATTAATAATTTGGGGGTTCTGACTGGATGAAGAAGAGTGACACCTGTGTATTTCATGTCCTTCCTCCTTTGAAGGCCCTCCTATGCACCAACATAGCCTGGTGTAGAATTTTCTAGCGATGATGTTGTCACCAATAAGGGGGCATAGGAAGCGTTCTGATGTTTTTACGTTAACGTTTTTCCAAACACAAAAGTGGGAGAATTTTGCAGAATCCAGAATAGTTAAATAAGGCCCTTTAAATCAGGAGTGTCAAACTCAAGGGCCAGGGGCCGGATCTGGCTCGTAGGGTGCTTAGATCTGGCCTGTGGGGCCGCCCTGGAAACAGCAAAGGACTGGCCTTCAGTGCCTCTGCTAGTGAAAACGGAGCTCGGGAGGGCCGCGTGAGGCCCTCCCGAGCTACATTTTCACTGGCAGAGGGTTGCAGGAGGCTGTTGCAGGCAAAAACGAAGCTCAGGAGCCAGTTTTTGCTTGCAGAGGCTTGGTCCACCACAGGCACCCCCGACAGGAGTGACGTCAAGCTGGCCATGCCCACCCCCCACCCCCCTAAGGTCAAACACAATGGTGATGTGGCCCTCAATTAAATTGAATTTGACACCCCTACTTTAAATTATGCGGGGGGGGGGGGGAAACAAGGAAAGTCTTAGGTGAGCAAGGATACACTTGGGGATGAAATGATTTATGCTGTATTATAGAATAAATAGTATGCTAGCTCAAGCTGAAGACTCATCTAGCCAGTTTTTATTTTCAAAATATCAGCTAGATACATCTGGGAAGTCTACCAACAGATGCATTCTTTTGATTGTATTTTCCAAGATCTCATTTATAGGGATATACTGCCTAATGATAGAATAGAATAGAATAGAATAGAGTAGAGTAGAGTAGAGTAGAGTAGAGTAGAGTAGAGTAGAGTAGAGTAGAGTAGAGTAGAGTAGAGTAGAATAGAATAGAATAGAATAGAATAGAATAGAATAGAATAGAATAGAATAGAATAGAATAGAATAGAATAGAATAACAGAGTTGGAAGGGACCTTGGAGGTCTTCTAGTCCAACCCCCTGCCCAGGCAGGAAACCTACACCACTTCAGACAAATGGTTATCCAACATCTTAAAAACTTCCAGTGTTGGAGCATTCACAACTTCTGGAGGCAAGTTGTTCCACTGATTAATTGTTCTAACTGTCAGGAAATTTCTCCTTAGTTCTAAGCTGCCTCTCTCCTTGATTAGTTTCCACCCATTGCTTCTTGTTCCTGCCCTCAGGTGCTTTGGAGAATAGCTTGACTCCCTCTTCTTTGTGGCAAACCCTGAGATATTGGCACACTGCTATCATGTCTCCCCTAGTCCTTCTCTTCATTAAACTAGACATACCCAGTTCCTGCAATCATTCATCATGTGTTTTAGCCTCCAGTCCCCTAATCATCTTGGTTGCTCTTCTCTGCACTCTTTCTAGAGTCTCCACATCTTTTTTACATATTAAAGGGAATAAACACAGAGCTGCTAATACCATTATTCTCTTGGAAATTTGCCTAATTACCTTCAAATAACATTAGCAATTGCGTTAGAGCAGAATGGGGCTGCCTGGGAAGAAACTGTCCTAATTCCAGTGTATTTGCTTGCTCTCTATTCCTGCAAAGTCTAATTCTATGGAATTAGACTTTGCAGGAATAGAGAGCAAGCAAAATATATTGGAAGCCTCCTTCTGAATGTTTAAATGGTGACTTGACTACTTACAGTTGCTCATCTCATGCAGTATATTATTTAGGCATAAGTGTAGGATTGGTCAAGTCTTGTTAAAAAAGCGTATATCTGAGCCACTACTGAAAACACTAATGGGTGGCCCTTAAAATGTCTACATCTAAAATGATGGAATGTAATATCCAGCTGCTGTTTGTATCCTGCTCACCCAAATGAGTTCCTTGGATGAACAGGAATGGGATTTGTGAGTTTCTTTTTTTTAAATTAAAAGAATCTAAGAAAAGGGTCAAGTGATAGAACCCAATGCGGCATTCAGATAGGCACAGTACACCCCCACCCTCTAGTTTTCAGCCATAGGGAGATAACGGTTGGTTTAGTGTAGGGGTCAGCAACCTGTGGCTCTGGAGCCGCATGTGGCTCTGGAGCCGCATGTGGCTCTTTCACCCTTCTGTTGCGGCTCCCTGTCACTCAAAATATGCGTCACAACCACCAATGTGTGACACCCGCTAGCACGCGATTTATTGAGCTTTTCAACCCCCGGTAGGCCAACCATGGATAAATTCAAGAAAAGAAAAGTTTCAGAAGAAAACAGAACGTTTAATTCAACTACATATGCTATTTTTGTGGCCACTCAAGAAATAATCAGGCACAGGAAGGGTTTTGTGGCTCCCGGTGTTTTCTTGTCTGTGGGAAATGGGTCCAAGTGGCTCTTTGAGTGTTTAAGGTTGCAGACCCCTGGTGGTTAAGGCTCCATGCTAGAAAGCAGGAAACTTGAGTTCAAGTCCCACCTTAGCCATGAAAGCCACCTGGATAACTTTGGGCCAGCCGTATACCCTCACCCCAGTCCATCTCACAGAGTTGTTGTGGGGAAAATAGGAAGAGGAAGGTATGTTGAATATGTTCCCCGTCTTGAGTTACTTGTAACAATAATAAAGTGGGATATAAATAAACAGTTCAATGAAAAATTTAAAAAGATGCGAGAGCGCTATATAATTCCGGAACTCTTTATGTCTTTTTCAGCAGAGGAGCCAAATCCAGGTCTGAGGAAATATCTTATGAAGATGTGCTGGATTCTGCAGGTTTTGTAGTCTGCTCCTCCCAACCACCATGACTCTTGATAGCTCTGTAAAATGAATACATGCATCCAGACAGGAATTTGGTGAGAACATTTGGGCGGCTATTGCAAATGGATCTAATTTACAGCAATCTCCCTCTTCAGAAGCAGTTCCTTAAGTTCTTGCCTGCAATAAGAAAGAAAGAAAGAGAGAAAGAGAGAAAGAAAGAAAGAAAGAAAGAAAGAAAGAAAGAAAGAAAGAAAGAAAGAAAGAAAGAAGGAAGGAAAGAAAGAAGGAAAGAAAGAGGGCTTCCCAAAAGCAAACAAACCTTGGCTTGCGTTGATCTGCTGAAATTATCCTTCAAAGCCCTTTTTAACCTTGAGCAATGTTGTTAAACCCTTTAAATACTGTGGTGGCTTAAAATGATACAATCAGTTAGGATGACATTAGATGAATGATGCCATATCATATCCTAGCATTGACATTCATAGCTTGAGAAAAATCTGTTTTCTGTAATTGTATGAATAAATTGTGCCTGGGCATGTATGTATGTATGTATGTATGTATGTATGTATGTATGTATGTATTTACAGCAATTTTTTTTGTCTTACAAAATGTATGTGGAAGACACATGCTCAGAAATGTTTTGCTTATTAGGTATAAAACTAAAATGCCCCATCAAGATAGTGCATATCTGAATGTTCAGAAATGCTCATTTGTTATTCCCATGGCAAAAAGCACTAAGGAGGATCCAGACTGCAGCCATAATCAATTTTAATTATTAAGGAAATGTTGAAATTGTGTGTCGCAGTGACTAAATCTACTCTCAGAAGAGCTGGGGGAGAAACATAGTGCAACTCCCTAAAGAGAATTGTGGTTCTTTTAAGAATTTCTACGAAAAGTTGAATGTTTAATCTGTAGGTTAGGATTATACTCTGCCTTGCTTAAAAGGAGATCAATTGCTGCTTTTTTCTTTCCTCTTTTCATTTTCCTGCAGAAATAAATGGAAAAAATTTAAAGAGTATTTGTTTCATGTTAAACCTACAGGAGAGAGTGTGTCTATCAAAACAAACAAAAAACCCACTATATTTGTGGCTAAGCAGTAGAGACAAATTGCGTCATGCAAATCATAACAAATCTTTGTATAACCAAAGAACCTACATTATGATTTAGCACAGCACAGAACTGTCAACTTATAACAGTTCATTTAATGGATATTTGAAATTACAGCAGCATTGAAAAAAGTGACTTATGACCATTTTTCACAATTACGACTGTTGCAGCATTCCCATAGTCACTGGATCAAAATTCAGACGCTTGGAACTGACTCATATTTATGACCATGGCAGTATCCCAGGATCATGGGATCACCTTTTGTGAACTTCTGACAAGCAAAGTCAATCGGGAAGCCAGATTCACTTAACAGATTCACTCTTCTATTAACTTAAACAAATGCAGTGATTCGCTTAACAAGTGTAGCAAGAAAGGTTGTAAAATAGGGCAAAACTCACTTAACAGCTGTCTCACTTAGCAACACGTTTTGGGTACAATTGTCATAATTCGAGAACTATTTGTTCTTGGGAATTTTCTCTCTCTTTTATTTCTTGTACAGTATAGGTAACAAGTGTGGGAAACTTTAGTAAGCATAATCTCTGTTCTAGGAAGACTCTTTGCTCCTAGGACTGCTGAAAGATCTCCTGTTACAGTATAGGACAGGGGTGTCAAACTTGATTTCATTGTGGGCCGCATCAGGGTTGTGTTTGACCTCGGGGGGGGGAGGGGACAGGGTATGTGGCTAGGGTGGCCGTGGTCAGTTCGACATCACTCATGTTGTCGGTGCCTGTGGTGGCCCGAGCGCTCTGCCAGCGAAAATGGAGCTCGGGAAGGCCGTTCTGTTTTAGCTTTAGCTGCGCACGGCCCACCCGAGCTACGTTTTCACTAGCAGAGGCATCGCAGGCCAATCCTTTGCTGTTTTCAAGGCAGCCCCATGGACCAGATCTAAGCACCCGGCAGACAGTGGGCCCATGGGCCATGAGTGGTGGGTTGCCCCCAGTTCGGACTGGTTCTATAGAACCGGTAGTAAAACTGGTGGGAGGCTCCGCCCACCGACCCCGATGTCATCAGGACGCTTCTGCGCATGCACAGAAAAGCGCATGAGTGCGGCCCCATTGCGAACCAGTAGTAAAGGTAAGTAGAACCCACCCCTGCATCTCTGGTATAAGAGGACAGCTCTGTTTACCTGTAGTGGTAAAAAGTCAGGAGCTTGGTGAGCTTCACATAATTTAACAACCAGTTTGCCCCAGCACCGAAAATGTGAGTCCGTGTGGCCTTCTGCGCACGTGCTTTGCTCGTGCGTGCACTTGCACGCATGCACACGTCTTAAAAAATGCAGCTAAATTGGATGGCATAGCGCCAGGCCAGATGGGCCACCCGCAGGTCATAACTACCAATTCGCCCGAACCGGTACGAACCGGCTGAATCCCACCCCTGCTGGTAACCCCTTTTCCAGCCAACAGATACCAATCACGAAAGCTGCTTTCTTTTAATAACACTTGTTAATCAGAAAAGGTGTTACCAGATTTCTGGAAAATGTAACGTCCTTCGGCGCCCAAGAATGAACCAGGAATACCTGAGGTCTGGCAAAAGGACATCTCCTCCGCCTGCGTGTGTCCTTCATCCAGGCTCACCCTTAAAATCAAATATTTTCAAGGCTTCTCACATGACTTTTTCCTTTTTCCTGTTTTCACAACAGCCTTTCAAACCTTTGTGTACAGTCACCTTGTAAATTGTCTGCTTCTTTCCCTCATCCATCAACAGACTAAACAGTTTAGATTTATGTTATTTTATTTCCTGATTCCAGTGTTAGTAGGAGGTCCTGGCTTTGAATCAAGGTTGGGTTCTCCACAGAACATGCAGGGCAAGTTACTTGGAGCAGAGGCAAAATTTATCTACTTCTCCTATTCCAAGTCAAGATTATGGAAAACAGGGCATTTTTATTTTCAGGAGACCGCTGTAATCTGTAATTAACCCCAAATCTGAGAATGAATTGCCACCTGAGTGCTCCATGGACATAATTACCAGTAATATTACTCCAAACAGATTTGCTAATGTAGCAGAGCAGTGTGGTGGCCTAGTGGTAAAGATGCTCGCCTTTCACTCGGAAGGTTGAGATTTCAATCCTAGGTAGTGCAGATGTTTCTCTCCTAGGCACAAAGAAAAAGTATCTGCTATGAACTCTGCATAAGCATCAGGAAGGGGATCCAGCCAGTAAATGCCCAGCTCCATTCAGTCGCCCCAATTCTACCCTGAATTAAGAGATTACCAGTCATAAAAAGGGAGGTTTTTTTCTGTTACAGTGGCAATGTGTGCATCCTTGGAAAATCTGAAGGCCCAGACTGGGGACAGATTGTCTATATAAAATCTATTAAAGTAGTCCCTAAGAGAAGATACAAACTAGATGGCACATAATCTATCAATCATCTCACCGACTTTATTGACCAAATATAATTAAAAATTGATTCCGAACTTTGATGTGCAAGTACTCCTCAACTTACGACCACACAGTTGGGATCAGGATTTCTGTTGCTAATTAAGGTGACAGTTAAATGAGTCATGCCTGATTTTACAGTCTTTTTTGCCATGTTTGTTAAATGAGTCACGTTGTAAAATCCAGTTTCCCTGACTGACTTTGCTTGTTGGAAGCCAGCTGGGTAGATTGGAAATGGTGATCACAAGACCCCAGGATGCTACAACTATCATACATAAATACTTGCCAGTTACCGAGCATCCAAATTTTGATTAGGTGATATTGTAACTGTGAACAATTGCTAAACAAATAGTTGTAAATTGAGGACTACTTGTACCTGTAGTAGGCACGGACTCCTCCCACCATAGTCACTATTTCTGCAACTAAACATACATAAATATTTTATAGAGCAGTGTTTGTCAACCTGGGCAGCTTGAAGACCTGTGGACTTCAACTCCCAGAATTCCCCAGCCAGCCATGCTGCTTGAGGAATTCTGGGAGTTGAAATCCATGTATCTTTAAGCTGCCAAGATGGGGAAACACTGCTTTAGAGTTCCACATAGCCAGACTATTTGTCACCTAAGTAAACCTTTTCTGAACTTGGTCTAATTTACCTCTCTATACTGTAGCACCCAGAACTAGACACTCTATACAAAATGGAGTCTGGCCGGGGCAGAGTGCTGTGATTTGGACCGGTGTTCCTGTTAACGCATCCGAGGGAAACGTCTGCCTGTTTTAACAGTTGCATTTCAGGTTCATGTTGAACTTGTCGCCAATAAGGTCATTTGGATTTCTTTCACATGGACTCCTGTCAAGACAGCTGTCTCCCATCCTGTCCATGGGCCTTATATTTCTCCTGGCTTGTTTGTAGAATCGGTTTCTCCCTGCTAAATTTGCAAATATCTATTTCAGTCCATTGTTCATGTCTATCTAGCTCTTTTTGAATCTTCTTTCATTTAAAGCAAGGGGGTCCAACCTTGGCAACTTTAAGACTTGTGGAATTGAGGAATGCCACTGTAAACCAGTTAAATCTACACTGGGAAAGCCTTTTCCCTTTTCTGTTTAGCTTGTAATTCCCAGTAAAAGACAAACACTCAAATTTCAAACAAACTTTATTGGCTACCATAAGAAACTGGAATACAGTAAATTTAAATTGAAAAAAAAAAAAACCTCAAGTCTATAGGAATACAGACAGAAGAACAGTAAACATGAGATATAAACAAACTTGATCGATAAAACATATCAAAAAGAAAGTTTAAGAAAAAACTTATGTAGACAGAAAAGATTTTCCCCACGCTCCCAATGGTACTTCCCTTCGGTCCAGCTGGCCAAGTTACAGAAAATTCTGATTACGCTAGCATCAGTTCCTTCTATACCTAGTATATTTTCAGAGGGAAAACCCTTATTCTTTGTGAAGTTGACAAGGTTTAATTGTCACAGCATGCCTATTTTTTTATATTTAAACTAGTAAAAGTTGGGTTCATACATTGTGCTAAGCCCGAGTTTTAACTAAACTCTTGTCAATATTCTCTAGCTGCCTAGTTTGCACCTAATTCAAAGCCCAAGCAAAACTGTATGATGATTTACTGCAGGAGTGAAGAAACTTGACTTTCAAATGTTGCTAAAGAATAATCCCAGCATTACTTACCACTGGTCCTACTGTTTGGGACTGACTATGGAAACCATCATTAATTGGTTTCCAAGGGCCTGGTGGCTCAGCAGACTAAAAGCATTGTGATTAACACCAGCTGTCCGCAATTACTGTAAATTCGAATCTCACCAGGCTCAAGGTTGACTCAGCCTTCCATCCTTTCTAAGGTAGGTAAAATGAGGACCCGGATTGTGGGGGCAATAAGCTGACTTTGTATAAATATACAAAAATATGAAGGCTATTGCTTAACGCATTGTAAGCCGCCCTGAGTCTCCGAAGAAGGGCTGCATATAAATCAAATTTTTTTTAAAAAAATTGGAGGCCTTCAGTTTCCCCATGTTTAGGTAAACATAATATATAAATCCATCCAATGTGTCCGTCTGTGTAATGTTAGCAAAAATCACTTCTGCACCACTAATATAAACCAATACAGATAAAATAAATGAACAGATTGTCCATTATTTTAAGCTGCACATGGTTCTCTGGTTGCACTTTTGCATTTCGCTTTTGCCAATTGAACTTAATCTTTATTTTTAAAGAAAAATATGGGAACACAAGGCAGATTATGTTAAGAAAGAGCCACATAGCATTTGTGGAACTGTTTATTGTGACACATCTATGAATTATATGCTTTAGAGTAAGAGATTATATTCTGCACTGGTGTTACTGTTTGTTTGGTATATATATCGTTTGTATTTTAATTTTATAACTGTTTTCTGTGAAAATAAGACAGAATTTTGTTCCAAAAGTTCAGTTAGAACTGAAGAAATTTCCTGATGAGAAGTGAAACATCTCCAAGGAAAAACCAAGAAAATCCAGTTGCCTTTTGGAAAAAGCATCCCTAGGAAATGCAATTAAATGTGCAGATGGTCATCTAAATCCAAGATTGCTCCTTAAAGCTAGGTGAAAGGTGTGTCATCCAGTAAGAGGGAAACATTTTTATCAACTGTACATTTTCCACATAACATGGCCAAACTTTAACCCAGAATTTCTTCTATGACACTGGTAAAAATCAACTTTTTATATTAGCTCAAAGAGATGCATTTTCAAATTAGTTGTTTCTTCGATCGGATATCGGCAAATGCATCATCGATAGTCTAGTACTTTGGACAGTAGTAGCTGAAAACTTTAGGACTAAGCTGGTGCCATTCTACAGCAATGGGGCAGTGTTCTCCAACGTGTTCTTCAGATACTTTAGAGAATCTGACAAGTAGCTCAGTCACAATTATCTTTACTGGCAGGAAATTCTGGGAGGTGCAATTCATCAAATATAAACAACGCATTGAACAATCTTTTATCTCCAGTTTTCTCAGGTTTTGCCAAGGCTTATACTGTACATTCTCTCCCTACTTCCAATCCCCATTTCTGCCCTTGATCTTTAGTGTTTTTGTTACGTTCAAGTTGTCCTTGTCATGACCAGTTGCTTAGCAACCATTTGAAGTTACCATGGACCCTCCAAAGCATATTTAAGATCAGATTCAAAGTTCCAATGGCCACGTGACCTCCAGTCACATGATCACATTTTGGCACTCAGCATTTATGCATGCATTTATGCCCATTTGCAGTATCCCATACTTGTGGGATAGTAATTTACAATTATTGTTTTCATGGAAACTGACATTTATTTCTGTTTTTTGGCAAAAAAAAAAAAAATGTCCACTGTGGACAATAGGTACACTTAACAACATTGGTGTTCACTTAATGACTGCCGTAAAAAAATGTTGTAAAATCATGTCAGCCACATGGTTGCCTCAACTTATAATTGTCATGACAAACAACAGAAATTCCAGGCTCCATTATGGTTGTAAGTTGAGGACTACCTCTATAAGCAAGACCACAAAAACCGCTAGCTAAGATATTGGGAATTTGTGCAACAAGGAAGAGTTCTGACTCTTTTATTTAACAGGTAATGCAGATGGTATTGTTTTAGTAAGTTGTGTGAAACTGTCTATTATTTTATTGTGGTTTTTAAGACTGCACAATGTGTGAACCCAGTGTGCTATGTCTTAATCAACAAATTATTAAATAAAATTGCAGTTTAGAGATGTGTGAACCTAGGCACCATAGATAAGGACATTGTTCAGAGCCTCTTTCTCTAAAAAAAAATTGTAGGCATTAATAAAATACTCCATTTATCAGCCTTGCTTGCTGGTCGCAATTTCTTCATGGCCTACGGCTATGGGGTAAGACCTACGGCTGGAACAACTGATAGTTTTCACGATCAATTTGTTAGGTGCTATCAAAATATAAGTATAATCCCAAGTATAGTATAGTCCCAGGCACATCTACTCACAATCGAGCCCAGATATAACTGCACCCAAAGTTGACTAAATCTGTTACCAGCACCCCATCTTCCCTTCAGGAAGAACCGTGAGTGAAAGTTAGCGATTTCAGGAAAAAAATAAATAAAAAAGATTAATGAATAGAAGGAATACAATAAACCAGAAGAGATCAGTGGTGAACCTCCAGGGAAGAGCATAAACATTTCAGACAGATAGATCTGTTAAATAGATCAGACAGACAGACAACAAGCCTTTGCGTCATACTTGGCTTATGTTTTAGATAGCTGGATTGAAATTCCTCAAGTTTGATTTAAATGCACCTTGAGATAAGACCCAAAGGAGAGATGCCTTCACTGCACTACTACAAAAAATCCACCAGAATTCTTCCCCTTGACAGACATATGGACGTGTCTATTGAAAGGCTGGGGGGGCTGCACAGCTTCTCCATGAGAAATGAGAGGGAGAAGTAAGCAAAACTGTTCTTACATCCCATGGGCTTCCCTCTCTTTGTATGAGTGGTCGATCTGTACGAAAAAGATCATTGCTTATAAATTAAGTTAGTGTTATTAATGACTTAAAGCTTTATTCTACCCAACTAAAGCATTTTTATTATAGCAACAATGTTTTATTTATTAAAAATACACACACACAAACGTAGGAGAGAAATTGTTAGAAGATAATAAACAACAGAATGTTTCGGTGAAGCAGAAGACTGAGTTTAAAAGAACTGTGAATGTTCAGCATATTCTTAAAAAGTCATGGCTTTCCACTGAGGAACAGAGCAAATAAACTCTAAGTTGTATGGATTTCTTAAGAAACAACCATGATGGATAAGAGATTATTACTTTGCATTATTTTAAAAGAAAATACTTCCCTACAATAAACACTAATTTCGGTTATATTTTTCTTGCTCCATTTGTCATTTCAAGGCAACCCATACACAGCAGTGCCATATTTACTTGTTTTAGCTTGCATCAATAAATATATTTTTGAAGAGGTTCCAACATTACATCCGTTTTTGTATACTTCCCCTCCCACCTCTATGCTATACATTTTTAATCAAGAATTCTCAACAAACTATGTTTCCAAGAATTTATTTGGGGAAGCAAAGCCAGCCCATGTCAAAATGGCTTTTAATTGAAATACGGCTGACGAGACCATGCTGCGGGCGCAGGATACTTCATTCTTCCTTGGATCAACCCATTCATCCTTCAATATGCACACACTGGGGGAGAGGGGGGAAGCCATGGATAGTATCTTGTTTGATCAAGCAATCCATGAAGGCTAATTAAAATGGGCAAGGGATTCCAGATTCCGTACACTACTTTGTTACTGGAAAGTAAGTGTTTTCCTTCTAGTTTTCTTGTGTCTCAGCTCTTGCACTCTGTCTTTATTTCACTCACGTGGCCAGCCTGAGGCGCATCACCAAGGACGAACTGAGTAGAAGTTCCGAGGCTGGTCAGAGCCAGAGGCTCACTTGGGGCCAGCTTCTCCTCCTTGGCCCAAGGGTGCTCAGGAGCTGGGGACACAGTAGCTGCTCCTGGCTGGGATGACTCAGTTTCAGAAAGAGACGTTCCCAAGGTCCCGTCCTTCACATGGACTCTCTGATGGGACACAAGACGTGAGCTCCGGGCAAAACATTTCCCACAATCAGAGCAGGTGTAAGGTTTCTCTCCGGTGTGAATCCTCTGGTGAGTGACCAGGTCAGCATTGATCCGAAAGCTTTTCCCGCAGATGTGACATTCGTAAGGTTTCTCCCCTGTGTGGATTCTCTGGTGCTTAATAAGGTCTGAACTATAGCTGAAGCTTTTCCCGCAGATGCCGCAGGGATACGGCCTTTCTCCAGTGTGGACTCTCTGGTGGCAGATAAGGTGCGAACTCCGCTTAAAGCCTTTCCCACAATCGGGGCATTCGTAAGGTTTTTCTCCGGTGTGGTTCCTCTGATGGGTGACTAAGTCATAATTGACCCGGAAGCTCTTCCCACAAATGGAGCACTCGTACGGTTTCTCACCCGTGTGGACCCTCTGGTGCCGAATGAGATGGGAGCAGTCCCGGAAACGCTTCCCGCAGATCCCACAAGGGTAGGGTCTTTCACCAGTGTGGACTCTCTGATGGGAAATGAGGTGTGAGCTGCGGGTGAAGCTCTTCCCACAGTCAGAGCATATGTAAGGTTTCTCTCCGGTGTGACTCCTCTGATGGTTGACCAGGTCGTAGTTGGACCGGAAGCTCTTCTCGCAGATAATGCACTCATAGGGCTTCTCCCCGGTATGGACTCTGCGGTGGGACATCAGCTGGGAACTCTGGGAGAAGCCTTTCCCACACTCTAGGCAGATGTAAGGTTTCTCTCCAGTATGGACCTTTTGATGGGCCACCAGGTCTGAGCTGAAAAGGAAGCTCCTCCCGCACTCAAGGCAAGAAAATGGCTTCTCATCAGTGTGACTCTGCATGTGCGCCACCAAGTCAGCTTCCTGGTTGTAACCTTTTCCACAGACAGGGCAGGCGCGTGGCTTCTCCTCTTTGTGAACCCTCTGATGCTCCACGAGACAGGAACTCCCATTGAAACATTCCCCGCAAACAGGGCAAATATATTGTGTCTGTGAGGGATAAACCTTCTCGCTGTCAGAAACGTCACCGTTGACGGCAAGAGGATGGCTCTCCTGGTCATGCTTTGAGCTTCTCGGTTCCATCTCGTTGGTTTCACTTCCTTCCGATTCAACGTCTGGAGACACATGACTCTGGCAGCTCTCAGACAGCATCCCATGTGGCTCTGCTGTTTTAGGGCCACCCTGCTTGGGAGTTCCCTCCTCTTCCTCATTCACCATCTTTTCAATGACTGGATGGAAATAGAATCCACATGAAAATTAGCCATATTACAGGTAGTCCCAAATGTGTGGCATAGCGGCTTTTTGGAGTTATGACGGATCTCCCCAGAACTACTTACAACCCAGTTTTCAAGTCCCAACACCTGCCCCAACCCCAACCCCGGTTACATGATCGCAATTTGGGCACTTGGCAGCTGGCCCACATTTAAGGCCACTTTTGCAGGTTCCACAATCGTGTGTCACTTTCTGTGCATTTTGCCAGAAACGGGTGTTTATTTTTGGTTTGCCTTTGGATAAAATGGCTTCACTTTACAACTGCTGTGCTCATTTAATGACTGTGGCATTCAATTAACCACCACTGCAGAAAAAGTCAAAAAATTGAGCATGGTCACATAATGAATTGCTTAATAAGTGGCAGGCGTGCATGCATGCCACTGGCACAAATGGAGATGCGTGCATGTACGCTTGCCGGCCACTCACATGGAACCATCCCCTCTCCCCCCCCCCCGCTGCTGGTCTGCAAAGCCAGAAACATTGGGGAATTGTGGGTTAGATATACAGGTAGTCCTCAACTTACAACAGTTCACTTAGTGAAAGAAAAAGAAAGAAAGAAAGAAAGAAAGAAAGAAAGAAAGAAAGAAAGAAAGAAAGAAAGAAAGAAAGAAAGAAAGAAAGAGACAGTGTTGTGTGGCTATAGATAAGCTGCAAATGATAGATAATGGAGAATATACAAGAAGTGACCTTTAGCTACAAAGGGTAAATCGGGGTTAAAGTTGAAGTTAAAGTTGGGGGTCAGTGCTTGCTGAGTTTGGTTTTCTTTCTGCAAATATTTCATTACCCAACCAGGAAAACTGACACAAGGGAGTGGAGTTTCCTAACCAGTTTCTGACTGGGCTACCTGGCTTGGTTGGCTGAATTGTTTCATCTAAAACAGTGTTTTTCAACATACTGGCAGGGGAATTCTGGGAGTTGAAGTCCATACATGTCCAAGTTGCCACACAATAACAAGAGCCTTGGTGGCACAGCAGAGTAAAGCACTGTTAAGGAACACCAGCTGCCTGCAATTACTGCAAGTTCGAATCTCACCAGGCTCAAGGTTGACTCAGCCTTCCATCCTTCCAAGGTAGGTAAAATGAGGACCCGGATTGTGGGGGCAATAAGCTGACTTTGTAGAAAAAAGAACACCGCTTTGGGGGGGGCCCCCGAAAGCCCTACTAAGCAGGTATATACAAAAGTATGAAGGCTTTTGCTTAACGCATTGTAAGCTGCCCTGAGTCTCCGGAGAAGGGTGGCATATAAATCGAACCAATAAATAAATAAATAGACAAATAAACAAAGATGATAAAAAATGATTTAAACAATTCCTGCCTATTGTGCTGGTTCTCCCTTCTCTAGATTCTAATTAAAACAAGAGAAAATGTGCCTCAGGTTGCTCTTTTCCTTTTTAAAACTTTCGTTTGCTTCTTCAATCGTTTATACAGCAACTACAACGTTACCTACACGGGCAATGAAAGGGCTGCAGGAAGAAAACCAAGTGCAGCAAACAGCAAGAGGCCAACGGGGATTCTTTGCTACCATATATAATGAACACCGGGATTTTTACAGCCCTGTGGGGTTGTTGCTAACTAGAAAAGCGCAAACGATTTTTTCCCCCCCTTGCATTGATTCAGATAAAACGCTTTACACTGAACCTCTCGGGGAAGGAGGGAGATCCACTGATGGGGAAGGAGGGAGGGGGGCAAAATAGCAGCAGGATCTCCTTTTGCGCGAGAGATGTTTAATCCTGCGGGGCAGCCCCACAAGAAAACAATAGCGGCCTAGATCAGCAGACGGCAGCCAGCCACCGAAAGCCCAGGCGGAGGATCATGCGACACTCGGTCCCGCTTCCCCTCCGGCGATCCCCCAGGAGAAGGAATCAAGCGGGACCGTCCCGAGACCCACCTAATGCCGTGCAACCTTTCCAAGCCCGATGAGGCCCAACTCAAGCTTCCCACGACCCGGTTCCTTACCAGGATCGGGCGAGACCCGATGCAGCAGGACGGATCCGCCAGCAGAGAGCGGCGCCCGGATCACCCGCGCGCGCCCGGCGGAGGGGAAAGCACCGGCGCCAGAGCAAACCTGGGCACTTGCAAAAAGCGATAATTAGATGGGGGCACAATCGGAGGAGGCTGCACAGAGGTTACTGGCTGGCCGCCGAGGCTGGACTTCCCAAGGCAAAGCTGAGCCTCCCGGCCGCTTCAACCAATCCTCGCCTGGTTTGGAGAGCTGAGTCAGGCACAGGAAGCTGCGCCACGGAAAGACTTCTCCGCGCAAGAGGCGGCCTCCGCTAGGATAGCGCAACAGCCGGAGACCCCTGGCGGCCCTGCGGAGAAGAACGGCGAGGCAAGCTTCCCGGGGGGGCGGGGGGGGGGGGAAGAAGGACCCGAGTCTGCCTGCGATCGTGCGCAAGGTAGGTTTAATCGGTCCCCTGGTTTGATGTGCGGGAAGACAGGAAAAAAAATCAACCCTGCTTCGATTTTTTTTTCTCCTTTTTTTAGCCTGCGGTTGGTCGCCAGCTTCTCCCTCGTGTGGAAATGGGACTTTGCCACTATAGTTCTTAAGAAACCCAACTGGATTTAAAAAAAAGAAAGAAAAAAGCGTAAATGATGCCCATTTCTCAGTTCTGGGAATGGGCCGTGGAATGGGTTCAAGAGCCTTGATAGTACAGTGGTCTAAGCACCCTGTTATTAAGACCAGCTGTCTGCAATTACTGCTGGTTCGAATCTCTCCAAGGCTCAAGGTTGACTCAGCCTTCCATCCTTTCTAAGGTAGGTGAAATGAGGACCCGGTTTGTGGGGGCAATAAGCTGACTTTGTATAAATATACAAAAAGTATGAAGGCTATTGCTTAACGCATTGTAAGCCGCCCTGAGTCTCTGGAGAAGGGCGGCATATAAATCAAATTTTAAAAAAAAAGAAAAAAAAAGATACGGGTCTGTATGTATGCCACCACAATTGCAAGCATGGAAATGTCTTAAGGGGGAAGCGGGGGTGAAATCCAAAAATTTTTGCCTACCGGTTCTGTGGGCGTGGCTTGGTGGGCGTGGCAGGGAAAGGATATTGCAAAGTCTCCATTCCCTCCCCTCCTGGGAGAAAGATATTGCAAAATCTCCATTCCCACCCCACTGGGGGGGGGGGCAGCCAGAGGTGGTATTTGCCGGTTCTCCGAACTACTCAAAATTTCCGCTACCAGTTCTCCAGAACCTGTTAGAACCTGCTGGATTTCACCCCTGGGGGGGAAGGTTGATTTAAACTCCCTCCCCCGAACCCAGTAAATTTGAAATAAATCACATGGGACCGTACTATCTGATGCCTGAAAGTTATTGAAGTCCAATCTTCAAGCTGCCATTCCAGAAAATTGACTGATGCGGGCATCTGCCAAAACCTGCCCACAAAAAGCACGAAATGGAGACTTGGGGATCCTCCACATTAAACAACTTTCTTGTAATAAGCCTTTCTTAACACACCACACCCGGCTTATTTAATGCACCACAGATGTTTTGGGAAGTTTCTATTGCCATAGCAGATGAACCACAGTTACCATTCAATCAAGATCATGTGAGGTACTAATACCACTCTATAAAGCCTTAGTAAGACCACACCTAGAGTACTGCATCCAGTTTTGGTCACCACGCTATAAAAAAGATGTTGAGACTCTATAAAGAGTGCAGAGAAGAGCAACCAAGATGATTAGGGGGCTGGAGACTAAAACATAGGATGAACAATTGCAGGAACTGGGCATGGCTAGTCTAGCGAAGAGAAGGACCAGGGGAGACATGATAGCACTGTTCCAATATTTGAGGGGCTGCCACAGAGAGGAAGGGGTCAAGCTAGTTTCCAAAGAACCTGAAGGCCAGACAAGGAAATAATGGATGGAAATTGATCAAAGAGAGATTCAGCCTTGAAATAAGGAGAAATTTTCTGACAGTGAGAACAATCAACCAATGGAACAGCTTTGCCTTCAGAAGTTGTGGGAGCTCCATCACTGGAAGATTTCAAAAAAAAAAAAAAAGAAGACTGGACTGCCATTGGTCAGAAATGGTGTAGGGTCTCCTGCTTGGGCAGGGGGTTGGACTAGATGACCTACAAGGTCCCTTCCAACTCTGTTATTCTGTATCATCACAGAAGGGACTAATGGAGCAGCCATTTGGGTTTGTACGAAAATCGGAGTAAAAAGCCAGTCTTTTACTTACTGATCAGGGAGTGAGCTCTCAATTGCTAGATAGTGCTTTAAATCATGAAACGGAAAGAACGAAAGTGTCAAAACCAGGGTTCCTTCTCTTTCTCTCTCTGTCTATCCCTAACCTAGTGTTTCTCAACATGGGTAACTTTCAGATGGTGGACTCCAACTCCCAGAATCCTGTGGCCAGCATGCTGGCTGAGGAATTCTGGGAGTTGAAGTCCACCTATCTTAAAATTGCCAAGGTTGAGAAATATGCTCTAACCTGACTTTTAAAACCGGTAAGCACAAAACAGACAGCGCTGTGCTCAGCTACACAAGCCGGCATCCATAGCATTCTCATTCGAACAGTAAGAGTTCAGAATAAGAAAAATTGCATCAGGCATTTTGACAACCATAAATAATCCTGTCAACAGGTGGATTACATTGCAGCTCACCTACAAGTAAATGCAGATAGGATTGCAGGTTTACAACTTAATCCACTGCCTTGCTTATCTGCACCAAATTATCTAGCCAGAGGCCTTCAAAAGTCACAGCAGATGGCAGCCGCTTGCCTGGGTGGCTGCTCTTCACAAAAACCAAGCTGAGTTGGGCTGGTTGGTACCTGAATAAGCAGCCAGTAGAGAGCCGGTTTGCTGTAAGAGTTATAAGGCATCAGGAGAGAAATGGGGGGACCATGAGTTCTAGTTCTGCCTTGGGCAGTTGTTATGTGAACCCATTATTCACTATGGGGTGTTTTTTTCCCAGAAACCAGAAGTAAAAACTGGTTTCCAGCAAAAGTATCATAAATGGTGATCAAATGACTGTAGGATGCTGCAAACAGCTGTAGATGCAGGATGTTTGTTGAGCATCCAAAATGTGCTCATGTCACATGATGTGATGGGGGGGTGTTGACAGAACTTTGGATGCAGCTCGTAAGTAGCTTTTTTAGGCTCCATTGTAACTTCAAACGGTCGTTAAGCAACCAGTCATAAGCCAAGGACTACCTGACTTTTAGGAAGCCCATTAAGCTGCAATGCTGTCCTTCATGCTCAGATGAGAGCATTCAGAACCATCATTAACATAGCACTGCAAGGCACTATAATTTAATCATTTAATAATAACCCTGTTCCTTGTTAACATTTTACATTTGGGTCAAAATCAGCCAACCACAACAAAGAAATGCACTACTACCGGTATATGTCAAACTGACACTTGACATCCTCAGGAAATGTTGGGGTTGCACTTCCTGGAATGGCCACTCAACATGCTATAGGGAACTTCCATTCCCACAATTGAAAAATACAGGAGTCACGTGATAGACAAAAAGAAAAAAGAAAGCTACATCAAAGTAGCAAGAGGAGAAACATTCACACTCGTGTATTTGGAGCACTAGGGCATTCCATTTAAAAAAATGCCTCCATGGTTGTTGGAGCAATCGTTTTCTGGAAAAAAAAAAAGCAACCTCTGCCAACCAGCAGTTAAACAAGTAAAAACTTGAATGGTAGGTAGACTTAAAAGTACCATTTATTTGCTTGGACTAAAGTTGTTGTCCAGATCTGTGTCTGATGATTCCTCACTCTGTATTTGTTTTAGGGAATATTACAATATCACTGTGGCACTTGGATTAAATGTGATATCAGCCTGCAGCAGAATATGACTGATTCAATGTGGCTTTCCTTTGATTGATGGTATGCCATCAAGTCGTTTCTGACTCTTAGCAACCACATCGATTTTCTCTGTAATGATCTATCCCTAATCCATTCTTTCATGCATTCCTTGCCACTATAACCAAGTCCAACCTCTTTGCTTCTGGTTGTTCTCTTCTTTGCTTTCCTACCTCAGCATTACAGCCTTTTCCGGAGAGCTGGTCTACATATAATATGTCAAAAGTAGGATAATTCAACTTGGTCATTTGTGCTTCAAGTGAGAACTCAGATTGATTTGTTTAATGGTCCATTGTTTGTTTTGTTGGATGTTGGTGGTATTCTCGGGAGTCTTCTCTGAATCCCAAAGTTCAAAGATGTCTACACAGCTCCTCGTTTCTCTTCAACGCAGCCTGAACGTATTTAGCAAAGATCAGCCATTATATTAACACTTTTCTACCTCAACCACAGGTCTGGTGGTTCAGCAGACTAAAAGCATTGTGATTAACACCAGCTGTCTGCAATTACTGTAAGTTCGAATCTCACCAGGCTCAAGGTTGACTCAGCCTTCCATCCTTTCTAAGGTAGGTAAAATGAGGACCCAATTTGTGGGGACAATAAGATGACTTTGCATAAAATATACAAAAGTATGAAGGCTATTGCTTAACGCACTGTAAGCCGCCCTGAGTCTCCGGAGAAGGGTGGCATATAAATCAAATTTTTTTTAAAAAGTCTCACATTCCTGGTCAATTAGAAGCCACATGCAAGAAAAAAGGAATAGCAGAACCCGAGGGCAGAGTCAAAAGAGCAATCAGCCTACAGTCAATACGTAGCCACAAAAAGACCACGTCCAACGCCATTGACCCTTATCTAAGCCCAAAATAGTGCTAACCATTAGTTGAATAGATTCCTGTGCGTAGTTCAATTGGAATTTCACATGTGGTCCTGTCTTTTCCGCCTGACCAAATGATTAACGACCATTTAAATATTGTAACAGAAATACCCTTTATGTTCAAGAAGCAAGACATTGTTTAGATACTTAAATAATTCCTCCATTATAATAATTCTTTATTTATTGAAGCTTAAGATGTCTGTAGTTTTATTTTTACATTTTTATCCCAACTTTTTATGATTTTTATTATAACTCAGCGTGGTGAATATACCTAATACTTCTTCCTACTATTTTCCCCAAATTATCCCTGTAAGGTGGGTTGGACTGAAGGAGAGTTACTGGCCCAAAGTCACCTAACTGGTTTCTGTGCCTAAGGCAGACTAGAATTCAAGAGTCTTGTGGTTTCTAAGCTAGTACCTAACCATTATACCAAACAGGCTGTATGTAGTTTTGCAATGCTCTATTCCACCCAGCAATTCTCATCAGAACTTGGGAGGCTGAGGGCTTACTGGCAAAATTTCACCCATCTTAAGCAGAAACCACAAAAACCACATCCCAGGAGCTGTATTTAAAATGTATTCTGATATTACATTAGCATCTTTCACAATGGATCCACCTTTTCCAATGTGGTTGTCAAGAAATCTTGGGAAAAATTCCCAGACAACAAGATAAAAATATGCACTCTATGTGAGTGCAATCTTCCATATTCTATTCTCTCTCCATATGCAGCATACGCATATAAATGAGAAGCTTGAATTAAAGGAACTCAAGGAAATGTTTAGGGGGTCGTATCAGATGGAGATATTTTGTGTATCTTTAACTTGTAAAGCCATTGTTGCTATCACAATTTACAGCTGAGATAGCGGAAGGAAATGCACTAATTTGTACCTCCAAATTTGCCAATGTGTGTGAATTTCATTCAGCAGAGGATATATATAGGATTTAAAAAGCAGGTTGTCATACTTTAGGAAACATTCCTTGAAAAGAGCCCTCTCTAAAAGAAATATACATACAAACAAACCTACAAGGTCTATTTTATAAGCCTTCAAGTTCACAATGCAGTGTATCCAGATCATATGTTGTCTTGTCAATTAAACCCTATGCTGCAGAGGTGGGTTTCAGCAGGTTCTGACCAGTTCTGGAGAACCGGTAGCAGAAATTTTTCGTAATAAAAATTCTGACTGGCCCCGCCCCCATCTATTCTCTGCCTCCCGCGTCCCAGCTGATCAGAAGGAAATGGGGATTTTGCAGTAACCTTCCCCTGGAGTTGGGTGGGAATGGAGATTTTACAGTATCCTTCCCATGCCACGCCCACCAAGCCATGCCACGCCCACCAAGCCACACCCACAGAACCGGTAGTAAAAAATTTTGAAACCCACCACTGCTATACTGCTATATAAATATTCTCTCTCCTTAAAGTTAATTCTCCTTAAATTAGTCCAGTTAGTCAACAGGAGGATCACAGCATCTCGGAGAAGACTGGGGCTGGGTTTAGATCATTTTTTTTTTTTCAAGTTCCTCTACCTTAAAAATTGCTGATGGGGAGTGGGAAAACACATCCATCAATCACTTTTTTTGGCAAATGTAATTTAGTACGTGTACAATATATTATTCTTGACTGGCAGGATTGGTGCATTCTACATTCCATCAATTAAACAATGCCATCTGTCTGGACCCCAGAAGCACACTTTCTCTCTAGCAGTGCCTGCCCTCTAGAATAAGATTTCTCCCCTCCCCAATTTGAATGGTTCCCACACCTCTAATGTTTCAAAAGGGCTTAAACACCTGGCTCCTTGCCCAGGGCTTTGGGGAAAACAACTGACACCCCTTTCTTCCTTCTGTTCCCTTATTTTCTTGCCATCATTCTTTGGTCTTGTGCTGTTCCTGTATTGTTCTTTGTTTTAAAATGTTTTAACAAGTAAAAACCACCCATGATGCTGGAAACTGGCCAGCCTATACAATTTTATAAATTACAGGTAGTCCTTGACTTAACAAGCATTTGTTTAGTGACTGTTCAAAGTTACAATGGCACTAAAAACAGGACGACAGTTTTTCACACTTACGACCATTGCAGCATCCCTATGGTCACGTGATCAAAATTTGGACGCTTGGCGACTCATATTTACAACGGTTGCAATGTCTTGGGGTAATGTGATCACCTTTTGACAAGCAAAGTCAATGGGGAAGCCAGATTCATTTAACAACCATGTTATTAACAGCTGCAGTGGTTCACTTAACGACATTATGAAAGATCGTAAAACGGTGCAAAGCCCCCTTAACAACTGTCCCACTTAGCAATAGAAATTTTGGGCTCGGTTGTGGTCATAAGTTGAGGACTTCCTGTATTCTGTTTATAGTTCACATTATGTATGACATAAGGTTGAGGAACGGGCAGAAAATTCAAGGCGAAAACATTTGTTAAGCACCCACACTTACAGCATTCAATTCTGACAGGTACGAAGCAGCTGATAAGCAATAGGGGAATGTTACTTGCAAATCAGGTCCCACCCACTCTCATTTCAGGCCACTTCCACAACTGGAATGCCAGGTGTAGATAGAGGCAATGCAGAGCAGACCTCAACAGGAAAGCTTGTCCGGACACATTTAGACTGAATTTTGAGAAAGCAGACAAGCAGTCAACCAATTCGTGACTCACTTCCTACGTAACTGTTTTCACAGAGGTAGTTTAATCTTTAGTAGGAAAAAACGGTGCAGGCTCCAGCGATGTCTTAAATACTTACAGCAGGTTTCTCTCATCACATACACTTTTTGTTCTGCTCCAGCTACAGACCCCAAAGAATGCAGCACACACAAAGTCTATACAAAGCTTATTTTACTCAAATAACTCAGTCTTTTTCAAACAAAGGCTGTTAATATTTTCTTAACAGCCTACAAGAATACTAAGATAAGGTAATCAGTCTTACTAGGGTTGGCAGAAAGCCCAGAAGCAATTTTGCAGAGAACCCAAACGCGAAGGAGAGTGAACTAAAGTTGTTCCCTACAGCTTGCTGCAATCAACGTTCCTCCTTAAATAGGCTAAGGGAGTGGCCAATTAGCCCCAAGACTTACTCTTGAGGAGACCTCCTTCTGAGGAGCCACTCCTGCCTTTTGGCAGCTCTGCGCGCCCATGCATTGAGAAGAGGCTCCTCCTCTTCATCCTCTTCACTTAAAGGAGCTTCTGGAGGTTCTGAAAGCCCTGGCTGAATCCCTCTGGCACCACATCTTCTCCAGCCTCCTCACTGTCTGACTTGAGCACCAGCTGCACAGGCTGCTGGCGCAGCAGCACACCAGCCTCCTCGTCAGAATCAGCTACAATCTGCACAGGCCGCTGACGGGCCACAACACTTTTACAGGTTGCCATTTGATTCATCCAGTGCAGTATTCCTGGGAAATTCCTGCCCATTTTTACTCTCTGCTTCCAATGAAGTAAATCCATAAACCATGATCCTTCTGATAGTCTTTAAAGTGCTGAGACCCTTGGTTGTCTCCAGTTTGATCACTGCAAGAGATGGCACGAGACGGCAGGGCCTAAATCAGATCTGAACCAGCTGTTTTTCTACATCAAGGAGAAAACATATCCTCCTCATCAATTGGGGTGGGGGTGGGGGGCGGCGGCTCAACTTTCTTTCACTTTAAAACATTCAAATAGCATTTTGTCACCTCCAGCGATACACTGCAGAATTCCCATCACTGCAATCAACTTCATCGTTCGAGTGCAGTAAAAGCATGGAGCGAAGAACATAAAACTCTCAACTATTCAAGGAAAGTAAAATGTGCCTAAAATGCAGACTTGAATTTGCACTGTGATATAGCTAAATGTCTATGGAGATGCTCAGTCTGTCAACCTTGAAGCTGACCAAAGCCATCTTGGAGCTTCAGTGTTGCCACACTGGAGCGGAGGGGTAGGGAATAGAGATAGCTGGGGTTTTGTAGCCAAAACAAAATACTTTCTCTTGAGAACCAAGGACATTCTCACACCTAGTCAGAGGAAGGAGAAGTGATGTCATCAGGCAACCAGACAGCGCCTTCATTGGACCATGTGACTGATAGTTTGGGGAGGTGGAAAACCTAGGTGAACCATCAGAGTCGGTTTTCACCAGAACTGTGCCAATATAATATATCCAAATAAAACTATTCTTTGAGGAATCTACCTGCCTCAATGTTTTGTTCGCCATAGGTATATTACTTGGAACCTTGACACAGTCAGTCATCCAGGACATGGTTGTCCCAAAGGTGCTTTTTCAAAAGGCAACTGGATTTTCTTGTTTTTCTTAGATGATGTTTCGCTTCTCATTCAAGAAGTTTCTTCAGCTCTGACTGGATGGCCCTATCATCCAATCGGAGCTGAAGAAGCTTCTTGGATGAGAAGCGAAATGTCTCCTAAAGAAAAGCAAGAAAGTCCAGTTGCCTCATGAAAAAAGCGCCTTTGGTGCATTGTGGTATGTTTTTTAATTATAGACTACTGTATTTTTTTTATTTTTTATTTGATTTATATGCCGCCCTTCTCCGGAGACTCAGGGCGGCTTACAGTGCGTTAAGCAATAGCCTTCATACTTTTGTATATTTTATACAAAGTCAGCTTATTGCCCCCACAAACCGGGTCCTCAATTTACCTACCTTAGAAAGGATGGAAGGCTGAGTCAACCTTGAGCCTGGCGAGATTCGATCTTACTTTAGTTGCAGACAGCTGGTGTTAAATTACAGTGCTTCTGTCTGTTGAGCTATCCAGGCTTGTATCACCTCCTATACCAGTGATGGTGAAACTGTGACATGCATGTTACGTGTGATGAGCCACATTATTTTCAGTGACATGCCAGCACGCCTCATTTTGCCTCAGTTTTCTGAAGCTGCAGAGGCCACATGGGAACGAGGCCTACCCTTGGGACAGCCTTCAGACCTTTTGGAAGTTGCACAAGGGAGCCAGGCTCTCAAGTGGCCTCTGGAGCTTCCAAAAAGCACATATGCTTTCCAGTATTTTTCAGAGGCTGCAATGCCCATGCAGGAGTATTTTTCGAAGTTTCCGGAATGAAGTCCTCTTGTAACCTGGAACTGTCTTCCATAGGCATTTTTTTTTTCCTGAATGGTACGTGGGGCTGGTAAAGAAGGTTTATTTCACAAAGTATTGTAGCATTTCAAACAACAGTGAATACAGATAGTCCTCGACTTTCAACCATTCACTTAGTGACCTAAGTTACAACGGCACCAAAAAGTGACTTATGATCATTTTTCAAATTTACTGTTGCAGCATCCCCACAGTCACATGATCAAAATTTGGACACTTGCAACTGCCCGGTATTTATGATGATTGCAGTGTCCCGGGGTCATTTAATCATCTTTTGCAACTATTTGATAAGCACACTTAGCGATAGAAATTTTGGGCCTAATTGTGGTCATAAGTCGAGGACTATTTGTACTTTTGAACTAATCATTTCAAACAGCAATGAATACTTCAGAAACATGGCCTGAGGCACTTGCTCTGTTCACAAGCTGTTTACAAACCATTATGCTTTGAAATGTTTAATTGCGAGTGAGATCAACCATAGTTAAATGACTGGCACTCTTTAAATCATGTGGATTTAACTGTTCCCTCTCTGTTACTTTTAGAGAAATAGATAATCTGCAACAATTCAATATGCACTGTATATATCACAGGAGTTTTAACATACTTTCCTTAAGAGTTCTACGGTTAGCTGAAAAATACAATTTTTAAAGTTCTGTAAAATGGGATGCAAGTACCCCAACACAGGGAAAGACCAGACTGACCTTACAAAGCATATGAGATTGAAAAAAGGGACAGCCAAGGGGAAAAAAAGAAATGTGTCTTTTGACATGTCAACTTCCTCTTTCTGAAAACTATATGCCCCATTCCAACATCACAAATATTCTTTATATTTAGCCTTTTAGATATACAACATACAGATCCACCTAAAATAACCAGTTTGAAAGAACACAAGGTTAAAAAAAACACATTCTAAGTAGTTACAGCCTGAAAATATATTTTTTTGGAGGCTGGTTTTGGTGGAGCTCAATCACAATCACTTTTAAGTTTTCCTGCTTTGTTTCTTTGGATGACAAAGGAAAATCTTCCATAGAACAAGTCTGCATCCTTGGCAAAGCTAAGTGCCAAGCGCCAGAGTTTTGATCACCTTAATATTTCTCATTTCCTGTGAAATTCATGATTTGTAATATGAACATTTTTTTTCCTTTAATGTCCTAGTCCTGCTATGGGGGAAACCTCAAAATATAATCAGGATGGAGTGATAAAGAAAATGGTTGAAGCTTTCAAAATAAATAGATTGAGAAGTATGGCGCTATTAACAGAAAAGGCAAATTATTCTGCTTATTGTGTTATGAAACAGTAGTAAGCAGAATGTGGAATGCAAAAAGACATCTTGAAACAAATCATCACTGGCTTTTGGAAAGAAGTGAAGAAGAAAGGAAGGAAGAAATATATTTTCTCAATAGCTCCACCTCAAAGAGGGTCAATCAAATTAAATCCCTTAAGTTCTTAAGACGTCCTACGAATGTAACATCAGCAAGTTTCAGCATTGCTCCTTCCGTAGCTCAGCATGGAAAGGCCCTCCGTGAAGGAAAATTTATTAAAGAAACTCTTCTAAAATGTGCACCTTTATTGTTTCAAGATGTGCAAAATAAAGGTGGTATTAAACATATTTCTGATTTACCAGTTAGCAGAAATACCATTAAAGACAAGAGATGACAATAATCTCCAAATAATATCCATTAAAATGAGGCTTAGTTATAAATATGTTTCGATTTATCTTGATGATAAATCTTGACTGATGTCAGCTCATTGTCTAAATTTTCCAATGATCAAACAATGAGAGAAGAGCTGGTAAAGCTAGGAACAGTACTCTAATAAATATATCCCGGAACAAAATAATACTTTTTTACAAATACTTGTAAAATAAGCAATGTTGTAAAAATACTTCATGGCCTAAGCTTTTGTTATGTCTAAAGTTGTTTCTGTGATGACAGATGGCGGAGGGGGGTGGGGTGGAAGATGGATCTGTGAAACTGTTTACGGAAGATTTTGGAGAGCCAGAATGTATCATTTCATTGCATTATCCTCCAGAAGGTGTTGTGAGCCAAGGCAGGATTCACAGAACTGTATGATGTAATGACAACAAAAATAGCCAATTTTATAGCTGCTTAATCCCTTCATGAGGAAAATTTTTTGCATTATTGCAGGAAGTTGAACCAACTCATAGCAGACTGCCGATGCACAACCTGAGGTGGTGGAGGAAAAGATTTGTGCAGCACTATGAAGAAATTAAATTATATGTCGAGAATAAAAAATTGAAGTTTCATCAGCTCAGGGACTGTACATGACTCAGCACATTGATGTTTTTACATACCTCTCAGTTCACAGGAATGAAATGAACTTAAAAAGTTACAAGGTTTTGGCAAAAGTATTGATGTTATGTTTGGGTACATACTGTAAAAGCCTTTGAAACTAAACTTCAAATTTTCAAATGTGATGTGGGGACTAAAACCTGTAACTATTTTCGACGATTACCGGTAAATAACATTTCACGGTTTGATTGTCTCTGCTAAATGAAATGAAATCTTTGCATATAAGGTACCGGTGCCTGCACATTTTAAATTAAATAATTGATCAGATTGGGTGGAAGATTTAATCAATTCAGAACTTTAGAACAGACAATTGAAATAATTAAGTTTCAGGATGGAATAATCTATAGTACGATGGAATTAAATGGTTTTCAATGGCTACAAATTGAACGATTAGAGACGCAGTTAGCAGAGTTCCAGGTTAGCATCTAGACTCAGGTGTATGTCAACCTGAGATCTTGAGTATCTGAGGGGGGTGGGGTGTAAACCGTCTTCAAGAATAAAGATTGACACTACGAACAAAACATTTTGAATGCTAGGAATTGAATACCGGAAACTTTCAGTGCTTTTAAAAATCTAGCAATGGCTTTACTGTACTCACAATTTTTCCTCTACATACCTTGGCAGGGCATTAATCTTGGCATTAAACATTAAAACAGACAAAAGAAACTGAATGACAGGAAGTTAGTGCTGCTTGCTTGGATTTGCACTGCACAAAATAGCTACCTTCAATTTCAGACTTATCTATTAGACCTCAGCAACAAAATTCGTTCACTGATGTTAATCAAATTAAATGTGTATGTGGTATTTTTTTTCACTTCCAATCAAAATTACTAATAAAAGTAATTTTTAGTGCACTATTCTAAGCCCAATTAGCAGGGTACGTATTATTTTTTCTCTTTTAGGCTTTTTCATTATTTTACATGGATTCTTGTAATTATTTGTTGTTCCTTTATATAATACGGATTAGTTCTCAACTCATGACCATATTAAGACCAGAATTTGTTGATAAGGTGGAGGTAAAATGTATCCCACACAATCTTGCCACTTTTTTTTGCAGTGGTTGTTAAGCAAATCAGTTGTTAAATGAATCATGAGGTCATTAAGTGAATCCAGCTTCCCCCATTGACTTTGTCAGAAGACAGTTGGTAAGATTGCAAACGATAATCAAATGAGCCTGGTGGTGTCATAAAGGAGCCCTGGTGGTGCAGTGGTTAGAATGCAGTATTGCAGGCTAACTCTGCCCATAGCCTGGAGTTCGATGCTGACGGGCTCGAGGTTGACTCAGCCTTCCATCCTTCTGAGGTCAGTAAAATGAGGACCCAGATTGTTGTGGGCAATATGCAGACATTGTAAACAGCCCAAAGAGTCCTGCGAAACACTACGGGTCGGTATATCAGTGCTATTGCTATCCTTGGGGATCCTTTTCAGTGTGTGAGGACTGGTGTCACTTTTTTCAGTGTCATAACTTCAAAAGGTCACTAAACGAATGGTTAAGTCAAAGACTACCTGTATATAATATATGATTGGACTGCACTTTAAAAAAAACGGTTATTTAAAGAATTGTTTTTCTTTTGTCCATATCTATGTGCGTGAACCACCAGCAGAATTAGGCATTTTCTTACATTTTTGACACATTGAGCCCAAAAGGTTTGCCATCCTTGTCATATGAAGCTTTCTGTGGAAATTGGGCAGCCATTTTTCAAAGACAGAAAGCTGAATCAAAACCACACCGATTTGACCCAGCCTAGCAACTCTAAAAAGCCTGAAAACTCCACCATCAAACACATGTTGAACAACTTGGAACAACAGTGCAGTTTTTATTACTTTTCAAATATTACCTTCTTACAGGTACCTGGTAATGTGTTTTAAGTGTGTATTTTTTTTTTTAAAAAAATGATACTTGTACATCAAACACTGCATTCCTTTGGAAACAAGATGGAAGGAAAACTAACATAGGTACGCTAAAAAAAAAAAGTAATAATAAAATCTAGATGTACATTTGCTGGCGGCTGTTTCCACAACGTTAACGCTGTGGGGAGACACACGTTAAGGGAATGAGAACATGTCCTAACTATGCAAGAAGAAAGGCAGTAAGGAAAGCAATATATGTTGTCCTAATAGGAACAAAAGAACTGGAGAATTGGTTTCCACCAGGACGCTAAATCAGCAGTGCCGTTCTGCCTGATGGCTTCATTTCATCCGCTTCCTGGGAGAGACATCTCCATTGCTGGTGGCAGACTGCTGGGAAGGAAATGGAAGGCTGGAAGGGGAGGAGCATGGCATCTCTTGGCCGTTTGATGAAGTACCACTTGTGTGAATCATGCTAGGGCCTGGAAAATCGTAATACTGTGATGGATATGGAGGACTGTACGATGTTCTACCCCGAATGTCTTTCATAACCTCCAAGATGCCCTGCAGTACGCTGGTCTGGCTGCTTAGCTGCTCCTTCAGAGTTTGATCACTTGATTCCAAAGCGCTTACAAGCCTTCCAATGTCCTCAGCGCTCTGCTCCATCTCGTCCTTCCGGGCCGCGAGATCCTCCTTGTAAGCACGCTCAAAAGAAGCCACCTCTTTATGTGTGAGGTCGGACAATGTCCGGACTAGTTCACTGGTAGCCTGGGAGGTGACTTCCATCAGCTCTTTCAAAGTATCCCCCCTTCTCTTTCTTTGCCGGCAACGAAGATTACGCATCCTCTCTGCAGCAGTCAGGGGCCGAGGGCGCAGATTTGGCGCTGCAGGAACAAAGATCAAAAAGAGTGTTTAATTAAAAAAAAAAAAAAAAACCGAGAGGAGAGAAAGAGAGATGGGGCATTGTGTAGCCAAACATCAGTGTCAGTGGGTATGCTTACAAAAGAATATCCTTTGCCCTAAGAAATCCAGGTTTTATACCAAGGTTGCCCCGTTTATGTGAAAGGAAAAGTGAGAAACTGGAACCCAAAAATATTATTATTGAAATTGTACCATTGCATATCAACATTTGCTTAGTGCAATCATGTCCTGTTGTCTGTAGGAGGAAGAGTTAGGCAGAGAATGCAGACGCTGCTGCCCTGAATGATGCAGTTTTACTCAAATCTCTCTTAGGAACTCTGACAGTTATCTGATGATATTTCAAATACGACATTAAGTCACCTGCCTTTGTAGCCAAACAAACTGAAAAGAAGGTGCTTAGAAATCCAGAGGGCTGAAACAACACATTATACAAAACCCGTTTAAAGACACACGGCAAATCCAAACAAAACTCACCAGTAACTGAGTCATTGGATGGCAAAGGATCGGTGGGAGTGCCAGGACCAATGCTACCATCCATGGAAATATCAGAATTTGCTGCTGGAGACGCCGCATGGTTTTCCATGTTGGCTTCGCTCTGCTGAGATCCTGGTTCAGGCAACAACAGACAGTCCCCGTCTGGCTCTTCAAAAGTCCCTTTGTCGCTCTTGCCTACTGGGGATGGCTCATACGGGGCATCTTGCGCTTCTCTGTGCTCGCGACGCCGGCGGTCAACAGGAGGCCTCGGGTTGCTCCCTGAAAGCCGTGGAACGACCAGATTTTGCTTGATGCAAAGAAATCGATTAAGTTCTTCGAAATAAGGCCACACGCGGCGTCCATGGCCAGCGTTGCTGTTCCCATCCACTATCTCTTTGAAGCCCCGTCGAAGGACCTTTGCACGTTCGCGGCATTGCTCCCAATCCCTGTTGTAACCCCGGGCTCGCATTTCATCCGCTATCCACTGGAACTGTGCAACTGTACGATAGTTTGATGCCAGGGCACTCTGCACCGCGTCATCACCCCACACCTGGATGAAGGCCCGGGTCTCCTCGTCAGTCCAAACAGGCTGGCGCCTTGATTTAGTGGCAGAGGAAGAGCCCTGCGAGGAAGCCGTCAGTGTGCCGTGATTCGGCATGGGCACGGTCTCTGGAAGGGTATCAGACAACATGGTGTGCTCCAGAGATGACACGGTGCTATTGGCAGCAGGGAATTTTACAATGGTAGCAGGAAACGTTTCAATTGATTTGGGCGCAGTAACAGGAGTGCTAGTGGGGAGGGTGCAACAAAGAAGCTCCTAATTATAGAGTGCGGATAGAGACAGATGGGACACTCTCTACAATGCACTCTATGGTTATGCCGGCAAATCCCCCCTCCCCTGAGACACTGCATCTCACACAAATGTTACGAGAGACACGCATCTCGCATCTTTGTTCCCACAAGTTGGCCTGCAAAGAAAGCATGTGTGACCTCAAGAAAACGACTCGGGGGTCTGCATATGAAAAAAAAAACCAAGAGCCAACAATGGTGCAATGCGCGTGTCTAGCGTAATGTGTGAAGCAGTTTTAAAGTTCCATCCCTCCTTAACCTTCACTAGCCTAGCCCCTGACCAAAGATATACTTTTAAAGAAAATACATCACTGTTGCATAATAGATTCCAATCACAAAGTTTCAGAGCAGATTTAGAGACACGGCTGATTTAGTTTCATGGACTGACATGCAAAACAACAATTACTCACCTGTGTAGCTGCCATCTGTTGAAATGTAGGCCGCTCAAGGAGAAAAGAAAAACAGACAAAATTAGAGGCAGTCATTTTTAGATGCCTTCATTGCAACAGGAGTGCATTCATAGAAAAAATAAATCAAGCTGAATTTCTGTACCCTTTTAACCATGAGAATTGGAACTTGGCTTAAAAAAAAAAATGAAAATCAGATTCTGAAGCTAGACTGAAACTACTTTGCATGCTAGCCCCCAGATACAGATAGGGTAATATTATGTCTATGTAGGTTTGTAAGTCATTTATGTGCCATAAATGATTGACATAAATATACTAGTTTTCTTTAAAAAAAAAAAAAAAGTAGTTTTATGGGCCTAACTGCCTGCCTCCTACAGACAATCTCTCTACAGGTAGTCCTTGATTGTTGGTTTTTACAGCAGTCTGTTTTTAACAGCAGCCTTGGAAAAAGTGACTTGTGACCTTACGATTCAAAATTACAGCCGTCACTCCATCCCCTCAGTTACACGATTGCAATTTGGGCGCTTGGCAATTGGGTCGCATTTACGATGGTGGCAATTTGCAATCTTTGCTTAAAGACTCCATGGTTCACTTACTGACTATGTGATTTGCTTAAGAGCTGCAATGACTTACTCAATGGCCAGGACAAAAATGGTTATAAAATCAGGTCGAGTTCCATGAAGACTCACTCAATGACCATAATGCTTAGCAACCAAAATTGTGGTCCCAACTGGGATTGTAATTCAAGATCTACCTGTACACCCATTTTCCTCCTCAGCTGCTATCATCACTGTGTTTATCCCCTTGTCAAGACTGCCCAAAAAAAGGATCAGGGCTTAAATAAAGCTAAAAACACGCTGCAGGAAAATATCAGATAATGAAAGATGAAATGTCCCTCTTTACAGCCAGTAGCTCCCATGTTTTAGCCTGAACTTCCTCAAGAATACAAGATCTACATCTTCCCCGCTTGGAACAAAACTAAAAAGCATCCAGCTGGAACTTCAGCCAAGACACTGCGATAAATCTCACTTGCCTGGAGAGGGAGGGAAAAATGGGAGGCACGGCTTTGTTCCCAATTGGCATTCAGAGATCAGAAAGCCAAGGGGTTGAGAAGAAGAAGAATAAGAGGGATCAAATGAAAAAAGCCATGATCATCATCATCACCACAGGATCTGCCTTAAAAAACCCATCCTTCTCAGTGTGGTTCCCTAATTGCCGCTCTCTCTGAAATGGATGCCAGAGGAGCCATTTACCACTTACCTACTTATAAAGACTTATCCCTTCAGTGAGCTACTTTTAAAATGTTGGTAATAAGGACATAATCTTCTCTTCCCTCAAATACCCCTTTTATTTTTATTTTTTTTCTTTGCAGGGAAAATATTTTTTGCAGGCACTGCAAAAATCTGGCAGGGATGTGGAAGATGGGTACCATAATAGCCAAGGAGGAGAGGTCAAACCTTCCTGGCCTTTTCATCTTGAAAACAGGCTGTTTTATTTCTTTCACATTGTTGAGACCCCCACTTTAGAACGACCTAAAGCCTAGCCATTCCCACCAGGTTTTTATACTTAAGCAGGATAATGGCTTTGTGAAGACACTTTCACTTTTGAAGCTACTTCAATAAATTGGCCAGGTTTTGACAAACTAAATCAAGGTTACCGCATTCTATGGGGCTCCTTTCAGATTTTCCTAATACGGGTGTGTAAATCCATAGACATTTTGATTTGGTTGAGTTTCCCAAGCCAGCCTCTCAGCCAGATTTCTAATTCAGTACTCTTTTCCGTTTACAGGAGATAATTCAGAGTCTTAGACACAACAGAAAAGACTCAGAATTCCACAGCAATGGCTGTCCTTGAAACCATCTTCTCAGTCTCTACTCCAGCCAACTAATAGCCAAGGCAAATCAAGGCTGAAAGTTCATCTCTGCATAATCACAGAATGGAATCGGAACCAGATGCCCAGGGCCGGATTTTCCTATAGGCTAACTAGGCTTCAGCCTAGGGCCTCAAGATCAAGAGGGGCCTACATTCAAATTGTTAGCAAAATTAAAATTACACTTTCACTATAGGTGAAAGGGCCTCATAAGTGGAATAGCCTAGGGCCTCTTTTCATCTAAAACCGGCCCTGCAGATGCCCACAGAAATGATAAATTTGGGGCAAGAAACTGTGCACTCAAAACCCCGGGCACAAGCGAGGGTGCTGGGAGATAGACTATTATTTCAGAACCATCTCTACCTTTCAGATATTTTAACTGAGTAAATAATGGGATATTCAGTCATTAATTATGTAACCTCTGGACTAAAACAGTCCTTGAAAACACATAGACAAGCAACTTGCCCTGCTCTCAATGTCAAGCAAGCATAATCTCCACTGCAACTAGAAAGGACACCAACATTATCTGAAGGTTGGCACAACATGAACCACAGGGATCAATATATAAAGGTAAAGGTTCCCCTCGCACATATGTGCTAGTCGTTCCCGACTCTAGGGGGCAGTGCTCATCTCCATTTCAAAGCCAAAGAGCCAGCGCTGTCCAAAGACGTCTCCGTGGTCACGTGGCCGGCATGACTAAACGCCAAAGGCACACGGAACGCTGTTACCTTCCCACCAAAGGTGGTCCCTATTTTTCTACTTGCATTTTTTACGTGCTTTCGAACTGCTAGGTTGGCAGAAGCTGGGACAAGTAACGGGAACTCACCCCGTTACGCAGCACTAGGGATTTGAACTGCCGATCTTTTGATCAACAAGCTTAGCGTCTTAGCTACTGAGCCACCACACACACACACACACAATTATATATATTTATAATGATCAATATATAATGGCAATCAATTGCTCAACTATCTAGAAATATTAAGGGGATGACATCTTGGATATTTTTTATGTTCAGCTCTGTGCAAAATTCTCAGCAAAACAATGATTTCCCAAATCAGGATTACCTTTCTATGCTAGGGCAACAATATTAATACAACAAAAACTGACCTCTGGTCTAATTTAAGACATCCAATGGACCGTTACAGATTATCCAAAAACTCTAATTCTGGAACTGTATTACTCTTCTACAGCTGCAGAGGCTGACAGGATCTTTAAAAACGCTGAAACAGATTGCACAACAATCTGTTCATGTGGCTTTTTTTCCCCCTTGAGAAGGAATCTTGCCTCCCCACGTATCCCTAAGACACCTTTCATGTGTTGAGATTATCTAAAAGCTTCATCGTTTTTAAACTGGATTGCCCAGAACTGTACATAATATTTAAAATGGATTCAACCACCCAATATAATAGTGGAATTTTCACTTCTGCCTAACCCTTGAGCTGGCTCATTCAGGAACAAGAACTACTTAGCTCTCTTGAAACCCCTTCACTGCTAATAAAGTAGCAGGACCTTGAAAGCCTACTAAAGTATTTCTCCAGATTGACTTATACCTAGCGTAATTAAGACAAAACTATTTGGATAAGGAAACAACACCAGACTTCATGTTCTCAACCCCTCCTGGATCTTCCATCCCAAATTCCTGTTGAAGCAACCTAAACCTATCTTTGCTAATTTTGCAGCCACATCTTACTGCTGGATCATATTTAGTTTGTAATTAAATATTATTAACTTATTCACAAACACAATTGTCACAGAATTTGTTTTTCCCTCCCAGACATATTTTCCAGTTCCCAATTTTTGGGATACATTATTGAATGAAATGAGAATACGCTCCTTTTTAACTTAAAAGAACCCATAAAAAGAAGACCCAGTCATAGCATAGTGAATGCTACACTCACTGCATCTGTGTCAACTGTAGTTCTTACAATTTTTTTTAAAGGAAGGGGTAACTTGGTCACAGTGAGGGGTTTCACAACCAGGGCTATAACAATTTCTTAAACAGATCTTAAGCATTCAAAATTACAATGACAATACAATGATAGAGAAGAGATCCTTACCCAGGGAAGCCACATCTTCACCATTTTCCTCCATGATTTCACTTGCTGTTAAGGCCTCAAGATGAGTTCAGCCCCTGCGAAAGAGAAAGTCAGTTAATCCCCAATGCCCTACCCACTAACGCAGCCATGGAACCTAGCTGGAAAATTAATCAAGCTTCAACATGAAGAGGAACTCAACACCCTTTGATTCAAATGCAAAAGCAGACAACACCGTGCTACGTGAATGATGCCTCAAAAACCACAGAGCTCACTTGGGGATACGCCCCATGAGCATTGGGCATGACTGGGCTGCAACCGACACTGTGTCATGATTGTCAGCAGATTGGCTGTCTGTTAACGCTGTACCCACAAACTAAACACCAATGACTGCTGTACTGGTGTCCCAACTGGCACTTACAAAACTCTGGGCTCTTCTGTGGCTACCAACACATGTGAAAATGTTGACTACTAAATCCTTATAAACACCCAAAACTTACTTAACCTGCAGATGATCAGTAGAATGATAGAACAGTTACAAAACAAAATGTAAGTTATGTTCAATGTACTTCAAGGGAAACATTGAAAGGAGCGAAGGCTAAAACGTATGTAGACCAGTTGCAGGAACTGGGTATGTCTAGTTTAATGAAAAGGACTAGGCGAGACATGATAGCAGTGTTCCAATATCCCAGGAGCTGCCATAAAGAAGAGGGAGTCAAGCCGTTCTCCAAAGCACCGGAGGGCAGGACAAGAAGCAATGGGTGGAAACTAATCAAGGAGAACAGCAACCTAGTAATAAGGAGAAATTTACTGACAGTTAGATCTAACTGTTAAACAAGTGGAATGGCTTGCCTTTGGAAGTTGAGGGTGCTCCAACATGGGAGGTTTTTAAGAAGAGACTGGACAAGTATTTGTCTGAAATGGTATAGGGTTTCCTGTTTGAGCAAGGGGTTGGACTAGAAGACCTCCAAAGTCCCTTCCAACTGTTATTTTGAGAGGTCCTACAATAAAGTAATAAAAATATGTAGACCATGACCAATTCCTGTAATTCTCCTAAACAGATGGCAGCAGCAAGCTCTTTCAATTTCTCAAAAGGTTAATGCGGGTCAGACCTTCTAGTCTTGGGTGAGAGAAAATACAGGACCAGATACTATACTGAGGAATAGGGAAAAAAATCTTGGGAAAAGGCAATGGCAGCCTATTTCCCTTGTGTTGCTAACAAAAGTAAATAAATATAGATGGATGTACCGTTAGTTACCAAGATGTGAGCAAAATGTAGAGAGTTTTTAATATCTCAATTTAACACAACATGAAAAGAGCCAAAAGAAAGCTGGCTTGCCTATTCTAGTTAGACAAAAGGTGTCTTTGGTAATTAAAGTATCAATGCGTGGATTTAGGCACAAAAGTATCTTACGTTTGCAATATACAGTATAGAAAAATTACCATTCATCAGCCAATAATGCAGAACAACCCCTCTCATTTCCTATGTGAAATCCTGCCCATCAGACTGTGAATATCTAAGTTTACTGCTCATTGTTCCTCTTTATTGCTGTTTTGAATGCATAGGATATTCCCTCAAAACTATACCTACTTCTCATTCTTTATTCTCTGCCTTTCCATTTCATGGAATTCTAAACTTAACTTCCATTGTAGGAAGGAGTTTGGGGATAATCCGAACTTGGATCCAAAAATATACACTTTTGGACTCAACTCGCTACTGCGAGATGATTATCTATTATCTATAAGAGCCTTGGTGGTGCAACGGACTAAAGTGCTGTTAAAGTAGCACTTAGTTGCCAGCTGCCTGAAATTACTGCAAGTTCAAATCTCACCAGGCTCAAGGTTGACTCAGCCTTCCATCCTTCCGAGGTAGGTAAAATGAGGACCCAGATTGTGGGGGCAATAAGCTGACTTTGTATAAAAAAAAGAACACCACTTAGGGGGCCCCCAAAAGCCCTACTAAGCAGGTATATACAAAAGTATGAAGGCTATTGCTTAATGCATTGTAAGCCGCCCTGAGTCTCCGGAGAAGGGCGGCATATAAATCGAATCAATCAATCAATCAATATTATAGCTTTCGAAATGAGTGCTGATAATATTGCCTTTCTTCTTCTGCACTTTCTGCATTGCTTTTGTTCCATCTCAGCAGGTTAAGCACTCCTCTCTCTCTCTAGTTCTGCCTTGATCAAGCGGTTTCTACTCCAGGCCAGCTTAAGGCGGCTTGCCTCAACTTGGCTCCCCTTCTGGGACTCTCACATACACCCAACTAACCCCCAACAGCGCTGGTGGCCTGCGCAATCAGGGGCAACTGTAGTCCAACCCATCCTTAGGGTAGGCAGGCAGGCAGGCCGGCTTGCGGAAAGGCTATAAAACTAAGCCGTCCTTTCCAGATGTCAAACGGCTCGTCCGCGTTTGGGAGGGGGGAGAGGTGGGGGTTGGGGGGGGGGAAAGGCAAGCATTTTGCAACGCTGACCCGTTTCGTTTGTTGAACCACAAAACCAGGGAAACGACGGCTCTCAAACCGTTTTCGCTCGTTTGAACCGCGATGCCAAGGCGGGAGATGATCGCCGCGGTTGGTATGACTCATCGGCGGCCCACCTCTCTCTCCCCTGGCCCCCGGGGAAGGAGAGAGACGGCCAGGAAAGCCTCCCCCCCAAAAAGAAGGAAGCGAGGGTGGCGGGCAGGAAAGTGGGCAGCCTACCCTGGGGAGAGGCAGCCAAGGCCCACCCAAGCCTCCCCCTCCCCCAATTCCCAGCCCCTTGAGGCTCTCCTGGGCAGTCAAGCCACCGGTTCTCCCCGCCTTGTGGGTGGCCGGCCGGGCAGGGGGGCTGTGGGGAAGAGGGAAGAGAGGGGGATCCCGTCTCCTCTGACCCGCCTGGCTGCTCTGCCCGCTTTCCAGCCCCGAGCCCTCCTCCCCTCCTCTTCTCTCGGCCGGCCCTCCTCCCCCCCCCGCTCCCCAGCCCCCCCCTTCTCCCCCCACCAACCGTCCCCCTGCCCTGCGGTTTCGGAGTGGGGGGGGAGGGGAGGAAGGGCGGCGGGTCTGGGACCCCACGGAAGACCAACCCTCGTTCGCGATCTCCTCCGCCTAACCAGGGATCGAGGAGGAGCCGATCGGAGCGGGATCCGGGGCCCCGGCCAGTCGCCTCGTCGGGCGGCCGCAAGGAGAAGTGGCGCCGAGGCCTGACGGGCGGCGAGCAACCCCAATATGGTGGCCGACCGGATGCAGGGACCGGATGTAGTCGGGGATGGAAGCTTCGGAACAAAGGAAGCGAGAGGCGGAGAGAGAGCGGAGGGGGGAGGTTGGAACCGCTGCTTTCCTAGGTGCAGAGCCCCCTAGTGGTGGCGGGCAGGAAGACACCCCCAACACGGGTCTCCGTGCGAGAAGGCCTATTAGGTAAAGGGGGCGTGTGGGTGTGTAAAGCTCTTGGCTGACCTTGTCTGGGCTTGGAAGCTAAGCAGCCTCCGACACGGTCAATATTAAAACTTGAGAGGTCATCACAAAATCCCAGGATTAGAATACAGACCGGTGTTCCTCAACAGGCCTGAGGAGTGGGGGATTCAGCTACTACATTGTTCCGGGGCTCATGAATCAGGGTGAAATTTTAAAAAATGTTTACAAAGCCAATTTTTTTAAAAACAAAAACAATATTGGGTATATACTTCCATACTCTTATTCTTTGCATGTATAGCAAAACCGCCTTCCACAGCCTTGTTTGAGACACAACCTTTTATTAATCTGAAACTCAAGTGAACTGTTATTTAGGTAACTTATTGAATTTTAATTTCAGTACTTATTTAAGTTTGCTAGTTTACTTTCAGTTCTTTTATGAATACGTTTTATATTTCATTTCAGTTTATGAATGGTTATGAAACGTCATTTCAAAAATCCGGAGCTCGAAAATGCAAGGAAAAACTAGACAGGTGATGAGATGAATAAAAAGGGGTGACAAACGCTTTTTGCCCTGTGAAACAGCTTTATTTTCGCCATGTGGATGTCACACACTTAATTTGTGTGGAAATGGTCTTTGGGTCTCTGTTGCGTATGCGGTGAGGGACAGAGCACATGCCGGGAGACCGTGTGCACACACAGGAGGCATGCAGGTGGGGGGGGGCATACGCGCATGCATGGGGGGGGCTCTCATATTAGTCTTGTTCCAGCACTTAATAATCGTCTCGGCGGCCTTGTTCCTCAAACTTGGCAATTTTAAGATGTGTGGGTTTCAACTCCCAGAATTCCCTAGCCAACGAAGTCAATCGTTTAAAACAATGTTCATTGATTCATTCAGTGTTTTGCCAGACCGAAAAGATTCCTGGCAGCTCACAGCCACAAAAGAGCCTTGATAGTACAGTGGTTTAGTGCACCCTGTTATTAACACAGCTGCCTGCAATTTCTGCTGGTTCGAATCTCTCCAAGGCTCAAGGTTGACTCAGCCTTCCATCCTTTCTAAGGTAGGTGAAATGAGGACCCAGTTTGTGGGGCAATAAGCTGACTTTGTATAAAATATACAAAAGTATGAAGGCTATTGCTTAACGCATTGTAAGCCGCCCTGAGTCTCCAGAGAAGGGCGGCATATAAATCAAATTAAAAAAAAAAAGTATTAAAAAATAAAAACAAAATGCATGTAAAAAAAAAAAGTTACAATGAATGTAGCCATATTTTAAGGACAAAAGTGCACACTAGCATAAGATAACCTCTGCTTTCCAAGGTTCAGCAAAATAATTCTGTTTTGATTGACCTCTAGGGAGGATGTTGTTAGGTACCCAAATGGGCTGTCCTGCAGATCTCATCGCTTCATGTGGCCTGTCACTTTCTTCTCTGGGATGGATTGGTTTCACCTCCCATCCTGAGAAGATTCTGCAGAAAACCTTTCAATGAACATCTGAAGTTGAAACCAGACACCCAAGACTGTAACAGCTGGATAGTAGAGATCATAAAATGAAACTGCTCATCCTGAAAAACAGAAACCAAACACTTCAGCACAGATTCTTTACACGGAGAGAGTCCAATTACATTGATGGCTGCATCAGGGTTGTGTTTGACCTCGGGGAGTGGTGGTGGTTGGGGGGGGGAGAGCGAGGCTGGGGTGTGCGGCCAGCTAAATGTCACTCATGTCAGGGGTACCTGTGGTGGCCAAGCACTACGGCAGGACTTCCCTCAGACCCTCCCTCCCTCATTATCTCCTTCCTTCCTTCCCTTTTTTCCTTCCCTCTTCCTTCCCTTTTTCTTTTGTCTTTCCTCTTTCCCTTTTTCCTTTCCTGTCCCTTCTTCCATGCTCAAATGCAAAAGGAGAGACATTACTTCTTTTGTTTTGCTAGGCCTCTACCAGTGAAAATGGAGCCCAGGCCCCGTTTTCGGCTGGGACAGCCTCCTGCAGCGATAATGGAGCTGGGGGGGTGGTGTCGCACATGGGCCTCCCAAGCTCCATTTTCGTTGGCAGAGGCACTGCGGGCCGGTCCTTTGCTGTTTCCAGGGCAGCCCCATGGGCCAGATCCAGTGGTGGGATTCAAATAATTTAACAACCGGTTCTCTGCCCTAATGATTTCTTCCAACAACCAGTTCACCAAACTGCTCAGAAAGTTAACAACCAGTTCTCCCGAAGTGGTGCGAACTGGCTGAATCCCACCACTGGCCAGATCTACTGTAAGCATCCTGCGGACTTTGAGTTTGACACCTGTGTTTTATACCATCATTTTTCCTTTTCTACAATTCTGAGTGAGGCATCCTACATTTCAGTGTTCCTGGATTGAAATAGGTGCCCATCAGCAACTATTTGGACGATGGAGATCTTATTTCCTATCCAGCCACTTTCTATAGATTTTAGCTTTTAAAAAAAAAACATTTTTTTTCTATATAAAGGATTCAGAGAGGGAGAGAGCCCCTCCAGGAGGGAGATGGTGGGTTAAGAAGTTTGATATATAATTAAATAAATAATAAAATAAAATTCAGAGCTATGGAGGTTTCTGACATTTGTATGTGACAAAGAGCCACTCTTGCTGATCTCAGGGATGTAGTTCATCAGTCTGCAACTTACATGCAGAATTCAAAACTCAAAAGAATCTGAATTTTACTCATTCATTCAGAATTCCTTCACTCCCATTGACAAAACTGTTGCCAGGACAAGTTTGGATGATCCCATTTTTTGGCCTCTTTTTTTTCTCTTCCTATCTGCTATTTCTCTCTTTTTTCCTCTCCCTATCTGCTATTTCCATATAAAATTACTATCCCGGCTCTGTTTATTAAAACAATTTAATGTGTTTCATCCTGAAGGCTGAGCCGACCTTCAAAAGAGAGATTAAGACAAAGCCACAACTCAAAAAACCTTGGAGAATGTTGTGAATGTAGCCAACTCAGCCAACAGATAGCCTTAGGTCAACACCTAAGTTTGTTGATCACAGATAACAAGGAACACTGTCTACTCCCTTGGGTGAAATCAAAGTGTCAGCATTCTTCAACCCATCCACTAAGCCTCTAATCCAATTAGGAAATAAAATAAAATAAAAAGAGGGAGGATTCTTTCCGACAAATCCATGGAGATTTCTAGTAACCACTGCGGTTGTTTTTAATTGTCAAACAAGCAGATTTCTTGTCAATCTTAATGCCTCTAATGCTTTTTCCTCCTCCCTCGCTTACTCCTGTATGGACACATCAACTTGGAAGGGGTCTCGGAGGTCATCTTATCCAACCTTCCATTCAATGCAACACTTGGTAATGCAATTTGGACCACTGAAGACCTGCAGTGACCTCCATACCACTTCATAAATCAATCTCTTCCACTGATTAATACCTCTTCCCATCAGAAGATTCCTCCTAATATCTAACCTGAATATACTTTCCTCAAGTATATTCACTTGTCAACCTTGCAAAATGACTTCAGCTGAAGCCATACTTATTTCTGATTCATTTCTTGGTTGCCATTCAAGGGGGGGGGGAGAGAATGGGAGGAGTGGGGACTCGGGAATGTGGTGCCTCAGCCTGCTGGCCATAACATCTACCAACCGGCGTGAGAACCAAGGTCATGTCAACGAGCACCTGTTGAAGTTGAGCGGGAACCTACATATGGACTGATTGGCCCATGTGACCTGAGAGACAAAGAGGGGTGGGGAGATCGTATTCTTTTAATTGTCCCTAAGCGCGGAATAATTTAGAGCTAGCTTCATCTTTCTAAGTGTTGATATGATGTACTCAATATAGGATCTCTTGAACCTCAACAAAGTGTCACGAGTCCTAACTACCCTGAGTTCATTACTCGGAATGACGACATCACTAGTTGTAGTTCTGCCCTCTGGTCAACATAGAACAAGTCTGTTCCTTTCTCTAGGGGGCGCAATGGCTCAACGTTTTAAAGACATTGAGCTTGACACTGGAGCCGACAGCCTTTTTTTCAAGCTTCAGGTCTCGGTCCTTCTTCCCTTCATTGATAGGGTGTAATGATTAGATAGATTAACAGAGTTGGAAGGGACCTTGTCAGTCATTTAGTCCAACCCCCCTGCCCAAACAGGAGACTCTACACCATCCCTGACAAATGGCAGTCCAATCTCCCCTTGAAAGCCTCCAGTGATGAAGCTCCCACAACTTCCGAAAGCAAGCTCTTCCATTGGTTGATTGTTCTGTCAGAAAATTTCTCCTTATTTCTAGGTTGAATCTCTCCTTGATCAGTTTCCATCCATTATTCCTTGTCTGGCCTTCAGGTGACCCACTCCTCTCTGTGGCAGCCCCTCAAATATTGGAACACTGCTATTCTCCCCTGGTCCTTCTCTTCACTAGATTAGTCATGCCCAGTTCCTGCAACCGTTCATTGAATGTTTTAGCCTCCAGTCCCCTAATCGTCCTGGTTGCTCTTCTCTGCACTTTTTCTAGTGTCTCAACATCTTTTTTATAGTGTGGTGACCAAAACTGGATGCATTATTTTAGGTGCGGTCTTACTAACTTACTAAGTAAGTACTAGTTACTAAGTAGTACTCTATACTACTTTATAGAGTGGTATTGGTACCTCACTTGATCTTGATTGTATCCCTTTGTTCATGAATTTTAGGATTGCATCGGCTTTTTTGACTGTTGCCGCACACTGCTGACTTATATTTAACTGGTTGTCCACTAAGACTCCAAGATCCCTCTCACAGTCACTGCTATTAAGCCTGGTTTCACCCAGTCTATATGTGTACTTTTGGTTTTTCTTGCCTAAGTGTAAGACTTTACATTCAACACCCAAATGTCCCAACTTCTGCCAACCTAGCAGTTTGAAAGCAAGCAAATGGGAATTGATAAATAAGTACCACTTCAATGGTGGGAAGATAACAGCTTTCGGTGGGTCTTAGCATATTGTCATGCTGGTCACATGACCAGAGAAATGTCTTTAGACAACACTGTCTCCTTCAGCTAAGAAATGGAAATGAGCAACCACCCTTTAGACCCGGACACGATTGAATAGGGGAAAACGTTGAACAACATCAGGCCCAGGACAGGTCTCTTTTGCTCTCAACTCAGTATCTATCACCAGGTTGATATGAATCAGTTTATTTGTATTTCCTGAGTACAGTCATTCAGCCAGTCTCAATTGCCACCTGTAGCCTGTATGGATATAATGAGAGATTTTGTTGAAGGCTTTGCTGAGGTCAAGTTACATTACGTTCTGTACAATTAAGGTGGTAACTGTCCAGGAGATAAAGGTTTGCCTAGCCTAACTTCTTGTGACAAACCCATGCTGGCTCTTGTTAACTTTTGCATTGCTATACAGGTACACAAACACACTACTTAATCATTCGTTCAAGGGCTTTCCCCAGGTGCAATGTCAACTGAGACATCTGTACTTTCCTAGATCATCCTCCTTCCATTTTTTTTTAAAGACAAAAACATTTGCTAACCAATGTCCTCAGTGCTCTTCTCCAATCTGATCCCTCCGGGCCGCAGGATCCTCCTTATAAGCATGCTCAAAAGAAGCCACCTCTTTATGTCTGAGGTCAGATAATGTCCGGACTAGTTAACTGGTAGCCTGGGAGGTGACTTCCATCAGCTCTTTCAAAGTATCCCCTCTTCTCTTTCTTTGCCGGCAACGAAAATTACGCATCCTCTCTGCAGCAGTCAGAGGCTGAGGGTGTATATTTGGTGCTGTAGGAACAAAGATCAAAGAGTGTTTAATTAAAAAAAAAAATGAGAGAGAGAGAGAGAGACAGAGACAGAGACAGATGGGGCATTGTGGAGGCAAACATCAGTGGCAGTGGGTATGCTTACAAAAGAATATCCTTTGCCCTAACAAATCCAGGTTTTATACCAAGGTTGCCCCATTTATTTTATTTTATTATGTGAAAGGAAGAGTGAGAAGCTGGAACCCAAAAGTATTGTAACTGAAACTGTACCGTTGCATATCAACATTTGCTTAGTGCAATCATGTCCTGTTGTCTGTAGGAGGAAGAGTTAGGCAGAGAATGCAGACGCTGCTGTTCTGAATGATGCAGTTTTACGCAAGTCTCTCCTAGGAACTCTGACATTTATCTGATAATATTTCAAATACGACATTAAGTCACCTGCCTTTGTAGCCAAACAAACTGAAAAGAAGGTGCTTAGAAATCCAGAGGGCTGAAACAACACATTATACAAAACCCGTTTAAAGACACACGGCAAATCCAAACAAAACTCACCAGTAACTGAGTCATTGGATGGCAAAAGATCGGTGGGAGTGCCAGGACCAATGCTACCCTCCATGGAAATATCAGAATTTGCTGCTGGAGACGCCGCTTGGTTTTCCATGTTGGCTTCACTCTGCTGAGATCCTGGCTCGGGCAACAACAGACAGTCCCCGTCTGGCTCTTCAAAAGTCCCTTTGTTGCTCTTGCCTACTGGGGATGGCTCATACGGGGCATCTTGCGCTTCTCTGTACTCACAACTCCGGCGGTTCACAGGCGGCCACAGGTTGCTCCCTGAAAACCGGGGAACGACCAGATTTCGCTTGATGCAAAGAAATCGATTAAGTTCTTCGAAATAAGGCCACACGCGGCGTCCATGGCGAGCATTGCTGTTCCCATCCACTATAACTTTGAAGCCTCGTCGAAGGGCCTTTGCACGTTCGCGACATTGCTCCCAATCCCTGTTGTAACCCTGGGCTCGCATTTCATCCGCTATCCACTGGAACTGTGCAACTGTACGATAGTTTGATGCCAGGGCACTCTGCACCGCGTCATCACCCCACACCTGGATGAAGGCCCGGGTCTCCTCGTCAGTCCAAACAGGCTGGCGCTTTGATTTAGTGGCAGAGGAAGAGTCCTGTGAGGGAGCCGTCAGTGTGTTGTGAGTCGGCATGGGCACGGTCTCTGGAAGGGTATCAGACAACATGGTGTGCTCCAGAGATGACACGGTGCTATTGGCAGCAGGGAATTTTATAATGGTAGCAGGAAACGTTTCAATTGATTTGGGTGCAATGATAGAGTGTGGATAGAGACAGATGGGACACTCTCTACAATGCACTCTATGGTTATGCTGGCAACCCCACCCCCCCGAGACACTGCATCTCACACAATGTTACGAGAGACACGCATCTCGCATCTTTGTTCCCACAAGTTGGCCTGCAAAGAAAGCATGTGTGACCTCAAGAAAACGACTCAGGGGGTCTGCATATGAAAAAAAAAAAACCCAAGAGCCGACAATGGTGCAATACGGGTGTCTAGCGTAATGTGTGAAGCAGTTTTAAAGTTCCATCCCTCCTTAAACTTCACTAGCCTAGCCCCTGACCAAAGATATACTTTTAAAGAAAATACATCACTGTTGCATAATAGATTCCAATCACAAAATTTCAGAGCAGATTTAGAGACATGGCTGGTTTAGTTTCATGGACTGACATGCAAAACAACAATTACTCACCTGTGTAGCTGCCATCTGTTGAAATGTAGGCCGCTCAAGGAGAAAAGAAAAACAGACAAAATTAGAGGCAGTCATTTTTAGATGCCTTCATTGCAACAGGAGTGCATTCATGGGAAAAATAAATAAAGCTGAATTTCTGTACCCTTTTAACCATGAGAACTGGAACTTGGCTTAAAAAAAAAAATGAAAAACACATTCTGAAGCTAGACTGAAACTACTTTGCCTGCTAGCCCCCAGATACAGATAGGGTAATATTATGTCTATGTAAGTTTCTTTTTTTTTTTTTCGTTTTAAAAACAAACTTTATTCGTATTTAAAAAAAGACATTTAAAACAAATATAAGAAAAACTAACAAGTTTCTCTTAATCAAACACACAAATTACATATACATATACAGTACATATATAGTGCTCAACTTCATCTATTAACTACTTTCTAATGTTATATATACATATATACATACGCACAGTGACTTATTTCCTTCTATATCTCTGACAGTGCAGTTGTTTATTTACATTGATTTCTCCTGAATTTCATCTCTAACCATTCCCCCTCCTCTGACTTATCCACTGGTACCAGCTATTCCATATTTTGAAGTATTTTGAGTCTTCCTTATCCTGTAATTCTAGGGTTAATTTATCCATCTCTGCGCATATATAGATTTTTTGTATTACTTCCTGATCAGTTGGCAAACGATCTATTTTCCAGAGTTGTGCCAATGCTAATCTAGCCGCTGTTATAATGTGGAGTATTAAGTATTTTATGTCCTTTCTAATATTCTTATTAATCATGCCTAGTAAAAAGACTTCGGGTGTTAATTCAATTTCGTGATTTGTTATTTCTAATATTCATGTTTTTATTTTGTTCCAATATTTTTTAATTTCTGGGCAAAGCCACCAAGCATGATAAAAAGTTCCCTGCATTTTTTTTACATTTCCAACAAGCCGATTCACATTTGGATACATTTTTGCTAACCTTGTGGGTGGCAGATACCATCGGTACCACATTTTATAGTGATTCTCTTTGTAGGCTACCGATTTTATCATGCTATAATTATCTTCCCATGCTCTTTCCCAATCTTCCAGTTGTATATTGTGCCCTATGTTCCTCGCCCAGGCTATCATCTGCCCTTTGACCAACTCTTCTGCCAAATCGTATTCGAGTAAATATTTATAAATTTTTGAAATTAATTTCCCTTCTTTAGATTCTAATAATTTATCCAATCGATTTTGTTTTAAATCTATTCCTTCCTCCTCTTGGTCCTTTCTGTATCTTACCTTTATTTGCGAGTAGGGCCACCAGTCTATTACTATTCCTTGTTCTTTGAGCTCTTCTCTAGTTTTCACAGTCCCAACTGGGATTGTAATTCAAGATCTACCTGTACACCCATTTTCCTCCTCAGCTGCTATCATCACTGTGTTTATCCCCTTGTCAAGACTGCCCAAAAAAAGGATCAGGGCTTAAATAAAGCTAAAAACACGCTGCAGGAAAATATCAGATAATGAAAGATGAAATGTCCCTCTTTACAGCCAGTAGCTCCCATGTTTTAGCCTGAACTTCCTCAAGAATACAAGATCTACATCTTCCCCACTTGGAACAAAACTAAAAAGCATCCAGCTGGAACTTCAGCCAAGACACTGCGATAAATCTCACTTGCCTGGAGAGGGAGGGGAAAACAGGAGGCACGGCTTTGTTCCCAATTGGCATTCAGAGATAAGAAAGAATAAGAGGGATCAAAATGAAAAAAAGCCATAAGCATCATCATCATCACCACTGGACCTGCCTTAAAAAAACCATCCTTCTCAATGTGGTTCTCCAATTGCCGCTCTCTCTGAAATGGATGCCACAGGAGCCGTTGACCACTTACCTACTTATACTTATCCCTTCAGTGAGCTACTATTATAATAGTTTAGTTTAGTTTAGTTTATTAGATTTGTATACCGCCCTACTCCCGAAGGACTCAGGGCGGTGAACAGCCATGAAATAAAACATATCAATACAAAATTTAAAATAGAAATAAAACAAGTTAGATAAATTTGGCTGAACCATATTTAAAACCCCAATAATTTAAAACCAAATTTAAAATTCCCATTTAAAAGAGAAGTTTAGGTCAGGCCGGCTTGCTGGAATAGGAACGTCTTCAGCGTGCGACGGAAGGTACGCAGATCCGGAATCCTCCGTATCTCGGGGGGGAGCTCGTTCCAGATAGTAGGTGCCCCCACAGAGAAGGCTCTCCCCCTGGGGGCCGCCAGTCGACATTGTTTGGCCGACGGCACCCGGAGGAGCCCCTCTCTATGGGAGCGTACTGGTCGGTGGGAGGCTATTGGTGGTAGCAGGCGGTCCCGTAGATAACCAGGTCCTGAGCCATGGAGCGCTCTAAAGGTGATGACCAAAACCTTGAAGCGCACTCGGAAGACCACCGGGAGCCAGTGCAGCCGTGTTGGTAATAAGGACTAAATCCTCTCTTCCCTCAAATACCTGTTTTATTTTTATTTATTTTTTTTTGCAGGGAAAATATTCAGCTTCAGGTCTGGGAGGGGCTGAAAAGACGCAATATAATTTGAGTCTACTGAGGCAAATGAAACAAAATAAAATAGCTGCCTCAGAGCCAGGATGGGCAAACGGAGGCCCTGGAGCCTCAAATGATCTTTCAGCCAGTTTTGCCTCTATCTCCCCCTCCCTCCCACCCCACCATACCTGCAAGAGTCAAAAATTCCAAAATTTTGTGGCAAGAACAGGAACGATAATGTACAATCCCAAATTCAATGATAGTCCAAAAACTAGAAAAATGGAAAATTCTTGCCCTGCTCATCTGCATGCTGCACTCCACTGATTTTGCATCAGCAACCCAACTCCTATAGACCTTTCATGTGTTGAGATTATCTAAAAGCTTCATTGTTTTTAAACTGGATTGCCCAGAACTGTACATAATGTTTAAAATGGATTCAACCACCCTATACAATAGTGGAATTTTCACTTCTGTCTAACCCTTGAGCTGGCTCATTCAGGAACAAGAACTACTTAGCTTTCTTGAAACACCTTCACTGCTAATAAAGTAGCAGGATCTTGAAAGCCTACTAAAGTATTTCTCCAGATTGATTTATACCTAGCTTAATTAAGACAAAATTATCTGGATAAGGAAACAACACCAGACTTCATGTTCTCAACCCCTCCTGGATCTTCCATCCCAAATTCCTGTTGAAGCAGCCTAAACCTATCTTTGCTAATTTTGCAGCCACATCTTATTGCTGGATCATATTTAGTTTGTAATTAAATATTATTCATTAACTTGTTCAGAAACACAATTGTCACAGAATTTGTTTTTCCCTCCCAGACATATTTTCCAGTTCCCAATTTTTGGGGTACATTACTGAATGAAATGAGCTCTTTTTTAACTTAAAAGAGCCCAAAGGACCCATAAAAAGAAGACCCAGTCATAGCATAGTCACTGCACTCCACTCCACTCCACTCTCCGCACCTGTGTCAACTGAAGTTCTTACAATTATTTTTAAAGGAAGGGGTAATTTGGTCACAGTGAGGGGTTTCACAACCAGGGCTATAACAATTTCTTGAACATTCAATATTAAGATGATAACACAATGATAGAGAAGGGATCCTTACCCAGGGGAGCCACATCTTCACCATTTTCCTCCATGATCTCACTCGTTGTTAAGGCCTCAAGATGAGCCCCTGCAAATGAGAAAGTCAGTTAACCTCCAATGCCCTACTCACTAATGCAGCCTTGGAACCTAGCAGGAAAATTAATCAAGCTTCAACATGAAGAGGAACTCAACACCCTTTGATTCAAATGCAAAAGCAGACAACACTGTGCTACGTGAATGATGCCTCAAAAACCACACAGCTCACTTGGGGATATGCCCCATGACCATAGGGCATGACTGGGCTGCAACCAACACTGTGTTATGATTGTCAGCGGAGTGGCTGTCTGTTAGATCTAACTGTTAAACAAGTGGAATGGCTTGCTTTTCGAAGTTGAGGGTGCTCCAATGCGGGAGGTTTTTAAGAAGAGATTGGACAAGTATTTGTCTGTATGGGGTTTCCTGCTTGAGCAAGGAAGTCCAACTCCTGCTCAAGGGGTTGGACTAGAAGACCTCCAAAGTCCCTTCCCACTGTTATTCTGAGAGGCCCTACAACGAAGTAGTAAAAAATATGTCGACCATGACCAATTCCTGTAATTCTCCTAGGCAGATGGCAGCAGCAAGCTCTTTCAATTTCTCAAAAGGTTAAGGCGGGTCCGACCTTCCTCGACTTGGATGAGAGAAAATACAGGACCAGATACTATACTGAGAAATAGGAAAAACAAGATCGTGGAAAAAAGGCAATGGCAACTTATTTCCCTTGTGTTTGCTAACAAAAGTAAATAAACATAGGGATGTAGTTACCAAGATGTGAGCAAAATGTAGAGAGTTTTTAATCTCTCAATTTAGCACAACATGAAAAGAGCCAAAAGAAAGCTGGCTTTCCTATTCTAGTTAGACAAAAGGTGTATTTTGTAATTACATGTATTACATGGATGTATTTATTACATGGATCATTGCATGGATTTAGGCACAAAAGTATCTTACATTTGCAATGTACAATATAGAAAAATTACCATTCATCGGCCAATAATGCAGAACACCCCCTCTCATTTCCTATGTGAAATTCTGCCCATCAGACTGCAAATATCTTAAGTTTACTGCTCATTGTTCCTCTTTATTGCTGTTTTGAACGCATAGGATAGTCCCTCAAAACTATACCTACTTCTCATTCTTGCTCATCTCTACTAGATTTTTATTCTCTGCCTTTCCATTCCATAGTGTAGGAAGTTACCACCCACCCCTTTCCTGGAAGAGTGAAATATTTTAGGAAATGTGAAAAAGGCAGAATATTATATTTCCCTGGGATAAGCATGTTTTGAAGCAGCTCCCATCTTCCTGCCCCCACCCTTTGTCAATGGGCCATTAAGGCCTGGGCCAGTCTATTCTACATAGCAAAGATCTGCCTCCTTCAGGCAGAGCTATAGTAGGAATTGCCAAAGATCCAAGGAAGATAGGATTAGCTCTCTACACAATAGCAGCAGAAACTCACCACATGTGACCTGGGAAGCACATGTGACCATCAGCCAGCAAGGCTAGCTAAGACCCCCCACCCCTTGGGAGTCTGACAACCAATCAGGATACTCTTTCGGAGGCCCAGGAAATGCAGAGCCAGAGAGAGCATAAAAACCCGAGGATTTACTGCATCTGCCCCTTTTCTGTTCAGGAACTCAAGCCATGTGATCCTGTCCACCATTAAACCATCTTTCCAAGCAGTCTCCATGTTTCCAGTGTCTGTTTCCCCACTTGGAGCTGAACCCAGAAGGATGTTTCTTCCAACAATAGAATCCTAAACTTAAACTTCCATTGGTAGGAAGGAGTTTGGGGATAATCCCAAACTTTTTAATCTCTCAATTTAGCCTCAATTTACCCTGGGGAGAGGCAGCCAAGGCCCACCCAAGCCTCCCCCTCCCCCAATTCCCAGCCCCTTGAGGCTCTCCTGGGCAGTCAAGCCACCGGTTCTCCCCGCCTTGTGGGTGGCCGGCCGGGCAGGGGGGCTGTGGGGAAGGGGGAAGAGAGGGGGATCCCGTCTCCTCTGACCCGCCTGGCTGCTCTGCCCGCTTTCCAGCCCCGCCGGGGCCTCCGAGCCCTCCTCCCCTCCTCTTCTCTCTGCCGGCCCTCCTCCCCTCCCGCTCCCCAGCCCCCACCTCCCCCCCCACCAACCGTCCCCCTGCCCTGCGGTTTCGGAGTGGGGGGGGAGGGGAGGAAGGGCGGCGGGTCTGGGACCCCACGGAAGACCAACCCTCGTTCGCGATCTCCTCCGCCTAACCAGGGATCGAGGAGGAGCCGATCGGAGCGGGATCCGGGGCCCCGGCCAGTCGCCTCGTCGGGCGGCCGCAAGGAGAAGTGGCGCCGAGGCCTGACGGGCGGCGAGCAACCCCAATATGGTGGCCGACCGGATGTAGTCGGGGATGGAAGCTTCGGAACAAAGGAAGCGAGAGGCGGAGAGAGAGCGGAGGGGGAGTTGGGTGTGTGTGTGTGGAAACCGCTGCTTTCCTAGGTGCAGCGCCCCCTAGTGGTGGCGGGCAGGAAGACACTCCGCTGGGCGAACACGGAGAGACGAAGGCCGATTAGGTAAAGGGGGCGTGTGGGTGTGTAAAGCTCTTGGCTGACCTTGTCTGGGCTTGGAAGCTAAGCAGGTTCCGACTCGGTGAATATTAAAACTTGAGAGGTCATCAGAAAACCCCAGGATTAGAATGCTGACCAGTGTTCCTCAAACTTGGCAGCTTTAAGATGTGTGGGTTTTAACTCCCAGTATTCCCTTTGAAACAATGTTCATCGAATCAGTTTTTTCGTTCTTTCGGTGTGTGGCCTGGCCAAATAGATTCCTGGCAGCTCACAGCCACAAAAGTATTAAAAAAACAAATCAAAATGCATGTAAAATAAAATATATATATAAAAAAATTACAATGAATGTAGCTGCATTTTAAGGACGGAAGTGCACACTAGCATTAAGATAACCTCCGCTTTCCGAGGTCCAGCAAAATAATTCTGTTTTGATTGACCCTTTGAATGAATTATTGCTGGCCTGATCTCCAGGGAGGATGTTGTTAGGTACCCAAGTGTGCTGTCCTGCAGATGTCATCACCTCATGTGGCCTGTCACTTTCTTATCTGGGATGGATTGGTTTCACCTCCATCCTGAGAAGATTCTGCAGAAAAACTTTTTATGAACATCTTCTGAGGTTGAAACCAGACATCCAAGACTGTAACAGTTGGATAGTAGAGATAATAAAATGAAACTGCTCATCCTGAAAAACAGAAACTAAACACTTCAGCACAAATCAGGGGTGAAATTCAAAAAATTTCCCTACCGGTTCTGTGGGCGTGGCAGGGGAAGGATATTGCAAAATCTCCATTCCCACCCCACTCTGGGGCCAGCCAGAGGTGGTATGTGCCGGTTCTCCGAACTACTCAAAATTTCCACTACCGGTTCTCCAGAACCTGTTAGAACCTGCTGGATTTCACCCCTGGCACAGATTCTTTACACCAGGGGTGTCAAACTCGATTTCATTGAGGGCTGCATCAGGGTTGTGTTTGACCTGGGGAGGGGGCTGGTGGGGGAGTGTGGTCAGAGTGTGTGTGACCAGCTAAATGTCACTGATGTCAGGGGTGTCTGTGGTGGACTTTCCTCAGACTTCCCTCCCTCCCTCTCATTATAATCTTCCTTCCTTCCTTCCTTCCTTCCTTCCTTCCTTCCTTCCTTCCTTCCTTCCTTCCTTCCCTTCCTTCCTTCCTTTCCCTCTTCATTCTCCTTTCTTCATTCCCACTTTCCTTCTTCTTCCTTCCATGCTCTCTTCCTGTCTTTCCTTTTTCTTTTTCTTTCCTCTTTTCCTTTCTCCTTTCCTGTCCCTTCTTCCATGCTCAAATGCAAAAGGGGAGACATTTCTCCTTTTGTTTTGCTAGCCCTCTACCAGTGAAAATGGAACCTGGGCCCCGTTTTCAGCTGGGGACAGCCTCCTGCATCCCTTTGCCAGTGATAACAGAGCTCAGGGGGGGTCGCACACGGCCCTCCCAAGCTCCATTTTCATTGGCAGGGGCACTGTGGGCCAGTCCTTTGCTGTTTCCAGGGTGGCCCCATAGGCTGGATCTACAGCAGAGGTGGGTTTCAGCAGGTTCTGACCAGTTCTGGAGAACCGGTAGCGGAAATTTTGAGTAGTTCGGAGAACCGGTAGTAAAAATTCTGACTGGCCCCGCCCCCATCTATTCTCTGCCTCCCAAGTCCAAGCTGATCAGGAGGAAATGGGGATTTTGCAGTAACCTTCCCCTGGAGTGGGGTGGGAATGGGGATTTTGCCGTATCCTTCCCCTGCCATGCCCACCAAGCCATGCCACACCCACAGAACCAGTAGTAAAAAAATTTGAAACCCACCACACTGATCTACAGTACATCACAGAAGTGAGTACACCCCCTCACATTTTGTAAATATTTAAGTATATCTTTTCATGTGAACACTGAAGAAATGACTCTTGGCTGCAATGTAAAGTAGTGAGTGTATAGCTTGTATAACTGTAAATGTGCTGTCCCCTCAAAATAATGCAAGACATAGCCATTAATGTCTAAACTAGCAGAGACACTGCTGGTCTTTCCTTTGCTGTTTCCAGAACAGCCCCACGGGCCAAATCTAAGCATCCCCCCATGGACTTTGAGTTTCACACCCCTGCTTTACACCATCATTTTCCTTTTCTACAATTCTGAGTGAGGCATCCTCCATTTCAGCATTCATGGACTCAAATAGATGCTCATCGGCAACTATTTGGACGATGGAGATCTTATTTCCTATCCAGCCACTTTCCATAGATTTTAGCTTTAAAAAAAAATTTTTTTTTCTATATAAAGGATTCAGAGCGAGAGGGAGAGAGCCCTTCCAGGAGGGAGATGGATGATTAAGAAGTTTGATATATAAATAAATAAATAATAAAATAAAATTCAGAGCTACTGGGGTTTCTGACATTTGTATGTGACAAAGAGCCACTCTTCCTTCTCAGGGATGGTAGTTCATCCGTCTGAAGGTTGCAAGTTGCAATGCAAGTTACATTCAGTAATGCAAAACTCAAAAGACAAAACTGTTGCCTGTACAAGTTTGGGTGATCCCATTTTTTGGCCTCTTTTTTTTTTTCTTCCTATCTGTTATTTCCATGTAAAATTACCATCCTGCCTCTGTTTATTAAACAATTTAATGTGTTTCATCCTGAAGGCTGAACTGACCTTCAAAAGAGAGATTAAGACAAAGCAACAATTCAAAAAACCTTGGAGAATGTTGTGAATGTAGCCAACTCCGAGTTGCTCAACAGATAGCCTTAGGTCAACACATAAGTTTGTTGATCACAGATAACAAGGAACACTGTCTACTCCCTTGGGTGAAATCAAAGTGTCACCATTATTCAAACCATCCACTAAGCCTTTAATCCAATTAAGAAATAATAAATAAAAGGAAATGAAATGAAATGAAATAAAAGAAGGAGGATTCTTTCTAACAAATCCATGGAGATTTCTAGTAACCATTGCGGTTGAGGTTGTTTTTAATTCTGTCAGACAAGCAGATTTCTTTCAATCTTCTTAATGCTTCTAATGCTTCTTCCTCCTCCCTCGCTTACTCCTGTATTGATCATAGATTTATCAAGTTGGAAGGGGTCTCAGAGGTCATCTTATCCAACCTTCCATTCAATGCAACACTTGTTAATGCAATTTGGGCCACTTCTGTTTGAAGACCTGTAGTGAAGGAGAACATACCACTTCATGAGTCAATCTGTTCCATTGATTAATAACCTCTTCCCATCAGAAGACTCCTCCTAATATCTAACTTGAATATACTTTCCTCAAGTTTCAACTCACTAGTTGTAGTTCTGCCCTCTGGTCAACAAAGAACAAGCCTGATCCCTCCTCTAGGGGGCACAATGGCTCAACGGTTAAAGACATTGAGCTTGACACTGGAGCCCGAGTGCCCCAACTTCTGCCAACCTAGCAGTTTGAAAGCAAGCAAATGGGAATTGATGAATACCGTATTTTTCAGAGTATAAGACACTCCGGATTATAAGATTATAGTCTATAGATTATAGTCTATAGTCTATAAGATTTAGGGTTAGTTTTAAAATTTTAATATTGATTTTAATTGACAAGTTTTAAATTATGGGCCAAATTTATAAATTATTTTAACTTTATTTTTAACTGTGATGTTTGTATAGATGTTTTTATCTTGGCTGTTCATCACCCTGAGTCCGAAAGGACGGTATAGAAAGGGCGGTATAGAAATTTGAATAATAAATAAATAAGATGCACCTACCTTTTTTGGGAGGAAAACAAGATATAAGCTAGTGCATGGATATGGGAAATAATATGAAATTTTACCAGTTTGGAACTGTTTTAAATTTTTTTCTTTGCATAGATTGGTATTGTAATCAGAATCAGTAAGTTATTCAGCCCACAATCTGTTAGATGTAAAGCTTCACCCCCCCCCTCTTTATTTTCCTTCAGGTAACATTTTAATTAAGTTACTGAAATGCTTTTTAAATTCCAGGTAACTGTTGATTCTAGACAGAATTTTTACAACAAAAGGACACAAAAAAGAAAATAAGACCATAAAACACTCACAATAACTCTGCCTCTGCCTCCCAGTTTGCCTCCTTGCAGCAGCCTCCTTTAGTTTCATTTTCATTTTCATCACAAGAAAAAAATAAATCTGCCTCCCAACAATTTGCCTGCTTGCAGCAAGCAGCGGATGCCTGCACGGCAATAGGCAATGGCAATCCCTGCAGCCTGAAACAGCTGACAGTCGGGAGGCCAGTCCAACTGACAATCAACTTATGCTAAGCAGGCTGTGCTAAAGCTGAAATGGGCTGTTTTGCTGTTTGTTGCTTGCTGCAAGGAGGTAAATTGCTGGGAGGCAGAGGCCAAAGGTTGGGGGCCGGCAGGTGGGCGGGGATACATTCGGTGTATAAGACGCACCCAAATTTTCACCCTCTTTTGGGGGGGGAGTGCGTCTTTTACTCTGAAAAATATGGTAAGTACCACTTCAGTGGTGGGAAGATAACAGCTTTCGGTGGGTCTCAGCATATAGTCATGCTGGTCATATGACCAGAGAAATGTCTTTGGACAACACTGTCTCCTTCAGCTAAGAAATGGAGATGAGCAACCGTCCTTTAGACTCCAACACGATTGAACAGGGGAAAATGTTGAACAACATCAGGCCCAGGACAGGTCTCTTTTGCTCTCAACTCAGTATCTATCACCAGCTTGATATGGATCAGTTTATGTGTATTTCCTGAGTACAGTCAGTCAGTCATTCTCAGTTGCCACCTGTAGCCTGTATGGATATAATGAGAGATTTTGTTGAAGGCTTTGCTGAGGTCAAGTTACATTACGTTCTGTACAATTAAGGTGGCAACTGTCCAGGAGATAAAGGTCTGCTTGGCCTTATTTGTTGTGACAAACCCATGCTGGCTCTTATTAACTTTTGCATTCCTATTTCAGTATGCAAACACACTGTTTAATCATTCGTTCAAGGGCTTTGCCCGAGTGCAATGTCAACTGAGAAATCTGTACTTTCCTAGATCATCCTCCTCCTATTTTTTAAAGACAAAAACATTTGCTGTCCTCCAGCTTTCTGGGAACTCCGCCAATTCTCACTCTATCATCATTATTTACAGTTTAAGATAACATAAATATATCTGCTTGATTGCAGCTGATGTTGTGAGTGAACTTGAGTAGATTCCTATGTGAGATTATGTTGTAAAACTTGCTGGAACCTAAGTATTTAAGGGAGATTGGAAGGAGAAAAGGGTTAAACTCTACGTACGTGTATTATCTTTTTTTGCAAGAATATGTCCAGGCACTACCCAGCCATTTTAATAGCAAATGTTTTGGAGATAGTCTGTCTACTCAACTGTTAACATCCTATCCCATATCTCCTTTTATCTCTGCTAGAGGAATGGAGTGATGGGAGAAGCAAGTAAATTTAATTTAATTTAATTTATCGAATTTCTATGCCACCCAACTCCCAAGTGACTCTCCATTCAGGGAAAGGGAAGGGAAAATCCATTCAACAAACTTAACTCCTTAGAAGATAGGAAGCTGAGGACTTTCAAAGAAAGATGAATTTCCAAGAAAACATTGCACCTCAAAACTGAAAGAAGCATTTGCAGTTGTTTGGTTATTTAAACATCTTGCCACTTGGGACAGCTTTACTGGACAAAAAGCATTTTTAAAACAGGTTTGCTAAAATCAATGCAATATCGAAGTCCAGATTTCAACATGGCTGTGACTGCCTGAGACAGCAGAGGTAGATTAAATGCAAATATTACAAGATCCAATCTGGATCCACAAATCTACTTTTCCGCAAATATCACATTTAATATTTGCATTTATAAAGCCCTTCAGTCAAGGATGACTTCAGAGAAGGCTTTAAGGATGCATTCCAGTGTTGCTATAACTACAGCGATTCTATCTTCTTGGGGGGAAAAAAATAAAGGTCCAACCTGAAAAGGGACAAATCTGAAAGAGGATAAAAAAAAATCTGCTTTATAAAGGAAAATTCGAAGGTAAACTATAGAAACGAAATAATGGAATCAAATAAACGTAAAGAACAGTTTTCTGAAATAAAGGGCTGTCCTTTAGAATAAAGGATATATATTGTTACTGTAGTTATTAATTAACCCCCATAAGGAAATCCACACATGGTTGGAAAAAAATGACAAACACATTGACTTTAAACCAGATATATTTTTATTAGGGATTTCATCAGAAATATATAACAAAGAATTGAGATATTTAATTGTGAATGTTTTAACAGCGGCTAGAATTGTATTTGCTAAAAATTGGAAAGGTGAGAAGATACCTACTGAAGATGAAGTTATTAAAAAAATTATGGAGTGTGCTGAAATGAGTAAATTGACATTCGAAATTAGAGAACAGGAAGATAAACAATACTATTTGATTTGGGACTTGTTTTATCAATGGCTAGGCAATAAAGCATGGAGATGAAATATGAAATTAATGTAATGGTAAAAATAGATGAAAGGTTTTCTTTTGCCAGACAATGGCTAAATGAGTATAATATTTAAAACTGTTAAGTAAGAGAAATCAAATAATTGGTATTTTGGGATAAGGGATTGAGCACAAAAAAATTCTAACCGATCGACACACTGTAATTGTATTTGAATGATGGTGAGTTTAAGTTTTGTTTTTGTTTTAAATTTAAAAAAAAAATCCAAAAAAAAAATTAACTGAGGAAACTTAAACTGAGGAAAATGCACCCTTTTGTCCTTAAACTCGAATACGTCCTCCCCCACCTCCACCGCTCCCGAGCCGCTTCGGACAATGGCAGAACCCGGGGTGAGTCAAGTTCGTTGCAGGGAGGCAGCCGGCCAGCAGAGGGCGCCGCGCTCTCATGGCTAACGAAAGGAGGCGCCGCCTCCACCGCCCCATCTGTCAATTACCGACCATTTTAGACGCAGCGCCGCCTGGTTGTCCCGGGCCGGAGGCGCTTCGGCTTTCCCGTTTGGATCGTTAACAGCTGCTGGAAGAAGGAGGAGAGGCGAAGGTACCGGGTTTAAGCAAGGAACTCGATGGGAAACCCAGGGGAACTAGATTTGCCGGCTGGTTAAGGGCTCCTTATAGTCGCGAGCCGGGTGTGTGTGTTTGTGTGTGGTTGCAATGTAATAGGAGGTCGCTGGAGGCAAGTGGTGTGTGTGTGTCCAACCTACGGTTGCATATTTTGTGCATTCGTTGTGCATTGAACGTGGATTTCCCTCCAGGCGATGCACAAAGTGCTTCTTTCTCTTTCGCCTTTTGCACACAACACAACAGCCCGGTGAGGTAGATCTGTTGGCAAGAAAAAAGAGGGTGTCATCACTGCACAAAGTGGACTTGAACCTGGGTCTTTCCGGATCTGATCCAACACTTTAATTTGCTCCGCGCTCCCTGGGCTGCGCTGTTCTTGAGTTGCTTTGCTGGCTTCCTGGGGTGGGGTTGGGGGGGGCAGAAGGACTGCTTTGTGCATTTGTCGATTCTTTGTTTAGTCCGTTTTGTGTGGTTGCTTGTTTTTAAAGGTGCTTAAACCATTGATAAGATACCCAGAGTCGCTGGGAGGCATATATATTTATTAAATGTATTCTAGAAGACCAAGATCCTTTTAAAACGCATGAACACCAAGCCAAGTTTGCCCCCATCTTATTATCTTCTAGATTCGTGTTAGTCATTCTTCCTTGCCTTGTGTATCATCTGCAGATTTTTATAGAAATTCTCAATCATCTGGGTCATGGTTGTCCCAAAGGTGCTTTTTCCAAAAGGCAAGCAAGGCGTGGTTCCCCCCCCCCCCTTTGAAAACATTTCGCTTCTGAATCTGAAGGATTTGAAGAATTGAACTGAGGAAGCTTTTGGGATGATAGAGAAGTGCAATGTTTTCAAAGGGAAAAAAAAACCAAGAAAATCCAGTTGCCTTTTGGAAAAAGCACCTTTGAGTCATCTGCAGATGTAATCCTCATCCCTTGAACCCATTCATCCAAGTTATTAATAAAAAGATTGAATGGCCCAGGATACGAGCCCTCAGATGCAATTATTCAACCAATGAAGTCATCTATCATCTTATCTACCTAGCTCATATTTGACTATTTTATTATTGAAAATATAGTGATGTTATTTATAAAAATAAAGGCAGGATAATAAATAAATAATAGCTCTGTCAGAAAAGAAGAAAAGATTAGTTTGGCTCTAGTTAATTATTGCATTCCTATCCAAGTACTGTCTGCTTCAAAACTTTGAATATAGACATCAAGTTTACAGATCTGTAATTTTCCAGAATCTCTTCTTTTTCTTTCTTTTTCTTTTTCTGAGGCCAGAGACATTTGCTACCTTCCAAGTTTCCTGGAATACCAGTTTTACAGGCAGTCACAAGAGCCACTGTTAACAGTTTTGCTTAATTTCTGTATTCTAGGGAGTGAGTCACCTGGTTCTGGAAAGCTTAAATTTGTCAAATTAGCTCCGTGTTCTTCTACCCTCCTCTTGTGTACCTTGAATTGTAACCCCTTCTTTCCACGTGTGGCACAACAACAGTGGCCAGTTAGGCCTTTGTTTTCCTTCTGAGAGTTGTGAAATGTAAAAGATGAGGTAACAGATTCTACCTTCGTACAGTCACCTGTTTATTCCTTTCTCCTAACAACAGACTGACATCCTCTTGGCCTTTCTCCCAAACTTGAGCATATTCTGAATTTAGCTGTATTGAAGTACTTCCAGCAATATTTGCTGACTGCCTTATATCCTTTGTTTATATGTTCTTCCATTTCCTATAAATGTGGCCTTTTTGTTTTAAAAAATGCCCATACAGATCTCTTTAGATGTCTCTCATTTTTTCCCCTTCTAGTAGTGTGCTGCAACAGAAAATCTGGTGCCATTTGTGGTGGTTAAGTCGAGGATTGTACTTTGTGCTCCCAGTTTCTTCACCTTCCTGACCGGGACTGTATAGCCCTTGGAGATCTGTTTAGAGCTTCTTTTGTCAGAGCTGCTCACCCTCATATGAATTATTGGAAAGAGGTAGTTTTTGATGGGATTGAAGAGATTTGGCATCTTGTCTGTCACATCTTGAAAGACAATCCCCCGGCTGCAGGATCACATCAAGTCTGTACTGCAGCTTTGCTCCTTCTCATCAGAGAATTAGCTACCACCAGAATATACTTTTTCTTCCATACAGGATTTTTCAGTTTACTGGGGCCCAAGCCCCTTCTGCCCTGTTTGGATTGATAAGACTTGCTTATGGACTGTAGATTAGCTTCTAGAATAGTGTTTCTCAACCTTGGTGTTGAGAATGGGAGCTGAAGTCCAAACATGTTCAAGACGCCAAGGTTGAAAAACACCGTAATCTAGAGAAGCATCCAATACCAATTGCTGAGCTTTATTGGAAATGAATACCTTATTTTTTTTTTTTGCTTCTTTGAAGAAAACCAAATAAACCAACTGTTCTTATTTGTAAATAAATTTTAAACCCATTGGCTTTTATAGTACACATATGTGCAGTTCTGCATTCCTTGGGGGGGGGAGTTTCTCTTGTTTAAAAATCCACCTTTGGCATCTAGGTTTGATTGTTGGAATTGTAGTATTACTATAGGGCTAATGCAGGGGTGAAATGCTACCGGTTCGCACTGGTTTAGGCAAACCAGTAGTAATAAAAGCTACTGGTTTGGGCAAACCGGAAGTCAAAAAAGGTACCGGTTTGTCGGAACCAGTATTTCCAATGATCAGCTGTGCCATACGATTTATATTCGCTAGAAAGCAGGAAATCCTGCTTTCTAGCAAATCTAAATCACGCGGCACAACTGTTCCCCTCCCTCGCTGTTCTACTTACTTTCAAATGGCTCCTTTTTCCGTGTGAAACACACATTTGATGCACAGTGTGTTACACATCCAGCGTGTTTGTTGTGCACTGCGCGCAGCGTGCATCTGGCACATACCATGCATGCGTGGGCAGCAAACTGGTGGCAACCCACGGAGGATTTCACCACTGGACTAATGGGATTCATCCATTGTACTATAATAAATTGTTTCTTCTCTAATTTCTGGGCAGATAAAAAGTTACAGTCTCTGCTTCCCTGGATTACTTCCTGTGCTTCTTTCTAGCAAGATGGAACTTCCTCAGGTAGGTAGTTTTCAAGAGGTCTTTATTTGGCTTTGTTTTGGAGAGCAAAAATGCCTCAGAGGGGAACACAGTGGCTGTCCCCCTTTTATCCTTTTTGCCTAGGTGAGCAAAAAGAACATAGGCTCCATGGGCAATGTTCTTTTGGCTAAGGAAATTGATATGTGTAAACTAACCCCAGGTATTAAGTCTGATGACCCTCCCAACAAAAAGAGTGTATTTTTATACACTCTGTGAGAGTGTATAGAAAATAATGTATTGCCTTATCACTTTAATAGAACAATAAATCCAGTGGTTCAAATATAACAATATGGAATTATGTTATTTTTTATTCAGCTACTGTACATGTACCCTGCAGATGTATTCCAGTAAAGTTTAACATTGGGAATAATGCCGAAAGATAATAGATTTAACATATCACTAGACTAGAGGCTGGTTAGTCATCCACTGGAGATGATTTCAATATGATTCCTGTACTGGAAAAGGATTGGCTGTGTTATTGTTACAAAGAGGTGAATCAGCTAAATTATTACAGCAACGATTATGGCCAGAAACTGACTGTGGAACATATGTATAAACTGCTCCTGTGCAAGTTCCAATTCAAGCTAAATTGGAAGAACAAAACCAGCTAGTTTTCAGATATGATTCAGCTCACTGATCCATCATTTTCAAGGAGAACATCAGAAATTGCTTTGAAGTCATGAGTCTCCTTGGTCAGGAACAGGAAGAACTATGGAATGAGATCAAATAAATTGTTAAAGGTTGAATGTGAAAAGAGGGAGTCAAAGAAAGAAAGCAAGCAATCTGAATGTCAGAATAGGTAGTGAAAATTGCTAAGAAGAGAAGAAAAACCAAAGGGAGGAAAGAACAAAGATCTCAAGAAGAAACTTAAAACATTTCAGAGACTGTTAGATGAGGTTCATTATAATAGCGGTCCCCAACCTTTGTGGCTTGGTGATCTGGCTGGAGGGGGGAGAGGGGAACGGGGCCGCATGAGTGGTGGACTGGCAGCTTCACTCACACAAGAGAGAAGAGAAGCTTTTGGGGTGCTGCTCACATGAGTGGAGCTGTGCACACACATTGGCCCGTCTCTCACGTGGCCTGGTTCCGAATAGGCCACTGCTCGGCAGTGGGCCATGCCCCAGGGGTTGGGGACCCCTGCATTACAACATCAAAGATGGAAACAGACATGGGAGAAAACAAGGAGAGTCTTCCAGAAGATCTCTGAACTTAGAAGATTCCGTCCTTGACTTGGCATGCTAAGGACTCTTCATAAACAGAAAATACCGTATTTTTCAGAGTATAAGACGCACTTTTTTCCCTCCTAAAAGAGGCTGAAATTTTGGGTGCGTCTTATACGCCGAATGTAGCTTTTTCAAAGCTTTTTTTCAGCCCTAGCGAGGTGCTAGCGAGAGTGAAGCAATCTCGGTGGTTTGCCTTCTTTTCTCATTGCTTCTCTCTCCAAAGATCAGTTGTGCTTTAGAAGCTGTTTTTTATCCCCAAGCAGGGGATAAAAACCAGCAAACTAATGTGCTGAAGCTGACTAGACTAAGGACGCTAGCCAGAAGAAAACCTGGTGGGCAAATTTCCCCACCCGTATTTTCCTCCCAAAAAACTAAGCTGAGTCTTATACTCTGATGCATCTTATACTCTGAAAAATACGGTAATTGGTTCACAGAAGGTCGAAGGAGTTTATTGAAATTCTGTGTACAGTAGTACTAGGAATGCCAAAATTCAAGATATTCTCTGAAGATTTTCCAAATCTCTAGTACTAGAAGACAAAGTTAAATCAACACTGCAGTCATTACCAAGTTGAAAGGCTAGAGAAATATGGCAAGCTATCACAGACAGGTAAAGATTCTTAACCAAACTGTGCCGGCATGTGGTCAAAAGTCATGAAAGAAGTCAACACAAAAGAAAAGAGACTTAATATAGTATGTAAACTATAGATAGTCCTTGACTTATAACCATTCATTCAGTGACTGGTCAAAGTTACAATCGTTTTTCAAACTTACAACTGTTGCAAGGATCCCCATGCTCATGTGATCAAAATGTGGATGCTTGGCAGCTGTCATGCATTTATGATGGTTGCAGTGTCCTAGAATGGTGTGATCACTTTTTGCGACCTTCTGACAAGCAAGGTCAGTGGGGAAGCCAGACTCCCTTAACAACCGTGTAGCAATTGCAATGTTTCACTTAACAGCTGTTGCCAGGAAGGTCATAAAATGGGCAAAGCTCACTTAACAACGGTCTTGCCTAGCATCAGAAATGTTGAGTTCAATTGTTTGCATAAATCAAGTACTACCTATATTATACGATACACTTAATTTCACATTCTAGCAGATTAATAGGAATATCAGTGAATAGGTTTGTGACTGCTGTGTTTGCGTCATGTCGGTAACCCATTTTACAACCATCATTATGACCATAATGGTCAGGCTCCATTGTGATGATCAGTCAAGGACTACCTGGGCAATTGTGTGATTATATGATTTCTTTTTGTTATTCGCTTGCTTCCACAGTTCTTCATTCTTAATTCATTCAGTTGCAAAGTATAAACTTATTGTTCTGACCTAGGCTTCCCAAGAGCATGAAGCAGACACCTCGTCCCGATAAAACCTCTTTTATTTAGGTTAAAGGGAATTCCTCTCCAGCAAAATCCCGGCAAACAGTCTTTCATGAGATTTCACAACTACAGACCTTTATCAGGCTTGGAGAGTTGCCAGGCTGATATCTTCCAAACACCACGCTGTAGCAGCAATTACTTGGCAAGAAGTCGGGAACAGATCTTCACCCTAATGAATTGAACTAATTCTCTCCTGCAGACTCCCCTCCCCTTTCGCTCCTCTTTATTCCCTATTGGAGGGGCCATTTACCGTCCACCTATGTCTTTACTCCTGAGTCGGCGCCTTAGCTATTCTCTTCTCCTGGCAGCTCTGCGCATGCGCACATCGGGAACAGGCTCCAGCTGTTCTGCCCCACTGTTATCCAGCTCCGAAGGCAGCTGATAACTGTCCGATGGCCCTGGCCCCATCTCTGCCTCTGACGCAGAGCACTCATCAGAGCCTTCCCCAGACTCCAGGACTGGCCCATGTTCCTCCCCAATCTCCTCACTGTCTGAGTCTGCCACCAGCTCCGCTGGCCGCTGACAGGCCACAACACTTATATCCTGCCTGTATCAGGATAGAACAAGCCAAACAACCATTTGGCCTGAACTATATAAACCCTAGTGCAGAAGTATCAAACTCAATTTCATTGAGGGCCGAATCAGGATTGTCTTTGACCTCAGAGGTCCAGGGTGTGTGGCATGGCCAGGGTGGGTGTAGAAGGCTTGACATCATTCATTGAGGCTCCATTTTCGACCGCAACAGCCTCCGGTAGCCCTCTGCCAGCGAAAAAGGAGCTTGGGGAGGCTGCATGCAGCCAAAAACAGAGCCAGGGGGGTGTGCATATGACTACCCCAGGCTCTATTTTTGCTGGCAGAGGGCTGCAGGAGACTGTCACGGCGGAAAATAGAGCCCAGGCAGGCTGCAAGGAGCCTCCCCGAGCTCCATTTTTGCTGGCAAAGCCAACGCGGGCCGGTCCTTCACTGTTTCAAGGGTGGGCCCGTAGTCCAGATCTAAGCACCCGGATCTGCCGCCTTGAGTTTGACACCCTTGCCCTAGTGCTTAGCCTCGCTCCCAGTTTTCATAATTTTGCAAAGCTCCGTGGTGAACTGTGATTGTGTTAAGGGTAGGAATAGAAGCTCTTCTATTATGAAATAAAGATGTCATTTTTTTGGTGGTGTAGGTGGCATTTGAAGAGGTTGCTGTGTATTTCACAGAGCAGGAGTGGGCCTTGCTAAATGTTGGTGAAAAAGTCCTCTACAGAGATGTCATGAAGGAGAATTTTGAACATGTGATGTCACTGGGTGAGCATCTTGTTGTTTTCTGTATTATTAAACACCAGGGATTCTAGATGCATGCAAACTGTCTTTTAGAGAGGATAATAGACGAACTAGTTACTGTCTCATGTTAATGTTTTCTGTAATTTCCAGGCATCCTCCTTGCTCTGAAAGAAAGCAAAATCGCGCCTTGTTTACTTTTGGTAACACCCTACTCTAGCTCTGTGGCTTTTCGACAGGTAAGCATCTTATATACATCAGGCTGTACTTGGGAGAACAAAAATGCAAACACAAGATGTAGATGGAAGAAAACACGTGTCTCTGTAATATGCTTTATTCGTGTGAAAAATGTTGAAGTGTGCTCTTTGGGTAACAAAATATAGTTTACACGGCTCAACAATCTGAAAAGGAAACACTAGAGCAGGTGTCTCCAACCTTGGCAACTTTAAGCCTGGAGGACTTCAACTCCCAGAATTCCCCAGGCAGCAAAGCTGTACTAGAGACCCCTGCACTAGAGGATATTTTCCTTCCTTTGCACTAATTCTTTTTTTTTTTTAATTGGCAATTTTGGCTGCGGTCAGATCAGGGGTGAAATCCAGCAGGTTCTGACAGGTTCTGGAGAACTGGTAGCGGAAATTTTGAGCAGTTCGGAGAACTGGTAGCAGACATTTTGAAAAGTTTGGAGAACTGGCCAATACCACCTCTGGCTGGCCCCAGTGTGGGGAGGGAATGGGATTTTGCAGTATCCTTCCTCAGGAGTGGGGCGGGAATGGAGATTTTGCAGTATCCTTCCCCTGCCACGCCCACCAAGCCACACCACGCCCACCAAGCCAAGCCCACAGAACCGGTAGTAAAAAAATTTGGATTTCACCACTGGGTCAGATCCCTTTTAAATAAGCACTATTCATATTTTTACTCACTCTGCCTGCGTAAACGATGTCCCAAAGGTTAAATGTGTTAATCCACATTTCTGGAATGCCAGAGGAGAGAACGTTAAAAGGTGCTGCTTTCTATTGTAGCAGCACTAACACTACATAATGGGCTCCCCATTGATATTTAAGCTGCCTCCCAGGTAACTTAAAGTAATTAAAAACAGCTTTTTTTGAGGAAACTTTCAGTAAAATCACCCATGCCTCTTGTTGTTGTTATTATAATTATTATTTTCCCTAGCTTTGATTTTGTGTTTGCAAAGTGTGGGGTAGGTTGTTTAAATCCTGTAGTTTTTTTTTATTGTGGCATTGTGATAGCCAAGATTGTGACAGGATAAAAATAAACCAAACAAACAAATAACAGTTGTCCACATATACTCTACTCAAGAGCTATGTTTTCAGCTGAAATCATAGCCTCGATTCTTGGTGCTGTTGAGTTTGGGGGGCAGGACAGGGGAAAAAAGGAAAGAAAAGGTATGGCAGCTGAACTATTATTCGGTAGTGTTAAGAGCGTATTCATTTATTTTCCTTTATCTAGTAATAATCTAATATTAGAGGTGTACAGCCTGAGACGGGAAGACCACAAGTATCCCACTGGCCACATTTTAATTTTTAATATGGTATATAATAAAATATTAAATACATGATTGGGAATTGATCTTATGTGTATTAAATTTAGAACATATGTAAATGAAATGCAGCCAAATAGAATTTTAGTTCTGGGTGCACCACACTGGTTTTTAGTTTTTGTGACCCCAAATCACTCAAAGCATAGCCTCCAGCCCAGAAAAACTGGATCATACCCTGCTGTCAGTCCTTATGAGCAGGAGAAATATGTTGCTCTTATCACCCTACCCAGATCGTTTGTTCGGCAGATTCTTCCTTCAGTTCTTGGCCCCATTCCAAACTTCCATGTGTTTTCAGACCAGGCAATATATGACTATGAGGTTGCTAGAGGGGTCTATTGGAAATTAAAAGATGTTGCCTATTTCCAATAGGTCTCGTTTGAGGAGGTGGCCATGCATTTCTCGGAGCAAGAGTGGGCATTGCTGAATGTGAACGAAAGAGCCCTCTACAAGGATGTCATGCAGGAAAACTATAAGCATGTATTGTCCCTGGGTAAGTGTTATCTCTCCCATTATCTCCTGTATTATTAAAACTTGGATTTTTTTTTCTTTTAGATTCTGTGTTACATGGTTTACATAAACAACCAATCATGAACAAAATTACGAAGGGACCAGGACATTTCAATTTTAACAAAGATCAGAACACGTAAAACATTGGTTTTTCCAGTGGTGATTTATTTTTTATTTATTATATTTTGGAGCTGTCCACCTTCATACTTGGGAGTGGCTGTGAAAGTTGGATTCAGGGAAGGAATGAGAGAAAGAAGAAGATCAATGCCTTTGAATTATGGTTTTTGGAAGCGATTGCTAAAGGCACATGGATTGATCAACAGCTGTTGATCAACCGTTAATCAAACAAAGGCCTGTTGATCTCTGGAAGCAAAGATCAACAAGCAAAAAACTCACTTATTTAGACAGACGATGTGAGGGATGAAAGGATAGATAGAGTTATTATTCTTGACAAGGGTGAAAAGAGAAGCAGAAAAGGAAGACATCAGATAAAATAGACGATCAGGATCAAGAAGATTTTTGGATTAACTTTCAGATATTGCCAAAGGCAGGTTAAGATGCTGAGTATTCGGTCTTAGAATCACAAGGAGTCAAGGTTGCTTTGACGGCACCTAACTAACTTTATTAAAGGAAATGCTTTCATATCACTTTATATGTCCTTCCTGATCTTTTATAGGTCAACTGCAAAGTTTATTGATATCCCTCAGCAGTCCCTAATAAAGCATGCTGTTTGTAAAGCCAGCTAAAATTGGTGTGTCCCGATTACAGCTACCGTAGTCCTCGACTTACAACCATTTGTTGAACGACCGTTCAAAGTTAAAATGGCACTGAAAAATGTGACTTAAGATCAATTTCTCACCCTTAACGACCACTGCAGCAACCCCGCAGTCATGCGATCAAACTTCGGGTGCTTGAGAACTAGCGTGCATTTATGATGGTTTCAACATCCCGGAATCCTGGAATTCTCATTTGCAATCTTCCCAGAGAGCTTCTGACAAGCAAAATCGATGGGGGAAGCCAGATGTCAAAGTTCCAACTAATGAACCCAACCAATTCAGCACTCCGAGACTTTCAACTTTCTCAAAGAACTGTTTTATTGAGTACATCATTTCAGCACGGATAACAATAAAACCAGCTCTAAATATTTCCCGTGGTTTCTGTATAATTAAAGAGTAGATAATTCCCTCCCTCAGTGTCACAGGTCACATTGCCCAATTAGTCTATGGAGGTCATGGTTGTCCCAAAGGTGCTTTTTTTCAAGAGGCAACTGGACTTTTCTGTTTTTTCTTTGAAGACGGTTCGCTTCTCATCCAAGAAAGCTTCTTCAGTTCTGACTGGATGGTGGGGAATGGAAGGATTTATACTCCTTGCAGACAGCTGGCCATTTGCATTCTTTTAGCAGTATGTTAAGGTCACCTGGAGGTTTATCTGTGTCCTCAGGGTCACCTGAGTGGTGCAAATGGGTGTGGAGCCTTCTTGGAACTGTTGAAAGGACTGTGTTGTAGATTGGAGAGAGATGATGTCTGCTGAATCTAGTCCTGATGTGTTTGTTCTCCTACGTTGTGCCATGCATTTATGAAGTGGTTGTTTTGTGTCCCCAATGGGCCTTCATCAAATCTCAAAAAAGACCCTACAGGAGCTTCTCTGTAACAGACAATGGCAAGAACAATAAACGAAGCAACGTCATTCCATCCGTTGCAGGCATATCGGAAGGCATATCGGAAGGAGGATCTTTAGCCAGCGCAACATATGTGCACACTTCAAACCCAAAACTACACTGAGGCAGAAACTTGTCCACCCCAAGGATAAAAGACCCAGACAGAAACTGAGCAACGTGGTACATGGAGTACAATGCAGCGAGCCATGTGCAGATCGGGGAAACAAAACAACCACTTCATAAACGCATGGCACAACATAGGAGAACAAACCCATCAGGGCTAGATTCAGCAGTCCAGATGCATTTAAAAGGCAAAGGCCGCTCTTTGGAAGACAGCAAAGTCCATATTTTAGACAGAAAGGATCACTGCTTCAAAAGGGGGGTAAAAGAGGCCATCTGCATCAAAATTGAACAGCCCTCTCTCAACAGAGGGGGAGGAATACGACATCGTCTATCTCCAATCTACAACACAGTCCTTTCAACAGTTCCAAGAAGGCTCCACACCCATTTGCACCACTCAGGTGACCCTGAGGACACAGATAAACCTCCAGGTGGTCTTAATGACCCTATAAAAAGAATGCAAATGACCAGCTGTTTGCAAGGAGTATAAATCCTTCCATTCCCCACCATCCAGTCAGAACTGAGGAAGCTTTCTTGGATGAGAAGCAAAACCTCTTCAAAGAAAAACCAGAAAGTCCAGTTGCCTCTTGAAAAAAGCACCTTTGGGACATTGTCCAATTAGGTGTTCTGGTGTCTCTTCGGTCTCTGGCCAGCACCTGTTGAGATGACCTGGGTTCCCACGGGATGGTCTATTGCTGCTGTCTGGTCTGACACTCCCACCCCTTCCCCCAATGTGTGGCAAGCTGAGAAACGGAAAGATGGCTGCGACAGGCCTGATCTGTTTCTAAAGTTTGCTTAACTTCGTTTAACGACAGCATGGCTCACTTAACAACTGTTGTGATTTGTTTAACAATCATGGAGAAAAAAAAAGTCATAAAATGGGGCACGATTCACTTAAGAACTGCCTTGCTTAGCAATGAAAATTCTGGGCTCAACTACCTCTAATGTCCCTACCTCCTTTATATATTTTATACTCTTGTTTCCTTGTCTCCTGGATGTTTCCAGGAGAGTTCCTGGTGGTTTCTCATTTAGAATAGAATAGAATAGAATAGAATAGAATAGAATAGAATAGAATAGAATAGAATAGAATAGAATAGAATAGAATAGAATTCTTTATTGGCCAAGTCTGTTATTGGCCAAGTGTGATTGGACACACAAGGAATTTGTCTTTGGTGTATATGCTGTCATAAGGAGAATAAAATACATTCTTCAACAATAAAAAGATACAACACTTAGTGATAGTCAAGGTTACTAATAAGCTATCAAATCGTACTAGGAAACAATATAAATTGAAAGGTACAAGAAAATGGTTATAGTAATAAGTGGGAAGAGATAGATACTAGGAAGGAAGAGAAGAATAATTTACCACAGGCTAGTAAATTATTTGACAGAGTTGTGGGAATTAGTTGTTAAGCAGAGTGATGGCATTCGGGGGAAAAACTGCCCTTGTGTCTAGTTGTTCTGGCAGTGCTCTCTATAGCATCATTTTGAGGGTAGAAGTTGAAATTTAGGGGGTGATTGGTCTCAGTCCTCCTTCATTCAGCAATATGGCTGCCTTGCATGCCTTCAGAGTTTGTTCATTAGGATGGGATCTGTTTTGCGGACAGGGGAAACACAAAGGGGGGAAATCGTTTCCCATGGCGGTTAATGGCCACTGATCTGAAAAAGGGTACAAGAGCTGGAGTAGAGTACAAGACTGCAAAGGGAGACTGGCTGTTTCGGGCTCTCTCTGAGCAGGCTTCCCAGTGGCTCAGCCTGGCATGGCCACCCATACGGAGCAAAGGGACGGCCTGTGGAGGTCGAACTTTCAAGAATGTTGGAAGAACCAGTCCTTGACAAAACTTATTCCCGGTGAGGCATGGCTAAAATAATCTGAAATAATAATTACATTTTTACTCTCTACGTTCTGTCTTTATGCATATAATGATTTGTTTTTTTGAGGGGAGGGGAAAGAAACATGCATATAAGAAAGGTATAGTTAAAAGTGCATTTTCATTCATTGTAGGAGCTATCTGTGAATGTATGAAACGGGACAGTAGCGTCATTTCTGTGCTATACATTACATACAGGTGGTCCTCAAGTTGTAACCACAGTAGGGGCGGCCCAACAGGGTCGTAACTCATGACGGTTGTAAATCAGGTGACCCACATGATCGGTCCAATTTTATGACCATTTTTGTGGCAGTCATTTAAGTGAATACCACAGTCATAAAAGCAACTACATGGTTAAGTGAAGCCATGGTTTGTTATGAGTCAGTTTTACTGAAAGTAAAATGGGGTCATGTGATCGTGAGACCCTGCAAATGTCCATATATGCAACCTGGTTGCCGAGCGCCCAAAATGCTCCCTCCCCCTCCCCCCGTTAGGTCTTTTGCAGGGGTGCTATTCCACAGGTTCTGACAGGTTCTGGAGAACCGGTAGCGGAAATTTTGAGTAGTTCGGAAAACTGGCAAATGCCACCTCTGGCTGGCCCCAGAGTGGGATGGGAATGGAGATTTTGCAATTTGCTTCCCCCAGGAGTGGGGAGGAAATGGGGATTTTGCAGTATCCATCCCCTGGAGTGGGGTGGGAATGGAGATTTTGCAGTATCCTTCCCCTGGCACCAAGCCACACCCACAGAACCGGTAGTAAAAAAAATTGAATTCTACCACTGGTCCATTGTAACTTCTAATAGTCACTAAGTGGCCAGTTGTAACTTAAGGACTACCTGTATACGACAGCTGAATATGTATCTAGTGGCATCTCAGTTCTAGATAACTCTGGTAGTTGTTTCATTAAACAACGTGGAGTAAAAATACTACTTTATAGGATACCACAGGGTATCTTAACTTGAGTAATCCCCTTATTAAAATTAAACTAACATGGCACAGAAGAATGTGCAAGTTTTTGACTGCCTCGTGAACTTTATAAATAACGGAGTGGAAAAAAGCAAGAAAGAGTAAACATTAGGCCAGTTCTTTTAGTCATAAAAGTTTAAAGTTCAAGCTTAGTTTCCAAATGGAGATTGTAGTCAGAACATTTCATGGAGAAAGAAAGCAGCTGCGTCTCTCAATTCTGAAAACCCAAAAGCAGTAAGACTACAATATTTTCCATGCAAGCAATGCTCACAGGAGTCTGGCAGGAAGCAAACATAAAGAAATATTTATATCAGCAATTATCAACAAAGTCGGAAGAGAATATTGACAATTTGATTAGATAAAAGGTCAGTTAAACCGAACTATGGATGAAGATGGACTTTCAGACAGCACAATCCTCTTAAAACTCTGGGAAGTTTTAATGCCAAGACTCCATTTTGGTGGCCTATTTCAGACATATAAAAATTAGTAGTTATTTTGATTCAAGAAAAAAGCTACCTGTCCATAATTGGGAAGTACCCTAATTAAGAACAATTAAAATGTCAAAAGAATTTGCAAGCTTTCATCACCAGGTGGTCCTCGACTTACAACCATTCATTTAATGACTGTTCAAAGTTACAATGGAACTGAAATACATGATACCAGTCCTCACACCTGTAACTGACACAGCATTCCAACAGTCACATGATCAACATGACATGTGGCCTGTATCTACAGTGGTTGCAGTCATGTGATCGTCAATTTATGATCTTCCCAGACAGCTTCCGGTAAGCAAAGTCAATAGGGAAAGTCTGATTCATTTAAAGACCACATGATTCACTTAACAACTGCAATAATTCACTTAACATCCCCGGCAAAAAAGGTAAAAATTAGGCTTGACTCATTTAACAACCATCTTGTTTAACAACATAAATTCTGATCTCCATTGTGGTTGTAAATCAAGGACTATCTGCATGTACAATATCAGCCTCTTCTTGTGGTGTGTTTGGAGCCATTGCTGAGCTATCGAAGTCCTGCCTTGTTTTATGTGAGAGCTTCTTTCTTTTTCTTTTTTCTTTAAATAGTTTTCATTAAACATTTTTCACCTTTAAAACAAAAAACAACAAAAACAGAAAAAAACAAGAGAAACATAACAATGTAGAGTAGTTTTACAGCCTTCCATATCAGCATATATGTTCTGTTTTTATAATTCGCTCTTCTACATTGCCTTCCTATCGGTTATAACAACTATAATGATATAATAACAATTATAACAATACTAGTTACTCATATCTATATCATTACTAATACTCATATTACTCATATAATTTTAGGTTCTATTTAATTGGGTCAAACTATGTTATAATAATTTTAATTAGCAATTTTATGATGTTTGTGTATCTATATTTTTCTTGACTGTACACCGCCTTGAGTCCTACGGGAGAAAAGCGGTATAGAAATATAATAAATAAATAAATAAATAATAAATATCTACAGTATACTTACATTATAATCAGTAATTTAAATTTAATAATAATTGGTAACTTTGGTTAATATTTAATCAATACTAATTTAAAACTCCTATTTCTTGTTTTGGCTTCTGTTCTCTAGCCACATACATTCTATTCCAAACTTTATAATAATCTGACAGTCTCTTGTAGCAGTGGGAAAACTTTGGCTTTTGGGTTGCTGTTTGGTTTGTAAGTGTGCTGAATGGAGAAATAATGGGGTAGGAATGCTTTTGATCCATAAAGCTGGCCTCTTGTGCTTCGCACACGGTCTAAAAGTCCAAAAAACTCTCTTTGCAGGAGATATTTCTGAACCAGGAAACCCCATCACCACGACACTGTTTGGAAGATTGATGGGTCATTTACAAGCCACGGACTCCCTGAACTCTGATCTTCCTTACCTCAGAGAGGAACTCCAAGAGGAGAAGCAGATCGTGCAGGGAAGCTTTGATGAACCTGTTCCCTTAAGAAAAAGCACCCAGGCTGTGGAAGGCCCTCCGGCTGACGTGGGAGAAAGAAAAGATTCTTGCCCCAAATGTGGGAAAACATTCTGTCACAAATCGGCACTCACCGCTCACCTGAGAATTCACACTGGAGAAAAGCCGTATCACTGCCAGGAGTGTGGAAAAAGCTTTAACCAGAGCTCGGCCCTCACTCAACACCAGAGGATCCACACCGGAGAGAAGCCCTACGCCTGCGTCAGTTGCGGCAAAAGGTTCAGCCAAAGCTCTGCTCTGACTCAACACCAGAGGATTCACACTGGGGAGAGGGCCTACACCTGCCTGGACTGCGGGAAGAGCTTCATCTACCAGTCAGCTCTGATTCGGCATCGGCGAATCCACACGGGAGAGAAATGCTACATGTGTCCTGATTGTGGGAAAGGTTTCAACCAAAGCTCCAACCTTATTACGCACCGGAAAATTCATAAAGGCGTGGAAGGTTGGTGAACAGCCTCCGTGAGAGCGTCGTTCTTCTTCTGAATGCAACTTCTGAAGGCCGACTGTTCTGCTGGTTGGTTGTTCCAGTTGTAGAACAGCTTGCCTTTAGAAGTTGTGGGTTCACTGGAGATGTTAAAGAAGACATTGGACAGACATTTGTCTAAAATGGTATAGGGCAGGGGTGAAATCTACTTACTTTACTTACCGGTTTGCAGAGGGTAAAATACAGGTTACTTCCTGGTTAAAACCAGGAAGTGATAACAACCGGATGGATGGGCGGAGCCTCGCACTGCCGTCACTACCGGTTCTCCGAACCACCCGCCACCATCACTACCGGTTTGGCTGAACTGGTCCGAACTGGTAGCATTTCACCCCTGGTATAGGGTCTCATGCTTGAGCAGGAGCTTGGATTAGAAGACCTCCAAGGTCCTTTCTAACTCCATTATTCTGTAATTCCTGTACAAGTAGTCCTTGACTTACGAAAGCTCATTTAATGACCGTTCAAAGTTTCAACGGCACTGAAAAAAGTGACTTAATGACCGTTTTTTACACTTCGCATCATCCCCATGGTCATACGATCAAAATTCACATGGTTGGCAATTGATTCATATTTATGATGGTTGCAATTTCCAGGGGTCATGTGATCAGCTTTTGTGACCTTTTGACAAGCAAAGTCAATGGGGAAGCCAGATTCACTTAATAACCATATTACTAACTTAACAAATGCAATGATTCACTTAACAAATGTGGCAAGAAAGGTCATAAATGGGACAAAATTCACTTAACAAATGTTTCATTTAGCAACATAAATTTTGGGCCCAATTGTGATTGTAACTCAAGGACTACCTGTATTTTTCTATTGCAGTGGCCTTTTACCTGGCCAGATGCCCTTCAGATGAATGGGGATTGCTTCTCACAGCATCCAAATTGGGAATTCTGGGGGTTGCAGTCCCAACACATCTGGTGGCTGCCATGTTAGGAAAGGTTGAGTAAGCTGATTCCCAAATAACATTTTATTAACAGTTCTTATCTCATATGCTCGGTCAGTAGGTTATATAACCATAATAATAGCATCTGTCTATATCCCAGGTTCTTGGGAATGGCTTGATAGCTGGATAAAAATGCCAAATCCAGTCTAAACATCTGGCTGGCTGTGTGACCAACCATAATTTTTAAAATCTATATGCTGCCCGACTTAACAATGACACTGAATGGCTATTGTTATTATTGCTCTTTTTTTCTTTGATCTTGTTTGATTAAGTGATTCTCAGCCTTCCCTCTAAATATTGAAGATTGTGGCTGATCTAATTAATTTAATGCCATTTATATGCCATTTATCCTCTAATTTGCTCCGTACTACAGAAGCCATCAAATGGTATGGTAATAGCAATGTACATTTGATATATTTGATTTCAAGTATCAAGAGCATTCTGCAGAAACAATTTTTCCAGTTAAATTTTTATTTATTTTGGAGATTTGCATAGTGACCAAGTTGTGGTAGTTATGATTCCAAGCAATGTACATCAAATTCAAACAGTAAAAAGAGATTACAAATAAGAAACCTTACAGAGTCAAAAGAAATGAAATCCTGTAAGCAACATAATAGAAATAAAATAGACTTCTTGGTTATATGAAAGATTTTCAGGAGAATTACATCAATAGTGTATAATGTAATAGCAATAGCACTTAGACTTATATACTGCTTCACGGTACTTTATAGCCCTCTCTAAGTCGTTTACCGAGTCAGCATATTTCCCCCAACACTCTGGGTCCTCATTTTACCAACCCCACAAGGATGGCAGGCTGAGTCAACCTTGAGCCTGGTGAGACTTGAATTGCCAAATTGCAGGCAGCCAGCCATCAGCAGAGGTAGCCTGCAGTGCTGCACTCTAACCACTGCGCCACTGCAGTTAGAATATTCTAAGGGCAGTGCAGCCACCCAAAACTTTAGATCTAGTTATTTATTTATTTTATTTTATTATTCAGATCTCCTTCCTCCCCTTATTTTCCCCACCGCAACAATCCTGTGAGGTAGGTTGGATGGCGAGAGAGAGAGAGAGAGAGGGAGGGAGGGAGGGAGGGAGGGGGAGAGAGAGAGAGAGAGAGAGAGAGAGAGAGAGAGAGAGAGAGAGAGAGAGAGAGAGAGAGAGAGAGAGAGAGAGACTAACCCAGGGTTACCCAGCTAGCTTGCATGGCTAAAGTAGGATTAGAACTCACCATCTCCCACTTTCTAACTTGATGCCTGGTAGGCCCGCAAACAAACTATATGGTGGCTTAAGTACAGTTTTTGCCAAACTGGATATTTACTGAATTCCCAGCCAGGACGGCCATTGTTGAGCGTTTAATGGAGGAGTTTTGCTTAGCATTATGTACAAAGGCTTCATTTGGCGGTGAGATAAAAAAAGTTAAAAAAGAAAGGATTTCCTAGCCCAGATCTCTCCTCCGCTTCCAAGAGGAGTGTTCTGTGAGATTTCTTATAATGAATCATCTCTGCTTTGTGGAATTAGCAATATCTGAACATTGGAAGGACATAAGAATCTGCCCTCTTATTCTCTTCTTTTCGGGGGTTTCATACAGTTGAATTCATACACTGAGCCCGACTAGGCGGTTCAGTGGCTAAGACACTGAGCTTGTCGATCAGAAAGGTCAGCAGTTTGGCGGTTCGAATCCCTAGTACAGGTCTCCTGCGTCAGCAGGGGGTTGGACTAGATGATCTCCAAGATCCCTTCCAGCTCTGTTACTGTTACAGTTGCGTTTTTCACCAGTTTCTTGAGATTGAACCCAGACCTGCATACAAAATGAGTCTCACTGGGAAATGAGACTCATAATGAGCTGCTATTGCTAAATTTGCAGTTTCTGTCTGACATTATACTTACTTTTTTTTTTTTTTTTTGTCCTGAAGGTAATGGAACAGCCTATGGGAATGACAAAAAGAGTTCCGAGCTTGAAAATCGTGTGCAGTTAGAACCGCATAGCAACACTTATACGACATTCCAGCAAGCTTGCCCTCAGAGTTCTCCTTTGGAAAAATGCCTTTTGGACTGGAAAATTTCCAAGAGAAACCCTTCAGATCAAGCCCAGGCAGCACCTGTGTCTAGCATGGGAAGTTTGATATCTCAGAAGGACACTGTAAGAAAAGTAGGCATCCCTAGGGTGAAACGGCCACTTATCTGTCACGTCTGTGGAAAGAACTTCAGATACAGCTCCCATCTGGTCAACCACCAGCGGATCCATACGGGAGAGAAACCTTATCACTGCACAGACTGTGGGAAGAATTTCATTCAGAACTCAGCACTCAAAAGGCACCAAAGGAGTCACAGAGGTGACAGGCCCTATCGGTGTTCGGATTGCGGGAAAAGCTTTAGTCGGAATGCCCATTTGGCGAAACACCAAGGGATTCACACCGGCTTAAAACCTTACGAGTGCCTGGACTGCGGGAAGAAATTCAGTGTGAAGATGAACCTTGTGATTCACCAGCGAATTCACACAGGAGAAAAACCGTACATGTGCTTGGAATGTGGGAAAAGCTTTAGCCAAAGGGCTCATTTCATTATCCACCGGAGAATTCACACGGGAGAGAAACCTTACGAATGTCCCGACTGTGGGAGAGCCTTCCGCGTGAGCTCACACTTGGTTACACATCAGAAGATCCACATGGCGAAGACTTCTTTCATATGTCCTGACTGTGGGAAAAGTTTTAACGGGAGCAAACAGTTCGTTCAGCATAAGAGGTGTCACACCACTGGAGAAAATGGTTCCCTGCCAAATTCAGGGGTAACTATTAAGAGTGAACCCTGAATTTCCTTATTAGAAGTGAATTCCTGGTTCAATCAGCCCTGAAGTTGAAGAGGGCATTTCTATATAAGGGAATCAAAGGAGGCAAAACGTCTCCCAGCTGTCTCTTCTAATGGCCAATTTATGAGCCTTTTTCTGCGCATAGAGCTGGATTCAAGGCAGTTCTTAATAGATTAACAGAGTTGGAAGGGACCTTTTAGGTCATCTAGTCCAACCCCCCGCTCAAGCAGAGACCCTACACCATTTCTGACAAATGGCAGTCCAATCTTTTTTTGAAAGTCTCAAGTGATGAAGCTCCCACAACTTCCGAAGGCAAAGCTGTTCCGTTGGTTGATTGTTCTCACTGTCAGAAAGTTCCTCCTCATTTCTAGGTTGAATCTCTCCTTGGTCAGTTTTCATCCATTATTCCTTGTCTGGCCTTCAGGTGCTTTTGAAAATAGCTTGGTCCCCTCCTCTCTGTGGCAGCCCCTCAAATATTGGAACACTGTTATCATGTCTCCCCTGGTCCTTCTCTTCACTAGACTTAGCCATGCTCAGTTCCTGCATGTGGCACTCGGTTCATCATATGTTTTAGTCTCCAATCCCCTAATCATCCTGGTTGCTCTCCTCTAGATTAGAGTCTCAACATCTTTTTTATAGTGTGGTGACCAAAACTGGATGCAGTAAGCTAGGTGTGGTCTTACTAGGGCTTTATAGAGTGGTATTAGTTGATTCAGAGAGGAAATTTTCTCAACTTTTAAACTGTTGGGGCAGAGTTGAGAACCAAAGACATTACACAAACTAATCTTATTGAGAATAGATGAAGTGGAGGAAAAAAAGCTTGTGTTTACTGTCTTTCAATTCTTTAGACCAAGAACAGAGTGCCACAAATAAGATACTATTCCCAGAAGAGAATCATCCAGTGGAATCATCAGACATCTCCATCGTTTCTGAACAGCATCCAGGGTAGCAAGGAAAGGACAGAGGAACTAGAAAGAGTTTGGTTTCCCTAGAGGACAGTTCTTACGATTGCACTGGCTGCCAGCTTTGGAGGACAGAAGGCATTTTTCATGGCATCCACCAAGTGGGCCTTTGCATTGAATTGAAGGAGGGTGAATTTATGAAATGCCACTAAGGCTGGCCAAGATATTCTATTATTTGAAGTGAAGAACAAGGTGTCTGGCCCTCATTCTGTTCAGGTAAAGGTAAAGATAAAGGTTTCCCTCGCACATATGTGCTAGTTTTTCCAAACTCTAGGGTACTAGTGGTGCTCATCTCTGTTTCGAAGCCGAAGAGCCAGCGCTGTCCGAAGATGTCTCCATGGTCATGTGGCCGGCATGACTAAATGCCAAAGGCTCACGGAACACTGTTACCTTCCCATCAAAGGTGGTCCCTATTTTTCTACTTGCATTTTTTACGTACTTTCAAACTGCTAGATTGTCAGAAGCTGGGACAAGTAACAGGAGCTCACCCTGTTATGCGGCACTAGGGATTCGAACCGCTGAACTGCCGACCTTTCGATCAACAAGCTCAGCGTCTGAGCCACTGAGCCACTGCGTCCCACGTCATTCTGTTTACACCACCCCAACTACTTTCATAGCTGGATTTTATTTCAACTTTGGCAATTAAGACATCTTTTTGTGCTAGACCAGTAAGTGGCAGTCTAACTTAGGGGGCCCGAGGAGAATGTGTGGGAGGAGGGCTGCTTGCTGCCTGAATCTGTAGAATCTGTGGGCTGATGATGTTACCTAGTTGAGTAATGAAACATTTGAAAGAAAACAACCGAGCTCAGAGACCACCACCCAAGGATCCAGTCTGTAGAATGTGTCTGCTGAGAAAGTCTGCCGAGTGTCAATTTTCCAGGTGCACAGCCAGAGACACTCGGCATGTATGTGGCTCCCCAAAACCTAGCATATGCTTTCCACCTCCAAAATTTGCCAGCAGATTGCAACTGTTAGTGTAACAGAAAGGGGAATTAATGATATGTAACTAATTTAATGTAATTTTAATTACATATAAACTGCATTCAATCATATTTAACTATTGTCCTTGCCTAACTGTTGTCTTTTGGGTGTGGACTCTGTACTGCAACCAAGAAGCTAAGCACAAGCATTGGCCTGAGAAAAGCATGTCAGAATGCCCAAGGAAACGAACAATCCCGCACCCCAATCAAGTTCAGGCTTGAGAAGCGTTGTCTCTCTGCTGTACCTAATAGTAGTGCAGATCCTACTTTAATGTAATTATCACATTAAATGAAGTTATTTCTGTCTCATGAAGTGGATTCAGAAGTCTGTTCCAGGGGAGAGGGAGGGGAAAAAAAGAACCAAATTCTGCCTCTTTCATTAGCATGCCTTTGTATTTGGTCTTTATTGTCACCAAGAAAAGAAAAGTAGCTTCTATACTTGTGATAAAATGGAGCCCATTTGGTTAACATTTAATCTGATTGGAATCTCTGTTCCCAAATCCAAAATGTTCTTTTTGAACTATGACTGTATTTTAATATGTTGTTGTAGGGGTTTTTTTGGTTTTTGTTTGGCCATTCAGGAAACTCTTGAGAGAAAATAGAATTTTGTGAATACTGTTTTGTGAAAATGATCCTTTTCAGATTTCCCCGCCCTCCCCCCAATTTTTGCATATCTTTCAAAATGTATTTGTCAGAACTTCATGTGGGTCTTGTTAATATATAAAAAGGAATCGAAGTGGACAACGTTTGGTGCTTATTTCAATGATTTAATAGCAGTGGTGGGATTCAAATTTTATTACTACCGGTTCTGTGGGCGTGGCTTGGTGGGCGTGGCAGGGCAGGGGTGGGTTCTACTTACCTTTACTACCGGTTCGCAACGGGGCTGCGCGCACAGAAGCATTTTGGTGATGTCAGGGTCAGTGGGCGGAGCCTCCCGTTGGCTTTACTACCAGTTCTATAGAACCAGGGGCAACCCACCACTGTGGCAGGGGAAGGGTACTGTAAAATCTCCATTCCCACCCCACTCCAGGGGAAGGTTACTGCAAAATCCCCATTTCCTCCCAATCAGCTGGGAGATAGATAGGGGCGGGGCCAGTCACTGGTGGTATTTACCAGTTCTCCGAACTACTCAAAATTTCTGCTAGCAGTTCTCCAGAACTGGTCAGAATCTGCTGAATAGCACCTCTGTTTCATAGCCATCTATCATGCAGTGTACAATTTTGTGCAGTTCAGCCAATGAAATTAAAGGGCCAGTGGTGTGAGTACTTTATTAAACAATCAGGACTGACTTGGGCCATCTCTGCTCTATAGGACATTCTCAAGCCTCCTCATTGTAAAGTTGTCACTTCAAAGATTCCACAAGTATTACTACGACCTACCGATAGAAGATAATATTTGTAGCTCAGATTTGAACTGGGGGGTCCTTGGTACTCTTTAAGCTTGCTTTTTTTTTTTCTTGCCAACCTGTCATTACCAAATTTGGTAACATCATCAGTGCACTAATAATATTACCTAATTTGGCAATGAAAATAACCAAGCTTAGAGACCCAAGGACCCACATCCCATGCCTTGCTAAAAAGAAATCATGAAGACTTCTATTGATGATTATTGATGGTCAGTAAAAGAAATGTTGTAAGTCAAGGACTATCTTGTAGAATGGCATAGCAGTTTTGTGAATATTTTAAGATAACACAGTTCACATGAAAATCATTCATTCTGTTGTGGGCCGTCAGCGGCCTGTGCAGATTGTAGCTGATTCCGACAACGAGGAGGCTGGTGTGGTGCTGCGCCAGCAGCCTGTGCAGCTGGTGCTCGAGTCGGACAGTGAGGAGGCTGGAGAAGATGTGCCAGAGGCAGGGATTCAGCCAGGGCCTTCAGAACCTCCAGAAGCTCCTTGTGAACAGGACGAAGAGGAGGAGCCTCTCAATGCACGCGCGCACAGAGCTGCCAAAAGGCAGGAGTGGCTCCTCAGGAGGAGGTCTCCTCGAGAGTAAGGCTTGGGGCTAATTGGCTACTCCCTTAGCCTATTTAAGGAGGAATGCCGCTTGCAGCAAGCTGTAGGGAACAACTTTAGTTCAATCTCCTTCGCGTCTGGATTCTCTGCAAAATTGTTTCTGGGCCTTCTGCCAACTCTAATAAGACTGTGATTACCTTATCTTAGAATTCTGGTAGGCTGTTAAGACAGTTTATTAACAGCCTTTGGTTGATAAAGACTAAGTTATTTGAGTAAAATAAGCTTTGTATAGAGTTTGTGTGTGCTGCATTCTTTGGGGTCCGTAGCTGGGGCAGAACAGATTCAAGAACGTATTTTTAAAGCTAGCGTATTTGATTTATAATAACCATCAAAAGCAGTGGGGAAGTGAATTTGCAAAAAAGAGAAAAAAGCAACCTTAAAAAAACTTTAAAACTTTTTAAAGCATCCTTTATTATCTGGCGAAGAAACAATTAAGAAATTGCTTACTTAACGGTAATAGTTTTTAGCATTAGTGAACCCAGGGTAGGCATGGATTGACTCACTAATGCAAAAACCTAAGGAAGCCTAACAATTCTGGCAGAATGAAGTTCTATAGCATATTCTAAACATTCTTCAAAATAGGTGACTTGTTTGTGGTTGCAGAAAACAAGATATACAAGAAGGGAAACTCCATGATTCTGTAATGGATGCTCCTCTGGCTGAATTTGGTTTCATCAAGTATTTCCAGCCTGGAACTATCTCACTTTCTTGCTTTCAGCTTTTATATTTGAATGTAGTTTAGAGCTGCACCATTGCTATAGATCTTGGCTGCAATTTTGGAGATCAGCCACAAGAGGCCTCTCCTCCTGTACAGGACAACCAGTTCCTTTGAAATCTAAAACTACATCCTTAAAGTTGCAACAATAATAAAGTTAGTGCTTTTGGCTGTGAAGGTGTTTTGTTGTGTTGTGGCTGAGACTAAAATGGGCCTCGGCACGTGTTCCTTCGAACAGACGTGTTTCCCTTTATTTGGATTGTTCCAATTGCAAAACATGCCAGGTTCACTTGTTTGCAGCTTTTGTTAAAATCATTTTTATTCATGTATATTTATGCAGCCAGCACAATTGTGCCGTCTCCCTCCTATATTTTTCTAGAAAGAGCTTAGGAAGGAGACTTTTCCTGTCGGAAAAATGGGTAAAAATGGTTTCAATGCAGTGGTGAAATCCAATTTTTTTTTCTACCAGTTCTGTGGGCGTGGCTTGGTAGGCATGGCAGGGGAAGGATATTGCAAAATCTCCATTCCCACCCCACTCTGGGGCCAGCCAGAGATGGCATTTTCTGGTTCTCCGAACTACTCAAAATTTCCGCTACCGGTTCTCCAGAACCTGTTGGAACCTGCTGGATTTCACCCGTTTCAAAGGTTTCGAAAACTCCCAAACTGCTGTTTCCCAGCTGTAATAAGACTGCTGGTCATGAAATTGAGATATTTCAATTTCTCTCTCAGGAAATCTTAACACCTGGGACTGACTACCCCATTGCTAGAATTGCCTCTGTTTCTTCAGCACTTCTTCCAATGTTTTGCCATCAGTGCCTGTGGATCCCTTGACACGTAGCAACCTGGATATGATCCAGATGGGTTGAAATATACCTGAGAAGGCAGGACAGTGGCAACTCTACCGGACAAGCAACAGGAACTTGTGTTTTTGAACAAAAGGGGTAAGGCAGCCAGGAAGTCAATGCAACCAACCCAGAACTGGAGCTGATTCAACGTCCAAGCAAAATTTGCTTGGCAGTCATTCCTTAATGAGGTTTCAGATCACTCATAATGTCTCCTTAAACTGTAACTTTTTGCTTGTCACTGCTTTTCCAGCACTGTCTCCCTTCCAAGAATAAATCCCTTCTGACCCTACTCAGCTTCTTCAGGCTGGCCGTGTGTTGCCACTGTATGTGCTGTATGCTCGTATAGAACCACTTTTCCAGGAAAACATGTACGCACACTCATTCACGTAGGTTCAAACAGTTCATTTAACCACAGTGTATTAAGAGCTGTGGTGGTGGCGTAGTGCTTAGAATGCAGTATTAATGCAGACTAACTCTGCCCACAGTCAGAAGTTTGATTCTGACCAGCTCAAGGTTGACTCAGCTTTCCATCCTTGCGAGGTTGGTAAAATGAGGACCCAGGTTGTTGGGAGCAATATGCTGACATTGTAAATTGCTCAGAGAATGCTATAAAGCAGGGGTCCTCAGAACCCGGGCCACTGCCCACTATTTGCAACCGGGCCATGAGTGGCGGCCCAGCGTTTATGCGCGTGTATCTTGACTCATGCGAGTGGTGGGCATGCACTTGCACACCAGCCTGCCACTTGCATGGCCCGGTTCACCTCTCCCCTTCCCTACGTCGGGCCGCCAAGCTGCGAAGATTGGGGACCACTGCTATAAAGCACTATGGAGTGGTATTTAAGTCTAAGAAGTGCTATTGCTATTAAACAAGCTACCATTGTCTGGGTTCACACACCACCCTAGGCGAAAAGCAAACAAAAATGAAGGCTTGGCACAATGTGTGAACCACATTACATGTAGTCCTTGATTTACAACCATTTATTTAATGACCTAAGTTACAATGGCACTGAAAAAAGTGGCTTACGGCCAGTTTTCACACTTACCACCATTGCAACATCCCCATGGTCACATGATCAAAATTCAAATTCCTGGCAATTGGCAGGTATTTTATGACAGTTGCGCTGTTCTGGGGTCATGTGATCACCTTTTGCAACCTTCCCAGCCAGCAGTCAATGGGGGAAGCTAGATTTGTTTAATGGCTTTATGACTCACTTAACAGCTGCAGTGATTCGCTTAACAGCTGTGGCAAAAAAGGTCGTAAATTGGGGCATAGTTTTCTTAACTGCCTTAGCCACAGAAATGTTGGGCTCCATTGTGGTCATAAGTCAAGGACTACCTCTACACTAGTTTCTTTGCCATGATACTGTCAAAGTTTTCCAATGATTTCATACACTTAACAGCAACAGAGTTAGCTTTGTGTGTCAGCAAAAAATTAAGACCAAATCAATAGCAATTAATTACGTTTGTGACTTTCACACCCAGACAGTTGGACTGCACAAGTGCAAAATTAGGTATCCTGACATGGAAACTGCTGGAATGAAACTAGCTTTGTAATCCTTAAGGCTGCACAGAAAATTCAGTAGCCTGAGAGCTCACAAAAATTAAAGAAAGCTAGGTCTTATTAGGGATTTAGTTTGGGGGCAATTCATTTTATTTTGCACATCTTCATCTTCCTTGGTGGATTAAATAAAAACTGTTACAGTTCACACATTAGCCTACACTTTTGGCAGCCGAGTAAAAAGACCATCTTTATTTATCATATCCCGCCTTTCTGTTTATTCAACGCTTAAGCAGCTTAACAGCATAGGAGCTACAGCAGAACTGAATCAGACATTTTAAGTTCCAATAATATTTTGAACTATTTGCCTCACAGTTGATTGACACTTCTTGATGACTATCCTAAACAACTGGAATCCCCCAAGTGTGTGACTTTGCAAAAAAAAAAAAAAAAAAAGGCCCTCTCCCTACTGCTACTGTATCTTTCCATAATTTCCGTATGTTAAAGGTACAGGTTCCCCTTGTACATATGGGCTAGTCGTTCCTGACTCTAGGGGGCGTGGCTCATCTCTGTTTCAAAGCCGAAGAGCCAGCGCTGTCCAAAGACGTCTCCGTGGTCATGTGGCCAGCATGACTAAACACCAAAGGCGCACAGAATGCTGTTACCTTCCCACCAAAGGTGATCCCTATTTTTCTACTTGCATTTTTTATGTGCTTTCGAACTGCTAGGTTGGCAGAATCTAGGGATTTGAACCGCTGAACTGCCAACCTTTCGATCGACAAGCTCAGTGTCACTGAGCCACCGCGTATCTTAGGCTTCCACAATATGTTAAAAATTAGGATTTTGCAATAGCAAGCAAGCAAGTAAAAGTATGCAAATATACTTTTTTTGTGTTACATTATTTTGGAGAGAAAGAAAAACATGCTTGTTTCCTTGTTGCCTGAATCTGAACTCAATACATCTTCCTCATCAGATCCCATTCTTAAAAGAGAATTTTTTAAAAAAAATCAAGGATCTTTTAATAATGAAATCCTTTCGTACAAGATATGGCATACAGGTAGTCCTTGACTTACAACCATTCATTTACTGCCCGAAATTACAACAGCACTGAAAAGAGTGACTTACGACTGTTTTTCACACTATTGATTGTTACAGTATCCTCACGGTTACATGATCAAAACTGGATGCTTGGCAACTGGCATGTATTTATTTTTTTTTTTAATTTTTGATTTATATGCCGCCCTTCTCCGGAGACTCAGGGCAGCTTACAATGTGTTAAGCAATAGCCTTCATACTTTTGTATATTTATACAAAGTCAGCTTATTGCCCCCACAAACTGGGTCCTCAATTTACCTACCTTAGAAAGGATGGAAGGCTGAGTCAACCTTGAGCCTGGCGAGATTCGGACCTGCAGTAATTGCAGGCAGCTGGTCTTAATAACGGGGTGCTTTAGACCACTGTACTACCAAGGCTCTTACATCTTTATGACAGTTGCAGTGTCCCCGGGGTCATGTGATCCCTTTTTGCGACCTTCTGACAAGGAAAGACAATGGGATAGCCAGATTCACTTAACAACCATGTTACTAACTTAACAACGGCAGTGATTCACTAAGAATGATGGCAAGAAAGGTCGTAAAAACGGGACAAAATTCACTTGCTTAGCAACGGAAATTTTGGACTCAATTGCGGTCGTAAGTCTAGGACTACTTGTACATTCTTCGCTCTCTTATGTCTACTTTCATTTTGGCTTTCCTTACCGCAAGCATTTGGACTTTCTAGCAAAATTCCCCGAATAAGCCATATATTTTTGTTATCTTCTTTTTAAGCATCTTGAGTAGCTAATCAGAATCCCATCCACTGCGTTTCTTACTCAGAATATTTCAAGGATGTCTCTCTTTCATGGATTTTCCGATGCTTTGTAAGATTTGAACTTACACTAAAATTTCTACCACACTCTGGACACGTGTAAGGTTTCTCTCCCGAGTGTACTCTGTGATGAGTGATGAGATGTGAATTGTTACGGAAAGTCTTCCCACACTCGAGACAGGCGTAAGGTTTCTCTCCTGTGTGAAGTCTCTGATGGCCCACCAGAACTGAACTGTAAGAAAAGCTCTTCCCACATTCGGGGCATTTATAGGGTTTTTCTCCCGTGTGGATCCTCTGATGGGTCACAAGGTGGGAATTCGTATTAAATTTCTTGCCACAGGCATTGCACTGATAGGGTTTTTCTCCAGTGTGAATTCTCTGGTGTATAATGAGGTCCGCACTGCGGCAGAAGTTTTTGCCACACTCCAGGCACAGGTAGGGCTTCTCGGTCATATGGATTCTCTGGTGACTCAGAAGGCCAGACTTCACGCTGAAGGTTTCAGGGCAGTCAGAGCACTTGTACGGCTTCTCCCCGGTGTGAGTCCGCAAGTGCATGACCAGGGTGGAGCGTCTGCCGAAGCTCTTCCAGCAATCCTGGCACTTAAAAGGTTTCTCGCCGGTGTGGGTCCTCTGGTGAGTCACCAGGGTGGAACTCCGACTGAAACTATTCCCGCAGTCAAAGCATTTGTAGGGTCGTTCTCCTGTGTGCGTCCTCTGGTGCATGATCAGGTTCGAGCTGCGGCTGAAGGTTTTCCCACAGTCGGAGCATTTGAAAGGGGGCTCCTGGGAGTGAGTCCTCTGGTGCCTGGTGAAGTTCAAGATCTGATTGAAGCTCCTCCCGCAGTGAGGACAATAGTAGGGCTTTTCTCGGGTGTGGCTCTTCTGATGGGCAATGAGGTGGGTGCTCTGGACAAATCCTTTCCCACACTTGGTGCAGGTGAAGGGCCTGTCTCCCGAGTGGAGTTTCTGGTGTCGGACAAGATCTGAGCGGCGGCAAAAATTCTTTCCACAGATGGAACAGTTGTGTTTCTTCTGGACCGCATGTTCCTCAGGTGTCTTCTGCACTTCTCTGAAGTCCTTCAAGTGGGGGTCGTGCTGCTGTACCTTCTCCTCTTCTTCCTGTTTAAAGGTCGTCTTGATTTCCTGGGTCAGCATTTTGTTAACAGCTGAAGAGAAAATAGATGACAGATGTTATTCTGTGCTAGGAACCACAGTGTGATGTATCCAGCCCCACATTTTCTAGTTTCAAAGGATTCTGAGCATATTTATGCTCCTACTGCTCTGAAGATTTGTTCTTATCGAATTTGACGCATACATTGTTTGGGTGCTATGGAATGAAGGCAAAGTAGCAAATGACAATTATTCTCTAATTCAAAGTACATGAAAATCAAGACGGATTTCAGCTATTGAAAATGCAAGAGAGCAGAATTCTGTAAGAGTTAGAAGAAGGGACTCACTGGAATTGGTTTATAGATTGGAATACAGGTAATCTTTGCATTACGCCCATTATGGTTGTAAACTGCAACGGTTGTAAAAATGGAACGGTCATGTGACCAACCCAATTTTACACTGTTTTTTGTGGCAGTTGTTAAGTGAACTCATTGTTCATTATGGCACGCTTTTGCCAAAAACAAAGTGTCAATTTTTGGCAAAATCATCATTAAACATGGTCACATGACCATAGGATGCTGCAAATTATCTTGGCTAGACTATTGTAACAGATTCTGTGTTGGGCCACCCAGTAAACCACTCAGAAAGTTTTATTAAGGTTTTGAATAGGATAAAATACTGGCTTCATGTAACTATTTAATTATTAGAGTTTTAATGGCTGCCAGTTTCTTTGTAAGTGTTGTCAAGCTACAGGAAGTGGCAACAATTCCCTTGTGAATCTGCCTGTCTTTAAGATCACCTGTTGTGTCCTAATGTTGAAAGGGCTTTCTCTATGACAGCAACTGATCAGCAGAACTCGATGTCTCAACATAACACATTATTTCCTTCTCTGTTTGCATGTCATCAACAACCCAAGATGTTTTATTTAAACACCTTAGTTGACATGTTACTGCCTGTTGGCCAATTTAATTTACTGCCTGTTGGTTTTGTCTATTTGTAACGTTTTTGATACTCCTATTGTTGTCATGACAGGTTACAGTATTACTCCTTTTATTCCAATTTGCAAGTTACTGCAATGATTGGTTTTTGAAAGGACAAATGTGCAACAGGTTTTCATCCACAGCTGATACCAACTCTGGTATAATACTGTAGAACTTTTGTCACTCTTCATGTGGCTTAACTGATGGCTGGACTGAGCCTATCTCCAGGTTTCAAAGGTATACACGAAACAGCTGACTTTATCTTGCTAATGATACCTGCTTAATTGAAACATATCTAGGCTGTGGACCAGGCCTGGATCCCCAATGAGGTGATTTAGAAATTTTATATCCCTTTCTTCTAAATAAGAAATTAGTGGGTCATTACAATAAATGGGTGGCTTTTTTAATTTAGCGCTGGGGCTTTTTATGAAACTCTGGCCTCAGCATTGGGCAGTATATTACTTACATACGTTAGTCGACTGGACCTACTTTCATCTAATCACACTAAACCAAATGGGGTTGGAAGATATCTTGTACCCAAGCCTCTCATAACTCTAGACACTCTTTTCTGCACTCTTTCCAATTCCTCAATTTCTTTGTGATTGTAGTGACCAGAACTACTGGTAGATACAGTATTCCAGTCTAACCAATGTAGCATAGAGCAGAGCTAACCTTCCCCCTGATTTCAATACTGTATCTTGGTTGCTGCAGTCTAAGACTGCATCAGCTCTTCTGGCAGCTGTATCACCCTGCTGGCTATGTTTAATCTATGGTCAATGCTCAATCCTTCTCTTAAGTACTACTGCCAAGGAAGGTGCCCCTTATCTTATACTTGAGGATCTGCTTTTTCTTACCTAACTGCAACATTTCTTCCCACTTAAACTGTTCATGTTTCTCAGATGCTACTGAATTCCCAGCCTGTATTTGGCGGTATTAACCATCCTTTACAGCTTGTGTCATCTGCAAATGGGATGAGCATCCCTTATAGCTCCTTTTCTAAAGGGGAGTTATGATTTATTGATCATTAAAAGGGATTTATGATTTATTGATTTATGAAACGTGAATGAGCTCCAGACGTGAAGCTTGAGGTATTCTACCATTTACTTCTTTGGGGCACTGTGGCAATCCAACCACTGCGCTTTCAAAACCATGATTTATATTTTAATTTATATCCCAGTTTTATTATTTTCAGCATATTTAATACTCCTTCCTCCTCCTATTTTCCCCACAACAGTGAGGAAGTTGTGGGGTGAGGTGAGGTGAGTTGGGTTGGGTTGAGAGAGTGTGACTGATCCAAGGTCAGCCTGCTTTCATGCCTAAAACGGGATTTAGAACTCAAGCTCCCAATTTCTAGCCTGATAACCCTTAACCACTGACTAGACCAAACTGGTTCTGGTTGCAAACTCAAACATTGTCCCACAAATCATGGCTTAAGGAAATCAACTCCTGAAAGGGTCAGACAAGACTTAGAGGGGGCTGTAAAGCACTATGAAGCGGTATATAAGTCTAAGCGCTATTGCTATCTCCAAAATCCCTCCCAAGCTTTGCATTCGATGATTCTTAAGAGAAGCGCAACCCCAGAATGTCGATTGCCTCTCTCTCTCTCTATCCAGCCCAGATCAGACTGGGAAAGCGGAATGCGTTGATTTATAATCCTCCACCGTCTCTATTCCCCATTTCCCGATTAAAAAAACCCCCCATTTTCTGCCCAGTCGATTCCTTACCTCTCCTTCGCCGCAGTCCGTCTACACAACAGCGCAGGAAGAATTTAATGGCTGCCGCGGCCCGTGGCCAGTTCTCACTCCGGTCGGGGGAGGAAGGCGACGCCGCGGGACTCTGAGCCGACCTGCTCGGCTGGTGCGTGGGGGTGCAGGAGCTGCCGCGTACCTCCCTCCGAGGTTTCCCGTGCAGCGTTCCCAAATTCCTGCCTGGAAAGCTCAGGTCCGCCGCCGACCCCTCTGGGAGCACAGCGAAGGGAAGGGGCGCCTGGACTCCCTTCGCCTCCTTCTCGATATTATAACCCGAGCCCTCTGCTGGCCGCTGCCTGTTCTGCACGACGATCCTGAGCTTCTAGATCCAGGGGGAGAACCCGTTTCGCTAATGGAAAGACAGGCCGGGTTAAGCGTCCGACGGATGCAGAAAGACGCCTGCCCTAATGCGGCACAGAGCGCGTGAAGTGCAGCTCGACCCTTCGGTGGTCTGGAGCGACGAAGTCCAACCTCATTTCCTCCATCTAAAATTGCAAGATCTTTTGATGCCCGAAGTTTGATTCATTTTTTTATTTTGGTGGGGGTTGTTTTAGACTTTCTTTCTTTCTTTCTTTCTTTCTTTCTTTTTCTTTCTTTCTTTCTTTCTTTCTTTTTCTTTCTTTCTTTCTTTCTTTCTTTCTTTCTTTCTTTCTTTCTTTTTCTTTCTTTCTTTCTTTCTTTCTTCTTTCTTTCTTTCTTTCTTTCTTCCTTCCTTTCTTTCTCTTTCTTTCCTTCCTTCTTTCTTTCTTTCTTTCTTTCTTCCTTCCTTTCTTTCTCTTTCTTTCTTTCTTTCTCTTTCTTTCTTTCTTTTCAGTATATAAAGAACTTTATTTTTAAACTGAACTCAATTTTAATGTTTCTTGCTCGCAGCTGCCACCTGTCCAGCAATCCTTTCTTTCTTTCTTTATTCGAGTACATATTAAATAATATATATCAGTATAAGCATGAATTGAATACATAAAATGAATACAATTAAACTTCAGCAAGTGGACTTTCTTGTTTTTTCTTTTGAAGACGTTTCGCTTCTCGTCCAAGAAGCTTCTTCAGCTCTGACAGGATAGTGGGAAATGGAAGGATTTATATTCCTTGCAGGCAGAAAGTCCAGTTGCCTCCTGAAAAAGCACCTTTGGGACAACCATGGACCTGGATGGCTGAGAATCTCTACAGACTTCTTTTTCCAATGGAATAAGCAATGCTTCTTTCTTTTCACATAGCTTTATATCTAACTCCTAACTTTCTAGCAAAAGATCTTCAAGGCAGTCTATAATTTGGTTCAAAACTATCGAGTATTATTAAATCTGTATTAACTAAAGAACCAATACAGGACAATTCAAGAGCCCTGTCACATCAGATTAACATCCAAAGGGTGCTGTTTCCTATCCTAGCCAACAAAATGTTTCTGTGAAGCTCAGTGTGCTTTTTCACACTCCTCTGGTATTCAGACTGGTATTCAAATAGCTTTTTCTTCCACCAACTGTCTAATTCCCAGCTAAAGCTGTACAAATGAGGGACTGTATCACCACATGGCTTCACTATGTTTTATGAGAAATATTTATCTTTGCCTGCATTGTTTTGCAAGGTTGAATGTCTTCAAGTCATACATTTGTACAGGGGGAAAAAAAAGATGCTGTGTTTGCTTTCTCCAATCCGTGCATCATTTGGCAGGCATTCACATTTCTCTGTACTTTTTTCTTCTTTTTTTTCAGACTGAAAAATTGCCAACCTCCTTATATCTTTGGCTGCCTTTCGTTGCCTTTCAAGATTCAGCAGTACAACTGTTGTGTTACGAATCTGTATAATGGTGTTAAGGATCTGTATAATGGCATAAAGCAGTTTCATTTTTCAAATCCTTTCCTAAGGAAGTTTAACGCGGAATTCATCTTTTGCACACTGCATCAATATTGCAGGCACCCACACTGCATATCGGACAATAATACAATCGAACGAGTCCAGAGATATTTCACAAGAAGAGTCCTCCACTCCTCTGCTTGCAATAGAATACCTTATGCCACCAGATTTGAAATTTTGGGCTTAAACAATTTAGAACTACGCCGCCTTCAGTCTGACCTAAGCATAGTACATAAAATCATCTGCTACAATGTCCTACCAGCCAATGAATACTTCAGCTTCAACCAAAACAATACAAGAGCACACAATAGATACAAACTCATGGTAAACCGATCTAAACTAGACTGCAGAAAATACGACTTCAGTAACAGAGTTGTCAACGCCTGGAATTCACTACCTGACTCTGTGGTTTCTTCCCGAAATCCCCAAAACTTTAACCTTAGACTGTCTACTGTAGACCTTGCCCCATTCCTAAGAGGTCTGTAAGGGGCGTGCATAAGTGCATCAGTGTGCCTACCATCCCTGTCCTAATGTTTTCTTTTATTCGTATCCTTTTCATGTATTTATAATTATGTTTACACTTGTATCTGCCATAAAATACATGCTTGATGAAATAAAATAAACTAAAAAAATAAATCACAACCTCTAAATCTTTTTCCTGCCCAGTCAGGTACAGACAGCCCAGAGCTATCGTTCTGTTAAGTGAAGTTTAGGATTTGGGGACCAAGGTATGTTGCTCCCTCTATAATATCCTTCATCACCATAAACTGCAATTGCCAACTACTCCATAAACTGCAATTGCCAGCTCCATCGACAGGTTAGTAAGACTCGTTCGAACCTTTTCACGATTCCTATTAGTTACACACAGTTGAAGTAATTATTGGGGTTTTAAATATGGTTCAGCCAAATTTATTTAATTTGTTTTATCTCTATTTTAAATTTTGTATTTATATGTTTTATTTTATGGCTGTTCACCGCCCTGAGTCCTTCGGGAGTAGGGCGGTATACAAATTGAATAAAAAAAAATAAAAATAATGGGCGCTGCCCTCAAACAAGTTTTCAGCTACCCCTAAGGATTTTTGATTTTATCCGCAAACTTTTCCCGTTTGTCAATCCTAAAGACAGCGGTGTTTGGAGAATCGTGCTGGTGCCAAGGTGCCCACTGGCACGGGATCTTCCAATCCTCTGTTGACTATAACTGAGATCAGCATTTCTCTTGCAAGCAAGGCAGTTGCTGGCTGGGAGGGAATTCACAGAGATTCGCATGACGCCTCTCTCGTCCCTTGCTTTCCAACGGGATTAGGCTTCGTTGAAGCCAGCAGAGAGCAGTGTGAGGTTGCACCGAGGAGCAAAAGAGTATTCCGCTTCCGGAGAATTTGCACGGGCTTTCCACGGGGAAGGGAATTCTCGCGCGAGGCTCGCCACCCTGCTTCTGACGTCACGCTTTTCTTACCCTCGGCAGCTGGAGAGATCCAGGCGAATGGAGATTGCTCGAGGGCAGCCCCGTTCCCAAGCACAAGGCTTTCTAGGACGCGCAAAGGAACGTGTGGGTCAGTGCAACCGAGCCCTTTGGCGTGCAAATGGGGAGGTTGGAAGAACCAGAGCGGCTTTGAAATAACTTTTCCACCATCCCGCACCCGAGGAACAGTTTCCTCCAAGGCGATGCCGTCAAAATGTACTGGATTTATATTGTTAAAGCTGCCTTAGACGTTGCCAAAAAAAAAAAAAAAAACACCCCAAAAAAACTTCAGCGATCTGGAGATATGGCCCTTCGGTCAGTTGCTCCCTGCTTAACAATTAAATATACTGTTATTCTTTTAAGGACGATATGATTCAGCCTGTGTAAAAGAAAGTGAAGTAAAAGATCTAGCAAATGCATTTGCACCATTTCTTTTTAAAAAAAACTTTACTGTTAGTTCACCGCTAGGTGTTAGTGGCACCCAGCTTGACTGTGGCTGATGTCTGAATGGGAGGGGAACCATTAGGACCGTGATGGCAAACCTATGGCACGCATGCCACAGGTGGCACGTGGAGACGTATCAGTAGGCACGTGAGCTCAGCTCTGCTAGCTGATTTTCGGGCCTTCTGGGCCTATCAGAAGTTGGCAAACGAGTCATTTCCGGCCTCCGGAGGGCTTCTGGGGTGGATGGGGAACCCCCAAGAAAGCCTCTGGAGCCTGGGGAGGGCAAAAAAATGGGCCTACCAGGCACACCGTGCCATCGCGTGCCAAAAGCTGGGGGAGCCTGGGGGGGTCGCACGCGCATAAGTGGGATGCATTGAATTATGGGTGTAGGCACACACGCATGCGACCCCCCCCCGCTCCCCCTGCTTTTGGCACGTGATGGCAAAAAGGTTAGCCATCACTGCATTAGGGAATTCTCAGGAGTAGTTGGCTAGATGTGAAAGTTGAAAAATGAAGAGAGTGAAGTTCGCTGTCACAGCATTGTCAAAAGACAGTTGGGTGGAAGAGATCACCAGGGGTCAAGTTGGACTGGAGGAGATTTATTGGACCAACCCAATCCACATGTTTAATTCAATTTGTATTTTGTAAATGCAGAAAACGGGTTAATTCAATAGCAAAGTTAGTAGGTTGTGTCGACATGGCCACTAAGTCCCATGCGTGCAACTGATGCCACATTATTATGATGTGACAGAATGGGGTTAAGACCAATTGGGAAGCATTATTTTACCTAGGAATAGGAGTAAATATGCACAACTCTGCTCAAAAGACAGCTCTTTTTTGAAGTTGGTAGAGCTACTCTGCAAATACAGAGAGTCCTCAAACTACAACCATTCATTCAGTGATCATTTGAAGTTACAATGGCACTTTTAAAAAGTGACTTACAATCAGCCTTCACACTTATCATATAATCAAAATCTGGGTGCTTGGCAACTGGCACGTATTTATGATAGCTGTAGTGTCCTCAGGTCATGTGATCACCATTTGCGACCCTCCCAGCCAGCAACTGCCTTGCTTGCAAGAGAAATGCTGATCTCAGTTATAGTCAACAGAGGACAACTTACCGGTATACGTACAAATAGGGTAAATGTTTATGGAAATTCTCAGTCATCCAGGTGATGGTTGTCCCAAAGGTGCTTTTTACAAAAGGCAACCAGACTTTCTTGTTTTTTTTCCTTGAAGATGTTTTGCTTTTCATCCAAGAAGCTTCTTCAGTTCTTGGATAAGAAACGAAACATCTTCAAGGTAAAAACAAGAAAGTCCAGTTAGCTTTTGAAAAAGCATCTTTGGTACAAATAGGGTCTCCTCAGGGGTGAAATCCAGCAGGTTCTGACAGGTTCTGGAGAACCGGTAGTGGGAATTTTGAGTAGTTCGGAGAACCGGCAAATGCCACCTCTCGCTGGCTCCAGAGTGGGGTGGGAATGGAGATTTTGCAATATCCTTCCCCCCAGGAGGAGTGGGGTAGGAATGGAGATTTTGCAGTATCCTTCCCCTGCCACGCCCACCAAGCAATGCCCACCAAGCTACACCACGCTCACCAAGCCACGCCCACAGAACTGGTAGTAAAAATATTTGGATTTCACCACTATGTCTCCCCCTTAGTAGTGACTCCCCTCACCTCCCAGCATTAGGGTTAGAGACGATTGACCCACCTTAATGGAATAACACATACAGACAAAAAGCTAACGTATGCATATTTACACCTACAGGCTATATTTATACAAGCATAAAAAGATGACAATTCCCACAAAAGATAGGGGGGAGGGGGTTTACATATATGGTTGATTAATTTGTTAGAATGTGGATATTAGAATGATTCTTACTTCCTTTAAATTCTTCATTGGAATGCCTTCCTATGATTAAAAAAAACCCCTAAAATTATCCCCACATTTCTTTGCTGTACTTGCTTTATACTAAGAGAGAAATCTTGCTCTGAAGAATTTTCAGAAATTGTGATTCTCCTGCTATTTATTCTGTTTTCAGAATTCCAGGGCAGAATTCCATTCTAGGCGTTTACCAGTCCCACGTACTTTTCATAACCAGCACGTAAGGTAGGTCACTAATTAGGACTACTTGTACAATTATGCATTAGTTAATACAGTATTCTTTATTACAGCCCCCATACGCATTAAGAACATTTCTTCCAGTTTCCTTAGAAAATTGTCATTCTAGATACCGTATTTTTTGGAGTATAAGACACACCTTTTTCTCCCCTAAAAGAGGGTGAAAATTTTGGTGCATTTTATACACCAAATGTAGCCCTGCCCACCCACTGGCCCCCACCCTTTGGCCTCTGCCTCCCAGCAGTTTACCTCCTTGCAGCAAGCAGCAAGAAGAAACAGCTCCTTTCAGCTTCAGTACAGCCTAATTAGCACAAGTTGATTGGATTGGCCTCCCGACTCTCAGCTGTTTTTCTCTCAGCTGTTTTGCTGGAGCCTCTGCTGCTTGCTGCAAGGAGGTCAATTGCTGGAGCAGATTTTTTTTTTCTTGTGCTAATCAAGCTATGCTGAAAACGAAAATGAAAGTAAAGCAGTCTGTTTGCTGTTTGCTGCAAGGAGGCAAAATTGCTGGGAGGCAGAAACAGAGGCAGATTTCTTTTTCTTGTTTTCCTCACTAAAAAGGGTAGGTGTGTCTTATAGTCCGGTGCGTCTTATACTCCGAAAAATGCGGTAGTTCTACAGAAAGAAACACCTGCTAAAGAAGATGATGAGCATATTTTATATTCAGGAGCTTTTTTTTTTTTTTTGCAAGATCCCAAGAATGAGGATGCTAGAACTGACATCATTCCCCCCACCTTTTTTTTTTCTCTACTTCACTTAATATTTTTTCCAGATGGCCAAAAGCCTTAGAGATCCAACTGAAAAACAATTCTATTTTTGTACGGTCAGCAAGTGGCGGTGCTGAGGAGACTCATATGCGTTATAGGTGGGGTTGAAGCAGATAATTTTGCACAGTAACTCTAGCATCTAGTCTCTGGTCTTGAGGATCCACGGACCTAGAAACAAATGTTAGGAAGTTTATTGTGGCACAACTGGGAGATTTTGTTTCTGTAGGATTGTCACCAATCAAATTTAGCTCTCTGAGCAGTGTTGAGGTGTAGCAGGCCAGGGGTTCTTCCTCTAGCTGTTTGCTTTTCATTTAGTATAAGATTTTGCTTTTGATCAGTTTTAAATCTACTCTTAATTCTAGGCAGTTGAGTGAGATGAAGGTGGCTATGCTAGTAATAGGTTTATAGAAAAAAAATGGAGAGGTTAAAGATAGAGTACTGTTAAGATATGACCTGGATGTTGAACAAGTAAAATCCATGATTAGTAGCTGGAGATTAAATTTTCTGGAATATGTCATTATAGTCATTAGAAGTTAAGTTTGTTTCAAAGAAAATATTAATCTATACCTTTACACCGGTTTACTCACAATTGGGTAGAGCAGAGATAAACATATCCTAATACAAACTGTGGGACGTGGTGGCTAAGATGCTGAGCTTGTCAATCGAAAGTTCGGCAGTTCAGCAGTTCGAATCCCTAGTGCTGCGTAATGGGGTGAGCTCCCATTACTTGTCCCAGCTTCTGCCAACCTAGCAGTTCGAAAGCACGTAAAAAATGCAAGTAGAAAAATAGGGACCCCCTTTGGTGGGAAGGTAACGGCATTCCGTGCACCATTGGCATTTAGTCATGCCAGCCACATGACCACGGAGACTTCTTCGGATAGTGCTGGCTCTTCGCCTTTGAAATGGAGATGAGCACCACCCCCTAGAGTCGGGAACGACTAGCACATTTGTGCGAGGGAAACCTTTACCTTTACTAATACAAATTTTATATTTTGGATGTAATTCCCTCAATCCCTTGGTGTTGGCCTTGATGGATGAAGCTGACAGGACTAAACCTGATTGCCTAAATGTGGGAACTAAGGGAATGTGGCAATATATTTCAAACTAAATTGACTTTCTGAATTTTTGCAAATAAAGTCCTTTATCTGAATTCTCTAGCTTGGCAGCAGATCACAGAGGAAGCCATGTTTTCATCTTGCCCCTTTCTGGCAACGTCTAAAGAGGCAAGAGAAGATGTAATGACCTTGAATGAAAGCTAATCAAACAAAGAAATACTTTGATCATTCTAGCCAAAACGTCATCTTATTATTCTTTGGAAAACAAAGCCATCTTTTACTAATTCTTTTTTTGTTTGTTTGTTTGTTTGTTTCATGCAACCCTTCTGCAAACACTCAATTTTTATTCCACATTAAAAAAAAAATCCAACGTAGAGGAAAGTGGCTTGTTACCCATTTTTGGTACTTAGAATTACATAACGATTGGTGAAGAAATTCATAAGGAATCCCCCAATGGGAGAAAAATGCTTGAGATGTCCCAATCTTGGGGAAAACCTTTTGGGCAAGTCAGATCATTCCGAACCTCAGCAAGTCTGCCCCACAGATAAACTGTATAAGTGCCTGGAATGTGGGAAATGTTTCACTCACAGTAAGAACTTCAGCACCCATCAAAGGATCCACACGGGCGAAAAACCTTACAAATGCCCCGAATGTGGTAAAAGGTATGGGGCCAGCTCCACTCTGAGTAGACATCGGAAAATCCACATGGAAGAAAAGCCTTACAAATGTCCAGACTGCGACAAGAGTTTCAGTTACAAAGCAGATCTCATCAAGCACCACCGTGTTCACACGGGGGAGAAACCTTACGTGTGTGGCGAGTGCGGGAAAAGTTTTAGTCAAAGCTCCAATTTTGTTACTCACCAGAGAAGCCACACGGGGGAGAAACCTTATGAATGTCCTGACTGTGGGAAAAGTTTTACTGTGAGCTCGAGCCTTATTGAGCACCAGCGTGTCCACACAGCTGAAAAACCCTTTTTGTGCCTGGAATGTGGGAAAAGTTTTAATCGCAGCTCCCACCTCAGTGTGCACCAGAGGATTCACACAGGGGAAAGGCCTTTTCAGTGCCCCGATTGTGGGAAGGGCTTCACCATTCTCTCCACTCTCAGTAAACACAAGAGAATCCACACAGGAGAGAAACCTTACAAATGTCCCAAATGTGAACGGAGTTTTCGGGTGAGCTCCATCCTGACCCAACATATTAGAACCCACACGGGAGAGAAGCCATATGTTTGCTCTGAGTGTGGGAGGAGCTTTAGTCAAAAATCACCTCTTATTGCTCATCAGAGACTTCACAGTCGTCAAAAAACCCGGTAGGTGAAGGTGGGTCAAACACTGGACCAGGCTTTGAATGACCATACTACAAAAAAGGAAGGCTGGGAGAGTTGACCAGTTTTATGGGGTGAAATTGGCAACTTAAGCCAGCGTAGGCCTTAAAGCAGAGGTCTTCAAACTTGGCAGCTTTAAGACTTGTGGACTTCAACTCCCAGAATTCTCCAGCCAGCTATGCTATGCTGGCTGGAGAATTCTGGGAGTTGAAGTCCACAAGTCTTAAAGCTGCCAAGTTTGGGGACCCCTGCCTTAAGGTTTCCATTTTGCCTCTTCATCTTCCGATCCCCCAAAGCATTCAGAACAGGGGAAAGTAGAAGGTTTGGCCCCAACTCATCACAAAAATGGTGCTCATGGTCTGGATTTAGCCCAGGACTATACTTTTTGCCTACAATCCAGTAACCTGCAGGCCAAAGTAATCCATAAAGATGAGAGTGAGAAGGATTGAAGGCAACAGAATTGCTCATCCAACACCTACTGGGCTCTAACTTTCAGGGAGGGGGGTGGAGGAGAGAAATGAAATTGTGGTTCTTAAATTTCCTTGACTTTATCTTTGATGATAGCCTTTTCCTGGACCAATGGGAGACAAGGGATGGATGTTAACTCTGCAGCCAGTGTGCTTCTCTTTTGTGAATGGAAAGTCTTTTCCAGACATGTAAGAGCTATGGGGACCCCAAAGGTTTTTGCAGAGGGTGGAAAGCATTACCTGACGTTAGATTTCCTCCTCCTCAACACACTTTTCTGCTCTTGGAGGTGGTCAGAATCACAACTGGGGCCCTGAAATGTTTTCCCATTAAACTCCAGAACTTCAAGCTAAGAAATGGTTGGTCGTGGTAATAAGAGTTTGGGAAATGGAAAATTATAATTTTCTTTTTTATATGTCCTATATAGAAAAGTGTTTCTTGGCTAAAAATGGCATCCTTTCGTATTGCTTTAAAGCCCATCTAGATCCAGCTGCTGTGTTCTTGACTGAGTCCTTGGAGTGTTAGAAATCCAAAAGTATTATGCCATGACAACCCAGGATGAATAGGATAGGGAGTAGGAAAAATATACTGTACGTAGATTCTGACACTAATAAACAATTTTTGTAAAAAAAGGTCTTCAACTCCAACTCAGAAATAAATTGGTGCCTTTACTTGATAGTTTGTCCAGCAACATCTGTCCCTTTCTCCATGCCCCCTTTTCCTTTGTCTCCTCCTTTCCTAATTCTCTACCATTGCCCAACAAGATGTCCTTGCCACGCTGTGGTGGATCCAGTGGTGGGTTTCAAATTTTTTTACTACCAATTCTGTGGGCGTGGTTTGGTGGGTGTGGCTTGGTGGGCGTGGCAGGGGAAGGATACTGTAAAATCTCCATTCCCACCCCACTCCAGGGAAAGGATACTGCAAAATCCCCATTTCCTCCTGATCAGCTGGGAATTGGGAGGCAGAGAATAGATGGGGGCGGGACCAGTCAGAATTTTTACTACCGGGTTCTCCAAACTACTCAAAATTTCCACTACCAGTTCTCCAGAACTGGTCAGAACCTGATGAAACCCACCTCTGGTTGGATCCTACTCTAAGATTTTCCAGCTTGGTGCTTTCAGAAGTTTTAGGATACAACTCCCACCATCCAAGGATGGAAAGACAGAATGGGAGTCGTAATACAGTTTATTTGAAAGTGATTAGGCCAGGAAATTTTTAATTTAAAAAATTTAATTTTTTTAATTTTAAATGGGTTCACAGACCATTTCAAAGGGTAACAGGGTTTGCCAATTTAGCATGTGTGAATATATATGTGAACATACATAAGTATAGGTCCTTTACAAAGTCTTTGGAAAAGCATTCACAGAGATGGAACATGTTTTAAACAGATTTATTTATAACTGATGAAAGTATCACAGTTTTCAAGAATGGTGACTGAAAATGTTCCAAGTACATAAATTAGTATAAAATTTGTCAGATTCTAAAGTGGCAATTGTGTTTGGTCATAAAGAGATGATCGCAGGGCATACAGTTACTCTAAAAGAGCAACTGATCTTTATCAACAACAGAAGCAACAGAAGCATATGAAACTAGCATATGCTTCTGTGGAATACAATTCACTTTGTAGGAAAATTGCAGAAAGGTATGCAGTAGAATCCAAATACTTCAGATTGCATTCACTTTCAGCCTTTAATTTGTCTCTCTGTGGATTTGATTTCCAGCTTGTCAATATGGTGGTTTCGCTTGCTATGCCCTGGTATTCTCTGGAATAAGAGAAAATAATTAAATACATTCATACAGTTGAGCATTTATCAGCTCTTACTCAGCTGTCTAGTCCTGCCAAAAGCACATCAATCATGTCAGCCACATAGAGGCAGTCCTCAATTTATGACTGGTTGCTTAGTGTCTGAAGTTATGACCAACCCAGAAAAGGGGACTTATGACCTGTTTCGAAGTTACGATAGTCCGGCCCCCACCACCGTCATATGACCATACTTCTGGTGCTAGTCATATTTATGGCCATTTACAGTGTCCCACAGTAACATGACCGTATTTTACAACAGTTTTGCTTTTTGGCAAACTTCCAATTTTTCAGCAAAACCATGTCCACAGCAAACCATTGGTTCACTTAACAATCTATGTTTGCTTAAAACTTCGCAGCATTCACCTAATGACCACCACAAAAAAAGATAAAATCACATGACCAATCAGTTTCATGACTCTCACAATATGCATCTGTAATGGGTAGATTCCACTACAGTGATGTTTCGAGGACTCCTTATATTGCCATCAATTTTGCCCTTGGTGCGCTAGCTGGGGCTTGTTCCATACAGTGTTTGCCATTAGTTTGGATAACTCCAAAGCTGCTGTCTTGATGGAATTTTTTATTTAGAACATGTATGTTATCCCATATGAACTAAGCATACAAAAGCATTACAAAAGGGAGGGGGGGAAGGGATAATTATCTTTTGGTAAATAGGTGTCAAAATTGAAATTCCCCAGCATTTTTGGAAATGCAGTCTGATGCTATTATCGGCACAATAGCTATAATGCTATTGTCCTGATTACATAATTTTGATCTGAAAGTGGAGTGAGACACCATCTTCTTAAAAATATAATGGGTGGTACTATGTCAAGAGGGCAGTTCCAATTACACAATGGAAGTCCCAAACACTTTTAATGGGTGTTGTATGATCACTGGTTCAAGGTTGACTCAGCCTTCCATCCTTCCAAAGTTGGTAAAATGAGGACCCAAATTGTTGGGGGCAATATGCTGATTCTGTAAACTGCTTGGAGAGGCTGGAAAGCACTGTGAAGCGGTATATACGTCTAAGTGTTATTGCTATCATACATATAAAGGAGTGGGGGCTTCTACTGTGTAGAAGACTATCGCAGCTGCCATCTTGATTTTCTTGACCATTCATCCCCTGTAGCAAAGTAACATCCAAGTGAAGCCTCATTTTACAGTAGTGGGGATGTAGTGGGGATACTAAAGGTAGTAAAATCAATCGTGCACTCTGGGTTTTACATTTAAAGGGTCTATATTCTCAGCAACCTACTGGCCTTAAATTGTGGATTTGAAAACCAGAACCCTAGTGTTCTGTGAGAATTTGATGCAGTTACAGCAAAGACTATATTTAAAAAAAGTTCATTCAGATACAGCTAATTTTCTATCATTGGAGCTTTCCTTCTTAATCAAGGATTGTGGGATTTAAAAAAACCAACAAATAGATTCTATAGCCTGAAAATGTTTGAAAACCCCTGAACTAGTACTCTGTCTATATTTGCTTTCTAACATGAAGTACTGTAATGACTGTATTTCGTCCATAGCAAGTCAAATTTGAAAATACGAGGCGTGGGAGGGGAAAGATTAAGGGGAAATGGATGGGTCAGTCATTAATCTTCATTGGTTTGAGATTGTTTTTGAATGGAATTTTATACCTAAAATACCTGGCTCAATCTCAGAATTTATTCTTTTTCTCTTCCATTCTCTCTTTTTTTTTAAATGTTTTTGTTTTTTCATTTAAAGGGTTTATAGGTTGTTCCAATCCACAGACACTGAGTGGCAGACAATTTGCTCGATCCTCAATCTGGATTGCCATAAATACCTAATAAAGATTAAAACCAAGATCCTACATACAAAGAAGATGTGAAACGTTCCAAAAAGATATCAATTATATTAATCTGTCCCCAAAACTTGATGAAATAGCTGCATGAGATGGTCTCATAAGGAGAATGAGTTAAGGAGAAAAGTGACTACAGTCTGAGGGTGAGGGGAAAAAGGGACACCAGCAGCAACAGCCAAACTTGCTCCTATGTTCTGGGACTACCTCACATCTAGAGCTAAAACTATCTGGTTTATTTCTAAGTCCGATGTTGTCAGGACTTAGTTGAGGTATAACGAAACTAGCCGGAGGTGCTGGTTATTTCGCTCGTCTCACTTTCTTAGTGCAATGACATCCCGTGATTGCGCAGTAAAGGTCTCAAGGAGTGCAGGAAGCCGCCTAATCGCAGACGCAGCAAATCGATAGCTCCGCGTGAAAATCAGGGCGGCTGCCGATCGTTTTTCCTCCGAGGTGGAGAAAAATCCAAGGTGACAGCTGAGAATAATACAGTACGCGAATCTTCAGGCTCGGGCTGGAATTCGCGCCTGGGCCAAAGCCAACCCGCCCCCTTCCGTTGCTGCTTCTGTTGCTAAGGTAGAGGGAAGGCGAAAGTACCGGACCTGAGTGAAAACTTCATTCTGGCTAAAATCAGTTTTCGGAGTTAAATGGCAGAATAGCTATACAATATTGGCTGTTCCTGTGAGAACTTGATGAGGATAGAGAGGGCCGAGCAAGGGAAAATATAGGGAAGAGGGGAAATGCAGCCCCGTTGATGACTCTTTCTTTTCTCCTCGTGAAGCTCGATTAGGGACAGGTTGGCTGCTGTTGTGAAGCAAGGGGGATGCAGCCCTGCGTGGTCCTAACTTGGATATCGTTGGATTTAAGAGACCCTTTTTTCCATATTCCGTGTGTTTCCTGGACATTACAGTTCCTTATCAGAAATATATAGGGTGACCATAGAGGTTCCATATAACTATCCCACCCTCCAAATTTGGTCTCTTATCTTTATAATCCTGTTTCCTCACCAATACTTTTACTTGTTTTCCTTGTCATTTAAACTCATTCTTTTTGCGGAGGTGGGGGAAATAATATAATTTATTAATATTAACATAATTAGTGTAATTATTATCAAGTTCATTTTAATATTTGTATGATGATAAGCGATATTTATATTGCGCTTAAAACTCAAGTGTAATATAAAAGTCCAAAATTAAAAGTCCAGAATCATCTTAAAGGGGAGATGGGTGGCATAAAAATTTAATAAATAAAAAAATGGGGAAAAAAACAAATAAAAAGAATTATCAATTGAATCTGAGGACTATACAAAAATCACAATAAAATTAAGGCAGCTCTTATTTTGATGCAATAGTGGAACATCAGATAAAGGTTGCAGTCAAAAGAATTACAAATAAACTATAGACCTTTATAAAACCTGAAAGGATGTCCAGAGGAAAAGAAGATTAATGCCTCGAAGAGTCTTTTTGAATTTTTTTTTAAAAAAACACGAATTAAAAAAAATCTCTTGGTGTGTTTTGGGGGTTGTTTTTATCTTAATAATAAAATATTCTATTCTGCCAAAGTACTGCAAACCGGCATGAATGCACGCTTCCACTTCTTGCTCGTCCTCGCCTTTCCGGCTCTCCATCGGGCCCTTGCCCCGAGCTCTTTCTCGCCGAGCTACCACGAGAGGGATCTCGATCTGCGGGATCTCAGCTTCTGCGGGACTTTCGACAGTCTCTCTCTGCCTTTAACGTGGCAAAGATGCTTTCGGTTGTTTGCTTGTTTTTCATAATCCTGCTCTTCCCGTGGCCAAAGAGAACAAAAATAAAGAAAATATTCCGATGTTGAAAATGGTGTTGGCCGCCAGAGGCCTCTCGATTTCAGCTAGGAAAGCCAAGAGGAAGTCGCTCCCTCTTCCTCTCTGCTGAGGAACATCCTGACTTGGCCAGAGGGCGAGCCGCGACAGCGTCGCCTTGGAGGTCTGTTTCTCTTCGGCGGATGCTGGGAGTACTTGATTGAGCTTTTTCTTTGACCGACCGAAGTGGGGACTGAGGTCCTTCGCAAGCCGGGCTTGGTTAAATGCTGGAAGTTTCTCCCTGACTTAGAGACAGCCTTTGGAGGGGAAAAGAAAAAGAGTTGAAGGGAACGGTCCCACAGATCCTTGGCGAAGAAGGAAATGCTTTTGGAGGATAATGAAACTGGAGAATTGACGAGGATCGGTGTGTGTAAAGGGAAAAGAAACGAAGATAGGGAACTGTTTTGACCGAGTTACACGTGGAGGAATAGATTCTATTCTATTCTATTCTATTCTATTCTATTCTATTCTATTCTATTCTATTCTATTCTATTCTCAGAGTCAAGTAGAACAATCAGATTTGATACTTTTTATTTGCTAAATTTTTAAATGGGGGGAGCGTGGAGGAACATTTGTTCAAAATATCTACGGTACTGGAAGGTTAGTCAGGGAGTGGGAGGGCAACAGTTATAATTCAACAAATCTATATTGTGAGGACTTAAAAATCAAGTCTTATTTTCTTGATAGAAGCACACTTTTAATCTATTGCAATTTTTTGCATGAAAGCTGAAGCATGTAAGGATTGTTACTCTCCTGTCAAAATACAGTAATAGCAAGCCTTGTACCCTGTTTCCCCCAAAATAAGACATCCCCTGATAATAAGCCCAATCGGGCTTTTGAGCGCATGGCAATAAGGGTTCAGAAAAATATAAGACAGGGTCTTATTTTTGGGGAAACACGGTAGTATCTTAATTTATTACAAATGTTTTTGTGAACTGTAGTCCTTGAGATGTCATTCCATCCATATATTTTATTTTCATTGGTAAATTGGAATCATAGTCATGAACATTTTTGCATGTACAGTAGAAGGTTCCGAATGTATAATTTCTCTAATTTTCATTTAAAAGAGGTTTCTGAGTACCAGCTAACCCAGAGGGCTTCCTGCTGAAGACAAGATTAGAATTTATGGTCTCCTGGTCACTGACTTGGTACTTTTAACTACTATACCAAAATTGCTACTATTCATGTTAATGATGAAGTCTCCTTTGAGTCAAGCTGAACTCTTGGTGACTTCATGAACATGGCTATCTTGTTTTCTTGGCAATACAGTAATACCGAAGTGATTTGCAACCAGCTTTTTCCAGCATGTTTTAGATTTCTCAGTCGAGTCTGCAGCCTGAGGTTTCCTGGCAGTCTCCCACCCAACTACTGTTCAAGTTTGATTATGCATAGGGGTGTTGTTGTTTTGTTTTGTTTTTTTAAGAGAGAGAGAAAGAGAGAAACCAAGTTCAATGAAATGCATTTTATTAGCTTGCTGCTGATCCAACTGTAGGGGGCGATACAGTCCATCCTGTGATATTGTCCTTTGTCTTTCTAAGTGCCACATTTCAGCTCCTTGTAGCTCATTCTATGTATGTTAATTCTATGCATCCTACCACAGTAAGATTTTTTGGGGAACTGTGTCAATCTTCATGGAAATCCCAGCTGGCCGCACATCATGGTAGATGGAGTACAGTATTCCAGTTTGCCCAAATCTAGTAGTTTCCATGTATTATAGAATTAGAATTCCCAGCACTCCCAGCCAATATGGCTATGTTAGTTATGAATTTAACGAATCAGTAGAGGACAAAGTTAAGAAAAGATGGACTTATCTAGTCAGGGGATATGACACAAGCCAAAAGAGCACCTGTGGTCCAAAGACAATCCCACTACTGTACACAGGGACCTAACAGCACAACAGTCACTGCAAAGAAAGCACTTCAACTCATTTAAATAAGGGAAAAATGATGCCACTGAATTCACCCTCAAATATTGCCTAGACTATATTTTGCCAATACATGAAGCCAATTTTATTTTACAGTTGTTAGCTGATGTTTGTAGTAGAAGCCTTTTGAAACACATCTGGTACAAAACCCTCAGTGATTCTTTAGCATAGAACTGGTGTGTAGAACTGGTGTGGGCAACTCGCGGCTCCAGAGCTGCATTGGGCCCTCTGCTGCGGCTCTCTGTCCCATCACTGGCTGGGAGACTTCCAGAGAATCTTAAAGCTATAAGCAAGACTTGAGAAGGGTTGTTTATTTGTTTGATTTTTACAGAAGATGGTAAAGACAAATAATTTCCAGTGTACATGTTGTCCTGAAGAACTGAATTTAGTTCATGAGTTCATTTTGTACTGTGTTTTGGATTCAGCAGGAAGATGTGGAGGGGGCAATAAAGTTGACTTATTTTACAGGTTTGGTTGAAAGAATTACCTCTGGAATGTTTCATGTAGTCCCCCAAGTTCAAGAAGATGCTTCCTAGCAGGGGTGAAATTAAAAAAATTCCCCTACTGGTTCTGTGGGCATGGCTTGTTGGGGGGAGGTGATGTGACTGGGTGGACGTGGCCAACTCGACATCACTCACATCGAGGGGCTCCTCACCGGCCCCTCCCCTCCCAGCCATTCCTTGTCGCGAATGGCAGGAAAATGGGGGGGGGGATATTCCTGCCTACCATCCTTCCCTCAATCTGTGCTAAGATTGAGGAATGGATGACAGGCAGGAAAATCCCCTTCCCCATTTCCCTGCCTTTCACAAAAACGGCTCTATTCCAGCTGCTTTCCCCTCCCTCCCGTCCCCCTCCCTCCTGGGGACTACCTTAAAGGGACAGGCTGCAACAGCTCTGTTCTGAATGGAGGGAGAAAAGTTAGCATTCTCTCTGCTGCATTTAACATTGAATTCTGTGGAATATTGAGCAGCCAGAAGAGGTGAGCGGCGACCAGCTGGGCGTGGGTGGGGCCAAGGAGGGGTAATTACTACCAGTTCGGCGAACTGATGCCCATAATCCCTAGCAGTTCACCCAAACCGGTAGGATTTCACCCCTACTTCCTAGATACCATTTATGATTTGCTTTCTTCCCAGATTTGTGATATGATGTCAAAGCTATTTATTTTTGCTTCCATTCCAGCCACTGGACAGAAAATGGAAAACACTTCCAAGGAGAAAAAAACAGGACAAATACAACTATGCAGGAAAGTGGGAGGAATACCTCAAAAGAATAATTCCCAGGAAAAAGAAGCTTCTAAAAACCAGAAGAGAACAGGGAAACAAAATGCCAAAAACCCTGGATCCAGAAGAATAAAGTCCATCATATCACAAGGAAACTCCAAGGAACAGCCAAGTCAGCAAAGAAAGCGAGTGTCTAAGAAACAGCATCCGTGTCCTGATTGTGGGAAAATCTTCAGCAGAACCTCTGCTCTCAGTGCCCATCAGAGAGTCCACACAGGCGAAAAGCCCTACAAGTGCACTGAATGCGAGAAGAACTTCAGCAAGAGTTCACACCTCATTGCTCACCAGAGAATCCACACAGGAGAAAGACCCTACACTTGTTTGACCTGTGGGAAAAGTTTCAATCACTCTTCCCATGTGATTATCCACCAGAGAACTCATACAGGGGAGAAACATTACAAGTGTTTAGAATGTGGGAAAAACTTCCGATACAGTTCTGATCTCATCAGGCACCAGATTGAACATGCAGGTGAAAAACCCTTCCGGTGTTCAGACTGTGGGAAATGTTTCAATCGGACCTCCAACCTTCTTATCCATCAGAGGATACACACAAAAGAGAAACCCTACAAGTGCCTTGAATGTGGGAGAAACTTCAGTTACAGCTCAGTTCTTATCAGGCATCAAAGAGTGCATACCTCTGAGAAGCCTTTTAAATGCCCGGACTGTGGGGAAGGTTTCCATGTGAACACAAGCCTTCTTACACACCAGAGGATACATACAGGAGAGAAACACTATTCATGCTCCAAGTGTGGAAAAAGCTTCAGGTGGATATCACATTTAAATAGGCATCAGAAGATCCACGCTGTAGAAAAGTCTTAGGAAAAAAAAAACCCACACTTAAAATAACAGAGTTGGAAGGGACCTTGGAGGTCTTCTAGTCCAACCCCTTGCTTAGGCAGGAAATCCTATACCACTTCAGAGAAATGGTTATCCAACATCTTCTTAAAAACTTCCAGTGTTGGAGCATTCACAACTTCTGCAGGCAGGTTGTTCTACTGATTAATTGTTCTAACTGTCAGGAAAGTTCTCCTTAGTTCTAAGTTGCTTCTCTCCTTGATTGGTTTCCACCCATTGCTTCTTGTTCTACCCTCAGGTACTTTGGAAAATAATTTGACTCCCTCTTCTTTGTGGCAGCCTCTGAGAAATCGGAACACTGCTATCATGTCACCCCTAGCCCTTTTTTTCATAAGACTAGACATATCCAGTTTCAACAACCGTTTTTTATATATTTCTATATAAATTTGAACACTAGGAAATCACCTATGAGTTCCAATTTAAGATGCACTCTATTTTTGGATGCTATATTCTTCTTTTTTCTTCTAACCAAGATAAAATACATTGTTTTGATCTAATGTTTAGATTGTAAGCAACCTATCTACAAGAACATTATTTACAAAGTAAAGTTAATAAGCATAACATTTCCCTGCTACACCTGACTTTTTAAAAAGATTATTTTTAATTTAAAAGAAATGAATGGAAATAGCAATAGCAATAGCACTTAGACTTATATACCGCTTCATAGTGCCTTTACAGCCCTCTCTAAGCAGTTTACAGAGTCAGCATATTGACCCCCAAAATCCGGATCCTCATTTTATCCACCTTGCTTGGAAGGATGGAAAGCTGAGTCAACCTTGAGCTGGTGAGATTTGAACTGCTGAACTGCAGCTAGCAGTCAGCTGAAGTAGCCTGCAGTACTGCCACTCTAAACACTGCCACCTCGGCTCATAATATTTTTTTTTAATTTTAAATTTAATTAAAAAGAAATTAATGGGAAGTTGATATTTCTCAAAGCACCAACAGCTAGTAACATTCTAATTTGACGGAATGCCATGGGTGTTATAAAAACTGTGTGAGCATTCTTAGAAAATAAATATAGTGAAAGGTTGTAACCTAGTTGTTGCCTGGACATGGGTTCAATCACTCCTCTTCCTAAGTTCTCAGAACAGAATATAAATTTTAAGTTATTTTACTTATCCAGACTCAGACTGCTACTGAACTAGCTTCTGCCTCCAAGCACAAGGAAGTACTGGGATGGGGAACACACCAAGGAGCATTCAAGATGTACTGCATTGCCTCCAAGATAGAGAAGTCATTGTAAACACAGTCCTTTGCACCTGCCTTGCCCTGGAAAACATAAATTGCTGAGGAAATATAGAATCCTCAATTTTAGGGAAAAAAAATCCTAAGAATCCCAGTTATACATCTCTCAACAAATTGTGTAATATGCAAAATCCAAGCCATTCAGAAGCCTGAGGCTAGCAAACATTACAGATACCTGTGCATTTTAATACAGGTAGGAATCTGTCTCCTACCCACTATTGGGAAATAAAAGATAGGATGAGAGAGTGCCTAAACAAATGATCAATATAAACATTAAACTGGAGATTCATCTAACTGTCTCTTCCCTCCTCTTTTTTGAAAAGTTTGAAGATGTTCAACAAATCCCCAGACAGGTGTTTTCATACAGGCACAAATGAGTGAAAAGGCATGATTTATTATGGAAACTTCCAATGATCTCCATAATTTTTCCTTGGAATACTGTAAAGTTCAAAGGTATTTGAAAATCAACAAAAGCAGCAAAAATGCTGATATGTAGCATATTACTCAGCCAAATGATATAAAATGAAATATTAGCTAGCTATGAATTGGCTCACCACAAATTAGCATCCCTATTCACAAAAATGTTTTCATTTGGCAGCCAGGAGTGGCCTGCATAAAGTGCAAATTCCTTTTACTTATCTGACAGGATGGTAATTTCACAATTGCCTTTCCTCCTTTTTTTATATTCTTTATGTGGTTAAGGTGCTAGCCTAGAAATCAGAAGACTCGCTTGGTGACTTTGGGAAGGCCACTGTCTCTCTCAGTCCAACCCACCTCACAGGATTGTTGTTGCAGGGAAATAGGAGGTAGGTGTATATATGCTTTCTGTTTTGAGATATATTAAAATGGCAGGATAAAAATATAATAATATAGGGATAATAAGTGCAAGGCATCAGACACCAAGAATCTTTGATATGCTGATATTTTTATTTTACCACAGAGGGGCATCCAAAAATAGCTCCTTCTAGTGTATATGGAAACTTCCTCATAATTCTACTGTCACATTTTAACATCCTAGATAATAATTACATATATAAAATGTATTTTATACTATATATACTGTGTTGATATTAATATATCTATATAGTAATACAATATTATTTTACAATATAATTAAAAAGTCCATTTTCACCCTTATGGGTGGTCTGTGTTTTCCTCAAATCTTAAATTCTCTACCAGAGGCATGGAAGTTGGAAGGTTCTAACTGTTCCTAGCACTGCACTCTTCTGAACAGAGAACTCTGAGGTTGTTCCTGGAATATGTTGGATCCACTCTCTCAATTTAGGAGTCATAGCCACAGGCGCTCCAATCACCACTGGGACCTCTTGGGTCTTCTCTCTCATTAGGTCTACCGTTGTAGTAGCATCCATCAGTTCCAGGTTCTCTTGTCTTCTCCATGTATGGTTTTGTTTCTAGTAGCCCAACTGTCAGATTGACCTGGTTCCTCACAACATCTGACATGGACCTTGTTAATCAGAGGTGGGTTTCAGCAGGTTCTGACCAGTTCTGGAGAACCGGTAGCGGAAATTTTGAGTAGTTCGGAGAACCGGTAAATACCACCTCTGGATGGCCCTGCCCCCATGTATTCTCTGCCTCCAGAGTCCCAGCTGATTGGGAGGGAATGGGGATTTTGCAGTATCCTTTCCCTGGAGAGGGGTGGGAATGGAGATTTTACAGTATCCTTCCCCTGGAGTGGGGTGGGAATGAAGATTTTACAGTATCCTTCCCCCAGGAGTGGGGTGGGAATGGAGATTTTACAGTATCCTTCCCCTGGAGTAGGGTGGGAATGGAGATTTTACAGTATCCTTCCCCTGCCATGCCCACCAAGCCATTCCACACCCACAGAACCGGTAGTAAAAAAATTTGAAACCCACCACTGTCGTTAATCCATGTAACATCCGAGGCGGGGCCTTTGCACCAAACTCCCTACTGGTATGAACCTGCCCAGATTTACACAGACATAGCCCATTTACACACACACGCACACACTCCACCAGACTGGATAGTACTTAGTACTTATAGTACATTCAAATGAAACATAATATGGATTTCTGAATATTCAGCATAATTTTTAGAGGAGCCATGGCGGAAATTATGTTTTTGAATGTAGTAGTAACCTGCCAGTAAATAGCAATAAAGCTCCCTGCTAATTCAAAACGATCCGTGGAGCTGGCAAAACAATTTCTCCCGATGCGCTAGCTTTTTACAGTAGTTGCCCAGGATGATTTTTTTTTTACTCCTAGCTCTGAAGAAAAAGGCGTTGGTAACTTAAAAAGCTTCTCCTGGGCGGCACCTAAAATAAGTGTTTTTCAGCGTAGAAGAAGCCCCTCTCCCATCTTGCCAGGAGAGGGCTCCGCTTACTGTTTCCTAGGAAGTATCAGGGCTTTTCCATTTCGCTCCGCTGAGCCAGGAGGATGAACTTCCTGTAGTAAATAGATTTGCCGCCATCGTGAAAGCTATGAGATAGATAGGACCCGAGATAAGTGGCCCGGCGGACATCGAATCAACGCTTCGTCACTCGACCAGAGTGAAGACTAGCATCAATTCCGAGATAACTCCGAATAAACTGGCAGCGGGTCAGGTAAAAGAAAGACTGTAAGGTGGAATGTAGGGAAGAAATACTTATCGCAGAAAACCTTTTATACTAGGTTCTCCCACCAGGATCGATTTGTATCCGGTATTTTTCAACCTGCCTCTCTGCTTGGAACCTGCACTCTGTAAAAATTATTATTTTTTTATTGATATTAGTGAATTAAACTGAAGCACGGAGTTCCTGTTTAATGGCACGAACTGAAGGATGAGCCATTCTTTTGGTTGGTCAGGTTGGGGGTTGCTTGGGAATAGAGTATTTTGTTTTGAAAGAGCCCTGTGGGCAAAATCTGCTTCATCTGGCATTCCAGCCCAGACAATGGCCAGCCAATTGATTGTAGGCGTTGAGAGAAGCCTACAACAAGAAGAATGAAATAGCAGGTGCTGACTGTTCCTGCTTCCCAATGGATGATGTTATTAATGGATAGACAGTCAGTCAGTCGGTGGTTCATTTGACACATCATCATGCAGACCTTGGCTGACCTTGTCTGGATTTGGAAGCTAAGCAGGGTTGGGTGTGAGAAACACCCCAGAAAATATTCTGGGAAATTGAAAAGCATCCCAGGAAAGGCACAGTCAAATTACCTCCATGTTGCTGCTAAGAAAACTCAATCAGGAGTTGAGCTCTATTTGACAGATTTTACTTTCTCTAGGTCAATGTAAACAAGCAATTTGCAAGACTGAAGCAATTAAGTTCAAGGGCTTTTGCTTTTCTTTTGCTGGTGTGCTTATCTCCTTTTTGAATTTGCATAATACGTTTTCAGCAACTGCGTGAGGGTCCTTGGTGCTCTCCGAGCTTGCTTGTTTTCTTGCAGGTGTTTTATTACCCAAACTAGGTAACATCATCAGTGCACCAAGGACCCCTCATGTCAACCCTGAGCTACAAATATTCTCCTTTGTTAGTATCAGCAACTGCAGTTGATGGACATGAGGGTACCATTCTAGAGAGTAATATTTCAAGTATGTGAAATATTTCTTCCACCAATTAGCTTCATGGAATAATAATGAATTCTGATATTGTATGAAATAGTCTAAAACTTTTCTACCAGTGCATAGTTTTAGATATATCACATTTCCTCTTACTTCCTTTCCCAAAGAAAAGAAGCTCTAGACTATGTGAATTTTCTCAAAGAGAAAAGAAACCCTGAACAAATAATCCAAAATCATTTTGACTAAGATTTCAGCTATTTGGAATGATAAATGGAATTGCTCGAATAGCGGCCTCTTAGTCCCACATGGATCATTTTATTTATTTGTTTAATTAATTGATGGGGCTGAACTTTATTTATGACACTGGGAAATATACAATATTTAAACAATTTGAGACAAAACAATATGAAACAATAATTTCTTCTCTATCATCAGGTCCGCAACAGAGGTGAGATCTCAGACTGGGAAACAAACAGGATTATCTCAACATTATTGACAATGAGCTGGTGGATATTCCATGATCAGCCTTTTTAAAATTGACTTGAAATGGTGAAATATTTAAAAAGTCTGCATAACACCCCCAATGCTTTAATGTTTATGTAGTGAAAAAAAAAAGATAAATCTGTTATAGTGATTAAAATAAACTAAATGTGACAAAAGCAGAAAAAAACTAACAGAAAAATCCATATAATATAAATAAACATAGAAAATTAATCCAGTTGTTAAGCATATCACTAAATATAGACCATATCGCAACATATGCTCATCTTACTTTTAGAAAACAAAGGCTTTTCAAAAACAGGTAATTCATGTCCTGAATCCTTTCCATAAAATCAGGAAAGCATGTTTCTGTCCAATTACTTACAATTATCCTCTTCGCCTTACCTCAAACTCAAAATTCTTAATGAAACAATAAACCCCATTTTAAGGATATTATTCAATATCCCTTTGAGATCCTTAATATTTTTTTCCAATATTACATAAACAAACTTTAGTAAACACAAACAAGGCTGTGATAGAACAAGACCAAATCATAAGGGTTAAAGGGCCTTCACATATCAAGGAACATAATGTCTATCCTTTTTTAAAATAATTAAATGGTACAGTAAATCCCAAATAATGTTTTCTGATGAATATGTTTTATTTATGAATCATAAGATGTATATTTTGCATTTTTTCATTCCAGCTTCAAATATTTCATTACTTCTGACTTTCATTTCACTTTTTGGGTTCAAACACTGCATCTTATAATGAAGCTAAAATTATAGGTAGCCTAGAGATTGTTAAAGCATTTGAGCCAAACTGATTAACATAAGTTTCAACTGAATATATCATATTATACGCAGGCAGACACATCAATGTCAAAAGGCAATTTCTCAAAATATTTAAAACCATCATTAGTAATCAACTGATTTAAAGTATTAATCTTTTGTGTAATCCAAGCATTCCACCAAAAGATTTTCCCTTTTATTTTAACATTTGAGGTATACAGCAGTGTCAATTTCTTGGACAGATTGCCATTCAAGGAACAAGAGGTTCAGACAATTTTTGGATTCTTCCACCCTAAAGAATTCATTAATAAATGAGTGTTAGGAGTTTGGCTCATACAATTTGTAAGGTGGCACATTAACGTTTTAGCTCTTTGGCAACAAATCTAATTATGATCTTTCTTTTGGAGTACTACTATGCTACTACTGTTGGTGCATGTGTATCAGTTTATCTCTAAAGGTATAGTAGAGACACTCATTTGCAAACTGCTGCTGAGCTTTCACTAAATGGCTGGGGATTTGTATTATTCCTTGTGTTATATGTTTATCACAAATAAATGTGAAAAGCTCCAGTTTATAAGTGATCTTTCAGGAAATATGAATGGTCTACATGTCTGATGGTCCTATGGGGGCACAAGCTTTTATTGATGCCTGATTTTGCCAAGAAGGCTATTTGTTTTGTCCAGTGACAGTGTACCATTGAATATTAATTTGTAGAGTACTTTGGCCAGGGGCGGGTTCCAAATCCTGCCGCTACCGGTTCACACATGTGCAGAAGTGTCCAGGTGGGTGGGTGGAGCCTCCCGCCACCGCTACCGGTTCGCCCTATCCGGTATGAACCGATAGCAACCCACCACTGACTGTGGCAAGAAACAGTTGCTGCTTTGAAGCATGTGCTTATGGCACATGCTTATGTGCTTTTCAGAGGCATTTTTCATACTGTCTCAGAATGAATTTTCAAAGAAAAATAGTGCAGATGGGGGGAGAATTTCAGCTCTCTTTCCACATGTTGCATACATCATCTTCATCAAGTTGTTTCCTTTGTGGTGCAGAATTGAGACTAGATCACCTTGTGTCTTACTTTCCACTTGTAGTCTGTTCATATTATGTACTTAAAGGAGTTAAAGCTGCAATAAGCAAAGGCCAGTTCCTTCCGGACTTACGCTAATTACTCTCAGTATAGTTTCCAGTGACTGTGTCCCTTTGATATATAGCTAGAGACATATACTGTAGATACAGGTAATCTTCTTAATGACCATTCTTTTAGTGACTGAAGTTAACAAATGTACTGAAAAAAATAGCTTACAAGTGATCCTTGCACTGAAGACTGTAACAGCACCCCCATGGTCATGTGATTGTAGTTCAGGCCAGTGATGGATTGCCCCCGGGTCGGACCAGTTCTATAGAACCGGTAGTAAAACTGGCGGGAGGCTCCGCCCACCGACCCTGACATCATCAGGACGCTTCTGTGCATGCTTGGCCCTGTTGTGAACTGGTAGTAAAGATAAGTAGAACCCACCCTTGGTTCAGGCGCTTGGCATCTGTCTGGTAACTATGACACTTGCAACATCCAAGCAAAGTGAATGGAGAAGCCAGCAGGTGGTCGCAAGTTGTGGTCATGTGACGTCTTGCTTAAAGACTGATGATTCACTTAATGACTGTGGCAAAAAATGTCATAAAATCAGATACAGTCACATGAAGACTTGCTCAATTACTGCACTGCTTAATAACAATTTTTCTGATTCTTATTGTGGTCATAAGTTGAGGACTACCTGTAATGTAAATTCTTGTTTATGTCTCTCTCTAATTTTGATCCGGGTTTTGCCAATTAATTGTATGTGATATTTGCTGATGTTTAATAATGTCACATATTTTTTTCTAGCTGAACTGAATGGCACATGTTCTTGCTTTTATGTGGAGATAGGGATTGATTAAGCATATTCTCGGTATAAACTAAACTGGAAATTACCCACATTTTCCAACACCACAGAATTGCAGCCCCAGTAAAATTTACTTCCATTCCCCATGGATAATTTTAAGTCTGATATTTGGAGTATGAAATTATGTGTACAATAGTTTCTTTAGAAGATCCTGCTTAACCAGAAATTCCAGTTTCTGAATCTGGAATCTTAGATAAGCAAACATTCTCTAACAGAGTGCTTATTATTTTGGTTATTGTTTTAAAAAATAAATACAACTCTTTGTCTAATCGTCCTTCAGCATGTATCAATGGAGTAAAATGGAAAGATGGTATTGGCTTTCTATACCTCAGCTTTATCTTCCTCAGCATATAATTGTGCATTTGAAATTTCTACTAACTGGCATTGTTTTTGCTGTAACATAATTTTGGAGATTATTCTTGGGTTAGATTCAATAAGTAATGTCATTTAAACTTTTAATGGATTCTTTTTTTTTATTCCTATGTTATCATTGTTTAACATTATGGATGGAAAAGACTGGAAACCATCTTTTTTGTTTAAAATCTGATTTACTTCAACAGGTGATGGGATGGCAACCAAGACTGAGAAGCAGACATCCATAAAAGAAGAACCAGAGCATGTAGAAATGCAGGTGATGTTTAGAGGAGGATCTAAAGAGAGTAGCTCTCAAAGATATAAACAGGAAAGGGGGACTGTAAGTCACTACAATGTGCTGCCAGAGAGAAGAGAAAAAGCTGCTTCTGATAAAACACAAAGCAAAGCTGGTCAGTGCAAGGAGGGGAATTTAAAACGTCTTGACCAAATAGTGATCCAGCAACTCATCCACATCGGAGAAAGTAAAATTACCCCTAAAAAACAGGAAAATAGCTTCTGTCAGAATGTAGGCATCAATAGACCTCAAATTCTCCATTTAGGAGAGAAGCCGTATCTCTGCATCATTTGTGAAAAAACTTTCCGCAACCACTCAGGGCTTATGGTCCATCAGAGAATCCACACAGGAGAGAAGCCGTACAAGTGCCCTGATTGTGACAAGAGCTTCAACCAGCGATCCCATCTCACTTCTCACCATGGGACCCACACAGGTGAGAAGCCATTTAAATGCTTTGACTGTGGGAAGAGCTTCAGTTACAACTCTGGGCTCATCATACACCAACGAATTCACACTGGGGAGAAACCATATAAGTGCTCCAACTGTGAGAAGAGCTTCAGCCAAAAATCTCATCTCCTTTCGCATCAGAGGACCCATATGGGTGAGAAATCTTTCAAATGCCCCGACTGTGGGAAAAGCTTCAGTTACAACTCTGGTCTAGTAATACATCAACGGATCCACACTGGGGAGAAACCATATAAATGTTCTGACTGCGGAAAAAGCTTCAATCAGAGATCGCACCTTATTTCTCATCAAGGCATTCACACAGGGCAGAAACCATACACATGCCAGGATTGTGGCAAAAGTTTTAGCTTCAATTCTGGGCTTGTTATTCATCAGCGGCTTCATACTGGAGAGAAACCGTATAAGTGTCCCAACTGTGGGAAGAATTTCAATCAGAAATCGCACCTTATTTCTCACCAGAGAATCCATATTGGGCAGAAAACTTAAATTCTAAAGACAATTCTGTATAGGTTATTAATATTAGCATTGTCTTTGCTCTCTAAATGGTAGCTTTGGAAGAACTGTGTGTCGTCATCTGTGGGCCCAGAAGCAGTGGACTTATTTTAGGATTTTGAAATTCTCTTTGTACTTATATGTTCAATATTTCAAAATGTGTAGCAACAAAGAAAAGTGACAGCCAAGAGCAGTGGATATAGAACAAGAGGACTGAGGTCAGGGGTTAATAAGGCTACAAGAAGTATAAAAATGCCAGAAAGCTAAGACTTAATGTATTTTAATATTCGTTTTTCAATTTTATGAGAAAATAACATTGTAGTTTGAAATGTAAAACATTTATTAGTAACTAGAGGAAAATGCTTTAAAATGATCATTAATGTGTTAATATAGATTCTTAGCCTGTGCGAAACATATATAAATAGATATATTGCACTCTTTCCAAAGTTTCATCAAGGCATAGAGAGAAAGAGGGTAGTTGGATTGGACCCCCACTGCTGAACACATCCTTGATGCTGTGTTCCTTTTTGGCTTGGGAGTTTGCTGTGCTTAGATTTGAAAGGGAAACCTTATATTTCTACAAACAAAAAAAAGTCACATCACATGGAATGCTGGAATAAAGATGTGATACATAGATAGTAGCCACACAGACCGATCTTTGTTCCTCTACAAATCCTAGACTATATTGTATGGAGGCAACTTTGGAATTTCAAAGTGTAGTAAATCAAGAATTCACCCTTGTTAATCTCTAGATTTTCTCTAATGCTTTTTATAGGAGGTTGCCTGTGCAGACTTTAGTATTTAAAGAATGCATCAAGGTTACAAATGCAAGTTAAAGTATGGTTTGTTTAAATTAATGCATAACTTCAGTTTTCTTCAATTTAATTGATTAGACGTGCTTCTGAGCATCATCCAAAGTGCTGCTTATTCGGCTATATTATTCAAGATTGCCACATGAGGCTGTCCCCTGCAGTGATCCTCAGGAACCCTGTTATTTGCCCTTGTGTGACACCAGTATGTGGAATTCTCTGCGCCAAGTGATCTGTTGACCCTTTATTTGGTCAACATTGGTATTTTTAAAGAAACATTTTGTTCTACCTCTCTTTCCATACCTTTTGTGATTTTATTTTAATTTTTGAATATTCGATCTAGGTTCCAGATTGTTTGTAGATCGTTGTTGTTATTTTTGTTGTTATTACTACATTGGATCCAGACTTAGTCGCACTTAAAAAAAAAAACCCACTGAAATCAGAGAGGGTTAAGGTATCTGTAACTAACCTGTACCATTGATTTGAATGTGCTTATGTGTAACCATGAAAGGTAAATGACTTTCTTCACTGTTGTTGAGCTCCAGTTTTCAACAGCACTTGGCATTATGGTCACCAGTGAGAGATGGTAGAAATTGCAGCATAACAACATCTGGAAGGCCATTGGTTACCCAGTCTTGGACTACTATAGTATTGGATGACGTCTGCTGCCCTGAGACCAAGGGGCTGAAAATATTAAATGTAAATATTAAGTCAATTGTAAATATTAAGTCAGTCAGTATTACATTTTTAAGCATTGATCATTACGGCTTAATCGCAGCCACTCTTCTGTACATATAACATTACTGATTAGAATGGTGTATTCGGTAGTTTTTAAAGTACTGAAAAATGTTTCCTTGCAATAAGTGGGGAGTGTACAATGCTAAAATGCATTTTTAAAAAGATATTCTGATACTGGTTGTTTGCTTAGATTTTTACTTTTTACCATTTTCTCTCCCTCCGGTTAGGCTAAGACCAAGGTTGACAGAACAATTTGGCTACAGTTCAATTCTTAATTTGCTTACACCCAATAGACAAAATCTTGCCAGACCAAACCCTTACTACTCTTACCTTAACAGATATAACTTCAGAGATCCTAAGCAGTGGCTATTCTTACTCTCTTCTTCTGTCTCCTATCCAGCTCTGGACTGGGCTGCCTCTTGTCTCGTTCTTTCCTAATGTGTTCCTGGGTAACTACAACTGCACTGTAGTCCATCACACAAACTTCGCCTTTTGAGGGCACTCTCTCTCTCACCTCCTCAAAATCAAATGTAGCCATTACGACCCTAAGAGAATTTATTTGCTTGAATTAGCTTTTTAACAACACAAGTAAAAGAGTTTAAAAACAAAAAAACCCTGGAACCATGCAGAAGACACTTTTCACGTACCAGATGGTAGAAACTTTGACAATAGTGCATCTTCAGAACAGTTTTTCCTGCTAATCTGAGTAGTCAAGTTCATAGCAAGAGAGGTGATCCCATAGACCAGGGGTGTCAAACTCAAGGCCTGGGGGCCGGATCTGGCCCGTGGGGTGCTTAGATCTGGCCCGCGGGGCCACCCTGGAAACAGCGAAGGACTGGCCCGTGATGCCTCTTTCAGCGAAAATGGAGCTCAGGAGCCCATTTTCTCTGGCAGAGCGCTTGGGCCAACACAGGCACCCCGACATGAGTGACGTCGAGCTGGTCACGCCCATCCCAGCCCCCTGAGGTCAAACACAACCCTGATGTGGCCCTCAATGAAATCAAGTTTGACACCTGGCTATAGATTGTCAAGTTCTAAACTGTGTAGCGTTTTATGAGTCATTATTGCCCTGGAATTATTCCTTTTGTTTAAACACAATTTTTATAAAAAAATTTATACAAGAATGCTTGAATTATTCCCAGAAAACGCCAGCGATTATTGATCTTTATTACAGGAATCATATGAATTCTATACACTATGGCGGTCAGCAGCCTAGCTGCCCTGCTTGGTAGTATTTGCAATTTCTAGACCCTTTTCAAGAATAGCCTCACACGCAACACAGTTAAGGCAGATGGTCAATTTTGCCACAGTCCAGCTGGCTCAGGAAGGGTCGCATTTGATGTAGTGGCTTGTAACTGTGCAAACATTCTTCTTGCCAAATTTGCTGTCTGCAAGTCCTGTGACAGATGGAGATCGAGGGATACTTCCAGACCCCAACCTGCTCCTTCTGGGGGCTGCAACCTTGTGCAGAGGAAGCTTCTCTCTATCCCAGAAGTCCTACTTTTTCCATACCAACAGCAGCTCCGATTAGTCTGGATTTAATTTCAACTTGTTTACTCATCCAGCCTACTATCAGGATTTAAGCAACATTTAGGGCTACTGATTCTTTCCTTGAAAATTGGGTTCAGTAGAGCAGGATTTCCTATGGGTAAGACTCTGGATGAATTCCCCCCCAATAATGTCATGTAGAAATCTTAGTAATAAGTCATTGTTTGACATTGAAATCTATTTGCAATCTATTTGAGTGTGTGGGTGTGTAGCTGAGAACAAGAAGTGTATTGTTGCCCACTGAGTGCTAATCCATCTCAGCCTTTCCTTACTCAGTGTCAGTTAAATGGCTGGTGGAATATGGAAGTTAAAATTGAGCATATTTGGAGCATACCAGGAGACAGCAACCTAGTAAATATTTCCTGATATAACATTTTAGGAGTCATACTAATTGTCCTATAAAAAAAATTAAAGGAATGCCAATAGAAATAAAAATCTGGAGAGAATGTGGTTACTTTTTAGCGTTTTTTAAAAAATTCTTCAGTGCATGCTATCAACTTTAGGAGTCAACCATGTGTAGCAATGAGGCAAGAATTCAAAATGTTTTGACATTTATAGATAGTCCTTAATTTACAACAATTGAAACTGGAACTTTTTGTCATAAATTGGATGGTTGTAAATCAAGTCATGACATGACCGGGCCTAATTTTATGACCATTTTTACCACGGTCGTTAAGCAAATCCAACTTTCCCAGTTGATTTTTTTTTTGTCAGAAATCAGCTGGGAAGGTCACAAATTGGGATCCCATGACTGCAGAATGCTGCAACTGGTCATAAATGTGGGGTTACTGTAAAATCACTTCTGCCCCCCACCCCCCAAGGCTGTCTTAACTTGAAACCATCTTTAAATGAATGGTTGTAAGTACAACCATGTACCTTAGCAAGATACTAAAATATTAGTGACCACATTATTCTGCCCATAAAGTGTAAACTCTTGGAAAATTAATACTAATTTTAAATGGTCTTTTCACTGTGTCTTGTCAAATGCAATGTCTTGAATATCTTGCTCAATAAAAATATAATTTCTTTTTACAGTGTTGGATTTATCTGGCTTTTGTTTCTATTAGCGCTCTAAGTAAAGAAGTTGGTTTTAAACAAAGAATGGTCTTCTTGGAAGAAGCTAATGAAGCTCAACGTACTGTATCAAAAGCAGAAAGGCTTTTTCCTCCAGTTGTAATCTGAATGATACTGGCTGGTGAGGCAGCATAATACTGTGAGTATTTCAGAATAGCTAAATGAGGCATCAGAAATGATAACCTATTTTTTCCTGCACACACATATTCCCCAATAGGCTCTGGATGACAAACCAGACTAGGCTGCCGTAAGGTTAAATATGTGTGAGCCAGTGTGGTGTGGAAACCCAGCTGTTGCCTTAGCATATTTATTTAAGAAAATTTATATGGCTACCCAACTCATTCTCAGTGATTCTGGGCAGCTTACAAGAATAAAAGCTCAATACAGAAACAATAAAAAGCAATAACTGCACATACCCGAGCAACAACAATCAAATGAGCCATTGGATGGGTTTCCATTGTACTCTGGGGTATCCAAGCCCCAATCCTGGCAAACCAGGATTTCAGGGCCTTGAGACAGAGTGTTAAAAGTGGAGGCTGATCATATCATCTGTGGGATGATGTTCCACAGGGAAGGAGCCCCCGTAGAGATCGCTTTTCCTTTTGGTACCACTAGATGGATCTCCTTAGGAGAGAGGGACCCATAGCATTCCCTTGGCCCCAGCTTTGGTGGGTTGGGTAGGTTAAATAACCTGATCCCAAGGCATGTAGGGCTTTAAAGATGACAACCATCAGCTTGAATTGGACCTTGAAGCAAATTGGCAGCCAATGCAGTCCTTGCAGGAGAGATGACGCATATGTACATCTAGGCCCATACAAAACCATGTGGGCCACTGCATTTTGAACCAATTGAAGCTTCCAGATACTTTTCAAGGCCAGTCTATGTAGAGAACATCGCAACAGTCAAGATAGAAGGTAAGTAGGGCATGGTGACTATGAGCAGGGACTGTTGGTCCAGGAAAGGGCATAAATGGCACATAGCCCACAATTGCACAAAGGGCCTCATGGCCACAACTGCCATCTGCTCCTTGAGCAAGGGTCATGAGTTTAGGAGAACCTCCAGATTACACACTAGATCTGTCTGGGGTAGTGGTACCTCATCCAAGACCTAAGGTGGCAATTCTCCATGAACCAAACAACCTCAAACCCAGAGCCATTCCATCTTGCCAGAGTTCAGGTTCAGTCTGTTGCTCCCCATCCAGCCCTTAACAGTCTCCAAGCTCTACAAGGAGATCATGATTGCTTAAATTCACCATGGGCTTAAGATACTTGATATAGACTTGAACTTTGGGTGCTATCCAACACAATGAAATTCAATGGTGAAAAAAAGTAAGGTTCTACATTTAGGCAAGAAAAACCAAATGAACAGGTATGGTATAGGTACCTGGCTCAATAGAATAGTTAACTGTGAGAGATTTTGGAGTCCTACTGGACAATCATTTAAATATGAGCCAACAGTGTGCTGCAGTTGCCAACACAGTTCTAGGCTGCATAAATAGAATCAAGATCACGTGAAGTGTTAATACCACTTTATAATGCCTTGGTAAGGCCACACTTGGAATACTGCATCCAGTTTTGGTCGCCACGATGTGAAAGATGTGGAGACTCTAGAAAGAGTGCAGAGAAGAGCAACAAAGATGATTAGGGGCTGAGAGCTATAAACATATAAAGAACGGTTGCTGGAATTGGGTATGTCTAGTTTAATGAAAAGAAGGACTAAGGGAGACATGATAGCAGTGTTTCAATATCTCAGGGGCTGCCACAAAGAAGAGGGACTCAAGTATTCTCCAAAGCACCTGAGGGTAGGACAAGAAGCAATGGGTGGAAACTAATCAAAAAAAGAAGCAACCTAGAACTAAGGAGAAATTTTCTGATAGAACAATTAACCAGTGGAACAACTTGCCTTCAGAAGTTGTGAATGCCCCAACACTGGAAGTTTTTAAGACAAGTTCGGACAACTATTTGTCTGAAATGGCATAAAGTTTCCTGCCTGAGCAGAGGGTTGGACTAGAAGACCTCCAAAGTCCCTTCCAACTGTTATATACAGATGGGTGATATCTCAGTCCATGGTGGCAGATGATCTCACCCAGTGGCTTCACGTAGATGTTAAACAGAAGTGGAGAAAACTACTGAGCCCTACAGGACCCTGCAAAACAGAGGACGAGGGCCAGACCTCTTGCTTCCTATCAACATCAAGAACAACCACAGAGGAAGGAAGGGAACCATATTCTGTGAAATGGGCCATCACATTAAAACATCATATCGTTCATTCATAGCAAGTTATGTGAACACAGCAATTGTGGGGTTTTTTAACCTGGCTTTGGATTTGCTATGAACTCACCCCACAAGGACTTTAAGAGAGCCACATTCATTGGTTACATATATGAGAGATCTGGAAGGAGAAGCTAAGTCAGTTCCGTCCAGTCCAGCACTTCGTTTGCAAAGCACCACTTAGTTGCTTCAAGGGGAGGTTATCAGTACATGTGAAGGCAGCATCTCTTCTCTATTGATTGTCTCCACTAACTGGCAGAAAAATGAAGCCAGGTCATGAGAATTTGAGAAGGAAGAGTTATGAATGATACATACCTAGCATATACAAACACATACAGTAAACTATAGGGAGTCCTTGACTTATGACCACAACTGAGCCCAACTTTTCTGTTGCTAAGCAAGACAACTATTAAGTGAACTCTGCCCCATTTTACGACCTTCCTTGGAACAGTTACGTGAATCACTGCAGTTATATTAATAACATGGTTGTTAAGTGAATCTTGCTTCCCCATTGACTTTGCTTGTCAAAAGGCGATCACATGACCCTGGGATACTGCAACCATCATAATTGTGAGTCAGTTGCCAAGCGTCTACATTTTGATCACGTGACCCTGACAATGCAACGGTCGTAAATGTGAAAAATAGTCATGAGTCACTTTTTTCAGTGTTGTTGTAACTTCAAACGGTCACTAAACAAACTGTTGTAAGTTGACAGTTCAAACAATACTCCATTGTGAAAATATGCAAGCATTTTGTTCTCCAATACCTCCGTTCGGATAAAGTCTTTCCAGAAAGAACCCCAAATAAGCAGTCAGCTGGATTTGGTTGTAAGGGAAAGGAGGGCTCCTATCAATAAGCTACTGTAATGTCTTTTCTAAAGTTTCTTTTCTTTTTCCAAACCAAACCATCCAGAATGTACATTATCTCTCTTTTCCACAGGATGAGTTAATTAAGCGAGTAGATAAGCCTGGCTCAACCTCTTACTGGGCAAGATAAAATTACTATTAAAAATCCCTGAATTTAGCACTTTTTTCCTCCCTTCACTTCCTGACAACACATCTTTTCCATTCAAGATAAAAGTTTTATACTTGAAAGAGAGACAGAAATTATTTGCTTTCCTTTGATTCCAAGAAGACTCCAGCCCTCACTTTCTGTGCAGGCTGAGACGGTGGCAATATCCTGCTAGCCATACGCAAGGCCTCTGCCACAGATGCCACGGCATCAACCATTGGATGGAGGATCTCCCTGGTGCGCTGAAGCTCGGCTTCAATCATACCAAGCTCCTTAATCCTAATCTCTCTCTCCAGTTGGTTGTCCCTAATCCTGGCTTCTCTATCCAGCTGGGCCTCCCTTGCCCGGGATTCACGGTTTAATTGGGCCTCCCGTGTCCGGGCCTCTCTGTCCAGAAGCATTTCCCTCAGCATGGCTTCACGGAAGTCCCCAGCGTTGATTTCACTTCTCTCGTGAAGAGCCTCCATGGTCTCCCAGGTCCTCCTATAGTCGGTCATGATCTCATGCATCATCTCCTCGTGTGACCGCCTCTTCCTCTCCCGCATAGATGCCATCCTTTCTGCTGTTGTCAGGGGATGACCAAAGGACTTCTCTCGCCTGCCTCTACCTGTTAGGGGGAAATGGGTTAGGTATCCGGACAATATTATCTACTGCTCAATGAATCCATCCAGTTACCGTAATTTTCGGAGTATAAGACGGACTTTTTTCCTCCCAAAGAGAGGGTGAAAATCTGGGTGCGTCTTATACTCCGAATGTAGCCCCGCCTAGCTTCTCAAAGAGCCTTGGTAGTACAGAGGTTTAAGGCACCCTGTTATTAAGCTGGTTATTAAGACCAGCTGCCTGCAATTACTGCAGGGTTCGAATCTCGCCAAGGCTCAAGGTTGACTCAGCCTTCCATCCTTTCTAAGGTAGGTAAATTGAGGACCCAGTTGTGGGGGCAATAAGCTGACTTTGTATAAATATACAAAAGGATGAAGGCTATTGCTGAGCACATTGTAAGCCGCCCTGAGTCTTCGGAGAAGGGCGGCATATAAATCAAATTAAAAAAAAACAAAAAACCCCGGAGTTTTCAGAGGCTGAAAAAAGCATCAGAAACAAAGCTTCAGAAAAAAAAGCCCCCAAACAGAGCTTCAGAAAAAAAGCCTCCAAACAGAGTTTCAGAGGCTTTTTTTCTGAAGCTCTGTTTCAGAGGCTTTCAGAGGCAGGAAAAAAAGTTTTTTCTGAAACAGAGTTTCAGAAGTTTCAGAGACAGAAAAAAAAAAAGCAAAAAAAAGCAAGGCTCACAACCAAGGAACCTGTTGCTAAAATTCACCTCTGAGAACAGCTGATTGGGGGTATTCCGGGAGGCCGATCCACACGCCAATCAGCTTTTTTCTTATTTTCCTCCCCAAAAACTAAGGTGCATCTTATACTCCTGTGCATCTTATACTCTGAAAAATATGGTAGGTGGCCCGGCAACAGGGCAGCAAAGGTGAGGTAGCCTGAGATTGCTGGATTCTCTTATTTTCCAGGAACAGGGACCGATGGCAGTCTACCATCTGATATAGTTTGAGTAAGTTGGAAACCTTCTTCCGCCTTCTCTTTTCCCCATCACAACTATATGAGATGGGTTGGGCTGAAAGAGAATGACTAGCCCAAAATCACCCAGCCAGCTTTCATGCCTGAAGCAGGACTAGAACTCACAGTCTTCTGGTTTTAGGCCAGCACTTTAACCACTACATCAAACTGGCTCTCAATGTAGCTATCACACAATCATTTTGACAAAGTGGAACAAAAGCAGCTGATTGGTTGCTAGAATGAAAATCTAACTTACCTCCTTACCAACTACTGTTTACCTTTTTTTGATCTTGGTCAAATGGCTCTTGTCCTCCTTCCCCCTCCCCCTTTTTTTAAAAGCACATCAGGTCCATTTGACTATCTTGGCAAGCTGAGATGGGAATGTACAACATTTACGTTTAGCCTGGCTCCTTCTTTGAACTTAAATCTCAGACCGCACTTGTCTCCCCACCTGTATCTAATTTGAGCTTCTAAAATTCAGGTCATTTCTCTCATTTTTTTTTTTTTTAACAAACCAAGAGCCAATCTCTATCTTTGTGGTATCTCAGGCAAGTTCTTAGAGATTCTCATAACTAACTTAAACCCAAGCTTATGAGATGGCTGAAGAGCAAAGAGCACCAATTGAAAAACAAAATGCCATTGAAGAAAAATGACTCTTGCTCACCAGTAGCAGTGTGGTGCCCATCTTCACTGCAGCCTGGAACGGGTTGCCCACAAAAGGGCACTGCCTTCTCTTCAGGACCTTCCTGAACTATTGTGGTTTCAATCACGTTGGGATCTACCACTGTCACTAACCCTCGTGTGATCCCCACGTTCGGTTCGGTTTCCGTGTCTGTGTCTGCATCCATACTTGACAGGGTGTTTGGGGGCGTCATTTGGTTACTCTCTTCCTCAGAGGCCTGGGCCTCCATATCTTTTGCATCCTCGCTTTTTACCACCACCTGCATGGATCCATCCATGCTGGCCAAGCTCCGGTTGGTGGTCCTATCCATTTCACCTCCAAACATTTGATCCAATTCTCGGAAGTAACGGCAAGACACGGTCTCAGCTCCAGCACAGATCTGGGCATCTTTGGCTCTCCGATAACTTCGTTTCAGATCCCGAGCTCGGTTCCTACACTGCGAAGCATTGCGCTCGTGACCCCTGGCTATCATCTGGGCTGAGAGATCCTCGTAGATGTCACTGTTTGGCGGGCGGTTTTCAATCCACCTCAAAATCAGCAATTCACCCCAGAGGGCCAGGAAATCTCGAGTTTCTGTCTCTGACCAAATTGGAGCCCGAGGCTGCAACCGTTGGCGAGGGGTATGTGGCATTTCTGCTTGAGCCTGATTAATGCAAACTCCACAGTGCCCAAGTGATCTAGAAGCTACCTTTGGGTAGATAATAAACAAAGGTGGCATAGAAGTGCAGGATCCAGAAAGAAAGCCAAGATGGAACCTTTTGCCTAAGGGAGCGTTCACACGAACAGTTGTTAGTCAGGAGTAACGTCGTGGGCGGAGCTTCCCTCCGGACTTGGAAGGATCTCTTTTAGACACTCGGAAGAGCCAAACCCCGCTTGCAACGTCAGAACCACCGACCATTGAAGGGGTTCTTGTTAGCGAAGGGTGGAAACAGTCACGCCGTGAGCCAATAGACAAAGCGGGGAGGTGGAGGGCGCTGCTTCTGCAAACAGGAACAGGAAAGCGTCTCGGCCGGTGTTTCCGAAGCAGCTCCGTCCGCGCGTGGGGTAAATGGTCAGACCTGCGAGGTGAATTCATGCGGTGGGGCTGCCTGCAGAGTTTATCTCCCGCTTGCTCCCATTTTCCTACATTACCTGGGCTTTCTCCAGCGTGGACAGGAAGATGATTGTGATTTCGAATTGTTATCGAACTTTTGGCTTTCGAAAAATCTAGGAATGTTCCTGCGCGGATCTGTATTTAGATATAACAGCAAGGGTTGCCGAGAGCTTTTAAAATCGCGGTGCAAAGTGAAAGGCTGTTATTTTTGTTTCCACGTTTGGAGGGATTTTAAGAAAAGAAAAAAATATCTGGAGAGTGTTAAGGAAGAATGAAGGCCAGTGGAGAAAGGAGATGATGCTTTTTAGAACTTCATGGAAATATTTATTTTTTAAATTCATTTATTATTGATATTGATATTGATTGTTTCCTGATTGCTTATTTGGACCCTATGATTATCATTAAGTATAGTATAGTATAGTATAGTATAGTATAGTATTGTATAGTATAGTATAGTATAGTATAGAATAGAATAGAATAGAATAGAATAGAATAGAATAGAATAGAATAGAATAGAATAGAATAGAATTCTTTATTGGCCAAGTGTGATTGGACACAAAGGAATTTGTCTTGGTGCATACGCTCTCGGTGTACATAAAAGAAAAGATACATTCATCAAGAATCATAAGGTACAACACTTAATTATAGTCGTAGGGGACAAATAAGCAATCAGGAAACCATATCAATATAAATCGTAAGGATACAAGTAACAAAATTACAATCATAGTCATAAGTGGAAGGAGATGGGTGGTGGGAACGATGAGAAGATTAATAGTAGTGCAGACCAAAAAAAAATAAATCTTGTAATTCAGGGATGTACTAAAATGAGAGGAAAGGGCAAAACAGTCTGTGGCTAATGGGAAGTTGCCCTGGAGGATATCTGAAAACTTTTGATTATTTGTTTTGAGCTAGAGAGAGTAATTCGCAGAAAATCTGTGCAATCGCCAGAAGTGGAAAAACGATTCGATGGCGCATAATCAAGAGTGTTACTACGTGAATAAGCCAACTTTCACGGTTCAGTTATCCAACTTAAGTCGAACGTGGCTGATTCAGTTGAACAATAACTCCGGGTTCACACAACCTGCCCCACTACGCCACAACGGAACGTCATATCCCGCCTGTTGTTTTTAAGAACGCCGAGGGCAGAGCAAGCAAGCAAGACTCAGATAAGGGCAAGTGGCCTCATTGGAAGAGTCTGAGCGTGCTCAAGAGCATCCGGGCATGCTCAGTATTGCCCGGGCAGGACTTCGACACGTCGGGGGCTCGGACCGAGCTTCGCTTAAGGCAGCATGTGAGTTGCAAGAGACGGGGTGGGCGCAGGACTTCCCCGGGCGAGGGAGAGGCCCCTGGGGAGGAGCTGTTTCTCCCGGGGTGGTGGTGGTGGGGGAAGCTGCGGCTGCTGCAGAGCTGCACCGACCGGGTTGCGGGTACCAGACGGGGTGGGCAACGCCAAAGCTGGGGCGCATATTAGGCTGCGATGTTGCGGGAGGCAAGAGTTGCGGAGTCCCGCGTCCCCGCCGCGTCGTTCCTCGGAGCGGTTGCTGGGACGGATTTGTGTGTTCTCACAATGGCTGGGTTCGGGGCGACATGTTGCCCCTGGGGGTCGGGCTGCATCTTACACGAGTCCTGGGTTTTGATCGAAACTCATTTACCACCCGGGCTGCGTTTTATACATAACAACATGCTAGTCTTGAGAATACAGACGCCTTGGAGGTAGTTGTGTTGGGATGTCTTGGCTCAAAGAACGTTTATAAAAATGGCGATAGAGACTTATCCTCTCACAACTTTCGTGGGTTAGGTAGGTGTGCACCTGTGTGGGTGCCTGCCTGTGTGTGCACACACTGAGGCCCATGGTACAGAGAAAATGGGAAAGTGAACTGTTAAGATGAGCGCAATACAGAATATTGTATTCTGTATTTCCTTGATGAGATTCCATCCATTACTTCTTGTCCTGCCCTCAAGTGCTTTGTTTATTATTTATTTATTTCTTAATTTAATTTATATACCGCCCTTCTCCCAAAGGGACTCAGGGTGGTGTACAGCCAGCATAAAACGCACAAATATAAAATTTAAAAACAATTTAAAAATATTAAATAGTTTGGCCCATATCTAATTAAAATAAAGCTACCCAATTTAGACATTTAAAATTAAGAATTAACGATTAAAAAATTAAAATTAGGCCAGCCCGGCTTGTTGAAATAAAAGCGTCTTGAGGGCCCGGCGGAAGGTGCGTAAGTCGGGAATCCTCCACATCTCGGGGGGCAATTCGTTCCAGAGGGCAGGAACCCCCACAAAGAAGGCTCTCCCCCTGGGGGTCGTCAGCCGACATTGCTTGGCCGACGGCACCCGGAGGAGCCCCTCTCTGTGGGAGTGAATTGGCCGGTGGGAGGCTATTGGTAGCAGCAGGCAGTCTTGTAAATACCCAGGTCCTAAGACATGGAGCACTCTGAAGGTGGTAACCAATACCTAGACTCGCACCTGGAGGACTACCAGGAGCCAGTGCAGCTCGTGCAGGAGAGGTGTTACATGGGAGCGCCATGACACTCCCATAACCACCCGCGTGGCCACATTCTGGACTAGTTGGAGCCTCCGGGTGCTCCTCAAGGGGAGCCCCATGTAGAGAGCATTACAATAGTCCAGGCGGGAAGTGACGAGGGCATGGAGAATAAGTTGACCCTCTCTTCTCTGTGACAGCCCCTTAGGTATTGGAATACCGCTATCATGTCACCCATAGCCTTTCTCTTTGTTAAACTAGACATCCCCAGTTCCTGCAACTGTTCATTGTATACTGCTCAAAAAAATAAAGGGAACACATATAAATCAAATTAAAAAAAAAAAAAAAAAAAAAAACACAAGCAGAAGACATCCGAGATCTGAATGAATGAAATAGCCTTATTAAATACTTTGTTCTTTACATACAGTAGTTTATACACTGCTCAAACAACTAAAGGGAACACAAAACTACTGTATGTAATGAAGAAAGTATTTAATAAGGCTATTTCATTCATTCAGATCTCGGATGTCTTCTGCTTGTGTTCCCTTTATTTTTTTGAGCAGTGTATGTTAAAATGTTTACTCCATAGCAATTGAAATAAAAGATACTATTTGATAGAAACAATTTTCTTATATTAATATATAAGAAATTATATATCCTTGTCTTACAACCACAATTGAGCCCAAAATTTCCATTGCTAAGCAAGAGAGTTGTTAAATAAACCATGCCCAATTGTATGACTTTTTTTTTTGCCACAGTTGCTAAGTGAATCACGCAGTTGTTAAATGAATTTGAATTCCCCAATTGACTTTGCTTTTTGGAAGCCACCTGGAAAAGTTGCTAAATGGCAACTGGGATGCCGCAACTGTCATAAATATATCCCAATTGCCAAGAGCAATTTTGATCACATGGCTGTGGGTATGTTGTGACAATTGCAAGGACACATCATAAGGCATTCGGTGCTGTTGTAACTTCAAATGGTCAGTAAACAAATGATCATAAGTCGAGAACTACTTATATTCATGTCTGTCATTTCAGAGCTGTCACTTAAGTGAAACCTTATATAAGTCTAAGTCTAAATTTTAGATAGTATTGAATTAAGTAATTTATTGTTTTGGTTTTAATACTTGATAGTTTAATAGTTTTAGAAATGTAAAACAATTCTGTATATTTTAGATTTTTAAAATCAGATTTTCTTAAAATATCCTTTTGGCTCCTAACTGTAATAAAATTAATTTAATGCATTTAATTATTTTGGCTCATTATTTCTTTCCTGCAGTTTGAAATAACACTGCTGATTTCTAAAGGAAATTAATGTGATGCTTATAAATGACATTCTTAATAAATGTAGCGAAATGGTTATGTAATTCAGAAGTATATGTATAAAATGTGGTTTATTCTCACCTACCAGTATTTTGAATGTCTAATGTCATATTTATTTTCTTCAAGGCCTCATAGGACAGAACTATATCAAGATACTCCGTCCACTTGCTGGCCTATTGTATATTCACCAGATTACAACATTTCATTTCTGGGCCTGGAGAAACTGCATCCATTTGATGCTGGAAAATGGGGGAAAGTAATAAATTTCTTGAAAGGTAATAAAAACAAAATAGCAATATAAACGTTGTTGGAAATTAAACTAGTGCTCTTTTAGAGAAGTCAGCTTGCAAAAAAGCAAACAGAAAAGTAATAATTTTTATATCAGATATTTTCAAATGAGAAAATTGTACCTAGATTGTTTAATATACAGACAGTCCTTGACTTACAGCCATTCATTTAGTGGCAGTTCAAAGTTACAACGGCACTGAAAAAGGTAATTTATTACTCTTTTTCACACTGAAGACCATTGCAGCATTCCCATGGTCACAGGATCAAAATCTGGTCAACTGGTATGTATTTAGGACAGTTGCAGTATCCAGGAGTCATATGATCACCTTTTGGGTCCTTCTGACAAGCGAAGTCACTGGGGAAGCCAGATTCACTTAACAACCGGGTTATTAACTTTAATAACTGCAGTGATTCACTTAACAGCTATGGCAGGAAAGGTTGTAAAATGGGGCGAAACTCAATTGTCTTGCTTAGAAACCGAAATTTTGGGCTCAACTGTGATCATAAATCAAGGACTACCTGTAATCACATGGGAATTTCATCCTCTCCCCGGTATAGAAACCAACTCCTACAACGTTTCCAACAGATGTCCTTCCTGTTTAAATACTCCAAAAATAGATAGGTTTGCGTTTATTTATTATTTAGAATTTTAGGCCGCTTCTGTTGTACAATAGTTACATAATTATGAGCTGAGAATGTTTTGCAAAAAAAAAAAAAGGGTAGGGAATATATATTTGCAGGCTGTGCACATATTTCTGTTCGCTTCTGCGGCATTCATGAGGGAAAGTAGAGCAGGAGGAACAATAGAAACTTTCTGAGGCTGTGTTTGAGTGGCATTCATCTGATGTACTGTGAAGAAATGATATATTCATTATAACCATGATGTGCAGCCAGTTGCTTTTCAGCCAGTTCAGTTTATAAATGCTGGACTGATCAAAAGACTGGCTCCTGGAACCTTGACACTCACTCACCACCAAGAACCTGGCTAAGTACTCGCAATACATTAGGCTAGACTAAATGGAATTGGAAGATTGTGATGTAGAGTAGGAGTCTCCAACCTTGGCAACTTTAAGCCTCCAATTCTGGGAGTTGAAATCCACCAGGCTTAAAAGTTGCTAAGGTTGGAGACCCCTGATGTAGAGTGTTATGGGAATCCAGATGTTGCTTTAAGTAACCCATTCACATTAAATCATTATATGGTTTATTTATTTGGGATTAGTGTATCATGTGAACACAGCAACTATGTTTTACATGAACACAGCCTTTAAATAAGAGAAGGAAACCTGGTCCCTAAATAAGCTTGCCAGTCCACTTAGTTGCCAAGCATGGCAATGAACAGAAATTATATGAAGGGCAGAGACTAAAATTGTTCCAGTAAATCTTAAAAGTGAACCTCATACTCTCTAAATTTCTTTCTGTTGTTCCATGACCTCCCAAATAAGTTAGACTACCGCTTTTTTCTTCCCTAGTCAGTAGGCATCATTGTCTGGGATAAAAATGTTTCAACGTTTGTTGAGATATTTGTCTGGGGAAATCTGTGGTATGCATTTAAATTATGATAACTTAGGAACGACAGGATTCATTAGAGATCTTCTTCTCTTGGCAGAATCTCAGAGCTGCCCTTGGAGAAGGATCTCCAACCTCATAAACATTCTCTGGGAAGCTGCAGAAAAATGTGCTGCCAGGAGAATTCCAATATTAGAATAGCCAAAAAAGGAGCTGGCAGGACATTGGAGTCATTGTATTTGCAGGATCTTCAGTTTCCCTGGCATGAATGTTAACCCATGCTAATAGATTACCTCATTTCTCGTCCGTAGACTCAGTGGGAAAGGGCTGTAGGGAAAAACACATCCCACAAGCACTTAATTTGTAGATTGATCTATTGATTTGTACTGCCAACTTCAAAATGACTCTTCATCATTCACAGCCATGAAAGTATAAAAGGATAGCATCATAAAGTCATCGTGAATTTAAAAGACAGTAGCTAATTAAATACACCCAAATTAGCCCCATCCTTCAAGGATAGCAAGCAAGCTATGTGAGACCCTAACAATCAGCCTTCCTGAATAATTGAAAGTAGGAGCCATAGGGATCTCTGGAAGGAGAGTGTTCAAGAGGGCAGAGGCAATCAATGAGAATGCCTATCTTTGGCCCCCTCTCCCCAAAACCAGTGGGGAGGATCTGAGGCATCCCCTTCATGAGAAGAATACATGTCACACACATTCCATGTGGGAGAGATGGCCCTGAAAGTACCTGGGAATCAGAATAGAATAGAATAGAATAGAATAGAATAGAATAGAATAGAATAGAATAGAATAGAATAGAATAGAATAGAATAGAATAGAATAGAATAGAATAGAATAGAATAGAATAGAATTTTTTATTGGCCAAATGTGATTGGACACACAAAGAATTAGTCTTGGTGTATATACTCTCAGTGTACATAAAAGATACGTTCATCAAGAATCATAAGGTACAACACTTAATGATAGTCATAGGGAACAAATAAGGAATCAGGAAACAATATCAATATAAATTGTAAAGATACAAGCAACAAAACTACAGTCATACAGTCATAAGTGGAAGGAGATGGGTGGTGGGAACGATGAGAAGATTAATAGTAGTGCTTACTTAGTAAATAGTTTGACAGTGTTGAGGGAATTATTTGTTTAGCAGAGTGATGAGTAATGAACTTTAAAGGATAAAATCAGCTTTTTGAATAGCACGTGGAAATTTGAAAATACAGTAGTGTCCAAAGTCAGACAGGTTTTTTATCTGATCCAGCACAAGTTTTCTTACCTAAAATGAAAAAAAAAATTAGTATGGCTTGGCTTTAAAGTGTTGAAAAGTGAATCTTATTTGTATATCGTTTATTAACCCTCCCCATTTTTTTTTTAAATTCAGAAGCAAAGTTAATTACAGATGACTTGATTGTACAGGCTCGAGAGGCAACCGAAGAGGACCTTTTAGTAGTTCACACAAGACATTACTTGAATCGATTAAAGGTATGGTGTCATCTTCTTCAATGAAATTTTTAAAAAATCTCTCCTCCCTGACATATATTGCATCCCTCTCCCTCCCTCCATTCCCCTTCTCTTTCCCTCTCTCTCTCTCTCCCTCTCTCTCTCTCTCTCTCTCTCTCACACACATACACACACACACACAGTCTCACATATGTACATGCTTACATGCATAAAAAACCATGGCAATTTTAAATTACCTTAAAAGAAATAACTACAACAAAAATAATTTCCATCTAGCGCTGAGACTCTGATCTTCTTAGGTCATGGGTCTGCAACCTTAAACACTCAAAAAGCCATTTGGACCCATTTCCTACAGAAAAGAGAACACCGGGAGCCACAAAACCCTTCCTCTGCCTGACTATTTCTTGAGCAGCCACAAAACTAGCATATGTAGTCGAAGTAAACATTCTGTTTTCTTCTGAAACTTTTCTTTTCTTGGATTTATCCATGGTTGACCTACCAGGGGTTGAAAAGCTCAATAAATCGCGTGCTGGCAGATGTCGCACATTGGCGGTTGTGATGCATATTTTGAGTGACAGGGAGCCACAGCAGAGGGGTGAAAGAGACACATGCGGCTTCAGAGCCTCAGGTTGCTGACCCCTGTCTTAGGGGCTAGAAATAGAAACACAGCAAGTAACATGCATGTACTACCCCTCTTAAAACTGTAGATAAATTGTAGATTAGCATGCAATTTCAGAACATTTTTGCAGAGCAGAATTGGCAAGAAACCTATGAAGTGCTCCAAATCATACTTCAGGCAGCGATGAATGGCCCAGTTTGCAGATTAATTTTGGTTACAAGTTATACAAGATGTTTGAATATTGGTTAACTTTTCTTGTATTGCTTACAGAAGCATATATATTGGAAAGTTTTGAAGAGGTATTCTAGATCACATTGTGCTTTTGCCATGCAGCTTTAAAATGCAGCTTTTAAAATGCAGCTTAGTTATTGGTTGCCTTGTCTTTTTAGTTGGGCTGTTTGCTACATTAGCTCCATCCAGCAGTTGAAATCATTGTCATTATTCATTGTTGCTCAGTACTTTTGCCTTCGCAGAATGTTCTTGTTAATATTTTTCTTCACCAGTTAAACTCAGTGCTTGAATTATCTGATTGTAGTTGGGCATAAGGACATTGGATGTTAAAGAGAGGTGTAACAAACATTGTTCTAAGTTGAATGGAACAAGGGGGGGGGGATGCAGGAAAACAGGGAGAATTATCTCAGATCAGACAAGGATTTTTACTATAGGTAGTCCTCAAGTTATGACTGTATCGGAGCCTTCCATTATGGTTGTTAGAGTGATAAAAGGGTTTGGTCACGTGATTGTGGGATTTTAGTTTTTTGCAGCAATTGTTAAGTGTGGCATTCATTAAGCAAATGCAGTGGTCATAAGTATAAACCCATTGTCCACTGTAAGGTGTGATTTTGCAGAAAAGGGAGGGTTTTCAGATAGGATATAACTTAGTGACTGGTCGTCAGTCGAGGATTACCGTATAAGTGGAAGGATGGCTGAGAAAAATCAGGAACATATGTCATCTTCTCAGGCAGCTCTAGAATCCAGCTTTAATCTGCTCTTCTTGTTTGTTCATCAACGTTTTACGTCTCTGTAAGAATGTCACAGATGGTTTTTGTGGTGATCTACTTTGTTGAAATAAATAAATGCTTTTCCTTTGCATATAGCTATAGTAATAACGTTACAGTTGAATTACTAGCCATTCTTATTGAGTTAGTCCAGTTTGACTTGATTGGACTTACTTCGGAGTCAGTACATTTAAATTATGTTGTAAAGTAGGCCTGTCAAACTGGCGGACCACAGGCCGGATGTGTCACATGCAGGACACACCCATCCTGGCTCCACAAAGGCAAAAAATATCGCGATACGTCATGTGACGCGATCGAGTTTGACGCCCATGTTGTAAAGGGATCATGTATGCTGGCTCTCATCCTACGAATGCTGATTGGGGATAAATCTCATTGACTTGAATAAGTGGGACTTGGGTAGACATGCATAAATGCATTGACAAAAATTAATCTTGAGTCAGATTTGGATATATATTTTTCCTGCTTCTCTTCTTCTAGTGGTCCTTTGTAGTGGCTACCATTACAGAAATCCCTCCAGTCCTTTTTATGCCAAATTTCCTTGTTCAGAGGAAAGTGCTCAGGCCTCTGAGAACTCAAACAGGAGGAACAATAATGGTAAGCATGTCTTGCTTGGTTTCTAGAGCTGAATAAATCTGCACATTGGTCTCAGCAATAAGAAGGAAGTGATTGACTTGATGAAAGAAACTCTTACAAAACTCAGATCTTGTCCCATCCCATCTGATACTTCATTCACATGGCAGAGTGATCCATCAGTAACTTTATCATTACTTTCTCAACTTAATCCAGCTTTCCTGAGTTTGCATGACCCATTGAACCAACAACAGTTGGATTTGATACGAATTATTTTTTATTCACTTCATGATGTAAGTGCAGCCATTTAAAAATTTTGATTCTTAGTGGTTCTCCAAATTTGATCAACTACCTTATCTGTTTTTTTTTAAATCGCAGCTGCTAGAAGCACGCTGTTACATTTATCAATGTACATTTATCTGGTAGTATTTCTCTAATAGTTTCTGCAGGGTTGATATTGTGAGAGTCCAAATTGCTATGTAGTTCTAAATAAGACAGAAACATCATTTTGGTAACCCTTCCAAGATAAGAGCATGGAGATAGCCATAATTCACAAGTAGACTAAATGAGCATAGGATTACACCAATGGTGAAATGTAAAATTTGTTCTGTGGGCGTGGCTTGGTGGTGGTGGGGTAATGTGACTGGGTGGGCGTGGCTAACTTTTTTTTATATATATACTTTTAAAACCATTTTTTCTACAACCTCTTCGGCCGAAGAGGTTGTAAAAAAAATGCTTTTAAAAGCCTCTGACGATCCCAGCTGAGTTGCCTGATCGTCAGAGGCTTTTGTTTTCTTTTAAAAGCATTTGTAGAAAAAATGTTTTTAAAAGTTTTAAAAAAAAGCCTCTGATGATCGCGCGGCTCAGCTGGGCATGGGGGGTGGGGGCAGGGATTTCTGCTACCGGTTCTCCGAACCACCCACCACCATCGTGGTGATCCGGTCCAAACTGGGAGCATTTCACCCCTGGATTACACTTGTATTAGAGAACCAATCTATATCCAATCAGATTAATTTGTTCAGGTAGAAAAGGCACACTGTAGGTACCAGCAACCAAGGACCTGTCTTTGGCGAGTCCCAGTAGACATGCCTTCTCTGCTGTGACACCTGCCTTATGGCACAGCCTTCCCCTCCAAAATTAGTTTATCCCTTTTGACATTCAGGGAAGGTGCTCAAGACCAGTTTATGTTATCAAGTCTGGGGCTCCCAGGGAACTGGAGTCATACTTAGTTCCATTGCTGAACTGGCTTTTCCTATCCTCTCTTCACCTAGGGTTTGTATCTGGTTTTTTAAATATAATATTTACTTTTTAAAGTGATATCTATTTATGCTTGTTGTTTTGTATATGTAGTTTTATCTTTACCAGAGTTGCCTTTGGTAAGATGGGTGACTATATAAATTTGATAAATAAATACCGTATTTTTCGGACTATAAGACGCACCTACCTTTTTTGGTGAGGAAAAGAAGAAAAAGAAATCTCCCTCTGCCTCTGAGCAATTTTGCCTTGTTGCAGCAAACAGCCTGCTTTACTTTCATTTTCGTTTTCAGCATAGCTTGATTAGCACAAGGGGAAAAAAATCTGCTCCAGCAATTTTCTTCCTTGCAGCAAGCAGCAGAGCCCTGTGCAAAACAGCTGAGAGCAAAGCAGCTGAGAGTTGGGAGGCCGATCCAATCAACTTGTGCTAATTAGCCTGTGCTGAAGCTGAAAGAAGCTGTTTTTTCTTTCTGTTTGCTCGCAAGGAGGTAACTGCTGCGAGGCAGAGGCCAAAGGGTGGGGGCCAATGGTGGGCGGGTCTACATTCGGTGTATAACATGCACCTAAATTTTCACCCCCTTTTAGGGGGGAAAAAGATACGTCTTATACTCAGAAAAATATGGTTTTGGTATAGTGGTAAGATATCATGTTAGAAACTGGGAGACTGTCAGACCTGCCACCACTTAAGCCTCTAAATAGTAATGATCCTAGGCTCCATTTGCTGAGAAAGGTATAGTTTTATTAGAAGTCAAGTATATTGCAGTAGTGCATACCGAGAACTGCGGCTCATGTGCCAAACTCCCTAAGTTCAACTTCTCCCTCCTTTAACTGCTTCCCATTGCTGAGCCCCCTCCCCATGCCCATGCCCATCACCAATCACATTCAGATGTTTTGAGAATGATCAGTTTAAGTGTAGCTTGGTATATGCAGCTGCCTTCTTTTCCTAGCTGGGTAGCCTTTAAGAAGCATCTAGAGGAGATGCAGCAGTTACTTTTGTTTTTCCCCAAGTATTCCCCCTCCCAACCATCCCCCCCAGTGTCCATGGCAGACTATCATCGCATAATAGCAAGGCACAAGTAAGCGTAAGGTGGCAACTGACAGAGACCATCAGTTCTAGTCCTCCTTTAAGGGTGAGGCTGGCCAGTCCTTCTCTTTCAATCCAAGGGAGGAGGGGGAGGGGGAGGGGGAGGAGGAGGAAGCAAAACACTTCCAGAATCTTGACTTTCTAGGCCATTGCCAAGAGTCAAAATTGAGTCAAAGGTATGAGCATACAGGATTAGATTTAATATTAAGGTATCAAAGAAGGGTGAAAAGAATACCTGTTATGGCCATCAGAGCTTTGTCCAGTGGGGATGGCCAAAAATATTGTCTCCTTTTTAATATTTGGGGGTGTTTGCCATTATTAAATGAAATGGCATCTTAAATCTTGTAAAAGCTTAGGGCACCCATTGAATCCCTTAAAAATCTCTCAACTTCTTCCAAAGAAAGCAAGTTAATACAAATTTCACTTGTTCAAAATCCCTTGCATTTTGGTTGAGTAAATAGCAAGGGTTTAATTTCACAACAGTGCTTAAACGTTTGCAGAATCCTTTGGAGGTCTACTTTTCATAAGCTAATTCTTTATTTTTTCTCCTCTTTATCTTAAGGCAGGGAAACTGGCTATTGAGCGAGGATGGGCAATTAATATTGGTAAGTATGAATAGATTTACTTCCTTTATCACAACCAATTCTAGACTACAATCTCATTGCCTCTTACCTGCTTACAGCCATCTGGAGTTTGTATGTGTCTGTGTGTGTGTAGATATAGATATATACAGGGGTGGGTTTCCGGTTTGCTACCGGTTTGCGCGTGCGGTTGTTTCACTCACGCGTGTGCCACTTCTGCACACACGCAGAGCGCGTTTGATGACGTCGGGGTGGGTGGGTGGAGCCTCCCACCACCGCTGCTACCGGTTTGCCCAAACTCGGGCGAACCGGTAGCAACTCACCACTGGATATATATCATGTTTTCCCTGAAAATAAGACCCTGTCTTATATTTTTTGCCACCAAAAAAGGCACCAGGTCTTATTTTTTAGGGGGGGGGCATGTCCACTGACTCACTTCACTTGCGTGCATTGCCCCCGGCCTCTTTTTCACTATCAGAGGCCTTCAGGAACTTCTTCGTCCGGCAAGGCCAGCAAAGCTTTTCTGAAGGCCTCTGCAGCTGATAACAGAGCTAGGGTTGATCCGGAGCTCTCTTATCGGCTACAGAGGCCTTCAGGAAAGCCTTGCCACCTACAGCAAAAGAAATGGGCCGAGATGTATGAGGCCTGGCTGCAACTATCTGTAGGTAAGTAATAGGGCAGCTTCACCCCCCCACCCCACCCCTACTCTAGCTTAATTTTTACCTGTGCACCCTAGAGTGAATAGGGTCTTAATTAGGGCTTATTTTGGGGGTAGGGTTTATATTGGGCACATGTGTAAAAATCAAGCTGTGACTTACTTTCTGAGTAGGTTGTATTTTCAGGGAAACATCAGATTTTCTACTTCTTTTTCCAGGTGGTGGCTTCCATCACTGCTCAAGTGATAAGGGTGGAGGCTTCTGTGCATATGCTGATATCACATTGACTATAAAGGTAAGCAAAAATTTTGATTCTTGATAGAAACTGCAAAATTGTGTCTCACATCTGCGAAATCAACTGATTTTCTTCTTAGTAATTCATATAATGAAAATAATTATGGAATTTTTCCTCCTCTCGGAGAGATCAGGAAATAAAATAATCCTTCTCTAAGAATGTACCTTTCCCCAAGGATTAAATTAACGTTTATATACTTCATTTCTTCCTGCAATATTATCTGATACAATTTTCACATATTTATTTGACTGTGTTCATAGATCCTGGCTTGTTTTGGTTTAGCATAATCGTGAACTCAGTAATTGTAGTCTGTAACCTGGTTTTGGTTTAGCATTGTGTATGAACTAAGCCAGCATAACTTGATCGACAAATTGGGTGGAAACCAAATTTTGCAACATGAGTTATGTTTTTGAGTGTGCTTATGATTAAGACTGAATTATTTTATTGGTAAGGGAAAGAGCCAGAGATAGCAACACAAAAGCTCCCCTCCCAAATCCTGTACAGAATCCAGCAAAATTTTGTACTATACACAAAAAAGCACAAACAGCTCAACAGGGAAGATTGAGGCAGTAACTCATGACCAAACCTGCTCGGTTAAGGTCATAGCAATAGCACTTAGACTTATATACCACTTTACAGTGCTTTACAGCCCTCTCTAAGCGGTTTACAGAGTCAGCATATTGCCCCCAACAGTCTGGGGCCTCATTTTACCCACCTCAGAAGGATGGAAGGCTGAGTCAACCTTGAGCTGGTGAGATTTGAACTGCCAAACTGCAGCTAGCAGTCAGCTGAAATAGCCTGCAGTACTGCACTCTAACCACTACGCCACCTCGGCTCATGCCTGTTTCTCTTTTGTTGTTCAGTTGCTAAATTGTGCCTGACCCTTCGCGACCCCATGGACCACAGCACACCAGCCCCCGCCTCCCCCCGTCCTCCACTGTTTCCCAGAATTTGCCCAAATTCATGTTCATTCCGTTGATGACACTGTCTAACCATCTCATCCTGTGCTATCCCCTTCTCCTTTTGCCTGCAATCTTTCCCAACATGAGGGTCTTTTCCAGTGAGTCCTCTCTTCTCATTTGGTGGCCAGAGTATTTGAGTTTCAGCTTCAGTATCTGTCCTTCCAAAGAACAGTCAGGATTGATTACTTTTGGGATGTTTCTCTTCAGCTTTTTACAAACAGTAGGGAATTGGGTAAAGAGATGAGAAAAAATACATATATTTATAGAGTTTATATAAAACATCGTCCATGTATTTGGAGTGTTTGAGACTTAACATGGTATATCGAAAGAAAGAAGCTGTAACTTACAAACCATAATTGAAAAATTAATACAACAAACTAAGCTTATCAATGTTAGCTTAGCAGGATGTGTGAACAAAGATTCTTGAATAGATGACTAGGATATTGCTTTTTCCCTATGTGTGTGTTTTATGGATGAAAAGAAGTACTGCATTTTTTGGAGTATAAGATGCACCGGAGTATAAGACGCAGGCTTAGTTTTTGGGGAGGAAAATAGGGGGAAAAAAATCTGCCTACCAGGTATTCATCTGGCTAGCGTCCTTAGTCTGGTCAGCTTCAGCACATTAGTTTGCTGGCTTTTTATCCCCTGCTTGGGGATAAAAAAAACAGCTTCTAAGGCACAGCTGAGAGGAAGCAGCAATGAGAAAAGCAGGCAAAGAAGGGGGGTGGGAGATCGCTTCACTTGGCTATCGTCTAGTTAGGGCTGAAAAAAGCTTCTAAAGAACAACTGAGAGTCGCAAAGCATGGAGATCGCTTCACTCGCTAGCGCCTTGTTAAAACATAGCTGAGAGTGGAGGGAGCAGGCAAAGCTGGGAAGATCACTGGCTAGTGCCTCATTAGCGCCTCGTTAGGGCTGAAAAAAAGCTTCGAAAAAGCTACATTCGGAGTATAAGACGCACCCAAATTTTCAGCCTCTTTTAGGGGGGGAAAAGGTGTGTCTTATACTCCGAAAAATATGGTAAATGGTTTGAAATGTTGGGAGTGTTTTCAAATGGATACTCTGTATTATAGTGTTAAAATAAACAGCCCATGATATATGCCTTACAGTATATGACATAATTCTTTAAAAGGTTCATTCATCGCTTGTGCAAAATGTATGTTTTAATTTTGAAATTTCTTTCCTATTTTTGATTTATTTTGCTCAGTTTTTATTTGAAAGAGTTGAAGGAGTTTCAAGGGCAACTATTATAGACTTGGATGCACATCAGGTGAGTGATGAAATTAAAATGTCCTGAGACATACTACCATAAAGAAACTAATTGCTCAACTGGAAGTTTTTTTCAGGATATTTTTACAAAGCAAAACTTAACAAGTAATGTTTAATGCAATATAGATAGTCCTCAGTTAACTAGGCAATTGGGACCAGCTGTTGCTAATAAGCAGTGCGATCATAAAAAACAATGTCATGTGATAGATCTTTTAATGATGAAAGTTCTGGCACTCCCAGTTGCCATCATTAAGCAAATTACCACTAGTTGTTCAATTCAATTTATTATTACAGTCATAGACCAGAGACCAGAATAAAAGCACTCAGCAAATATACAATTAAAAATTCTATTTTAAAATAATAAATAATTAAAATCTATGATAAAATCCAGTCTGTCAATTATACGTGGTCTAACTATACTAAAATTATAATCCATAAAATGTGTGGCCCATTGTCAGTTTAATACTAAAAGGGAAAGGAATAAGCAGTGCAAATGGTTTGCCACATTTGTTATATAGCATAACGTAACGATGGTGGATTAGACACTTGTTTCTGATGAATCCCCAGTGCTGGCACTCCCAGTTGCCATCATTAAGCAAATTACCTCTAGTTGTTAAGCAAGGACATCATGTGGTTGCTGTTGGCGACCTCCTGCAAGCTTCCCCATTGATTTTGCCTGTCAGAAACCATTAAAGGTTGCAGATGATGATCATGTGACCCAAGGATGCTGTGATGGCAGGAACTCCAAGGTCACAAATTTGAAGAGTTGCTGAATGAGTGGTCATTAAGTGAGGACCACCTATAATTAATTGTCATCTCCAGGGAACTTAAAAATTGCAGACATTGGGTAAAAATGATCTTATAAAAGTATCTTAAAGGCAGGGGTGGGTTTCAGCAGGTTCTGACCAGTTCTGGAGAACCGGTAGCGGAAATATTGAGTAGTTTAGAGAACTGGTAAATACCACCTCTGATTGGCCCCGCTCCCATCTATTCTCTGCCTCCCTCCCGAGTCCCAGCTGATTGGGATGAAATGAGGATTTTGCAGTAACCTTCCCCTGGAGTGGGGAGGGAATGGAGATTTTACAGTATCCTTCCCCTGCCATGCCCACCAAGTCATGCCCACCAAGCCATGCCACTAAGCCTACCAAGCCACACCCACAGAACCGGTAGTAAAATTTTTTGAAACCCACCACTGCTTAAAGGTGAGAAGAAGAAATCCAGGATGGAAGAGCAGTAATTCCCTATGTTTTTACAGATTCATATTTGGGAAGAGCGCTATATGTGTCTACAGGCCTGAACATAGAAGTTGAACTAGAACTGCCTTAATAATTCAAAATTATTAGAGTTAACAATTCAGAGAAATCCTATAATAGCTGCTTGCTGTAATTCATCTTGATATCAATAACATTCCCACACAATCACATTCTGTTATATCACAATACACTGCTTTGAAGTTGTTTTAACCTACATATTAAAAAAAAAAACAAAGACAACATGTTTTGGCCTAGTTAATGGGTTTTTATTATTTTAACTTGTAGGGAAATGGACATGAAAGAGACTTCTTGGAAGACAGGAGAGTATATATTATGGATGTTTACAACAGGTATATTTATCCAGGCGATGGACTTGCTAAACGTAAGTTGATAGTGTTTTTGAAATTAATATGATCTAATTAGTACAATTTAATTTGTAATCATTAAATTATTACACTCAGAATTTAATATTGTTCCCTGAGGAATGAAAGGCAGCATTATAGTTTAAGGCTGCAAGCTTATATGTAGACAGTAAAATTTACTGCAATCTGTGAGGGTTACTTCTAAGTAAATTCTGTAGGATTACACTGTAAATGTTTAGAAACCTATACCACAATATATTTGAATAAAGTCAAAAACCAAAAAATCCTATTCACAGAATAAACCATTGCTGTTTACTTATAAGGTTCAAAGAGGGGTTATTTACATTATTTGAAACAGTTTCCTCCTAGATATGTCTAAAAAATGTGTATCCTAATTATCAAAAGCTAAGTATTTTTCTGTCCTTATTCCTTATCCTTCCCACCCCCTTTTAATTGTGTATAATACTTGTAATTATTAGGAGCCATAAGACGGAGAGTTGAATTGGACTGGGGCACAGAAGACACTGAATACCTTCAAAAAGTAAAAACTCACGTGGAAGGTGCACTGAATGAAATGAGACCTGACATCATTATCTATAATGCTGGAACTGATATTTTGGATGGCGATCCTCTGGGGGGCTTAGCTATTTCACCTGAGGTTTGTAGATCACAAAATATTTGTTTATTAAAATATAATAGGATACAGTAGTTTGTCAGTATCTGAGCTATGGCACCCACCTCATTATTTATTCTGAAATGCTGGCACAGCCCTACTTCACCTCCTGAGTTAATCTCATTTTTTTTTCTAGTTCCTTTTCTTTGTTTCTACTCTCAACTGTTGAATGTTTTTAATGCTACGTACTGTATGCCCCCACAGTTATTGACTGGGATTGTGTAGTGCTCAAATTTTATTCCAAAAGTATTATGAGAGCATGGGAACATAAGAAGGTACATTGTCTGCAACTCTTTAAAGCAGCTGTGTCTTTCTCTAGGATCCACACCTGTCCTTTGTGGTTAATGCACGCAGCCTTGTGGGAAAATGCATTTGGTTTAAGGAGTTTATTTATTTATTTTATTAGTCATATTTCTATGCCGCCCACTCTCCAAGGACTCTGGGCACCTTATAACAAAGACAGTATTCTAAATAGCATATTGCCCCCAACAATCTGGGTCCTCATTTTACCCACCTCGGAAGGATGGAAGGCTGAGTCAACCTTGAGCCGGTGAGATTTGATCTGCTGAACTAGCAGTCAGATGAAGTAGCTGCAGTACTGCACTCTAACCACTGCGCCACCTCGCCTTGGGAGTTGCAGAAAGGCATTTGGTTTGTGTTGCTGCATGGTTTAATTTGGACTCAGAATTCTGGGGTTTTTCCCACTGCTTTGCCTGGAATGGTTCTGGGGGGGAAAGTTTCACTGCTAGCAATTGTTATCTGTTAAATTTTTGCAAAGACGTGAGCTCCTGTCTGCTTGATACAGAGAGAATAAAAAAAAATGCTCAACATTTCATGCCAGATCTGATGTGATACATCCTTACTGTCTCAATAATGCACCTCATATAGCTGCTGAAAGGATTTACTTTGACACACTGAATGCAGCAATTCAAGAATTCATTTTCAACTATTTCCTTGGTTGGCTGTTGATCAGCTCCTAGGTTTTTTATTGGTAAACGGCTCACCAGTAATCACAGCTAGTAACTGTAACATTTAATTCACAAAAGAGATTGGTGTAAAGTACATGCAATATTGTAAAACTATGACCTGTGCAGCTGATTGACTATTAGGAAATCCAATATTCGTTGTTTCAACTTTTGGTGTTGTAAATTTCCAGGGCATTATCGAAAGAGACGAAATTGTGTTCAGAGCTGCTCGAAAGCACAGAATCCCTATCCTGATGGTGACATCTGGGGGCTACCAGAAGAGGACTGCACGGATTATTGCTGATTCTCTTCTCAATTTGCACCATCTCGGGTTGATTGATCATGAGCTTGCAACTCGGGAAGCTGGAAGCACTAAGGTAGAACTAATGAGCAAGGAACATAAGGAAGATAATCTGGCCTCTCAGTAAAGGAGGGGAATTTGGGATCCCTGCATAATACACAATTATAATTGTTTAATATTTAAACCATGAGATGAGCAATATCCCAAGTTCTCATAGAATTAATATACACTAATGGAGACAGATACTTAATAGTATCCTACTTGCTTTCCAGGGATAACCTCATGGGGGTTGTCACCACAACTTCTTCCAGTTCTTTTAAATGCTGTTTTATGAACTTAACACAGCCCTAACATCTGGAATGGGTTAGATTTGCTCTGGTCTGAGTAAAGAAATGAGCAGTACATTTTCTTACCTCACATAATCTGGCTCTTCAAATAAGATTCGCATTGTTTAAGGGAGGCAAGGATTTCTGCAAGTGATTAAAGGAACATTTTGAAAGCTAGAGCAGAACTATTTTCTGGAAGACAGCCAAGATAATGGAAACATGAACATAATGCAAAGCAAACTCACTCTGTGTGTGTGTGTATGTGTGTGTGTAGCATTATAATGTCTTCCATTTATTTTTAAATAAAATTCTAGTGGGAAAATAGAAAGATTTAAATTTTTTATCAGAAAGGGAAGTTAGTACGAGTATCTTTTTGATCATCTGAAATATGATTATAATTCAAAACTACAGGCAAGGATAGTGTAGCACTGTTAGATTCAAATCTGTTCGTTTTTCCCACTCTTTCCAGAAGTATATAACAGAACAGTGGTCTGTTTCTTATTTTTACTGAAGATTTAGGATTATATGGACTAAAAATAACACAAATAAATGTAAGAGTTTATCACTGATTTAAAATACAATGCTAAGTACTGTATAGATTGTAACAAAATGTATGAACTGACATGTATGAAGTAATTTGCTCCAGATTTAACAGCAAAAGGATAAAACAATTGCTACCACTTTTTCTAAACTGGTGCCTATAAAAATTGCATGATTGAGGCATACTTGTTCGATAAAATCAAAATTCTGTGTTGTAATATTCAATCATTATCCTTTATTATAGATCTCATTGATAATAACATGTATTTCTTTATAATGGTACGACTAATGAATTCTGAAGCCTGGAAAAACTATACATGTAAAGTAAAAAATTAAATGTTTTTGTTTTCACTCATATTTCTAGAAGGTGTATAGATTTTTTGAGAGGGATAGGACATGCAATAGTTTCTTTTTAAATTGCAGAAAGCTATTCTACGTAAACATTAAGTGCTTTCTTTAAAATGGCGCAACCCTTATCATTCAAAACTATTTTTTTGAAGAAGTAGTTCCTAAGAAGGGAAAACTTGTCTCTAGTCTCAGGAGCTTTTATTATTAGAGACAATTTATAGTCAGAAAATGAGAAGCAACGGAATTGATTTATATGTATGTCTACAGGTCCTACAGAACTGTGGTACACAAAATAATGCTGTAAAATTAATGGAAAAAAAATGATCGGAAAGGCAGTGAAGTGCCAAAGGATGTTAATTCTCAGTGGCCTTGGTATTTGCCAGAGTCTATACATCATCACTGAAACTGATATGCAGTAAAAGCAGGCAGGCTGCAGATTCCAACATATTCCAAACTCCAAATAAGCTAACATAGGTATTCTTTGAAAATGAGAATTACAGTAGTTAGGTGATTAGTTAAACGTGTGCCAGTGCGCCCTGAAAAAAGATAAACTATTACAAAACAAAACAAAAAACAACCTGCCATAAATTTACTGGGATGATAAGAGCTATGGTTGTGCAGTGGTTGGAATGCAGTATTGCAGGCTAATTCTGCTGACTGCCAGCAGTTCGATTCTCACCGGCTCAAGGTTGACTCAGCCTTCCATCCTTCTAAAGTTGGTAAAATGAGGACCCAGATTGTTAGGGGCAATATGCTGACTCAGTAAACCACTTAGAGAGGGCTGTGAAGCACTATGAAGTGGCATATAAGTCTAAGTGCTATTGCTATTGCTATTGCTATTGCTATTGCTATCTTGAAGTTGGAATGTGTAGTGGGAAACAGATACGTGTCTTGTTGGTTGGTACGTGGCTGAACTCTCCACCATAGCAACCGTTCATGCAGTCATTCTATGAAATCACCTGCAATGCTTTTGAAATTTCCAATAAATCCCCTAGCTTGAAAAGATTGTCTGTTCCTGAAATACAAAATCAAACACATCCCAGTGCATTCATTTACTGTAAGTGTCATTAGGCTACATTAGCTGTTTTGCAGAATAAGCAACATTGCAACTGGTGCATCCTTTGATAACAAACTACCCAGGTTCAGGTTCATAGATACAGTCCTTAAAGCATGGTCATGGAATGTTAGTATATTTCAAGGGTTAAATGGCTTGCAGGGCTTAAGAAATGATATAATAGAGCAACTCAAACTGAGTTAATATTAAATCTCAACCAGAGGTATGTTGTTATAGAAAGAACTCAAGTGTGCTAGGAATTATTTTCATTTAAGTAAACTTGATGCTCTGGATTAATATTAAATGGCAATATTATCTTTAAAAAAGCACTTTCCTCTAGTGTTTAAAACACTTAAGTACTGAGATGTATTTTTTACGTGGTCTAATGTATTTTAGAGTTGTTATACGAAATAATTTTTTTACCGTGTTTACATTTGTATTAATTTCAGTCACTGTAATATGTACTAAATGTGATAATGTTTAATTTTATTTATGGATAAAATTAAAATATTGTTAATTTTTCTCATCTTCCTCACTTTTTCAGACATGCACAGTAATTGCGGTCACATTTTTAAAAATGGGGTTTCTTTTTAAAATTGTTTTTAAGAAAGAATTCAGTACTGATTTTGGGGGCTTTAAATCTGTGTATGCTTATTAGAATATAAGGTGCCATAAATTTGAAGGGGTTACTTCTATTGTAAGTATGTTGTCATTCATGGACAGAGAACTTACTGTCCTCAAATGATTTTATGCTCTTTGTGTGTATGTGTGTGTGTATACTGATGAGCCAGCAAATGGACCTCAAAAAGTCCAGAATAAAAAAAATCTCCTAGACTGATTCAATCATAGGATGATTGTGACAGCTGCGCATTGATGAACATATTTCAATCATAACTTTGGCCAAAAGGATCTCTTTTGAATCATACCTCCTCCTGTCTGCTTTTTGCATGGCAGAGATGGGTAGAGAGACAGAAAGACGGGCTTGTGCATAAGAAAATGTAAGGCACAACAGCTAGCAGAAGGGTTTCTTCTATTTTTCAAATCACATAGTAATTTATAGGTAAAAGTATGTTAAACTGGGACTAAAAATGGATTGATTGAATGAAGTGAAGATGAGTATTACTTACGTTTTCATGAAATCTTTGGCTCATCCCCTTAATTTCTGTGCCATGCAATCGGGAATTTCCAAACCTCCCACCTAATTTGGTCTGCATGTCTTTTCCCATATGGTTAACCAAGGTTTAATTTTGCCTTAAAATAGTAACTCCTGGGATTAATCAAATAGATGTTATCGATATTTTTACAGAAATATATGTTCCCTTGAATAATAGCACCTTACAATACAGGTAGTCCTTAATTTACAACCATAATTGGGACCAGAATTTCTGTTGCTAAGTAAGGCAGTTGTTGAGTCACATTAGATTATACAATTTATTTATTTATTTATTTTTATTTATTTTATTGGATTTCTATACCGCCCTACTCCCGAAGGACTCAGGGCTTTGAACAGCCATAAGATAAAAAACATAAATACAAAAATTTAAAATAGAATAAAAATGAATTAAATAATTTGGCTGAAACAAATTTAAAATACCCAATAATTTAAAAACAGATTAAAATTTACATTTAAAAGGGGAGAAGATTTAGGCCATGCCAGCTTGATGAAATAAAAGTCTTGAGTGCACGATGGAAGGTGTGCAGATCCGGATCCTCCGTATCTCCGGGGGGAGCTCGTTCCAGATCATAGGTGCCCCCACAGGGTCTCCCCCTAGGGGCTACCAGTCAACATTGTTTGACCGATGGCACCTGGAGGAGCCCCTCTCTATGGGAGCGTACTGGCCGGTGGGAGGCTATTGGTGGTAGCAGGCGGTCCCATAGATAACCAGGTCCTAAGCCATCTTTTTTACTTTGGTTAAGTGAATTACTACAGTTCTTCAGTGAAGTATGTGATCATTAAGTGGCTTCCTCCATTGACTTTGCTTGTCAGAAACTGACTGAGAAGGTTGTAAATGGTGAGCACAGATCACATGATCTGGTGATGCTGCAACCGTCATGCCATTTGCCAATGCCTGAATTTTGAGCACATGACCATGGGGATGCTGTAACTTTGAACAGTGTCTAAATGAATGGTTGTAACTTGAGGACTACTGGTATAGAAATACTCCTGCTGGAAGTTAATTTATTCTGCACCTCTTTCATGGGGCTTAGACAATTAAATCATTTCTTATTTCTATGGAATATGTCCATTATAAGAACAGCCCCCGCTTCACAGTTGGGTCCACCAGATACTTAAAGTGAAGGCTGCAGGCAGATAATGAATACAACAGCATCTTCCCAAAGGACAAGTGGGCCATCACTACTTCAGGAGGCAGTGAGCCTCCTAGATTAAAGTGCTTTACGCTGAGAAATGCTTCTTTTCTTCTTTTGAACCTACCTTCTTTACATTTCCCTGGGGGGCCACAGTTTCTGTTGTGTTGAGAAAGGTAGAAGAATCTTTGTCAGTTTTTCCCCTCTATGTCTCCATCAATTTACATGCCGCAGTGGCGCAGTGGTTAGAATGGAGTACTGCAGGCTACTTCTGCTGACTACCGGCTGCCTGCAATTTGGCAGTTCAAATCTCACCAGACTCAAAGTTGACTCAGCCTTCCATCCTTCCGAGATGGGCAAAATGAGGACCAAGATTGTTGGGGGGCAATATGCTGACTCTGTAAACCGCTTAGGGCTGTAAAGCAGTGTGAAGCGTATATAAGTGTAAGTGCTATTACTACATAGCACATATACACGCGCACAGAAGCATGCAACAGTCAAGCGTCACACGTGTAAAAAGCTTTGACTTGCAAACAAGTGGACACAATAATACTTTTAAAACATGAAATGTCTGAGATATAAAGAAGGTCAAAACACCTCAACAGGGCCAGCATTCTGTTTGCCAATTCAAAAGAAAGAAAATACTTGCTTCTCTGTGTTCTGTACCTATTTGTACATAAATCTGCATAACTGTTTTATGACACATTTGTTGTTTTAGACATAAAAGACCCTTCAACTGAAACTTGCAGTATCTCCACTAAGAAACCTTGCACCAAGATGGGCTTTGATCTCTACAGGAACAGCTGAGAGGACCTCCCCCCCCCCCAAATACTGCCTTTATCTGACAGGATCCATCAATAAAGTTACTTCTTTTACTCATTTGGCTGTGCCCTGGGGCTGTTCTTTCCCATGCAAGGAAATAAGTCAATCTGTCTTGCACTTGTCCTAAGGAATTATTTTATATATATATATGTGTGAAGTATCTGGGAGTGCCCTTGAAAAATATCCGGAAGCTTCAATTTGGTTCAAAATACGCAGCCCACATGGTTTTGTGCAAGTCAGGATTTGCATGTGTCACATCTCTTGCAGGAGCTGCATTGGTTGCTGATTTGCTTCCAGGTCCACTTCAAGGCACTGGTTGTCACCTTTAAAATCCTAGGTGGCCTGGGGGCAGGTGATTTCAAGGACCAACTTTTTCCTCTTACATCTACCAAACACACCCACCAGTGGAAAGGCAGGGGATGTTATGGATCCTCTCTTAAGGAGATCCACCTAGTGGGACAAAGATAGGACTTCTCTGTAGTGGCTGCCTCATTCTCGGAAAGGTAAGACTAGCTCCCACTTTGGCAGTTTTTATGAAGGCCATGGATATGGTTTTGCCAGTAGACCTGGGAACCCCAGGGTGGTATGAAGCCCATCAAATGGCTTGACATCACATGGAGGAGGGGGTTCATTGGTTTTTGTATTTGGGATTTTACTTCTGCAAGCTGCCCAATCACTGAGTTGGGTGGCCATATAAATTTTCTTCATAACAGACAAAATTATCATCTGTCTGTCTGTCTGTCTGTCTATCTATCTATCTATCATCTACCTACCCACCTACCTACCTACCTACCTCCGCCCTGAGTCCCCTTGGGAGAAGGGCGGTATACAAATTAAATTAATAATATCTATCTATCTATCTATCCTATCTATCTATCCTATTTATCTATCTATCATCTATCTATCTATCTATCTATCTATCTATCTATCTATCTATCTATCTATCTATCTATCTATCTATCTATCCTATCTATCTATCCTATTTATTTATCTATCTATGTATCATCTATCTATATTATTTACCTAACAGCATAGAAATTGAACTGCTGTGCATTTTTAAAAATAATTTAAAATATTTCCCTTATTACATATGAAATGAAGCAGTGATATGAAGACAGCCAGGCATAAACTTTAAAACTGGTTGCTAAAAATACCACCATGTTTCTCATTAGTATGAAGACCTAATTCTTAAATTTTATAGTGATGCTCTTTCAAGGGATTTTCAATGTCCCGCTTAAAATGCAATATCCAGAACTAGCATATTATTGTAGATGCAATTTGATCAATATGATTACCCTATTTCCCCTAAAATAAGACATCCCCTGATAATAAGCCCAATCGGGCTTTTGAGCGCATGCACTAAAATAACCCCCCCCCCGAAAATAAGCCCTCCCCGAAAATATTTAAATGCATGCGCAGCCAGTCGCCATTTCCTCCACGCGCCCCAAAATAATAAGACCTCCCCCAAAATAAGGCCAAGCACTTATTTCGGGGTTCAAAAAATATAAGACAGGGTCTTTTCAGGGAAACGTGGTATGTTAATGCGGGGATTATGGTAATAACACTGTTCCATTGCATTTCCCTTTCCTTGCTGCTCATGTCTAGTTTGTGATCTATCAATACCAATTCTTTTTGAGTACTGTTGTTCAGTATGTCATCCTGTCCAGTCGCCTCATATGCACGGCTTAGATTTTTTCCTATCCAAATGTTGGACTTTGCATTTGTTCCTGTTGAAATTCATCTTGCTGGTTCCTACCTAACCACAAGAAGCTGCTGTTTGAATGTTGCCCATGTTTGCAAAGGAACGTTTAGGCTCTTTGTGTGTGTTTACCTTTTAGCACAACACAATTTCAGGTAAAAAAAAAACAACTCTACATGGAGAAATCAGGAATTAAGGATGATCCTTCAAAAGGGGTATATTTAAAGCCTACTGATGTTAGAGATGTTGGTGACCAAGTTCTCTTAAGGGAATGTACACATTACACCTCAGCTCCATGTGTTACCAGAGCAATCTTTCCATCCAGTACAAAGTCAGCAGAGGAGATTCTCCCAAAAGACATTTAAGTCAGCTTTCTACCCGGTAAAGCAAACTACTTTATTCTTAAAAATGATTTTGACTCTATAAGAAAATCAGGTCTTCTAGTAAAAGGTCAATGTAAGAAACTTTGATAAGTAAAAATGCAGATAAAAATTGATGATCAACTCTATAATTTGAAACAGAATTTTTATAAGGTGCACTTTTGGCATTTAATGCCTGATAAATTGTCAAAAGATTTTTATGGGTGTGTCAAATGTTGGAAATGTACACAATACATCAAAATTCATATGGGAGGGAAAAAAACCAAGAATAAATTTAAACATATTACAGGATGATAGATCTAGAGGGGGTTTTGGCCTACCAGCGTGGGAAAAATACTGTAAGGCAGAGTTTAACATGGATTAAGGAGTGGGTCAATTTGGATAATTACAGACTATTAAAATTGGAAGGCCACGATCTATTAAAGGGGTGGCATGCCTTCTTGTGGAACGCCGGGAACAAAATAAATAAACATTTTAAAAACCACATAATAAGAAATTCACTGATTGGCACTTGGTTCGAAATTAAAAATAAACATTATATGAAGGTTCCCGGCTGGATATCTGCATTGGAGGCGGCAACGCACCCCAACACACTAGCCCCCCATAAATTAATAAGATATAAAGAATTACTGGATCCCCAAGGAAAATTAAAAACATGGCAGGAACTCAGGGAACAAGGTATAGAAATAGATTGGTGGCCCTACCTACAAATACAAACTAGATACAATAAAGATAGTGAGGAAGGAGGAATCGAAATAAATCCCAACCGACTAGACAAATTATTAGGAGCTAAGGATGGAAATTTGATTTCAAAGATTTACAAATACTTATTAGAATTCGACCTAGCAGAAAATCTAGTCAAAGGACAAATGATAGCTTGGGCAAGGAATATTGGTAAAAACATACAATTGGAAGAATGGGAAAGGGTATGGGAAACCAACTATAGAATAGCAAAATCCGTAGCATATAAGGAGAACCACTACAAGATGTGGTACAGATGGTATCTAGCCCCTGCGAGATTGGCGAGGATGTATGCAAATCTCAATCCAACGTGTTGGAAATGTAAGCAAGCACAGGGAACCTTCTTTCATGTCTGGTGGCTTTGCCCAAAAATTAAGAAATATTGGATAAAAATAAAAATTTGGATATCAGAAATAATTGTGGAGGATATTGAGTTAGAACCAGAAATTTTTTTGTTAGGAATGCTTAAACAATCATTAGAAAAGAAAAAAAGTACCTAATATTACATATAATTACGACAGCTAGGTTAGCCCTAGTACAAGTCTGGAAAACAGATCAATTGCCAACGGAGCAGCAAATAATTCAAAAAATTTACAATGTGCAGAAATGGATAGACCAACGTTGAAATTGAAAGATAAGGAAGACACAGTATTTTAAGATATGGGACAGTTGGTATGAGTGGATAAACCAATGGAAAAGAAGGTAAAGTCAAAATTTAGTAAGAAATTAAAAGTAATAATTATACATTAAGGAAAAAAGGAAATAAGTTTTTGTATATATTTGTACTTATATACATTATATATACTTAGTTGTTTGTTGATACTGTTGATTGTATTTTAAGGTTGTGAATATTTTATACAATTTTATTTTTTAAAATCTAATAAAGTTTGTTTTTTAAAACCAAAAAAAAAAAAAAAAAGACATGGTACTTTGTTCTTATGTAAGACAACAGCAGCAAGGCTTCTTTTATGCGCAGAGATGGAAGGACTCGTATGCCACAATAGAAGAAAGAAGGTGAAATTAATGTTGTTGGTGGAGAAGACAAAAAGACTTTGATTAAAGAAAAGACTTTCATCAAGCTTCATTTCTATTCTTGGAAACCACTCTTGGATTTTTGGGTTGAAACTGAAGAAAATGCCCCCCTAATCTTAGTACTGATTATTAGACTTCTTTATGATAGAAGTTACAAGGAAGGAGTTACTTTTTATATATACCCTTTTCCTCTGTCTGCACACACTATTTGCTTTTTCCCTAGCCTCCCCACTTTTTCTTTTTTCTGTTTGTATATTTTTTTCCTGAAATTTAATAAAGTTTTGCTAAAAAAACTAATCTTCAATTCAATGATTGCCTATACTTACTAGTTACTGGAGTTCAGTCTGTTATTATTGGAATGTATATTTGAATGGATTAAATATATTTTTTAGAATTACATGGTATTGGAATGCTAAATTTCAGGATGAGCCCCTGAGCACATTCCTAGTGTTACTTTAAGGGTGAAAGCAGGTGACTATGACTATTACTGAACTGATTTCCTGCTTACAGGAACATAAAGATCACCTGTTGGCCATGATGTGTTTTTACACACTAAAAAAAATAATAATCACAGAAATGAAAATCTTGTTATCAAACCTAACTCTTTGTTATGGAACTAGATAAGGTGAAGAGAGGGCTGGGTAAGCAGGGACTTGAAACTTCAAGTAACTAAAAGTCATACTCCAAAATCTGAAGGAGCAAAAACCAAACCAATGTTGTAATACTTCTATCTGATTTCATTATCTGCTTGTACACACTCTTTGTAAGAGTCACTGATAAAATATGACCAAAATGAGAAACAATTCTACAAAGATTAGACCAAACAATCCTTTGTTAGTGATAGCTTAATTATTCTTTCTCTCAGCAGGATTACAGTACTTCTTTGTTGATGTGACCTTATCCACCAAAGTCAAGTTTATTTTCTTCTTAAACATAAGCTAGATTTCTCACCCCTTTATTAATACCTTCAAAAAATTAAATCAAATATGGTAGAGGGAACCATCCATTCGACTTTATTTAGAAAAAAATAAAATTCTGTCTACAGAACACTAAAGCTAGGAAAACACACACAAAAGCTCATTATTGAACAACAAAATTAGATTTCACATTTACTCATGCAAGCTGTCAGGAATTTTTATACAATTCTGATGGGAATGAATGCAGCATAGGTTTCCATTATTTGGTTGCATGAAAACAATACAGAAAAGCTTTGACATTAAAAATAAATTAAACACTTTACAAAAGATACATTAAATAATTTAGTAACTATGATTTAAATTTGCAAAACATACATTTTTACATCGCTGTCAGAATCCTAAAAGCCTAGACAGTAAGTTTACTACAACAGAATAAGGCAATATATGAGAAATGGTTCTCACAGTATATTATATATACATTTTGGAAATAAGAGCATGTCATGGAGTTTCTAGGTACAAGTTGAGTCATTAGATTTTTTTTTCTTTTTTTAAAAAAAAGTTAAAATGTCAACTTTGCTGGGAAATATGAAGACTATCTTCTCTATTTCCAAATAACATGGATATTAAAGTGTCCTGAATACTGAAACCAGGCCATCTATAAAACTTTCATTTTTAAAAAAAAACCCACTTAGTAGTTATCACTAACTGCAGCATATTAACTATTGCTTAAAATGCATTTCTTTTCATTACTTAAAATGAAAACTTAAATTCATTCTGATTCCAGAAAAACTCTGTCTGCAATTTTAGTAAGTTTTAGGTTTAACCAAAATACAACAGAAATTTAAAAAATTGTTTTCACAATAAAAATGGGTAGGGAACATAGCAATGGATTCAATTAATATGGGATATGTTGGTTGAATCATGGTCTTTACACAAACACACCTGAACTACAATGATTGATGAACCCAGGAACAACTCTTTTTGTAACTCTGGAAATAAAATTCTGTATTTTATCATACATATGCTAATTACGTAAGAGTTTTATGACAAACTCTTAACTACAAGATACAGAGCTTGAAATAAGACCATGAGAAATAGTTTTACCTTAGACTAACTTGTGATTGTTTTAAAGTTTCTCTCCATGCCCTTCACCTAGGGCTACTAAGGGTCTTACCTACATTTGACTTTAAACAAGCATTTGGTAAAGCATGCTTATGTCATACTTCTACCCCTCTTCAGGACACCTTAACAAAGAGAGGGCGCAAAATACACTACGCAAAAGAGATTTCACCATCAGAGAAGCAGCCACATCATCCCCTCATTGGCTCAGAGGCCTAGTGGCAATGGTGACTAGGCCCAAGTAGTTCATTCTCAGTTGATATTGTTCTCCCTTCCTTCCCTCCCTCTTTCTAAAAGGCCAAAGACTAGGATGAATCGGCAGGTGGAATTATTAAGAAAGAGTACCAGCAACAGCATCTGCCAGAGTGTAGCTGCCTCCTTGAATTTACCCACTTCCCTTTGGGTCACTTGTGGAGAAAGAAATTCAAGGCAGAATTCAGGGTAGTCAAGTAGAGAACTGCCTTTCTGCAAGAAACCTTCTCCTGTCCAAAGGGAGATGCCAAAGCCATAAGGAGGTATGGATATGTTTTTGCACTCCCTTCAGGATGCGCCAAGACCTGATCCTTCCTACTGTGCTGCCTATATCTTGCTACATATTTCCCTCAGAAAGTGGAAAGGAAGCAGAAAAAGCGAGGAGAGAGGGAATAGAAGAGATTGATGTTTACAGTGTTTTTTCTCTCCTGGTTATTAGCTAATACTTCAAGTAATAGTTATTTCATTATTAAAGATCCTTAACTGTTTGGTACATAAAAGTAACTCTAAGGAACAATTTCAGTACTGTTGCAAGTTTTCTGTTTAACAGTTAAATGTGATTTAGTACAAAGCAAACAAGGACTCAGGTGCTTACACACACACACACACCTTTCCTCCGACCAAATTGTCTTAATGGGGGTGTGATAGGGTATTTTTAATACTCTTTGTTTATAACCCAGAGTTCAAACCTTGGGTATAAGGGGACCTGCAGTCTAACCCATCTGGAAGGCGAAATTTTCGGCTGCTTTAAACTAACCAGAATTCCTTTCCACAGCTTTGTCTCCCTCTCCCAAATTCCTATTAAAAGAAGTTCCAGGTGTTACTGTATAAGCAGCTGCTTGGGCACATGTTGCACAACCCAAAGCTGAATTCTGCTTTTTCGTAAAGTAGTCCAGTATAATTCAAAGGGTACGTTTGAGAATAGAGTTCTAGACTGTTGCTTTCCTATTTAGCTAAGCCACCACTTGATTGGCCTCCATCAAATCGAGGATAAAAATACTGTAGAGCCAAACTGATCTAACCTAACGCACAAAGCTATGGTGTTCTCAGTCTTGTTTCATGAAAAGTTCTAGTTGTGGTTAAGTAATTGAGGCACCCCTTTTATAGTTTATTTTCAAGTAACCCAGAGGTTGCGGCTGAAGAGTAGAGGAGCTGCTTTATACAATACCCTAATGTCCCAGGTTGACTCCCTGGAATCTCCAGTAAAACTGACAAGGACACCTGCCTGATACGAGGAATGCTGCCAGTTCATGTTGATAATACTGAATAAGATGGAGAATATTCTGAATTAATAAAGGCAGCTTTCTAGATTCCTCTCCATTTGTCCCCTCTGCACAAAATACACAGTAAAGGTAGTAAGAGATGTGAATCATCCTCATTTGTAGAAGTAAGGCTTGTGTTCAAATATTTGGCAAAACCTTTAGAAATAGATCAGTTAATGTGACCAACACCTGACCAAGAGGGATACTTCCTGCATCTCAAACGTGTCCCAAAATCAAATGTGTCCCAAAATGTTAATTTTTAAGGAAAATTAACATAAGGTGTTAACATAACATAATTACTAAGGTGTTTACCTAGAAGAATGCTTGCTTGCAGGCTTCCTACTGATTTCCCATTAACCGTTTAGAATATAAAGTATATTATTTCATATAAGAACACATATTGTGCTGCAATGCATTCTACAACATACTTAAAAGGAGATCACTTCTGAATTAAGGAAGCATCTGTTTCCCCAAAACAGAAGGTTTGCAATGCAAAAGCTTAGTTACTTTTAATTTATAACAGGCATAAATAAGTTGATGCTACTGTTTAACATGCATATGACGGGGTGGGGGAGGCAGAAGGGGAAGTATCAATCAAAGAAATAAGATCATTCATTGTGTTTTATAAAAATTCTATATTAAAAGTAAATCTATATTTAGTATAGCTCATTAGAATGGTAGTGAAAGGTGTTACTTTTAATGGCAGATTACTTTATAGTCATAATCCCTATCTACTTTTTAAAATTCTACCATCCATATAGCATTAATTTCCACTTAAGAACAAGACTACTGGATCCTAAAAGGAGGCTGACTTTTTAGAAAGCTACAAATTCTAAATTATGTAATTTACCTAGTAAAACATATATTGAATTGAGCATTTAAATTATAAATATACTATCTACAAAACAATTAATTAGTGGAGAGTGGTCATTCAACTGGCTCTAAGTAAAATCTTTTTTTTTTTTTTAAATCCAAAGACTTAACTTTAAAGATCAACAGTGTAATAGAAGTACACTCACATTAAAATTTAGCATGTTGCTGTTCAGGCTTTCAACGGGCATGATTCTTTCCCTTCTAATACATCTATCTATTCCATGAAAGCATATTGCAAAACAAAAAAACAACAAAACAACACCTACAGCTGATACTAACGTTTTGGTGCATGTTTTGGAGAAGATCACCTTAAATTACATCATGCTAAACCTGAAACTTTTAATTGCACCCTACAAACCAAATCCAAAAGACATAAGGAACATTTATCAAATGCAGTTTGATTTTATATGCATTGTTGAATTATAAGGTTTTATAATGCTTAGAGGTGGCAAAACACTAAATTTGCCAATTCCAAGCATTATAAAGAATTTGCAAATGGTCACAATACAATCTTACTATTGAAGATATAAGGAGCAGTACAGTGAAAAGGACCAAAACACTACTCTTAATTCATTTGATCAGTGAGATTCAAAAAGATTGTGCAATCAACCCACATTGCACCCTTATAACAAATCAACAAGACCACTCTTGTTATAATCTGAAATGGATAAAAAGAGTGATCTGGTTTTTATACAATCTTGTATAATCTTGTATAAAATCTTGTTTTTCATGGAATGTTTAAAAAGGCAATATAAAAATGAGAACTAATTCAAGGAATGTAGGGGGGGGGAAACTGGTCCATTAATGCTCTAATTCAGTAGTTTAATAAGGGATGATTATATGAGAAACCTTACCCAACCATACCTTAATGGAATAATTCTTGAAAATTTTATTAGCTCCAACAGCACACTATAAATATGATCTGGTTTAAGAAATAAAAACTGTCTCCTTAGCAGCCAACATTCTCTTATTTTAAGAGACTGTGTTTATCTATCTATCTATCTATCTATCTATCTATCTATCTATCTATCATCAATCTACCTACCTATCTATCCATCTATCCCCTAAGGATAAAGGTAAAACATTGTTAACTACCAGAAAGGACTCTGCGACTATGTTAGAACTGAAAATAAAATGGGGAAAAAAGAAAAAAATGCAACATCATGGGTGAATTTTGTTTGAAAGCTGCCAATATTCAAAGCCAGGAAAAACTGAACATGTCATTGAAACTCCATTAAAGGAACCTTAAGGCACTCATGTGACTGTTGGGACTGAAGAGCCACTCACTCAGAATTTTTCAAGGAGAGTAAAAAAGAAATGTCCCTTCTCTTGGCTTATCTTTATCTTTTCAGGAGAAATCTCTGCCACTCCCAACCAAGAAAGCTCTTACAGTAGTGCTAAATGAGGTTGCTAACAGCATGAATTCACATGAACAATGGCAGAATTTTGTAACATTACAATGGCATTTTTGTAAAAGCACTATTCTTACAAATGCAATTACATAATGCAAAAATAAAAATAGAAATTGTCTAACATAAAAATTGCCAATGAATTCGTTTATGGAGCTTATTCCAAACCTATGATGTTACCATGATGTAAACCTGTTCAATTAAAAAACATTGTATGATAAAATGAAAAACAGTAACTCTTTACTTTCCTGGTATGAATTGGGAGGGATTAAAATAATCAAGTATAATGTTTCTATGATGAGTTGTTTTACTGAAGTTGTATTTTCTGACTTCCTCAAACCAATGAGGTACGTACACATTTCTGGATGTTGCCCTGTGCTATAAAGAGATAATTTCCAAGTTCTAAAAACAGAAAATATTTTAGGTGATTGCTATATACTACAAACCAATTACTAATACTAAGCACTGAAATATAATTATAGACAAATGATTTTTTTAAAAAAAACCACCTAAACCAACCAATCTTCCAAGAATGCTGGAGTTGTTTTTCATATAGATATTGCTGTATAAAATATTCATGTGCCGAAATAGTGTATCACCTTGATCAAGTAAAATAAGCAGTACCTAAAACTCAAGATGAATTCTAGTCAGTGGTAGATTCCCTTCTAGAAAATTTTAATTCATGGATTGGGTAACTGCATATTCCTTCAGGATACAATAATTACATCCTTGTGCATAGAAAGTTTCTTTTCTGAGATAATTCTTTTTTTTTTTTTTTGCTGAGGTTTTATGGTAAGCTTTGTTGTAGCAGTCTATTAAATATGCCACTATTGTAAACTTTACCATTGTATCCAAAGTGGCATACAGTAAGTATAGGAGTTTATCTCAAGGCCACACTGTTGCACCACTGGAACGGTTTACTAGGGTGCAATGAACACCGGATCTGTTGACTCTGCAGTTCAACCTCTATAGCTGCCATAATGGTTTAAGGACACAACCTAGTCCCAAGTTAATATTCTTAGTCAATAGAGGTTCCATGAGATCAACTCACTTTCTTGGAGTTGGGAAGTCACACCAAAGGCATCTTATTAAAGAACTGTCTTTCCAGCCTTTGCCACACCACTGCTGCTTTGATTTCAGTCATATCATCTGCTGGCACTGTTTATAGCAGTAATTCTGAGATATATGGGTTTGGGTTTTTTTTTACTGTCATCTTGTACTGTCACTGGTTGTTATACACACATTCTTGATTAATTCATTAAATCACTTGTACAAAACCGTTGCTGATGTTTTTACGTTTAATGTTTGGAAACTTAACACTGATGCCTGAATAAGTATTTCAACATGCTGTAACTTACTTGCATTGAAACACAATACCTTGCATCAAAGATCCTTTCTTCATTCATGGCTACAATCAGTTTTAGAGTTGACTGGAAATCTAAATGAACTCTTGAGCACAAGGCCATGTCTAACCTTGTGCAATTACATGCAACCCAATTGCTTAAGAATAGTTTTGAAGCAAAACGGGGTTAGTATTGAAGGGTCTAGACAGTTAAGTTTAAGACACATGCTGAGTATTAAATGTTTGTTACGGCATTCCCCAGCTTGATGCCCCTTATTTGTGTATTGCAACCAGCATAATTAACCGCTATATCAGCTGAGAAATTAGAAGGGGCACCAAGTTGAAGAATGTTGATGAAATGGATTAGAGAATGCCATGTCAACTCCCTTGCTAAGTGCTTCTTTATAGGAGCACCCAGATGTCAACAATGATAGTTTTATCCTCCAGTTAAAGACATTTATAGAAAGATTGCAGCCCTTCTGCTCTTCAAGTTGATATAAAAACAATATGTAATAATGCCAGAAAGGTAGAGAACCATTCAGTATTGTGGTGGCTTGGAGCTTCAGCTGAAATTTGGCAATCCAAGAAGGGCACCAACTGCTCCAAAGTAACCCTGCATTTAAAAGAAGATTTTGCACAATTCAGTTTTTGGTGACACATTATATTTGATAAATTTGAAAAATATACAGAAGTATGAAACAAAGTCTTTTTTCCTTTCCCTTGTATAAATATTTTGGGGCAGTTGTGACTTCTTTATCCTCTGCACCAGTTGTGAAATTCAAATATTTTTACTACCAGTTCTGTGGGCGTGGTTTGGTGAGCGTGGCAGGGAAAGGATACTGCAAAATCTCCATTCCCATCTCACTCCTGGGGGTAGGATATTGCAAAATCTCCATTCCCACCCCACTCTGGGGTCAGCCAGAGGTGGTATTTGCCGGTTCTCCGAACTACTCAAAATTTACACTGCCGGTTCTCCAGAACTGGCAGCGTAAACCTGCTGAATTTCACCCCTGCTCTGCATACTATTTTTCTGTCAAGATTACAAATACTAAGTCTTAAAAGAATTAACCTGCCTGATTCAAAGAACTGTATGAGAGCACAAACAGACATTATCTTCCATTTAAAACTCTTCTGTATATATCTATGGCTACTTTCATCTTTTTTTCCTACCAGAGATAATTTCTTAAGAAAAGAAATATTAAAAAATTGCCCAGGACTTCCTTGATGGGTTATGCAAGTAATTCTGTCTGGAAACCTCCTTACTATCAATTCTGAATTCTTTCCAAACTGTTTGAATATAGTTTAGAGAGGCTATCATGATGGTGACTGAACTCAGTTTACTGCTAGCTTCTCTGTCAATTTAAGAAATTGCACATGAAAATCAAATCTGTGTGCACTATTTTTCTGTGTGATGTTGTGTTTTACAGGGCTTATATGATTGCATCCACTCTGTTTTCGTTTTGAAAGAAGTTACTAGAAGACAATCCCCAAGTCTTTTCTTTTCAACCTGTATTTTTTCAAGCAACTGAAACACGTTTGAATATAAGCCAATCACTTTGAATGCTATTAAGCAGTGGTGGGCTGCTGCCAGTTCGGAGGAACCAGTAGTTCCGACCAACGTCTGGCCCCGTCCAAGTGCTATCACATCCTATATAATCAACGGTTTTTTGATGCCACGCGTATGCTCACATTTTCAGTTCCGCACTCACATTTTCAGTTCTGGGCGAACCAGTTGTTACAGTATGTGACACCCCTCTCTGCTATTAAGGTTATCATTCTGGAAGCCCCTCAAAACCTGGTAGTGTCACCAGGGCTTCCAGCCTCTAAGGAACTGGAGACATTCTTAGATGGCTCTGTAGGGTGGTTAATATTTTTACTCTGGGATCTGTATATTTTAAAATGTTAATAATATTTTCATTTTTAATAATGACATTTTATATTTTTTGGCATCCATTTTTATGTATTTGTTGTGTTATTCGATTGTTGTACACTGCCCAGAATTGCTTTTTGAGAGAAGGGTGAGCATAAAAGTGTGATAAATAAGTGAGTGAGTGAGTGAAACTATGACTGGTGTTGCACCCAACAGATTTTGAAGGCCATGGTCCCAAAAAACTAATATATAGTTGTGCTCATAAGTTTACATACCCTGGCAGAATTTATGATTTCTTGGCCATTTTTCAGAGATTAAAAATGATAACACAAAAACTTTTCTTTCATTCATGGTTAGTGTTTGGCTGAAACCATTTATTAGCTATCAACTGTGTTTACTCTTTTTCAATCATAATGACAACAGAAACTACCCAAATGACCCTGATCACAAGTTTACATATCCCAATTCTTAATACGGTATATTGCCCCCTTTAACATCAATGACAGCTTGAAGTCTTTTGTGGTATGTGTGGATGAGACTCTTTATCTTCTCAGATGGTAAAGCTGCCCATTCTTCCTGGCAAAAAGCCTCCAGCTCCTGTAAATTCTTGGGCTGTCTTGCATGAACTGCACGTTTGAGATCTCCCCAGAGTGGCTCAAACATATTGAGGTCAGGAGACTGAGATGGCCACTCCAGAACCTTCACTTTATTCTGCTCTCGACTTGGCCTTGTGTTTAGGATCATTGCCATGTTGGAATGTCCAAGTATGTCCCATGCGCAGCTTCCGGGCTGATGAATGCAAATTGTCCTCCAGTATCTTTTGATAACATACTGCATTCATTGTGCCATCAATTCTGACCAAATTTCCTGTGCCTTTGTAGCTCACACCCCCCAAAACATCAGCGATCCACCTCCGTGTTTCACAGTAGGAATGGTGTACTTTTCATCATAGGCCTTGTTGACTCCTCTCCAAATGTAGCGTTTATGGTTGTGGCTTAAAAGCTCAATTTTGGTCTCATCACTCCAAATGACTTTGTGCCAGAAAGTTTGAGGCTTGTCTCTGTGCTGTTTGCCGTATTGTAAGCGGCATACTTTGTGGCATTTGCGTAGCAATGGCTTTCTTCTGGTGACTCGACCGTGCAAGCCCATCTTTCTTCAAGTGCCTCCTTATTGTGCATCTTGCAACAGCCACTCCACATGTTTTCAGAGAGTCCTGTATTTCACCTGAAGTTATTTGTGGCTTTTTCTTTGCATCCCGAACAATTTTCCTGGCAGTTGTGGCTGAAAGTTTAGCTGGTCTACCTGACCGTGGTTTGGTTTCAACAGAACCCCTCATTTTCCACTTCTTGATTAGAGTTTGAACACTGCTGATTGGCATTCTCAATTCCTTGGATATCGTTTTATATCCCTTTCCTGTTTTATACAGTTCAACTACCTTTTCTCGCAGATCTTTTGACATTCTTTTGCTTTCCCCATGACTCAGAATCCAGAAACGTCAGTTTCTGAAGGATGCAAGGGTCTGTCAGGAGGCCAGAAACTCATTGACCTTTTATACACACACACTAATTACATGCAAACAGATCACAGGTGAGGATGGTTACCTTTAATAGCCATTCACAGCTCTTTGTGTCAACCTGTGTGCATGTTATCAGGCCACAATCACCAGGGTATGTAAACTTTTGATAAAGGTCGTTTGGGTAGTTTCTGTTGTCATTATGATTGAAAAAGAGTAAACACATTTGATTGATAATAAATGGCTCCAGCCAAACACCTGCACGAGTGCAAGAAAGGTTTTCGTGCTATCATTCATATTCTCTGAAAAATGGCCAGGAAATCATAAATTCTGCCAGGGTATGTAAACTTATGAGCACAACTGTAGTACAGTGGTGAAGAGTACGGACTGGCACTTGAGAGATCCAGATTCTAGGCTTGCTGGATAACTTTCGATCAGTCATTTGGCTCAACCTCTCTTAAATGGCTGCTGTTGTGTGTGTGGGGAGGGGAATGGGTGTGAGCTGTGAGCTCCTAAAGAAAAGATGGGAAATAAATCTGTCAAATAAATAAATACATGTTCCCAAACCAGGGGCAGGTTTCAAAACCCGTCGCTACTGGTTTGCTTGTGGGTACGCTCCTGTGATGCTTCTGCACATGCGCAGAAGCGTCCGGGCAGGTGGGCGGAGCCTCCTGCTGCTGCTGCTACCGGTTCGCCTGATCCGGTGCGAACCAGTAGCAACCCACCACTGTCCCAAACATATTGCTAATAGAGAAGTTTACTAAAGCTTTGGAGTGAACCCTACTGTTCTCTTCAGAAGTGTCTTTCCACCAATAATAGTAATGCATAAAATCCAGCATTTAAATTTGTCTCCAATAATTCCACTACAAACACATCATTTATGCATATATTTATATCAAATCAAGAATAAAAATAGCTACAGGATGCTGAACATTGATATGTATGTAAAGATATGTAAAGAAGGATATGATTGATACATACCTCATGTTCAAGGAACAAAGCTTTCAACTGGCCTTTGGACCAGTAATCCAGTGCATATGCCAAGAGCTTCATTGATAAAGTATTCACACGTAGAAAGTTACCAACAAAGACGACTCGGTTTATTTTCTGAAGGAAAAAAACAGCAATAGATATTTCTATTCCTGAATATAATCAAAAGCAATTCAAGTTTTCTCTCTAAAGTGTAAGAAAAAAATTAAACTACCATTTTCAGCAACTATTCTCTCTGGATTTATTCGTAGATAAATGTGCATAGGAGCACAGTCCCAGTGTTTATGTAAGTTACATTCAACAGAATTATTTTACTTTACATACTAGAATTATGTACTGCCTTTTGCAAGGTGTTGTTCCAGGACAGCCTACATTTTATTTAACTGTAGAAATGTATCAATTTATAAACATAACCACCCACTTAGAGCACTATGCAGACCAGTCAGTGAGTCGGACACAGACATTTCCTAATTTGAATAAAAGCAGTATTTTCCTTCTCAGAGGTCTTCTGACCCAGTTGAAAGAAATTGAGATTTCTGCCAATTCTCCATCTCCCTCTATTCCCAGACCATATCCTACCCTCTTCTGTATGTTCTCCCAAATCTCCACAGTAGATCTGCAGTTAGTATAATGGGTTGCAGGGAAGCTGAAACATGTAAATCTTTTGTCACTTTAATATACTCTCTGAATGGAACTCAGCTCAGGAAATGCTTCCCCTGGTAAAAATAGAGTTTGGATTCAATTTGAATCAGTATGAATATGACAAAAATTCTACTTCCTACTTAAATTGTTCTTGAATTTGTCCAGAAAAAAAAGAGATATGGTTGTGTGGAACAGTATTTCCAGGCGAGTTTATTTGATATCAAGATTCATGCCTTCTTCACACAGCTAAGACATTTTAATTTGCTCAGGCCTCTGAGTAATTCATTGAGTCATTTTTTATTTGAAATTGCTTTATACATTTTAGTTGCATTTTATTAAGTGTAACTATACCAACAATGGAAGATCAAAGTAAACTTTGGGCAATGACATCAGATGGTTTTCACATATCCCTATAATCTTAATCCTGCATACACAAAAATACTATGGGCCATTCCTCAGATCCTTATGTATTAGGTGTAATATAATTCAACCACTGTTTACAGTGAAGCAGTACTTAGTGTCTTCATAGCCCTGTACAATGCTGCTTGATCCATATGCAACAAGGCAGCACTGTAAAGAAGCCAAAGACAGCAAGAAATATTCCCAATGAGCAACTAATTCTTTCTCCTGTTGGGTAAAATTGGTTATGTTGAAGTTTTCCATGCATAAAAAACAGATGCAGAAATTCAGAGAGCAGCGCTTCAGAAAGCAGTAAACGTAGAAGTGTGGTCACTACACAAACTTCTGGAGGAATGTATACTGGATGAAAGCGATTGATTTACAGTACTTATATGGCTGCCTATCTCATACAATGACCCTAGATGGACCACAACAATCCATAAAACATAGTTTAAAACAAACACACCTTTCTCCCCAAGCATTAGACCAAACATCATTATTAATAGTTAGCTAATATAGTTGAATGGACTACTGCGATAAGCTGTACATGGGGCTGCCTTTGAAAATCATTTGGAAGCTACAACAGCCCAGAATGAGATGGAACAGGCAATGATGGACCACTGCTCTACAAGCTGCACTGGCTATCAATCAGCTTCTGAAAGTAATACAAGATCAGTATTATCACCTATAAAATCTATAATGGTCATAGGGACTGGCTGATGCAATGCCTATCTCAATTGTTTCTTTCCACTGGTGAGAATGGAGGCATTCCTGGTTCTTTGATAAAAGTGTCATCTATCAGGACCCAGGAAGCATCCCTTCTCTTGATGCAGGAGCTGCTCAAGGGAAGAGCATCCACCCACAGGTGCAGCTCCCATTTGGGTAACATTCAGGAAGTAAGTCACTGAAAATTTGGCTTTCTTCAAGGCTATGAAAAGAGTTGTGGTTGATCATTGTAGGACATTATTATTATTTTTTTTGTTATAGTTTGCCTTCTAGACACTAGTTTTTTTTTTTAGAAAAATTGATTAAGCCACCCAGAGTCATTTGGAATTGGACAATCTCTAAATTGTATGATAGACAGACAGACAGACAGATTTAAGTGCCAATCAACTTTAGGATTGCTCTGGAGTATTTAAATTCAATGAAAGAAAAAGGACAAAACTTGAATAGAAATTATAACGAGAAAGAACTTGCTTGTCCTTAACAAAATAATTGTTCCAATCTGCATTTAAGACAACACAAAGTTTCCACATCCTCCCCCTAACACTGTTTACCTCATTTACAGCACACATTCGTGCTATAGATCCAATGTTATTGGTGATAGTAACCAAGGTTGCTCTAGCCAGGTCTTCCTTGCTGACAGACTCCCGTTTCTCTTTGCAGATCATATTCCCAAAGCTAGAAAAAAAATTACAATGTTGATGTTCATCAAAAAGTATATAATAATATCTCTCTCTGCCTGTGATAAGATGTACTTCTTATATAAAAGCTGCTTACAAAGCTTGAAAGGACTCATGTCATGGTCTGTAAGCAATAAGAACTGCTCAACAACCTTGGAACTCGAAGCTCAATACAGTTAAGCCAGATGGTGCACTGCCAGAGATCATTATCTCTTTTGATGGATAGAAGCTTTTGTGAAACTCTGAAAACACAGGTTAGGGACAGATTCTCAAGGAGAAAATCTATCTATGTGGTCGCTAAAAGTTGGCACATAATCAAACAATTAGACAACAGAAAGCACCTTTGTACTTATAAAAATAAACTTGCAAAATTCTCCAATTAGATACTGATCTACATTCTTCCAGTTACACCTATGTACCTATGATTTCCTCTTTGGGAGATCAAAAATGTTCAGTGTCAGAACGACAAGATCTAAGTCTAGCTTATTGGAAGGACTGTAGGATGGGAAAGGCTGGAAACATCTCACAATCATTAAATGCTTCATGGTATTTTGATATAACTGGCAGACCTTATTTTGTGCCCAGGCTTCCAAATCACTCTTATTGATGGATCAATTTAATTTTTGACTTAGTTTTGCTTTTCCCCTCTGGAAGTAGCAGGAAATTGGGTGACAGTGAATGTATGCAGGCATTCTTGACTTAAGAGAAAGAAAAACTGAGTGCAGTCAAATATATATTTTAGAGTAGAGCGTTAACTACTCTGTGTGAAGAAGAAAAATGTTACCATGTATCAGATAAAGGAAGAGTTATTGTGTCTTCTGAAATCAGAAAGTCCTGGGTTTTGGAAATTGTGAAAGGCACGTTCATCAGGCAGTAGTGAAGATTAAGTAGTAGAAACATGAATAGGAAATAGTTCTTTGAATTTAATTTTTCAGGACCAGATTAATTGCATCCTTGGGCACTGAAGCAATTAATTGATAGTCTAGCAAAATGCTTTTCAACTGTATGATTCTTCTATTTACTGCCAAGCAGTCATCCACCTATAACTGTTATCTAAAGAAAAAACTAATGCAGTATAAATGAGCTAGTTCTGTCATTTTTTTTTTGTGAAGGAAAAAAATAGATTGACAAAGTCGATATTGAATGGAAACCAAACATAATTGTCAACGGGAAAGAACGTTATTCTGAGCAACAAAGCCTTAGTCTATTAAGCTATAAATCAATCTTCTGTTTTCTAAGCAAACATACTGAAAACTTCTTCAATCATATTATTATGACTGTGATTGCAAAGGTATTTCAAGATACCAAGATATACATATTTTATTGTTTAACTGACAATCTGGGGCCTCTTCAACTGAAATGCATATTTAAATAAATTTCAGTGGGCAAGCACTACTTGCGGGTTTGATGACAGAAGTCAGTTCGTTTAATGGCAACTATTGGTGCTAGGCAATTAATCAGAATTTTAACCAGATAACTCTATGGGTTATGATTTGATATGTGCCATCAAGTTGTTTTAGACTTGTAGTGACCACATAGGCAGATTTTCTCCATGACGATTGACTCCTAATCTGCTACACCCAAGTCTCCCAATGGTGTAATCTTTATCACTATAATCGAGTCTATCCACTTTAACAGAATAACAGAGTTGGAATGGACCTTGGAGGTCTTCTAGTCCAACCCCCTGCTCAAGCAGGAGATCCTATACAATTCTGGACAAATGGCTGTCCAATCTTTTCTTGAAAACCTCCAGTGATGGAGCACCCACAACTTCTGGAGGCAAGTCGTTCCACTGGTTAATTGTTCTGTCAGGAAATTTCTCCTTAGTTCTAGACTGGATCTCTCCTTGATAAGTTTCCATGTGTCATTTCTTGTCCTGCCTTTAGGTGCTTTGGAGAACAGGTTGACCCCACTCTTCTTGCTACTAAAGAACCTTGCTACCAATTGTCCTTTTCTTCTCTTTCCTTCCTCCTTCCACAGCATTAGTGCTTTTCTCAGAAACTATGGGACATGAGGAAGTAAATTTCACCTAAACGTCTTACTCAATTTTTTTTCTACAAATCTTTATTAAAGAAAAATATTAAAATATATAATGTAATGGGTAGAGAGTACTATTAAAGGTAGTCTTTCCATGCCACCAACATACTTTCCATTTCAAAAAGATATTACTGTTCTATATTTCTCAGATATTTATAAATGAATAATATAATGTAATACACTGGATATATTATTAACACAGCACATGTCATGAATTCAGGATCTGTGTTACTTTCCAATACCTACCTAGATGCCACTGCCCATCCTGGTAAGCCAAACCGTTCATAATCTCCCCCATAAATATCCCGGACTAGCTTGTCAGCTTGTGTGCTGTCACCTTTGGATGCCATTTCTAGAGCTTCTTCGAAACTTTCACATCCGGTCAGTAAACTGCACAAACCAAGAAAGGTCCCACCACCTAGACTGAACATGAAATATTTGTAAAATTATACCTCTTAACTAATGCAATGATGATCATGTCTTGCCTATTTAAAATTACGAAAGAGATACAATATGATCAATTGAGAACTGAGAAAAACATTCGTAAAGACATAAAACAGGAAGTGTATTTAATGAACCAACATATATAAATACTTTAATTTCTACTACTAGTCTGCCGCTCCATAGGGTACTTTATGAACATTACTTTGAATGTAACAAGTCCATCTTAAGACGTCTATTCGGAAACTGATTCACTGCAAGTCTTTTAAGATACTTGTCTATGCTTGACTAAAGATAGTCAAATAACCTGTCAACTCACAGGTTTTCTTTCCTTTGATTTTTTTTTTAACCTAGGATTTAAAAATCATTTATCTAATAATTATCAGCCCATAATGTTCTCAAAAATAAACCTGAGACAGCCATTCAATATATTTTATAAATACATAAGCATAAAAACTCATACTATAAAATTAAATTATAAACTTGGCATGTATTTATATGCGTACCTTGTTCCAGTCACTCTCTTGTAGTTGTCTTTGGAATGAACTGCTAAAATACTGACTCCTGAGCCAATGTTTACAACCAGCAACGGGTATGGATCATCTAGGTTAAAAGGCATCTTTTGGCATCTTTCCGGTTCTGATGCATTTTCGAAATAGTAGCATTCTGCCTGGCCATTAAAACTGACAGAATCTATATATAACAAGCCTTTGACGAGACAATCAAGTTCATCCAATTTGTGCAGCTGGAGGTCTCCAATCTCCAAAAAGAAGAGGAAATGTTGACTAGCATTAACATGTTCCTGAACAAAACTTAAGAGGCTACAGGCACCTGATCTTTCATTCTAGATCTAGACCATCTTTCTAGTATTGTTGTAAAATTTAAATTTTTCTCCATCTACACCAAATGAGAGCTTAGGATCTTCCAGAAGTTGAACTGCAATTATAGCTATGGCAAAGGTAATACTGGAAGCGATAGCTCAAGAGCCAGTTTGGGCTAGTTGTTAAGGTGCTGGCCTAGAAATCAGATGACTGTAAATTCTAGTCCCCCTGCAGGCATGAAAGACAGCTGGGGAACTTTAGGCCACTCTTTCCCTCAGCCCAACTCACTTCACAGAGTTGTTGTGGGGAAAATAGGAGGAAGGAGTGTTATTTATGTCATCACCTTGGGTTATTTATAATAATAATAAAGGCAGGATGAAAATATTTTTAAAAAATTTCGAGAGCCTGATTGATAGATGTGATATATTGATATATTAAGAGAGCCACACGATATATTCACTATCAAAATATGGAAGTCAAGTTTCATTTCCGCTGCATCATTCATACTATCCTGACCCTTTTATAAAAATGTTATAATCATTTTTCTTTTTTAAAAAAAGACTTTAGATTGCTGCAACTGATGAGAGCGTTATATTGCAACATATTGGAGCAGAGGGTTGTTGTATATGTAATATGCAGCACATGACAATTGGTAAGATAAGCATGCGCCACTCAGTTCACATGCCCAGCAAGTATCTAAATTTGTCCGATTGCCTTCTTACTTTGCATGTAATAATTGGAGCTTACTAAACAAAGAAAAAGACAAAAGGAAACTGCCTGAACAGGGCAAGGCCCAATATATCCACATACTACAAATCCCATCTATGTCACCATATTTTAATTTTTTTTGCTGTAAGACTTAAAAGAACAATCAGGGGAAATCTTGCCAGCTCTTTTGTGCAGGATCGCAAAGAAAACAAGGAGTTATTTAGGAAGTTGTTCCTCCCTACACGCAGACAGTGATTCTTCAGCAGTCAAATTCCAAAGTACAAATCCAGAGATCTCTTTGCCTTTATCACACCCTTGCCTTATGAAAAAGAAGTGATTGCCCTGGTGGTGCAGTGGTTAAAGGGCAGTATTGCAGGGAAACTCTGCCCATAGTCTGGAGTTCGATCCTGACAGGGCCTAGTCAAAGGTTGACTCAACCTTCCATCCTGCCGAGGTCAGTAAAATAAGGACCCAGATTGTTGGGAGCAATGCACAAATAATGACATTGTAAATTGCACAGAGTGCTGTAAAGCGCTATGGGGAGGTATATAAACCTAAATGGCTAATTGCTACACAGATTTATGACTTTATCATCACAGACAATCAGTATACATACTCTGTCAATCAGTGAGAGAACATGCAATTAAACTACCTACTGTGCGAAAATCTTCTTCAAATTTATAAGCACCACCACCAGTGGCACAAAGCACCGTATGTAGCGTGGAAAAGTTTTTATTTCTTCCCATTTGAATAAAAGTAGGCAAGTCATGTGTTGGGAATCTGATAAAGTGCAAATTTCCCTTTCGTCCAAAGAGTATCAAGTCTTTAAGTTCAAGGTGGACATCTCGAATACCAGTGGACCCATAGGCCACATTTGATGTTAAATATTTGCGAATACTCTTCAGACTTTCAACTTCTTCCTGCTCTTCTTCTGCAGTAATATCTATAGGTTCAAAATATGCAAGTTTCACTAGCGTTCCACCAATATCCATTCCAAACCATGGAAAAGCTGTGGAGAGAGAGAGCGAAAAAGAGAGAGAGGGAGAGAGAGAGCTTTATTGTTAGAAATACCAAATATTATTTTATTTGCCAGGCCTCTTTATTCTGTTAAACAATTAATGAAAATTGTTTGGTGTTGATAAAAGCTCTCATAAGAGCAGAGGACAAGTTCACTTCTATGTATTCCCATTGATTCCCATATATCATAAGGATTTTGTTACACAATAAGTATGTGACAGCTTTGTTTAAATTCTGTTATCTCCAATGGGCTGGTCAAATGTGCATATGTAAATATGTGTGCATATGCACAATTCTAAGAACAAAAGCACGTCATTGTTTTCCCCCCAAAAGCAGCTATTTAAATTACTCAGGAATCAGTGAATTGAAACTAAGGCCAACCACAATATTTTCAGAACAGTTTAAGTATTTGAAAACATTAGATGAAAATGTTTGGGTTCAGATTTGATATTGTTTTAAAATAATACTTTGTAATAGGGTGATTCATTTGAAGAAGCTGTAAAACAGCATTTCCCAAATTGTGAGATATATATACCTCACTTGGGGAAGTGGAAACAGAGTCCAGGAGAGGTGTAAAGCATCTTTTAGTTGCACATTGTTACAACAAATTCACCCTTCTCTAGTTCATGTATGTTTAGTTTCGGGTATTAATTTTTAGGGGAGATATGGGATTTAAAGCTTTAAAGCTTTTTACATAGGTTGCTTCATAAATTGTAATCAAAATGTTACAATCCATACTTCAAACAAATATTGGAACATAAGTCACCTGTTTATAACTTTTTATTATTGTGCAATAAAGTTAAATGGACTAAGAAAACCTTGAACATTCTTTTTGCCAACAGAACAGTAATAATTTTCAGCCTTAAAAAAAATGAACAACCATATATTTGAAGTTAGATTTTATGGATTTCTTGGGAAACATCAATGTGGTTATCAGAAGCAAGTTGGCTCTTTTAGTTTTCAGAAAACTTTCTTTAGGTACATTTTCATTTGAAGGTCTTCAATCTTTCACAGTATCTTTTTGTTTTTATGGAAGCAGTATTTTCATTAACACAATTTCAGAGAGACCTTATTTCTTTCACAGTCCTACAGTTGAAGGGGTCTGTGTTAATTTTAATCATTAGGAAGGGAAAGCAGTGACCTTGAAGTTGGCCATCAACATTTTGTTCCCAGACCTCAGATAGAGAAGACACACTGTAACTAAGGAGCACTATTCCATAATATGGTGAGGTCTATTTTAATACAAAAGCTGTCTTGTTAAAACAACTTTTTACCAGCAATTATGCATGTACAGCAGGCTTTTCAGTCATCTTGTACACATTGTTCAAATAAATCAGAAAGCATTTTATCCCTGCAAATATGACAAGAATATACTGTACTGCACTCAAAACTGAGGAATACAATTGCATATATATGATCTTCTACAAATATCAAAGTGTTAAATTAATCACTTCCCTTTTTTGGTACTTTAGGTATTAATACTAGCATTTCAATTATAGAAATAAAAAAGTACAAGTAGTATATTTTCAAATTTTAAAAAATTGTTTCGATATAGGCATGTTCTTATTAAGTTACCAAATGCAATACTTTTGTTTTAGTTCAACTTAAAATAGTCTTGCATAACTATTTTCATGCCAAGACAAGCAGCAAGAGACATATCACTTTTACAGGTGTTCTGAAAAAGCGAAGTTTTACTTAGGAAATTGTATTTCCCCTTGATCATTTCTGCTATTCTGGCATTGACTGCTGTACACTATGGTGCAGTATATAAGCCTAAATGCTATTGCTATTGTAAACATTTGTAACATACATAATCAATTCCTCTCCACCTGGAATTTAGTTTCCTACATCCACGCAACTAATCAAAAGAAAACAATACTCGTTTTTCTGAAAACGCAGTATTACAATGGGAGGATTGGATAAATAAGCACTGTTTATTTATGCTTCTGATTATTAAAAAACACTTTTTTCTCAGTACTAAGTTAAATAGGATCAATGGGACTTACTTTCAAGAATGCACGCATGCACTGGATGCTCAACTACTAGTAAATGCCTGTGCCACACACACATACACTTTCACAATCCAGTTATTCCTAATAGAAACAGAAAAACCCTCCTATACAGAAGCTATGTGGTGGAAACATCCAGTATTGACTATAATACAGATAACTGTTTTTTTTTTCAAAAGCAAAAAGAGAGGCAAGTCAAAGAAAGAAAGAAAGAAAGAAAGAAAGAAAGAAAGAGGGAGGGCGGGAGGGAGGAAGGAAGGGAAGGAAGGAAGGAAGGAAAGAAAGAAAAGGAAAGAGAGAGAGACACACAAAGAAAGAAAGAGGGAGGGAAGGAAAGAAGTAGGGAGGGAGAGAAGGAAGGAAAGAGGAAGGAAGGAAGGAAAGAGGAAGGAAGGAAGAAAGGGAGGGAGGAAAGAAAGAAAGAAAAAGAAAGAAAAGGAAAGGGAGAGACAGAAAGAGAGAGAGATGGAAGGAAGGAAAGAAGAAGGGAGGGAGGGAAGGAAAGAAAGAGGGAGGGAGGAAGGGAGGAAGGAAGGAAGAAAGAAAGAGAGGGAGAAAGGAAAGAAAGAAAAAGAAAGGAAGAAAGAGGGAAGGAAGGAAAGAAGGAGGGAGGAAGGAAGGAAGAGGAAGGGAGGAAGGAGAGAAGAAAGAAAGGGAGGGAGAAAGGAAAGGAAGAAAAAGAAAGGAAGAAAGAGAGAAGGAAGGAAAGAAGGAAGGAAGGAAGAGGGAGGGAGGAAGGAAAGAAAGAAAGAAAGAAAAAGAAAGAAAGAAAGGAGGTAAAGAAAGAAAGAAAGAATCTTACATGGTTTTTTGGCATCTTTGATCTTCATATCTCCGCCGTTGCCTTTGCGTGGGCAACTCCGCTCGGGCGCAGGCTTTCGCGTCTCGATGTTACTCAAGGAGGAGGAGGAGGAGGAGGCGGCGGCGGCGAGGAGGAGGCTCCGGGGGCTAAAGGAGGCGCGAGCGCGCTTCGGCTTCTCGGCTTGTGGTTTCGTCGCGTGCCGGCAGGGGAGGGGGGATGAGGTGGAGCGCACGCGCGCGCGCGCCGGCCTGACAGCGCCAACCGCTCAAGGAGAAGCGCTGGGACCGGAGGGGGGGAGGAGGAGGAGGAGGAGGAGAAGGCGGAGGCGGCAGCCCAGGTCGGGCCGGGCTGGGTAAAGGCCGGGGTACCGTTGGCACAACGACGCCTTTAAACTCCCGAGTGGCAGCGCTTCTTCTTTTAAGTCGCGCCGTCCCCTCTGGAGCCGAGCGTGAAGGCGGCAGGATTTCCCCCCTCCCCACCGAGCCGGCCCCACCCACACACGGCCCTGCCCGCCCTCCCAATCCTCCCCCGAGGGCCGCCTGCTCACATCGATGGCGGCGGGAAGGGCCTCCGGCTGAGTAAAAAACCCCGGCTCCGAGTCACCCCGCCGGCCGACGGTCTGCCGCTGGATGCCGCAACGCCACCTCCCTGCGCTTCCTCCGCCTCCCTCCCTGCCTCCTTCCTCCTCCTCCTCCTCCCGCCTCCGCCCCAAGGCAGCAGGCGCGCAAGGGCCGACGGGAAGTGAAAGCACCGGCTCCTTTCGCCGCTCCTACAACTCCCAGAGCGCACTGGGCGATTCCATCCCCTTCCCCCCAGCGTTCTGCGAGCCAGAAGCATGCAGGGAAGCGTAGTTAGCGCGGCGGTCCGAAGAAGGCCGTCTAAGCTTGCCATTTCCCGTCTTGCCAAAGCAGCGAAACAACCCCCCCCCCCGCACGCCTCCTCGCGCAGGCTGGCGGCTAGATCCACCCCCCTCACCCCATAGGAAATAAACCAATGACGAGCAACGGCTCTCCTCGCTCCTCCCTCCCAGGTGTGATCCTGGGCGGAGGAAGAGGAAAAGCCTGTAGCATTCGCCCTAGATAGATCAGAATTAGAGTTCTTTATTGGTGTAAAAAGAGAAGGGGTTAAAATGCGTGTAATGTCCTTCTGGGGAGGAACGGAGAGGCTGCCGTGCCCAGTTCCTCCTAGCTTGGACTGGGAAAGCTCTTAAATGCACGAAGAAGGGCTAATAAAAGAATCTAGAAGTTAACACACTTGCGCAAAGCACGGCTGGAAAAATGCGACCGCGATTTGGAACTGGGTTTTTTTTGTTTGTTTGTTTGTTTTTTGGTCAAGCGGAATTTCCGTTTCAGCCCAGGGGAAATTGTGTAAAACCAAGAGCCAGCACGAGGACAGAATGACACATAATTTCAGAGAGGTAGCTTAAGTTGTGTAAGACTTCCGAGGGGAAAAAGCTGCTATAAAAGGCAATTATTGCATCATCTCACATAGACAGGAAAAGCACACCAGTCTGGGTGCTTCGTAAGTGGGCTTTGGATTGTAGAAGGAAAGGTAGCGAGTGATGTATAAATAGCAGAACATAGCAATAACTAAATTGCAGAAGTTTGAATATTTGAACCACTGTTTTGTGGTTCAAATATTCAAACATTTCAAATATTTTGCAAGTTGGCTTGCAATTGGCCAATTGAATCCTCTCGCCATGTATGTGTATACATCCGAACTAGACTGTGTTGTTTCCCAGTGTCATTTATGTGGGTATATGCATAATTTTGTCATGTTTATGTAGTGTATACTGGAGGTGGTGACCCTTTGAGAGCTGTATGCAACGAAATTTCATTTTAATGTATGCGGATCAGTGTACATTCAAAGTGTCAAAGTTAGTCTAAGAAGCATTTTTCCTGTTCAAGCTACCAAGAGAACAGAATAACAGTTGGAAGGGTCTTTGAGTGTCTTCTCATCCAATCCTTAAACAGGAAGACCTTATACTTTTTCAGATAATCTCTTCTTAAAAATCTCCACTGATGGAGCACCCATAACTTCTGAAGGCAAGATGAACAAACAGCAAAAATGTATGCAATTTACATTTTGTTACAATGATGTACTTTTTAGATTTTTTCAAAAATTATATATTTTAATCACTTCAAAAAAGTGTTGACCTTCCCGTTTTAAATAGTGACCTTCCATCTGCTTCCATATTCTGCACCAGTTTACACCATCAGGAGATTGAGCATCAAAGTTCTCTGATCTGTTTGTTCCACTAAGATTTTTATTGCTGCACTTGAACATTCAGGTCTTTAACCTTTGCAGATTGTGAAACATTTCTGAATATACAGTATATATAATTCATCTGCTTCAAATCTCTTTGTAACAGCCTTTGCTTTCCTACTAGCTCACCAACTGTAGTACTGTGATGTGATTTGGAGAGCATCTGTTATTTTATGGACTCCATATTCTATTATTTACTTTGAAAGACAACCACTATTTCATTTTCCATTTGCCTGAAAAATATCCTGAAAATCTATTTCAGAATATTGGAATTAGAATGAAGACACTTAAGCATTTTCAAACTCCTCAGTAACTTTTGATACACTAGATAGACCATGGCATCTTATCAAGTGGCACTGTGGTGTTGTATTGGTTCCATTCCTATCTATGGAGCCATTCCCCAAAAATAGTTCTGGGCAATACTGTCCCCATAGTATCAAACTGCAAGTCCATAAAATATAATCCCATTTTATTTAATATCTATAGATGTAGAAAAGCAGGTCAGCAGATTAAATAGCTAATAGACTCAAACCAAATCTTTAAAATGGGTAGATTGTCACTACAACAGTCCTAATGTATAATACTGATTATCTGCCTGGTAACTGGTTCTGGGTAGCAATATCTGAGAGACTACCAAATGGTCAATACTGGGTGAAGCAACCTGAATTGTTATGGTTCTACCCTGCAAGAGGCTGTACATACATTAATGGGCCTTCTCCAGAGTAGCACTAGACCTTGGACTGCTGGCCCCTCGCTGTATATTTTAAGAAAAAAAGGCTAAAGACTTGCTTGTTTACTTTGGTATTCCCTGAAACCTGAATTCAATTTGACAAAAAATGTATGACTATGTTTAAAATTCTACTGCTGTTATGTGATTTTATAGGTAGAATCCACCCTGAACATCATCAGGTGGTAGGTCAGGGCATAAATCTAATAAAAGCAAGCAAGGCTGCTATTGAGTGCAACTTGCTACTGTCTGTACTCTCCGTACTTGTTCTCTTCGGCAATAATATTCTTACTCTGTGATTTTCATAGCCTATGCTAAGAAGGCAATTACATTGATCAGTTTATATCTCTGATAAGGTTTATATTAGGTTATATATTAACATAATGGTTATTTAGATTATTATCTTACAGAGTTATATTATGCTTTAAATTCTCATAAAAGTTACAATGATATTCAACCAGGGCATTCTGATTCAAGTAGCTTCTCGATCTATTGCTAGTTGACAATGTTTCTAGAAGCAGAAAGCCAAGTGGAATGAGAACCTAGGTTATAAATATCACGGAAAGTTCAGGAAATTCTTGAGATGACTAAATTCAGGCTGAATTGAAAGACAGGTGGAATATCTGATGCCTCAGAGAATATATGCAGCTGTGTGCAGAATGTACTAATGTTTACTCTTGTGTACAAATATTGAGATCTGAAAGCCTGTTATTTTCAGTCAGCGGGGAGATGTCCTAGAAAACTACAAGTACTTGAGCATTGGGTTCTTAGTGGATTTACATGCTATGAATTGCTGTGCTAAGGGCTCACTAAATAGCCGAGTGACTCTTGTACTGCACTACTGGCCAGCTAACAGCTAATTTAGAGATAAGACTGAATTCAGCATTCAGTGGTGGCAAAGCAACAGGGAAAGAGCAAGAAAATACTCGGAAGAATAGAGCATTGAAGCAGAAGAGTAAGAGTAGCTGTAGCAGGATCAGTGAGCTACTGAGAAGTAGCACGGTTTGAGATGCATAATTTCCTACCATGCCATGCTGGACTGGAGTCTTGAGTAACTTTTATGTGGGGAAGGGTGGTGGTCGTTGGCGAAGGAATCTGCTTGGCTAAGAGATCCATGGGAATCCAACCTTCAATTTGAATGTGAAGAAGTAATAAGTAGAAAGTGAACTTTTGGTTGAGTTAGGTTACCTAATTATTGTTATACTTTTTATCCAAACTCTATTTTGGCTCAAAGCAGCATGCATACCCAATGTTCCTACCTTCTAATTTTCACACAACTATCACCCTGTAAAGGTGGCTTGGGCTGAAAGATATAACTGGCCCAAAGTCCTGCAGCTGCCTTCCATGCCTAAGAGTGGACTAGAATGCATAGTCTCCTGTTTTCTAGCCCAGCACCTTAACCATTATACCAACTGTAATTTATTATTTACTTTTATGTATTTGGGAGGTAGGAACTTTGTAAGTTGTGCAAACCCCTCTATTTGAGTTGGCTCCATGTGATGTGAGAATCAATAAAATACATTAATTCAGCATGAACAAATACAGTAATCTTTCTGAATCCTTTGAATTATCCTTGTTACTTATGCCACCTATACTATCCTTTTCACCACTATACTACAACCAGGGGAAAAACTATTGGTTTTTGGTTTCTTCCTGTTAGTCAGACAATATTAGGAAAATGTTAGAAAAGAAAAAAAAAAACCTAAGTATGCACTGAGAGAATGACTGGCCCAAAGTCACCCAGTTGGCTTTCATGCCTAAATTGGGACTAGAACTCACTCTCTCCTGGTTTCTAGGCTGGTGCTTTAAAATACTACACTAAACTGGAGAAAAGTGAATAGAATGTTCTTCCCTAGTTTGCAACAAAATTGTAGGAATTGGGATACAGCAGTATCTTACCTTGCTCATATCCACCAGTTGACAGAAACATGTAGTAGTGCTATGTCTTGTAAGAATGGTCAGGAGTTAGTGTGGAAATAGAAAACTCATAGCCAAAATCCAGAAGCAGTTCATAACTCTGAAATTCTGCTGCCAGATTCTGCTGCTCATCCCCACCCCTCTGTCACCTCTAAATTAGCCTCCAAATATGGGAATTGGGGTCTACTTGCCAGTTATCCCCCATTTCAATGGGGAATAATGGTGTCCATTTTGGAAGCTTTCTACTCAAACATCTACTACAGATGTCTTCCCCCAGAATGCTGCTACTCCTTTTAGACAACATCTTTGGATGGTCTGTTGCAGCCTATGGAAGCTCAGGAGAGCATGTTCCACTCCATATCCCTCAAACATCTATACACCCCTGTGTTACATATCAGTGTTTTCATCTCAGAGCAGCATTGAAGCCAAATCTTTTCCAAGAGGTACAGTCCAAAACATGATAAACTGAGAGACAATATAATATATTAATTACAGTAATTAGGTTTCAGTTAAGGAGATGGATTAGTTATTCATATGAAATGCAAAGCTACCGTACTTAGCTTGGTTAATGGGAATGAATGTGCTACCTCTTTATCTCCATCCTGAATAGCTCCTTAATCATGGTCCATAGTTTTCCCATATTGTATCTGTAACACAATTTAGGGCAGCTGCCAATTTTGGTTCACAGGATCTGAAAGGTTGATTGTCACTTTCAAATTCAGGTGAGTATTAACTGGAAATGTCTACAGGTTGAGACATGTGGAAACCATTGATCATAATTAAAGACTTGCATGAAACAAGACAAAGAGGATGAAGTTGTATGAACTTTCCTGGTTACCAGCCTGAGTGATTTAGTATGTTTTGTGAACCAGGAATTTAAATTACTCCTTCATTAAAAAGCTTTCAGTAACCATTTCTCAATCTAATCTAATTTACAGGATAGTTGTGAAGATAAAGTAGGAGGTGAGCTATGCATCCTGCCTTAAGGTACTTTTAAAGATAATAATGAAAAATAAATACAGAACTGACCAAGATTTATTCTAAGGCAAGTTTGTTAGAACTTTAAATGTTTTCCATACCAAGGCTTAACTTCTGAGCAAGAATATTCTGACGTTTATATTTTCACTTGTGGCTAGTTCACCTCTGCCTCTGAACATATTGTCTGAATTTGCTTCAAGGGAAATGAAGTAATACTGTAGCTTATTTCATTTAGAAGTTGGTCGATGCTATCTCTTCCTCCTCCTCCTTTCTTACAATCTGCTATTTGGAACAGAAATAGTGGTTGAAAAGATAAAAAACAGTATTTTAGAAAATTTATTGAAAGAAGGGCCCTTCAGGGACAGTTGATTTGGCATTCTGCTAGTTTGTATCATTTATTTTTTATTTTTTAAAACGTTTCATAACACTTTGATTAAGCATTTTTGGGTAGATGAATTATCTTGACCAGTGAACTATCAGAATGAAATCTGTTATATACAATGGCTCAATGCAGTACTTTAAAACTGGATTAAAAATACATTTGCTGTGTTCACATAACAAGCAATGCCCAACAAGTTTGTTTTAAAAAAAACCACATATTCTTTAAAGTGGTGGTGTAGTTCATAGGAAGTTAAGACTGTGTCTGGATTCCTATAAGATTGTGAATCATAAATTCCCCTCAACTATTATACCCTAGTCTCATAAGTTGTGTGGAACCAGACATTCAATATATTATACTGTATGTCCACTTTTAATACTAAATGAGTATTCAATCCTCCATATATTTTCAAAAGGGGGAAAAAATACAATATCCTGACCTTTGATACTTGTTGTCAAAACTGGTATCAGAATTAAATGATAGCAGTTCCAAGAAAGTTCCACACCTATTTGCACTATCCAGCTGACCCCGAGGGCACAGGTAAACTTCCAAGTGGCCTCAACAACTCTCAGAGTGCTAATAACCAGATAACTGCAAGGAATATAAATCCTTCCATTCTCCACCATTCAGTCAGAACTGAAGAAGCTTCTGAGATGAGAAGTGAAATGTCTTCAAGGAAAAACAAAGTCCAGTTGCCTTTTGAAAAAGCACCTTTGGGACAACCATGACCTGGATCTCCATAGATACTTATCAGAATTAAAGCAGTGTGCATGTGTAAATTTCAAACCATAGCTTGATTTCTGTGCTCACTTTCAATCAGGATAAAGTACAGCACAGTGTGATAATCTTCCTTATTTAGTACAGAAATGATGATAAATGCTATGTACATTTACCACATGGGCCTCCATTTAAATTTACATTCCCTTTGAACGTCTTAGTTATTCTGCAGAGGTGGCAAACAATGCAAAAATAGATTATAATACAGTATCTTAAGTGAATCTAACACTGTACTTGACTAGTTATTTCAAGTACTTGCAATCAGTATTAAGTACAATATCCACCTTATAATACTTTTACAGAATTCTAACTAGTCCTTGAATTAGTCATTAAAAGTATACTTCATTTTGGAAAAAGTTGGGGTATCCAAAAAATGGGACTCAAGATTGTGTTGCAGGAAATACAAGACAAATGGAAGATGGTTTGAACCCTGACCCAAACACCATATATTTGATACAGTTCACTATGTCCCTTGGCTACCAGTCCTGGTACAATTTACTCAAGGGGTTAAATGCATATTATTTTATGTTACTATTATATGATGCACCCTCCGATTTTCCTTTCCTCATCAACATCAATTTAATTAACGCATTGCAAACAAGACTAAAATGATTTGCCACTTTCAATTTAAAACAAAACTAACTATACTATGGAATATTTGCTGCAGTATATCAGAAGTAGAAATATAGGATTGGGGAGCCTTAACTATTTTTTTTTTTAAATCTAAAACCATTCTATTTTTTTGTGTTTGAAATACTGTAGCCTGCCTTCCTTTATATACATATCTTGGACAAAATCTCTGCAAATACACTGAACTTCTGAAAAAGCATAGATGGGCATGCACTACACAGTACAAATCACTGGTAAGCATATGACATGTATATATTTTAGGAGTGTAACACATCATCTTATTTTGATGTTCAAGAACCAAGAAAAACAAAAGCCACAACACACTTCTCAATACCAGAAGTAGAGAACTATCGGGTACTCTTGCAAGGTACAAGCAGAATAATATATCTGAACCATAATGGGATGGAGATCATTCTGATATAAAATAGAGCAGGGCTTTAAAGGGCAAAGAAGAGAAACATTCAAATACTACTTTAGGTATTCTGCAGCCATCCAAATTAAGGCAGTCTTTTTTCTCCTTATTTCTCAGCAAATGAGTCTTCCATCTGCTCTTCAACTGAAATTAGAGTCAGCTACCACAGTTGGCTCAAGGGAAGGCAAGAACTTCTCTTGCTCATGTTCAGATAGATTTGTATAGTATTCTGAAATTTTTATTCCTTCCCTGTGATCCTTCTCATGTAAAGAGGAGATATTGGGGGCAAGCCTATTACTCATCTTTTCTGGCTCATTGCCCCATTACCATAGTTCTGTAAGTGCCAAGGAAGATTTCCATAGCGGAAGCCCTCTCTTATTCTAATAAGTTTCTTTCAAGAAAATAACTGAAAACTGAAGATTTTCCCTCCAATATGTGGATAGTTGCCTTCCTTATGTGGATTCTAGGGGCATCTTTATTTGTGTAAAGACCTTTCTAACTAGGGCAGCACTCACAAAGAAATACAGGTAGTCCTTGAGTTACAACTGTAATGCAGCCTGCTTATTACTGTCAGAATTTCTGTCAGTATGATCTCTAAAGAAATTGTCTCATTAATGAACCCCTATTTTCCCCCCAATACATTTGTCATTAAGTAGGGTGTCTCAAAAGTGGGGGACACTCTGGGAGGCATAATGCAGGCAGAAACCCACCTGCACTGGGCCTCCCAAAGGCTCTCCCTATCCTGATACCCCATGCTCCACTTCCCACCCTATGGACCTCCCCCTTATCTCAGTCCATCACAATTGCATGCTTACCTTTCAAAGATCCTCAGAATAAGGAGATCAAGATAGGGAAGGAAGACAGGCCCAATCTGTTCCTGGTCCACGTGGCAAAATCAAGAAGAAATCCTGCCAGTTTTCCTTTTATTGTTAGTCTTCGCTCCCCCAGCATTAATTGCATTAGCATAAAATTAGCGTAGCTAAAGCTGGGGGAGCTAAGACTAGTGATAAAATGAAAACTGTCAGGATTTCTTTTCTTCAATTGTGCCACATGGCCTAGCAATGGCCCAGCAGCAGAGAGGCCTGCCCTCCTTCCCTACCCTGACTTCCTGAATTCTGAATCTCTTTGAAAAGTGAGTGAACGATGATTGGAGTGGGGTGGAATATGTGGAACCAAATGGGGTAGCAAAGCAGGCCAAGTGTCTCTGGGAACCTTGCAGGGCAAAATGAGGTGGTGGTGGAGGAAAGGTAGGTGGACATGCTGCAGCATCTCTGTGGTTGGTCAGTCTGTGAGGGCACTGCAGGCATCGTGTTCTGGCCCGCCAGTGGCCAGCAGAGCTGGCAGCAAATTTGGACAGTGAAGAGGTGGGGGGGGGAATGTGGGCCAGTCCTAGAGTCTGGGGAAGGCTCGGACAATGGCTCTGAGTCGGAGGCAGAGAGAAGGCCAAGGCCATCTGGTAGTTCTTTGCTGCCTCCAGAGTCTGACGTCAGCGAGGCAGAAGAACAGCGTGAGCCTTTCCCAGTGTGCGCATGCAGAGCTGCCAGGAGACGGGAACAATTAAGGAAACAGGGTTGACTTGGGAGTAAGGCTTGGAGATGATTGGCCCCTTCCATAAGACATAAAAGAGAAGCGACCAGGATGTGAGCTTTTGAAGGAAGCAATTAACTCATCTGGCCAATTCAAGATTTGAAAATTCTGTTTGTGACTCTGTGCCAAGTTTGGCCTTGCCCTGTGTCTGGAAATTAGTTCTTTGGCAGCGTTCCACGTGAGATAGGTGGGTGTTGATAACCTTTCTCTGAAAGATTGTTTATCAAGCCTTGCAGACTGTAAATGAAAGTAATTTACAGCCATATGAATTAAAGAGGTTTTCTGGGACTAAGTTTGTGCTGTTTAATTTCTAAGGAAGCCTAGATCAGAACACATCGTAACTTTGGAACAAGGTCATATGTAGAGCTTTTTTTTGGGTGGGGGAGGTCTGTTGTAACTTCAAACGGTCAACCTTCATAACTCAAGGACTACCGGTATTATAAGAACTCATATTTACCATCAAGGAGTGTGAAAATTATCCCAAACCCAAGGAGAAACACAGTAAGTGTGCTTAGGGAGTACATTTAAGCTGTTCAGGCTGTATAACCTTTTCAACAACTTTATAAGCAAATAAGGGCTATAATCCCCATACTGCAAATTTTACGGGTCTGACTTACACCAAGAAAATACTTGCCAAAGGCCACAAAGCAAGAATCTCAGTGGCGACTGAAACCGAATCCTTTCCGATGCATATTTCAGTCTTTTAGCCACTATCCTATTGTCACTTGACAGAGAAATCTATTCTAAAATGTTCAATAAACTCCACTAAAAAGTAAAAAAAAAGAAAGAAAAAGAAAGAAAAATAATTGCATTGATAATTTAAATCTCTGATATTGTCACTACAAGCCTACAAATGCATGGCAGTGACCAGGCTACATAAGATGCCAGATTGTTCTTCAGTAATACCAAGGAAGGCCATCTGCTTTTTGTGCTTCTTAGGGTGTGACATGACATCCGTGAAGACAGATGCCAAGAACTGGAGCTTATATCAGATCGTTCAGCTGTTTCACCCAGCACTTTTATTTCGATTAGCAGTACTGTTCTATGGCAACAGTCTTTCCCATTCATGTTATCCAAGATGTTTTAAGCTGAAAAAGCAAGGGATTAAAACCAGGACCTGTCCTCTCAGCTTTTCCCCCACCCCCCACCTGCCAGCTTTGGGAACAGCCACAATGAAGAGTCACCAAGCACAGGATGATCAAGTTTATAACTCAGATTCCAAGCAGTGAAGTTTCTATAGTCTACTATTAAAAAAATAAAGAAAGGTGGGTCATTGGGCCAAGGAAGTACACTAAATCCTGACTACTTCTCTGCCTTGTAACAAACCCCATAATGGACAAAATAAAGCAGGTTTTTCCTCACATGCAATTTTCCATTGGCTTTAAACAGTGGCAGCATAAAACCATGAAGCAGTCCACTGGAGGATGTGTGTCAATTTCATGTGGTAATAATATTTGCTGTTTTCATATGCTACTGCATTACAAATAAAAGAGACTGATCTCATCAGAGTTGGATATGAGTGCTAATTGTTTCTCCTCCATTGCTATCAACACAACTTTTCACAGCTTCCAGTTCTTTCACTGTGGAAACCTGAGGGATAGTAGACAATTAAGATATTCTCAGAATCCAGGAAAAAGTAAGGGCTGATATGCCTGAAGGTGTTTGAAATGGGGTGTCATTTTCAAAATCATAACAAGGAAAAGTATGGATATTCAAGGGAAGATTCTAAGATCCTATTAGAAATCTTGGATGGAAAGGAGGGAATCTAGAAAGAGGATCTTAACCAGTGCCAGAGAAGAAAACATTGCAAAGGCATCCTGGTAACATATTCAAATCTTTTTATACTCTTGCAGGTTAGGGATTTGGACAAAAGAGCCTATAGGAGATGAGGAATAGATTACTATTTGAGACATCCATCACTATTTCTTCAGGGACTTGCAGAGAACTCGTTTAGAAATTACCCCACGTGGGTTTTTTGATGCCTAGTCAGATGTGAATTCCGGTTAAATCTCTTCCCGCACCTGATGCACATGTAAGGTTTCTCGCCTGTATGGATTCGCTGGTGCTTCTTGAGACATGAGCTTTGGCTGAAGCATTTGCCGCACTCTGTGCATTTGTAGGGCTTCTCTCCTGTGTGAATCCTTTGATGTTGGATCAGATCGGAGATCCCACGGTAATTTTTCCCACACTCAGAACACAGATAGGGTTTTTCTCCTGTGTGGATTCTCTTATGAACGACGAGGTGAGAGCTTTGGGTAAAGCATTCACCACATTCTCTGCAAATATAAGGTTTCTCTGCAGTGTGTATTCTCAAGTGTCTGATAAGATGGGAGCTCACCAGAAAGCCTTTTAAACAGACAGGACACCCAAAAGGCTTTTCTCCTGTGTGGATTCTTTGATGAGCAACAAGATTAGAGCTCACGCTAAAACTCTTCCCACAGTCAGGGCATTTATATGGTTTCTCTCCGGTGTGTATTCTCTGATGTGCAATCAGGGTTGAGCTTTGGGAAAAGCTCTTACCGCACTCGGGACATGTGTATGGTTTCTCTCCAGCATGGATTCTTTGGTGCTTCACAAGGGCCGAGCTGTCACTGAAACGTTTCAAGCATTCACGGCAAACATAAGGTTTCTCTCCAGTATGGGTTCTTCGGTGTCTGATAAGAGGTGAACAGCGCTTAAAGATTTTTCCACAGTCAGGGCACTTATAGATTCTTCCACCCTTCCGGGCTGTGGCTTGGTTGGGTTCTCCAACAGTTCCTGCCCGTGGCATGGTTTTACAATGTCTCTTTCTTGGAATATAACCTGAGATCTCAGGACCGAGTTCACTGTCACAGGGTATTTCATCCCCTTGGATTTGAAAAACATTGATTTCATATTCTTCCAGAAGGGAAGTTTCTTCTGGAAGAAGTACCTCCTCTTTTACTAGATTTTCTTCATCCTCTGGGAGAATCACCTCTATTTTCACCAGATTTTCCTCATCCTCTTCCTCCTCCTCCTCCTCCTCCTCCTCAAAGATCGTCTCTTCTTTCACCAGGTCTTCTTCATCTGCTATAATTGTGAATATTTCCTCCTCTTTTACTTCCTTCTCCTCCTCTGATAGAATTGCCTCCTCTTTCACCAGATTCTCCTCTTCACTCATCATCTTTAACCTGCTTGAACAATAGGATTCCTGAAATATACAAGCCATGGCATCAGCAAGTTGAAGTTAGGAAATCAGGAAATCAAAAATCAAGGGAAGGGGGGAGGTGAAATTAGGCAAACAAAAGCTAAAAAATTAAACAAGAAGCAGATTTTCTATATTAAAGAAATCATACTATGAGATTTTATTCAATCAATCCTTACTATCTACAGCAGGATTTGGCACCCTTCAAGTCTATTTCCTTCTTAAAAATGGGCAAAATTCTATGACTCAGTCCATGATTCAATAGCATTCTACAGCACCTGAAAATAACTATTACCTCAGTAATTTGTACAACAGCCCTGTAAGGTGGGTCTTTCGTTGCAAATGATGCAGCTGACAGGTAATAGTTTGCCTAATCTGACTAGAAAAGCTGGCTGAACTGTCTTGAGCTTGAGAATGTGTTTGTGCTATTACAGGCAACCAATGGCTGAGCATAGTAAATTTAACTAAGGCAACATTGTGAAGCACAGCATTTCAGAATGTGCTAGGAAATTCCTGAGTGAAATATAAGCAAGCCATAGATTCATAGCCTTGCAATCCCTTAAATGTGATTGTAAATTGCATAAAAATAGTAGGACTAACTTTTAAGTAAGCATGTTCAGGATTGTATTGTATTTGGCCTTAAGTATGCTCAAGACAGGGGTGAAATCCAGCAGGTTCTGATGGGTTCTGGAGAACCGGTAGCGGAAATTTTGAGTAGTTTGGAGAAGTGGCAAATACCACCTCTGGCTGGCCCCCGAGTGGGGTGGGAATGGCGATTTTGCAAAATCCTTCCCTTAGGAGTGGGGAGGGAATGGGGATTTTGCAGTATCCTTCCCCTGGAGTTGGGTGGGAATGGAGATTTTGCAGTATCCTTCCCCTGCCACGCCCACAGAACCGGTAGTAAAAAAAATGGATTTCACCACTGGCTCAAGACCCTCATTTTCCAAATAAGTAAGTATATCTGATGAAATATTGGATGAATTTATAGGATTATTCTAAGGATCAGAGTGATCAACACAGATTATAAGTATGTATAATTATTACATTTTTATAACCATTACTACATTAATATTTAGAGCAGGGATCATGCCAGAGCATACTGAAATTGTGCTGCTGAAATTTGGCCATAAAATTACCTGATTTTCAAGACATAATATTTGACTTAAAAAGGGAAATAACATTTTTAGGAAATAAGGTCAAAGATTCCTATTTTCATTCTTAAAAACTCTCAAAAGACCAAATATAATGAAAAATATGGTCCAAAAATGTTCAATTTTCTCCTTTCAATGTCAAAAACCTATTTGACTCCTTAGCTGGTTGGGCTGATGAACCTGGGACCCCAATCTCTAAAACTGCCTATTCTGGATATTAAGGTACATGTTTTAGGAACACTGCAATCAGAAATCTAGTTCTTCATTGTTTTGACAAGGTCATTTGCAGGAAACACTGTATTTTCAGTCCCTTGACCTTGAAAGGAATCTAAAAGAAATCTCAGGGAGTGCTTCTTTCAAAATTGACTTAAAGCATGTCATATCAAAGGGAAATTATATATCCCAACCTATTTGAACTCCCCAATTGCCATTTAGGGGCAATTTAAACAATTCCATAAAATGGAAGCATTGTTAGAGAATCCTTCCCTCCCTCCCACCCACCCACCCCCAAAGTACAAATATGGGTTAATCTTTTTCAATCTGATGCCCTTCAGAAATGTTATTGCAGCTAACAATGACCACAGACTTTTCTGACTGGGAAATCTGGAAGCCTCCGTTATACAACTCCTGGAAGAAAAGAGGTGGCTGGGTTTAGGATGGCAGGAGAACTTTCAATTCACCCATCTTCATGATGAGCTGGTCCTGCACTCTTTATGTTCACTTGCATAGACCGTTCTACTTATTTTAAAAAAGATTTTTTGTGATTCCAAACAAATACCTGCGGAGATTGGAAGTGTTTCATGCAATTTATTTTATTGACTAATACAACGGTGGAGTAAAGATGCTCTCTTATTTTCCCTCCCTCCCTCCCCCCTTCTTTCATATTCAGGGGTTGAGCCCTGACATTCAAGGTAACCTTATCTGCCACTTCGTTGTGCTTAGTTCCCTTAAGTTCGACGGGAATTGCCTTCAGAAAACGTGTCAGGACTGCAAACGAAGACGAAAAACGAGCCTGGGTCGACGCAGCCTTGGTCACGAACAATGCACTCCCATCCCTTCCTTTCCCGCGTCTAATACAATAAAACTACCGTCGTATTTATTGAATTCCTGCCCCCCCCCATTGTTTTCAAATCGTTACCTGTTCAAAAGTCAACGGCTGCAGCGCCCCGGGAAAACGAAACGACCCCGAGCTGCGGCAGTCTTCACTCCGGTCGTGCTCCCGGTGAAGCAGCAATTAGCGTCTATCCCCGGCCCAGATCATGCGGGGCTGGGGTGGGCCTAAATCTCAAAAGGGAGAGGATTCTGCAAGTGTTTCGCGACGCACTTTCGACGTTAAAGTAACTCGGGGGAATAAATGAGAAGATACATAAATGAACACACGAGAGTGGAAGAGCGGGGCCGCCTCTCTCCTTTTGTTCTTTCTTTCTTTTCCCCACCCCGGATCTATTCCTCCGGATTCGTCCGCCGTTGCTGGCCACACACGGCCCCGCTGTCTTGAGCCAACCCCTTCCTGTGCCGTTACGGTTTCCAAGCCGGACTGCAACCATCTACGCTTCCGCAGATAAACTGCGCCTCGAGTCACCCGTGGAAAAAAAGAAAAGAAAAAGAAACTGATGTTTAAGGAGCTGGACAGGCATCCTGGATTTGTCACAAAACAGATTTCCGCTTCACGTGTCAGCAGGTTTCTGTATCGGACACGTGTATGTATGTGTGTGAATAGAAGACAAGGTTCGCGTGCGTTTTAAAATCGTGGTTGGTTAAGGAAAGACGGGCTTCACAGAAGCACCCGAAACCGAAGACAAAACCAATATTTTTTAACGCAATGTACGAATCCAACCATTAAAACGCTACAGTAGAATCAGGTTAAAGAAAGGAGGCAATTGATTTTTACCGTTTTGTTAAGGATTCTCAAGTTATCTCTCCTGAAGGATAATAAGATTTAGGTGTTTTTGGTGACTCTTCTTGTCAACTTTTCAGGTCACCCATCTTCACTTGAGGAGTGAGAGAAAAACTTAATTCGCCATTAATTCAACAAATGATTTCCAGATTAATGGAAAGCTTGTGCAATTATATCAAATCTGGGCATTAGCCCTAACTATAAAGACCTATTATTAGTGTTATTCTTGTTATATAGAAAATAAGCTGTTTATTATCTGTTTATCTCCACTTTTAATTTTTAGTAGAATTTTTTCTTTATGTACTATGGATTTATGTTTTTTTTTAATAAATGTTAACTTCAACAAAAAAAATAAAATGAATTAATGGATAACTTAAAACACTGGGCTCCTCAATTTATCAGGAAAAATAAGAATCTTCATTCTGATTTTGTCTCCCCTTCCATCAGGCAATGCTCCCAAACATGAGTATTTTCCTTGTAAGGAAAAAAATCTGGCATTATCAAGAGAGTCTAATTACTTGATGACATTCCTTGAGCCATTAATCTTTCAGATATTCAGGTTAGGGCTACCATATCTGGGCAGCAGTAAATAAATGTTTCCCATTTAAGAGATGAAAAGAAAGTACCATAAATGCTAGTTGAAGATTATAATTACTGCATCTCCCCAGGCAGTCTGGTTGGATAGGGCAGACTTGATGGGAAAAGCCTAAACTGTTCTAAATGTGTCTTTTATTATGAAAATGAAGTCTGCTTCTGTTCTAGGGACTCGCTACCATTGCCATTCTTGGGTTAGGGAAGGGGCAGAGGATCAAAAGGCAACACATCCTGCTTATGATTTGCATGTGTATATGGGAGAATCCATTTTCATTTTAGAGAATAATTTTTATTTAAACAGAGTATTGCAAGCTTAAGATTTCTAGGAACTGCTTTGCAGATGTTTTTGTTATTTCTCCCATGTTCTGCTCTCTAAGCATTTGGAAAGTGGTTGCACATATGTGCACCTACCATACATGTTGCCCAAGAGGCAACTTCCATACTGGCTTAACCTGAGATTTTTAAAGTATCAGAAGCTGACTTTAAGTTTGGATGTCACAAATTCTTGGAGTAGCTTGTTACAGCACATCTATGCATATTTACTCAGAAGGGATTGTAGAATTGGTCCTAAGGAGTTACCATTATCCATTGCCACTCTTCTTCCCCTTTCCTGGGTATTTATGACAAGGAGGGGATACTTTATTCATAGGGAGGGAAGCTTTTGTATGAGGGGTGCTGGTTAAGATACTGTTTCTACTCTTTCCCAATGTGAAGGGAAGCAGTCTTTCAAGACTTCACTACTTTATGAAATCTTGGCTGCTGTGCTGTAATTGTTCACAAACTCTTTGCCTAGTCTCTTTTGGACAGTGACACCAGGGTTCTGTTGAATCTTTTGTGCAGTGGTCACTTCTAGTCTCTGCCTAGCCTCTTGAGTTGTTTCAGTTGGAACAACAGGATTGTCCCTTGCAACCTTTTCCAATATCTAATTTGTGATTAGCTCTGTTGGCTCTTGTATTTTTATCCCGATCTGTTTTCCTGCAGCTGCCAGTTTTTAATTAGCACAAAAAGCAGGCACCATACAAAAATAGCCATGTTTTTTGGTAGAAATGTGAATTCTCTGTCCAAAATATCTATACAGCTATTACCACAATGGCACAGGGAAAGTTGTACAAATAACCAGTCAATCCTAAACCAGCAGCAATCGTACCTAAACACTATTAGCAATTTCATCATCATCAAAAAAAAAAAAGCATAAACAAATCCTTCAAATAAGAATATTGAATATAATCCCATTTTTTCAGTATTTTAATATTTACCCCCACATTCCCATTTACTGGGCCATTGATTTCAATACACAAAACCCGAAAGAGATGTTTATGTTGACAAGAGGGTACAAATCAGATCAAAGGGGAGGTCACTCAAATGAAAATTGTGTCCTGGGGTTCTATGGGTCTTTAAAATGTTCTGCCATGGCTATGCTGGCAGGGAATTCTGGGTCTTGTTCTAGTACTAACTCACATGGAAGCCACCAAGTTGAAGAAGGCTAGTGTTGCACTCCTGAGCACAGCTTCTGAATAGGGGCTTGCATTCCATTATGATGGACAGGTTAAACAAGGGGTTGGTTCAACACACCATACCACACCTCTTGATAGCCCAAAACAGCTCAATATGTCTACAGCCATCTTGTAACGTGGGGTCCTCATTTGCTTATTTATATTATTTTTTATTTAATACATTTTTATCTTTTCTATATGCACCAAGAGATGACTTGTATCTTTTCTGCATGCAGTAAATCCGGAGCTTGTTTTCTGGTGGCTTCTATTCAGACAACAGACAGTGAAGTGCTCTGCTACTCATTCGAATTGACCAGGCAGAGCTACTGCAAACATTTGTATATTTATTTTATTTATTTATTTTATTATATTTTTATACCGCCCTTCTCCCGAAGGACTCAGGGCGGTGAACAGCCATAATAAAACAATATACAAGACAAATTTAAAAACCATATTAAAATAATTCAATTTTTGGCCGAATTTAAAATTCCCATTCTAAAACCCTTATAAAACATATTAAAATCCATATTTAAAACCCAATTAAAATTATTGTCCCATCAGATCGGCTTGTTGGAATAACAGGGTCTTCGGCGCACGACGGAAGGCACGGAGGTCGGGGATCCTTCGTATATCCGGGGGCAATTCGTTCCATAGGGCAGGAGCCCCCACAGAGAAGGCTCTCCCCCTGGGAGTCGCCAGTCGACATTGTTTGGCCGACGGCACCCTGAGGAGGCCCTCTCTGTGGGAGCGTATCGGTCGGTGGGAGGCAGTCAGTGGCAGCAGACGGGCCTGTAAATATTCAGGCTCTAAGCCATGGAGGGCTTTAAAGGTGGTAACCAACACTTTGAAACGCACCCGAAAGACCACCGGGAGCCAGTGCAGCTTGCGCAAGAGAGGTGTTACATGGGAGCGACGAGTCGCCCCCATTATCACTTGCGCGGCCGCATTCTGGACCAGTTGGAGCCTCCAGTACAGTATTATACTGTACTCCGAGTACAGTATAATACTGTACAAGATGGCTATGCATTGGGGAGGAGCGTTGAGTTTGAGTTTACAGTATATAAGCCCCTTGAGATAGTTTGTAGGGAGTGAGTGTAGTTTCTTAACAGAATAAACGAGTTGAAAAGGGACCTTGGAGGTCTTCTAGTCTAACTCCCTGCTCAAGTTGGGAAACCCTCTATCATTTTAGACAAAGGGTATATATATATTTTCTTCCTATGTCCCCTTCTGAACCGCATCCAGGACTGGGACTTGCATGAACGAGCTGAGCCAATCGTGGCTCCGAAGCAGAGCGGGGCTGTGAAGGGCTGCCTCTCCAGAAGTCTCTGCCTTCCTCCGATTCAGTCGGATGGGAACAAAGACAAACCTATGAAATCAAGTCCCCTCCCCCCCCTCTCCCCGCCTTGTAAGGCAACTGAGTCTTTTAGCGAAATCGAGAGCCGGGGAAAGAAAAAAGGAAAGGACAGGAAGACAACCTATCTTCTTTTCGATTTCCGGGCTCTTCTAGGAATCCAAGCACTGTTGATTTCACCCTCGGCAATTTTTCGAGGCATCCGCAGGGAGAGTTGTAATCTCCGTTCTACGGGTGAAAGTTCTCCAAGCATATGATTACAGTAACCTGTGCCTGTCGGAAAAGACCAGGACGCTGTCCTTAAGTTTTAAATTCAGATGCTAAATTACCGCCCTTCCCAGCACACGCCCTCCAGATGTGCGGGATTGCAATAATTCCTAATAGATGCGCACAATACGAGACTAGGGTGGAGGATAAGAATTGTCTTCCCAACACATCTGGAGGGAATGGATTTGTGTGAGACTGAAACTATGATTGCCTGTACTGCCTGTACGGCTCTTGGCTGTCCCAAGGTTTTGCAAGAAACTATAAATTGGATATATTTGGATGTTATTTCTTTCCTGCGCTTTAATAACATTGCTTCTTCCCAAAGGCACATTAGGTATGTGTGTAGGTCTTACTAAATGTTTAAGCATTTATATATTTATAAATATAGTATCTATTTCTATTGTACATCACAAGTAATGAATTTGACTTAATCTCAGTAAACATTGCATTTCAGGTCTACCACCTACTTGATATGATTTGGCCTTTCTCAACAGGTTTTTGGGGCAAAAATCTGGTGGCAGATTCTTGATAATCTGTTAATTTTGAAAGAAACAAGATGCAGACTTATTACAATAGAGATGCAGCCCATTCGTGCCATTCTCTTTTCTAATGAGCATTACTTTCTATGTTCATCCCCTTCTTCATGGGCCATCTCATGAAGTGTATATCTCACTGTTTCTAAAAGTTTGATTCCAGGACCCTGGAGGTCCCCCAAGACATGCTCAGGTCTATGAAATCAAAGTTATCTGCCAAATATTGAAGATATTTGCAAAAATACTTTTAAAATCTGCCCTATTTAGTATTTTTTACAAAGTGTCAAGAGAGCAAAAAATTAAGAAACATTAGCAACGTATTACATGATTTGCAAATAGAAGATCTCACATTCATCGATGCTTTAGATGGATATATGAATATCTTACTAAGGCAGGACCATTCCAATGAAAGCCTTAAGACCACTGATAAAAATCTCAGAATCAAGCAGCTTTTCCAAGAATATCTTAAGCAAATAATTATCTTCTTGTCACTATTATTCTATCTGACTTACATGTTCTGATTTACATTTTCTGGGGTCAGCATGGAAGCTACCATTTGCTGAACAAAGAAAACTGTTCAAGTAGTAAAGAAACTAAACTGTAAGAAAACTAATTTAATATAGGTAAATATTAAATAATATAGGTAAATTTAAAATATGGAGAATTGGGTTTTTTCTTTCAGTTTTTTCCATTTATTCTCATCCTAATATTTTCCTTCAACATATTTCTTTCATCTTCCAGAAAGGACTCCATCAAACATATGTAGGTACCAGTGGTGAAATCCAATTTTTTTTACTACCGGTTCTGTGGGTGTGGCTTGGTGGGCGTGGCAAGGGAAGGATACTGCAAAATCTCCATTCCCTCCCTGCTCCTGGGGGAAGAATATTGCAAAATTTCCATTCCCACCCCACTCTCGGGCCAGCCAGAGGTGGTATTTGCCAGTTCTCCGAACTACTCAAAATTTCCACTACCAGTTCTACAGAACCTGTCAGAACCTGCTGGATTTCACCCCTGGTAGGTACCCTTAGTTGTGATTGAAGTTTTACAAGTCTGTCCATTTGGGCCTTATTTATTATGCAATCTTGTACAGGAATTAACATTTAATTTAACATTCAGATTAAAATGAGCTGGGCTGTTTGTGGTTTGGTGTGCTGTGGGAATCCTTACATAGTTTTGGAATGTTGTGCAAACTGGACCAATCCCATTAAACCACAATATGATTTAATTGGAGACAGCATATCATATAAAAGCATCAGTTCAGTTTTGTCAACTGGGGTTGTGGTTTTGCATTCTATGTAAACCAGCTACTGTAGTGTATTGCCTGTTAACCTCTAAATTAAAACGTATTGTATATAAAGTCTGGAAGTGAGGAGAAAGTTGGATTACTTTTAAAAGTGTTTTCGTTGGAAGAGTCTATTTCATAATGCATATGAAAATCCAACACTATCCAACATAATGCTTACGAACATCCAACACAAAAATGAGATAGTTATATAAATGTATTAGAAAAATACATGTACTGGAATAATAATTGCATTAGATAATTATACCTATATAGCTAAAATATGTTATAGCTATTTTTGTTGTATTTTTTCCGCTTAAAACATTTTTATGTGTTTTTTTTTCTTTGACAATGTATGTATTTGTGTTTTTATTTGGGGGGCTTATCATTTTTCTGTTTCTCTGTCACTTTAAAAACAGCAAAATAAAATAAAGACAAGGCAGAGGAACAAAAAACATTGCTGATGCATGCTGGAAAATTGGGAAAGGTAAGTCAGTGCATGCTCCCTTAATTATAAAAGGGCCTTTGAAATGGGTTGACTATGTCAAGCTGTAGAATGTCCTTAGAAAAATGGAAATTGCAGAACATCTCATTGTCTTCATGTGAAACCTTTACGGTATACAAGTCAGGAAACCGTACACTGGACAAAATATGGTGAAACAAACTTGTATATTTTAAAAAAAGGGAGAAGTCAGTTGTACAAGGATTTGGTTTCAAAATCTTCATTTAGTCCAGAAAGGGGCAGGGTTGAGGTGGGACACATGAATTTTTTAAATACTGATTGTGGATTGTGCTAGAGAGGCAGAAGCACCATCAGTTCAGGTGTCTGGTTCAGGGTCTTTGCAAATGTTCTTTTCCTGACTGCAGTCAATTACATGGACCCCCATTTTTGATCTGATTTCTCTTTCTCCTTTTCACCAGTGTTTCAAGCCTTTTATCATTCTCTTGGTGGCTTCTACTACTCCAACTCCATCATTTACTGGCAGAAAAGAACACCTTGCTACAAGTTCTGAAAAATCATAGCGGGGTTTGGGGTGAACAGCAAGGTGCAGCAGTACCTCCACTGTGTTTGAACTGCTAATAATTTGTAAAGAGGGTGTAGGAAGCTGTTAACTCTTTTGCATATTCAAGCAAGTCTGTAGTGTAGAGTATGCATGAAGAAATGACATTCTTGTTGCTAGCCTGTCAGGCCTGGAAGCCATCTTTTCAGTTGGGCCTTCAAGCCTGCCACATTTACTACTGTGGGAAACTGGGAGGGGGGATTGTATGGAGCATGGGTGATATATAGTCATAATAACACTCCTTTCTCAGAGAGTCAAGGTCATCTTGCTCTGCACCTGGGAGGCTGGAACTGGGAGGCATCTCCAGTTGGGATGGTGCTTTGATTGGGCCATGTGATGGACTTGTGGGTGTTGGGCAGGGACTTGAACTTTTTTTGGGTGGGGAAAACCTGGAAGCGTTCAGATTCGGGTTTTCCCAGATGTGCCAATATTACATCTCTAATAAAATTTAACTGTGAGGAAACTCAAGCCTTGGAGTTTTCTTTCGTTGGGGGTGTTACGTTGGAACCCTGATTCATATAAAAAGTATCACTTATCCTTATGACACAGGTTTTCACACTTTATAGATTTTGTAATAAAATTCAGTTGGTTATTAAAAAAAGGGGGGGATTTGTGAAAATTAGAGCAGGTGCCAAACAGTACTACATAAACTACATAGACTACATAAAAAGAACCATGGAAACTGACGGAACTAAAATTGAGTTTTAATTTTTTTAAACCCTGCATTCAATAAAAGTAATAAAGACATTATTACTGCAAGAGTCATTTGTATGCAGAATGTGTGCATATATGCATTTTTTTTTAAAAAAAATGATTTATATGCTGCCCTTCTCCGGAGACTCAGGGCGGCTTACAATGCGTTAAGCAATAGCCTTCATACTTTTGTATATTTTTACAAAGTCAGTTTATTGCCCCCACAAACTGGGTCCTCAATTTACCTACCTTAGAAAGGATGGAAGGCTGAGTCAACCTTGAGCCTGGCGGGATTCAAACTTACTAATTGCAGACAGCTGGAGTTAAATTACAATGCATTAGTCTGCTGAGCTATCCAGGCACCATTTATGTATGTGATCTTGCTATATATTTAGTGTTACGTGTAGGAGGGGGATTCTTCCATTGTCCCCACAACAACCCTGTGTAGTAGATTGGACTGAGAGTTCCACTGATTTCCATGGTGAAGTGAGCACTTGAATTTGGCTTTAATATACCTAACCTAAACAACTTTTATTACACTGGCTAATTCCACATTAATGGGAAAAAAATGAATCTGTCATTAAGCAGTAAAAGAAGCCTGTAAATTGACAACTTATATTTTTTAGATCTGAATTTCACTTCCTTGTATTAGTGAATTCATTGCATTTGCAGAATGCAAATAATAATATTCACTGTAATATTCAAGCAGTTAATTAACTGGATGTATCTTTTTTAATAGTTTGCAATTACCAAAACACTTTCTAGTAAGAAAATAGTTAAGTCTCTCACCACACACTTAAAACAACATTCACAGACCTCTAAATGAGCAGTTTAAAACGGGAAGTGGGGAATAAAAAAACCTCTCTCTCTTTTCAGTGTTTCTTAAGCTTAAGTCCGGGTTACCTCTTTCTCCAGTCTTTTAAGTAATGTTGTTACCACCAGAAAAATATCCAGATGCGGTTGTTATACATCAGAACTTTGGCAGTGGCAATTGCAACTGGATCCTCAATTAATAAACCAGTAATTATAAATTGCTCCATTACCCTCAGTATTATTCTTCTTCTTCTCCTCCTCTTCCTCCTCCTTGCTTTCCCGCAGGTAAAGGGTCTGCTTTTTGGGTCAATACTCCCAAGATAAATACCCCCGTTTAAGAACTACCACTCTACGCAATCAGAAATTCTGCTTTAGAGGTAATATCAACATATGACTATAATGGACCCTTTTTTGTGGCACTCATTAAGCAAAGTTGGCATTTGTAAAACAGCTGTGGCAGTCATTAAACAAACCAATGGTTTGCTGTGAGTGTGCTTTTGCCAAAACTGAACATGCAAAACCATTGTTAAACGCTGTCATAAATGCAGCCGTTCACCCAAAGCATGGTCATGTGACTACAGAGGGGGGGCTGACTTTCACAACATCAAATCCTGGTTGTAAGTCCCCTTTTCCAGGTGGGTCATAACTTGAACCAGTCGCTAAGGAACCAGTCGTAAATTGAAGACTACCTGTATAAGGATGCTGATTCTACAGAGATCTTTCAAAAGGTGTGTCTGTGTCAAAAAAAATTAAGATGGCAATACATTTTAAAAAGGGGCAGGGCCTTGAATGCATCATTGTGGTCACCATCTTGGGGTTTCACCTCTTCCCTGTGGAGATCTTCTGGTTTTTGCACTCAAGTATATATCCAAAAGGGCACCTCTGTATACCTTATCCTTTGGGTGGGCATGGTGTCTATGGGGTATGAGGCTGGCATCACTGTGTGCCCCCCTGAGTTTTCATGTGTTTGGGAAACCACATACATGGGATAAAATTTACATCTATTTGCACCTGCTTTATCATCTTTATGTATAGTCCTTTGGGTTCAAAGAAGAAAGAACTGTTGTGCAGTTCATCTGTGGACACGGAGGTGGCTCCGCACTCCCAGCCCAGCAGCGCAGTCTAGCACAATGGGGACACTGAAAGTCCATTGTTGTTAAGAATTGTAAGCCAGCCTGTACAGTATGCCTAAATAGCAATTCTGCTGACATCAGTTTCATTTACTGCCAAGAAAGGATGCTGATTCACAGAAAGCTCTACTGGCAGAGCCCGCTGGACTCCAAAGCCACCACAATTTTAGGCTAGAAAGTGTCACACGCCAAAACTAGGAGGATCAGACGAGGATGGAGTTGCGCTCATCCAGAATTTGAGGGTTCAAGGTATTTGGCTTAAATTCCACCCAATTAATCCCGGTCCGGGCTTCAAATCCTTCCAGACCCCCGACGGGGACTCATCTTTCGGGGGTCCCCGATGTGGGCTGTGCCCGCCAGAGGGCTCCTCTTCCTGTTTAGAAGGGGAAGCTGCTCCTTTCTCGGCCGTGGCCGCCGCTCGGCAGCCCCACTTACAGAGGCGGAGTTTCGCGACTCAGTCGCCGCTGCACATCCGGATTAATTTTAAGTGCTTTGCTGCTGTGTCCGCCGCCGATCCCCCCCCCTGCAATAGAGGGACTCCCTCCCTCCCCGCCCCACCTGCAAACTTGCTGGAGCTGCACCGCAGGCCGATTGCAGGTGATTCAAGGCAAATCCTGGAGGAGGGGGTGGGGCCGTCGCCATCCGGGCCTGGAGGATTTTTATTTATTTTTTTTTTTTTGCAGGGATTGGTCCCGATGCCCCTCGCCTCGGGTGTTTTTTTTGTGTGTGTGTATGTGTGTGTGTGGAATGGGTAGGAGGGTGGGGAGTCATTGATCGAAATAAAATCAATGCCGTGGTAGGAGGATTTGGAAAGAGGAGAGGAGCCCCAATTGAGTATTGGTGGGACGTTCTTGGGCTGCAGGGTGTGTGTGTGTGTGTGTGTGTGTGTGTGTGTGAGATCGGGGTGAGGGGCTTGTGTGTATGTGTGTGTGTGTGTGTGTATGTGTGACATGGGCCCTTGAGGCGGGTAGCGGAGAAAGAGCTGCACTTAAAAGAGGGGATATTTCATTTTCTGTCCTTTTTAAAGCAAAGATCAAATCTCACCAGGCTCAAGGTTGACTCAGCCTTCCATCCTTCCGAGGTGGGTAAAATGAGGACCCAGATTGTTGGGGGGCAATATGCTATTTAGTATACTGTCGATTGTTGTAAGCCGCCCAGAGTCCTCGGAGAGTGGGCGACATAGAAATATGATTAATAAAAAATTAATAAAATAATAAAAAAGAGTCAATCACTGCAATGGATTGCCGCCCCCTCCCCCTACCTGATTCAAGACGTTTTAGGCATAGGCCGATCAGATTTGGGGGCCAGTTTGCTGCTCCCGGATGGGGTCATAGGTTGCTGTGGCATACACATCCCAAATTAATTTTAGGGGCGTCTGTATTCTAAGTAGCCTCTTGATTAAGGAGCAGGTGGTATATTTCAATGTATATTCAGTAGCAGAGGTTATTTTATTATGCGATTGGGGGAAAAACCCACAGCATTGGCCTGTTTTTGATCTATAGTAATAGCATCCTGAATATACAGAAGTGCAAAGGTATTGCATTTGCTTCTTCCCTTGTTATCTTCCTGCCACTTCTGGGGATGCCCGTCTCCTGTATCGAGATATTGAGTCTTGCCACCTAAATCTCCTGGGTGGTTGATCAAATCAATAAACTGACCTGAAATGATTATCGATAATGTTGTGTACATTTGATTTGTTGATGAAATGATACAGTTACACTTGCACAGATCTGCGATAAAAATGACAGCATCACTGCAATGTTGAAGAAGCTGAGTGTGTTAAAAGGCTATGATTGGGACAAATGACAACAGTAAGGTGTGGTCATTTAAATAAAACACCTTTTGTGTTTAAATAATAATAGAAGCCTTGCAAAGAATTGTATTTCTGTGTGTACTTATCTGGAGGTTAAGTATAGCTGGATTCAATAGGACTAATCCCTGAACAGATCTGCATACAGAATGGCTTAAAATTTCCTTCCAGGGCTGAATGAATTTCTTTCTTTTTAAATGTATTTTTTAGCTCCTTTGCAAAACTACAGTTTTCTCACAGTAGCTTATGATACAAAGGCAGACCTGTTCAGTACCAAGAGGATTATAAAACAGCCCAGACATACAATTTCAAAGTCAGAATGCCTGTGTAGATTTTGTCTCTTTCCAACCTGATTCAGAGCATGTAAGATTGAGCAAGCTAAATTTACCCATTATTTAGTACTGGATCAGGACTTGCTGCGGTGCTGGGAATGAACTTTGATATGAGAGAATTTAAGTTCAGAGCACGGCATTGCTTAGGAACCTGCTGACTGCAGTCGGACAGGCGATTTGCTAAAAAGTCTCACAAAGCCAGCCTCTTTGCTGCAGGGGGTTGCAGGAATCTGCAAGGACAGAAGGATAGTTCAAAATAGCCATCAGATTCACATATATTGTTAGCGGAGCACTTTTTCTTCCTGGAGGGAGGTGAAGATTCTGCTGCTTCTGGACCATTAGGTAGATCTAAAACATATATGTATATATTTTTAAGCTGCCTCTGAGGGGCGAGAGATGAAATAAGCCAAGCTGGAAAAAGAAAGCTGTGGTGAATGTTAAAAAAAAACCCTGCAAATATCACTAGCTGTAGTCCCAGTGGAATGAGTTTGCTTCAGTCCCTGCCAGTTTCTTGGCATTATTTTTTCAGAAATAGTTTGCTCCCTTTCCTGCCTTCCTCCTACTGTTGAGAGGGAGGGACTGGCCCAAGGTCACCCAGATATCTTTGTGCCTAAGCTATCACCAGAATTTATGGTCTCTTGCTTTGTAGTTTAGTGCCTTAACCACTACACTAAACTGCTTAGGGAAATTGAGAGGGTTGAGGAAGCTTCCCCTCTTTTGGAAAAGTCTGGCAGATCCTGCTTTTGCAAAAAATGCTGAGGATTCTTGGAAGTTTTCCCCACTCCCCCCCAGCCCCCCAAATGTCCCTGGAAGGATAACACCCAGGGTCTCTTTCTGAGAGAGGAAAACACAGTTATGGAATCACTGTAAGCCTATCATGTAAAAGTCCTTAAAGGCCTGTGAAGCCTTTTCTGTATTGAAACTGGAAGCCATGGAAACCAAGAGCAGCAGCCTGGTCCCCAGATGCCTGCAAGAGTCTGGTGCATGAAAAGCACTTCAAATGGGCTTTTGCCCTGGGGCCTTGTATGGGAAATTCTGCTGCTGGTTGTAAGGGGAAGCTCTCTTTCTCTGTGTATTTATGATTATGAGTTTTATTGGCATGGAGAGGCAATTACTCCTTCTGTCCTGCCCCAAACTCCCTCTGTGGTAGGGCAGCTGTTGCTGTTTTAAGTGGCTACTGCAGTACATTATTGTTCCCCTTTGGGTTTTTTTTTTAAATCAAACAAGCTGGAAGCAGATAAAATATTGCTTTATGCTTATGGAATATTTTGTTAACATTGATCGAATAAGATGAAATGATTGCTACAAGTATGCGGAAAAATGCAGCTGGGCTGCAAAATACGATGGGAGGGCTCCAAGTAAGGGAAGTCTACTTCAGTGAAATCCATTGCATTTAATTTGTTTTTTGACAGGTGCTAGTAAGCCTCTGAGAACACTATTTGTGTCATGGAGCCATGGGTGTATCTAGACCAGCGTCAGAAGGCTCTGTATCGAGATGTTATGCAAGAAAGCTATGAGACACTAATGTCTCTTGGTAAGAATACACTTTCTCTTTTTTTCTATTTTGGAATCACTGTTCTGTTTGCTCATATTTGTATTTGATTTCTTAGGTCTAATAAAGACAGTCTTTTGTCATCTGTGAGACATGCAAGGAAAGGGCTGAATCTTCTCACTTTCTTATGACAAAGGAGTATGGATCTCCCTAAGGAAATATTTGAATAAACAATCTCTCTTACCTCTTCCTCACCACGTCCAGATCTCTACTCAATATAAAGTGAGCTGGGCATTATTATATTTAGTCTCATAAGGATGTTACAAGAATAAAAGGGATGAGTAGAAAACATTTGGGATTTGGTAGAGGCCCTAATATCATGCCTCAGGCTGAATGTTGTTTCATTTGATGTCCGGATTCTGCAGAAGGAAGTGTGACTTATACTGCTTTGGCATTGAGAGAGTGATGTAAGACAGGGGTCCCCAACCTCCCAGGCCGCAGCCCATTTGGAACCAGGATGCGGAAATGGTGGGTGAGTGTGTGCACATGAAGCTGCACTTGTGAAAGTGGTGCGTGTGCGCGCACGAAACCATTCCCTCCCCAGTCCGCTGAACTGGAAAGGTTGGAGATTGCTGAGATAAGAGATCATCTCCATCTCTTTTGCAGTTGGAAAAGTGATGGTTGATCCCATGGATATCATAGTAATACATTAAAGTGCTGTATTGAAGTTCTTAAGCTTTCTCTCAGATATGAAGGCAAATATACGTGTCCCAGGATAATGTTGCATGATCCAATCTGGGTCGGTCACTGGGACCAGAGCTTGTCTTCTGAGGTTTCGGACTCGTGCTGGAGCCCATCCTCAGGGAAATTCTCTCTACCAGAATGTGTCTTTCTTAGATATGTTTAAGAAGCATACTGATTTTATTCAACTCAATGTTCTAAATAGGAATGATTTGGTTGATAGGGATTGTGCTCTGGCTTATGAGGTGGATTTATGAGGTGGGGGAAAGATAAACAGTTTATGTCCTGTATCACCATTTGTGATCTTAGGTATAATGATTGGTTGGAACATGTAGATTCCCAGATCCCTGAAGAGTAAACAATCTGGTTGAAGGGAAACAAGTGCATATGCTTTCCAAAAGAATCAATATCAGATTTCTTAAGCATCAGCACAGGTAAGGTTTAATTGAACAGAGAGCTCAGTTGTGAAGTGATTTTCATACAGAATTTTTTCCCCAGTCTTGTTTGAGGCTTTGGCCAGAATTCAGGGTACTTTTTTGGGGATGCATAAAGCATTGTGTACATCACTGCATCTTAGGAGAGACATGCTGAACAGGCTTTACTCCAAACACTTCACAGACTTGTTGAGCTAGAAATCCAAGTCCAAAATGTGTACATTGTCTCTGCCTATTGGTTTGATTTACTAGTGGATAGTGTAGGAAGAGTAAAGAATTTGTACCTTTCATGACTCAAACTTGGAACTTATTAGCTCTTTACATCTCATAGTCCTTCTACTCCCCACTTGGATCATCTTCCTCACTGTGTTGGTCTTCAGATATGATCATGCTGGCTGAGGAATGATGAAATATTTGCTGTGATACCTACCATGGACTTCTGTCATTATGTCAAGATGCAAGTAGGAAGAGTTACAATTTGCATCTTGATGTCACAAGGTCTGTTTTGTCCTTGTAATTTGCATTAGATGCCTATGAATCCCAGCATTCTTTGGATGCCTTATTGGAGGAGATATCTGATGCTTCCATGTGTCCAATGAATATGGCAATAGCAAGCAAGTTGTGTGAGGCTATGGCGCTGGAGACAGTATAGTATGTCTCTATATGGAACTCCATATTGACTGATCTTTGCTCATTTCAATGAGAAAGTGGCAAAGACAGAATAGAAAAGATGATTGTGACCACTTCCATTGATTCAGAACATACTACTATGGTATTAACTTTTCTAATGAAGCTGCTTAATGAAGCTGCACAGTTCAGTAACTTCCCTGAATATTACTAGCATGTTCTGGTCCTGCCTCATAATCCTGTCTCTTCTGCATAATCTGCAGTTAGAAAGATAAAAAGTGTACTCCTTGAACAGGCAATGTTGGCCATATGTGGTTGTATCATTCCAAATGCAAGAGTCTAGATAATGTAGCTGCAATTGTCAAGTTTTTGAGTGGAAAGGAAGGAGGTTGAGGAACTTAATTGTTTGGGGTTAGCTCATCCTCTGCCTGGTTATTCCAGAGTTGAGTTGTTCCAAAAGCTAAATGGATTTTGGTTCCCTTCATTTGACTCCCATCAAACATTTCATTTTACAGAGATCAAGACAGTTTTCTGGATTCCAATCACACAATCTCTCTCATTATAGCCTTGGAAACTTCTAATCTTGTTCTGTACAAGTTTCACATCTGCAAATACTACCCTGTTTCCCCCAAAATAAGACATCCCCTGATAATAAGCCCAATCAGGCTTTTGAGCACATGGCAATAAGGCCAAGCGCTTATTTCAGGGTTCAAAAAAATATAAGATAGGGTCTTATTTTTGGGGAAACACGGTAGAATATTGGATTGCAATTTCAGACTGGATGAAAATTTCTTGCAAGATCTACATATATGTAAATCGGATATTATACATCATATAGATTTGAACAACCCATCCAAGTAAAGCTTCTTCCTGTCTTTACAGTTCAGATTCCACTTTCTTTACTTGGAAGTAACAAACAAACAAACAATGTTTGGGTTAGCAACTGTAATTGATGTTCAGCCAAAACAAAGATGGAATTGAAATCCCATATCACTGGTTTCTGTATTTGTTTGATTTATACCCTACCTTTCTACTCAAGCAACCATTCAAGAGGGCTAAGGAACTGTATATGTTAGAAATCAAAAATAATTTTTAACTCAAACTCTCTCAAACGTAATTTCTTTAGCATTTTGTAGGCAGAGTGTACAAAATAGGATAGAACTTTCTTTTAGAAAGGGGAAAAATGTGAGCACTGATGTGAAGGAATCAAAAGCTAGGCCAAATTATCCTAGATCCGTGATGGCGAACCTATTGAATGGGTGCCACAGGTGGCACGTGGAGCCATATCGGTGGGCACACGAGCTCAGCTTGGGCACATATGCATGCGCCGGCCAGCTGATTTTTGGGCCTTCTGGGCCCACCAGAAGTCAGGAAACACACTTTCCGGCCTCCGGAGGGCCTCTGAGGGGGTGGGGAAGGCCGTTTTTGCCCTCCCCAGGCTCCTAGAAAGGCTCTGGAGCCTGGGGAGAACAAAAAATGGGCCTACCGGACCCACCGTGTCATTGCGTGCCAAAAGCGGGGAGAGCACGGGGGGGGGGCATAGAATTATGGATGTGGGCACACGTGTGTGTGACCCCACCACGCTCCCCCCGCTTTTGGCACGCGATAGCAAAAAGGTTAGCCATCAGTGTCCTAGATGGTCAAGGGACTAGTTTTTTCTCAACATGGTACCCTCCAGAATAGCCTATATCAGTGTTGGCGAACCTTTTCGGCACTGAGTGCCGAAATAGGAGCATGCGTGGGCACGCGGAGGAGCATGTGTTAACTGTGACTTTATGGCAGATTCATTCATGGTAAAAAAAACCACCATGATTTACTCAATTAACTTTGAACCAGAAGCTGGAGACTGACAACACACTAAGGCAGAAATCTGATTGGTTAGTTGGGAATTAACCAGATTTTCCACTTCAAAGCTGGCTGGAAGTGGAGTGGATTTTAACTTTCTAGCGTATTGGTTTTCATGCAGATTTTAATAGTGATTTTTGTCTCAATGAGATATGCAAGTCACTGAATTTTTTTTTATCACTCAGTGAATTTCTGTTGAGTACTTATCCACTAACCTAAGCATTCTTTACTTAGCTTTACCCAGAGAAGTAGAGCTATTCCTTGGGTGTTGAAAGCTACAGAAAAAAGATAAGTCATTTAACCCTTTATGGGAAAGTCTTGGCTGGAGCTTGTTGCATTGGAGTCAATGAACTTCTCTTATGATAGCATTGTCATACTCACAGGCAGTCACACAGGCTAGCCTTATGGCCCCTCACTCACGTACTAACAGTCCAACATCCTCTGTCTGATTCAGGCGACATTTTTGACCTTTTGTTTCCCTTAAGGACTGGGTTCCTTCTTATCTACCTCCCTGAAGGAATCTTTTAGACCAGGGGTCTCCAACCTTGGCAACTTTAAGCCTGGAGGACTTCAACTCCCAGAATTCTCCAGCCAATGAGCTGAAGTCCGCCAGGCTTAAAGTTGCCAAGGTTGCAGACCAGAGATGGTATTCAGCAGGTTCTGACCAGTTCTGGAGAACCGGTAGCGGAAATTTTGAGTAGTTTGGAGAACCGGTAAATACCACCTCTGATTGGCCCCGCCCACATCTATTCTTTCTGTGCCTCCCGAGTCCCAACTGATCGGGAGGAAATGGGGATTTTGCAGTATCCTTCCCCTGGAGTGGGGTGGGAATGGAGATTTTACAGTATCCTTTCCCTGCCACGCCCACCAAGCCATGCCACGCCCACCAAGCCATGCCACGCCCACCAAGCCACGCCCACAGAACCAGTAGTAAAAAAAAATTGAATCCCACCACTGTTGCATCCCACTAAAATCCTGTTTTAGACAAAGATTCCTGGCTTTTTATCCTCTCTGTTTATCCTCTCAGGCATCTGCTTCATTTTTTTTGTATGTGTCAACCTAGTCTCACAATATGAAAGCAAGTTTCTCATTGTAGTTGAATGCTGGGCTCATTTCTGAAAAGTCAGGCTTGTTTCCTTTAGACCAGGGGTCTTCAAACCTGGGAACTTTAAGACATGCTGGCTGGGGAATTCTGGGAGTTGAAGTCCACAAGTCTTAAAGTTCCCAAGTTTGGAGACCCCTGCTTTAGACCAACTATAGCTACTTAAAGTCCTGTGGATTTCAACTCCCAGAATTCCTGAGCCAGCATAGAATTCTGCTTTAGATGTGCAAAGATTTTGATTCCCCCCCCCCCCCAGATATCTCAAAAAAAACAAAGTTTAAATGCTTGGGATCATCTCAGGTGTCCTTTGTAAAAAGCCATACAAGTTTTGGAAAACTTGTCCAGGTGGGACAGGCTACTCAAAAGCTCTTGCATCCCACCCCTGTATCCTCCCTCCCTCTCTGAGTTTTAACTCCTCCCATTTCCTCTGTGGGAGGGGTTTTTTTTTTTTATCCGGTGGGCTCCACCCATTAGACAAATAGCCATTCCCAAGCCTAAAGGCCCTTCAGTCTTTCCTTGGCTGTCTTCCTGGAGGAGAGAGAGGAGAATAAAGCCTCGTCTAATGGCAGAGAGAAGGAGAGCAAGAATAGCTGCCCAGGAAGATCTCTTCCAGCTGCTTACTAATCCTGGTTAGTATCCCTGGTCAATGAAAAAAAGATGAGAAGTAGGACAGGTGGGAGAGCTGAGGTGTTCCTTTTTCTTGGAAAGGCTATGGTATTTCATGATTTTCTGCCTGGACTTTACCTTTCTGCATCCTCTTAGCTGCATTCTACTCCAGTTCTGTGTTGTTAGCTACACTTATGTCCCCAAATGGATGTCCTAGACTGAAATTACCTTCCCTGTGCCCTGCCCCTTCCATCTTCCTTGTATGTTTTACCTTTCTTTTTCCAGGAGCCCTGTGGACTTCAACTCCCAGAATTCCTGAGCCAGCCAGCATGAAGTCTACAGGTTGTAAGGGGGCCATATTTTCACACCCCTGATGTTAAGCATTCATCCTTGGAGTTTGGCCAACCCTATTTCCTTCTCAGTCCATTTTCCCAATTCTTTTTCTCTTTGCAAACCTCATATCGGCCACCTGGTTTCAAGCCTTTTTAATTCCTTTAGCCTTTAGACTCAGAGTATCCCAAGAACTTGGACTGTGATTCTTAATCTGTTTGGTGTATCTGCTGCTTGGTGGGAATGGATTAGAGATGGTGGAAATTTTACCTTTACTCAGAGGGTCCAGGAAAAACATTCCCTATGCAGTGAAATTTGTTTTCTTCTTAAATAAAGGATAAAAGGTGAGAGGCAGGATATAATTGTAATTGTAATCTCTAATTGGTAGCTATTGTAATTAGGGATTAGGCTAGTTGGCCCATTTATACATTGGAATGGTGCTCCATTCTTATGGTAATCTCCTCTAATTTAGCACCCTCTACTGCATTAGGCTATAACAGCAGTAATACATTCGCTCCTTTGGGAGAACTGCTAATTACATGATAGAAATTGTGGTCTGACACATGTGAAGAGCACCAGGTTGGGAAAGGCTGTGAATACATTTGACAAATTCACTTAGCTTGTTTATTTAAAATATTTACATAGCCCTATTTCCTTTTTTTTTTTTTTTTGCTGCTCCTAAAGTACATAATAAGCAAAATTGAAAATAAAATTACTTTGCTTTTGCAAATTTCAAACCGTTGTTGGGTGGGTGGAGAAGTAAAAGTCTTCTATAGCCTTATTTTAAATATTATGACATCAATTTTTAGGTATGTGCATTCCTTTCAGAAGTCGTGAAGTCCCTTATAAAGAAACATTAGAACAAATAAGATTATGTAAACAGCTTTTTAAAAAATGAAGTGATACTTATGACATTTGCCAGGAATTTGAATATTTCAGTGTTGAAACACCAAATCAAAAGAGTTGGAATAACATGGGCTGGGTGTGATGTTGGCCAGGAGTTTAACTTTTTGCCTTTGTCTTAGCAGCTAATCAACTGCTAAACAACAGTAACCACGATGATGAGGATGAGGATGAGGATGACGAAGAAGAGCATGAAGGCATGGAAGAGTTGCGGCCAGGTACCTCTCAAAGTGCGCCCAGAAGGGTCAAGCCCTTGACGAGACGGGAAACTCCCAAGCAGCCAAAGATCATTCCAGTGGTGAAGAAGGACAAAGCCACCCAGCGTGGACACGCCTTGAAAAAAAGCCTTGAGAGACGTTGCTCAGATTGTACGAGGACCCTTCATTCCGCCGGCAGAGGGCGCCAGAGGAGCGAAGCCAACGCCGCTCGGGAGAAACCGTTCCAGTGTAGCGACTGTGGGAAATGCTTCATCTGGAGCTCCCACCTAGAGCGCCATCGGCGGATGCACACGGGAGAGAAGCCCTTCAAATGCCTCAACTGTGGGGAAGCTTACAGCCAGAACTTCCACCTCTTGCAGCACAGCTGTGCCCAGCTGATCGAAAAGCCCTTCAAGTGTCCTGAGTGCGGGAAACGCTTTGCCCAGAGCTCAGCCCTGGAGAACCATCAGAAGGGCCATACTGCAGAGAAGCCCCATAAGTGCTCGGACTGTGGGAAATGCTTCATCTGGGCTTCCCATCTGGAGAGGCACCGGCGGGTCCATACCGGAGAGAGGCCTTTCAAGTGCCCTGAGTGTGGAGAGTCGTACAGCCAGAGTGCCCATTTGGCCAAGCACCGGCGTAACCACATGGGCGAGCGCCCTTACAACTGCCCTGCCTGCTGGAGAAGCTTTGCACAGATCTCTGAGCTGGAGGAACACAAGAAGACCCATCTGGGCTGCGAGGACTGTGGCAAGGTCTACCGGAGTCGGCAGACACTGATGCGACACCAGCGGGGACACCACCGCGAGCGCACCCATCTCTGTGAAGAGTGTGGGAAAGGGTTCGTGTGGGCCTCCCATCTTGAGCGCCACCGTCGGGTGCACACTGGGGAGCGCCCGTTTCCCTGCCCTATCTGTGGGGAGAAGTTCGCCCAGAAGGTCCACCTCCTTCATCACAACAAGACTCATTCTCATACCCGGCCCTATAAATGTGGAGACTGCGACAAATGCTTTGGGGACAGCTCTGCTTTCCTAGCTCATCAGCGGGGTCACGCCATGGAGAAGAACCACAAGTGCCAGTATTGCTCCAAAAGCTTTGCCTGGAGCTCCCACTTGGAAAGGCATCAACGTATCCACACGGGAGAGAAACCCTACAAATGCCCCAATTGTCCTGAGCACTTTAGCCAGACTTCCCAGCTCTTCAAGCATCAGCGCAGTCACCTAGGCAAGAGGCCCTACAAGTGCAGTGAATGTGGGCGCAGCTTCAGCACCACCCTGGAAGTCCTCATCCATCAGCGGACCCACTTTGGGACCAAGCCCTTCCGGTGCTCCAGCTGTGGGAAGGGGTTCACCCGCCGAGCCAACCTGCTCAAGCATCAAAGGTGCCATGTTAAGGATTCCCCTAAGGAACATTTAATTGAACTGAAATATGAAGGCAATGGGTTCTCCAGTATTTAACAGTTGAAGACCCCTGCAAGAAAAGGCCATTGCCGATGTTCTGAGGTTGTGGAGACTCCAGTTCTTGTTCAGCTCTTGCAACAGGACCCGATGCTATGAACATGGTGGGAGAGAAGAACGTTTTAGGAAATGTCTAGGACAGTGGGAAGCTCACGGAAAAGCCTTGGTGGTGAGGTATGGCTGCCACCAGCATATGAAAGAAGACCTGTCAAGAAGACCAGTAATAACCATGTCCATTGGCGATGAGGATCCTGATTTAAGAGTCCACGCGGATGACTTTATTTCACATTTAGTTGATACTGTACATATCAATGTGCCCCAAGGTTGGGGGAAAAGCTTTATTTACTGTTCATCTTTACGTTCAGTAACCTTGCCTCAGATAGACCAATTCTCTCCCCTCACAATCCCCCCCCCCCGTTTTTTTGAAACTCTGGATAATGAAGCTTTAACAAATGCTAAAGACTGACCTCCAGACCTTAATATGCCTGACTGAGACTTTAGTAAATGCTGTGGAAATCTGCATGGGGGCCTGAAAACGAGCATTTCTAAGCCTCTTGAATGTGGAGAAAAAGCTTTATTGACTAAAGAACCTAAACATCTGAGGCTTTGTGCTGGCCAATTGTATTTTAGTGAATACCATAATTAGATGGTACTGTAGTACCTGAATATCTAGAGACTATCTTAATATCAAACTATTCAATTCTTGATACATTGTTGGGGACGGGACGGGACACTACATGGATAAAAACCTTCCCTATTTTTTCTTGGTTCTTAGAATCCTAGCTGTTTAGTTTCTACTTAACTAGTTTGGAGAGAGATTACCTGCACCCAGAAATATTTCGATTTCTTTTCCAGCATTAACTAGAGAAACACTTGACTCTCCTGTAATTATGTGGAGTGTTGGTTTAATGAGTCCCAGTCCACCAGGTAAACTTGGTTTTGGTGCTTTAACCTGGGTGTTCTTGATAGATTGGTCACAGCGGTTCGTTCTTATGCAGGGAAGTAGGATCTGCTTAACCAAGAGAATGGAGGGGGTTATCGGTTCATTTGGGTTGAGATGGCCAAAAGGATGGAGGGTAGACAATAGATAGATTCCAGAAGAATCCAGATACAGGAACGAGGAACACATTTGTGGATAGTCTATGGATGATGGAAGAAGTCAGAATTCAGAGGTGCCAGCCTTTTGTTTTTTAAGAAAATTAGAAGCCGTTTCAGGCATTGATCCTGGGTCAGCTGCGTAATTTTTGTTTCAGAATTATGGGTGACATGTATGAAGGGCCTATCGAGGAGGTGTTGACAAACAGCACCTTGTGGTTATAAAAAGGAAAGCAACAAGGATACCCAGAAATTTTGGATTGACGCGACTGTAAGGGGAAAAAGAAGCAGAACATTGAACCTAATCTCGAGAAGAGCAGGCTAGAAATATAACGAAAGAGCACAAAAATTCAATGGGAGGGAGGCCGTGCAAAGTTAACCTCTAGCATCTATCCCTGGAGCATGATGTCCCTAGAATTGGGGAAGAGAGATGGAAAAAGGCTTTAGTGAAACCTGAAGAAGCTTGGGGTTCGAGAAAACATGCTTGAGAAGATAGGTGATTGCTGATGGAGGCTATGGAAAGTGAAGGGAGGGGGGATGGGTGGGAGGGGCCACTCTTGAGTTCTGATAGCCAGTGAAGTCTGTAAGGCTATAATGAAAATGGAGGGAGGGTTGTCTTTCCAGTTGCTGAGGTTGTGAATTGTTATTTATCCAGCTGCTGTACTTTCCTCAAATTCTACCTCAGATTTGTGTTCCAGATGATTTAACTGGAAGAATCCATCTTGCCCTTCACACACTATCACATGCTTACTGAAGAGATGCTCACAGAAGACTGGAAGCCTGGCCTTGGGGAGAATTTGGAGTTACTGCAAACATGCTGTGATTCTGCACATCCACAATACTCTTTGAAACACCAAATCAGAGGATTAATATAGATGGATGATGTATTAGTAAAAGGTCTTGTAACCCTGTCTCTTTCCCATCCTATTTGCCTGTGCTTCCCAACCAATTTCCTTTGCTTTACTCTCATGTTTCCTTCAAAAGTTCATTTGCTTTATTGCTTTTGAGGTACCTGTTTGACATGATATGCTTCTCTTGATTTTGCTCTTGTCCTATTCCCCCGTTTTTTTTCTGTCTAAAGCAAACAAGCATTTTTCTGTTTTAGGGCCCCTTTCCCCAACTGACTAATAGAGATGAAAAAGTTTCTAATCTCTGATTTTCTTTGTTGATGGTTAGGAGTAATCAAGTAAAAAAATTGTAGCATTTGTAAGTCTGATTTTTCTACTATGCGCCGTACTGTAGGGTTTTAGTTCTATCATTTCAGCAAGCTTGCTGGATGGTTTTCAGAGGAAATTCTGAAATAGAATGACTATGACATATAGGTATATAAGCCAGCTCCAAAATGCTCACTTGAGTTAAATCAGATTTTCTTTCTGGAATTCTGACTTCCAGAAATCCCAGCCAACATGTTGCCTGGCATATTCATGGATCTGTAGTCCCGATATTTATGGAAGGCATCAGGCCCAAACAGCTGAGCTAAAATATTTATGGCACTTTAGTTGAAAAGGAAAACAATTGGGGGTATGGAAAGTGATTTGTAAGATTAGACAGGATGGGAAGTAAGTGCCCTTACTCGGATATTTGGCCTCCCCTAAACAAAACATTTTGTGGTATTCAGCTAATGTGGCCATTACCAGTGAAACCAGTGGATTGTAGATTTTTAAGACTGGCAAAATCAAGACCAGCTGCCATTCAGTGTGATGGTCTCTAGCATTTGGTGGCTTTAAAGTGAACTAGACCGCTTCACTGAGGATTGGAAATTGTAAACTATCTCATTTATTTTGCTGAATCCCAAAGTTACTGAGGGAATTGGGTGTTGTCTTGCCCCTCATGTCAGGCTTTCCAGAAGCTTCTGCATATCCATTGTGAGAGGGAGGAATTAGTCTAGCTAGAACTATGGTCTGATCCAGCAGGGGTCTTGTGCTCAATCATATGGCAGGTTTGAAGTTTTAAATACATTCCCAACCAAGTTGACTGAAAAAAATACCTGAGGGTGAGGGGAAGAGTAGGGTTGGGGCAGAGTTGAAGTATGGGTGGTGCTACCATTTCCCTCTTGGTTTTTTGGCAAGTTAGGACAACTGTGGCCTCTTCATTTTTCTGATAAGTGATCCACTGGGAAGACACCAGTCCTCATTATCACTGAGCAAATGGCACTGAAGTCATAAAAGTTGTAATCTTCATCACTTTCATACTGTAATCACATCTCCGGAGATGGCATACTCTCCAGTTGATCCAGTAATTGCAGTGATAGTCAACTCTTTTCTCAATTGTTTTATCAAATCCAAAACACTAAACAAAAATTCCTGAGTGGACTGTGTGCCCTATAAGTATTCTGTTTTTAAACTTTATTTTCAATATTTGTCTCTACCCCTGAGCCATGATAACTTTTCATGGTAGTCCTATGTCTTTTCAGAATAACAGACCTTGCCTTGGAGATCTTCTAGTCCAACCCCGTCAAGTAGGAAACGCTATACCATTTCAGACAAATAGTTGTCCAATCTCTTCTTAAAAACCTCCATCGTTGGAGCACCCACAACTTCTGGAGCAAAATTAAACCTGTGATGGGCCATTATTATGGTCGGTGGGTTAGGATTTGTGGCTTGAGAAACTATGTTGATCTTGCTTGTACACCAGGGGTGTCAAACTGGTGGCCCATGGGCCAGATGTGTTACGTGCAGGCCATGCTACCCCAGCTCTGTGAAGTGGAAAAACGTCACGATACATCACGTGACGGCAATGCAACGCCACAAATTTGACATCCATGTTGTGGACTGTAATCCTGAATGACTAATTAAGGTGGAAAAGGGCTTCTCTTTTTTTGGAAGCACTATATTCTAATTTAGAAGCCTTTTCATGATATGCAAGCTACTTTCTGGGGAATAACCCCCATCAGAAGCAGCAGCCACTATTCTGCAGGTCACAATTTCTGGATCAAGAAGCAACAGGTATTTAGGCTCAATTCCATGTCAAGGGAAACCTGAGCAGTGTCCAGCAACACCAGACCTGCATCTTCAGTCTACACAATAATCTTTAAAGGTGAAGGAGCTTACTTGTGCATTTCCCCATACTACTTTCCAAAAATACATAAATACATACGTAAATACAGATGGGTCAATATCCCTTCTCTTCAGTGGTGAAATCTAAAATTTGTTACTACTAGTTCTGTGGGCATGGCTTGGTGGGCGTGTAATGTGACTGGGTGGCCTTTTTTAACTTTTAAAACAATTTTTTCTACAACCTCTTCTGCGAAGAGGTTGTTAAAAAATGCTTTCAAAAGGCTCTGACGATCCCAGCTGAGTTGCCTGATTGGCAGAGGCTTTTTTTCTTTTAAAAGCCTTTGACGATCCCGCTGAGCCATGTGATCATCACAGCCTTTTTTTTTTTACTTTAAAAAGCATTTTTTCAGCCGAAGAGGTTGTAGAAAAAATGCTTTTAAAAGTTTTTTAAAATAGCCTCTGATGATTGTGCGGCTCAGCTGGGGGGGGGGGCGCAGGGATTTTTGCTACCGGTTCTCCGAACCACCCACCTCCATCGCTACCAGATCAGGCGATCCGGTCCAAACTGGGAGCATTTCACCCCCACTTCTCTTTTTTCACTTAAAAATCTCCAAAACTGTACTTGCTGAAAATATCTTCCTGGCTCTCCCTTGACAGAACTCTTTAACATATTAAAAGAACTACATGGTATCCAGAAAGCTATTACATTTGCTATCTGTGTGCGAACTTAAATAGGCTAAGGGAATGGCCAATGAACCCCAAGCCTTCCTCCTGAGTAGCCACTCCTGCCTTTTGGCAGCCCTGCGTGCTCGAGCATTGAGAAGGGGCTCCTCCACTTCACTCTCTTCACTTGAAGGAGCCTCTGGAGGTTCTGAAGGCCCTGGCTGAGTCTCTGCCTCTGGCACCACATCCTCTTCAGCCTCCTTGCTGTCCGACTCGAGAGCCACCACACCAGCCTTCTTGTCGGGATCAGCCACAATCTGCGCAGGCCACTAGCGGGCCACAACAGTCAAGGGGGAAAGAATGTAATAGCTGTCATCTGAAATGCAACTGTCAGGTCTAAGTGTAGGTTAAACTGTCCCCATTCAGTTGATCTGCAGTCCTTTCCAGTCCTTTATAATGTGGTTAGTGTTGCAAAATCTCCATTCCCACCCCACTCTGGGGCCAGCCGGAGGTGGCATTTGCCAGTTCTCCGAACTACTCAAAATTTCTGCTACCGGTTCTCCAGAACCTGTCAGAACCTGCTGGATTTCACCCCTGCTCTGGTTGATTGATTGATTGGCTGTTGGTTGCTGTAGTAGTCGTGGCAGATGAGGTCAAAGTTCTCACTCCAGTTGGGTGCTTATGAGAAACTGATGCCATTGGAGTTGGACAATTAATAAATTCAAATAATTCTCTTTCAATGCAGAATTTCACAGCGGAAGTAGCTGTTATCAGATTGCCCCGAGCGCCCCACAATGGCAAAGAGACCAGCTGATCTAGGAAGCTCAACCACTTGATATCCTGGTTAGAAATAATAGAGGTTGAGTTTGTGAGGAACAGACTCCCCTGCTTTAGTACCCAGGGCCCTCTGGTGGTGGTTGTTGCGGATGCATCTTCTCTGAGGTCATGTTTAATTAGGTAATGGAACTTTTAGATGTCATTGTCATAAATCCATTGGAATTGTGCAGCTAATACATTCAAATAAAATAAAAATAAATATCTAATCCAGTTTTCTGTTCAGAAATTAAGAAAAACAACGAAGCAAGAAATTTCTTTACTGAATGTTGATGGGATAATCTATGCTTCCCTCATTCATCATCAGTAACTATGAAGTTGCTGTATTGGTTATGTAGAATTTTAGGGTTTATTACTAAATAAAGGTGATACTATCATTTATCATTTTAACATAGTGTTTATGCCTCCTTTTGAAGTTTAGAAAATCATCTTTTTCTATGAGCCAAAGCATTTTCCTTTGATATGCAAAAATTAGCCTTTTCTGAATCGATGAGAGCACTCAAACAACAAGACTGTATTGTTCACGTTGCCTTGTACAACTTCTTACCTGACCTGAAAAGTCATTTTGTTCTCCCAAAATCTGGAGATGAACAATAACTTCTTGTTGGATTCTGTCTAGCAAAGGTCTGTTCTAAACTGGGAGGGTACGTCTGGACACAGAAAGTGCTAGAATAGATGTGGCCCAAAAGTACACCTCCACTTTTCCCAAAAGAATCCCAATATGAAATAAATTCAATCAGACACAATAAAATGGTATCCACCATTCTTTATTCCATAATCCATAGAGAAGACACTTAGCTTTTGATGTATGACTTATTATTGTAAATAATGAAACAAATGAAAATGGCATGGACATATTGGTATCTTTAACTTAATATTTCATAGAACGTCCTAAATTAGAGACTTTTTCTGGCCTAGGATAGCATGAACACATGTGGTACAAAACTGGGCTTTGGGTGGTTTAGTGGCAGTGGTGGGATTCAGCCAGTTCGCACCACTTCGGGAGAACCGGTTGTTAACTTTCTGAGCAGTTTGGCAAAGTGGTTGTTGGAAGAAATCATTAGGGCAGAGAACCGGTTGTTAAATTACTTGAATCCCACCACTGCTTAGTGGTAATCTGGCCACAGCGTGCCTGAATTGGCTGTTCTGTTCTTATCATCATCAGGGAATGCTGCATCTGGAATGGGTGGGACTAAGGCTATTACCTGGTCTGCATTTTTTCTCTCTTCTGAAAAACATCATACTATAAAGCCTTGATTGCCCAAAGTCATGTAGGTCATAAAGATCAATATGTTCCAATGACAACCATGGCATATTGGAAGATTGTGACATGGAATGCAAGAGAAGGAAGGGATAAGGAGGTTCAAATAATAAAGGAAATCAAACAAATGAAAGGAAGATAATACGTTGTTTATGGAAAGGTGAAATACATGCGCATGACATTGATGAATATACCCAGGGCATTGAAGATTTGGATTTAATTATGAAGGAAAAGGCTAAAATATGTAAGAGGGGTATGAATTGGTGGATCAGATCATCCTGGAGAACATCTGTCTACGTGGTCACTAAGATCTGACACTGACTGAATGGCACATAATCAAAGTTGTTGGAGATATACATAGAAACAGGGAATTGTATTTTGCTAACTGATACGAATGGATGGATGAGAATGAAATGGGAGTAGAGAAAGTAATTGGGCTGTCCAAATGAATGAGAATCATTATTGTTTGGTGAATTTTTATTCCAGATAAGTGAATGCATATATTCGTATAGCAAATAAATATGATTAAAATCATGATTGATTTGATGGTTTAAAATGAAAGACCAAGATGACTATCAAACGATAAAATGAAAAGAGGATTTGAGTGTGGGACAGATAATCAGGTTAGAAATACAGTACATTTTAATGTGTTAAGAGAGACAAAGATAGTTTCAAGGAATGTGGTCAAAGAAAGTAAGGATTCATTAAGAGTCAGAAAAAAATGCCGAGAAATTTTGGTGGTAATAAAAAATAGTTTCCTGAGCTCCCAGCTTTGCCCAGTAAGAATAATTACTGTATAAATGATGCAATAACTACTACACATGATTCAGCACTGCTGCAACAGTACTTGGTTTAGGATTCTTCCCAGATGCTCCCAAGACTCTAAGTCAAGAGATCTGGCTGTTGCTAGGCAGCAACTCTTATTATTAATAAAGTGCTAAGTATGGATAGCCTTTAGCAGCCACAATTGGTACTGGCAGCTTGGATGTTGAGCAATGCAGTTGCTAAATGAAACTCTGTTTATGACCCTTATTCAGCTTTTCTTTGCTTTACAGACCTGAGAAGGGCATAAATGTGAGGTTTGGTTGTAAAGTTACTTTTTCATTACCATTGCAACTGCAAACAGTTGCTGCATGAGGTAGCCACTAAAGGAGAACTACCTGAATCATTTTGTCCTACACTGATTTTTTTAAAGAAATGGGAGATAACTTGGGAGGGTCAGAGGGGAAAATTGTCAATATATTTCTTAATTTCATTTTTGAAATGGGTATCACACTGTTGAAAAATCTAGTTTTCCCAGCTATTGAATTCATAGATGTGTCCATTCGGGAGTGTTTTGGTAGTAATAAAGAAACAGTTCATCACTGGGATGAATTTGACTTTCCATTCTAGCCTGTCATTCTGTCATCCATGTTATTATCCAAGCAAATTCTACTTAGCTTTTTAAACTCAGATTTGGTCAGGCAAAGTGTGTTAACTTGGATACCTTACTGCTTACCTTTTTACTTTAAAATCGCCAAATTAAATTTGGAGCCATCAAAATATACATTAAGAAAGGAATAGCTAATATGCATAATACTAAAGTGTTATAAAATACTACTATAAAAGCAGCAGCCCCCAAAATCAAGAAAGTTTAAAATTAACCCAGTTATCATTCAGAATCCCTGGGATAGTAAACCCTTCCTTGGCTGACACTGAGAATAATCAAGAGCCAGGCATATGTCTCTGGAGGCAGCATCTACTGTGGGTGGGAAGGTGGGAAGGCACATTCTATATATATATATATATAAAATCCCTCTTACTTTCTCTAAGTGTTCAGATTACCAAATGAAAAATATTGACTCAAGAGCCAAGCTCTGAGAAACGCAGCCTTACGTTGTTCAACCTCTCTAGGAGATGTCTGCTCGCAGGCCGTCTAGCTGGAATTCAAAGAGGGTTTGACACATTTATGATGTGTTTCCTAAAATCATTGTGACCAAAGGCAGATTTTTCAAGTTATGGAGACAAATTCTGAGAGAGGACTCTTTCCTATAAGCCTTGGCCTGCTTGTAGAATTCCCATAAAGAGGCGGATTTACTTGGTGGACTACACATCACGTTTGTTCATACAGTTTATTCCTTTAGCAAAATGGCTGCATTGAACTATAACCACTTTGGCTGATGATGCTTGGATGGAAGACTACCAAAGATTCCAGGGATCTGATCTAGGCTGGGAAGTGGAACAAATATCACAGAAGAAGGCAGGAACAAACCACTTGGTACTCTTCCCAAGAAAAGCACCTTTCTATAATCAGGGATTGAGTTCAATTTAAGGGAATCTTTATGATATGTGGTAAAACCTCTGAGATGAAGAAGCTGAGGGCTTAGACACACAATGGAGAAACTGAGAAGCATTTCTCCCTCCTGGCTCACCAATTACTGAGCCTCTTTTTGATTTCATGTTGGAATTTAAAAACTGAATAATAATGCATGTTTACAAGAAAATAAGCCCCAGTAACCATACTGCTTATTCACAAGTAAGAGTGCATAGAAGTGCACACTCAAAACCATGTATTTGTGTGCATCCTCATACAGAGATAGAACCCTATTTTCAAAGGCATTTTGGTTAACACCTAAACTGCAAGGACATTATGCTTAAAAGAAAGTTATATGGAGTTGGCTAAGAAGGGAGACAATTTCCTCATGTTACATAATGCATATTTTAAAAGCTTCCTTTTCTTTCTTTCCTTCTTTCTAAAAAGGGTCAACCTTTTTAAACTATTATTTTGCTTCTCTCTACTTGCATAACCTTTTCCCAGAGGAAATTTTTCTGATAGATATACCTCACCATATTATGTTTTGTGTGATAGAAGATCAGCGAGAGGCCATCTTCTTTGTTTCTGAACATGGGGATTACAGCAAACTGCTTTAGACCTCCTTTTTCCATGCTCAGCTTTCAATCCACCGACACAAAAAACACTTCATTTTATTACTATGATCACTACTGCTTCTTTTTGCAGTTTTGAAACGTTTTCTACAAATGTTACTATAAATAAATGTTACTTCCAGAAATGGGTGCTTCCAGCTCTATAATTCTATATTCTGTCAGTTTGGGAATTGAATCTTTTCTCCAGATTCATGAATTGGGGAGAGATGTGGAGAATTTGCACCTTTTTCAACATTTGAGGATGGTCTGCGTAGATTTTCCCACCTGTTTGACTTCAGTGGCTTTAATATCATTATAAGACTGCCCAGGCTGAGTTTTGGCCTTTTGGGAGGGGTCTTTCAAATCAGAAATCCCACCTTCAGCTTCAACTGTACACTCAGAGAAAGACCCATTCTGGAAGCTAGTTACAGTGGAATGCAGGCTGGAGATGGCTACCTTGATTTCTGCAATATTTGCAGCCACCTGCTGCAGCACAGTCATTACCTGGCTTAAGGTAGGCTCAGCAGCCATTTTGTCTAGAAAGGGAAGAGGAAAAGATCTCTCCTGTTGTTCCATTTGGGGGGAACTCGAAGAGAAAAATCCAGTTGCAGAAAACCTCCTTATGATTTGCATAGCCAGGTACAAAGCTTCACCCATTTGGGTATTAAGTGTTACAGGTTCAAACTTTGGGAACTGTTTTAGAGTAACTCCTGATTCAAGAAGCCAGCTTCTGTTTTGTTTCAAGTACCACCAGTTATGCCTAATCAAGCGTTTCTGGAGATTATTTCTTGTGTGAGTTCTATGATGTGCTCCAGATTGGAATTTCAAATTTCTCCTGCTGAAATATTTTCTGTCCACTCTCCTGCGTTTTATTAAAGCTGAAAGGCTACTGATGATTTCCTCAGGATTGGAACAGGCATACTGTTTGAAAGAATTAAAATGCTTATACTTAGGACATGTAATCAACTGGCCCCCAAGGCTGATTTTGGAAGCATCATCTTCACTACTATGACTGGCGTATCTATACTGGGCTTCTGAGTCTTGTTGAACATCTGAACGAGGAATTTGTGTTGCTGGTTCCTGTAAATCACTTCCAAAAGAACTGAGTTTCTCCAGCCCTCCTTCATTTCCTGAACTATTAACCAGACCACTTTCCAGAATCTTCTGGTTTTCATTGGTCAAATCCGTACTTTCATTCAATTCAGCAGAACATATTTTTGAGCAAATGAGCACTGGATCTGAATCAGGACTTGGAGAAATTATTTCCATAATCGTTTCCAATGATTTATCTACATATCTAAAATCTCTCTGACTGTCGAGTGTCCGTGGCTCAGTTTGTTCTGTATCATCAATGGTTATGCACTCAGCATTCCAACTTGTTCTAGTTTCATGGTGGACTGGATTTCTCCAATGGCCTCCATAAAATTTCTCTTTTTCTGACTGTTGCCTTTCAGTATCATTCTCTTCCTCTCTGATTAAATTTTGCTGAAAATTCTGGGGATGTATCTTATTGGATATTCCATATGAGCCTGTTAGATCTTCCTCTTTCAGGCGTTTCTGATCATTGATAGGTATTGCAGATGCACCACCTTCTCCATAATCAATATGTATGCATTGACTCTGCAGCCCTACTTCAGTGCCTAGAAAAATGATGTCTTTGTCTGGTCCCATCACATTTCTTTCAGAACCAGTGAATATTTCTTCCTTCTCCAAGGTTCTCTTTTGCTGGTCCTTCAGACAGTTGTTATTCAACTTTTGTTCAGGATGTTGTAAAACTGCCTCCTTGGATTTTTCCAACCACTCCACTGTTGGTTCAAAGACTTCCTGCAAAGGTTCTTCCTCTTGGCTTTTTCCTTTGATCTGATCACTTGCTGAAGGAAAGAAACAACCAAAATGTTCCTTAAGCCTATCAATATTTGTTTGCAGTGAAAACTCTTTCAATATCAATCATAATGTTAAATATGGTAATTTTATAAAAAGCTCTGCATTCTAAGTATATGAAAATTTTTACCAATGGGTAGAATTTCTTTATTATTTTATTTTATTAAATTTGTATACTACCATAACTTATTCTCAGTTATTCTGGATGGTTATATTGCTCTTTGTATGCAACCAAATAATACTTCAGCTCACTTTTTAATATTCTGCTGTGCACAGGTAATCCTCAATTTATGACCGTAATAGAGCCTGTCCATTACGGTTGTAAGTCATGACGGTCATAAAATGGGTCAACCCACATGAGTGACCCGATTATATGTCCTTTTTTTTTTGCAGCAATCATTAAGCAAACGTGGCAATTATAAAGCAACTGCCACAGTAATTAATCAAACCGATTGTTTTCTATGGGCTGGTTTGAAAGTAAGCACTGGTTTTTGGCAAAAATGTTATAAATATACTTTACTAAAAAGTAACAAGTTGCCTTAGTTTTCTAATCTTCAGAAGAGCTCCGTTCTAGGATTTCCTCAGAATTCTTACCCAGACAGGCTACATTATCATAATTTTGATGCATGACATTCCAATAAAGGTTTTTTTCTTTATGGTCGAGTAGAGTCCATTCTTCTGCAGTGAAATGAATAGATACATCTTCAAAGGTTATCATATCCTAAAATAATCAGAGGGGTTAGTCTATTAATTGCACAATATTTTGCAAAGACTTCGAGATGGGATTACTAATCAAATATCAGCACTAGCCTCAATTTCTTTGATTACCCAGGTCAAGTCCAATTTTATTCCCAATTTGTAAGAGGGGAATAAGCAATGTACTACACATGATTACTGGATGGCTAGATATGAAATGCAAACTGAAAATAACAAAGCAATGAAAATTTATCAATATGATAAGTAAACTTTTCATATTCCCCAATTTTTTTGATTTTGCTGCCATCTAGATAATTATCCACTTCACTGATGTAACTCATAAATAAAACTCTTTTCTCCAGCCACTGTTTTTGTTTCAGGAAATATTGCCATGATTGGCAACTGGTTTGGATGGCTCAAAGAAAGGATTTAACCATTTATGGATTACAAGTCTAGCAACAGCTATTAACTATAACAGCTAAATGGATTCTCTAAATCAGCACTTCCCAAATTTAAATAAATTACCCAAAATGGGTCAAAAGTATTTTTCTTTGGATAATGACACATAAACTCATTACAATAGGGATATTTAAATTACCTTTGCCATATGTACTAAATTATATTAAAAAACCTCCCGAAGTATTCATATTAAGATTAAAATTGATGTAATTCGTAATGGAAATTTGTTGAAATGACATATTGAATTGACATTCAATAATATTGTATTATAATACAGGTAGTCATTGAGTTATGACCATTCATTCAGTGACCATTTGAAGTCACGATGGTACTGAAGGAAAGGACTTATGACCAGTCCTTGTAGTTTGTTAAGACTTCTTGATAAGTGGTTTTGAGTAATGAAGGAAAGGGTTTGGCAAGTATTGCTCTAAATTTTAGAGGCACTATGATATTGAATACAGATAGTCCTTGACTTAGGACATAGTTGGGATCAGAATTTCCATTGGTAAGCATTGTCATCTGTGACTTTCTGAGCTGGCTTCCAACAAGCAAAGTCAATGGGGGAAGCCAGATTTACTTAACAACCGTGTTATTCAATTAATCACTGCAGTGATTCCCTCAACAACCATGACAAAAACTAAGTTACTAGAGAGTTGGTGCTACCTGGAAAAGGCAGTTCTGGACCATATGTATTAATGACCAGAATCAGCCAGTTTGACTTTAGAATTCTACATCAGGATTATGGATTTGATCATGTTCATAATTTGTTAGAAATATACTAGAAGAAAAACTTCTAGTGTACTCTTAACAAATTATAAACTTGATCAAGTCAACAATCAAACAATGGACAAGACAGCTTTGTAAGAGACTGGGAGACATTTGTGGATTTTCTACAATACAATAACAGATGGTTAACAGAGGGATTTGAAGACTAGGGTGATGCTCGGGCTAATATGTTGACTGTTCTTTTTTCATTTTTTTAAATATATATTCTAATTAGATGTTGGGTCTATTTGATTATTACAGATTTCCTAATCTGAAATATTTGTTTATATATTTTTCTTGCTAAATAAGGATGAGAAAACTTATAATTATTTGTAAATCTGTTATGTAAGAGGAGGAGAAATTATCAGGGTTTTAAAATTTTCTTTTCAGCATCCAGCCAGGGTGGATTTGTTTGGTATGTTCTATGTTAGAGTTATTTGGATGTTTGGGTCACTTTTTCCTTTTTTCTACACAATTTTTTTTTTCTGTTTTGCATATTATTCCTGTTGATAATATATATATATATATATATTATGCTAACCTAAATGCTAACCTAAAACAGCCTGGCAATTTGCCATTTATACATGAAAATACATATACATTTATTATAGATATATTTATTCCAATACTTATTTTACTGAATTCTAATTTTATTTTAGCTCCAGCTTCCTCCACCATTCCAAATTTTAGCATCTTGCTGCCACATCCATATTTCTTTACAAAAATACTGAATGTTTGATGACAATTACCGTGGAACTACACATTTACTGAAAAGCTGAGGATTGAGGGCAATCTTTTCATTGCATGTCTTTGATAAAAGACCCCACCTTTTGCGTATCAGCAAAGATACCAAATCCATAGCATCCATGTCGGTTACACAACCAGATTACATGTAGGCAGCACAATCTGTGCATGAATCTACCAATTAGCCTGTATCAACACATGGACAGGAAGCATTTTCTTTTTCCAATGTACATGGGCCTTTGAGAGCAATAAAGGAAGCAGGATAAAAACCTTTCTTTGCAATATATGCATTCTAAACCAGCTTTCACTCTCCCCAATTTCTAAATGAAGAAAGCATATAGAGTCTGCCAGCAAATTAAGGCTGGCTATTTTAGAGGATAGATGAGTCATCCCTTGCTTTTCTGAATATCTTACTCCGGATAAAGCCTTTTCCTTCCTTAAGCTGCAGACCTCAGATAAATTCCTTGTACTCACCAGTCCCCTCCCCTCCTTTTCAAAATACTTCCTTATGGATGTTCTAGCTGTAAGTAAAGGATTACAGCATTAGAAGCTCTCTGGCCAGAGAGGCCAAACATTTTTCTCCATTCACAACTGCCTGCACTGCTCCCTGTGAATTCAGGAGCAGCAAGGGCATCACCAGAACTTCCAGCATGTTTAAATATCAACTACATTGACAGCTCTACATTCTAAAGATAATGTCATTCCAATACATCCTTAGTATACCCCATTCCCCAGCACCTGAATGGGCTTGGCAGGTTCCTGTTTATGATAGGCCATAGCCAGCTGAACGGCCTCCTTGCTGCTGCCTGGCTCCTGGGCTTTCAGCCATGTCTGCATGTCTGCTGGAAGCACATTGAGAAATTGCTCCAGGATGACCATGTCCACAATCTGGTCCTTGCTGTATTCCTGAGGACAGAGCCACTGCAGAGCTGTGGTACTCAGCCTGGACAGAATCCCCTGCAGAGTTTCTCCAGGCAGGAGGGTGGATAGGCGGAATTGCTGTCGACCAGCTTCCCGATTAGCTTGGATTGAAGGCGAGTTCAGAGCGTGTTTCTCTTTACAAAGAGCAGGGTTTGGCATGTAAGTTCTGTCCATAGAGCTGTCAGTGAACTCATGAAAGCCAACTGATGGTATAATTGGCTCTTTAATAATAGTTTCAACAGAAGTGACGGGTTCCTGTAAATGGGGTGAAGGTTGGCGGGTTGCCTTCAGACATGCTCTCAAACGCTGTATTGTCTGACTTGGATGGTTTGTACACCATTTCTTGGTACGAACGTCTGACAATGCATTACAACTTGCTGTATTCATTTTAGGGATTGATTCTGGGCCCATGGTGATTTTCTTCATGTCATGTGGCACTTGTTCAGCTTCGGTTGACATCCTGGTGGGAGGATGGAGATGTGGCAAAGACTTTATAACTTGGTTGTGGCTTGTGTGAGCCCTTCCTGTACAACAGTATTTGCGGTATTCAGCACACTTCCAAAATGTTTTGTTCCCGCTTGCACGCACTTTCTTATACAGATATCCCTTATAAAGGAGCTGATCCTTACCTTTGTCATCCTTGATATACTGCAAGGACATTTTCACAGTGGCACCCTGTATATGTGGAGGAGCAAGAGACAATGGCTTTGCAACAAGGTAAGAGATAAGAGACAGGAGAAACCAGACATGTAATGAAAGAAATCCCTTGCTATAACGACGTGCACAGACGGCTCTTCTGGAGAGAAAAATTCAAATACAAGGGAAGATTTGTTGAATAGTTACCGAAGAATGAAAGGCTTCCTTCTGGTCCGCTCAGGCTTTCCCGTTTTCCCCCTCAGAGGCGAACGTGAATCATGCTGCTCCCATTTTTCCCCAGGTCCTAAGGTTGACAGCCGAACCGGATCAGTAAATTGGCTCCTTGCAGAGCACAAAAGAACCTGCCACGACCTTTCGACGCAGCCTTCCTCGTTCCGTGTCAGTTCTTGTTGTCCGTGACGTTACTTAAATGTCGCGAGTCTAGCGCTTTAAATTCTCTTTGGAAATGAAGAGCCTAGAACCGGTTAGCGATACTCCTACAGTTTTCACTCCGGTCCGAATGTACCGTAATTAGCTGAATAACCGGAGATACCCTATGTAGCCACGCCCCCTTCCAGTTTAAAGGAATAAAGGCGGAAGTCCCATCATATGGGTGTTGCCTACCCAGCCGTGAATACTGTAGATGAGCGACTGGAAGTAATCCTGTGCGAAGGAAAATTTGCCAGGATATTTAAAGAGCCTCCTTGTGGGGATACTCTGTAATTGTACACGTTTACCTTTGAACAGATCCTTTGAACTTCAAGTTTTAATTTTTGGGAAGGAAGGATTATATTGGATTGTGGCATAAACCTGTTTAGGATCATATATTGCCCAAAAGACGATTTGCTTTTTTGCCCCGAGCGCCCCACAATGGCAAAGAGACCAGCTGATCTAGGAAGCTCAACCTCTTGATATCCTGGTTAGAAATAATAGAGGTTGAGTTTGTGAGGAACAGACTCCCCTGCTTTACTACCCAGGGCCCTCTGGTGGTGGTTGTTGCGGGTGCATCTTCTCTGAGGTCATGTTTAATTAGGTAATGGAACTTTTAGATGTCATTGTCATAAATCCATTGGAATTGTGCAGCCAATACATTCAAATAAAATAAAAATAAATATCTAATCCAGTTTTCTGTTCAGAAATTAAGAAAAACAACTAAGCAAGAAATTTCTTTACTGAATGTTGATGGGATAATCTATGCTTCCCTCATTCATCATCAGTAACTATGAAGTTGCTGTATTTGTTATGTAGAATTTTAGGGTTTATTACTAAATAAAGGTGATACTATCATTTATCATTTTAACATAGTGTTTATGCCTCCTTTTGAAGTTTAGAAAATAATCTTTTTCTATGAGCCAAAGCATTTTCCTTTGATATGCAAAAATTAGCCTTTTCTGAATCGATGAGAGCACTCAAACAACAAGACTGTATTGTTCACGTTGTCTTGTACAACTTCTTACCTGACCTGAAAAGTCATTTTGTTCTCCCAAAATCTGGAGATGAACAATAACTTCTTGCTGGATTCCTTGATCTCTTTGTGGGGATACTCTGTAATTGTACACGTTTATCTTTGAACAGATCCTTTGAACTTCAAGTTTTAATTTTTGGGAAGGAAGGATTATATTGGATTGTGGCATAAACCTGTTTAGGATCACATGTTGCCCAAAAGATGATTTGCTTTTTTGGTTTAGTGACTGTGGTTAGTAAACCATACTTTTGTACAAAATCAGTTAGTTTATTTTTTTATTAAATACATCTTGATTAAACCAGTAGGGCCTAATGCAATATGGAAATAACTTAATAGCACCTTTCCTTTGAATCTTTACAGGATCCTGGATTTTAGATTGGAGAGTGCCTGAGGTGCTCATTTTTAAAAATAACTTGAATTGTAGAGACGATTTACAAGAATAGCCAAGAAAATGAACAGAGAGAAATCAAATCTATCTAGAATACTCAAAGCTTTAATGAACTCATTATATGAAGACTTAGCTTTTTGAAGAAGTTTTAATAGAGGGAAAGAAAAGGTCTATCCTGAAAAGGTCTATTTATATGGTTGCCAAAAGTTATCAACTTTACAGTACAGTATAAGCTGAGAGTTTACAAGCCACAAGGCTTGGATTCAAAGAAGAAAATGTTAGAAGCAAACATGCCAGATTTTGGCTTAGCACCATGTATGAACCCAGCGAAAGCACTGTGTTATTGCAGTCACGGTGGCTTGTATTGTAAAGTTAGCAAAGGTCCTTCTTTTTAAAAACCTTATTTTAAGTCTGCATGTCAAAATGTGGTTATATGTGACATATGACTAATTATATTTTGTCATCTTTCTTTTTTATTCTTTCCTGTGTGTATTACAGGACCTACACATAGTGATTTAATAGTAGACAAACATTTTAGATCAGTAGGAAAGTAAAGGGACCCAAACATTAGTTTATTTGCAAATAACTCCCACTGTTTTGTTTCATTTTTATAGGGGAAGATCCATTTATTTGTTTCCAACTTTCCAACAAACCTTTAAGATTTGTCGGAGTGTTTACAGTGTGACTACTATTTTGAGACAACCCAGGAGCAAAATACAGGACACTTAGGTTTGTCTTACAGTGGTTTATATACAAGACTTCTATATACATACATACATGTGGTAGGCACATACCAGGCAATCAATCAATCAGTCATCAACTCTACAAGAACTACAATGCAGATAGAACAGAACGAGGAGATACACGAGGAGAGAGACCATCTCATGGCCTTCCTTATATAGACAACTTCTTAAAGCAGCAATAACCCTGCTTACTCATCCTCAGTCCATCATCCTGGTCCACAGCCTTACAGCCGCTGGTCAGCTTTAAATCATTACCCTGACACTACCTGTTTTGGATATTCCTACCCTGATGTTTAGGGTGAAGTCAGCTTCCAGGACATGGAGCTCTGCCACCAAAAGACGAGTAACGATTGTATTGAGTGGTGATAATTAAAAGGCAGCTTTCTTCATATTCTCAGGATAATGAAAAAGACTTATGATAAGAAGACAAGACATAGCATTCTACATGTAACAACTGCGGCAAGATTGGCCTTTGCACAATGTTAGAAGAATGCAAAGATGCCCTCCGATTACTTAATAATTAAATTTTTTTTTGACTGCGCTGAAATGGATAAACTGACATTGGAATTGAAAGGAATGACAGACTTGGAGTATTATGTATCATGGGAGAAATGGTACAAATGGATTGAAAACAGAAAAATAAAACAGACTCAGACATAGTAGAATTAGATGAAGTAAAATGTATAGAGTATAAGAATTTCGTAGTGATATGTTGTGTAAATGGTCACAGTCTTGCAAAAAATTTTTTTTTCTTTTTGTAATTTTGTATATATGTGTTTTTTTTGTTTTTTTAATGTTTGAAAATAAAATATTAAAAAAAAAGAACTACAATGCAGATAGAACAGAACGAGGAGAGTGATACACGAGAGAGACGCCCTCTCATGGCCTCCCTTATATAGACAGCTTCTTAAAGTGGCAATAACCCTGCTGACTCATCCTCAGTCTTAAAGCAGCAATAATCCTGCTGATTCATCCTGGTCTACAGCCTTACAGTGGCTGGTCAGAAGAAATCAAAACAGCAGCCACCATCTCATTTTGACACCACAAAATTTAGAAATTCAGAACTTTAAACTTTTAGCATTTGTTTTACCTCCATGTAAATGAAGAAAAACCCCGGGAATGTAAAAAGCTAAATCCAATTTCCTAAGAACCTCAGCCTTCTTATCAAACATAACACAACTTTTAAATCTTCACTAGGGTTATGAGATGTTATACCTACACAATGTCTGAAATCCCCAATTCATGGGAAGCAGCCATAGAAAGCAGGAGTGATTACTCTGCATAGCTCTTTCTCATCCTTTCCCACAATTCACAGAAGTGAAATAACTTTTGCTAAACTGAAGTTTGTCAAGATAAAAATAGTTTCAGTAAATTTAGTTTTAACCCTTTGATCAACATTTGTTTCCAGAAATATATAGAACACAGCTGTATGGACTGAGAACTCTTGGGTGTGTAGTCTCACTATAGCTGTTTGGTAAGAAAACTCCTTGGATTTAGATCTATACATTTCTAGGACTCCAGTATGGATGCGTTTGGCATGGCTTGACATAAAACTGGACATAACTCTCCAAAATCTTATGAAATTAAAACACTATACTTATAGATACACTGGAGCAGTGATGGGTTGCTACCGGTTCTCCCGGTTCTTGCGAACCGGTAGTGGAAATTTTGAGTAGTTTGGAGAACCGGTAAATACCACCTTTGCCTGGCCCCGCCCCCAATATATTCGCTGCCTCCCGAGTCCCAGCTGATCGGCTAGAAGGAAAAAAACCAGGGCTAACTTGACAAAGAAGAGGAAAAAAAAAAAAAAACAAGACACCTTAGCTTTAACTTGAGAAGCCAAGAAGCCTCCCAACTGATCAGCTAGAACCAATCCGCTCCTTATAAACCGCTCCGTGGTGATAGATTGGCAATTGAGGTCAAGCTGCCTGAAAACGGTTTCTGATGCTCTCGGTGGTGGCAGAGCGGCAAAAAACTGCTTAAACTCTTGCCGCAGCACTTCAAAGGGCCGCCCTACAGCTGATCAGCGGTAAAAGGCAGTGTGGTGGTAGACCAGTGCGCTCCAGAAACAAATAGGTAGACCGGTACGCAGTTAAAAGCCTGGTAGACCAGTACTTCTGCTAAATCCTAAAGAATTGTCACATGACCATCAAACCACGCCGATAAAATAAGCCACGCCCACAGAACTGGTAGTAAAAAAATCTAGAACCCACCCCTGCACTGGAGCATATTTCCCAAACTTATAAAAGCTGAGTTTTTTAAAATTTTATTTTATTTTAAGAAAAATGAAACTGTGAGGAATCACTCACTCCTATACTCCAAAATGAGGCATACGCAGAGCAGAACCTCATACAGAGAAGCAGCGGAAGTATTCCTTTTATGACGGGAGATGCATATGCCGCAGAGACGGCACCATTACCTGAGGAATGCTCAGAGCCCTCCAACAACAGCCTTTTAATACATATATTTCTCTCAACGTCCTAGAAATGAGTCAAAGGAGTAATTATATTAAGACACATGAACTTTCCCAAGTACCTATCTTCTGGGCCTCCTGAAAAAGGAGAAATCTAGATCCCATGTTATTCAGGGGATAAACCTGAAGTCCTCATCACAAAATATTTTGTTTTTCAGTGTTTATATAATCCCGAGAGTATGAAGAAAGCTGCCTTTTAATTATCACCACTCAATACAATTCTTATTCGTCTTTTGGTGGCAGAGCTCCATGTCCTGGAAGCTGACTTCACCCTAAACTACCGGATAGAAATATCCAAAACAGGTAGGAATTGAGGCCGATGATGACTAAGCAGTTCAAAAATACAGTTTATCAGGAAGGAAGAATCAAGATTGGCACAAATGCTAGATTGCATCTTGAAATTGCAGCTTCTTTCCCTCCATTTTTGACTTGTAAACTGTTTTTCTGGCTCCTGGTTTGACTTAAAATTTTTTTGAATGGCAACATCCAGTTTCCAGAAGCAGGGAAGTGCAGCCCTGCTCTGCAAATATGACACATCTTTCTGGCTCTGTGGAGCACAACAGCGAAAGCTATTCCTATTAATGGCTGTTATTACAATTTAAAATCTGGGCTGGCTAGACAAGAGTGGAAAATTAATCAATATAATGTGTATTTAATAGTGACATACAAATAGAAAAATAGTAGCGTATGAAATTGTCCGTGGAATACGGCCTTCCAAGAAACTCAGTTTCCACTTAAAAAGTACATTACAAAATTTCTTGTAACCTTTTTTTATGCAGCCATAGGCTTCAATGTTCATGAACAATGCCATGTGGCTGTCAGAAGTTCATACACACCATTTCAAGTAGCCGGAGCTAAGACTTAAATACTTGACACGATATTTTGCCCCTGGCAAAGTTGATCATCGTGGTTAGTAAAACATAATGGCATAAAATATGCATACAGTACCTCCATCGCAATGGTGGGTTGCTCCCGGATCGGACCGGTTCTATAGAACCGGTAGTAAAACCGGCGGGAGGCTCCGCCCACCGACTCTGACATAATCAGAAGCAATCTGCACATGCGCAGAAGGCGCATGTGCGAGCAAATCAAGCACACACGCACGATCCCGTTGTGAACCGGTAGTAAAGGTAAGTAGAACCCAATCCTGCTCCACTGCCCTGTATATAAAACATTGCATCATTTATGCAGGCTGCAAAAGAGATTGTTTCCAGAGGCTACAGCAGATCCCTCCATATCTTCCACGATCGCTGCCTGACAACGCTATGTAAAGTCAGGACTGTACATAGCGTGTTTATGTCAGTTACCTGTTCTCCATGTCTCTGTAGCCCCTCCCTTTACACTCACAATCTACATGAAGGTTTGGTAGCCAATCATCTCCAAGCCTTACTCCCAAGTCAACTCTGTTTCCTTAATTGTTCCTGTCTCCTGGCAGCTCTGCACATACACACACTGGGAACAGGCTCACGCTGTTCTTCTGCCTCGCTGATGTCAGACTCCGGAGACTCTGGAGGCAGCAAAGAACTACCAGATGGCCTTGGCCTCCTCTCTGCCTCCGACTCAGAGCTATTGTCCGAGCCTTCCCCAGACTCCAGGACTGGCCCACGTTCCTCCCCAACCTCCTCACTGTCCGAATCTGCCTTTGTGGCTGCTGGTGGGCCAAAACAACACCTATATCCTTCTGAGAGATGTTGCAGTGGCCTCCTGGCCAGGGTATTTATTTTTACAGAGTTCTGACAGGTAAGTCACCATACAGAGGCTCAAATCTACTGATCAGAGAAGCAGCTCACCTGTCAGATTATGTAAAACAAATATCCAGACATGGAGGTGGCTCTGCTACAGTTTGACAAGCAGATTGTCCCAAGATCTGTAGACCAGTACAGGTGCGGATAGAGGCAAAACTCACTGCTATACCCATTCGTCCTGCCCCCAGCTCTAGCATCATCCCACGTTAAATGGCATAATTAATGCAGCCAATGTTTTTCCCACTGGCTGAGAAATCCCTCGATTCTTGCAACTTAACTTGCCCTGCAGTAAACAATTAGGACAGCACCACTCACTGGCCTCATTCGTGACACAAGAGAGACCAGCTGTGTAGACAGAATAAATTATGCAGGTGTACTTTTTCAACCACAGATGGAAAGAAAACACATCAAACTGACTGTGCCACCACTAGACATTCTGGAGCCAGGCATGGCAGAATGCCAAGATTGTCTTTTTATTCCAGAACTGAGCCCAGAGGAGCTGAGTGAAAGATTGTAATTGGTGGGACCTTATTCTAAGAGGCTAGGGCCCATGTGTTTTTGCTGATTTTGCAACTGGCCTGCAGGAAATGTCAGGAATTCTCTCTACTGTTGCTTTTTCTCCTTCTGCTCAGTCCGCTATTCAATGATGACGGTAATTGCAAGGGCAGGAGGCTCCACCTTTTTCCCCATGTCACACGGCTGAGTCTGAACCGGGTTTGCCATTGGCTCTGCTGCAAGTGGAGAACTCGGAGGGGGCGGCTCCTGTGTTGGCGGGAGGGGCCCAGTGGCCCCCTCAGGATGGCTCTTACTCTTGTGCGCAGTGACATTGTCCTTCTTCTCAAACTTCTTGCCACAAAGGTCGCAGGAGAACTGGTAGAAGGAGTCGGCGTCATGCTTTTTCATGTGCCAGTTCAAGGACGCTTTTTGGCGGCAGGTGAAACCACAGATCTCACACCTGGGTGAAAAGGAAGGGAGGAGGGGTTCACCAAAGAGGAAAGGGGGCTGCCAGAAATAGGTGATAAATCCAGCCTTGGCTCTCCCCACCACCCTCCTGACAACAGGGAAAGTTGTCTCTGTACAACAACTGGCTCTGGCTGAATGACTTGGTAAAGCAGAGTAGAAAATCAATACAATGTAAGGTTACCTCAGGAGCAGCCACCAAGTAAAATATCTCTGCTCCCTATGTGGAAGCTAGTCGGTTGTCTTTTTTTAAAAAAAACTGTTAAGTTAATGGAGCCACCATAAATATATACCATATTTTTCAGAGTATAAGATACACTTTTTCCCCCCTAAAAGGGGGTGAAAATTTGGGTGCGTCTTATACACCGAATATAGCCCTGCCCACCCGCTGACCCCCACCCTTTGGCCTCTGCCTCCCAGCAGTTTACCTCCTTGCAGCAAACAGCGCATTTCAGCTTCAGCCCAGCCTAATTAGCGCAAGCAGTTGATTGTCGGTTGGATCCGCCTCCCGACCCTCAGCTGTTTCAGGCTGCAGGGATTGCCATTGCCTATTGCCGTGCCAGCCTCCGCTGTTTGCTGCAAGGAGGTAAATTGCTGGGAGGCAGATTTTTTTTTTTCTTGTGCTAATCAGGCTGTACTGAAAGTGAAACTAAAGCAGGCTGCTTGCTGTTTGCTGCAACAAGGCAAATTGCTGGGAGGCAGAGACAATTTCTTTTTCTTGTTTTCCTCACCAAAAAAGGTAGGTGCGTCTTATAGTCCGGAACGTCTTATACTCCGAAAAATATGGTATATGTTGGGATGATCGTAAATCAAGGACTATCTTGACTGTATCCTAGAAAGTGAGATTTGAGAAAACCATCTGCTTTATGATTTACTGGAAAGGCTTTTCAGTTGATGATTGTGAGGAGGAGGCTGGATTTGATGGGAGTGACCCTGATTGTGCTTAAGTCATTTCTGCAATAGGGGAAAGCATTGTGGGGCATACTCACTGTAGGGGTTTTTCTCCGGTGTGGATCCGCCTGTGGATAATTAAATTACTGCTTGTTCGGAAGGAGCGGGCGCAGAACTCACATATGTAGTCCCTTTTATCTGAAAGTAAAGGGCACAATAAGTCACTGGCCAGCCTGATCCTAAAGGCACATCCTTTGTAATAGATATGGGCAACCTATAAATCTTTTCTCCCCAATACTAGTCAGGACTGGTCCAAGACGTTTTGATTTAGACAGACTACAAGGGCAATGAAAGCTGTAGTTCAAAACTTTTAGCAGGCACCAGATGGATGAAAGACACATGGTTAGACTGCTCACCACTGTGCAGCTTCTCGTGTTCCTTGAGATGTTTCTTGAAGTTGAAGGATTTGCCACAGCTTGGATCAGAGCAGGCAAAAGTCTTTTGGTGAACATGCTGGTATTTCTTGTGGTACTGGAAGATGGGGAAAAAATAGCCCACAGAGAATATAAGGCTCTAAAATCGGTATGGGTCCTTAGCTTAGATCAGTAGTTCTCAACCTTTTCTTCACCATGGACTCCCTTTAAATGCCTTTTGTGGCCACAGACACCCCCCCAAGATTTAAATCATAATCTTTCTTCAAGTCTTCATGGACCCCCCTCTAATGACACTGCAGGCTCCCAGGGATCCGCGGACCACCAGCATAGATAAACCAAAGGAAGATTTTTTTAACAGCATATGGTCAAATCCCTTGACCTGGTCTGATGACAGGGTTTTAATGGGTTAATTTTAAATTTTTTAGATTTTAGTCTTTATTTTTATTGTGGCTTGTGTTTTATTGTTGTGAACTGCCCTGAGTCCATTGTGAGATAGGGCGGCATATAAGCCGAATAAAATAAATAAATAAATAAATATGACGTACACAATGATGAGATTCTGTAGCAGCTGGACCATGCATCCCTTCTATTTCTCTGGATTTTATTTATTTATTTATTAATTTAATTTGTATACCGCCCTTCTCCCAGAAGGGACTCAGGGCGGTGAACAGCCAAAATTAAAAAACATACAAATGCAAAAGTTAAGATAATTAAAAAGAATTAAATCACTGGCTACTCAATTTAAAACCCCAAATCCATAAAATTTAATATCCCAATTAAAAACCATTTAGGCTAGGCCGGCTTGATGAAATAAAAACGTCTTCAGGGCTTTACGGAAGGTCCGGAGGTCCGGGATCAATCGTATTCCAGGAGGCAGCTCATTCCACAGGGCGGGTGCCCCCACAGAGAAGGCTCGCCCCCTGGGGGCCGCCAGCCGACATTGCCTGACCGACGGATGATGCTTCTAAAGCAAAGGGGGGAACTTTTCCTGGTACAAATTATAAAATTTGTAGTCTGCTATTAACTTCAGTTCTCCTGGTCCGGCCAGATGCCAACAAACAGGGAATTATAGAAAGTGTCACCCTGCTGCTTGCCTCCAAAGTACTGACACTTCAGAAAATTTAAACGAAACATGGAAGTTCTGTCAAGTCACCTGTATCCAGCCCAAGAGACCGGTGACCACTGCTGTTCCTCCTTCACTTACATTCAAGTATTGGCGATTGGAGAAAATTTTCCCACAACCATCATAGTCACAAAGGAGAATCTCTCGCTTGGCTGCCTTCCTGTGAAGAAAGTCAAAGAGAGAAGAGACAGGGAAGCCAAAAGGAAGAGGAAACATGTCAAATCTCCAGGTTGAAGATATGCAACAGAATTGTAGAACTATTAACACAACCTTTGTGTTAACATACAGAAGTATTTTATAGACATCTCTCCCCCACCCCAAAGTAAACAACCCTGGATTGTTTAGAGATCTTGATAGGTCAAAAATAATTTGGGCAAAGAGAGTTAAATGTATCATTTTACTTAAATTATAACCAGTGTGATTTTAATCAAATTAATTTGATAGCAAAATAGATTGATTAAGAGTTTTGGGGAAGCAGCTTTTCCCAAAATATTTCACTAGATGTTTTCAGTCTGTAACTATTGAAGTCTCCATGATTCCAAAGAGAAGGCAATTACAATAATCCATTAGGTTTTTAATAACTTTTGTATTATTAGGTAAATGTTTCACGGATATGAATTTTTAAAATAATTTCCGGGTTTGCTAATCCTGACAAGCTATGGTGGGCCTTCCTAGCTACTCTTCTCCTTCTTTGGATCTTGTAATTGTTCCTTTGGGTGAAGCTGCTCTGTCTTATTCTAATGAGCAACAGCCATGGGCGTGCAATGGTTAGAATGCAGTATTGCAAGCTAACTCTGCCAACTGCCTTCAGTTTGATCCTGACTGGTTCAAAGTTGACTCAGCTTTCCATCTTTCCAAGGTCGGTAAAACGAGGAGCCAGATTGTTGGGGGCAATATGCTGACTTTGAGAGGGCTGTAAAGCACTATGAAGCGGCATAAAAGTCTAAGTACTATTGCTATGGCTAATGATGGTTTTTATTTGTTGATGCATTATTTTTGTTGTTGTAAACTGCTTTGAGCTTGTTGGATTAAACAGCATATAAACTGCAATTTGTAAATAGGATGGATGGATGGACAGATAATCGGACAGACAGACAATAAATAGATAGACAAGCCAATAATCTTTGCCAGTCTTGCAGCTTTAATCAACCTACCTAAAGTTCCTATAAGCTTCCCTTTCTACTTTTGGCCCATGTTGGCTGAGGATATCATGAGCAACCACAGACTTGAACTTACCTGATTCTCTTAGGACCAATTTGGGACAAGTCTTCATCTCCTGGCTGTGCCTGCTTCTTGCAGCTAGAAAGAGAGATTGGGATTGCTTTTCATGAAAACTGGGCTAAAATGGCAATAAAAAACATAGAATCAATCAATGACTCAAATCAGTCAATAATAAAGCAAACATTTCTACACAAGGGCTTCGGGCTGACAAATATGGGGAAAGGAACTCCCTGGAAAGCTGGCAGAAAAATGAAGGAACTGAATAAACCTGTTTAGGACCTTGGATGGGTCAAATCAATTTTATACTGTAAACTATACTGCATCAGTACTTTAATGGTACTCTATTCTTTAAGACAGAGGTTCAAAAGCTGAAACCCCAGGGTAGAACATGGCTCCCAATCAGTGATGGGTTTCAAGTTTTTTTACTACTGGTTCTGTGGGCGTGGCTTGGTAGGCGTGGCATGGTTTGGTGGGTGTGGCTTGGTGGATGTGGCAGGGGAAGGATACTGTAAAATCTCCATTTCCACCCCACTCCAGAGGAAAGATACTGAAAAATCCCCATTTCCTCCCAATCAGCTTGGACTTGGGAGGCAGAGAATAGATGGGGACGGGGCCAGTCAGAATTTTTACTACTGGTTCTCCGAACTACTCAAAATTTCCGCTACCAGTTCTCTAGAACTGGTCAGAACCTGCTGAAACCCACCTCTGCTCCAAATGTATTGATTATAGTCTAGACTGTTCCTTACACTAGAGGTGGGTTTTAAAAGGCTCTGACGATCCCAGCTGAGTCGTGCGATCATCAGAGGCTTTTTTTTTAACTTTTAAAAGCATTTTTTCAGCGGAAGAGGTTGTAGAAAAAATGCTTTTAAAAGTAAAAAAAAAAAGCCTCTGATGATCGCACGGCTCAGCTGGGAATGGGGGGGGGGGGGCAGGGATTTTTGCTACCGGGTCTCCGAACCACCTGCCACCATCGCTACCGGATCAGGTGATCCAGTCCGAACCGGGAGCATTTCACCCCTGGTTGTGACCCGAACCTAATTTTGGAAATTTGGCGCTTACAAAGAAAATGGCATGGAAGGGGAAATCAGCTGCAGAAAAAAAATTGTGAGTTTTTTTGATCGGAACCCGATTTGGTTCTGGTCAGAAGCGTCCAAGAAAGTACTTCCTTGCTGATCTTTCATTATCCACACTGAAATGGACTCTGCTGCATTTAAAATCTTCTAATTTCATTACCTATCCATGGAAGGCTGATAATTTTCATCTTGCAGGTCATCCATGTATACCATATTATCTTCCTCTGTGAAATCTTCTGCTTCCTCCTCCTCTGGTGGACCAGACACCAATTCTGGTGTCTCCCCTGGTAGAGTTAAAATCCTGAAGAAAATACAAAAAATGAAAGGCCAAGATTCAGTCCACAAACATCCTTCATTCTGGATGAACCTTGGCTTGTTTAGTTTGGTACATTCCTCCTTTTCAGCTGATGTGGTTATTGGGTCAAGAATGGTAGGTTATAAGTCAAGTCAAGCCTCGTGTTATTTTTATTAGAGATCTAAAGCAGCTTTCCCCTAACGGTCATCCTCCAGAGATATTTATTTATTTTTTTAGTTCAATTTATATGCCGCCTTTCTCCGGAGACTCAGGATGGCTTACAATGCATTTAAAAAACCATTATAAAAACATTTAAAATTAAAATATTAAAACCCATTCACACCACATGGACTTCAACTCCCAGAATTCCCCTACCAATATGTAGTCACTGCTGAATTTACTGGAATATCTCAGTTGGGAAAGACTGAATCCTTCTGTGCAGCTGGTCATGTTGTGAGCAACAGTACCTGGAGGATTAGTTTTTATTTCTTGCACTAGCTTTTGAGGCAATTAGGAAAATTATTAGGTTAGTTGCACTCCTATCTTCCCCCATTGGTGATAAATGGGGGGGGGGGTGGAAAAATCTGTAGAACTCAAATCCTGCTATGCAGCCTCATCAGGGGTGAAATGCTCCCGGTTTGGACCGGATCGGCTGATCCAGTAGCGATGGCAACAGGTGGTTCAGAGAACCGGTAGCAAAAATCCCTGCGCCCCCCCGCCCATGCCCATCTGAGCCGCGCGATCATCAGAGGCTGTTTTTTTAACTTTTAAAAGCATTTAAAAAGCATCGGCTGAAGAGGTTATAGGAAAAAAAATGCTTTTAAAAGCCTCTGACGATCCCAGCTGAGTTGCCTGATCATCAGAGGCTTTTAAAAGCATTTTTTAACAACCTCTTCGGCCCAAGAGGTTGTAGAAAAAATGTTTTTAAAAGTAAAAAAAAAAAAAGTTGGCCACGCCCACCCAGTCACATTACCCCCACCACCACCACCAAGCCACGCCCACAGAACCGGTACAAACGAATTTTACATTTCACCACTGAGCCTCACTGTGGCAAGAGTTGGTGGGTCTGTATGTGTTCCTGGGAAGGATGAGCAAAGAACACTGAGACAATATGCCAAGAGAATATATTCTTAGCATGGTTACTCAAGACATTAAGGTCATCCTAGCTCCCAGCTAAACCAAGCAGGACAGCAATATAGGCAGTTATAATATGATAAAATGCTGCAGGCAGATTATCATGTTAGTGACAATGGCCAAGGCATAACTAAATACTGCAGGAGATAAGCCAATGATTTTCTACAAAGAAAATCACATTAAACAGCAAGATAAAATGACTCTCTCATGTCAGATGGCACTCAATATATTATGAGAAGTACTGATGGGGTTTAAGATGTGGCTAGATTAAAGCCTTCAGGATCTAGTTGTGGATGTTGCCATACAGAAAAAAAGAAAACCTGAAGTTGCAAAGAGAGTTATGGTGAGAATATAGAACCTAAGAACCATGAACATGGAAAAGCTCAATAAAATGAATGATGAAACAAATTGACTACACACACATTTACACCGGCAGATTGAAATGGGCCAGAATTGGACATTTTCAGTCAGAAGATTACACAGCCTGTTGTTGAGGGCATGAAAACAAAGAAGGCTTGGCATAGCTTTCAGAGGCAGGAAGGATATAGCAGTGCAGTCAATGACCAAATAATAACACTCAATGTCAGAACAAATAGTGGAAATTGCCGAGAAGAGATGTCCAAACCAAAAAAATGAAGATTGCATTAAAAAACTGAAACAAAGAATTTTATATTGAGGTTAGAAGAGGCATGAAGCCATATTACAATGACATCTGTTGAAATAAAAGATGGAAATAGACACAACAAAATACGGAAAGACTTTAAAAAGATGTCCAAATGGAGGTTGGACATATTCACATATTGATTACTGTTGTCATGAGTGGACTTTCTGAAGGATCAGGCTGAGGACAGATCATTCTGGAAAGGTCTATGTATATGATTGCTAAAAGTTGACACCAACTAGCCAGCCAGTCAATCAATCATTAAAAATGGCCAAGCCCCAATCATTTAAGGACATAAATTTAAAAATTTCAGGAATTTATTCAATAATAATAATAATAATAATAATAATAATAATAATAATAATAATGGTATCCGTGCAATACCTGGTGATGCACGGATTGAAGATAAGCAGCAAGAAAAAAATCACAAAGTACCAGGACGTGCAAATTGAAGTTGAGCGACTATGGAAAAAGAAATTGTGTGTTGTCCCGATTGTAATTGGAGCCCTTGGAGCAATCCCCAAAGGGCTACCCCGCTATTTAGAAATTCTAAATTTACCGGACTTGAACATTTTGACTCTACAAAAAACCACCTTACTTGGAACAGCTTACATCCTCCGACGATACCCTAACAGTTCCTAGGTCCTTGGTTAGGACTCGAGCTGCTGAGCTATTAACCAGCCTCAAAGACTGTGAATCTCACTAAAGATTAACCAACAACAACAACAACAACAACAACAACACAACCACAACAACAACTACAACAACTACACACACAAAGGAAAACCAGGAATAGATTTTTGTATAGAACGGTTGTGGATGTTCACTATGAGGCTCAGAACAAATAATGGGATCCTTATTCTTCCTCAATGTCTTTCCAAGATGTCTTTTGCACCAGGTTTCTTTGGCAAATGTCATTTTTACAAAAGACACCGTCAATCTTGTAAATCTGAAAAGCCATTTGCCCTCAACACATAGCATGGCAAGCAAGTTCCATTTGGACCCTGCTATGATGGCATGAGAGAAGAAATATACCTTTCAGGCCCTGGAGCTTCAGTGCTACCTGGAATCTCATCTGGTGCAGCTTCTACAAGAGAAAAACACAGCAGTGTCAGATTGAGAGAAGAGAATCAGCAAAACTGCAGTCTTTTTAAGGTAAGTCATTTAAAAGGAGCTTGAATGCTGAAGCTCAACAGTGGACATAAAATCGCTTCCAAGACCATTTCCCTAGACCAGGGGTGTCAAACTCAAGGCCCGGGCGCCAAATCTGGCCTGTGGGGTACTTAGATCTGGCCCACGAGGCCGCTCTGGAAACAGCGAAGGAGCGGCCCCATGCAGCCCTCCCAAGCTCTGTTTTCCCTGGCAGAAGGTTGCAGGAGGCAGCGGCAGCCAAAAATGGAGCTCGGGAGCCCGTTTTCGCTGGCAAAGCATTTGGGCCACCACAGGCACCCCCAACAGGAGTGATATCGAGCTGGCCATTCCCACCCTATCCATGCCACCCTCCCCCCCAAGGTGAAACACAACCCTGATGCGGCCCTCAATGAAATCGAGTTTGACACCCCTGCCCTGGACCATATTTCTTTTTTAAAAAATACAGAAACCTACTTGGTTCGCTTTTAATAATCTCTTGCCTGGTTAGCACTGGTGAGTAAGAATCTCCTTTAGGGGATCAGACAGAAATATTTTTGAAAACTACAAAGAACTTCCTTTCTTTCTTGTTCCCCCAGAATATATGTTTGGTGAGCAGGGATGCTATTCAGCAGGTTCTGACAGGTCCTGGAGAACCAGTAGCGGAAATTTTCAGTAGTTCGGAGAACCGGCAAATACCACCTCTGGCTGGCCCCAGAGTGGGGTGGGAATGGGGATTTTGCAATATCCTTCCCCTGCCACGCCCACCAAGCCATGCCCACAGAAACGGTAGTAAAATAATTTGAATTCCACCACTGCTTGATAGATTAGTATTCCCTATAAGTGCATTTGTTTGGTTCTTTATTCAAGAGCAGCGACATTCCTTCTAGTCTCAATATCTCCCACTTCCAACTTCAGGCTGCCTTTCTTTTTCAAAATGCATGTCCCTTGCCCTCGCTGTTGTAAAAACTAGAGTCTTAATTTTTAGTGGGGTGGGGAGGAAGAAAGAGCTTGCTTCCTCACTGGTATTTTGCAGGGTTTCCTCTTTCTTAGTAATTTTGGACTAAGATTATTTAGGATTACTGGACACACAGTAAAAGTGTTATTGATAGGCTCAAAAGCTTGAAATAAACTTCTAGCCACAACCCAGGTATCCAACGATAAAAACTTGACTCTGGTCCACTTCTGCCCTATAGTCAACCCTCCCTGCCTCGTGCATGGTTTGCATATGCTACCAATCTGTCACCTTTGCCCAACACGAGGCTAGCTTTCCAGCCTCCCAATTCCATCAGTGGCTCCTCCACCCACTCTCCTCACCTGTTTCATCCGAATCTGTATTGCACAGTAATTCTGTCTCCTTGTCCAGACCTGTGTCACCGGCAGGAAACATACACGTGGTCCTCTCTCTATCTGTACCACATTCCTCGTCCGCTTGGGAAGATGGTTCTGGCTCGTCCACAGGACAGGGCGAGTTGGAAGCAAGTGCTAACGAAATGGCGTGGGCTGCTGCTGCCTTGCGAAGGGAGCGCCGGCATCTGGTGACCCGGGCAGGTGGAGGACTCAGCTTGGAAGTGATTGCTTCCTCCTCTTGCTCCTGTCTGCCACCTGAGGCTGTTTGGCAAAAGGGTGGCGGGCTGATCTTTGAGACAGGGGGACTCCAGGCGAAGGTATGACCAGCCAGGCACTCCCATTCCAGCTGGCTGCAGACTCTTTCCTGCTCCAGGAAAGCGGTCTTCACGTTAGGGATGAAGCCACATTCCTGGCTGTGATTGTGAGAAAGGACAACCAGACGTTGCAATGCCTCTGAAGGAAAAGCGATGGGATCAGCATCGGAGCTGTCTGATCCTGAAGAGAGGAGGAGGAAAAAAAAAAAGACTCAGCTTTAACAGGGAAGCAAAACTTCAGTGTGAAATTCCCCACTCTTAAGTTCTCTATCCTATTTTTGATCTCAAAAGGAGAAACTGAATTTCATTTCAAGGAAGTATATAATTACCGATAGTCCTTGACTTATAACATTCAATGACTGTTTGAAGTTACAACGTCACTGAAAAAAAGTGATTCATGACTATTTTTCACTTACAACTGTTGCAGCATCTCCATGGTCACGAGAGCAAAATTCAGACACTTGGCCACTGACTCACATTTATGACGGTCGCAGTGTCCCAGGGTCATGTGATCCCCTTTTGCGACCTAACAACTATGTTATTAACTTAACAACTGCAGTGATTCACTTCATAACTGGGGTAAGAAAGGTCATAAAATGGAGCAAAACTTGCTTAACAACTGTCTTACGTAACAACAGAAAGTTTGAGCTCAATTGCAGTCGTAACTCAAGGACTACCAGTATAAGCCTGTTCTAGACCATCGATAACCTGTAAGGGCGTTTACCTGTTTTCAATACTGAGGCATGTGAACTGTACCTACAAAAGAAAGATAAGAGGTAGAGTGAGCAGACAGAATAAGTTGTGCTCACACATGAGCAATAATAATATCTAAACTGCATTCAGCGTACAAGATAATTTTAATAATAAAAATCAGCAGTGCTTCTCAAATGTGGAACTTCCACAGGTATGGACTTTAATTATCAGAATTCTGAGGAGTAACTACTACCTGTGGAACTCTGGGAGTTGAAGTCCACTTATCTGACAGCTGCCAAGTTTAAGAAACACCGAACATTTTCTACTGTTTCTGCCAGCTTCTCTTTTAAGGTTCTTCTAGCTCAGGGGTCAGCAACCCGCGGCTCTGGAGCCGCATGTGGCTTCTTTATCCCTCTGCTGCAGCTCCCTGTCACTCAAAATATGTGTCACAATCGCCCATGTGCGACACCCGCCGGCACACAATTTATTGAGCTTTTCGACCCCCAGTAAGCCAATCATGGATAAATAAGTTTTTTTTATACATAGCATAAAGGTAAAAAACAATATATGCAGCGTTATCTTCATTTTAGATATCAAAAAGGTTTTGTGGCTCCCGGCGTTTTCTTTTCTGTGGGAAAATGGCTCTTTTGAGTGTTTAAGATTGCTGACCCCTGTCCTAGCCAATTAAAGATTGGAACAAAATAAGAACAGGAAGAAAGGCGTTAGAATATCCCAAAGTGATGTCCCAGTGCCTGGAGGCCGTGCGGGTCTGGATGGGGAGAAACAGGCTTCGACTCAACCCTTCCAAGACCGAGTGGCTGTGGCTGCCGGCGTCCCGGTATAGCCAGCTGACGCCATTGCTGGTTATTGGGGGCGAATCATTGGCCCCCACGGAGAGGGCCCGCAACTTGGGTGTCCTCCTGGATGCACGGCTGTCTTTAGAAGGGCATATGACGGCCGTGGCCAGGGGGGCTTTTTGTCAGGTTCGCCTGATACGCCAGTTGCGCCCCTTTCTGGACTGGGACTCCCTACACACGGTCACTCAAGCACTCGTCACCTCTCGTCTGGACTATTGTAACGCTCTCTACATGGGGCTCCCCTTGGGGTACACCCGGAGGCTCCAACTGGTGCAGAATGCGGCCGCGCAGGGGATTATGGGAGTGACGGGGCGCTCCCATGTGACTCGGCCGCGCGGGGGATTATGGGAGCGACGGGGCGCTCCCATGTGACTCCTCTCCTGCGCGAGCTGCATTGGCTTCCGGTGGACTTCCGGGTGTGCTTCAAGGTGTTGGTGATCACCTTTAAAGCGCTGTATGGCTTAGGGCCAGGGTACTTACGGGACCGCCTTCTGCCACCAATAGCCTCCCACCGGCCGGTTCGCTCCCACAGAGAGGGCCTCCTCAGGGTGCCGTCGGCTAGACAATGTCGGCTGGCGACCCCCAGGAGGAGAGCCTTCTCTGTGGTGGCACCTACCCTATGGAACAATCTACCCCCAGAGATACGAGTGATCTCCGACCTCCGGACTTTTCATCGGGCCCTAAAAACTTATTTTTTTCAGTTAGCCGGTCTGTCTTGATTTTAGGGTTAGTTTTAAAATTTTAATATTGATTTTAGATTGACAAGTTTTAAATTACGGGCCAAATTTATAAATTATTTTAACTCTATTTTTAACTGTAATGTTATGTAAAGATGTTTTTATTTTGGCTGTTCACCGCCCTGAGTCCAAAAGGAGAAGGGCGGTATAGAAATTTGAATAATAAATAAATAAATAAATAAAATGAGGATGGGAGCGGCTGATGATGGGAGCGACTCTCTGTGAGCTTAATATATTTTCTACACTGTGAAATCTCAGCTCGATATTCTCTTCCTCTAAAATAGCAGAAAGGTTGCGACATTTGCCCAAAATCAAGCAGTTCAACCTCCCGTTAAAGTATTATTAATTAATTAATTAATTAATTAATTAATTAATTAATTTTATTATACTTATATGCCGCCCTTCTCCCAAAGGACTCAGGGCGGCTCACAGAATTAAACGATTAAAAACAATAAAAATAAACTACTAAAAACAGTCAATTTAAAAACTCCCAGTTAAGAATCACCCATCAGATCAGCAAATTTGTTGGAAAAGCCATGTCTTCAGGTCAGTAGCATGAGACATGTCACACAGCCCTTCACTTAAATTCATAGAGTATATTTGGACAAAACTAACCGAAGTAGAGATTGTCATTGTGCACAAAGTCTCACCTGTCAAGCAGATATTTCGCCAGCTGGGAATGGAGAGAAAAACCCAGCTGCTCTTTGAGCTGACACCACTGCTCCAGGTGGCATCCGATACGGATTCGGCACTTGCTGCGTCGGGCATCCAGGTCTTTACGTTTCTGCTTGCGAATAATCTCGGAGGCCCGCTGGCGGCCCTTGCGTCCACGCCGCATCATCTCACTGAACTGGACAGACAGGCAGATTAAGAATCTGCATAGAATAGCCACTGGATCATAAGTACATTACATGCCCACGAAGAGAGATTTGTCTCCATCCATAGTTGAAGGATCCAGTGGCTCTGGCCAGCATGGACAGTTCTGCCTTCTGTTTCAGGGGTTGTAAATATTCCAGCTGTGACTCCAACATCAGAAGACTTTAGATGGCACCACTGCCTAGAAAAAGGTGGTCAATGGGCAACCTAAGCCGAGGAAGAGGACAGGATGTTATCCCATGTTCCTGGCCACACATAAACACTAAAATCTCTGTTCCATATTTGTAGACCCCAATTTTGGATTTTTGTCACTGTAATAATGCTTTATAAAGAGCACCTCATGCTCATGGAAGAAAACTATAGTATCACATCATAAAATGTGTTCCTACTTGGGTACACATATAAAATTCATTTGCAGGAAGCAAAATGGAAATCATTGGAGTTAAGTGCTAGGCAGATATGACAGCAAAACTGAATATTTTTTCAAAGTCACCAGTATCACTTCCATAAATATATCTGAACCCCCCCCTTTTTTTTTTGCAAGGTAGATGAATCTTCAAGAAGTGCCTAATGGTAATCGTTAGCAGCCTCTTTTTTAAAATTAAGAGTGAGCTAAAACAAAAAACAAGATGAAGTTGAAAAGAACGTTTCAGTACATAGTGAAAAAGCCTCAAAATCTTTATCTAATAGTCTTAAGATAAGGTACGCTAGATATTTTAAATAAACAAATATTTATGAAGGACCGCATTCTACTGAATCCACAATTCTTTTATTTTTTCCACTGTCAGAGGCATATTTAACTCTGGAATAAGTTAAACCTGTGGTCCTGATCAGGAGACAAGATTTTAACTTGTACCAAGAGCTACTAACACAAGGAAAATACCAATTCTGCGCTTGTTTGTATCAAATCTCGGCGGTCAATCCGCTCCTTTTGCCTTCCAAGCCGAATTTGCAGCACAAACCAGTTGCTTGGAACACGAAACGCGCGTAGAAGTAGAGTGGGGGGGGGGGAGACGGAAAAGGTGGTAGTTCTTACGATGGCAAAACCGAAAATGCATGAGCAGCTTTGGCTTTCCACTTCGTTCTACACATTTCCATGAATTTACATGCAGAAATCCTACATTGTTGTCCCAAGTTGCCAGGCGAGCTTTCCTCTCTTCGGGATAGTTTCATGGCTGGGCGCATGGCTCCTCCTTTGCCTCTGAGTGAAGATGAACATCTCGAGATTTTGCTTATAAGGCAACCTTGAGGATGTCTGTCCAACTGTCCAGTTCCTTTAAGGGTCAGGTTGCAAATCCCGGATAGACTCGAAAAGCCGCTACACCGCTGAAGCGGAGACAGTTGCCACCCAGCTTGGAAACAGCAATGGCACAGGAAGGGGTTGGATCAGCTCTGGGTCAGAGCTGTGCATGGCCTGCAACGGCGGGCAAATCGGAAGAAGCGGCAAAAGGAAAAATGCGGCCCGCTGTAAATTGAGCTGCGTGTGTGTTTAGTTATACATTAAGTTATTCCCCTTGGAGAAGTTCGGTCGCCAAAGTACTTTTCCATGGGTCCGATAGCAGCTTTCAAATGTGAGCCGGACCAGAGTGAGAACTTCTGCATCCTAGACTAGGTTCGGATTGTTTCAGCACTCCGGCTAAATCGTGACAGCCACTCACTCGAAGCTACCATTTAGAAAGGAGGAAAGAGATCGGAACCTTGCCTTGACAAGGACTATGTGTCGAGTCCTGCCGGAGAATGTTGTTCTGTTCCCAGATTTCAGCTGACCAGTGGGTAACTGCTCTGGTTTCACAATCTGAAGTTTGACTCAGTGAACTAGTCCATCAGAATTGGGTAGAACTTGGTGCACAAGTCCCATGAATTCCGATGTGCATCCTTGTCTTTTAACAGGACAAGGTCCCTCTCCTCAAGGTTAGGTTCTTTAGTCTTCCACTTGCCTATTCCTGTAGAATAGGCAAGTATTCTTGTTTCCAGCGCTTCCAGAAGGTGTTGGCCAGCAGTTGAACGTGTCTCCATTGTTGTGCATACATGTCCTTTGGGACAAAGTTCCCTGCTGGTGCTGGCCAGTCACCTATCTTCTGGGTCAGCAAAGTGGCTGGGGTGAGGATAGTAGGATTCTCCAGAGTAAACCGGGCTCAAGGGTCTAGCGTTGATGAGAGCTGTTACCTCTGCCATGAGGGTGGTGAGGACTTCACAGGTTAATGTGGGTGTCTTCATCAACATGGAATCTAGAATTTTATGGGCTATTCCGATAATTCATTCCCATACTCCTCCCATATGGGAGGCATGGGGAGGATTGAATGTCCATACAGAGTTTTTGGCCTTCAGGTAGTCATCGATTGCCGATCAAGGCGAGTGCCCTCACCGATCCATAACTCCTTGGAGGCTCCTACAAAGTTAGTTCGACGGTCAGAACTAAACATCGCGACTGGGCCTCTGTAGGCTTGGAACCTTCGGAGAGCGTTGATAAAGCTGGAGGTGTCCATAGATTTGATGACTTCAATGTGAACAGCTCGAATGCCAAGACATGTGAGGAGAATGGCCCAACATTTGCTGTTAGCTTGGCTGCCTCTGGTCCGGCGGGCAGACACTGACCAAGGGCCGAAGACATCCACACCTACATTGGTGAATGGCGGTCCTGTGCTGAAACGTTCAGGAGGTAGGTCGGCCATCCTCTGGTGTTGTGTCACACCTCGTTGCTTGCAACAATTCATGCACCTGTGCAGGACAGAGGCGATGGTCCTCTTGCCCCCCCCGATCCAAAAACCAGCAGCTCTGACAGCTCCTTCTGTGAAGTGGCAGCCTTGATGGTGGACAGTTTTGTGGTAGTGTAGGACTATCAGATTTGTCACATATTGGTGAGCAGGGAGGATGATAGGGTGTTTGACATTTGAGGCTAATTCTGCCTTGTCTAGACGCCCTCCTACTCGAAATATGTTGTTCTTTCGAGGAACTGGTTCAGCTTCAGCAATCAGCTGGATTTTGGGACAGGCTTCTCAGCTTTTAGACACTCCACCATTACCAGGTATGCTTCTCGCTGCACACTTTGTAGAATTACACTCTCTGCTATGAGCTGGCAGCCTGAGAAGGTTATATCACGATACAGTATACGTACAAGTGTTATTGCTCCCCGTACCAGAGATTCCATCTAGAGAAGTGTTCGAAATGAGCTGATTCTAGGGGGCGGGCTTGAAGATTTTCTGATCTTGTCTACTCTATTACTGACGTAGACTTAAAAGCGTCTGCTTTGGTTGTGAAGGTAGCCCAACACCACTTTGCTGTCAGTGTAGAAGGTGGTGGGTTGGAATTCAAGGTCCATAGTCTGTGACTTCCACAGCTAATACGGAACCACAGAATTCCAGTCTTGGTATGGTGTGACCTTGTAGTGGTGCTAGTTTTGCTTTTCTCATGATGGAGTCGATGTGAATGTTGCTCTCCCCGCCATAGACCCTGATGTATCCCATGGCTGCTATAGTCTTCACTGACATATCTGAGAAGATATGCAGTTCTTTTTTCAGTGTGGCAGTTGGTGAGATGGGAACATACGTGCACTGTACATGGACGTTCTGGAGGCAGCTCAGGGAGGTATGCCACATCTCCCAATTTTCCTTCTGCTCTGGTGGAAGTGGTTCATCCCAATCGTTGGTGCTTTGGGACAGCGTACGCAGAAGGAGCCTCCCTTGAATCGTTACCGGTGCAGCAAATCCTAGAGGGTCAAACAGACTGTTCACTGTTGACAGAACTCCTCTCCTTGTGAAGGCAGTTTTCTGGGCTGGGGCTCTAAAGGTGAAGACATCCTTCTTCAAGTCCCAACACAGACCGAGGCTCCGTTGGATAAGGGGAGTGTCAATGCTAAAATCGAGGTCCTGTACTCCCTTGGCATGGTCCTCAGACTTGAAGGCTGCTAGCACTTCTTCACTGTTGGATGCGATCTTGTGTAGCTTGAGGTTGTGTGTGTCTACCATCTGACATGTTCTGTCTAATAAGTCTATGGCTTCTGCTGCGGTGGGTACAGATTTCAAGCCATCATCAACATAGAAGTCTCGTTCCACGAAACGCCTGGCATCTGAACCATGCCTGGTTTCACCTACGCAAGTGGTGTGTTGCAGGCCATAGTTGGCAATTGCAGGGGAAGAACCATTCCCAAATATGTGCACTCGCAGTCTGTATTCTCTGACCTGTTGGTTGTGCTGTCCATCACTGAACCACAGGAAGCGCAGGTAGTTGCGATGATGTTCCCTGACAAGGAATGAGTAAAACATCTGCTGGATGTCGGCCATGATGGCTATGGCTTCCTTTCTGAAACGGATGAGCACACCTAACAGCCTGTTGGCAAGGTCAGGTTCTGTGAGAAGGACTTTGTTCAGGGAGAGGTTGTGGAACTGTGCGCTGGCATAGAAAATCACTCTTATTTGATCTGGTTTTTGTGGATGGTATACTCCAAAGAATGGCAGGTACCAGCATTCCTCATCTTTCTCCAGGGCAGAGGCAAGGTTGGCATGCCCGTTCTGGACCATCTTGTCCATGCACTCCACCAGATGAGCTTCCTGTTCATGAGTTGTCTCAAGCTGAAGAGGCGAGAGAGAGCCTGTTCATAATTGTTTGGCAAACACTGTCTGGGTGTACGAAAGGGCAGTGGGGCTACCCAGCTTCCTCTAGCGTCTTTCCGAAATTCCTTTTCCGTGAACTGCAGAAATTGTCCTCTATTGACAAGGCTAAGTCGTTGTCCTCTTTGCTGGTCTGGAACACTGTCGCACCTAGGTCAGGGTAGTTCGTCAAAATTGTGAAGTGTTCTCAACATGGCTTTGAGTGGGATGCTCTCCCATTGCTCAGAATGGAGGTCGTGAAGATACTCGCTGTCAAGTGTCAAAAGCCCTTCGACAACACATCACCCTGATGGATGGTGTTGAAGACCATGGAGGGGATCTGGAGAATGCTGACGGATTCCAGCAACAAAACACGGTGGAGGGGGGTGTTGCATTAGGACACCATGTACACTAATAGTGGGTGATGGACAGAAGGCAAGAAGAGGGGGAGTGGAATGGGAACGTAAATCAGCTGCTGAAGAGATAATAGTGTGGAGGGGAATGATGTCCTTTGCCTGCGACGAGCATGACGGAACAAGCGGCAGCTTTGATTGTGACAGCTGTGAGAAATCATTGCCTGCCTAATGATAGTTAACTGTATCCAAGCCCTATAAAACAGTATGGATGGAGAGCTAGGGCGTCTCCAACTTTGTTTTGCTTATCAGCTCAGTCTCTACTGTACGCTGCTGTGTTGCCTCCATTAAACCGGGTTTTGGAACGAATCCTCCTTTTCGTGTGTGCATGTTCGTTTGCGCCCAGTGAAGCACTGGCAGCTCCAGAGGGGCTGAGACTCACCTGGTTTGGAGCCTGCAACCGGTCAACACAGACTGTTCCTAAGATGGCCCATCCGAGTGCTGTCTTGAGGGCAAATGGAGAGCCTGCTGGGCCTTTGACCACTGCGTGCTGAGGGAAAGCTTCGGGGGGTCTATTCCCAACAAGAGCAAGATTTCGGCTTCGGAGTCTAGAGCAGGAAAGAGCTTAGCCATATTGCTTGCTACCTCTGGTGTTGCGATCTGACTGTGATTGTCTGGTAAAGCGTCCCATTCTAGCAATGGTGGCACTGTGAATTTTGCACTTCCATCTAACGATTCTATACAGGGTCCCATAACCTTCCTCTCCGCCATGTGCTGTAATCCAGTGCATGTTGAAATCATGAAGTGTGTGTTCTCGGTATGGACGTCAAAGTGGTCGAAGAAAACTGATCTGGCTAACGATTGGTTGCTCTGTGTGTCCAGTATCACATACATTTTCATGACCGGGCTCTCTAGGTGGGCTGCGTAACATCACTTACTAATTCTGCCGAGTTTGGTCCCAGCCATGCTTGAGTTCCTCGGCCGGCCGCAACCCTTCGTCGCGGATGGTACTCGTGAAAATGAGCTTCCATAGCAAGTAGTCTCTTCCCAGGTTGTCCGAGAATTTCCGCGCACCACTAGCTGCCATATCCAACTTTCCCCATCGGGGCGATCTACATTTCTTCTCGTAGAATCCCTCTGGGTTTCAGAATCATCATACTCTGGATGTGGTGACCTACGCCCCAGGGAGGTGACGGGCATGTGCTGGTGTTTTCCTGTCAAGTATTTTATGAGGAGGTCATCTTTCCATGATATGGAGAAGGGTCGTATACCTTGTCGACAGGCAGGCTGTATTCATTGGACTGTGCGTCCTCACTCAAGAGACCTTGAGGATTTGACAGGAACTCCTTAGCCTCAACGTTGAGGTTGTATATCGTGGCTGCTTGTGTGCTTGCCTGCTGAGGCGCCTTCGCTGCTACTGATGGAGTAGTCTGGTTGCTCCGTATGTCTTGGTTAGTCAGGGTAGGATGTCCACTTCCAGGGGAGGACTCTTGTGGTCCAGATCGTACAATATCAGCTGCATGAGTAATTTGTAAACCTGGTGGGTGAAGTTCTCCTCGTTCGCTTGGTTTTGCGGGTCTTTCGATTGACCGTGTTGCTCCTTCCTGCTTGCGCCGTAACACATTCTGGTCATCCATATAGGCTTTGACCCGGCTGTACGAGCTTTCACCATATGTCTTTCCAGTGTCATAGTTGGATATGGCGGTTTTAGTCTCCACCTGTAAAGCTGTGGCCCGTGCTGCCCTTATTGCAGCCTCCTGTTCTTGCTGAAGAAACTCAAGGTTGGCCTGAGCTTTTGTAACATGTAGAGCTGCAGCAGCCATCTCAACTGCCATCTCTTCCTTCTGCAGTAGCTCTGCTTTTGCAACATGTAGAGCTGCAGCAGCCTCTGCAGTTTGACTCGTGCTTCGGCGGCCTGGGCAGCGAGATTCCTTGCTGTGAAGGCCTGGGACAACTGGCTGTGATGAGAAGATGCTTTGGAAGAATGGAAGGAGCTTGAGGCAGAAGATTGCTGTAAGATGCTGCTACCCACCCGAGATCGGGATGACTTGTAAGGGGGACCACCTATGACCAATGAGATGGCACATGTGAGTGATGGGTAGCTTTGGATTCAGCCTTCTCGCTCACAGCTTTCTTGGAAGAATGAGCGGCAGACGCATGTGAACGTTGGGATGGGGAGGCTTCCTCTCTTGTTGTGTTTTTCGCCAGGAGTGCGGTGTGGAAGGAGTCCTTACAACCTTGAAATATCTTCCCACATTCTGCATTCAACATCTCTAAGTGTTGCATGTCCCCCACGAGCTTTGGGTCTTCTAGCTGCTGCTGGATGTTGATGAGATGGCTTTCAGAACCCTTCCATTGTGTGTAAAGTTCATCCATTTTATTCACCAATGAGTGGATGCACTTGTGTGAAAGCTCATCCAGAGGCATGTTGCAGATCTGTTGTAACTTCTCCCAATACTCTTTGTTGCGACGATAATGCTTGTCCCAATCTTCCCTCAGGCTTGACTGCATAACATCAGTAAGCTTCCTATGCTGCCTGAGGTCATAGGTTCTCTGATGTGCCTCGGCTTCTTTTGGAATTTGGACGTCCAATTCTGGGTTTGTATCGAGGTTAGGTGGGGGGAGGATAATCTTTCCTGATGAATCAGATGCTTCTGCCATGATTCGACAAGACTCCATGGCATTTGATACTTCAGACGTGTCTAGATTGGCTGGGAGGACCAAATCTGCTGATACATTAGAGGCCTCAGCCATGACAGGGAAAACTCAGGGGATTTCCTGGATACTGTAGGACCACTAGAATGCGTTGCAAACTTTAGGCATCTTCGATGCAGTTCGCTTTTGACCACTGGGGTGTCTTGTAAAGTTTAGGAGTCGTCGTTGCAGTTAGCCTTCTGACCATTGGGGTGCATTGCAAATTTTAGGAGACGTCATTGCAGTTCGCCTTCTGACCACTGGGGTGCGTTGCAAACTTTTTTTTAATAAAAAGTTTTTTATTTTTTTTAAGACAAACAAACATATAATACATCAGTCCTTTCGTGTGTCATCTCGATGTTTCTTCGGTGACTACTTCTTTTTGTTACTCCTCTTTTTATTTCTTCCTTAATAAATTCCATTTCTCTATTTCAATATTTTCCCTCAAATACATATATTTAATGTAACTTTCTCCTGTTTGCTTATCAAATTCTTTATCTATATCTCTTTTCTATCCAATCATAAAATTTCCCCCATATCTTAAAATATTCCATATCCTCTTTTTCTTTAATCATTAAAGTTAATCTATTCATCTCTGAGCAGTCCAAAATTTTTCTAATTACTTCCCTTTCTAAAGGGATTTTCTCTGCTTTCCATCTTTGTGCAAATACTATTCTTGCTGCAGTTATTATATGTATAATCAAATAAACATTTTCTTTACTAATTTTCTCTGGTAGGATACCCAGTAGGAACAACTCAGGTTTTAAATCAATATGTTGTTGAGTCATTTCTTCTATCCATATCTTAATTCTGCTCCAATAATCTTTAACTTTTGGACAAGTCCACCACATATGATAATAAGATCCTGGTATTTGGTGGCATTTCCAACATTTAGCTGATTTATCTTTAAACATTTTTGCCAATTTTTCAGGACGCATATGCCATTTGTAAAACTTTTATATTGATTCTCTTTATATGCAGCCAACATTGTTAGTTTATAGTTCCTTTCCCATAACTGTTGCCATCTATCAAGCTCAATTGAGTATCCACAATTTTTTGCCCATGCAATCATTTCTTTTACTTGCTCTTCTTCTAATTCAATACTAAGCAGAAAGTTAAAAATTTTTTAAATTATTTTGTCCTGTTCCCTCAAGTATCCTATCCAGATCTGTCATTTCTAAATAGAAACCATATAATTTTGCATCTTTTTCATATCTTGCTTGTATTTGCATATACATATACCAGTCCATCACAATCCCTTGTTCTATCAATTCCCCCTTATCTGTAAGTAAATCTTTATATCTAAAAATATTTTTAAAATTAACCATATTTGGGTGTATTAGTGCTTCTATTATTGATAGCCATGTTGGAATTTTCACATAATATTTATCTCTAATCTTCTCCCATACTAATAACAATGCATTTCTTACATAATGTCTATGTATCTTACTTCTACCATACCATAAAAACGCATGCCATCCCAATTGTAAATCATGTCCTTCCAAAGTTAATAATCTTGTATTTCTTAATTCTATCCATTCTTTCATTCAAGTCAGTGTTGCTGCCTGGTAGTATAATTCCCAGTTCGGCAGTCCAAATACTCCCCTTATTCTTACATCGTAACAACTTTATATTAATTCTCGTCTTTTTCCCCTGCCATATGAACTTCCTCATTATTTTATTAAGTTGTTGAAAATAGGTCTTTCAATTCTTATTGGAATTGTTTGGAATAAAAACAATAATCTCGGTAGTATATTCATCTTGATTATTGCAATCTTTCCCCTAAGTGATAGTTGCAAAGTTTTCCATTTTTCTAGATCTTTCTCAATTTGTCTTTTTATGTTGTAATAATTATCTTCTTTTATCGTTGCACATCTTGAAGTTAGTTGTATTCCTAGATATCTCACTTTTTTCACAATTTGTATGTCTAATTTCTCCTTTAATTCTCTTTTTTGTTTTTCTGTAGTCTTTTTCATCAATATTTTTGTTTTTTCTTTGTTTATTCTTAGACCTGCCACCTTGCCATATTCCTCTATTTGTTCTAATAATTTTGGTCCCGTCTTTTGAGGCTCCTCATGAATAAATACTAAATCTCTGCAAAGGTTTGTAGTTTGTATTCCTCTTTTTTGGTTTTCATCCCTTTTATTTCTTCATTTCTTCTTATATTTCTATTTAGCACTTCTAAAGTCAATACAAATAGCAATGGGGATAATGGGCATCCTTGTCTTGTTCCTTTTGTTATATTAACTTTTTCTGTCATTTTTCCATTCATCATTATCTTGGCTAATTCTTCATTATATATTGTTTTTATAATGTTCATAAATCTTTCCCCAAAGTCCATTATCTGTAATTGCTTTATCATAAACTGCCAGTTCACATTGTCAAAAGCTTTCTGTCCATCTAGGAATATCATCACCATTTGTTTTTCTGAATGTATCTCATAATACTCCAAAGTGTTCAAAATTATCCTCATATTGTCTCTAATTTGCCTTTTAGGTAAAATCCCATTTTGGTCCATATGAATAAATTCATTTAATAGTTTCTTCAATCTGTTCACCATTATTGAAGCAAATATGCGTTGCAAACTTTCGAAGATGTCGTTGCAGTTCGCCTTCTGACCATGGGGGTGCGTTGCAAACCTTAGGAGATGTCATTGCAGTACATCTTTTGGCCACTAGAGTGTGTTGCTTGCATAGCTGCGTGGTTGGCGCAGTACACCTTTTGGCCACCAGGGTGCTGTAACCTAACTAATGCTTGGGTTAAACTGATTTTAGCGTGTTCCTTTGTACAGAGCTGCATAGCAACTGTCCGATTTGGGGACCGTAAGAGGCTTTCCTCAAACTTGGGTTCCTTTGGACTTTAATTGCTTGCCCTATAAACGGGATTTAGCTTTCCAGTATTTTCTTCAAGCAAGAGTCAAAGTAACAGCATGCACTGCAGCTGGATTGTTTCTCTGCATCAGATCTTTCCCTTACAAAATGCCTTTGCAGCTTGCTCTTCAAATGCAGATTGAGCTGGTTAGGCTGGGAGAAGCAGAGTGTATCATGCAAATTCTATCTCCAGGGAGACCATGTGGCTCAGCTTGCTTTCTGCTAAAATAAGTTTTTTTTTTTCCTTTTACTGCCAAGGTAAGCTTTTAAAGCAACATACACACAAAAACTTTGCAAAGGTGATTCTAACATGCATCCCTGGACCCTTTTATAGCAGGGCAATCTTCTTAGTTAACACAAGAAAGGTCTTTCCTCTTTGTTCCAAAAAGAGAAGGGGGGGGCTATCCATTCTCTGTCCTTTTACTGCCAGGCAGAATACTTTTCTCAGTTAAATCCAAACGGAGTTTGGGATGCAAAGAGAAGGAAAGCAGGTTTTATCACTTCCGTGGCTATGCAAAGGTCTCAATTGGGTGCAAACAAAGTCTTTTTTTTTTAAAGTTGTGCGTAGAGAAGAGATGCACTTTTATTTTTTCTTCACTCAAACAGAATGTCCCTCATTGCTCCAAGGGAAAGAAAAGGAGGGGGTCAGGCAGTCTATGTCATGTTACTGTTCTGTTCCCAAAGCATCTGGCTCCACTGGGAACCGGCAGTTAAACTCTAGCAAACAGGTTTCATACAGATCAAGTTTATTTTGTGTATCCTCAAAACATAGACTTACAATCATGGTGAGTCAAGGTGAAATTCATCTGTATATTTCATAATCTGTCCCATTTCCTAGTGTAAAATGACGGTAGATCTGTCTCCCTGTTCAGAAATCATGCTTCTCTCCTCCGCAATTCATAATGGCTGGAGCTTTGTTCTACACCCCAGGCAGAGAGCCTCAGTGGCCAATCAGGCACACAGATGTGGTCACATGTCATGGACTACATCTCCCACAATGCAATCTCTCTACATCTCCCACAATGCAATCTCTTAAGGAGACAGCTCTTAATTCTTAGGGTAACTAATTCACTATAATTCACTATCTGAACAGCACACGTGCCCTTTGGTGTAAACTGTAATATCCTTTCAGATGGAAAAAGCCACAATTATTAGGACTTTCTTGGTAGTCTCTTGATGGGAAAAAGAAGAAGAAAAAGACTGGTCCTTCAAATAATATTTCTGTATTTTTTTAAAATCAGGTTAACGTTGATGTCTTGAAGTATACAGTCACTGAATCCATTTTTGAAATTAAGATGTTGGTCTTATTTTTTTAAAAAAGAAAATTGTAACCATCAGTATCCACCAAGCTCTGCTTTCATTATTTAAATAATTGTATGACAACTTCACATTTCAAAGAGCTAGTTCACTGTTTAATCTAAACATATTGACAGCAGCACGAATAGTTTTCGCCCAAAACTGGAAAAACAATGACATACCATCAGAAGACAAGGTGATTAGAAAAATTATGGAATATGCGGAAATGGATAAGCTCACAAAAGAGATATAAGAAAAAGATGAAACAGATTATGACTTAGTTTGGGAGAAATGGTATAAATGGTTGGAGGAGAAAGGGGAAAAAGAAAAAAAAAGGGGACAAAAGAAAACTAAACAATGGTTAAATTAGGTGGAGAAATATGGAAACAAATGGAAAGATATAAATTATGGAAAGGAAACTAGGTACCTGTTTATGTTAAATGTAAATAAAATATTTAGATTAAGAGAATATATATATATGTATATGTATATATATATATGATATACTAGGAATATATATATAAGAGATAAATTAAGATAAGAAAGAGAAAATGTATAAATATAGATTACTGATGCGAAGATGTTGAAAAGAAGAAGATGTAAATATCTATTTTTGTTTGTTGTTTGTTTGTTGTTTGTTTGTATTAAAAATGTTCAATAAAAATTATTTTAAAAAAAAGAAAAGTGGCAATTTAGGAAAAAAAAATTTAATCATAGTCCTCAACTTACAACCACAACCAGCATCGGAACTTCCATTGCTAAGTAAGGCAGTTGTTAAATGAGTCATGCCTGATTTTAGCACTTAGATTTATATACCACTTCACAGTGCTTTAACAGCCCTCTCTAAGTGGTTTACAGAGTCAGCATATTGCCCCCAACAATCTGGGTCCTCATTTTACTGATCTTGGAAGGATGGAAGGCTGAGTCAACCTTGGGAGGATCAGGATCAAATTGCTGGCAGTTGGCAGAATTAACCTGCAATACTGCATTCTAGCCACTGTGCAATCACAGATTTTTCCATCTCTTTTGCCATGGTTGTTAAGTGAATCACTGCACTTAAATGAATCATGCAGTTATTAAGTGACTCCAGCTTCACCCATTGACTTGTGCTTGTTGGAAGCTGACTGGGAAGCTAACAGTGATCAAATGACCCAGAACGCTGCAACCATAGTGAACTTATGCCTGGATTTTTATCATGTGACCATGGGGATGCTGTTATGGTCGTAAGTGTGAGGACCAGTCAGAAGTCACAAGTGCTGCTGTAACTTTGAATTGTCACTAAATGAAAGGTTGTAACTTCAGGACTATCTGTGGATCTTTTAAGTATTCTCTTGTCATCATCCTGCACAATGTTATTTGCAACAAAACAATTCTCGTATCTAGTCTTAGCAGTCTGGAAATGCTCAGCCATACACTAGAGCTGGTATGTACAAATATTCAGCTTGACTAGATGTTTTCAATGTGTGGTGAGAGTACCGTTTAGAAGGGCAGGGATTTTTTTTCTACATAGTTTGAACATTTTTATTACTTTCTTTCCATGGTGTTAGTTTTAAGAATTCCGACTTATGATCATAATGGAGCCTGCATATCTGACCCAATTTTACAACCTTTTTTTGCAGTCGTTGTTAAGCAAACCAATGATTTGCTGTGGGTGCAGTTTTATTGAAAACCAGAAGTAAGTGCCAATTGTCAACAAAACCATTGTAAAACGCAATTATGCCAAGTGCCTAAAGTTTGGTCACATGACCGGAGAGGGGATGACCATTGGAACCTCAAATCCAAGTTTTAACTAGACCCGAGGTAGGAACTTCGAATGGTCACCAAATAACTGTCAAGGACTATTGAAACAGATCCAGTGCTAGATGCCCAGATATCTTTTCCTGCAATCCAAATCTTTCTCCAATTTTTCTGCCTTGTGTTTCTTTTTAGTTGTATAAATTGAGATTAGTATGTTACTTGTCAGTAACTGATGTTTCCCATAGTTTTATTTTCTGTCTGGCCATGGAGCAATGCCCTTTCAAGATCCATAATTTCAGATGGATGATAAGCAAGATGTGGAAAGATTATGATTTTTGCTGCTCATTATAATTTTTGGAAGTGTGAAAACATTTCTCTGTCATAATAATACTAATTGTTGATAAGAAAGACAAAAAAGTCTGAATGGTGGATGTGGCAGTACCTGGAAAGAGCAGAATGAAAGAGAAAATAAACTATTGGAGATAACAAAATACAAAGATTTGCAAATAGAAATACAATGGCAGTGGCAAAAGAAAACAAAGAAAGTACAATAGTAATATGCGCCTTGGGTACAATCCCCAAAGAACTGGAGCACCACTTGGACACCATCAGCATTGACAAGTTCACCATCAGTCAATTGCAAAAAGCAGCTTTATTTGGAAGAACTTACATCCTGTGATGATGATACTTTTGGTTTAATCAAACATTCACATCTACCTATCCCAGGTCCTTGGGAAGGACTCAATAGGTGGACAAAAATTCCAAAGGCTGAATATCTGGCTGACTGTGTGACAAACAATAATTCATTAAACGAGTATGCTGCATGACTCAGTGATTTTACAATGAAATAAAGTACAATAAAATAAAAAAGTAAAGATAAAAAATGGCAAGCATGATGAAATAAGGGGTCTCACTCTCCCACACCAAAGGCCGGAGTGAAAAGGCAGGTCTTCTCGGCTCTTCTAAACTACAAAGGTGGGAGGGGGCTCGCACAAAGTTTAGTTCAAGTAAAAACTTTGCAGAATCTGCAGGTATTATATTATTTTCATGAAAACATCTTTCCACTCAATCTTTCCCGAGCTGCATGGATTTAGAAATATAGTAATTTCACTTTTTTTTCATTGAGTATGCTCAGGAAGTCTTAGAATCTGGGAAACCAGCATTAAACAATGTTGCTTTTCAGTAAAATAAAGCATGTTTTATTCTATTTTCAAGTATTGGTCTGCAACTTGGATTTCTAGTTCAGTTCTGAAGTAGAATGAAATTTGCAGCAGGAACTTTGAAAGAAGATTTAGGATAAGAAGATACTGTAGTTCAGTGATTAAACGTGTTCTGCTTGCAAGTCATTCTCAGTTCAAATAGAAAATACAACCCTCTTAGAAACTTAATATTTATATTTTACTACTTAAGTGTCTTTTTAAAAACATTATACCATAATTTGGTTACTTAGTCTTAGGGGAGAGCTTTGGAAACTAAATATTAACACTTCTTTATGATCTCTGAAAATTGATCCACAGTGATTAACATTTGTCATGGTCCTGCTTGAGTTTCACCTTGATCCTGCCCAGGGCCAATGAGCATCTAAGGTGTCACAATGTCTTCTGTTGGCCCCTGTCAAAGAGAAAGCTCAGGAAGTACATTATGAGGTGCTGGAACCTGATTGGCTATCCTTCCTACATCAGAACTTGCAACTCTTAGTACTCCAGCAGACTATCCGTGGGATGAAGAGCACTGGAGCTCCAGACACTAAATGAAACCAAAGCTCAAAGCCACAGTGGCTTTGTCAGGTGGAAAAAACTGAAATAACTTGGAGACATTGGGGCAATGGCTGCTGCTCGCAGACCAAGGCGCAGGACTCAGTTTCCAAGGAGAAAGAAGCAGACCAGAGGCAGGAAGGGAACACACCGGAAGCTGTTGCCAAAGTGCAGAAAGCAACGTAGAAAACAAGGCAAGCAGGGAACAATGGTGGTGAGAAAGCTAGGTGGGCCTCAAAAGCCAGGTCTGAAGCGACCTTATGATGAGTTTATTTCTAAAGTCCTGCGTCGGCTGCATCGGGACAAAATACCCATATCAACCAAAGCAAAGGGAAAGATGATCTCCTTCATAAGGAAGTTCTACAACAACGTGTCTGAGAAGGCCAAGTGTAACAAGAAAGTCAAGCAGAGCTGTACCATCGGCTCCAAGGAATTACAAAATGCATTAAAGAAAGTGATGCGCAAAAAGCATGCCATGGATTTGGTCCAAACTATACGCAAAGAGCCACGACGCTATTAGAACTGCCCCTTCCCGTTTCCTTTGGTTGGCCCTTGTGACATCTACAAACAAGAGGAGGGGAGAGTGAGCCAGCCTTCAAAACAACGCCCCCGCCTCCAAAATCTAGTTTCCACCTGATGAAAAGTCCTGACAATACTCTAAAGATACTGAGAATCTCTTCCTTTTTGAGGAACATCTCACGTAAGCACAGGAGCCAACAACCTTCAGACCTGCAGAAAACTCCTCACATCACTGGAAAAAAAAATCTTTGGCAAAGAAACATCTTATTCTTAGGAGTATAATAAAATGGGGTTTTATCAGGTCATTTAATGCTCATGTGGTTTTCTTTCCTTTTACATAATGTCGGCTGCAGTGTGACTTGAACCCAAACCCTCTTGCACACTGAACATTAGAGGGCAAGGACAAAAAAAGTAGACGTAGCCCTTCTGAAAATTGTTATGAGAGTTGGAGGTTTAGTTAGTCACCACCTAGTGAGTTTGATGATGATTACCCAAATGGAAGATTTCATACTTGCAACATAACTTGGATATTTGGGTTTGTTTAGAAACAGGAATGGGATTACTTAGGTAACTACAGTACTGCTTTGAGCCCTTCAAACCCTGTGTGAATGGAAATGATTGGTGTGTCTCAGAAATAATATTGTTCTCTGTTCCTAGGAAACAATCGGTTCACAGTCTTAAGTGGCTTCTTGAAACAAACAAATTTAGACTTGCAAATTGTTCAGTATATTGCACTGAGAACCAGGGGTGTGTGCAGTGGGTTCAAAAAAGTCAAGATGGTGAGGCCCTTGCCTTTTATATGAACATAGTACATGTGTTACATGTAAAAACAGCTATATTCAGGGCAGTTATGGGATGGGTGGAAAATTGTTGAGGGTACCTCAGCTCTAAGACAGAGGCCATCTTGATCACAATCCATTTATTGAATTGATCCTACCTTTCTTAAATCCAAATTCCATACCAGCACGATCTTGAACTTGTTCTGAAGCTATAACTATATTTACCTCATATTCTCTATTACACTTACACGTGTCTACATTGGTTACAATTGTATAATCAGCACATCTGTTCAGCCCTTGCACCCAGATCAGATTTCCAAGTTAAATCATACACCGTGGGTTTGAAAAACATGACAAAAATTGGTTTGGATTGTGGCAGGACCTGTCAATGTGAAGAAAACAGGAAGCTGCTAATACTGTAGTAATTTCCCAGTGTCAGTGCCAATTCAATACTTCCTGATTGAGAGTTAGAAAACATAAGGGTAGCAACCTATTCATGAACGAATAGCAAAGTATATTGTAGCTTAGAACATATTTTAGGATAGCTGATGAAGGGGGTAAAACTGCATGGCATTATATTGTTATGATAGCAGTGGCCAGCAAGCTGTTGATCATAACCATTTTAATGTAACAATGACAGTTTACCTATAACAAAGGCAAAGATAGCCAACCAATCAGGTCTCCCTGTGTAGCCGTATTTGCATGATGCTGTCTATAAGTGACATTGCCTCAAAAATCTGATGACATTTCAAGCAGGAGCTTCCAGAGAAAAGAACAATGGCTGCCAAACAGCAAGGCAAAAGGAAAGTCAGAGATGCAAGGAGAAAGAAAATCCAGAAAAAGCACCAACTAGCCAAGCGGAAGCAGAAGAAACTGCAGCCTAGGAAACAGAAGAAGCACCAGGCTCGTCCTAAGCGTCGGGTCAAACAGTCCTCGGCCACCAAGTCAGTGGACAGTGGTCCAGAGAGGATCTGCTCCCCAAGGCTCTTTGCCGCCAAGATCTTTCGGCAGATGCCCAAGGTCAGGATGGAGATCAAGGCCAGGAGCCTGATGAAGACCTTGCTGACCGATGTCTATGACCATGTGGCCACAGAGGTGGAGAATTTGAGCCAGAAGAATGAGCTGTCCAACATCAGCGGCACAGATGTGCAAGCTGCCTTGAAGGAAGCCATGACAAAGGAAATGGCCAAGCACTCGGCCGAGCCTATCAGCGCTGAATGTGCTTAGAGAAGCATCCTCCATTCTCCCTCAGGGAGCCAAAGGGAGAAGACCAAAGATCTTTAAAAAATATCCAAGAAACTTTTAACATATTTTCCTGCCCTTTTAAGTGTAAGAAATCCTGCGGTCTACCTTTCCTAAGACACAAATCTTTTCACCTCCACAATTGTTACTATGAAACAATAGGAAGGAAGTTAAAAGTGATGACAGGACAATGGCCTGTATTTTTTAAGAGAATTTCATCTTGTAAACCAGAACCTCAAGGCTAAGAAAGATGAGCCGTGATTAAATAGATGTTTGAAATAATTGTTTGTGAGGTGTTTGCAAAAAGGAAAAGGAACATATTATGTACAATATGTATGTATGTATCTCCAATAAATCAGGATTTTAGCAACTATATTCAGTGAGTTGCATGAATGATTTTTTTTTTAGTGTTCTCTCTTTAGGGGATTTGTCTCTGGGTTTTTATTTTAATCTGTTGGAAGAAACATCCTTCTGGGTTCTGCTCCAAGTGGGGAAACAGACACTGGAAACATGGAGACTGCTTGGAAAGATGGTTTAATGGTGGACAGGATCACATGGCTTGAGTTCCTGAACAGAAAAGGGCAGATACAGTAAATCCTTGGGTTTTTATGCTCTCTCTGGCTCTGCATTTCTTGGGGTCCAGAAAGAGTACTCTGATTGGTTGTCAGACTCCCAGGGGGTGGGGGCCTTGCTGGCTGATGGTCACATGTGCTTCCCAGGTCACATGTGGTGAGTTTCTGCTGCTATTGTGTAGAGGGCTAATCCTATTTTTGGCAATTCCTACTATGGCTCTGCCTGAAGGAGGCAGATCTTTGTTATGTAGAGTAGACTGGCCCAGGCCTTAATGGCCCATTGACAAAGGGTGGGGGGCAGGGAGGTGGGAGCTGCTTTGTCTGTAAAATATGCTTCTCATATTTCTCATCCAGGGAAATATAATATTCTGCCTTTTTAATATTTCCTAAAATATTTCACTCTTCCAGGAAAGGGGTGGGTGCTAACTTCCTACAAATCAGTTACCCAAAATTTTGATTTACAGTTGTATCAAAGGATAATACTAGGAATTCGCAATAGTCATGCCATGAAAATGAATTTTCATTGAGTTTGCCCTACAGCCTATCAAATTACGGCTGCGACCAACTATACATAATAAGCACTATTATGTATAGCAGCACTAAGGATTATTTTAAAAAAGGAGTCAATTAATTTTACAAAAAAAAAAGAACCCAGTTGGAACTGGAACTATTTGGCCCCAGGAATTATAAACATCGTCCAAAGGTCTAGCGGCTTGACTGGATGTTTACTTTTCCATTTGTAATGCAGTTATGCTTTGTGGCTGCCGGGAGTTCAATAGTTAAGAGAGATTTACCTTGGCGCATTAATTTTCCGAGGAAACGTGAAGGAATCTCCATGTGTCACAATGGCTTTGGAGAATCAAATCTCGGTTCGTATGTTGGCAAAAGGAAATGGAAGTATAAAGGGCCTCTTTTCAGAAGCTTATTAAGCGAGTGTCAGGATGGCCGAGTGGTCTAAGGCGCCAGACTCAAGGCTTACGCTCCTTCCCTGTGCTGGGTGTTCTGGTCTCCGAATGGAGGCGTGGGTTCAAATCCCACTTCTGACAACTCCCTTTTTTTCGCCCTCTTATATTATATGGATCTTTTATTCTTTCTATATGTCCAACAAAGACGTATTAAACTTATATGTCTAGAAAACAAGTGAACGATACATTTTAAACGTTTTTCATCCTGGTTATTTTATGGACGCGTTCACGTGTTTTTTTCTCCCCACTTTCAATTTCCCTTTGCTAGCGAAGAAGCATTTTGCGGGGTAGAGAATTTTAATGCAAAGAAAAGAATTCCGCTCCCCATTTCGCCCTTTTCCTTTTAAGATTCTCTGAATTTTAGAAATGAAAATCGCCAGCTCTTCCTGAATGCTTTATCATAGCGTTTCATAGAAAAGGAACCTCAGGTTATATTTCTGCTTGCTGGGAAAAAACCCCAAATTTAAAATTTCTGAATGATTATAATACTACATTTCATTGGGTCTCATTGTAATTTGACAGAAAATAATTGTATTTATCAGAAAATATAGAATGCCCTATTTGGACTATGTTAGGACTAAAGAAAAGGCTTTTTCCAGGTTCCCTGGTGGTCTAGTGGTTAGGATTCGGCGCTCTCACCGCCGCGGCCCGGGTTCGATTCCCGGTCAGGGAATGTCTTTTTCTTCATAATTAAATTGTCTTTTTAACGAGAAGCCTCTTTTATTCTATTTTTAAAAAGCTCTTTTCATAGTTTACTATACATTTCTAAAAAACTGCTGTAGTAGTTGCATCAATTTCAGCCGAAGAAAGGAAAAGAAAAACAAAACAAAACCTATCACTCTTTCTCCTTTTAGAAATAATACCTTAGTTTATTCTTACGGCTTTTAACCAGAATTACGGTATCCATGAGATGACTTATCAAAAGTTTTTTTTAACACGAGTGAATAACGATAATGTTTGAAGATTCCTCAGATTCGTATTTAAAGTTTTGTATTTATATTTCCTCAAGAATGAGGAATATATTCCTCAAGAATATATTTTAAAGTGAAACAAATATTAAAATTAAATATGAAATGAACATTTGTTTGTTCGCATAGTAAGATGGAAATAGACGCAGATAGATGTTTTAGTAAGAAAATCCTTTAAATATTGAAAAAGGAAAAGCTCAACAACCCTATTAAGAGATTTAATATAATTAAATGTAATAATATTTATTTATTTAATTTAATATTTAATTATAAACATGATATATACTTTCATCTTTAAAACAGTATTAAATGCTTGGTGATATTGCTGCTCAATGACATTTGGCTCTGCTTACAGTTTCTACTCAATTATGTCAAAAGTCCAGTTAGCAAAATTTTAAAAAATGGTGTGAAGCCCATGATTTCAAACACATTATTGTGTGTTTTATTTATATGAGGAAAGAGTTTTCTATAAAATGTACGCAAATGCTTGTAAGAACTTCTGTAAAAAATTGCAAGGAAGCTGTACAACAGTCTGATGTAGAATAAGATTATAATCTACTGCTATTAAGATAAACCATACAAAGTTTGATAACATTCCTGTTCCGGCCTCTGATGTCTCATTAATATAACTTTTAATTTTTTCTAATGTAGCCATGAAAGACACCTTATTAATCCACAACTTAGTTGTTATGTGACCTAGAGTTTGTCATGTTACATAATTATATTTTGGCTAATAAGATTAAATAATAGGTTTCTTATGTTTAAACTTTTTTATTTATTCCTGTAAATAAATGCAGTAACTTTAGCTGAGAGGAGCATTCAGTGTTTTTTTAAAAAATAAGCACTAGAACTTATCTTCCCAGAAATGTTACACCAAAAACCTAGAACTTTATGACATGATCAGCACAAGTGGAAAAAAAAAATGACCTCTTTTTGGACAACACTTGGAAGAATAATTTTGAAATATATGTGCCAGCTTTAGAGGAGCCTATATAATCTCCCACTGCATTTCTTGCATTGAAGCTGACGTGAATCCTCCTGCTTTCCATAACTTTTGCTTATTTGTCTCCTGTGTGGGATTACCAAGATCAGTTTCCCAAGCTTATTTTAAACTGTACTGTGGATCCAGTATTTCTAATTGCAAAAATAACCTATATACATTCTTGAAATTGTTCCTTTTGATTGTTCTAAATCAGAGGTCTTCAAACTTGGCAACTTTAAGACTTGTGGACTTCAACTCCCAGAATTCTCCAGCCAGCTATGAATTCTGGGAGTTGAAGTCCACAAGTCTTAAAGCTGCCAAGTTTGAAGACCTCTGTTCTAAATAATGAAGTACAGATAGTTCTTGGCTTAGGATAGTTCATTTAGTGACTGTTCAAAGTTACAATGGCACTGGAAAAAGTGACTTATGACTGTTTTCACACTTGCAACCGTTGCAGATCCCCATGGACACATAATCAAAATTCAGACACTTGGCAACTGATTCATATTTATGATGCTTGCAGTATCCCTGGGTCACTTGATCATTTTTTGTGACTTTCTGACAAGCAAAATCAAGGGGGAAGCCAGATTCACTTAACCATCATGTTGCTAACTTAACAACTGCAGTGGTTCACTTAACAAATGTGGCATGGAAGATTGTAAAATGGAGCAAAACTCACTTAACAAATGTCTTGCCTAGCAACAGAAATTTGCTATGCAAATTTCAAGAAGCTTCTTCAGTTCTGACTGAAGAGAAAGGAAGGATTCATATTCCTTGTAGTCATCTGGTCATTAGCACTCTCATGCCTTCAAGGAAAAATAAAGAAAGTCCAGATGCTTTTTGAAAAAGCACCTTTGGGACAACCATGACCTGGATGACTGAGAATCTCCATAGACATTTTGAATAGTATTTAAGACTTCAGTGATTTCTGAAACAGAAAATAGAGGTGCCCTGAATTCTGGGAATAATAAATATTGATTAATTTCTAATGGTGATAGATTATTTGAGGAATATATTTGATTGGATACATGTGAGTGTGAGAGTGTGAATGATTGTTTAAAAAAATTGAATTCTTGACTTATACCTTTAATTTTGGTGTTAATTTTACTTAGAGTTGGAACCGTAACATTTATTGCCGTGAGCCACTCAGCTGTGACATCATAAGACTTCATAACTGCCCAGATCATAACCACACCTGGAGTGATAATGGTTGCTTTATTACAGCAAAGGTTTGAACTGTCCAATCAGCACTTTCAGTTTAATTCCTTCATTTGCATACTGTTGCCTATAAATGGCTTCGCTCACAATGGGTTGGTGACATTTGAAGGCAGGGACTTGCTGAGAGTAGGACCAAAACAATAACAGAAAAAAAAAGAACAATGGCTGCTAAACAGCAAGTGAAAAGAAAGGCCAAAACTGTGAAAAGAAACCAGCTCAGGAAGAAATATCAGTACACCCGGCAAAGTCGAAGAACTCGAAATCAGAAGAAACTCCATTCTCACCTAGAACATGGGGTCAAGCATGCATATGCCACTAACACTGTCAGCAGCAAAGTGGTGAGATTCAGTTCCCCTAAACTGTTTGCCTCCAAGATGGTCCGACAGGTGCTCAAGTCTTACATTGAAGCTAAAACCAGGGGCCTGGTCAAAACCTTACTAACAGATGTGTACAATCACGTAACCACAGAAGTGCAGGGCCTGAGCCAGAAAACCCAGCCCTTCAGCATCAGCTGCACAGATGTGCAGGCTGCTTTGAAGGAAGCCATGACGAAGGAGCTGGCCAGCCACACGGCTGAGCCCATCAGCAGTGCTTAGAAGAAATAGCCCTCTCCTCTCCTTGGAAGGGCTCCACGTAGGGGCGAAAAGGAAGAGGATCATTTCAAGAAAGACCTAAGAAACATTAAAATATTTTGCTGCCTTATTATATCCAAGAAATCCTGTGATCTCCCATTTACTAAACTTCCGGCTTCACTTCTAACAGTAGCTTAGAAAATGGAGTTTATGGGATGAGCTAAACAACATTGTGCATATTCATAATCAACTGAACTACCTGGTGATGAAACAAATGTTGGACTGCTCTATCTGTACTAGAGATATTCCATACTATAAAGAAGAATCAGACCAATCAACCTTATTTCAATTATTTGTGCAGTGGTTTCTGATCAGAAAAGGAACATCGTATATTATGTATCTTGCTTTTCCAATAAATCAGGATTTTAGCAGCTTTAATCACTCTCATGTGTATATTGTGTCTCATATACTATTTCTAGTTTAAAATCTTGTACACCATTTCCAGTTTAAAAATCTTGAAGTCATCACTAGAGGTTAAAATATTCAATTAAAACAATAGAATCTAAGAATCTAAGAATCAATAGAATCAATAGAATCTAAGAATCGTGGGCAGGCAGATGGTAATGACAAACCTAATTATATCACACGTTGATGGTATAGCTATCAAAAGAGCAAAATTATCTTGAAAAATGGAATAAAGGTATGTGAAATCTTGTAGTTCTTTTGCTTTGGTTATGAAACATAAAGGAACATACATAAGCAATACTAGCTAGAATAGACACTGGGATCATTTCTAGCATCAACAAAGCTTTGCTAGATATACAGATTGGGTGTACACCACTTCAAAATGATACAATCAGAATATTTGCCAAAATTCTCCTGAAAGCTAATGTGTAGATAGTGATAAAGCTGCCCCTTATAGATGGTATAATGAAAGTTTTAATTACACGTTCATATAAATTACCTAATGCTTTTGGAGTTTCTATCGAGAATGGAATGCTTGATCAGATCTTTGACATAGTTATTTGGAATCTCATTATAGCTATTGCTCATCTACAAATTAGCATTTCAAATGCTGAATTGAAGTATGGAAACTTGCTCTTTGTAGCAATTAACAACTGGAAAGAAGAACAGGAGGGGCTCAAGCCTGTTCTGAAGTAAATACAGACAGAAGTTATTCAAACTTTTAGAATTATTGCTTTTTATGATATTTTAAATATGTCTGAATAAACACAGCAGCTTCTATCTCTTATTTTCAGTTCCTCATGAAGGGGGAACAAATACCTTTCTTGGAATTTTTCCATGTGAAAAATTGTTTTCTGTGGATTTTATCTTTACTTTCTTTCTAAGAAGATGCGTTGTCTGTTGAACAGCTCACTGAAATATAGCAGAGACATTTGGTAAAATAGCATTCACCCCAAATATTAGGCTACTGCAGACTACATTTGCAGTGAGCCAAGAAAATGGTAAACAAGTTGTAAAGATGGCCATAAACTCAAAATACTATGGTTGTCAGGTTTCGATGTCATCTCAAATAAATTGCACTCCCAAACAATTAATCTTTGCTGAAATATTCCATTTATTGAGTACGACAGATCTAACCCCGACTTCGTCGTAGCTGATACTAACCCTCTGACTCCCAAACCCTTCCCTTTCCGTTCCCCAATTCTCATCTTCTCATTGGCCATCTTCCAAGTCAGTCTCCCCAGCTTCTGATCTCATCCCACAGGAATGTTCCCCGCACCATCCCATCTCCTAGGGGATATTATCTACAGAGAAATAAGTAGGTGAAAAGTCAAGCCTCGTCTTTTTATGGCAGCATCCGAATGCTGACAACGGTATTTTGTGGTTAAAGATAATCAAATCAATTTTGGGAATAAGAACAAGATTTGAGGGTGAAGGACTGAAAACTAGGGCATTCAGTGAAGATGGCAAAAATGAATTTTTCATTGCAAAAATTTAAATATGGTCAGGAAATCCTTGAACCAGGAAATGGTGGCAGAGTTAAACTACATTTCTTGAAGATTAAAAAAATTAGATCACAATCCTGTCCTTTGTAACAATGGCTCCATGGATACGATGAAGGTAAGGCTACCCAATCAGCACACTCCATACAGATCTCTCATTTGCATGTTATTGTCTATAAGTGACTTTGTCTGGCAAAAGCCTGGTGACATTTCAGGCAGAGGCTTCAAGAGAAAAGAACAATGGCTGCCAAACAGCAAGGCAAAAGGAAAGTCAGAGATGCAAGGAGAAAGAAAATCCAAAAGAAGCACAAACTAGCCAAGCGGAGGCAGAAGAAACTGCAGCCTAGGAAACAGAAGAAGCACCAGGCTCGTCCTAAGCGTCGGGTCAAGCAGTCCTCGGCCACCAAGTCAGTGGACAGTGGTCCAGAGAGGATCTGCTCCCCAAGGCTCTTTGCTGCCAAGGTCCTTCGGCAGATGCCCAAAGTGCGGATGGAGGCCAAGGCCAGGAGCCTGATGAAGACTTTGCTGACCGATGTCTATGACCATGTGGCCACAGAGGTGGAGAATTTGAGCCAGAAGAACGAGCTGTCCAACATCAGCGGCACAGATGTGCAAGCTGCCTTGAAGGAAGCCATGACAAAGGAATTGGCCAAGCACTCGGCCGAGTCCACCAGCACTGAATGTGCTTAGAGAAGCATCCGCCCTTCTCCCTCAGGGAGCCAAAGGGAGAAGACCAAAGATCTTAAAAAATATCCTAGAGACTTTAAAATATTTTGCTGCCTTAGGAAATCCACTGAATCCTGTAACCCATCACTGTCCAAGATGCCCATCTTCAATCATCTTCATAGACAACACAAACACCACATTTATGGTGATTGCCAGCAAATTCTCCTCATTGTTGAATGGAATCAGCTGAGCAGAAAGACCACTGCTCTGGACAAACAGATGTGGAAGATGTTCGTGAGGGGGCTTCCAACAGAGAAAGGAAATGTAGCATTGGTTTTCTGGTCAACAGGATTTGAGTGGCTTTATTCATGTCTTCCAAATAAATCGGGCTTTTAGCAGCTTTAATTCAATGTGTTCGTTTTTTCTTCCTTAATTACTGAAAATCTATACTTCCTGCCGAAAGATAAAGATGACTGCTGATTGATCATAAATAGGAGCAAAACGACTTAACATTTAATTAAAAATAAAAGCCTGTTTCAATGCGTCCTCCACTCCTAAGGGAGGGCACTGACCCATTCAGCTGGTCTGTTTGGCAATCTCTTTGGTGTTCTCATATTGAGGCTAATACTAATAATACTAATAATACTAATAATACTAATAATACTAATACTAATACTAATACTAATAATAATAATAATAGAAATAGAAAATATAGGAGAGGTATGAAATGGGAATCACAAATGCAAGTCTTAAAATACTTTCAACGTATAATACTGAGAAATGGGGGTTCTAAAAACATTTACTTTTGGAACTTATTTGGAATTTAGCTTTTTCTTCAAAGATAAGCGCCGTTCCCAGACGGCCCAAGTTTTTCCTGATCCATTCCTCCCCCCCACCTCCCGCCCCGCAGTCGATCCATGTGGGAAGGGATGTAGCCGCCTCCGAAAAAAAAAAATAAGCAAGTATCTCCTGGATGGATGAAAAAAAGCGTTTCTTTCCATTAATTTGTAGGTTAAAGTGATATTCCCGGAAATAAGGTTACAGTGTTAGTAGTTAAGCTGGTGAGTTTATTAAACTGGCAATGCCTTGGTTAGAGATCTATTTTGTTACCTACTTATAGTATAAAAGAACTGATTTAGGAGATAATGAATTTTAGAAGAACGTTGCTATAAAAGAGGAAACTATTAAAAAACAGGTTTTTTAAAAATGGCAATATTTCCTGATAAGACCTTTAAGAAGAACAATTTCTAACTTCCCTGGTGGTCTAGTGGTTAGGATTCGGCGCTCTCACCGCCGCGGCCCGGGTTCGATTCCCGGTCAGGGAACACATTTTGGAAAAAGCCCAAAGGTATATTTTTGTGAAATAGAGATAATCCTTCAAGACCCTGAGTGCGAGTTTACATTTTATAAAATGGAGTAATTCTTCGAGGTGCTGTTTTCTGAAACGTAAGAGTTGCTTATCAATTTTCTCTTCAAGTATCAATAATAACTTCAACAGATTTCTGGAGAGTTCATTTCTTAAATGTATACATTTTATAACCATGGGTTACTTAATGGATTGTCTTTTCCTTACTCAGAATAATTTATTTTTTACAATTTTTATCACTCCTTCCTGCTAGAACTCATCACACAAAGCAAGGCATCAAAGTAAAGAATCCAACACCAAAACAAGATCACTTAAAAGTCACTTAATATCTAAAAAGAAAAGCCAGATAAAACTATGGCCAGGTTTGCATGCAATGCATGGTATTTTTCCTGTAGCAGGTGATCTTACAATAGTATACAAATAATAGTAATTCCCCTTGCTCAGTAGTTCTAGTTTTTCTGCTCCATCTCTCTCTTTCTCTCTCTCTCTCTCTCTCCATCTCTCTCCCTCTCTCTCTCCCTTGCTCACTCTCTCCATCTCTCTCTCACACACTCTCTCCATCTCTCTCACTTTCTCCATCTCTCTCTCCCCATCTCTCTCTCCCTCTCTTTCTTTCACTCTCCCCCCTCTCTCTCCATCTCTCTCTCACTCTCTCCATTTCTCTTTCTCCATCTCTTACTCTCTCCATCTCTCTCTCTCCATCTCTCTCTCCCTCTCTCTTTCACTCTCTCCCCCCTCTCTCACTCTCTCCATCTCTCTCTCTCTCTCTCTCTCTCCATCTCTCTCTCTCCATCTCTCTCTCTCTCCATCTCTCTCTCTCTCTCTCTCTCTCTCTCTCTCTCTCTCTCTCTCTGGCTAATCCCAAGCAGGCTAAGAAAGGTGGGAATTGATAAGTGTTTGGATGGGAGGCTACTGAAAAATCCGAGAAAAAAAGCGGTAAACCTCTTCCATAAACTTGCCAAAACAATTACATGGGCTATCCATATAGTCATCAGGAGTTGAGACTGACTTGAGGGAGAACTGACTTTTTGTTAATGTGAAGAACCGAAAACTGCTAATGCAGGTAATCCTCGATTTACAACAGTTCGTTGAGTAACTGTTCAAAGTTACAACAGCAGTAAAAAATGTGATTTATAACTGTTTTTCACAGTTGCAGCATTCCCATGATCATGTGATCAAAAGTCAGATGCTTAGCAACTGGTTCATCTTTATGATGATTGCTGTGTCCCAAAGTCATGTGATGACTTTTTGTGACCTTCTCACAAGCAGGGGAAGCCAGATTCACTTAACAACCAGGTTACTAACAACTGAAGTAATTTGCTTAACAACTGCGGCAAGTAAGATCGTAAAATGGGGCAAAACTCACTTAACAACAGACATTTTGAACTCAATTGTGGTCGTAAATTGAGGACTACTTGTATAGGGTCACATTCACGTGCACCCTGCATTAGAATTTTTGTATGGCCAGGGTGGCTACCTTTGTGCTTTTAATAGATACTAAACTTTATAATACTTTATACTGTGCCAATAATGACAATTGTTCCAGTCACTATCATGATTCTCTGGTCCTTATAATGGCAGATAAGGACCATGGAATCATGATGATAACTGCAACAATCGTCTTTATTGGAATATAAAGTTTAGTATATGAACAACTGAGAAATAATTTTGTAGAATTAACCTGCAGAAACATAAAGAGCTCCTCCAAAGCAAAGGAACTGCCTTGTGAATAGTTCTTTGCCATTCTTCATATCAAAGATCATATAAAATATCTATTAAAAACACAAAAGTAGCCACCCTGACTATACATAAATTCTAATGCAGGCAGTAACTTTATTAGAAAAACTCACAATTACAATAGCACATCAGGTGGTTCAAAAGTTGCTCATCAGAAAACATAATGTGGTTGAAAGTTAACAAGAAGATACATAATTGTTTGGAGAAACTTCAAGGAGACAGTAACTTCTCCTATTTTAGCTGTTCACTTCTGTCTACTCCTGGGAATTCAGACAGTTGGTCTGCACAATTGGATTGTGAACGTTGACAACATGCAGTACTAGCCAGATAACTTTATCTCTTTAAGGGTGCAGTCTTCATTCATTTAAGATTTCTTCCCACCCATAGACTTTCCATTAGTGTTGGAACTCATTGTTGGAATGTATTTTTATGCAACAACTACAGCAGTATTTAGCCAGTCGATGACAGTCAATGGTTACAGATTTGGATCAATGGTATATACTCTATGCTCTTTTGGTCTAAGGAGTTTCCTGTTTCCTGTTACATGAGCAGTAAGGCACATGGTGACTGTACTCTTTGTTTGCTCTATGTGGTGCTTTTATACAGAATTTCTAACAATTAGCAGTTCTAAATGCAAAGCATGTTGCATTTTTGTTAAAGTGGTTTTAATTAAAAAAAATAATTTTATTTTAATTTAAAACCAGATTATTTTAAACTGGTTTAGGCAGTTTAGAGTCCCAGGGATTTCTCCATCTCTAGGCCCAATTTAAAGCAGAAACAAACCAACCAAAAAATTGAAGAGGCAGGGAAAATTATAATGTATGCTTTTATTATCATTTTCTGTATTCCTGGTTTTTCCAGAACTCTAATCAGAGGAGGGTTGCAAACTGGAGAAATTACAAATTAAGGCTGTCTACGGGCCTGCTTGATGCCATAATGTGTTTTCTTCCCCATCAGTGAACCTGTAGCACTGACAATTTTTGATGGTTGCAGGAAATATAGAATCAAAGCTTAGGAACAGTAGATGCTTGACGTACCAAAGAAATATGGTCATACATATGAGATCTTTTAAAATGAAGTAGTAGCATAAACTCACAAAGCCACTTTTAATAACAACTGTCTGTTTCTTTTCCATTCCTTTTTGAAAAGGGCAACAGAAGGGCCCTATCTTTAGACAACCATGACTTATTGGTCATCCCGTTAGAGACAGTTCTTTACTAGATTCCTCAATCACTTGAACAATGGCAGAGCTAATGTACTATCTTCACTGAAAAGTTGGGACACATTCACAGATACAATTGGCTTGAAAATAGTGCATGGTGAACTTTATAGCACAGTAAAACATCAGCACAGGAAATGTTTTATGGTATCTTGTATTATAACATAAGCTGTTTTTATGATAATTTTTCTGTCAGAATAACAGAGTTGGAAGGGACTTTAGAGGTCTTCTAATGTAACCTCCCGCTCAAGCAGGAAATGCTATACCATTTCAAACAAATGACATAAAATGTTCTATAAAATTTGCCAAATTTTAGTACTAGGAGAATCATGGATTCTGGATTTTGGGTGCTTTTTGTAAGTTAGCCCATTAGAGGTATTTTGGTTCGAAAATTCTTGCCCTATGATGCATTGTTTCGCCAATGTTAAAGATTACAGAAATGAGAGTTTTAGTAGTACATATAGATTTTCCTGAGAGGATTTCCTTTCCAAATTGGGGTGGGATGCTAATAATCCTTTTCATTCTGTGGTTTATTTTTGTTTCCTCTAAAATGCTCTTAGATAGTTTGACATGTTTTGGCTGATATAACTTAATAATTTAGTTAGGCCAAATCAGCTTACTTCCCCCAATTCCTTCTGGCGCCAAACTCCTGGGACTACAGCTCCTAGAATTCCCAGTTAGTATTCTGGAAATTTTAGTCTGAAACATCTGGAAGTTGCCAGAATGGGGAAAGTGGCTGTAGTTCTCTGTTTATAATTCTCCTTTTGTTGACCTCCTTCTTAAAGTTGATTGTCACTGATCAGTCGGATTTTTGATGGCTTCTCAGAAGCACGATTCACATCTCTTGCTGCTGTCAGCCCTGACTTAATTGTGCTGTCCAACCAACCATGAATTTTGGTAATGTGCTCCCCTGCAAAGTAGATTCTGCCTACAGGTTGAGCGAGTGGTTCACTAAACTCTTGAAACTGGTAGGGAGTGAAGGCGGTTATAGAACCCATAGCATACTTATCCAGGCTCCATTTTTTAATCACTGAGGGGTAACAGAGGGCCTGGATCTCTTTCTTGGGCAGCTGATGGATGAATGAAAGGTCATTAATGACAATATCAGCAGCGCTCTTGATATCAAGAGCTTGAAAGAAATCGGCATCATCAGCAAGGACATAGGCCACAAGAACCCCAACACCACTAGTAAAGTTATGGTTAGGGTAGTAGATGAATCGGGATGGAAGATCAGTTGTGGACTTCCCACCATGAATGCCATCAGCCTCCCAAAACTTCTTAGTGCAAGTGAGGAAGATCTTGGTGCCACTTTTGTAGTGGATAGACCGCAAAGCGTGTGCTTTTTTTGGTGGAAGGGGTGGTTCAAAATTGATGCGACGGGTGGCCCTTGCCGTGGAGCACACAATGACATAATCAGCTGTCACATTTGACAAGGTCTTTACCGGGGTTTGATATTCCACTCTGACTTTCTCAGCATTCTGTTGTATCTTGATTACTCGGGCATTAAGATGCACACTTCCCGCAATGGCTTGATACATGGATATAGGCAACTGATCAAATCCACCAACAATTTCATCATATCTGCAAGACCAAAATGAGACAGAGGAAGTAAAAACCTGCTCTCCTAAAATTGGATAATGGTATTAGTGAATAAAAGGTCACAGGACAATGAAATGAAAACAGTTCTGGAAAGAGGTTGGCAGCAGATTTGATAGAAAGCAAAGAACATGCTTTATTTTTACTTTGACTTTGCTATCTATTATTTGTTATTTTTGCTTATCAGATTTGTTTGCCACCCATTTCACCACGAGGTGTCTCTGGGCGGCTTGCAATATTACAATATCTAGTGATACCATATCAGGGATCTCACCAGGAAGGACCATTAAACAAAAGATACTGCTAACATAATGCTTTTGTTTAATTCTTAGATAAGCAGACACCTGAAATATGAAATAAGTTTGATTTAAAAATGCCTTTCAAAATTATTGGCAATATCATTTTATCTATACAAATTTATCCCAGGAAAATATACACTGATAAAATATTTTTACATTTTTAACGTATTTTATGTAAACACATTTTACGTTTGAAAGAGAAGATGGCATTATCTCAAGTTGTCTACTCAGCAATAGCTGTCAAATATTATTCCGTAAATCTGAGAGGAGGGAGAATATAAAAAGGGAAATTTATACCTGAGCTGAAATGAACAATTTAGTTCTTATTGAGTTGTGTATAGTTTGGGTAAGCAAATATTATACAAGCCTTGATATAGAAACTGACTGTGTGAATGTTTGCAATACTAAGCAAAGTTTGCAAAATTCCGATACCTTTTTTGTCTATTTTAGAATTAATTGTGTTTTAATAAAATACAAAGAGTAATGGGTTAAGCCTTGCAGAATGATTTAACATGAAATGCTGTCTTTACAATCCAGAATGTTAGTCCCAAGGTTTGTTTTACAGAATGCTTCAAAAAGGATATCTGGCAACTGTTAACCTAATGGTTTAAACCAGGGGTCAGCAACCTGTGGCTCCGGAGCCGCATGAGGCTCTTTGGGCCCTCTGCTGTGGCTCCCTGTCAGGTGATCCCACCACTGGCTGGCCCCGCCCCTCGCCCTCCCCTTTCAGTCACTCCTCGCTTGGCCTGAGAAGGTAAGGGCGACAGTGGGGGATGGAGAAGTGGCCAGGGCAGAGAGTGGGGGAGAGAGAGACACATAGAAAGATACCGAGAGAGAGGGAGGGAGGGAGGGGAGAGAGAGATATGTCAAAATGATTTTGTGGTTCCTGGTGTTTTTTAACAACTGGTTCTCTGCCCTAAAGACTGGCTGGGTAGGCATGACTGGGGGGGATGTGGATGACTGGTGGAAGTGTGTGACATCGAATTGGCCATGCCCACCCAGGTTTTGTGGCTCCCGGTGTTTTCTTTTCTGTGGAAAACAGGTTCAAATGGCTCTTTGAGTATTTAAGGTTGCAGACCCCTGGTTTAAACTAATGCAGAGGAGACGTTACATATAGAACAAGTCCACACAAATGACAAACTACTTCATATGCCATTTCTAATTGATATAAAAATTAATATCTACCGATAATGTTACCATTACTGATAATTGCCATTTCTTGCAACTGCAATAGTACGTTAGCTTTGGTTTCAGTTGCCAGCTTGTGGTTTGGGTTAACCTATGCCCAACATAGCTATGCCATGACTTTATTTGGCAGCAAAGAGTTAAGAGTTTGTATACATTCCCACACCAATATAGGGAGGATTTGACTGTGACCGTGTATGTGCTTGCCCTCCCGAAGATTTCTTATCTCCAGTTCCTTGCAGATTCTCATGGATCCTTCAATGGATAAACAAGGGTTTCATCTTTAAATTGGGACAATGATGAGGAAGTCATCTAATCCAAGTGATACAGGTTTGCTTACCTTTTTTCCTTAGAGAAGATATCACTTTTCAGGCTCTCAATAAAAGATACGTAATAGCCAGAATCTTGATTCAGTAAGTCTCCAATCATATCTACAGCTCCGCGGCTCAGATTTCCTTCTTTAATTAGATACTCCTGTTTGGGGAGAGAAATCCTTAAATTCGTCTGCAATACATTGTTCAAAAACATCATTTCAGAGCAAGGAGCTTGATTTCAGATTGAAACTGGTGGGCTGCAAATCGGACAAATTCTTCTAATTCTGAGGAGATGTTGAGTTAGAGGTTTAAGCACAAAGCAGAATCATTCTGTTATTGTTCCACTTAATGACCTCCGGGGGAATAATCTGTCTCTTAAATAACTTCCATTTTGTTGAAAGCAATTTACGGATAATCCTCGACTGACGACCACAATTGAACCCAAAATTTCTGTTGTTAAGCAAGTCAATTGTTAAATGGGTTTCCCCCCATATTACGACCTTTCTTGTCACAGTTGTTAAGTGAATCACTGCAGTTGTTAAGTGAATCTGGTTTTCCCATTGACTTTGATTGTGAGAAGGTCGCAAAAGGTGATTTACATCACTCTGACACACTGCAACCATCATAAATAGGAGTCAGTTGCCGTGTGTCTGAATTTTGCTCACATGACCACAGAGATGCTACGGTCATAAGTGTGAAAAACAATCATAAGTCACTCTTTCCACTGCTGTTGTAACTTCAAACAGTCACTAAACAAACTGTTTTATGTTGAGGACCAGAGGTGGTATTCAGTATGTTCTGACCAGTTCTGGAGAACCGGTAGTGGAAATTTTGAGTAGTTCGGAGAACCGATAAATACCACCTCTGATTGGCCCCACCCCCATCTATCTCTGCCTCCCGAGTCCCAGCTGATCGGGAGGGAAAGGGGACTTTGCACTAACCTTCCCCTGGAGTGGGGAGGGAATGGAGATTTTACAGTATCTTCTCCCTGCCACACCCACTAAGCCACGCCCACCAAGCCAAGCCACACCATGCCCACCAAGCCACACCCACAGATTCAGTAGTAAAATTTTTGAATCCCACCACTGTTGAGGACTACCTTTACATTATGTTCAGGAAAGGGGATAAAGCTTGAGATGATATGACCAACGCCTGGGGAAATCTCAAGCAGGGTTATAATAGGAAGGTAGTCTATATTTTAAATTTTGTTGTTATGCGTCCATGTATATGCCTGCATTTCACTACTTTAACTTTGCATATATACGTTTAATTTAATGATGCACTCATGAAAGTGTATATGCCTATTAAGATCTACCCACAAAAAAGAAAGTATTGGCCATTTTGACCCAGAATTTGGGAGGACAAAACAGAAGGGGATTGTTCAGTCAGTGAGTCAACATGGTAGCCTGCTATTTAAACTAATTATATTCCATCTCATTCATTAAATATAATATGGCCACCCTCTCCATTAGACCAAATCCTTTACAAACTGTAGTCCAAGTGTCTCAGTCCAGACAGAATGCTTGTTAGCCAGTTTAGAGATAAGCCAGCATGAGCAAAGAAAAGTTAAGCATGTAATGTAATTACTATATGTCCTAAAACGAAAATCTGGTACTTCTGTGATGCCCTTAATGACTTTTTTGTTGTGCTTTACTACATTTGTCATCAACTGTGATGCTTTATGGCAAGCATGTTGTAATTAGAATTCAAATTGATTTGGGGAGTCTCAAGTTCTCACTCACCACTTCAAGAACTTAGTTCAAATAGGCCAAACAGGCATTATCTCTGGCTGTGTCTGAGTCAGGCTTGGATTCTTTTTAAGAAGGCCATTGTGTGGCTTTAGGGGAGACACAATCACTTGCCATCAATCCTGCATGACAAAGAGGTCCCTCCAACCTGTGTTTTTATTTATTTATTTATTTATTGGTTCGATTTATATGCCGCCCTTCTCCGGAGACTCAGGGCGGCTTACAATGCGTTAAGCAATAGCCTTCATACTTTTGTATATACCTGCTTAGTAGGGCTTTCGGCCTCCCCTAAGCGGTGTTCTTTTTTATGCAAAGTCAGCTTATTGCCCCCACAATCCGGGTCCTCATTTTACCTACTTCGGAAGGATGGAAGGCTGAGTCAACCTTGAGCCTGGTGAGATTCGAACTTGCAGTAATTGCAGGCAGCTGGCAGCTAAGTGCTACTTAACAGCACTTTAGTCCACTACTCCACCAGGCTCCTTCTTTTACTACAGGTGTGTTGCATGTGCAAAATAAAAACCTCATCAAAATACTGGTGGATCTTCAAATGACACCATTGTCATTGACTGCCATCTTGCCCTTTGGATCACAATCCATTTTAGTATTTGAAACTCTCAGGCTCAGTAAGTAATTTGTCTCATATTCTAATAATACTGTAAGAAGAACATGATAATACATCTTAAAGATGACTCGCCAGGAGTGGGCTGCTGAGGGTTCGCAGAGGTTCAGAAAAACCTCTAGCTAAGATTCTGTGCAGTTCGGAGAACACCCAAATCCCACTCCTGGGTGGCCCTGCCCAGCCCTGCCCCGCCCACCCCTCCCAGGAGTCCCAACGCGGCCCATTTTGGATGCAGGTAAGTGCAGGGTGCGCATAGAGGCTCAGGGAGGGTGAAAAACGGGCCTACCGGAAGTATGGGAAGGCTGGAAACAGGCCAGTTTCTGGCCTCCAAAGGGCCTCCAAAGCCTGGGGAGGCCATTTTTGCCCTCCCAGAGGCTCAAAGAGAGCTTCCAGAGTCCAGGGAGGGCAAAAACGCCCCCCCCCCCGGTGGTGCAGGAGGTTGAATAGGCAATGCCCACTATGGCCACGCCCACCTAGCAATGAGGCAGAGAATCCCTTGCTAAAATTTTTGAAGCCCCCCCCCAATCCCCCCCCCCCAAACTGTACTGTTTGGAGACTTGGTTTCAGGGCACAATCCAAATACCTTCGTTGAGTAGGTGTCATATTTATTTATTATGTAGCTGCAGTTAGTCCTTTTCAATTCTTCTATAACCTGAGAATGATTTGGAAAGGAGAAAAGAGACATAGGAGAAGGAAAAGGAAATATTTCGTTAAAAATGTATTACATCAAACCAAAGAAAAAAGCCCCACCTAAAAAGGACAAATGTAGACTCAATATTGATAGATTATTATACTGTACAGATTAGAACTAGGTTTATGATAAATGGGAAAAATTATTAAAATCAGTATGGTATAATAAAACTATATTGGCTTAACATAACATTGTTTAAAAACATTTTTAACTGGTTTGTCATTTTAAATTGGGGCCAAATTAATATATATCCTTTTAATTGTTTTTAATGTTTGTATTGTATGTTTTTAGCTGGCTGTACACCGCCCTGAGTCCCTCGGGAGAAGGTGCGGTATATAAATTCGAAATAAAATAAAATAAAATAAATAAATATAGCACTATAATGAAACTATGGCAGTCCCACACATACAGCCAAAAGTATGGATCCAATATGATGATAACAGCTTTGTTATAATAAAAAAGGAACAAGTAGAGAATGCACATGAAACAATCAACAACATATTCCAAGGAATAAAATTCACATGGGGAGAAAAAACAATATGTTGCTACCCAGGGGTGAAATTCAAAATTTTTCCCTACCTGTTCTATGGGCGTGGCTTGGTGGGCGTGGCAGGGGAAGGATACTGCAAAATTATTTATTTATTTATTTATTTATTTATTTATTTATTTATTTATTATTCGAATTTCTATACCGCCCTTCTCCTTTCGGACTCAGGGCGGTGAACAGCCAAAATAAAAAACATTTATACATAAATACGATTAAAAATAGATTTAAAATAATTAAATTTGGCCCAGAGTTTAAAATTTATCAATTTAAAATCCATATCAAAATTTAAAACCAACCATAAAATCATAAAATCAAGAGAGACCGGCTAACTGAAAGAGATGAGTTTTTAGGGCCCGACGAAAGGTCCGGAGGTCGGAGATCACTCGTATCTCTGGGGGTAGATTGTTCCAAATCCCCATTCCCTCCCCACTCGTGGGAGAAGGATATTGCAAAATCTCCATCCCCACTCCACTCTGGAGCCAGCCAGAGGTGGTATTTGCCGGTTCTCCGAACTACTCAAAATTTCCACTACCTGCTGAATTTCACCCCTGTTGCTACCCTTCCTGGATATCCTCAACAGCACAGGAAACGATGACTAATTAGAAACCCAAGTCTATTGAAAAACAACCGATACCAAACAAGTGATCCATTATTACAGTAACAATCTAACCTCCCATAAGAAAAGCTGTGCAAAAACACTGCAGCAACCTTGAACATTGGGAAAATGAACCACCTTCCAACAAAATGGATAATTGTGCAATTTTATCAAAAAGTGCCTGACCACTCAACCCACCACAGCACAACTGACATAAGCTGTGAAAAGAATAACACTACCATACACCAATAATATCTCAGAAAAAGCCAACAGACTATTACAACCACATGACATTGCAATAGCACACAAGCCAACTTGTGCTTGTTTGGCCCTCCAAAACCATCCTAAATAAAGCAAAAGATCCAGTAATCCAAGAACAAAAAACAGGTGTCATCTACAACTTACATTGTAAGGACTGTTACAGCCAATGTGTAGGACATACAGTCAGGAGACTAGCAGAGCGCATCCATGAATGCCAACTAGCAATCTCCTTAATCTTAATAGACTGACTCAGTCATATTTTCAACTAGGAAACTGTGAGCATCCTCGACCAAACTAAATCCAAAAATGCTAGGGAATTCCTGGAAGATTGGCATTCTACAAATCAGCCATCAATAGACACATAGACTTAAATCACATTTACACAGTGATGGGATTCAGCCAGTTCGCACCACTTCGGGAGAACCGGTTGTTAACTTTCTGAGCAATTTGGCAAACTGGTTGTTGGAAGAAATCATTAGGGCAGAGAACCAGTTGTTAAATTACTTGAATCCCACCACTGCATTTACATACCATTCAAATAAAAAACCTGAAAAGGAAATCAAAAAGACCAGAACATATCCTGTCCATCAACCAACACCCAGATAAGTAAGTAATGATACCAGACAAACAATCAAGCAGGAAAAAAAATAAACTAATCAAGGAGGAAACCACAGTTTCACCAGTACTGGCAGGACACAGTATTGTATGTAAACAGGGAGCAAACCACACAATCATTAGCACTGATGATATTACCGAGTCAGGTAATGATGCAAGCAAACAAGCAAGCTTAGAAAAGATCAAGGTTCCCACAAAGCTTTTACAGGTAGTCCTTAGTTAACAATTCCACTATTTAGTGACCATTCAAACTTACAGTGAAAGTTTGAATGGTCACTAAAATGCTGAAAAAGAAGGTTTGCAATAGGTCCTTACATTGGCCACAGCATCCTTGGATCACATTACCATGATTTGGGCATTTGGCACCCAGTGATCATTTATGACAGTTGCAGTGTCACTGCGTTATTTTATTTACCAGCTGAACTCATCATTTCTGGACTATCTGACTTTCCGTACCTTGCCAAGAATTGTTATCAAAAGCTACTACGCATGTCCATCCACCCACATTCCTTCACACACTCTTTCCTTTGTTCTCCTGCCAGAGAGGTCCGGCTGGACCAGCAGGAGATCTCGCTTGCCAAAATGTAACAATTAACTTTTTCTTAGTTAGTGAGGTGTTTTATTTTCTTTATAACAAATAAATGAGTTTTATTAGAAACCTTTCTTCGCGTTTCTTTTCAAAATATTGCAACAAGGAGGAGCCACGATCCATCCTCTAATTAAACCAGGGTAATTAGTCCCAGAGCCAAAGATGGGATTAATAAATGCCCTGACATCTGGTAGCAGAGGATGGTTGATTTATGGCTTTTTTCCTTGTTTTGTTATTTCTGATAAGAGCGCATAGGCAATTAGTTTTTAGCTACTGAGGTAGGCTAATTATTTTTGCTAAAATGCCGAAACAGAAAAAAAAAGGCAAAATGAAACTAAGACCACTCTTCGTAAATGATTTGATTGATTTTTCCAACGAAGAGGTGGCAGACAGGAGGTTTCCAGATTTCCAGCCCCTTACTACAGCCACATGCCTGGAACAAGAAAGCCGTGGGAACAGAAATGGAGACAGATAAGACAGAAGCCTTTTTTGAAGGAGAAGCACTACGACTGAGGTCAGTAACTCCCCCTTCTAATTATGCCAGCTCTCAACCTGTCTTCCCAGAACCTTCTGAATTTGTAACGCTTGATGCAAGGCTAAAGCAAACTGCCGAGCAAAATTACTCCCACACAGAGAGAGAAACAATTCATTATTCTCCTCGAAGCTCTAAGCTCACCCTGGATGAGCTGGCTATGAAAGCCTATCGTGACCGTATAAAACTCTATGAACAGCAGCTATCCCAGGCAAAAATGGCTATATCTATGCTTGAGCAAGATAAGGGAGATAACTTAAATTTTTCAAAAAGCGCCATATTGCCTTCTTCTCCGGAGCCAAAGACACTCCCCCTGGTGGATTTTGTGTCAGGCCAATTAAGGCAAAGAGCACTGCATACGTCACATGAAAGTCTCCCTGATCAAGTTACATATAAACCGGCCACGCAATCATTTCTTGTAACTGCAAAACTGCCCGAAGCTAAAGGTGCAGCACCATCTGCTGGCAAAAGTAATTTACTACAGGAAGCTGAAATGCCACTAGTGTTTCCACAGGCCCAAACTCAAACACCCCCTGGCGGTGTTGGTGTCTTTTTAGATGAAACACAGGCACGCTTTATGCAGCAAAGGCAAATGATTGCATCTCCAGCAGGTCATGCCAATATTGCAGATCAAGCACAAATGGCAACTGGAATACAGCAGATTCCAGTGCATCAGCCACAGCAGCTACAAATGCCTGCATATGTGCCCCAGCCACAAGTGCAAATAGGGCCACCTCCTGGCCCACCTCCAATGGCACAACCAAGACCATTTTTAGGTCCACAACAGGCACAGCAAATACCACAGGCATTTCTGCCAGCACAGCCAGCATACCAAGTGCAGGCTCCTTACCAGGCATTTTCTGTCTCTCCACTAACTGGTGAGTCAAAACTAAAAATGTCAGGACACAATTACAAAGCCTGGGTCAGTGAGATTACACTATTGCTTCTTAGAGAAGGCACCCACTGCATGGTATTTAATCCTCCTGCTCAACCTTGGACTTATGCAATAAGAGATTTAGAGATAAGGGCTCGCACAACATTATTGATGTCCATGGATACTGAACTGCAGGTCACTTTTCCACCAAACACAACAGCCCGACAAATTTGGGCTGAATTGGAAAATTGCTACAGGCCTATCTCAATTGAATCTTCATGTTTACTCATGTCTGAACTCCACGGTTCGAGATTGAAACCTGGTGAACAAATTGGAGGACATTTGACCAAACTGAAAGGACTGAGAACAGAATTGAGAGAAAGAGGCCATAACATTGAAGATATTCAAATGATCAGCATCATTATTAACTCTTTGAATTATGAATGGAAAGATGCTGTTACAAAAATTAACCAAGTCCCTATTGCTCAACGCACAGTGGACAATGTCTGTAGATTTTTAATTGAAGAAGAGGCATTCATGTTGGCCACGCCACACTTGAGAGGACCACCCGCATCAAGAGCTCCAGCTAGACGCCCCTTCCGAGGAAGGACCTATGCTCCTAGGATGCCAAGATGCTACACCTGCGATCGTGTGGGACATGCCACCCGGGATTGTCCCCAACGAGTTCCAGCTCCCGTCACATACCAGCCCAGAGGAACAGATTCCAGAGGCAGAGGCAGAGGCGGAAGAGAAGGTCGTCGTGGTCCCCGGCGTGATCCACAAACTCCACTCGCCACGTTGGCTTTAACCAATGATCCACAACCTCAACCAGAGTACGACAGACGACTCCTGTGGACTTTGGACAGTGGTGCAGCATTGCACGTTACCTACAGAAAGGAACTTTTCACAGAAATGCACGAGCCTGAACCAGAACTACGTGAACTTTATTCTTTTTCAAATCATCCTTGTCAGGTCAAAGGAAAAGGAACTGTTTATGTTGAAGAGCTCGATGCATTCATTCCTGATGTTTATTACATACCAACAGCAACCAGTAATTTGCTTAGTCAGTGTCACTTGTCTAGAATGTTAAAATTCCAAGTTCACCACCTTGAAAAAGCAAGTTACATAGTTAAAGATGGAGATATTGTTGCTGAAACCATATTAATTGGTGGTGTTTATTACTTAAAGCCAAAGCCTAAAACACAAACACAGGCAAGTATGCAAACTCCAAAAAGGGAACGCACAGGCCCAGAGAGAGATGCTCCAGAGAGAGATCCTGTTGCTATTCCTAAGGCTCCTAGAGCCAACAAAAAGAGAGTTGGTAAACAGGTTGCTCAGAGCAAGCCTGAGGTTCCGCATAAAAATGTTAATGTTGAGAATTCACTAACAGGTAAACCTTTGCATTCCAGGTGTATCCACTAATGGCATAGAAGATTGGGGCATGCCAGTTTCCGTGTTCTTAGGAAGATGCCGGAGTTCGCAAAAGGTTTGGATCTAAAGGGGTGTAAGGTGTTTTTGGATTGTGCTGTATGCAAAAAGGCCAAATCCAAAGCAGCAGCCATTCCCAAACACGCTGCACGCCTGTCAACACGCATTTTTGATTTGGTTCACATTGACATAGTTGGTCCTTTCCCGCCATCATTTGGTGGTAGAAAATATTTTCTAACAATTGTTGATAATTACTCTAGATATGGATATGTATATCCTATGAAAAAAAAATCAGAGACTTTTCAGATCTTTAAAGACTTTGCAACCCTTGTTTCTACCCAACACCAAGTTCGCATCGCCAGAATCCAGAGTGATCGTGGTGCCGAATTCATGTCTCAGCGTTTCCAGGACTGGATGCATAAGAATAGAATTATTCATCAGACTTCACCCCCTGACATACCGGCTCACAACGGAGAGGTACTGCAAACCATGATGCGTTGTCTCCTAGAAGACGCCAATCTTGATATGATATACTGGGGTGAAGCTATCAAGTATGCAAATTACATTGTCAACCGTACTTGGAGCAGTGTAATAAATCAGACTCCTTTCTTCATGTTGTATGGCTACAAGCCTGATCTTAAAAACATCCATATTTTTGGTTCATATGCTATGGTGAACGTTCCCTTAGCTCAAAGAAGAAAAGGAAGTCCAGCAGCAAAGAGACTGAGATTTATGGGTATTGATGATAACTCAAAATGGAGCAGATTTATTGACTCTAAACATGCAATTGTGATTTCCCAATCTGCTAATTTTGAGGAAGACATTGACTGGTCCAGGATTCATTCCAATGATCCTGGAGTTTACTTTCCCAGAGATGATACTGCTGATGCCACGCAGATTGATGATCAAGATTCCACTGATTCTTCTCAACCCGATGTTCTGTCTTCGCAAGCCGCGGATGCTGATGCTAGCGACGAAAGTGAGGACGAGGATGAAGCAGAAGAAGACTGGACAGTTGTCCCGAGACGTTCCAAGAGGGCCACAAAAGGAATCCCTCCACAATGATATTCTTGGCAACTGACAAAAGCACCCTTGCCTTTGATTTGCAATGTTACACTTCCACCTGATAATTTCACGCAAATCAAGCAGCTCCCTGATTCAGAGCAAGACAAATGGTATGAAGCAATGCAGGTTGAAATGGACAGTCTAAAGAAACTTAAAGTATTTACACCTGCAAAACCTCTAGCAAACAAAAAGGTCATTGGCACTCGATGGGTCTACAGAATCAAAAAGAAACCAAATGGTGAGTCACTGTACAAAGTCAGACTTGTAGCTCAGGGTTTCGCTCAACGTTATCCTGAGGACTACACAAATACCTACTCACCGACAGTCAGAACTGAGAGTGTAAAAATTGCTTTAGCAACTGCAACTATCCTTGGTTTAGAAGTTTTCCAGTTTGATGTTGACACGGCTTATCTACATGCAGACCTAGATGAAGAGATCTATGTGAAAAGTCCTCCAGGATTCCGACAGCAAGAAGGGGATACCTGGTTCCTAAACAAAAGTCTCTATGGTCTGAAACAATCTGGTTTAATGTGGTATTTATGTCTTACTGACAAACTAAATTCAATGGGCTTTATTAAGTCCGAAACTGATGAGTGCGTGTTCACAAAAAGATCTAACAATGCATATGAGATAGTTCTTGTTTATGTTGATGATATTGTTTATATTGGTCCAAATAAGCAAATGAGTGAAATTTTTGCCAAAGCTTTGCAGAGATACTTCACATTGAAATCATTAGGTCATATTAGCACTTATTTAGGTGTTCAGATTGAAAAGACACAGAAGGGGTTTAGTCTTTCACAAGAAGATAAAATTGAACAAATTTTGCATCATTGCAACATGAAAGATGCTAACAAAACAAAGACACCCATGCAAACAGATTTTCACAACTTGACACAAGAAGAAAGTCCTGAGTTCGAGGATCAAACACTTTATCGTTCAGTCATTGGGTCACTATTATACATTAGTAGTTGGACCAGACCCGACATTGCACTTAATGTTAATCTCTTATCTTGACACGTAGGTAAGGCAAAACAGTTTCATTGGACATGCATTAAGAAATTATTGAGATACCTAAAATACACTAAACATTTGAAATTATTGTTAGAACCAACACATACTGATTATGCAGAATTATGTTGTTATGCAGATTCTGATTGGGCAAGTGATAAGAAATCACGTAAAAGTACTTCAGGTTATATGATGTTCTTAAATGGATGTCCTGTTTATTGGCAAGTACGTAAACAGAATTTTGTTTCTTGTTCATCTACTGAAGCTGAATATGCTTGTGTTTCAGATGCATGTAATTCTCTAACTTGGTTTGATGCTTTAGTCACAGATATCTGGACACACCCGATCCGACCGATCACCGTGATGGAAGACAATGAATCGGTGGTTTATATTTCTGAATCTCATTTTACAGGTTCTAGGTCCAGACACATTGACATCCGTTATCAAAATATAAAACATTTAGTGAAAAAAGGTTTTGTCAAAATGCAATATGTATCTACACATGATCAAATTGCTGATATGCTCAACAAACCACTTCCAGCAGCTCAACATGACTATCTGCGTAAGAAGATGTGCCTTATTTGATGATGTACTGATATTCGCTCAACTGGCAAAGAAGGGGAATGTCACTGCGTTATTTTATTTACCAGCTGAACTCATCATTTCTGGACTATCTGACTTTCCGTACCTTGCCAAGAATTGTTATCAAAAGCTACTACGCATGTCCATCCACCCACATTCCTTCACACACTCTTTCCTTTGTTCTCCTGCCAGAGAGGTCCGGCTGGACCAGCAGGAGATCTCGCTTGCCAAAATGTAACAATTAACTTTTTCTTAGTTAGTGAGGTGTTTTATTTTCTTTATAACAAATAAATGAGTTTTATTAGAAACCTTTCTTCGCGTTTCTTTTCAAAATATTGCAACAAGGAGGAGCCACGATCCATCCTCTAATTAAACCAGGGTAATTAGTCCCAGAGCCAAAGATGGGATTAATAAATGCCCTGACATGCAGCACATAAGCCAATTAATACAGGTGGCAAATCCAAACTTATTCCATTCCATTCCATATTTATGTAAACATAGTTCATTAAGATAATTTGCTTTTCAATGTATCAAACTGAAACCCATTCAGAAAATGGATTAATTTAGCAAGTGGGCTGAGAGCTGTGCAAATACCATTGATGTCTGATTGAATAACTTTATCCACGTCTGGTCATCTTTTAATTTGCTGAGGCTACAAATACCAGATTGTATTGGCGTTGAGTGGCCGACCCCCTAACCTTTCTCTGTGAGTCTTGGAGATTGGTATGGCCAGCAGTTGCAGGAACATTCTGATCAGAAAAGGGAGATGAGTCTAGGAATTGCCTTTTTAATTGCTCCGAATGGCAATTAAATATTGCTCAGGGGGTATTTAGGATGCCATAAGCCTTCATATGGTAAGTGGGGTTGTATTTTCAAGAGACACCTAGGGCTAATGTTAAAAATCAGATAGGTGGAGTCTGATACCATCATTTCAGACTAACACATTTTATTAAAAGACATAAATCCATCAGATGCACGGAGTGGCTAGACTAGAGTTTCCCAACCTTTACAACCTTAAGAGGTGTAGAAATCCCAGGTGCTAAGGCCTTAGCTTCTGAATGCCATTTTTCTTAGTCCCACATTTGAAAGCTGGTTTTTAGGAATTACTCTGAAATAAAATGGTTTATTCTTAAGCAAGGATCTCTCAGAGCTTTCCTGAGCAAGATTTATTAAAAGAATGTAGTATTGATACATGCATTCTAGCAAGTATAACATTTGTTAAAATGAGAACCAATTTATTATTTTATTAGCAGTAATTTTACTTATTGTTCTGTTTATATACCACCTTTATTTTTGTACAGCTTAAGGTAGTATATTTAATGCTCACTCCTATTTTCCCACAACAACCTTGTGAAATGGGTTGGGTTAAGAGAGAGGGGTTGGCTGGGCCAAAATCAAGCAGACGGGCTATTCCTTCCTTGACTTTAGTTTATGCATTTGAAGTGAAATAAACAGCCCAGGATAATTCTTTCCTAGCAATAAACCTAGAGAAGCCAAAACAAGACCAGGTAAACTTCACCAAAGAAGAAACAATAGCCCAATCAAGGAACTATCAAGGAAGAACCATGCCAACCATGATTGCTGGGGCTAACTACATCTATTATCGGCCAACAAACTCCACTCTCCCCTTGCGGTGATCAGTTTTGTCTGGTAATAAAGCATCTGCAGGAAAACAATCAAGAATTGATTGCTGAGCACATTGTAAGGCGCCCTGAGTCTTCGGAGAAGGGCGGCATATAAATCAAATTAAAAAAAAAAAAAAAGAATTCAACAGCTATCATTTTGTCAAGATGGGAACCCTCCCTGCACATTAAAAAACAGGCAGAACCTCAATCACCCCATTATGGCCTTCATTTTGGCTTTTTTGACCGTACCCTGAGGACAGCTCTGGATGATAGAGAAACAAGTTTTGGACAATGCTTTTAGTACCTTTCGTCTATGTATGCTTGAAACAAGCCATAGCATAAATTTCCTGATTAAAGATAAATTTTATGACTTATCCCAACCTTTTTGAAGGACTCTCGATATAGCTGTGAAGCAGATTTGCCTTCTTCTGAGGGCTTCACAGGATATTTCAAGACGCTGGGGTCTTTTTTGACTTCCCATACTCTCTTCCTGATGTTTTTAATAAAATACCAGGCATTCTCATTTTCCTGGAAAAATTCGTTCAACCGGAGACCAAACTTTCTGATATATTCCCGGATAATTCTGGGGAGAGGAAAGGAGAAAACAGTGAAAATAAAAATAAAAATAGAATGATGTATAGTTCTGTGCACTGAAAAGTATCCGATTATCAGGAAAATTAACATGCAAATGTGAAGGTGAAATAATTGTTCTGGCATTATTTCTGGAGTATACACTATTGAAACAGCAACGTCTACGCTGGCTGGGGCATGTCATGAGAATGGCTGATGATCAGATTCCAAAAGATCTCCTGTATGGAGAATTAGTGCAGGGAAAGTACCTCAGAGGGAGACCACAGCAGCGATATAAGGATATCTGCAAGAGGGACCTAAAGCCCCTGGGAATGGACATTAACAACTGGGAAACCTTGACCTCCGATCCTTCAGCTTGAAGGCTAAAGACACAGCATGGCCTCCTCCAATTCTCCAATTCGAAGAGACACTTGTTCGGCAGGCTGAAGCAAAGAGGCAGTCCTAGAACCAGATTAACCAATTTTTTCCCTCCGTAAAAAAGAGCTACCAATTGAGAAGAGGGGAAGAAAACAGCACAGAAAAACAACAACAACTCTCAAATTGCTTGATAAACTCTTACAAGTCATTTGTCTTCCCAAAATCATTCGGGCTTATTTTTCTCCCATGAATGGATACTTGGAAGAAAGATAAAATCAAACAGAATGATTCCAATCCAAATTAAACTTGTTTTATTCTCAATTATTTGCCCTGGCTTTTAGGATGCTTTATTTTGACTTCCCTGTGGAGCCTACAGTCTTAGGATTTTCTACTAGTCTGCCATCTAAGTACTAAGCAATATCAGGTTGGACCTGCTTAGCTTTTTGAAAGCCAAGCTAGATATTTCCAGCTAATTTGTCCTCTTAATTCTGAAGGAAATTAGCTTAACCAACCCTGTGAATGCTCCAGCAGCAATACTCCATTCCATGCCTCATCACATTTATCCTGTTCACTCAGTATAAATTGCTGTAGGTTCTGTTGCCAAGTTTTAAATGGCTAATGAACTACCCTTACAAATATGTGGAATTTAATGCTGGATTCCCAGAATCTTAAAATAGCAATGTTGTTTTGGGACATACCTCCACGACCCTCCAGTCTTCTTGGTATGCAAAGAGAAGAGATAAGTAAACATGATCATCTCACATCTCACCTGTGTCTTCCAGGGAGACGCATGGGTCCCAGATTGACATACCAGCCTTCTATGTCATTTCGATAAGTGGTCACTCGTCCTCCCACACGTTCACTAGCTTCAAGAACCGTCACCTGGAGGCAAATAGGAAAGCCATGGCATCAATTTGACAATTGTTTCTTATTAAAACTTCTCTGCTCGGCTGCTTTGTGACTTATTTTGGGGAGATTTTTCTTCATAGCATGATTGATTTGGCTTTGAGATGTCAGTATTGTATGGCTGTTGGCACCTCTTCCCTTCCCTAACGTTCCTTACCACAAGTTGGCATTTTTCTATAGTACCTGCCAGTGGTGGGTTTCAATTTTTTTTACTACCGGTTCTGTGGGTGTGGCTCGGTGGGTGTGGCATGGCTTAGTGGGCGTGGCTTGGTGGGCATGGCAGGGGAAGGATACTGTAAAATCTCCATTTCCTCCCAATCAGCTGGGACTTGGGTGGCAGAGAATAGATTGGGGCGGGGCCAGTCAGAATTTTTACTACCGGTTCTCCGAACTACTCAAAATTTTTGCTACCGGTTTTCCAGAACTGGTCAGAACCTGCTGAAATCCACCTCTGGTACCTGCTGTTCTCAACATTTGACATCTTTCTTTTCTGACACCCAGAGACCTTTCTCACTATGTTCTTTGAGGCACCTTCCCCCAATAGAGTCCCAGCAGTTCAAATAGCAGAACCGCAATGTTGAAATGTATTATGCTTGACGATTATTGGAAGTTCTATCACACTGGATTTGCTTTCCACCCTTATTTTGTGCAGGGAACATTTTGTGTGAAATAGCATTTCATCTTCAGATATCTCACTTGAATGTGTCTTAGAATCTAAGGAGATCTATTCTTTGCAATCAAGAGGACTTTTTCTTTTCTTTGTCTTCATTGTTTTAATCTATTTAAACTTTATTTATTTATTTAAACTTTATTTTCTTTGTTTATTGAAAAGTATTCTAAACAGCATGATGACAGTTGCAGTCATTGTGCAATAGAAACTGAGTTTCGTCCTCCTGTGAAACTCATAGCCCCATATCAAGATAGATCTCTGCAGCCACGAAAACAGGTTCTATGCTAAAGCCTCAGATTCAGTCACAAGACTCTCCGCTTTGTTGTGGTCAGATCACTTTCTGGTCAAAATGTATTATCCTGCATCTCTGCTAGGTAGGATGCCCTATTTGAATGGTCTATGTCCATCTCAATGTCTAATGGATCTACAGCAGGGGTCTCCATCCTTGGCAACTTTAAGCCTGGCGGACTTCAACTCCCAGAATTTTTTGCTGGCTAGGGAATTCTGGGAGTTGAAGTCCACCAGGTTTAAAGATGTCAAGGTTGGAGACCCCGATCTACAGGGTTTCAAGAGGATGTTTGGGGATTATCCTGACAATCAGTTGGACAGCTTGGTCTTACAACTTGTGAATTCCTAGAGATGGGAGGGCAATGGAGAAGATTGCCCCTTCACAGTCTCTCTCCAGTTTCTTAGGCCAAGCAACTCTTTCGTTTTCTAGGTTCCTACAGGAATGAAGCAACTGAAGACATTCTTAGAGCATAAATAGCACAAAAGTAAAACTAGAGATTACTAAGTGTTTTTGAACCCACACTTGAGTCACTGCCACTAAGAACAGCAACTCATTAATACTTCTTTGTGCTTATTGCATTTGGAATTTTCTGATTGATAACCCATTCAGAGTGACCTAACTCCTTATTAAAAAATGTGGTTACAACAGGGCACCTGCAATGGCACATATAAGTTTGCAGGGATTTTTGCAGATAGTTGCTTGATTTTTATTCTTGGATGCCATTTGGACAAGATCAAGGGAAGGCAGCTTTTTGCGTTATGATTTGGGATAAATTTGAGCTTGTGGAACCCAAGGAAATGAACTGAGTTCTCTGTAGCATAAATTCTTCCATTTCTCAGCTAGATCCAGGACCTTCCTGGCTCTTGTAAGCAGCCAGGTGGGTATATAGGTGGCTGGATTTAGGAGGTAGTCAATGATTTATTGTGGGAAGTTATTATGCCATTGTTTTTAAACAGGGAGGTCGGTTTGAACTTCTCTCCTAAAGCAACTCCCTTGACTTGGCTATGTGTGATGACTTTTGCACTGTCTACCACCTTCCCATTGTGAGGAAGGTTGTTGAAAAGGATGAAGATATTAGTTATATAGGATCCTAGAGGAAGTGGATTATCTATATCCCTTTCAGCCGAGGTCTAGACTCGGGATTGTGATAGAAACAGGCTGGTTTGCTCTAAAGTATAATTTCTGGGACCTGGGAGGGGAGAATGCAGCTCTCATAATCCTAGTAGACCTTTCATTGGCTTTTGGTGCCATCATGTTATCCTTCTGGATTACCCAAGAGTTGGGACTAAGAGGCATCATTCTAAAGTAATTCTTCAATGGCTTACCTTATGTCCAGCCCCTGCAAGAACGTAGGCTGCACTAAGCCCAGCCATTCCTGCACCTACAACCACAACATGTTTTGGATTTGATGTCTGCTTCAGACCATTTCTGGCGATCTCTAGAAATTCTTCATAATCATCTTCTTCGAAGCATTCTTCTAGGGGGCTTCTGTCATCTGCACAGCTTCCCAAGGCAGCCAAGAATAGCATTGAGAAAATAACTGGATAAAACACATACAGAAATGGAATATGTATGAGGGTGGCATTTTCCTGGCTTTTCTTATTCTGGATTTATTGCCTCTTGCTCTGTTCATTTGTCCCATTCTTTTATGTGTGTCATTGAACCAACTTCTAACCAGAGTTCCTACACTACATCTAAACCGCAATAAAACAAGCAAAAATGGACACACAGTCATTCCTTCCGCTTCTCTGGTCACACAAAGGATCTGATAACAAATATGTCCTCTTCATCTTAACTCCTTAACATCTTCTTTTCTTGGCAACAGTGGGAAAGGGGTTACAACTTGAAGGGTTTTTGCTTCCCAATTTAGTCCACTATCCAAGGATTTTCTTATTGGATTCCTATTCAAATTCTTACTTGCTTAGTTTTTTTAAGATAATCCTTTCAAGTAGCTGTTATAACACTTAAAAAGAAATTAATCTGGCCTGAAAATGCTGCTCAAATAGATGTTAGTGCTTCCCCGGATATGTTTCCATTTGTGGACAACTCCCCTGTCATCTTTTCGGGTTTTTACTGGCAGATAGAAAAGACACGAAGAAAAAAGTGTGCTTCCAAAGTCTTTTCCTTTGTCTTTAGCCACAATATTTCTTAATAATTGGGTTACAGAAACAAAATCCATCCAGATGCTGTAAGACCAGGGATTTGCCTGTGATAGGCTTCTATCTTCCTTATGGAGGAAGGAACCAGGTTAAGGAAGGTTGGCATGGATGCTACGTCAGAGAAAAAGTACAACTCCAAATATATACCGGTAGATCTATGTCAGGTTTCTATCATCTAGTACCCTCAGGATGGGTTGGATGGGGTAGAATCAAGATCATGTGAAGTGTTAATACTACTTTATAATGCCTTGGTAAGACCATGCTTGGAATATTGCATCCAGTTTTAGTTGCCGTGAGATAAAAAGGATGTTGAGACTCTGGAAAGAGTGCAGAGAAGATCAACAAAGATGATTAGCGGACTGGAAGCCAAAACATATGAAGAACGAGAGCAGGAATTGGATATGTCTACTTTAATGAAAAGAAGGACTAGGGGTGATATGATAGCAGTGTTCCAATATCTAAAGAGCTGCCACAAGGAAGAGGGGGGGTCAATATATTCTCCAAAGCACCCAGAGGCAGGACAAGAAACGATGGGTGGAAACTAATCAAGAAGAGAACTTAGAACTAAAGAGAAATTTCCTGACAGAACAATTAATCTGTGGAACAACTTGCCTCCAAGCTGTGGGTGCTCCAACACTGCAGGTTTTTAAAAAGAGTTTGGACAACCATTTGCCTTGAAATGTCATAGGGTTTCCTGCTTGAGCTGGGGGTTGGACTAGAAGACTTCCAAGGTCCCTTCCAATTCTATTATCCTGTTATATCTGTAGGTTTTCTGATTGGCTAGGTCTCATGCTGCTACGCCACTTGGACGATTTCTGATTGGCTATGTCTCATGATGTGCCATTTAGTGTATAATACTTAAAAGTTGATTTATGGGACAATCCTAATTCCTAGATTTCTGCAAAAATTACAAAATTCAAGACATCGTTCTATTCAACGTATTTCTTGCCAAGTAGATATTTGGCTACTCTGATACTCCTCCAGCACTATCGTTCAAACTGCCTATGTATTGATGCTAATTGATTTTGAACACAACTATTTTCTAGCTTTATGCTACCCTTTTTAAGGAGTGATAGTCAGAACGGTACATAATATACCATTTGTGTTTCCTTCGCAGATATGTCCAAAAGTATTATCATTGTCACAAGTAAATGCCTTATTCTTCATTATGTAAATAGTACATGACCGGGGTATCAGGGGTTAACTTATTCTTCACTACTTAATATATTCATATTTAACTACTCCCATATCTAGCTCCACCCTATGTATATATAAGGAGCTGTATGCATTCTCTCTATGTTTCTATCTAAGATTATTCAGTGAATATAGAATGCCTTCTGTAAATAAACAGTGCTTTATTTGAATATCTAACTCTTAATTCATTTATTGAGTCTGATCCTGAAAATATTGCAACAATCTGGTAGCAGAGGATGGTTGAATTGACTCAATAAAACTTTAAATATGTCTGAGAGAGAAAACTCCAGAAACAAAAGAGAAAGACCCAACACCAGGGCATACAGTAAAGAAATGGAAGCAGATCAAGAAATGATCGATAAATCCACGACTGCAATATCGAGAGAATCTGAAGACTGCACTACAGACAACGAAGAAATAATGGATGAAACTGATGACCAAGAAGAAAACGAAATAGAAAACAACGAACTCAGGTCAGAGATACTAAAACTCTTAAAAAGCCAAAAGAACGATGAAAATCTCATCGCGAACCTCCAAGACATATTAAAAAACAACGGAGCAGCGAGAGAGAAACACATCGTTACAGATGAACCTAAAGATTCAAAAACGATGAGCGATCTGCCTGCAGATAAAAATACAGCGAAAAAGAAAACTAACAGTCCCGCGCAAAATTTCGAATGGCAGCCATCTTGGTTTCAACAGACCCCTAAGATGAGCGAAGCAGAGCCAATCAGAAAGCAGGATTCAAAATATCTGGCGCGAAAAGCCTTACTCGATGCAAGAAATGAAAGGGAGAAAATTTACACCTCAGAAGAATCAGACACAGAAATCGAAGAAGCTTCAATAGAAATGCGAGTAAACTCAGCAATGAAAACGCTCTTTGCAACATTTGGACCAAAATTGAAAATCACAAAGGAATCAACGAAAGACAGCAGTCAAAAAATAAAGAAAAGACAAGCAAGCAAGCAAACATCTCAGAATCTACCCGCTTCTATCCAAACAACGAGAGCACCGACGCCTGAACCCAGAGAGCCCTGCAGATACCACCCCACACCACAGACGATCCCAGGGGCCAGCGTTCTCAACAAAAGAAAGTGAGCGCCTGCTACCACCAGGACTCCCAAGATCGAGCCGGAGACTGATTCCTCGGAGGAGGAGCGATGCGAGGGAGCTGCAGCAGTGAGAACCTCTCACGACGGCTTCAGGAGCGAAATGAACAACGCGCATGTGCAAGACTACGCAGACAGCTTCGGAGGACATGAGGAACGGAGAGAGCCATTCAGACTCGTTGCAAGCATACCCACACCATTCTGCAACTATCAACATTTACAAGATCACGGACTACCCCCAGTTGTAAGTAATGGATCTAACAATATTGGGAATTTGCCCAATGATTTCCCAAAACTGAGAATAGATGGTATTAATTTGCAAGAGTGGTGTCAACAGCTCCAGGTTGTCTTTCTAAAAGAAAACTTATTATTTTTTATTACTAACCCCCCAAAAAGACCTTGGACTTTAAAATTGGACTGCCTACACCATAGAGCATTTTTCTTATTAATTTCCAGTATATCTCCTGCCATGTACCATAGTATTAAGCAAAATCTGACTGTCTCAGAAATTATTCAATGCATGTTTAAATTGTTTCACAGTGAAAGTGTAGCCACTACAACAAGAATATCTAAAGATTTCTTCTCAGCTAGGATAAAGCCAGGGGTTACCATAAGTGAACATTTAATATCTTTAAACAAAATCAGAGCAGAACTGCATTTAAGGGGGGAGATAATTTCAGATCAAACAATGAAGAGTGTTATCATTAACTCACTAGACCCATCGTGGGATAACTATATATCACATTTAGACACAATCAATTTAGGGTATTTATCCATAGAAAATCTATCTAATAAGCTAATAGCTGAAGATAATTCAAGGAGGAGTCGTTGTAACAACCACGTGGAACATAAACAATATAAGAAGGTAGCATTTCAAGAAAGATATCATGAATCAATTGGATGCCACAACTGTGGATCCAAGGAACATAATAGGAGAGATTGTCCTAAATTCCTTAGGGAAAGACAAAAAACAGACCATAGAAATAGATACCACAACAGACAATCATCCATTGATAGACATAGATATAGAAGTCCACCCAACTATAGAGAACATAGAGGGGGCAGGGATAATTCAAAGGATAGAAGATCTGGTTCACTGAATGGGTTAAACAAACATAACAACACTAACATACAACAGTCAGAGGACAACGATTGGCTTATCGATTCTGGGGCAACTAATCACACTACACATAATAAAAATATATTATCTTCATTTGTAGAAGATAAATTTGTAATTAAAGTAGCTAATCAAGAAAAGGTCCAAGTCATAGGTAGAGGGAATATAATCTTACCTGGTCTAGGAAAAATAGAGGGGGTATTGTTAATACCTGAAATACCTCATAACATACTTAGTGCAATAAAACTAAGCAGAGATTCTGACATAAATATTATGTTCTCAAAAGGAAGAGCAACATTAGAGAAAAACAGAATAAACATAGGTACCGTGGTTATCAAAGGAGGTCTACCTTATTTAATGACAAAAGAGAGATGGTTACACAACATTGATTCCAACATGGAAGATAACAATGACATAGATAATGGAGACAATAGTAATAGTGATAATGAGGAACATGAGATAATTCATAATCACAAAGACACATCCAATGACAAAAAACCTAAAATTGGTAAACCAATTCATGATGAGTGTGCTCATGTCTTACATAGGAAATTAGGACATGCCAGTTTTCCTGTAGTACAAAAGATGACTGAACATGCTGAAGGTGTTAAAATAAAAAATTGTAAAAACTATTTGGAATGCTCAGTATGTAAATCCACAAAACTCAAAACTAGTCCCAAACCAAGAAAGTCAACAAGATCAACTAACCAAATTTTTGACTTGGTACACATGGATCTAGTTGGTCCATTAACACCATCAATCACATATAGAAAATGTTATTTTCTAACCATTGTGGATGACTATAGTCGTTATGGGTTTGTTTATACATTAAAGCACAAAGATGAAACTTTTCAGAAATTTAAAGAATTTTACAAACGTGTAGAAACGCAACATAATATTAGAATAAAACAAATTATGACAGATAGAGGATGTGAATTCATGTCAAAGGAATTCTCCCAATGGCTAAAAGACAAAGGGATGTTACATTACACATCTAGCCCTTTCTCTGCATTCCAAAATGGAGTGGTAGAGAGAAAGAACTCAACATTACAAACCATGATTAGATGCACACTAGAAGATGCTGGCTTAAGTAAGCAATTCTGGTCAGAAGCTTTACAATATTCCAATTATACACAAAATAGAACTTGGTCCAGCATTGTAAACAAGACACCATATGAAGTAATGTATAGTAGGAAACCCAAAATAGCACACATGCACATATTTGGAGTCACTGCAGACGTACACATACCTAAGCAATTGAGGCGTAAAGGTGAGAACGTATCCAGAAGACTTAGGTTCATGGGATACGAAACAGGCACAAAAGGATACAGATTTATCGATAATAATAACAAATTTATAATTTCTAGAACGGCAGTATTCCATGAACAGGCCAACTGGTCTAAAATACATCTTAATGAAATATTCCCAAACACTAATCCAGACACTAAACATCAAGATAAAATGACTAGAGAAGAATACAATCACAACTCACATAAAAACAAAATCAAAACATGGACAAACAGTCAACACAAAATAAAGACAGATTCATTATCAAAAAAGGAAGCAAGGTATTTACATGACAATGATAGTAAACCAGAAAGAACGATCAGAAGTAACAGAAATCAGGTGCCAAACAAATACAAAGATTATGTAATGTATATGGATGAAGAAACATCAACACCAAACACATATGAGGAAGTGTTAAAACTTCCCCCCGAAGAAAAGAAAAAGTGGGAATCAGCCATGACTAAGGAGATGGATAGTTTACGAGAATTAAATGTATTCACACCTACACCTGCACCTAAAGATAAAACTATTATTGGCACCAGGTGGATATATAAAATCAAAAACTTAGAGGGAGGCAACACCTTATACAAAGCTAGACTAGTTGCACAAGGTTATGCTCAAAAATATCCCGAGGATTACACAGACACATACTCTCCCACAGTAAGAACTGAGAGTGTTAAAACAGCTCTAGTTATAGCATCAGCACTTAACCTTGATGTATTCCAATACGACATACAGACTGCATATTTACATGCAAAATTAGATAAAGAGATATATGTAAGAGCACCTCATAGTCAATACACAAACAAAAATGAAACGTGGTTGCTAAACAAAAGTTTATACGGATTGAAACAATCTGGCAAACGATGGTATTAATGTTTAGTCAAAGTACTCAAAACTATGAATTTCAATGCTACTACTGCTGATAACTGTTTCTTTGTCAAAAAAGAGGGTGATTCTTTAGAATTTGTGTTAATTTATGTGGATGATATTTTGTATATAGGTAAACATAAAGAGAAGAGAGAGACATTTGTAACAAAACTAAATGAACATTTTTCTTTGAAATCATTAGGGAAGATAAATAAGTATCTTGGAGTTCAAATCAGTAAAACAAAAAGGGGGTTCAAACTTTCTCAAAGAGATAAGATTATAGAACTTCTGAACAAATGTAACTTAAATAATGCTAAGCCCTGTGACACTCCCATGCAAACTGATTTTTTAAGGAACACAGATGAGTCATCCCCCGAATTTAAAGATAATACACTTTACAGATCAGTCATTGGTTCCCTTCTATATATTTCCAATTGGACTAGACCTGATATTGCTTTGCCTCTCAACTTGTTGTCTAGGCACGTCAGCAAACCATTATTATATCATTGGGAAGCTGTCAAGAGAATATTAAGATATTTAAAGAATAGTTTAGACTTCTGTTTATTATTGGAACCTAATAATGTCAAAGAGCCCATCCTCACGTGTTATGTCGATGCGGATTGGGCTGGCGATACCACATGTAGAAAAAGCACATCTGGCTATATATTTTTCCTTAACGATTGTCCAGTTTACTGGTACACTGGTAAACAAGATTTAGTAGCCACCTCAACGACTGAGGCAGAATATGTTTGTCTGCCTAAAGCCTCAAATAACCTCCTATGGTTTAATGACTTATTGTCAAACACTTGGAAGAAACCTTTATTACCATTTATCATGCACGAAGATAACAAGGCTGCTATTGAAATATCTAGATCTGATGCTATTGGACAAAGGTCCAGACATATAGATATAAAATTCAAACATGTGAGACAGTTATCTCAGGGTGGATTTATTAAAGCAGTTCATTGCGAAACATCAGAGCAAATAGCTGACATATTGACAAAGCCTTTGCCTTCTAAACAGCACAAATACTTGACTTCTAAGTTACAAGTTTTATATTGTTCGGAATCTGAATGTAATTGTTGTTGTATATCGAATCGGCATTTAGAGGGGGATTTGTCACAAGTAAATGCCTTATTCTTCATTATGTAAATAGTACATGACCGGGGTATCAGGGGTTAACTTATTCTTCACTACTTAATATATTCATATTTAACCACTCCCATATCTAGCTCCACCCTATGTATATATAAGGAGCTGTATGCATTCTCTCTATGCTTCTATCTGAGATTATTCAGTGAATATAGAATGCCTTCTGTAAATAAACAGTGCTTTATTTGAATATCTAACTCTTAATTCATTTATTGAGTCTGATCCTGAAAATATTGCAACAATCATACTGTCAGTTATATTTTCAATTCTTCTCCTAACAAATTCCATGCATTCAATTCACTTGGGCTGATATTTTCATTGAGCTGTTAATCAATATCCCTTTTCTGGTTAAACAAAGTTGGGAATATTTGTCTTAAAAACTTTCCTTACACTGAACACTTACTGCCATCTCTCAGAAAAGATTCAAAGGCATCTGGATTTTATGTTATCTGCAGACCACATTTATTTATTTAAAGCACTGATATGGACGGTTGTCCAACTCAGAAATAATTGAGACTCTGGGAGATGTACAAAAAGCATAAAACACAAAAGAAAACAGCACACATCAAAAACGGAAACAATTAAATGTAGATTGGAACTGAAATATACTACAGGTAGTTCTTGTCAAAGTTATGATAGACAGCAAAAAAGGGACTTATGAGCTGGATTCAAAGTTCCAACATCTGCCTATTTCCATGCCCACATTCTGGGCACTCAGCAACAAACCTGCATTTAGAATCATTTGCAGTGACTGCGATTTATGGTGTTTTTTTTCCTGGAAACTGGCATTTACTTCTGGTTCCTGGAAAAACAAACACATAGCAAACAATGAGTTTGCATAATGACAGTGGCATTTGCTTAATGGCCACTGCAAAAAAAGCTGAAAAACCACACTTTATGAATGTCACCACTTATGACGAAAATGGCCAGCTCAATTTCATTTGTAGCTGAGGACCATCTATATAGCTCTTGGAAATTGGAATTTTTGCTCATCTTAATCCAAAGGTTTGGGGAAAGAGCCAGGTTTTCTCTGCCTTTTTGAAAGCCTGTAGGATTCTCAACCTATTGTCTGGGTGTAAAAAAGATGGCTCTGTTTTAATAAATTGTATCATTAATGCAGCACAATTACTGATTCAGAACCTAGAACTAAGAAAAAATTTCCTGACAATTAGAACAATTTGCCTCCAGAAGTTGTGAATGCTCCAACACTGGAAGTTTTTAAGAAGAGATTGGACAATCATTTGTCTGAAATGGTAGGGGATTTGACTAGAAGACCTCCAAGGTCCTTTCCAACTCTGTTTATTCTATTCTATTCTATTCTATTCTATTCTATTCTATTCTATTCTATTCTATTCTATTCTATTCTTATTCCATTCCATTCTAAAATAAGAGGTGCAGCTTTCTAGGATTGCTGATTGCTCCAAATGTTTTTCCAAAGCATCCCAATGTGGAATGCACATTGTTTCCTTGGAAATGTTTCCTTCTATGTTCAAAGCGATTCTATCAAAGCGTTCCAAGTTAAAAAATAACTGCATTCCTTCTCCATGTTTGTTTCAGTCCTGGGAATTAACCCATCTCCTCTCCTCCATGAGATGGATGCCTTCTGCGTTTTTAAAAAACTCCCTTTATAAGTCTGAAAGTTTTTTTTTTTTAATAAAAAAGTTTTTATTTTCTGATCAAACAAGTATACAATATAAACAATCATTCAAACTATCATCAAGAAAAAGAAAAAAAAATCAATCCTTGGTAAACTCAATCTTCAACCCCTCCTCACCACCCCCCACCCCCGACTTCCCAGAACAGAAAACAGGGCATAGGTTTCACCAAACATTCGCTAAAATAAACTAGCTAACTGCAAGATTTAATAACTCCCAAGACCCCTTAACTCCCCTTTTACAATTTCATCAACCTCCCTTTTTATAGACTCAAAGTAGCGTATACTCCAATAACTCTAAGAGTTTTAAAGCCATTAACAAATATTAAACATTCAAACCTTAAAGATTCTCTTAATATATCAGTAAAGTATTCAATTCATTTGCAAAAACATTTTTCCCCCTCCTACTTTTCTCAAAGTTGAGCCTTGATAGTACAGTGGTTTAATGCACCCTGTTATTAACACAGCTGCCTGCAATTTCTGCTGGTTCGAATCTCTCCAAGGCTCAAGGTTGACTCAGCCTTCCATCCTTTCTAAGGTAGGTGAAATGAGGACCCAGTTTGTGGGGGCAATAAGCTGACTTTGTATAAATATACAAAAGAATGAAGGCTATTGCTTAACGCATTGTAAGCCGCATTGTACGCATTGTAAGCCGCACGTTACGCATTGTAACACATTGTAAGCCGCCCTGAGTCTCCGGAGAAGGGCAACATATAAATCAAATTAAAAAAAAAAAAAAAAGTTCAGATATTTTGAAATCTCATAACAAAAAATAAACCTTAGATATTCAGTAGTTAAATTTCTACATTTTTTAAGTTTCTAAATTTTCCCCCTTCATTATTCCTCCCTCCAACTTTTAGAATTTTAAAAGATAATCATCAACATAATTAACCATTAATACATAAACTAGAAAACCAAAAAGGATTAATCTTACATTCAACCATTAATGCATCATATTTAAAAATCAATATTTAACTTTATGCTTTTTTCCCCTCAGTAGTTATAACACCTAAAACATAATCATTTTTAACCATGGATTATAAGTCTGAAAGTTGAATCATGACAACTGGATTTCTTTTCTTTTTGGTTTGAAGCGTTTTGCTGCTTATGCAGTTAGCTTCTTCAGTCACATACTCACTCCCTTTATAAGCAAAGTCAGATGGCATTTTGCCACAAACGCAAAGAAGGTCTTGAACTTTTCCAGAAAATCGCTCCAGGCTCCAACTGATGACCTGACTGAACTGAAATGATGACTGTTCCTTCTTGCTGCTGATGTCGAAACCCAACTGCTTTCTTAAAAGAATTTCATTAGAGGTGCCTGGAATATGTCAGACCTGGGGAAGTTACCTAAGAGCCCTGAGGAAGATAATTTCTATAAAGGGTGGTTATGACTTCTGTTTTCTTCATCTTAGAAACTTTATAATCTGTAATTCTAAATTGCACTCCCCATTCTGTTTCCTCATGTTCTGTTGTCTAAATTCTTTTCCTGACTTTTGACTCTAATCATCACCCATGTTTGGATGCAGTATCCCTCAACAAAGCACAGAAACATTGTCAGAATATAATTAAAAGATAAAGATCTTTGGGATTTGCAGTTATTCAGTTTCTATTAATTAAGTAGTGCTTAATTATAATTAATAGGGACATAGTGGTTCAGTGACTAAGACGCTGAGCTTGTCGATCGAAAGATCTGAAGTTCAGCGATTTTAATCCCTAATGCCATGTAACAGGGTGAGCTCCCGTTACTTGTCCCAGCTTCTGGCAACCTAGCAGTTGGAAAGCACGTAAAAAATGCAAGTAGAAAAATAGGGACCACCTTTGGTGGGAAGGTAACAGCGTTTGTGCGCCTTTGCCGTTTAGTCATGCTGGCCACATGACCCTGGAGACAACTTTGGACAGTGCTGGCTCTTCGGCTTTGAAACGGAGATGAGCACCGCCCCCTAGAGTCGGGAACAACTAGCACGTATGTGTGAGGGGAACCTTTATCTTTACCTTTTAATTGTAATTATGTATTTATTTTATTACGTAGCTTATTGTCCTTTTGTTGCATTGACTGCAAGAGTTTGCTTTTGTATAACAATTAGAATTGCCTTACTGAACAAGTTTCTACATTCATACATAAAATTTAATTAATAGAATTGGAGGGTCCAACTACAAGAAGGCAAATTGTTATATAACACAATAACCTTTAAAAATCCCATTTAAAACAAGATCCTAATTCAATTCAGTGTTTGAAAAGGATCTGCTGCAGGGATCACTTGATTCCAGCTTTTGGGCACAAAGGACACAGGCAAAAGGCTAATGGTGAAGAAAAAAGAAAAGGAAAGAGAAAAGAAATTTTAAAAAAAGCAGAATTCCCACTTAAGTAGCTGTCCCTTAGAGGTAATAGCCTCCAGTCATGAAGCTTAGTGGATGTTTTAGGTTGACTTTCACTGAATAATCTACTTAACAGAATAAATCAGTTCTTCAACTTTATGAACTTTAAAATGTGTGGACTTCAACTGCCAGAATTCTCCTGCTCCCAGAATTCCAAGCTGGCTGGGGAATTCTGGGAGTTGAACACTTCTTAAAGTTGCCAAGCTTGAGAAATCCTGGAATAGATGCATGGCCAAACTGGAGGACGGATATGTCAATGGCTATGAGTGACCTCAAATGACTATGAATAAATAAAATAATAAAATAAATAACATCCTTTAAACTCTATTTACCCTATTAACAGAACTGTAACACTTATGGGTGCATTAAAAGACTTCTTGTAAGACTGGTTTGATTCTTCAACATAAAACTGGAAATGTGGGAAACAGAGTCTGAAAATAGCAGGTACAACACTGTGCAGATGATTAAATGTTTTCTCTGACGATTGTTTTTCTAGCTCAGCTTGAAGCACCACTCTAAAATTTTGATTCAATTATCTGAAATGTAATTTGTGAACAGGTTGCTGAGCCGTTTTACTTTTAAGTTCTCCCTTGTTCAGTTGATGCTCATCAAAGAATGGCTTTTTCATTGTTTACAGGTAGTCCTCAATTTACAACCACAACTGAGATCAGAATTGCAGTTGTGAGTTGTTGCGGTCATTAAGCGAGACACCCATGCGACTGCTTTGCTCAACAATCGCATTCCTAAAAGTCTATGGAGATTCCCAGTCATCCAGGTCATGGTTGTCCTGAAGGTGCCTTTTCAGGAGGCAATTGGACTTTCTTGTTTTTTCTTGGAAGACATTTTGCTTCTCATCCAACAAGCTTCTTCAGCAATCTTCCGTTCCCCACCATCCACTCCGAGCTGAAGAAGCTTCTTGGATGAGAAGCGAAACGTCTTCAAAGAGAAAACAAGAAAGTCCAGTTGCCTCCTGAAAAAGCACCTTTGGGACAATCTCATTCCTAGCATTTGTAAGTGAGGATGCAAGGGATGCCTCAGAGGATGGGGCAGGACCTGGGAGGCCGAGCGCAGACCAAGCATGAGCTGGAGAGATGCTGCAATGCAGTATATAGCATAAGCCGTCCCAGTCTGGCCTTGCAGTGCAGCGCTTTCGGTGGAAGCACTGGGCCTAGCCCTGAAGTAGAAGCCTGGAGCCTTCAGCAGTCTCAGTCAACTGCCATCATCCAGGCCTCAATCTCAGCCCTAGTGCCACCATTGCTTCTAAGGAGCGCTGCCTAATTTTACATATCCGCCTATTTTTCTCTTATCGAGGCCACCAAGCAGAGCAGTCCATGTCCTTAGGGCCTTCTGCAGTCTCAGCCTGCTGCCACTACCCAGGCCCCAACATTAGTCTTAGCATCCCCATTGCCACTCAGAAATGCCAGCTCGCATTGTTCTCCATTCTCCAAGGCGTCTGACCATTGGGGAATAGCGTGTTTGCCCCCATCACCCAGCGCTCCCAAGAATATGCCACACATAGTTTACCTTCAGGTGTTTTTCTCCTGCTGTTCGAGAGGCTCATGTGGCCTATCCAATGCACCAGGCCTTCTTTCCAAAGCTGCCTTGGAGCCAATTCCAACAGGGCTTTGAAAATCTTCTAAAGCATCAGATCGGCCTGCATGGGCATCTCAATAGCAGGAGCAAAGTGCCCGGAGTGTCCAGCAGGTCAGAGGGCTGGGCAGTGGGGACAATCACATAATTTTCCAAAGCTCATGTGCCTTGGAGAAGGGCATTATTGCCTCTGCTTTATGCTGCCTGCCTTCAAAGGCTCAACATTTTATCACACAACGGCAGGGTTGCTGCAAAATTGTAACTGGGCAGAATAACAGTTGGAAGGGACCTTAGAGGTTTTCTAGTCCAACCCCCTGCTTAAGAAGGAAATCCTATAACATTTCAGACAAATGGTTGTCCAATGTCATCTTAAAAACCTCCATTGTCAGAGCACCCACAACTTCTGGCGCAAGTCATTCCACTGATTAATTATTCTAACTGTTAGGAAATTTCTCCTTAGTTTTAAGTAGTTCTAGGCAGCATGAGTCATAACTTCCTTTGACCATCACCTTCATAATTTCAAATGGTTACTGAGTAAGTGGCGGTTAAGGGAGGTCATATGTACCACCAAAGACTTTGTGACAAACCTAACTTACTAGTTTTTAGTATGCTCTTCTCTTATTACTACAAATATTAGAAATGTATCAAGGCAAATTGACTATAACCCATCTCATTAATTTGAATTTGACCACTTGATTAAATGGCAACTGATTTTAAATGATAAAAGGTTATGAAATTTTGAAATCTAATTATGGAATAAATAATAATACACCTTTGACTTCACATTGTGGTGAACTAATCTTCATCATGATCATGATCATGATCATCATCATGGATAAATTCACCATCAGTCAATTGCAAAAGGCAGCTTTACTTGGAACAGCTGACATCCTGTGAAAATACCTCTAATACAGGGGTGTCAAACTCACAGCCCGTGGCGCGAAGGGGGAAAAAGTCCCGATATGTCACATGATGATGCCATGACGACGCAAGTTTAACACCCCTGCTCTAACATCATAAAACATTGGTATCTGCCTATCCCAAGTCCTTAGGAAGGACTTGATAAGTGGACAAAAATGCCAAATCCAGTCTGAACATCTGGCTGATTGTGTGATGAACCAGTAATTAAAAATGTCTAATCTAGCCTAAACATTTGCCTGACTATGCTTTGAGCCATAATATATTAAATAATACATTCCATTCAAGCCATAATTCAGTTAGTGAGTCTTAGGCAAAAAGGTACTTACAGAAGACTTTCATCTTGTTGGCTTGGAGACTGTCAATGGCAATGCTTGGAAGAAGATTTACTGATGTTATGTAAAGTGCTCAAAACACTTTGATTCACATGTCGAGAGGATGCATTGGAGAATGCTTTTATACCCTAACCTTCTCGCCTACACTTTTATCCTCCCCTCCCATTCTAATTATACATAAAACAAGGAACAAGGAAATAAGCTCTTTTGGATTTACACCCATGAGGAACACACATGAAAGGAACATATTAATTCAGAGAGTTACAGAATTAAGGAATTTTAGATGCTGCTTATATATCTGGACCTAAGTGTAAAATGAAAATAAGTTTCAGTTGTCATTTCACATCCTAATTCCTCTTGCAATAATCTAAATAGTTTAAAACACTTGATTGAGCAAGCTGGTTGAGGAATTCTGAGAGTTAAATGTTCACACATTTTAAAGTTGCCAAGGTTGAAAAACACTGATTTACCGGAACCTTTATCAATCTTTTTATCTTGGAGGAACCCTTATAATAAATTTCAAGTCTTACTTGAAAAACGTCTGCATAAAGATCACAAAAATATAAAAACATTGCAATATAGTTAACTTCTAACCTAGATAATACATGTTTTACAAGAGCTAGCAGCTAAGTTACAGCACTTAAAAATGTCCAATAGCATAGTTCAATGTGAAAAGTTAAAGAAAAAAATCAGATTTACAGTATTCTTTTCTGTCATAATCTCTTGTAGAATCTCTGGGTCTGAGGAATCCCAGTTGAGAAAGGCTGCAGTATTAATGTCCTGTGAATTCCCTCCAAATTCCCGCTTCAATTTTCAGATTGGGATTATTCGAAAGTAAATTTAGTATATTGATAAGAGTCAAAATTAAACATCTGTTCCAATACCCTCCAAATATACGTTGCAAACTTTAATATAGGAAATACAGAACAATTTCTGATGTGATGCAAGAGAGGTCATACAATATATTTCTAACTGTGTCCATAGTGGGTTTCGAACTTAATAGCTTGGATTCTTTAGAAAAATAGAGGTCATACCGGTATATATGGCCAATCAGAAAAAAATGAATGATGGAAAGATTTAAAAAATCCTGTTGTTGTATTCCAGCTATAATTAAGATAAAGAAAATTTAATGGTTTGTCATTCCATTACATTGATGGAACATAATGGTGGCGCAGCAGACTAAAGCGCTGTTAAGTAGCCACTTAGCTGCCAGCTGCCTGCAATTACTGCGTGTTCAAATCTCACCAGGCTCAAGGCTGACTCAGCCTTCCATCTTTCCGAGGTAGGTAAAATGAGGACGCAGATTGTGGGGGCAATAAACTGACTTTGTATAAAAAAGAACACTTCTTAGGAGGGTCCGAAAGCCCTACTAAGCAGGTATATACAAAAGTATGAAGGCTATTGCCTAATGCATTGTAAGCCGTCCTGAGTCTCCGGAGAAGGGCGGCATATAAATCGAACCAATAAATATAAATAAATAACTAATCAATAAATCAATATGGGGATTCCTCCAAATCTATACATCTATATATATATTAATACATATAATATATTTATTTTACAACTTTTAGCTTTTCCCAAAATCTCACTACTGTAGATTTTAACCATTTATTTATATTTAAATTTATCTGAGACAATAAAGGAAATTTAAAACATCAAATAAAGCCCCAGGTTTTAGATTTGCATAAATATCTTAGAGGCTACAGGAAATTTATGTGACTAATTATCTGAGTAACCTAATAATATGCAAAAGCTGTATCAATTTATTTTGGTATGGATCATTTATACTGTAACAGTGAATAAGATTTAATGTATTATTGGCACAGAGAACAATCTATGACCAGCTCAGCTTTGTTTATGCTCAGGGTGGCTTTGATACTCTGATCAGACAAAGCCAGTCAATATTCTATTAAACATAACTTAATGTTGATAAATATTGCTACATTGAACATTTGTTTATTTGTTTATACATCTCCTGCCTTTAATATTTTTATAAATAACTCAAGTCAAAGAACATATCTCATGCTCTTTTTTTGTTGTATTTTCCCCACAACAAAAACCCTGTGAGGTCGGTTAGTGACAGGCCCAAAGTCACCCAGCTGGCTTTCATGCCTAAGGAAGGACTTGTTGTGGCTCTGTCCTCCGAGCCTATCTTATCGGAGGAAGAAGGCTCCGAACATGAAGGAGAGGAGACGGTCAGGCCTCCCTCTCCAGGACCCTCCTCTCTGGCAATGCCTCAGGTGTCTCCCGAAGGGGAAGAGATTGGCCAGGAGCCAGGTGTTTCCGAGTCGTCAGATAGTGACGAAGAAACATTGTGGTTGGACCCACGCCAGCGTCGGAGAGACAAGCGTGAGCAGCAGAAAAGGAGGCATGCCAGAGATTAAGCTGAGTCACTGGACCACACCCCACAGGCTATAAAAGGGAGTGTGGTGGCCATTCAGATTCTGTGACGGACAAAGCTAATCTCTGCACCTTCGGACACAACACCTATTTGCCGTGGATTTAATTACAAACTGTGTGTATTTTTGTCTGTGTTATTGGAGTAAAAGCTCTTGGCAGGCAGCCACGGAGTTGCTGCCAAGTTCCTTATCACTGACGTTGTGTGTTTGAAGAGTTTATTTAACCCTCGGCTGGCTGGTTGGGTGTGTGCATGATACGGGGACAGAACAGGACTAGTACTCCAGTCTTAACCATTAGACTAAACTAGCTTTCTAACATAAGCATATTAAACATAAGAGATTAAGGATGTCCTTGATAAATTTCATGAGACATCTTAATTGGTGAGTAAATTATCTTGGTTGAAGGATTAGAGGAATATGTTTGAATCCAATTAACAAAAATAGAAAACTCTCTGTATTTTGTTCAGGAATATGCTTTGTATCTAACAAGGCCACTAATAAATTCATTTTTTTTTCTGAAGGAAGATCAGAATTATCAGTTTGCATTCTATCATTATTCAAACCTGGTTTCACTTTTTAAAACTAGACTGCATAGGATGGATAAACAAGGCCTTGCCAAAATGTTGGCATTTATATTTAGAAGAAAATTAGGCAGCTAAAGCTTGACAGTATGATTTTTCCAAATCAGTTATTTAATATATGTAAAGATCACACAGTCTGGCTTAGTTCTTAAATTCTGAAAACGTCAGGCTAGAAAGTGGGAAACTGGGAATCCCAATTCCACCTTAGGCACAAAGCCAGCTGGATGACTTTGGATCAGACACTGTTTTAGCCCTAGGAAGAAGGCAATGGCAAACAATTTCTGAAAAGCCTCTCAATGCGTAACACCTTGATCATTTGCAAAAGAAGCGTTGTGTTGTGGCAATCATTCCTATGACAGTCTCTAGTCCTTTGTGTATCCTTATTATAAAATCAGGTCCAATCGTGGGGTGATCCACTTAATGACTTTCACCATGTCAGATGTAAATGCCTTATTCTCCAATGTGTAAATAGTGTACAGACAGGGTATCAGGGGTTAACTTATTCTTCACTTCTTAATGTATTCATAATTCACCACTCCCACATATAGCTCCACCCATTGTATATATAAGGAGCTACCTACACCATTTCCCTTGCTTCTATCTGTGAATATTCAGTGAATATAGAATGCCTAATGTAAATAAAAGAATATATAGTTAAATCTTTAACTCTTGTTGATCTTATTGAGTCTGATCCTGAAAATATTGCAACAAACTGGTAGCAGAGGATGGTTAATTGACTCAATAAAAAGCTTTAAAATGTCTAAGAAAGATAGGCCCAACACCAGGGCCTACAGCAAAGAAATGGAAACGGAACAAGAAATAATCAACGAATCCACGAATGCAATTTCGAGAGAATCCGAAGAATACACCACTGAAGACGAAGAAATAATTGATGACCAGGAGGAAATCGAAATAGAAAATAACGAACTCAGGTCAGAGATATTAAAACTATTAAAAAGCCAGAAGAATGATGAAAACCTCATCGCGAACCTCCAAGATATGCTAAAGAACAGCGGAGCAGCGAGAGAGAAAAACATCACCAATGAAAAACCCAAAGATCCAAAAATAGTGAGTAATATGACTGCGGAGAAAATCATTACAAAGAAGAAAAACGATGATCCCGCGCAAAAATTTGAATGGCGGCCATCTTGGTTTCAACCGGCCTCCAAGATGAACGAAGAAGAGCCAATCAGCAAGCTCAATTCAAAATTTCTGGCGCGAAAAATATTATCGGACAACGAAAACGAAAAGGAAGATTCAAACACCTCAGAAGAATCAGAACCAGAAAGCGAGGAAGATCCAACAAAACACCAAATAAAATCAGCGATGAAAACGCTCTTTGCTGCATTTGGGCCAAAACTGAAAATTACTAAAAAGACACCAAAAAAGCGAACGAGCAAGCCAATGCCTCAAGACCTGCCCGCTCCCATCCTGACTAATAGAATGCTGACGCCGGAACCCAGAGAGCCCTGCCGATACCGCCCTACGCCGCAGACCGAAGCAAGCACCAACGCTTTCAATAGAAGAGGAAGAACAGCCACCGTCGCCAGAACCCCCAAAGTCGAACCAGAGACCGACTCATCTGAAGAGGAGCAGAGCGAGCGGGCCGCAATGAGGAGAACCTTCCACGACGACGCCGAAGAAGAAATGGACAACGCGCATGCGCGAAACTACGCTGACGATCCGGGAAGACATGAACAGGAGAGAAGATCATGCAGACTCGTAGCGAGCATCCCCATGCCGTTTTGCAATTTTCTGCATTTACGAGACCACGGACTACCTCAGGTTGTAAGTAATGGACCCAATAATGTCGGAAATTTACCCAGTGACTTCCCAAAACTAAGGGTTGATGGCATTAATTTACAAGAATGGTATCAACAGCTCCAGGTTGTCTTTATGAAGGAAAACTTACTGTTTTTTATCACTAGTCCCCCAAAAAGACCTTGGACACTAAAAATAGATTGCTTACACCATAGAGCTTTTTTCTTAATAATATCTAGTGTGTCTCCTGCAATGTATCACAGCATTAAGCCAAATTTGACTGTTTCAGAAATTATTCAATGCATGTTTAATTTGTTTCACAGTGACAGTGTAGCCACCACCACAAGGATATCTAAAGACTTCTTTTCATCTAGGATAAAACCAGGGGTTTCCATAAGTGAACATTTAATATCTTTGAACAAAATAAGAGCTGAACTGCATTTGAGGGGGGAAGTGATTTCAGACCAAACAATGAAAAGTGTCATTATCAACTCACTTGACCCATCATGGGACAATTTTATGTCACATTTAGACACAATCAATCTAGGGTATTTATCCATAGAAAGTCTATCTAACAAATTGATAACAGAAGATAATTCTAGAAGGAATCGTTCTAACAATCACACAGAACATAAACCATATAGGAAAGTAGCTTTCCAAGAAAAATATAGTGGAACATTTAAATGTCATAATTGTGGATCCAGGGAACACAATAGAAGAGATTGCCCAAAATTCTTAAAAGAAAGATATAGATCAGAATACAGAAACAAATACGATTATAGACAGCCTTCCATAGAAAGGCATAGATATAGGAGCCCACCAAATCACAGAGAGAATAGAGGGGGCAGAGACAATTCAAAGGATAGAAAGTCTGGTTCACTGAATGGATTAAATAAACAAGACAACACTAACACACAACAAAGTGAGAACAATAATTGGCTTATTGATTCTGGAGCAACTAATCACACCACTAATAACAAAAGTATATTGTCTTCATTTGCAGAAGATAAATTTGTAATTAAGGTTGCTAACCAAGAAAAGGTTCAAGTATTAGGTAGAGGAAATGTAACCTTGCCTGGTTTAGGAAAAATAGAGGGGGTATTACTAATACCTGAAATACCTCATAACATATTAAGTGCCATAAAACTAAGCAGAGATTCTGACATTAACATTGTCTTTTCAAAAGGAAAGGCAACTTTGGAAAAGAATAAAATAAATGTAGGCACTGTGGTGACTAAAGGAGGACTACCTTACCTAATAACAAAAGAAAAATGGTTACATAACATTGATTCAAATATGGAAGATTGTATTGAAATAGATGATGAGAATGTTAGCAACAGTGACAATGATGAATGTAAAATATCTCATGATCACACAGATGCACACAACGATAAGAAGCCAAAGATAGGTAAACCAATTCATGATGAGTGTGCTCACATATTGCATAGGAAGTTAGGACATGCCAGTTTTCCTGTAGTGCAAAAAATGACTGAACACGCAGAAGGTGTTAAAATAAAGAATTGTGAAAATTATCTGGAATGCTCAGTATGTAAATCTACAAAACTAAAAACTAGTCCCAGGCCAAGAAAATCTATCAGATCAACTAACAAAATTTTTGATTTAGTACACATGGACTTAGTTGGTCCATTAACTCCATCAATCACTTATAGGAAACGTTACTTCCTGACAATAGTGGACGATTATAGCCGCTATGGATTTGTTTACACACTAAAACACAAAGATGAAACATTTCAAAAATTTAAAGAATTTTACAAACGCATAGAAACACAACACAACATCAAAATAAAACAAATTATGACAGACAGAGGGTGCGAATTCATGTCTAAAGAATTCTCACAATGGTTAAAAGACAAAGGAATGTTACATTACACATCTAGTCCATTTTCTCCGTTCCAAAACGGGATTGCAGAGAGAAAAAATTCCACATTACAAACCATGATTAGATGCACATTGGAAGATGCTGGCTTAAGCAAACAATTCTGGTCAGAAGCCTTACATTATTCAAATTACACACAAAATAGAACATGGTCCAGCATTATAAATAAGACACCATATGAAGTGATGTATAATAGAAAACCAAAATTAGCACACATGCATATATTTGGAGTCACAGCAGACGTACACATACCTAAACAATTAAGAAGAAAGGGAGAAAATGTGTCCAGGAGACTCAGATTTATGGGATATGAGACTGGCACTAAAGGATACAGATTCATTGATAGTAACAACAAATTTATAGTCTCCAGAACAGCTGTGTTCCATGAACAAGCTAACTGGTCTAAATTACATCTTAATGAGATATTCCCAAATAAACATGAAGATACAAAATCTCATGAGAAAGGGACTATAGAAAAACAAAATATCAACAAATATAAAAACAAAACCAAAACTTGGACAAATAGCCAACTCAAAATAAAAACAGATACACTAACAAAAAAGGAAGCAAGATATTTGCATGATAACGATAGTAAACCCGAGAAAATCATTAGAAACACCAGAAATCAAATGCCAAATAAATACAAGGATTATGTAATGCACATGAATGGTGAACTAACAACACCCAATACATACGAGGAAGTGTTAAAACTTCCTCACGAAGAAAAAGAAAAATGGGAATTAGCAATGAAGAAAGAGATGGAAAGTTTACAAGGACTAAATGTATTTACACCTACATCTGCGCCTAAAGATAAGACAATTATTGGTACCAGATGGATATATAAAATTAAGAATTTAGAGGGAGGAAATACTCTATACAAAGCTAGATTGGTTGCACAGGGTTATGCACAGAAATATCCAGAGGACTATACTGACACGTATTCCCCCACTGTAAGAACAGAGAGTGTCAAAACAGCTCTAGTGGTAGCTTCAGCACTCAATCTAGATGTATTCCAATATGACATACAGACTGCGTACCTACACGCAAAATTAGATAAAGAAATATACGTGAGAGCACCTCATAGTCCATACACAAACAGAAATGAGACTTGGTTGTTAAACAAGAGTTTATACGGGCTAAAACAATCTGGTAAACGGTGGTATGATTGTTTAGTAAAAGTACTTAAGACCATGGACTTCAACGCTACCACTGCTGATAATTGTTTCTTTATCAAGAGGGGTGATGATTATATTGAATTTGTATTGATTTATGTGGATGACATTTTATACATAGGAAAACATAAAGAAAGAAGAGAAACTTTTGTAACTAAACTAAATGAACACTTCTCATTGAAATCTTTAGGCAAGGTAAACAAATACCTTGGTGTCCAAATTAATAAAACAAAAAGGGGATTCAAACTTACCCAGAGAGATAAGATCATAGATCTTTTAAATAAATGCAACTTAAACAATGCCAAACCTTGTGATACCCCTATGCAAACTGACTTTCTAAGGAATTCTGATGAATCTTCTCCCGAGTTCAAGGACAATACATTCTATAGATCAATCATAGGTTCACTCCTTTACATATCTAATTGGACTAGACCGGACATCGCTTTACCACTCAATTTATTATCCAGGCATGTCAGCAAACCAACGATGTACCACTGGGAAGCTGTTAAAAGAATTTTAAGATATTTAAAAAGCACACTAGACTTTTGTTTAATGTTAGAACCTAATGATATTAAAGAACCAAAGCTTACGTGTTATGCAGATGCAGATTGGGCTGGAGACACCTCATGCAGAAAAAGCACATCTGGTTATGTATTTCTCTTAAATGACTGTCCAGTTTACTGGTACACTGGTAAACAAGAACTAGTGGCTACTTCAACAACAGAAGCGGAATATGTTTGTTTATCCAAGGCCGCAAATAATCTTGTATGGTTTAATGATTTAATTTCAGATGTCTGGAAAAAACCTGCTCTGCCTTTTGTTATGCATGAAGACAATAAAGCAGCCATTGAAATATCTAGATCTGATGCCATTGGACAAAGGTCCAGACATATAGATATAAAATTTAAACATGTAAGACAATTATCTCAGGATGGATTTATTAAAGCAGTGCATTGCGACACTTCAGAACAATTAGCTGATATATTAACGAAGCCTTTACCTTCTAAACAGCATAAATACTTAACCTCTAAGTTGTATGTTTTGTATTGTCCTGAATCTGAATGTAACTGGTGTTGTATAACGAATCGGCATTTAGAGGGGGATTTGTCAGATGTAAATGCCTTATTCTCCAATGTGTAAATAGTGTACAGACAGGGTATCAGGGGTTAACTTATTCTTCACTTCTTAATGTATTCATAATTCACCACTCCCACATATAGCTCCACCCATTGTATATATAAGGAGCTACCTACACCATTTCCCTTGCTTCTATCTGTGAATATTCAGTGAATATAGAATGCCTAATGTAAATAAAAGAATATATAGTTAAATCTTTAACTCTTGTTGATCTTATTGAGTCTGATCCTGAAAATATTGCAACACACCACTTATGACCATAATTGCAGGGTTCAATTAACGTCATAATTTAAGGGCTACCTGTGCTTCCCAAATAACCATCAGAATAACTGGAAATCAGGCAGCATATACATTTAATAAATTATGATTGTCCTTACCTGAGAAAATAGGCTATTTGGCTTTGGGAATTTTTGGTTGTTGACTTGCAAACCAAATTTGCATTTCCCAACTAGAAAACATCATCAATTCTTTTGTTAAAAGGCCTTTCCATGATTGCGTTCCAAATCTTACTGTGCCAGGGTGTTCCTAGAAACGTTGTGGCTGAAGCAATAGGTACTGGTTGACTTGATACCTCTCCCTCTCTTCTGCTTCCCCCAGAGTCCTGGTGGCGCAGCAGACTAAAGCACTGTTATTAACATCAGCTGCCTGCAATTACTGCAAGTTCAAATCTCACCAGGCTCAAGGTTGACTCAGCCTTCCATCCTTTCTAAGATAAGTAAAATGAGGATCCGGATTGTGGGGGCAATAAGCTGACTTTGTATAAATATACAAAAGTATGAAGGCTATTGCTTAACGCATTGTAAGCCGCCTTGAGTCTCCAGAGAAGGGCGGCATATAAATGAAATAAAAAAAAAAACAGATAATAATTTCCTTCACGTTAATAGTCCAACTCCCACCTTAAGTACTTTGTCCAGTTTGGCATCATTCTTTAAGAAGGATTCAGATGATTGGAAAACGTTACAAAAAGGGCAATGGGGACCATCAGGAGGTTAGAAAGTAGAACTTGCCGCCCCCCAGCAAGGTGCAGTCAAAAAAGTCAAGATGATGGCTGTAGTGGTGCTAGCAAGACTGTTCTTATATGCAGAGCTTCAGTCGCACCATTGAGGACACCATCTTGACGTTTTGACTATACCTTGCAGACAATCCTTGCAGTGTATGATGAAAAAGGTTATTTGGAAGAATAAAGTTGGGAACCCTTTACAGTAAACCAAAATATGTTTCCTGAGAAGATTGGTGGTGGCTGCTTTAAAGAGAGCTGGGAAGTGCTGTGTGAACTTGACTTACGATCACAATTGAGCCCAACATTTCCATTGCTAAAGAAGACAGTTGTTAAATGAGTTTTGCCCTATTTTACAACCTGTCTTGCCATAGTTATTAAATTAATTACTGCAGTTAAGTTAATAACACGATTATTAAGTGACTCTGGCTTCCCCATTGACTGTGGCTTGTCTGAAGGTCGCAAAAGGTGATCACATGATCTCAGGACCACTCTCATAAATACATGCCAGGTGCCAAGCACCTGAATTTTGATCACATGGCCATGGGGATGCTGCAATGGTCCATGGGGTCGCGAAGAGTTGCACACAATGTAGTGACTGAACAACCACAAAATTTGCCTCCCTGCATATAATTTGTGTATGTATTGTTGTTGCTTAGAACAGCGTGAAAAAGGGTGTTTAGTCCCTTTTTTCCAGTGCCACTTTAACTTTGAATGGTTAATTAATAAATGGTTATAAATCATGGGCTATCTGTAATCCAGAGAACAATTTTCCTTCCAATCTGCAGCATCCCAAACTACAAGGAACTAAATCCTGGGAAGAGAGATTAGCAGAACTGCAAATATACACTTATAACACTTCACCAATCTCTGCAAGGTGGGCCAAAGCAGGTGGAGAGCTAACTCTCTTGGTCCCAGATTTCAGAATCACGGAATAATGAATTTGAAGTGCAGGGAGGCAAATTTTGTTGTTATTCAGTCGCTACATTGTGCGCAGCTCTTCCCGACCCCACGGACCATAGCACAACCCTCCCCCCCCGTGTTATGTATGCTAATGAGGAGTCAAGCCAAGGAACATAGTTTTCACTCAGGTCCGCCTGTCCGGCGGGAAAATAAGCAAATCTGATTGGTTGAGCTGTCTGACAGCTCCCCTTTAAAGGGCAAGATGTCGGACAGGCAGAGAGTTTGTATTGTATCTGTTTGCAGATTAAAGAGCTGTTTATTTGGAACTCTGAGTCCTCCCTTTTCAATCACCCAATTTAACACCCCCCCCAATCTTCCACTGTTCCCCAAAGCAATCTTAAATTCATACTCATTGCCTCAATGACACTATCTAACCATTGCATCCTCTGCTGTCCCCGTCTCCTTCTCCTTTTGCTTTCGTTTTGTATTTCAGCTTCAATATTTGTCCTTCCAAAGGACTGTCAGAGTTGATTTTTCTTTAGGAAAGGATGCAAATTAAGGAAGGGAAAAAAACAAAAACACAACGGGCTATCAGTAAAATCATTTCCCATGTGCGTTCCAGGAGAGGCTAGAGAGCCTTTGGTTGCCATGCACTGGATAACTGGTTCGTTATCTTATTTTGGTTCAAAAATATCCTAAATCCTGAATCCACCTTTTCTCTCTCTTTAGAAAAAAGGTAACGAAGCTCACTCAACCATTCATATTAGGGGACCAAATGGCCGCTAGAACTGCCTCTGGATTACCTGCCCCCTCCCGCTCCCCCCGCCCCCCCTTGAGACAAGAGTGAATTTACAGCTTGTTAAATCAACCCGCGCCGGAACGAGAGGTTCAGCTGCGATATCTGCAGGGCTGCTGGCTTTCTTTGGCCCCTGTTTTTCCTAAGTCGAGTGTTGCTTTGTGTTTGAGCTGTTTGCTAAATAAAAGAGAGCAACAGTCTGCGGGTGTGATCGGGCAATAGAAATCCTGTAGCTCTTTTTGGAAACGGAGAGGCTGCCGTATTGTCGCCTGCGCAATGGCGGTTGCGAGGAAGTTGAGTCTGGGGAGAGACATTTGAGATTTGGGTTCGATTCCCAGTCAGGGAACACCGATAACCTCCCACCGGCGAACTCGGTCCCACAGAGAGGGCCTCCTCCAGTTGGTCAAGCAATGCCGACTGATGACCCCCAGGGGGAGAGCCTTCTCTGTGGGGGCACCCGCCCTCTGGAACGAGCTACCCCCAGGAATACGACTAATCCCGGACCTCCGGACCTTCCGTCGAGTTTTGAAGACTTTCCTATTTCAGCAAGCTGGGCTGGCTTAAAATTTTAATGGGTTATTTTAAGGGTAATGGGTTTTAATATTTTGGGAAGCCAATTCGATTTAATTCTGCTTTTAAATTATTTTAAATTTTGTATTGTATTTTAATTTTGGCTGTGCACCGCCTGAGTCCTTCGGGAGAAGGGCGGTATACAAATTTAAATAATAAATAAATAATAAATAATAAATAACACATTTTGGAAAAAGCCCAAAGGTATATTTTTTTGAAATAGGGATAATCCTTCAAGACCCTGAGTGCGAGTTTACATTTTATAAAATGGAGTAATTCTTCGAGATGCTGTTTTCTGAAACGTAAGAGTTGTTCATCAATTTTCTTTTCAAGTATCAATAACAACTTCAACAGATTTCTGGAGAGTTCATTTCTTAAATGTATACATTTTATAACCATGGGTTACTTAATGGATTGTCTTTTCCTTACTCAGAATAATTTATTTTTTACAATTTCTATCACTCCTTCCTGCTAGAACTCACCACACAAAACAAGGCATCAAAGTAAAGAATCCAACACCAAAACAAGATCACTTAAAAGTCACTTAATATCTAAAAAGAAAAGCCAGATAAAACTATGGCCAGGTTTGCATGCAATGCATGGTATTTTTCCTGTAGCAGGTGATCTTACAATAGTATACAAATAATAGTAATTCCCCTTGCTCAGTAGTTCTAGTTTTTCTGCTCCATCTCTCTCTCTCTCACTCTCTCCATCTCTCTCTCTCTCACACTCTCTCTCCATCTCTCTCTCACTCTTTCTTTCACTCTCCCCCTCTCACTCTGTCTCTCTCCATCTCTCTCTCCATCTCTCTCTCTTTCACTCTCTCCCCCCTCTCTCCATCTCTCTCTCCATCTCTTTCTCCATCTCTCTCTCTCTCTCCATCTCTCTCTCTCTCTCCATCTCTCTCTCCATCTCTTTCTCCATCTCTCTCTCTCTCTCTCCATCTCTCTTTCTCCATCTCTCTCTCTCTCCATCTCTCTCTCTTTCACTCTCTTTCTCCATCTCTCTCTCTCTCTCTCTCTGGCTAATCCCAAGCAGGCTAAGAAAGGTGGGAATTGATAAGTGTTTGGATGGGAGGCTACTGAAAAATCCGAGAAAAAAAGCGGTAAACCTCTTCCATAAACTTGCCAAAACAATTACATGGGCTATCCATATAATCATCAGGAGTTGAGACTGACTTGAGGGAGAACTGACTTTTTGTTAATGTGAAGAACCGAAAACTGCTAATGCAGGTAATCCTTGATTTACAACAGTTCGCTGAGTAACTGTTCAAAGTTACAACAGCAGTGAAAAATGTGACTTACAACTGTTTTTTACAGTTGCAGCATTCCCATGATCATGTGATCAAAAGTCAGATGCTTAGCAACTGGTTCATCTTTATGATGATTGCTGTGTCCCAAAGTCATGTGATGACTTTTTGTGACCTTCTCACAAGCAGGGGAAGCCAGATTCACTTAACAACCAAGTTACTAACAACTGCAGTAATTCACTTAACAACTGCGGCAAGTAAGATCGTAAAATGGGGCAAAACTCACTTAACAACAGACATTTTGAACTCAATTGTGGTCGTAAATTGAGGACTACTTGTATAGGGTCACATTCACATGCACCCTGCATTAGAATTTTTGTATGGCCAGGGTGGCTACCTTTGTGCTTTTAATAGATACTAAACTTTATAATACTTTATACTGTGCCAATAATGACAATTGTTCCAGTCACTATCATGATTTTCTGGTCCTTATAATGGCAGATAAGGACCATGGAATCATGATGATAACTGCAACAATTGTCTTTATTGGCATATAAAGTTTAGTATATGAACAACTGAGAAATAATTTTGTAGAATTAACCTGCAGAAACATAAAGAGCTCCTCCAAAGCAAAGGAACTGCCTTGTGAATAGTTCTTTGCCATTCTTCATATCAAAGATCATATAAAATATCTATTAAAAGCACAAAAGTAGCCACCCTGACCATAGATAAATTCTAATGCAGGCAGTAACTTTATTAGAAAAACTCACAATTACAATAGCACATCAGGTGGTTCAAAAGTTGCTCATCAGAAAAGGTAACGTGGTTGAAAGTTAACAAGAAGATACATAATTGTTTGGAGAAACTTCAAGGAGACAGTAACTTCTCCTATTTTAGCTGTTCACTTCTGTCTACTCCTGGGAATTCTGACAGTTGGTCTGCACAATTGGATTGTGAACGTTGACAACATGCAGTACTAGCCAGATAACTTTATCTCTTTAAGGGTGCAGTCTTCGTTCATTTAAGATTTCTTCCCACCCATAGACTATCCATTAGTGTTGGAACTCATTGTTGGAATGTATTTTTATGCAACAACTACAGTAGTATTTAGCCAGTAGATGATAGTCAATGGTTACAGATTTGGATCAATGGTATATACTCTATGCTCTTTTGGTCTAAGGAGTTTCCTGTTTCCTGTTACAGTTACATAGTTGAGCAGTAAGGCACATGGTGACTGTACTCTTTGTTTGCTCTATGTGGTGCTTTTATACAGAATTTCTAACAATTAGCAGTTCTAAATGCAAAGCATGTTGCATTTTTGTTAAAGTAGTTTTAATTTAAAAAAAATAATTTTATTTTAATTTAAAACCAGAATATTTTAAACTGGTTTAGGCAGTTTAGAGTCCCAGGGATTTCTCCATCTCTAGGCCCAATTTAAAGCAGAAACAAACAAATCAAAAAATTGAAGAGGCAGGGAAAATTATAATGTATGCTTTTATTATCATTTTCTGTATTCCTTGTTTTCCAGAACTCTAATCAGAGGAGGGTTGCAAACTGGAGAAATTACAAATTAAGGCTGTCTACAGGCCTGCTTGATGCCATAATGTGTTTTCTTCCCCATCAGTGAACCTGTAGCACTGACAATTTTTGATGGTTGCAGGAAATATAGAATCAAAGCTTAGGAACAGTAGATGCTTGACGTACCAAAGAAATATGGTCATACATATGAGATCTTTTAAAATGAAGTAGTAGCATAAACTCACAAAGCCACTTTTAATAACAACTGTCTGTTTCTTTTCCATTCCTTTTTGAAAAGGGCAACAGAAGGGCCCTATCTTTAGACAACCATGACTTATTGGTCATCCCGTTAGAGACAGTTCTTTACTAGATTCCTCAATCACTTGAACAATGGCAGAGCTAATGTACTATCTTCACTGAAAAGTTGGGACACATTCACAGATACAACTGCCTTGAAAATAGTGCATGGTGAACTTTATAGCACAGTAAAACATCAGCACAGGAAATGTTTTATGGTATCTTGTATTATAACATAAGCTGTTTTTATGATAATTTTTCTGTCAGAATAACAGAGTTGGAAGGGACTTTGGAGGTCTTCTAATGTAACCTCCTGCTCAAGCAGGAAATGCTATACCATTTCAAACAAATGACATAAAATGTATCATAAAATTTGCCAAATTTTAGTACTAGGAGAATCATGGGTTCTGGATTTTGGGTGCTTTTTGTAAGTTAGCCCATTAGAGGTATTTTGGTTCGAAAATTCTTGCCCTATGATGCATTGTTTCGCCGTTGTTAAAGATGACAGAAATGAGAGTTTTAGTAGTACATATAGATTTTCCTGAGAGGATTTCCTTTCCAAATTGGGGTGGGACGCTAATAATCCTTTTCATTCTGTGGTTTATTTTTGTTTCCTCTAAAATGCTCTTAGATAGTTTGACATGTTTTGGCTGATATAACTTGATAATTTAGTTAGGCCAAATCAGCTTACTTCCCCCAATTCCTTCTGGCGCCAAACTCCTGGGACTACAGCTCCTAGAATTCCCAGTTAGTATTTTGGAAATTTTAGTCTGAAACATCTGGAAGTTGCCAGAATGGGGAAAGTGGCTGTAGTTCTCTGTTTATAATTCTCCTTTTGTTGACTTCGTTCTTAAAGTTGATTGTCACTGATCAGGCGGATTTTTGATGGCTTTTCAGAAGCACGATTCACATCTCTTGCTGCTGTCAGCCCTGACTTAATTGTGCCGTCCAACCAACCATGAACTTTGGTAGTGTGCTCCCCTGCAAAGTAGATTCTGCCTACAGGTTGAGCGAGTGGTTCACTAAAATCTTGAAACTGGTAGGGAGTGAAGGCGGTTAAAGAACCCATAGCATACTTATCCAGGCTCCATTTTTTAATCACTGAGGGGTAACAGAGGGCCTGGATCTCTTTCTTGGGCAGCTGATGGATGAATGAAAGGTCATTAATGACAATATCAGCAGCGCTCTTGATATCAAGAGCTTGAAAGAAATCAGCATCATCAGCAAGGACATAGGCCACAAGAACCCCAGCACCACTAGTAAAGTTATGGTTAGGGTAGTAGATGAATCGGGATGGAAGATCAGTTGTGGACTTCCCACCATGAATGCCATCAGCCTCCCAAAATTTCTTAGTGCAAGTGAGGAAGATCTTGGTGCCACTTTTGTAGTGGATAGACCGCAAAGCGTGTGCTTTTTTTGGTGGAAGGGGTGGTTCAAAATTGATGCGACGGGTGGCCCTTGCCGTGGAGCACACAATGACATAATCAGCTGTCACATTTGACAAGGTCTTTGCCGGGGTTTGATATTCCACTCTGACTTTCTCAGCATTCTGTTGTATCTTGATTACTCGGGCATTGAGATGCACACTTCCCGCAATGGCTTTATACATGGATATAGGCAACTGATCAAATCCACCAACAATTTCATCAAATCTGCAAGACCAAAATGGGACAGAGGAAGTAAAAACCTGCTCTCCTAAAATTGGATAATGATATTAGTGAATAAAAGGTCACAGGACAATGAAATGAAAACAGTTCTGGAAAGAAGTTGGCAGCAGATTTGATAGAAAGCAAAGAACATGCTTTATTCTTACTTTGACTTTGCTATCTATTATTTGTTATTTTTGCTTATCAGATTTGTTTGCCACCCATTTCACCATGAGGTGTCTCTGGGCGGCTTACAATGTTACAATATCTAGTGATACCATATCAGGGATCTCACCAGGAAGGGCCATTAAACAAAAGATACCACTATCATAATGCTTTTGTTTAATTCTTCGATAAGCAGACACCTGAAATATGAAATAAGTTTGATTTAAAAATGCCTTTCAAAATTATTGGCAATATTATTTTATCTATACAAATTTATCCCAGAAAAATATACACTCATAAAATAATTTTATATTTTTAACATATTTTATGTAAACACATTTTATGTTTGGAAGAGAAGATGGCATTATCTCAAGTTGTCTACTCAGCAATAGCTGTCAAATATGATTCCGTAAATCTGAGAGGAGGGAGAATATAAAAAGGGAAATTTATACCTAAGCTGAAATGAACAATTTAGTTCTTATTGAGTTGTGTATAGTTTGGATAAGCAAATACTATACAAGCCTTTATATAGAAACTGACTGTGTGAATATTTGCAATACTAAGCAAAGTTGCAAAATTCCGATACCTTTTTTGTCTATTTTAGAATTAATTGTGTTTTAATAAAATACAAAGAATAATGGGTTAAGCCTTGCAGAATGATTTAACATGAAATGCTGTCTTTACAATCCAGAATGTTAGTCCCAAGGTTTGTTTTACAGAATGCTTCAAAAAGGATATCTCGGCAACTGTTAACCTAATGGTTTAAACCAGGGGTCAGCAACCTGCGGCTCTGGAGCCACATGCGGCTCTTTGGGCCCTCTGCTGTGGCTCCCTGTCAGGTGATCCCACCACTGGCTGGTCCCGCCCCTCGCCATCCCCTTTCAGTCACTCCTTGCCTGGCCTGAGAAGGTAAGGGCGACAATGGGGGATGGAGAAGCGGCCAGGGCAGAGACAGAGAGATGCAGAGAGTGGGGGAGAGAGAGACATAGAGAGATACAGAGAGAGAGGGAGGGAGGGAGAGAGGGGAAAGAGAGATATGTCAAAATGATTTTGTGGTGTTTTTTAACAAGTGGTTCTCTGTCCCAATGACCGTCTGGGTAGGCGTGGCTAGGGGGAGTCATGTGACTGGTGGAAGTGAGTGATATCAAATTGGCCACGCCCACCCAGGTTTTGTGGCTCCCAGTGTTTTCTTTTCTGTTCAAATGGCTCTTTGAGTATTTAAGGTTGCAGACCCCTGGTTTAAACTAACGCAGAGGAGACGTTACATATAGAACAAGTCCGCACAAATGACAATCTACTTCATATGCCATTTCTAACTGATATAAAAATTAATATCTACTGATAATGTTACCATTACTTTACTTTACTTTTACTTTTATTTAATTTGTATACCGCCCTTCTCCCGAAGGAATCAGGGCGGTGAACAGCCAACAATAAAATACATACATACAAAATTTAAAAAGACCTATGTACGAGACAAGAATTGGAAAGACGGGGTATAATTATCGATTGGTGGCCATATCTCCAAATAGAGTCAAGATTTACGGCAGACCGGACACAATATGAATTCCAAAGCCAACCGAACGAATTGGATAAAATATTAAAAGGCAAGGATGAGAAAATGATAACTAAAATTTATGGATATGTAATAAAGTATAAATTAGAGAAGGAAACAGTGAAAGAAAACATCATGTTTTCTTTGGGCAAGTTGGTCAAGAAATATAGGTCACAATATAGAATTGGACAGATGGGATAAGCTATGGGCAGAAAATCTCAAGATGACAATGTCAATCCCATACAAAGAAAATCTATACAAGATATTCTATAGATGGCACCTCCCACCGGCACGTTTGGCTAAAATGTTTCCAAGTACATCACCAATGTGTTGGAAATGCAAGACACAAAAGGGGACATACTACCATCTCTGGTGGTCTTGCAGGAAGGCACAACACTACTGGCAGGAGATTAAGAGAATAATTGAAGAAATAACAAGGCAAAAAGTAGAAATGAAACCGGAATTTTTCTTATTTGGAATGACTATACCACAATACACTAAAGAGATAAAATATCTTATCATCCACATTTTGACAGCGGCACGTATAGTGTACGCTCAAAATTGGAAATCCGAACTATTACCAACAGAAGAAAAAATAATTGCAAAAATAACAATGTGCGGAGATGGATAAGCTCACTAAGGAGCTTCAAGAAAAAGAGGATACCGATTATTATTTAGTTTGGCAAAGATGGTACTTATGGCTAGAGGGAAGGATAGGGCCAACAACATAGGACACTAGGAGAACTTAAATTAAGAAACATAGAACTAGACACATGAGAAGAGTTGTATGATGGTATAAATAAATGGTTAACATGGCTGTAGAAAGATACAGCTCAAAATGTATAAATATATCAAAGTGAAAGCAAACTAATCTGAAAACTGTAAGATAAGGGAAAAATAAGGGAAATAGAAATTAACCACTGATGCGAGAGTTTCTTAAGAGCTAGTCGATAGACTTCTTGTTTCTTTTTTGTTTTAGTACTGTGTTAATGTATATGTGTTTGCATGTATTTGTGTTTTACGTTTATGTTAAAAAAAATTTTTAAAAAAATTAAAAAACAGAAATAAAATCAAATTAAATAATTTGGCCCAGACAGATTAAAACCCCAATCAATTTAAAACAGATTTAAACTTTGAAAATTAAAAGATAATTACTGATTACTGATAATTGCCATTTCTTGCAACTGCAATAGTATGTTAGCTTTGGTTTCAGTTGCCAGCTTGTGGTTTGGGTTAGGGTTGGGGGGGGCGAAAGACCTACTAAGCAGGTATATACAAGAGTATGAAGACTATTGCTTAACACATTGTAAGCCGCCCTGAGTCTCCGGAAAAGGGCGGCATATAAATCGAACTAATAAAATAAATAAATAAATAATAACCTATGCCCAACATAGCTATGCCATGACTTTATTTGGCAGCAAAGAGTTAAGAGTTTGTGTACATTCCCTCACCAATATAGGGAGGATTTGACTGTGACCGTGTATGTGCCTGCCCTCCCGAAGATTTCTTATCTCCAGTTCCTTGCAAATTCCCATGGATCCTTCAATGGATAAACAAGGGTTTCATCTTTAAATTGAGACAATGATGAGGAAGTCATGTAATCCAAGTGATATAAATTTGCTTACCTTTTTTCGTAAGAGAAGATATCATCGTTTTTCAGGCTCTCAATAAAAGATATGTAATAGCCAGAATCTTCATTCAGTAAGTCTCCAATCATATCTACAGCTCCGCGGCTCAGATTTCCTTCTTTAATTAGATACTCCTGTTTGAGGAGAGAAATCCTTAAATTCGTCTGCAATACATTGTTCAAAAACTTCATTTCAGAGCAAGGAGCTTGATTTCAGATTGAAACTGGTGGGCTGCAAATCGGACAAATTCTTCTAATTCTGAGGAGATGTTGAGTTAGAAGTTTAAGCACAAAGCAGAATCATTCTGTTATTGTTCCACTTAATGACCTCCAGGGAAATAATCTGCCTCTTAAATAACTTCCATTTTGTTGAAAGCAATTTACGGATAATCCTCGACTGACGACCACAATTGAACCCAAAATTTCTGTTGTTAAGCAAGTCAATTGTTAAATGGGTTTCCCCCCCATATTATGACCTTTCTTGTCACAGTTGTTAAGTGAATCACTGCAGTTGTTAAATGAATCTGGTTTCCCCACTGACTTTGATTGTGAGAAAGTCACAAAAGGTGATTTACATCACTCTGGCACACTGCAACCATCATAAATAGGAGTCAGTTGCCATGTGTCTGAATTTTGATCACATGACCACAGAGATGCTGCGGTCATAAGTGTGAAAAACAATCATAAGTCACTTTTTCCACTGCTGTTGTAACTTCAAACAGTCACTAAACAAACTGTTTTAAATTGAGGACCAGAGATGGTATTCAGCAGGTTCTGACCAGTTCTGGAGAACTGGTAGTGGAAATTTTGAATAGTTCGGAGAACCGGTAAATACCACCTCTGACTGGCCCCACCCCCATCTATCTCTGCCTCCCGAGTCCCAGCTGATTGGGAGGGAATGGGGATTTTGCACTAACCTTCCCCTGGAGTGGGGAGGGAATGGAGATTTTACTGTATCTTCTCCCTGCCATGCCCACCAAGCTACACCCACCAAGCCACACCACGCCCACCAAGCCACGCCCACAGAACCGGTAGTAAAAAAATTTGAACCCCACCACTGTTGAGGACTACTTTTACATTATGTTCAATAAAGGGGATAAAGCTTGAGATGATATAACCAATGCCTGGGGAAATCTCAAGTAGGGTTATAATAGGAAGGTAGTCTATATTTTAAATTTTGTTGTTGTGCCTGCATTTCACTACTTTAACTTTGCATATATACATTTAATTTAATGATACACTTATAAAAGTGTATATGCCTATTAAGATTTACCCACAAAAAAAGAAAGTATTGACAATTCTGACCCAGAATTTGGGAGGACAAAACAGAAGGGGATTGTTCAGTCTGTGAGTCAACATGGTAGCCTGCTGTTTAACCTAATTATATTCCATCTCATTCATTAAATACTGTATAATATGGCCACCCTCTCCATTAGAGCAAATCAGGAGTGAAATGTAAAATTTGTTACTACCGGTTCTGTGGGCGTGGCTTGGTGTGTGTGGGGGGGTTAATGTGACTGGGTGGGCGTGGCCAACTTTTTTTTTTTTTAAACTTTTCAAAGCATTTTTTTTACCACCTCTTCGGCTGAAGAGGTTGCAGAAAAAAATGCTTTGAAAAGCCTCTGACAATCCCAGCTGAGCTGTGCGATCATCAGAGGCATGACAAAGAGGTCCCTCCAACCTGTGTTTTACTACAGGTGTGTTGCATGTGCAAAATAAAAACCTCATCAAAATACAGGTGGATCTTCAAATGACACCATTGTCATTGACTGCCATCTTGCCCTTTGGATTGCAATCTGTTTTAGTATTTGAAACTCTCAGGCTCAGTAAGTAATTTGTCTCATATTCTAATAATACTGTAAGAAGAACATGATAATACATCTTAAAGATGACTCGCCAGGAATGGGCTGCTGGGGGTTCGCAGAGGTTTGGGAGAACCTCTAGCTAAGATTCTGTGCAGTTTGGAGAACCCCCAAATCCCACTCATGGCTGGCCCTGCCCCGCCCACCCCCCCAGGAGTCCCAACGCGGCCTGTTTTGGATGCAGGTAAGTGCAGGGTGTGCGCGGAGGCTCGGGGAGGGCAAAAAACAGGCCTACCAGAAGTTTGGGAAGGCCGGAAATGGACCAGTTTTTGGCCTCCAAAGGGCCTCCAAAGCCTGGGGAGGCTATTTTCGCCCTCCAGAGGCTCAAAGAGAGCTTCCAGAGTCCAGGGAGTGCAAAAATGCCCCCCCCGCCGTGGTGCAGGAGGTTGACTAGGCAACGCCCACCATGGCCACGCCCACACAGCAACCAGGCAGAGAATCCCTTGCTAAAATTTTTGAAGCCCACCCCTCTTACTCCTCCCCCAAACACCCCCCCCCCAAACTGTACTATTTGGAGACTTGGTTTCAGGGCACAATCCAAATACCTTTGTTGAGTAGGTGTCATATTTATTTATTATGTAGCTGCAGTTAGTCCTTTTCAATTCTTCTATAACCTGAGAATGATTTGGAAAGGAGAAAATAGACATAGGAGAAGGAAAAGGAAGTATCTTGTTAAAAATGTATTACATCAAACCAAACAAAAAAGCCACACCTAAAAAGGACAAATGTAGACTCAATATTGATAGATCATTATATTGTACAGATTAGAACTATGTTTATGATAAATGGGAAAAATTATTAAAGTCAGTATGGTATAATAAAACTATAGCACTATAATGAAACTATGGCACTCCCACACATACAGCCAAAAGTATGGATCCAATATGAAAATAACAGCTTTGTTATAATAAAAAAGGAACAAGTAGAGAATGCACATGAAACAATCAACAACATATTCCAAGTGATAAAATTCACATGGGGAGAAAAAACAATATGTTGCTACCCGGAGTGAAATTCAAAATTTTTCCCTACTGGTTCTGTGGGCGTGGCAGGGGAAGGATACTGCAAAATCTCCATTCCCCACCCCACTCTGGAGCCAGCCAGAGGTGGTATTTGCCGGTTCTCCGAATACTCAAAATTTCCACTACCAGTTCTCCAGAACCTGTCAGAACCTGCTGGATTTCACCCCTGTTGCTAATCTCTCTGGATATCCTCAACAGCACAGGAAACGATGACAAATTAGAAACCCAAGCCTATTGAAAAACAACCAATACTAAACAAGTGATCCATTATTACAATAACAATCTAACCTCCCATAAGAAAAGCTGTGCAAACACACCGCAGCAACCTTGAACATCGGGAAAATGAACCACCTTCCAACAAAATGGATAATTGTGCAATTTTATCAAAAAGTGCCTGACCACTCAACCCACCACAGCACAACTGACATAAGCTGTGAAAAGGATAACGCTACTATACACCAATAATATCTCAGAAACAGCCAACAGACTATTACAACCACATGACATTGCAATAGCACACAAGCCAACTTGTGCTTGTGTGGCCCTCCAAAACCATCCTAAATAAAGCAAAAGATCCAGTAATCCAAGAACAAAAAACAGGTGTCATCTACAATTTACATTGTAAGGACTGTTACAGCCAATGTGTAGGACATACAGTCAGGAGACTAGCAGAGCGCATCCATGAATACCAACTAGCAATCTCCTTAATCTTACGAGACTGACTCAGTCATATTTTCAACTAGGAAACTGTGAGCATCCTCGACCAAACTAAATCCAAAAATGCTAGGGAATTCCTGGAAGACCCAGATAAGCAAGTATTGATATCAGACAAACAATCAAGCAGGAAAAAAAAATGAACTAATTAAGGAGGAAACCACAGTTTCGCCAGTACTGGCAGGACACAGTACTGTATGTAAACAGGGAGCAAACCACACACTCATTAGCACTGATGATATTACCTAGTCAGGTAATGATGCAAGCAAACAACCAAACTTAGAAAAGATCAAGGTTCCCACATAGCTTTTACAGGTAGTCCTTAGTTAACAATTCCACTATTTAGTGACCATTCAAACTTACGGTGAAACTTTAAATGGCCACTAAAATGCTGAAAAAGAAGGTTTGCAATAGGTCCTTATATAGGCCACTGAATATAGGTGGGAAATCCAAACTTATTCCATTCCATTCCATATTTATGTAAACATAGTTCATTAAGATAATTTGCTTTTCAATGTATCAAATTGAAACCCATTCAGAAAATGGATTGATTTGGCAAGTGGGTTGAGAGCTGTGCAAATACCATTGATGTCTGATTGAATAACTTTATCCACATCTGGTCATCTTTTAATTTGCTGAGGCTACAAATACCAGATTGTATTGGTGTTGAGTGGCCGACCCCCTAACCTTTCTCTGTGAGTCTTGGAGATTGGTATGGCCAGCAGTTGCAGGAACATTCTGATCAGAAAAGGGAGATGAGTCTAGGAGTTGCCTTTTTAATTGCTCCCAATGGCAATTAAATATTGCTCAGGGGGTATTTAGGATGCCATAAGCCTTCATATGGTAAGTAGGATTATATTTTCAAGAGACACCTAGGGCTAATGTTAAAAATCAGATAGATGGAGTCTGATACCATCATTTCAGACTAACACATTTTATTAAAAGACATAAATCCATCAGATGCATAGAGTGGCTAGACTAGAGTTTCCCAACCTTTACAACCTTAAGAGGTGTAGAAATCCCAGGTGCTAAGGCCTTAGCTTCTGAATGCCATTTTTCTTAGTCCCACATTTGAAAGCTGGTTTTTAGGAATTACTCTGAAATAAAATGGTTTATTCTTAAGCAAGGATCTCTCAGAGCTTTCTTGAGCAAGATTTATTAAAAGAATGTAGTATTTATTTATTTATTTAATTTATTTATTTATTAAATTTTTATACCGCCCCCTCTCCCGAAGGACTCGGAGAGAAGGCTCTCCCCCTAGGGGCCGACAGCCGACATTGTTTGGCCGATGGCACCTGGAGGAGCCCCTCTCTATGGGAGCGTACTGGCCGGTGGGAGGCTATTGGTGGTAGCAGGTGGTCCCGTAAATAACCAGGTCCTAAGCCATGGAGCACTTTAAAGGTGATAAACAGAACCTTGAAGCGCACCCGGAAGACCACCGGGAGACAGTGCAGCTCGCGGAGGAGAGGTGTTACATGGGAACTCCACGTCGCTCCCATAACCACCCGCGCGGCCGCACTCTGTGCCAGTTGGAGCCTCCGAGTGCACCTCAAGGGAAGCCCCATGTAGAGAGTGTTGCAATAGTCCAGCCGGGAGGTAACGAGGGCATGAGTGACTGTGCGTAAGAAGTCCCGATCTAGAAAGGGACGCAACTGGAAAAATCCTCCCGGTCATGGTCGTCAAATGCTCTTCTAAAGACAGCCGTGAATCCAGGAGGACGCCGAAGTTGCGAGCCCTATCCGTGGGGGCCAATGATTCGCCCCCAATAGTCAGCGATGGCACCAGCTGACTATATCAGGACGTCGGAAACCACAGCCACTCGATCTTGGATGGGTTGAGCCTGAGTCTGTTCCTCCCCATCCAGATCCGTACGGCCTCCAGGCACTGGGACATCACTTCAAGGGCATCGTTGGGGTGGTCCGGGGTGGAGATGTACAGCTGGGTGTCGTCAGCGTACTGATGGTACTTCACCCCAAAACCACGGATGATCTCACCCAACGGCTTTACATAAATGTTGAACGAAAGGGGCGAGAGGACCAATCCCTGTGACACCCCAAATATAAGGGGCCTCGGGGTCGACCTCTGCCCCCCTGTCAACACAGTCTGCGACCGGTCAGAGAGAAAGGAGGAGAACCAACTTGCTAGAATGCATGTATTGATACATGCATTCTAGCAAGTATAACATTTGTTAAAATAAGAACCAATTTATTATTTTATTAGTAGTAATTTTACTTATTGTTCTGTTTATATACCACCTTTATTTTTGTACAGCTCAAGACAGTGTATTTAATGCTCACTCCTATTTTCCCACAACAACCTTGTGAAATGGGCTGGGTTGAGAGAGAGGGGTTGGCTGGGCCAAAATCAAGCAGACGGGCTATTCCTTCCTTGACTTTAGTTTATGCATTTTAAGTGAAATAAACAGCCCAGGATAATTCTTTCCTAGCAATAAACCTAGAGAAGCCAAAACAAGACCAGGTAAACTTCACCAAAGAAGAAACAATAGCCCAATCCATGAACTATCAAGGAAGAAACCACATCCCAACCATGATTGCTGGAGCTAACTACATCTATTATCGCCCAACAAACTCCACTCTCCCCTTGCGGTGATCAGGTTTGTCTGGTAACAAAGCACCTGCAGGAAAACAATCAAGAATTCAACAGCTATCATTTTGTCAAGATGGGAATCCTCCCTGCACATTAAAAAACAGAACCTCAATCACCCCATTATGGGCTTCATTTTGGCTTTTTTGACCGTACCGTCAGGACAGCTCTGGATGATAGAGAAACAAGTTTTGGACAATGCTTTTAGTACCTTTTGTCTATGTATGCTTGAAACAAGCCATTGCATAAATTTCCTGATTAAAGATAAATTTTACGACTTATCTGAACCTTTTTGAGGGACTCTCGATATAGCTGTGAAGCAGATTTGCCTTCTTCTGAGGGCTTCACAGGATATTTGAAGACGCTGGGGTCTTTTTTCACTTCCCATACTCTCTTCCTGATGTTTTTAATAAAATACCAGGCATTCTCATTTTCCTGAAAAAATTCGTTCAACCGGAGACCAAACTTTCTGATATATTCCCGGATAATTCTGGGGAGAGGAAAGGAGAAAACAGTGAAAATAAAAATAAAAATAGAATGATGTATAGTTCTGTGCACTGAAAAGTATCCGATTATCAGGAAAATTAACATGGAAATGTGAAGGTGAAATAATTGTTCTGGCATTATTTCTGGAGTATACACTATTGAAACAGCGACGTCTATGCTGGCTGGGGCATGTCATGAGAATGGCTGATGGTCAGATTCCGAAAGATCTCCTGTATGGAGAATTAGTGCAAGGAAATCGCCTCAGAGGGAGACCACAGCTGCGATATAAGGATATCTGCAAGAGGGACCTAAAGCCCCTGGGAATGGACATTAACAACTGGGAAACCTTGACCTCCGATCGTTCAGCTTGGAGGATAAAGACGCAGCATGGCCTTCTCCAATTCGAAGAGACACTTGTTCGGCAGGCTGAGGCAAAGAGGCAGTCCCGGAACCAGCGAAATCTGGGGGCTGGGCAGGGGACAGAATGTATCTGCCCTCAGTGTGGAAGGGATCGCCACTCTTGAATTGGCCTTTTTAGTCACACTAGGTGCTGTTTTAGGACCTCTTTCCAGAGCACGATACCATAGTCTCTTGAGACTGAAGGATGCCAATGATAATGATTTCTGGAGTATCACTGTCTCTCTTTCACTTTGCTTTACATATAGAAAGAAAAACTGCACACATTTAGCCAGAATTTCTAGTTTCAACACAACTTTTTCCCTCCGTAAAAAAGAGCTACCAATTGAGAAGAGGGGAAGAAAACAGCACAGAAAAACAACAACAACTCTCAAATTGCTTGATAAACTCTTACAAGTCATTTGTCTTACGAAAATCATTCGGGCTTATTTTTCTCCCATGAATAAATACTTGGAAGAAAGATAAGATCAAACAGAATGATTCCAATCCAAATTAAACTTTTTTTATTCTCAATTATTTGCCCTGGCTTTTAGGATGCTTTTTTTGACTTCCCCATGGAGCCTACAGTCTTAGGATTTCCTAATAGTCTGCCATCCAAGTACTAAGCAATATCAGGTTGGGCCTGCTGAGCTTTTTGAAAGCCAAGCTAGATATTTCCAGCTAATTTGTCCTCTTAATTCTGAAGGAAATTAGCTTAACCAACCCTGTGAATGCTCCAGCAGCAATACTCCATTCCATGCCTCATCACATTTATCCTGTTCACTCAGTATAAATTGCTGTAGATTCTGTTGCCAAGTTTTAAGTGGCTAATGAACTACCCTTACAAATATGTGGAATTTAATGCTGGATTCCGTGGATTCATTTAATGCTGAATCTAAAATAGCAATGTTGTTTCGGGACATACCTCCATGACCCTCCAGTCTTCTTGTTATGCAAAGAGAAGAGATAAGTAAACATGATCATCTCACATCTCACCTGTGTCTCTCAGGGAGACGCATGGGTCCCAGATTGACATACCAGCCTTCTATGTCATTTCGATAAGTGGTCACTCGTCCTCCCACACGTTCACTAGCTTCAAGAACTGTCACCTGGAGGCAAATAGGAAAGCCATGGCATCATTTTGACAATTGTTTCTTATTAAAACTTCTCTGCTTGGCTGCTTTATGACTTATTTTGGGGAGACTTTTCTTCATAGAATGATTGATTTGGCTTTGAGATGTCAGTATTGTATGGCTGTTGGCACCTCTTCCCTTCCCTAAGGTTCCTTACCACAAGTTGGCATTTTTCTACGGTACCTGCCAGTGGTGGGTTTCAAATTTTTTTACTACCGGTTCTGTGGATGTGGCTTGGTGGGTGTGGCATGGCTTGATGGGCGTAGCAGGGGAAGGATACTGTAAAATCTCCATTCCCTCCCCACTCCAGGGGAAGGATACTGTAAAATCTCCATTCCCACCCCACTCCAGGGCAAGAATACTGTAAAATCTTCATTTCTTCCTGATCAGCTGGGACTTGGGAGGCAGAGAATAGATGGGGGCAGGACCAGTCAGAATTTTTACTACCGGTTCTCTGAACTACTCAAAATTTTCGCTACCGGTTTTCCAGAACTGGTCAGAACCTGCTGAAATCCACCTCTGGTACCTGTTCTTCTCAACATTTGACATATTTCCCTTCTGACACCTAGAGACCTTTCTCACTATGTTCTTTGAGGCACCTTCCCCCAATAGAGTCCCAGCAGTTCAAATAGTAGAACTGCAATGTTGAAATGTGTTATGCTTGACGATTATTGGAAGTTCTATCACATGGATTTGCTTTCCACCCTTATTTTGTGCAGGGAACATTTTGTGTGAAATAGCATTTCATCTTCAGATATCTCACTTGAATGTGTCTTAGAATCTAAGGAGATCTATTCTTTGCAATCAGGAGGACTTTTTCTTTTCTTTGTCTTCATTGTTTTAATCTATTTAAACTTTATTTAGTCACCTTTTCTTTATTTATTGAAAAGTATTCTAAACAGCATGATGACAGTGCAGTCATTGTGCAATAGAAACTGAGTTTCGTCCTCCTATGAAACTCATAGCCTCATATCTCTGCAGCCACAAAAATAGGTTCTATGCTAAAGCCTCAAATTCAGTCACAAGACTCTACGCTTTGTTGTGGTCAGATCACTTTCTGGTCAAAATGTATTATCCTGGATCTCTGCTAGGTAGGATGCCCTATTTGAATGGTCTATGTCCATCTCAGTGTCTAATGGATCTACAGCAGGAGTCTCCAATCTTGGCAACTTTAAGCCTGGCGGACTTCAACTCCCAGAATTCTTTGCTGGCTGGGGAATTCTGGGAGTTGAAGTCTGCCAGGCTTGAAGTTGGAGGTTGGAGACCCCTGATCTACAGGGTTTCCAGAGGATGTTTGGGGATTATCCTGACAAACAGTTGGACAGCTTGGTCTTACAACTTGTGAATTCCTAGAGATGGGAGGGCAATGGAGAAGATTGCCCCTTCACAGTCTCTCTCCAGTTTCTTAGGCCAAGCAACTCTTTCGTTTTCCAGGTTCCTACAGGAACCTGCAACTGAAGACATTCTTAGAGCATAAATAGCACAAAAGTAAAACTAGAGATTACTAAGTGTTTTTGAACCCACACTTGAGTCACTGCCACTAAGAACAGCAACTCATTAATACTTCTTTGTGCTTATTGCATTTGGAATTTTCTGATTGATAACCCATTCAGAGTGACCTAACTCCTTATTAAAAAAATGTGGTTACAACAGGGCACCTGCAATGGCACATATGAGTTTGCAGGGATTTTTGCAGATAGTTGCTTGATTTTTATTCTTGGATGCCATTTGGACAAGATTAAGGGAAGGCAGCTTTTTGCATTATGATTTGGGATAAATTTGAGCTTGTGGAACCCAAGGAAATGAACTGAGTTCTCTGTAGCATAAATTCTTCCATTTCTCAGCTAGATCCAGGACCTTCCTGGCTCTTGTAAGCAGCCAGGTGGGTATATAGGTGGCTGGATTTAGGAGGTAGTCAATGATTTATTGTGGGAAGTTATTATGCCATTGTCTTTAAATAGGGCGGTCGGTTTGAACTTCTCTCCTAAAACAACTCTCTTGACTTGGCTATGTGTGATGACTTTTGCACTGTCTACCACCTTCCCATTGTGAGGAAGGTTGTTGAAAAGGATGAAGATATTAGTTATATAGGATCCTAGAGGAAGTGGATTATCTATATCCCTTTCAGCCGAGGTCTAGACTCAGGATTGTGATAGAAACAGGCTGGTTTGCTCTAAAGTATAATTTCTGGGACCTGGGAGGGGAGAATGCAGCTCTCATAATCCTAGTAGACCTTCCATTGGCTTTTGGTGCCATCATGTTATCCTTCTGGATTACCCAAGAGTTGGGACTAAGAGGCATCATTCTAAAGTAATTCTTCAATGGCTTACCTTATGTCCAGCCCCTGCAAGAACGTAGGCTGCACTAAGCCCAGCCATTCCTGCACCTACAACCACAACATGTTTTGGATTTGATGTCTGTTTCAGACCATTTCTGGCGATCTCTAGAAATTCTTCATAATCATCTTCTTTGAAGCATTCTTCTAGGGGGCTTCTGTCATCTGCACAGCTTCCCAAGGCAGCCAAGAATAGCACTGAGAAAATAACTGGATAAAACACATACAAAAATGGAATATGTATGAGGGTGGCATTTTCCTGGCTTTTCTTATTCTGGATTTATTGCCTCTTGCTCTGTTCATTTGTCCCATTCTTTTATGTGTGTCATTGAATCAACTTCTAACCAGAGTTCTTACACTACATCTAAACCGCAATAAAACAAGCAAAAATGGACACGCAGTCATTCCTTCCGCTTCTCTGGTCACACAAAGGATCTGATAACAAATATGTCCTCTTCATCTTAACTCCTTAACATCTTCTTTTCTTGGCAACAGTGGGAAAAGGGTTACAATTTGAAGGGTTTTTGCTTCCCAATTTAGTCCACTATCCAAGGATTTTGGGCTACATTTGGAAATTTTCGCATTTTTGCAGGTGGTGCATTACGATCTGGTGTCTGCAATGGAGAGCAAAATCCGGCATATTTGCGGGACAAGGCAGCCCTCATCTCCTGTCTCTTGGGACTCGGAGCGGTAAACAGCGTCTGGTTCAGGGAGCAGCCGGATTTTGCTCTCCATTGCTCTCTCGGCCCCCTGCAAGCTCTCGTCTCTCGAGGAGCGCTCCCTGAATGGCGCGGGAAACTTTGGTTGGGCTTCTCGAGAGATGAGAGCTTGCAGGGGGCCGAGAGAGTAATGGAGAGCAAAATCCGGCTGCTCCCCGAACCAGACGCTGTTTACCGCTCCGAGTTGGCAGGAAACGAGGGCTGCCTTGCGCCGCAAATATACCGAGGTGTTTTTTTTGCTCTCCGTTGCAGACACCAGATCGGCCCCCTTGTCAAAGTTATGATAGACAGCAAAAAAGGGACTTATGAGCTGGATTCAAAGTTCCAATATCTGCCTATTTCCATGCCCACATTCTGGGCACTCAGCAACAAACCTGCATTTAGGATCATTTGCAGTGACTGTGATTTATGGTGGTTTTTTCCCTGGAAACTGGCATTTACTTCTGGTTCCTGGAAAAACCAACGCATAGCAAACAATGAGTTTGCATAATGACAGTGGCATTTGCTTAATGGCCACTGCAAAAAAAGCTGAAAAACCACACTTTATGAATGTCACAACTTATGATGGAAATGGCCAGCTCAATTTCATTTGTAAGCTGAGGACCATCTATATAGCTCTTGGAAATTGGAATTTTTGCTCATCCTAATCGAAAGGTTTGGGGAAAGAGCCAGGTTTTCTCTGCCTTTTTGAAAGCCTGTAGGATTCTCAAACTATTGCCTGGGTGTAAAAAAGATGGCTCTGTTTTAATAAATTGTATCATTAAAGCAGCACAATTACTGATTCAGAACCTAGAACCAGGGCCGGATTTTCCTATAGGCTAACTAGGCTTCAGCCTAGGGCCTCAAGATCAAGAGGGGCCTACACAGTGGTGGGATTCTGGGGGTTCTAGGGGGTTTAGCCGAACCGTTTGTTAAATTGCTGGCTCGCCCGCCCCTCGCCTCCCACCCGCGCGGCGCCAGCCTACCGTAGCCAGGGGTAGGCAATTGTGGCTCTTTTACAACCTGTGGCCTTCAACTCCCAGAATTCCTGAGACAGGGCTGTCTCAGGAATTCTGGGAGTTGAAGGCCACAGGTTGTAAAAGAGCCACAATTGCCCACCCCTTCCCTAGCCTGAGTTCCGCTGCCTGGGATCCATGTGGGCTGCCACGTGGTTCCCCACCGGCTCCGGACGCAAGAGAGCAGGATGGAGAAAGCAGCTTCCACGCCTTCACTCACCCTCACTCTCTGCTCTGTTGGATCGCCGGCCGTTCGCTTACCCCGCCCACTCCCCATCTATTGCTGCCTCCGATGGCTAGAGGAAAAAAAAAACTTCAAATTCTTGCCGGGGCTTCAAAGGGCTGCCCTAGAGCCAGTGGTGCAGCCGAACCCTTTGTTAAATTGCTAGCTTGCCCCGCCCCTCCGCACCACTATTTATTGCCAATAAATAGTGGTGGGCGAGGGGCGGGGGAGCCAGCAATTTAACAAAGGATTCGGTGTTTTTTTTGTAATTTTATTGGCCCACGGAGCTTCAGCATAGGCTAATTGGCCTCCCGGCTCTCAGCTGATTTGTCTCAGCTGTTTTGCTCAGGGCTCTTCTGCTTCCTTGCAAAGAGTGCTGATTTTTTTCCCCCTAACTATGCTGAGAAACGAAACTGAAACTGCTTTGCTGTTGCTGCAAGGTTGGAAAATTAGGCAGGCAGAATTCTTTTCTTTTTCCTCACCAAAAAAGGTACGTGCAAAAAATGGGAAATTTAAGGAAAAAGAGGAAAGTTCAGGATTTTAAAACACAAAAGAAAAAAAGCTCTATTTAACTAGGGAATTGTAATAATTGAGATACTATTAATTGTATATTTCTGAAGGCAGAAATGGTTAAGTTGTGGTTTGGAGGAATATATGGGGGAAATTATTTGGTTTATTATTATTGGTAAATATAATTAATTGATTTGTAAGAAATTGGATTGCATGGAAATTATTGGAATATTCATGTTCATATTGATTAATATACAAAAAAAGTAGTTATATAACTAATTGATTTATAAAATAAATAAAAATAACTGCATTCCTGCTCCATGTTTGTTTCAGTCCTGGGAATTAACCCGTCTCCTCTCCTCCATGAGATGGATGCCTTCTGCGTTTTTAAAAAACTCCTTTTATAAATCTGAAAGTTGAATCATGACAACTGGATTTCTTTTCTTTTTGGTTTGAAGCGTTTTGCTGCTTATGCAGTTAGCTTCTTCAGTCACTCCCTTTATAAGCAAAGTCAGATGGCATTTGGCCACAAACGCAAAGAAGGTCTTGAACTTTTCCAGAAAATCGCTTCAGGCTCCAACTGATGACCTGACTGAACTGAAATGATGACTGTTCCTTCTTGCTGCTGATGTTGAAACCCAACTGCTTTCTTAAAAGAATTTCATTAGAGGTGCCTGGAATATGTCAGACCTGGGGAAGTTACCTAAAAGCCCTGAGGAAGAAATTTCTATAAAGGGTGGTTATGACTTCTGTTTTCTTCATCTTAGAAACTTTATAATTTGTAATTCTAAATTGCACTCCCCACCCTGTTTCGTGCCCCTTTGCCGTTTAGTCATGCCGGCCACATGACCCCGGAGACAACTTCGGACAGTGCTGGCTCTTCGGCTTTGAAACGGAGATGAGCACCGCCCCCTAGAATCGGGAACAACTGGAGGACGGATATGTCAATGGCTATGAGTGACCTCAAATGACTATGAATAAATAAAAATAAAATAAATAACATCCTTTAAACTCTATTTACCCTATTAACAGAACTGTAATACTTATGGGTGCATTAAAAGACTTCTTGTAAGACTGATTTGATTCTTTGACATAAAACTGGAAATGTGGGAAACAGAGTCTGAAAATAGCAGGTACAACACTGTGCAGATGATTAAATGTTTTCTCTGACGATTATTTTTCTAGCTCAGCTTGAAGCACCACTCTAAAATTTTGATTCAATTATCTGAAATGTAATTTGTGAACAGGTTGCTGAGCTGTTTTACTTTTAAGTTCTCCCTTGTTCAGTTGATGCTCATCAAAGAATGGCTTTTTCATTGTTTACAGGTAGTCCTCAATTTACAACTACAACTGAGATCAGAATTGCAGTCGTCAGTTGTTGCGGTCATTAAGAGAGACACCCATGTGACTGCTTTGCTCAACAATCGCATTCCTAAAAGTCTATGGAGATTCCCAGTCATCCAGGTCATGGTTGTCCTGAAGGTGCCTTTTCAGGAGGCAACTGGACTTTCTTGTTTTTTCTTGGAAGACATTTTGCTTCTCATCCCACAAACTTCTTCAGCAATCTTCCGTTCCCCACCATCCACTCCGAGCTGAAGAAGCCTCTTGGATGAGAAGCGAAACGTCTTCAAAGAGAAAACAAGAAAGTCCAGTTGCCTCCTGAAAAAGCACTTTTGGGACAATCTCATTCCTAGCCTTTGTAAGTGAGGATGCAAGAGATGCCTCAGAGGATGGGGCAGGACCTGGGAGGCCGAGCGCAGACCAAGCATAAGCTGGAGAGATACTGCAATGCAGTATATAGCATAAGCTGCCCCAGTCTGGCCTTGCAGTGCAGCGCTTTCGGTGGAAGCACTGGGCCTAGCCCTGAAGTAGAAGCCTGGAGCCTTCAGCAGTCTCAGTCAACTGCCATCATCCAGGCCTCAATCTCAGCCCTAGTGCCACCATTGCTTCTAAGGAGCGCTGCCTAATTTTACATATCCGCCTATTTTTCTCTTATCGAGGCCACCAAGCAGAGCAGTCCATGTCCTCAGGGCCTTCTGCAGTCTCAGCCTGCTGCCACTACCCAGGCCCCAACATTAGTCCTAGCACCACCATTGCCCGTCAGAAATGCCAGCTCGCATTGTTCTCCAAGGCGTCTGACCATTGGGGAATAGCGTGTTTGCCCCCATCACCCAGCGCTCCCAAGAATATGCCACACATAGTTTACCTTCAGGTGTTTTTCTCCTGCTGTTGAGAGGCTCATGTGGCCTATCCAATGCACCAGGCCTTCTTTCCAAAGCTGCCTTGGAGCCAATTCCAACAGGGCTTTGAAAATCTTCTAAAGCATCAGATCGGCCTGCATGGGCATCTCAACAGCAGGAGCAAAGTGCCCGGAGTGTCCAGCAGATCAGAGGGCTGGGCGGTGGGGACAATCACATAATTTTCCAAAGCTCATGTGCCTTGGAGAAGGGCATTATTGCCTCTGCTTTATGCTGCCTGCCTTCAAGGGCTCAACATTTTATCACACAACGGCAAGGTTGCTGCAAAATTGTAACTCTGGGCAGAATAACAGTTGGAAGGGACCTTAGAGGTTTTCTAGTCCAACCCCCTGCTTAAGAAGGAAATCCTATAACATTTCAGACAAATGGTTGTCCAATGTCATCTTAAAAACCTCCATTGTCAGAGCACCCACAACTTCTGGAGCAAGTCATTCCACAGATTAATTATTCTAACTGTTAGGAAATTTCTCCTTAGTTTTAAGTAGTTCTAGGCAGCATGAGTCATAACTTCCTTTGACCATCACCTTCATAATTTCAAATGGTTACTGAGTAAGTGGTGGTTAAGGGAGGTCATTTGTACCACCAAAGACTTTGTGACAAACCTAACTTACTAGTTTTTAGTATGCTCTTCTCTTATTACTACAAATATTAGAAATATATCAAGGCAAATTGACTGTAACCCATCTCATTAATATGAATTTGACCACTTGATTAAATGGCAACTGATTTTAAATGATAAAAGATTATGAAATTTTGAAATCTAATTATGGAATAAATAATAATACACCTTTGACTTCACATTGTGGTGAACTAATCTTCATCATCATGATCATCATGATCATGATCATCATCATGGATAAATTCACCATCAGTCAATTGCAAAAGGCAGCTTTACTTGGAACAGCTGACATCCTGTGAAAATACCTCTAATACAGGGGTGTCAAACTCGCAGCCCGTGGCGCGAAGGGGGAAAAAGTCCCGATATGTCACATGATGATGCCATGACGACGCAAGTTTAACACCCCTGCTCTAACATCATAAAACATTGGTATCTGCCTATCCCAAGTCCTTAGGAAGGACTTGATAAGTGGACAAAAATGCCAAATCCAGTCTGAACATCTGGCTGATTGTGTGATGAACCAGTAATTAAAAATGTCTAATCTAGCCTAAACATTTGCCTGACTATGCTTTGAGCCATAATATATTAAATAATACATTCCATTCAAGCCATAATTCAGTTAGTGAGTCTTAGGCAAAAAGGTACTTACAGAAGACATTCATCATCTTGTTGGCTTGGAGACTGTCAATGGCAATGCTTGGAAGAAGATTTACTGATGCTATGTAAAGTGCTCAAAACACTTTGATTCACATGTCGAGAGGATGCATTGGAGAATGCTTTTATACCCTAACCTTCTCGCCTACACTTTTATCCTCCCCTCCCATTCTAATGATACATAAAACAAGGAACAAGGAAATCAGCTCTTTTGGATTTACACCCATGAGGAACACATTAATTCGGAGAGTTACAGAATTAAGGAATTTTAGATGGTGCTTATATATCTGGACCTAAGTGTAAAATGAAAATAAGTTTCAGTTGTCATTTCACATCCTAATTCCTCTTGCAGTAATCTAAATAGTTTAAAACACTTGATTGAGCAAGCTGGTTGAGGAATTCTGAGAGTTAAATGTTCACACATTTTAAAGTTGCCAAGGTTGAAAAACACTGATTTACAGGAACCTTTATCAATCTTTTTATCTTGGAGGAATCCTTATAATAAATTTCAAGTCTTACTTGAAAAACGTCTGCATAAAGATCACAAAAATATAAAAACATTGCAATATAGTTAACTTCTAACCTAGATAATACATGTTTTACAAGAGCTAGCAGCTAAGTTACAGCACTTAAAAATGTCCATCAGTGTGAGCAATAGCATAGTTCAATGTGAAAAGTTAAAAAAATAAAAAATCAGCAGTATTAATGTCCTGTGAATTCCCTCCAAATTCCCGCTTCAATTTTCAGATTGGGATTATTCGAAAGTAAATTTAGTATATTGATAAGAGTCAAAATTATACATCTGTTCCAATACCCTCCAAATATACGTTGCAAACTTTAATATAGGAAATACAGAACAATTTCTGACATGATGCAAGAGAGGTCATACAATATATTTCTAACTGTGTCCATAGTGGGTTTCGAACTTAATAGCTTGGATTCTTTAGAAAAATAGAGGTCATACCGGTATATATGGCCATTCAGAAAAAAATGAATGATGGAAAGATTTAAAAAATCCTGTTGTTGTATTCTAGCTATAATTAAGATAAAGAAAATTTAATGGTTTGTCATTCCATTACATTGATGGAACATAATGGTGGCGCAGCGGACTAAAGTGCTGTTAAGTAGCCACTTAGCTGCCAGCTGCCTGCAATTACTGCGTGTTCAAATCTCACCAGGCTCAAGGTTGACTCAGCCTTCCATCCTTCCGAGGTAGGTAAAATGAGGACCTGGATTGTGGGGGCAATAAGCTGACTTTGTATAAAAAAGAACACTTCTTAGGAGGGGCCAAAAGCCCTACTAAGCAGGTATATACAAAAGTATGAAGGCTATTGCCTAATGCATTGTAAGCAGCCCTGAGTCTCCGGAGAAGGGCGGCATATAAATCGAACCAATAAATATAAATAAATAAATAAATTTTATAAATAAAATAAATAATCAATAAATCAATATGGGGATTCCTCCAAATCTATACAAATCTAAACTTTTAGCTTTTCCCAAAATCTCACTACTGTAGATTTTAACCATTTATTTATATTTAAATTTATCTGAGACAATAAAGGAAATTTAAAACATCAAATAAAGCCCCAGGTTTTAGATTTGCATAAATATCTTAGAGGCTACAGGAAATTTATGTGACTAATTATCTGAGTAACCTAATAATATGCAAAAGCTGTATCAATTTATTTTGGTATGGATCATTTATACTGTAACAGTGAATAAGATTTAATGTATTATTGGCACAGAGAACAATCTATGACCAGCTCAGCTTTGTTTATGCTCAGGGTGGCTTTGATACTCTGATCAGACAAAGCCAGTCAATATTCCATTAAACATAACTTAATGTTGATAAATATTGCTACATTGAACATTTGTTTATTTGTTTATACATCTCCTGCCTTTAATATTTTTATAAATAACTCAAGTCAAAGGACATATCTCATGCTCTTTTTTTGTTGTACTTTCCCCGCAAGAAAAACCCTGTGAGGTTGGTTAGTGACAGGCCCAAAGTCACCCAGCTGGCTTTCATGCCTAAGGAAGGACTAATACTCCAGTCTTAACCATTAGACTAAACTAGCTTTCTAACATAAGCATTTTAAACATGAGAGATTAAGGATGTTCTCGATAAATTTCATGAGACATCTTAATTGGTGAGTAAATTATCTTGGTTGAAGGCTTAGAGGAATATGTTTGAATCCAATTAACAAAAATAGAAAGCTCTCTGTATTTTGTTCAGGAATATGCTTTGTATCTAACAAGGCCACTAATACATTCATTTTTTTTCTGAAGGAAGATCAGAATTATCAGTTTGCATTCTATCATTATTCAAAGCGGTTTCATTTTTTAAAACTAGACTGCATAGGATGGATAAACAAGGCCTTGCCAAAATGTTGGCATTTATATTTAGAAGAAAATTAGGCAGCTAAAACTTGACAGTATGATTTTTCCAAATCAGTTATTTAATGTATGTAAAGATCACCCAGTCTGGCTTAGTTCTTAAATTCTGAAAACGTCAGGCTAGAAAGTGGGAAACTGGGAATCCCAATTCCACCTTAGGCACAAAGCCAGCTGGATGACTTTGGATCAGACACTGTTTTAGCCCTAGGAAAAAGGCAATGGCAAACAATTTCTGAAAAGCCTTGCCCCATGCAAACGACTAGCTGTTTGCAAGGAATATAAATCCTTCCATTGCCCACCACCCGGTCAGAGCTGGAGAAGCTTCTTGGATGAGAAGTGAAATGTCTTCAAAGGAAAAACAAGAGAGTCCAGTTGCCTCTTGAAAAAGCAGCTTTGCGATTTCTCCAGTAACCTTTGACTCAGTATTATTATAAAGTAAAGAATGACAAATAATGAATGCCAATGCATCAGATCAGTATCATTCTACTATGCATTTTTCCCCATGGATATTTACCAGTATTTATAGCACTGTTAAAGATGCTATCATAGGATTGCCTGGAAATTTCCCATCAAATACTCATCCTGCCTACTGCTGCTTAGTTGTTTGAAGAAAAGCCAAGATCAACTCAGTGAGTATCTAAATCATGCATCTCTCAATGTGTAACACCTTGATCATTTGCAAAAGAAACGTTGTGTTGTGGCAATCATTCCTATGACAGTCTCTAGTCCTTTGTGTATCCTTATTATAAAATCAGGTCCAAACATGGGGTGATCCACTTAATGACTTTCACCACTTATGACCATAATTGCAGGGTTCAATTAACGTCATAATTTAAGGGCTACCTGTGCTTCCCAAATAACCCTCAGAATAACTGGAAATCAGGCAGCATATACATTTAATAAATTATGATTGTCCTTACCTGAGAAAATAGGCTATTTGGCTTTGGGAATTTTTGGTTGTTGACTTGCAAACCAAATTTGCATTTCCCAACTAGAAAACATCATCAATTCTTTTGTTAAAAGGCCTTTCCATGATTGCGTTCCAAATCTTACTGTGCCAGGGTGTTCCTAGAAACGTTGTGGCTGAAGCAATAGGTACTGGTTGACTTGATACCTCTCCCTCTCTTCTGCTTCCCCCAGAGCCCTGGTGGCGCAACAGACTAAAGCACTGTTATTAACATCAGCTGCCTGCAATTACTGCAAGTTCAAATCTCACCAGGCTCAAGGTTGACTCAGCCTTCCATCCTTTCTAAGATAAGTAAAATGAGGATCCGGATTGTGGGGGCAATAAACTGACTTTGTATAAATATACAAAAGTATGAAGGCTATTGCTTAACGCATTGTAAGCCGCCCTGAGTCTCCCGAGAAGGGCGGCATATAAATCAAATTTAAAAAACAAAACAAACAGATAATAACTTCCTTCACGTTAATAGTCCAACTCCCACCTTAAGTACTTTGTCCAATTTGGCATCATTCTTTAAGGATTCAGATAATTGGAAAACATTACAAAAAGAGCAATAGGGACCATGCGGAGATTAGAAAGTAGAACTTGCCGCCCCCCAGCAAGGTGCAGTCAAAAAAGTCAAGATGATGGCTGTAGTGGTGCTAGCAAGACTCTGTTCTTATATGCAGAGCTTCAGTCGCACCATTGTAAGGTGACCAGACGTCCCGCTTTTGGCGGGACAGTCCCGATTTTTAGCAATTTGTCCCGCGTCCCGCGGCGTTTCAAAAAAGTCCCGATTTTTCATTCTGCCTCCTGAGTCCCGCTGCCTCTTGAGCCCCAGCTGATGGCTAGAAGAAAAAAAAACTGTTTAAACTCTTGCCCGGGGCTTCAAAGGGCCGCCCTACAGGCAATCAGTGTAAAGAGTTTCTGAAGCAGTTTTTTTCCCCCCTAGCTAAGCTGCAGAAATGAAACCGAAACCAGGATCTTTGGTGCAAGGTGACAAAATGAGGCAGAGAGAGATTTATTTTTATTTTTATTTTTCCTCCCTAAAAAAGGTAAGTGAAAAACTGCAAACAATGGGAAATTTAGGAGGAGAGTTCAAGATTTTAAAACACAAAAGAAAAAAAAGCTGTATTTAACTAGGGAATTGTAATAATTGAGATACTATTAATTGTATATTGTGTTGAAAGCAGAAATGTTTAAGTTGTGGTTCAGAGGAATATATGGGGGAAATTATTTGGTTTATTATTATTGGTAAATATAATTAATTGATTTGTAAGAAATTGGATTGCATGGAAATAATTGGAATATTCATGTTCATATTGATTAATATACAAAAAAGATAGTTTTATAACTAATTGATTTATATTAAAATGTTGAATTTGTATTAAACAACTGTATTACATAATTACATAATTAAACAATGTGAGGATGGATATAAAAATAGATGACAATGGGAAGGGGTATAATATAGAATAGAACGGAAAAATTGAATTTGATTAAGATTAGAGATGAGGATGAAGGGTAATATTGGTTTTTTAAAAAAAATAGATGAGGAATAAATATGGCAAAAAGGAAATATAGAAATTGTAAATTTAATTGAAGTGACTAAACACTGTTTAAATTTGTGAACCGGCCAAATACTCTGTTCAAAGAAAATAAATTGTATGTTTGTATGTGTGTTTCTAATTACTGCTATTTATTCATATTTGTTCTCTTTTATTCTTTAAAGTTTAACCATTCATTCTTTATCTTAATATCTTTATATTTGTTTGGGGTTGGCTTTCTTCCCTTTCATCTTTTTTATTGTACAGCAATCTTTCTCTTCAAACCTACCACCTCTCTCTTTTCTTTCCTTCTTACTTTCTCTTTCCCCCCTCTTCTTCTCCTCCCTACTTCCTCTTCCTTTCTCCTTCTCCTCCTCTCTTCCTCCCCCTCTTACCCTCACTCCTACTCTAATTTCCCTTCCCTTCCTTCATCCCTCTCTATTGCTGTATCCTTTTATGCATATGGACTACTCAGAGGGCTGAAAAAGTTATTTTTGACTGGTCCTCGCACTTTTGACCAGTCCTCGAACTTACGACTGTCTTCACATTTTACGTTTTTTGCCCTATCTTATCACCATGGTGAAGAGAAACAGTTGTGAAATGAGTGACATGGTTGTTAAGGATGCTGCATGGGCATAAATGTGAGGATGGTCATAAGTGTGAGGACCAGTCAAAAGTGCGAGGACCTGTCAGAAATGACTTTTTTCAGCCCTCTGGTTAGTCCTTTTGTGCATATGGACTACTCAGAGGGCTGAAAAAGTTATTTTTGATTGGTCCTCGCACTTTTGTCCAGTCCTCAAACTTACGACTGACGACTGTCCTCACATTTTACATTTTTTGCCCAGTCTTATCACCATGGTGAAGAGAAGCAGTTGTGAAATGAGTGACATGGTTGTTAAGAATGCTGCATGGGCATAAATGTGAGGATGGTCATAAGTGTGAGGACCAGTCAAAAGTGCGAGGACCTGTCAGCAATGACTTTTTTCAGTCCTCTGAGTAGTCCCTATACACATAGCCATGGCCACCCGGTCACATGACCAGGTAGCCACGGCCACCCAGTCACATGACCAGCTAGCCACGCCCACAAAATAAACCACGCCCACGATAGTGTCCTTCTTTACCAATCTCAAAATCTGGTCACCTTACACCATTGAGGACACCATCTTGACGTTTTGACTACACCTTGCAGACAATCCTTGCAGTGTATGATGAAAAAGGTTATTTGGAAGAATAAAGTTGGGAACCCTTTACAGTAAACCAAAATATGTTTCCTGAGAAGATTGGTGGTGGCTGCTTTAAAGAGAGCTGGGAAGCGCTGTGTGAACTTGACTTACGATCACAATTGAGCCCAACATTTCCATTGCTAAAGAAGACAGTTGTTAAATGAGTTTTGTCCTATTTTACAACCTGTCTTGCCATAGTTATTAAATTAATTACTGCAGTTAAGTTAATAACACGATTATTAAGTGACTGGCTTCCCCATTGACTGTTGCTTGTCTGAAGGTCGCAAAAGGTGATCACATGATCTCAGGACCACTGTCATAAATACATGCCAGGTGCCAAGCACCTGAATTTTGATCACATGGCCGTGGGGATGCTGCAATGGTCCATGGGGTCGCGAAGAGTTGCACACAATGTAGTGACTGAACAACCACAAAATTTGCCTCCCTGCATATAATTTGTGTATGTATTGTTGTTGCCCAGAACAGCGTGAAAAAGGGTGTTTAGTCCAGTTTTTTTCCAGTGCCACTTTAACTTTGAATGGTTAATTAATAAATGGTTATAAATCATGGGCTATCTGTAATCCAGAGAACAATTTTCCTTCCAATCTGCAGCATCCCAAACTACAAGGAACTAAATCTGGGAAGAGAGATTGGCAGAACTGCAAATATACACTTATAACACTTCACCAATCTCTGCAAGGTGGGCCAGAGCAGGCGGAGAGCTAACTCTCTTGGTCCCAGATTTCAGAACCACGGAATAATGAATTTGAAATGCAGGGAGGCAAATTTTGTTGTTATTCAGTCGCTACATTGTGCGCAGCTCTTCCCGACCCCACGGACCATAGCACAACCCTCCTCCTCCTCCTCCCCCACGTTATGTATGCTAATGAGGAGTCAAGCCAAGGAACATAGTCTTCACTCAGGTCCGCCTGTCCGGCGTGAAAATAAGTAAATCTGATTGGTTGAGCTGTCTGACAGCTCCCCTTTAAAGGGCAAGATGTCGGACAGGCAGAGAGTTTGTATTGTATCTGTTTGCAGAATAAAGAGCTGTTTATTTGGAACTCTGCGTCCTGCCTCTTCAATCACCCAATTTAACCCCCCCCCGCTATCTTCCACTGTCCCCCAAAGCAATCTTAAATTCATACTCATTGCCTCAATGACACTATCTAACCATCGCATCCTCTGCTGTCCCCGTCTCCTTCTCCTTTTGCTTTCGTTTTGTATTTCACCTTCAGCTTCAATATTTGTCATTCCAAAGGACTGTCAGGGCTGATTTTTCTTTAAGAAAGGATGCAAATTAAGGAAGGGAAAAAAACAAAAACCCAACGGGCTAGCAGTAAAATCATTTCCCATGTGCGTTCCAGAAGAGACTAGAGAGCCTTTGGTTGCCATGCACTGGATAACTGGTTCGTTATCTTATTTTGGTTCAAAAATCTCCTAAATCCTGAATCCACCTTTTCTCTCTCTTTAGAAAAGAAGGTAACGAAGCTCACTCAACCATCCATGTTAGGGGACCAAATGGCCGCTACAACTGCCTCCGGATTACCTGCCCCCTCCCGCTGCCCCCCAGGAACGCGCCGGAGGGATCACTTGAGACAAGAGCGAATTTGCAGTTGTTGAATCAACCCTCGCCAGAACGAGAGGTTCAGCTGCGATATCTGCAGGGCTGCTGGCTTTCTTTGGCCCCTGTTTTTCCTAAGTCGAGTGTTGCTTTGTGTTCGAGCTGTTTGCTAAATAAAAGAGAGCAACAGTCTGCGGGTGTGATCGGGCAATAGAAATCCTGTAGCTCTCTTTGGAAACGGAGAGGCTGCCGCACTGGCGCTTGCGAGGAAGTTGAGTCTGGGGAGAGACATTTGAGATTTGGGTTCGGTTCCCGGTCAGGGAACACATTTTGGAAAAAGCCCAAAGGTATATTTTTATGAAATAGGGATAATCCTTCAAGACCCTGAGTGCGAGTTTACATTTTATAAAATGGAGTAATTCTTCGAGCTGCTGTTTTCTGAAACGTAAGAGTTGCTTATCAATTTTCTCTTCAAGTATCAATAACAACTTCAACAGATTTCTGAAGAGTTCATTTCTTAAATGTATACATTTTATAACCATGGGTTACTTAGTGGATTGTCTTTTCCTTACTCAGAATAATTTATTTTTTACAATTTCTGTCTCTCCTTCCTGCTAGAACTCACCACACAAAACAAGGCATCAAAGTAAAGAATCCAACACCAAAACAAGATCACTTAATAGTCACTTAATATCTAAAAAGAAAAGCCAGATAAAACTATGGCCATGTTTGCATGCAATGCATGGTATTTTTCCTGTAGCAGGTGATCTTACAATAGTATACAAATAACAGTAATTCTCCTTGCTCAGTAGTTCTAGTTTTTCTGCTCCATCTCTCTCTTTCTCTCTCTCTCACTCTCTCCATCTCTCTCTCTCTCCATCTCTCTTTCTCCATCTCTCACTCACTCCATCTCTCTCTCTCCATCTCTCTCTCCCTCTCTCTCTTTCACTCTTCCCCCCCTCTCTCTCACTCTCTCCATCTCTCTCTCTCTCCATCTCTCTCCATCTCTCTCTCTCCATCTCTCTCTTTCTCTCTCTCTCCATCTCTCTTTCTCCATCTCTCTCTCTCTCTCCATCTCTCTCTCTCTCTCCATCTCTCTCTCTCTCCATCTCTCTTTCTTCATCCATCTCTCTCTCTCTCTCTCTCTCTCTCTCTCTCTCTCTCTCTCTCTCTCTCTCTCTCTCTCTCTCTCTGGCTAATCCCAAGCAGGCTAAGAAAGGTGGGAATTGATAAGTGTTTGGATGGGAGGCTACTGAAAAATCCGAGAAAAAAAGCGGTAAACCTCTTCCATAAACTTACCAAAACAATTACATGGGCTATCCATATAGTCATCAGGAGTTGAGACTGACTTGAGGGAGAACTGACTTTTTGTTAATGTGAAGAACCGAAAACTGCTAATGCAGGTAATCCTTGATTTACAACAGTTCGCTGAGTAACTGTTCAAAGTTACAACAGCAGTGAAAAATGTGACTTACAACTGTTTTTCACAGTTGCAGCATTCCCATGATCATGTGATCAAAAGTCAGATGCTTAGCAACTGGTTCATCTTTATGATTGCTGTGTCCCAAAGTCATTTGATGACTTTTTGTGACCTTCTCACAAGCAGGGGAAGCCAGATTCACTTAACAACCAGGTTACTAGCAACTGCAGTAATTCACTTAACAACTGTGGCAAGTAAGATCGTAAAATGGGGCAAAACTCACTTAACAACAGACATTTTGAACTCAATTGTGGTCGTAAATTGAGGACTACTTGTATAGGGTCACATTCACATGCACCCTGCATTAGAATTTTTGTATTGGCCAGGGTGGCTATCTTTGTGCTTTTAATAGATATACTAAACTTTAGAATACTTTATACTGTGCCAATAAAGACAATTGTTCCAGTCACTATCATGATTTTCTGGTCCTTATAATGGCAGATAAGGACCATGGAATCATGATGATAACTGCAACAATTGTCTTTATTGGCACAGTATAAAGTATTCTAAAGTTTAGTATATCTATTAAAAACACAAAGATAGCGACCCTGGCTATCTAATGTAGGCAGTAACTTTATTAGAAAAACTCACAATTACAATAGCACATCAGGTGGTTCAAAAGTTGCTCATCAGAAAAGGTAACGTGGTGGAAAGTTAACAAGAAGATACATAATTGTTTGGAGAAACTTCAAGGAGACAGTAACTTCTCCTATTTTAGCTGTTCACTTCTGTCTACTCCTGGGAATTCTGACAGTTGGTCTGCACAATTGGATTGTGAACATTGACAACATGCAGTACTAGCCAGATAACTTTATCTCTTTAAGGGTGCAGTCTTCGTTCATTTAAGATTTCTTCCCACCCATAGACTCTCCATTAGTGTTGGAACTCATTGTTGGAATGTATTTTTATGCAACAACTACAGTAGTATTTAGCCAGTAGATGACAGTCAATGGTTACAGATTTGGATCAATGGTATATACCCTATGCTCTTTTGGTCTAAGGAGTTTCCTGTTTCCTGTTACAGTTACATAGTTGAGCAGTAAGGCACACGGTGACTGTACTCTTTGTTTGCTCTATGTGGTGCTTTTACACAGAATTCCTAACAATTAGCAGTTTTAAATGCAAAGCATGTTGCATTTTTGTTAAAGTGGTTTTAATTTAATTTTAGCCGCCCAGAGTCCCTTGGGAGTGGGGCGGCATAGAAATGCGACAAAATAAATAAATAATAAATTTTTAAAAATAATTTTATTTCAATTTAAAACCAGATTATTTTAAACTGGTTTATGCAGTTTAGAGTCCCAGGGATTTCTCCATCTCTAGGCCCAATTTAAAGCAGAAACGAAAAAACCAAAAAATTGAAGAGGCAGTGAAAATTATAATGTATGCTTTTATTATCATTTTCTGTATTCCTGGTTTTCCAGAACTCTAATCAGAGGAGGGTTGCAAACTGGAGAAATTACAAATTAAGGCTGTCTACAGGCCTGCTTGATGCCATAATGTGTTTTCTTCCCCATCAGTGAACCTGTAGCACTGACAATTTTTGATGGTTACAGGAAATATAGAATCAAAGCTTAGGAACAGTAGATGCTTGACATACCAAAGAAATATGGTCATACATATGAGATCTTTTAAAATGAAGTAGTAGCATAAACACACAAAGCCACTTTTAATAACAACTGTCTGTTTCTTTTCCATTCCTTTTTGAAAAGGGCAACAGAAGGACCCTATCTTTAGACAACCATGACTTATTGGTCATCCCTTTAGAGACAGTTCTTTACTAGATTCCTCAATCACTTGAACAATGGCAGAGCTAATGTACTATCTTCACTGAAAAGTTGGGACACATTCACAGATACAACTGCCTTGAAAATAGTGCATGGTGAACTTTATAGCACAGTAAAACATCAGCACAGGAAATGTTTTATGGTATCTTGTATTATAACATAAGCTGTTTTTATGATAATTTTTCTGTCAGAATAACAGAGTTGGAAGGGACTTTGGAGGTCTTCTAATGTAACCTCCTGCTCAAGCAGGAAATGCTATACCATTTCAAACAAATGACATAAAATGTATCATAAAATTTGCCAAATTTTAGTACTAAGAGAATCATAGGTTCTGGATTTTGGGTGCTTTTTGTAAGTTAGCCCATTAGAGGTATTTTGGTTCAAAAATTCTTGCCCTATGATGCATTGTTTCGCCATTGTTAAAGATGACAGAAATGAGAGTTTTAGTAGTACATATAGATTTTCCTGAGAGGATTTCCTTTCCAAATTGGGGTGGGATGCTAATAATCCTTTTCATTCTGTGGTTTATTTTTGTTTCCTCTAAAATGCTCTTAGATAGTTTGACATGTTTTGGCTGATATAACTTGATAATTTAGGTAGGCCAAATCAGCTTACTTCCCCCAATTCCTTCTGGCTCCAAACTCCTGGGACTACAGTTCCTAAAATTCCCAGTTAGTATTTTGGAAATTTTAGTCTGAAACATCTGGAAGTTGCCAGAATGGGGAAAGTGGCTGTAGTTCTCTGTTTATAATTCTCCTTTTGTTGACTTCCTTCTTAAAGTTGATTGTCACTGATCAGGCGGATTTTTGATGGCTTCTCAGAAGCACGATTCACATCTCTTGCTGCTGTCAGCCCTGACTTAATTGTGCTGTCCAACCAACCATGAACTTTGGTAGTGTGCTCCCCTGCAAAGTAGATTCTGCCTACAGGTTGAGCGAGTGGTTCACTAAACTCTTGAAACTGGTAGGGAGTGAAGGAGGTTATAGAACCCATAGCATACTTATCCAGGCTCCATTTTTTAATCACTGAGGGGTAACAGAGGGCCTGGATCTCTTTCTTGGGCAGCTGATGGATGAATGAAAGGTCATTAATGACAATATCAGCAGCACTCTTGATATCAAGAGCTTGAAAGAAATCGGCATCATCAGCAAGGACATAGGCCACGAGAACCCCAACACCACTAGTAAAGTTATGGTTAGGGTAGTAGATGAATCGGGATGGAAGATCAGTTGTGGACTTCCCACCATGAATGCCATCAGCCTCCCAAAACTTCTTAGTGCAAGTGAGGAAGATCTTGGTGCCACTTCTGTAGTGGGTAGACCGCAAAGCGTGTGCTTTTTTTGGTGGAAGGGGTGGTTCAAAATTGATGCGACGGGTGGCCCTTGACGTGGAGCACACAATGACATAATCAGCTGTCACATTTGACAAGGTCTTTGCCGGGGTTTGATATTCCACTCTGACTTTCTCAGCATTCTGTTGTATCTTGATTACTCGGGCATTGAGATGCACACTTCCCGCAATGGCTTTATACATGGATATAGGCAACTGATCAAATCCACCAATAATTTCATCAAATCTGCAAGACCAAAATGGGACAGAGGAAGTAAAAACCTGCTCTCCTAAAATTGGATAATGATATTAGTGAATAAAAAGTCACAGGACAATGAAATGAAAACAGTTCTGGAAAGAGGTTGGCAGCAGATTTGATAGAAAGCAAAGAACATGCTTTATTCTTACTTTGAATTTGCTGTCTATTATTTGTTATTTTTGCTCATCAAATTTGTTTGCCCTCCATTTCACCATGAGGCGGCTTACAATGTTACAATATCTAGTGATACCATATCAGGGATCTCACCAGGTAGGGCCATTAAACAAAAGATACCACTATCTTAATGCTTTTGTTTAATTCTTTGATAAGCAGACATCTGAAATATGAAATAAGTTTGATTTAAAAATGCCTTTCAAAATTATTGGCAATATCATTTTATCTATACAAATTTATCCCAGAAAAATATACACTGATAAAATAATTTTATATTTTTAACGTATTTTATGTAAACACATTTTATGTTTGGAAGAGAAGATGGCATTATCTCAAGTTGTCTACTCAGCAATAGCTGTCAAATATGATTCCATAAATCTGAGAGGAGGGAGAATATAAAAAGGGAAATTTATACCTGAGCTGAAATGAACAATTTAGTTCTTATTGAATTGTGTATAGTTTGGATAAGCAAATACTATACAAGTCTTGATATAGAAACTGACTGTGTGAATATTTGCAATACTAAGCAAAGTTTGCAAAATTCCGATACCTTTTTTGTCTATTTTAGAATTAATTGTGTTTTAATAAAATACAAAGAGTAATGGGTTAAGCCTTGCAGAATGATTTAACATGAAATGCTGTCTTTACAATCCAGAATGTTAGTCCCAAGGTTTGTTTTACAGAATGCTTCAAAAAGGATATCTGGCAACTGTTAACCTAATGGTTTAAACCAGGGGTCAGCAACCTGCGGCTCTGGAGCCACATGCGGCTCTTTGGGCCCTCTGCTGTGGCTCCCTGTCAAGTGATCCCACCAGGCTGTTCCTGCCCTTCGCCATCCCCTTTCAGTCACTCCTTGCCTGGCCTGAGAAAGTAAGGGCGACAATGGGGGATGGAGAAGCGGCCAGGGCAGAGACAGAGAGATGCAGAGAGTGGGGGAGAGAGAGACATAGAGAGATACAGAGAGAGAGAGAGGGAGGGAGGGAGGGAGGGAGAGGGGAAAGAGAGATATGTTAAAATGATTTTGTGGTTCCCGGTGTTTTTTAACAACTGGCCCTCTGTCCTAATGACTATCTGGGTAGGCGTGGCTAGGGGGAGTCATGTGACTGGTGGAAGTGAGTGATATCGAATTGGCCACGCCCACCCAGGTTTTGTGGCTCCCAGTGTTTTCTTTTCTGTTCAAATGGCTCTTTGAGTATTTAAGGTTGCAGACCCCTGGTTTAAACTAATGCAGAGGAGACGTTACATATAGAACAAGTCCGCACAAATGACAATCTACTTCATATGCCATTTCTAACTGATATAAAAATTAATATCTACCGATAATGTTACCATTACTGATAATTGCCATTTCTTGCAACTGCAATAGTATGTTAGCTTTGGTTTCAGTTGCCAGCTTATGGTTTGGGTTAGGGTTGGTGGGGGGGGGCGAAAGCCCTACTAAGTAGGTATATACAAGAGTATGAAGACTATTGCTTAACACATTGTAAGCCGCCCTGAGTCTCCGGAAAAGGGCGGCATATAAATCGAACTAATAAAATAAATAAATAATAACCTATACCCAACATAGCTATGCCATGACTTTATTTGGCAGCAAAGAGTTAAGAGTTTGTGTACATTCCCTCACCAATATAGGGAGGATTTGACTGTGACCATGTATGTGCCTGCCCTCCCGAAGATTTCTTATCTCCAGTTCCTTGCAGATTCCCATGGATCCTTCAATGGATAAACAAGGGTTTCATCTTTAAATTGGGACAATGATGAGGAAGTCATGTAATCCAAGTGATATAAGTTTGCTTACCTTTTTTCGTTAGAGAAGATATCATCGCTTTTCAGGCTCTCAATAAAAGATATGTAATAGCCAGAATCTTCATTCAGTAAGTCTCCAATCATATCTACAGCTCCGCGGCTCAGATTTCCTTCTTTAATTAGATATTCCTGTTTGAGGAGAGAAATCCTTAAATTTATCTGCAATACATTGTTCAAAAATATCATTTCAGAGCAAGGAGCTTGATTTCAGATTGAAACTGGTGGGCTGCAAATCGGACAAATTCTTCTAATTCTGAGGAGATGTTGAGTTAGAGGTTTAAGCACAAAGCAGAATCATTCTGTTATTGTTCTACTTAATGACCTCCAGGGGAATAATCTGTCTCTTAAATAACTTCCATTTTGTTGAAAGCAATTTTATTTATTTATTTATTTATTATTCAAATTTCTATACCGCCCTTCTCCTTTCGGACTCAGGGTGCTGAACAGCCAAAATAAAAACATCTATACATAACATTACAGTTAGAAATATAGTTAAAATAATTTATAAATTTGGCCCGTAATTTAAAACTTGTCAATTTAAAATCAATATTAAAATTTTAAAACTAACCCTAAAATCAAGACAGACCGGCTAACTGAAAAAATAAGTTTTTAGGGCCCGACGAAAATTCCGGAGGTCGGAGATAACTCGTATCTCTGGGGGTAGATTGTTCCATAGGGTAGGTGCCACCACAGAGAAGGCTCTCCTCCTGGGGGTCGCCAGCCGGCATTGTCTGCCCAACGGCATCCTGAGGAGGCCCTCTCTGTGGGAGCGAACCGGCCGGTGGGAGGCTATTGGTGGCAGAAGGCGGTCCTGTAAGTACCCTGGCCCTAAGCCATGGAGCGCTTTAAAGGTGATCACCAACACCTTGAAACGCACCCGGAAGTCCACCGGAAGCCAATGCAGGTCGCGCAGGAGAGGAGTCACATGGGAGCGCCCCGTCGCTCCCATAATCCCCCGCGCGGCCGCATTCTGCACCAGTTGGAGCCTCCGGGTGTACCCCAAGGGGAGCCCCATGTAGAGAGCATTAGTCCAGACGAGAGGTGACGAGTGCTTGAGTGACCGTGCGTAGGGAGTCCCGGTCCAGAAAGGGGCACAACTGGCGTATCAGGTGAACCTGACAAAAAGCCCCCCTGGCCACGGCCGTCATATGCCCTTCTAAAGACAGCCGTGCATCCAGGAGGACACCCAAGTTGCGGGCCCTCTCCGTGGGGGCCAATGATTCGCCCCCAATAACCAGCGATGGCATCAGCTGGCTATACCGGGACGCCGGCAGCCACAGCCACTCGGTCTTGGAAGGGTTGAGTCGAAGCCTGTTTCTCCCCATCCAGACCTGCACGGCCTCCAGGCACTGGGACATCACTTCCAAGGCATCATTGGGATGGTCTGGGGTGGAAATGTACAGCTGAGTATCATCAGCGTACTGATGGAACTCCACCCCAAAGCCACGGATGATCTCACCCAGCGGCTTCACATAAATGTTGAACAGGAGGGGCGAGAGGACCGACCCTTGTGGCACCCCACAAACAAGGCGCCTTGGGGTCGACCGCTGCCCCCCTGTCAACACGGATTGCGACCGGTCGGAGAGATAGGAGGAGAACCACCGCAAAACGGTGTCCCCCACTCCCAGTCCCTCCAGCCGGCACAACATGATACCATGGTCGATGGTATCAAAAGCCGCTGAGAGGTCTAATAGGACCAGGATAGAGGAATAACCCCTATCCCGGGCCCTCCAGAGATCATCCACCAACGCGACCAATGCCATTTCCGTGCTGTACCCAGGTCTGAAGCCGGACTGGAGTGGATCCAGATAGACAGCTTCATCCAGGTACTGGGGAAGCTGTCGCGCCACCACACTCTCAACAACCTTCGCAATAAAGCGAAGGTTGGAGACTGGACGATAGTTAGCCAAAACAGCCGGTTCCAGGGATGGCTTCTTGAGGAGAGGCCTCACCACCGCCTCTTTCAAGGCGGCCGGCAGGACACCCTCACTCAAAAAGCGTTGATAATCCCTTGGAGCCAGCCTCATGTAACCTCCCGGGAAGCCAGCACCAACCAGGAGGGACACGGGTCCAATAAACATGTGGTCACGTTCAGCCGTCCCAAGATCCTGTCCACGTCCTCGGGAGCCATGGGATCGAACTCCTCCCAGATAACACTCTCAAGGCCTGTCTCAGTCATCTCGTCTGAACTAACCCAGTCGGCAGCCAAGTCTTCCCGAATCTGAGTTATTTTATCATCCAGATACTGTACAAAATCCTCAGCTCGGCCCTGCATTTATGGATAATCCTCGACTGGCGACCACAATTGAGCCCAAAATTTCTGTTGTTAAGCAAGTCAATTGTTAAATGGGTTTCCCCCCCATATTATGACCTTTCTTGTCACAGTTGTTAAGTGAATCACTGCAGTTGTTAAATGAATCTGGTTTCCCCATTGACTTTGATTGTGAGAAAGTCACAAAAGGTGATTTACATCACTCTGGCACACTGCAACCATCATAAATAGGAGTCAGTTGCCATGTGTCTGAATTTTGATCACATGACCACAGAGATGCTGCGGTCATAAGTGTGAAAAACAATCATAAGTCACTTTTTCCACTGCTGTTGTAACTTCAAACAGTCACTAAATAAACTGTTTTAAATTGAGGACCAGAGATGGTATTCAGCAGGTTCTGACCAGTTCTGGAGAACTGGTAGCGGAAATTTTGAATAGTTCGGAGAACCGGTAAATACCACCTCTGACTAGCCCCACTCCCATCTATCTCTACCTCCCGAGTCCCAGCTGATCGGGAGGGAATGGGGATTTTGCACTAACCTTCCCCTGGAGTGGGGAGGGAATGGAGATTTTACAGTATCTTCTCCCTGTCTTGCCCACTAAGCTACACCCACCAAGCCACACCACGCCCATCAAGCCACGCCCACAGAACCGGTAGTAAAAAAAATTGAATCCCACCACTGTTGAGGACTACCTTTACATTATGTTCAATAAAGGGGATAAAGCTTGAGATGATATGACCAATGCCTGGGGAAATCTCAAGTAGGGTTATAATAGGAAGGTAGTCTATATTTTAAATTTTGTTGTTGTGCCTGCATTTCACTACTTTAACTTTGCATATATACATTTAATTTAATGATACACTTATAAAAGTGTATATGCCTATTAAGATCTACCCACAAAAAAGAAAGTATTGACAATTCTGACCCAGAATTTGGGAGGACAAAACAGAAGGGGATTGTTCAGTCTGTGAGTCAACATGGTAGCCTGCTGTTTAACCTAATTATATTCCATCTCATTCATTAAATACTGTATAATATGGACACCCTCTCCATTAGAGCAAATCAGGAGTGAAATGTAAAATTTGTTACTACCGGTTCTGTGGGCGTGGCTTGGTGTGTGTGGGGGGGTTAATGTGACTGGGTGGGCGTGGCCAACCTTTTTTTTAAAAAAACTTTTCAAAGCATTTTTTCTACAATCTCTTCAGATGAAGAGGTTGCAAAAAAATGCTTTGAAAAGCCTCTGCCGATCAGGCAACTCAGCTGGGATTGTCAGAGAGGCTTTTCAAAGCATTTTTTTTACCACCTCTTCGGCCGGAGAGGTTGCAGAAAAAAATGCTTTGAAAAGCCTCTGACAACCCCAGCTGAGCCGCGCGATCATCAGAGGCTTTTTTTTATTTTTAAAAGCATTTTTTCAGTGGAAGAGGTTGTAGAAAAAATGCTTTTAAAAGTAAAAAAAAAAAAAAGCCTCTGAAGATTGTGCAGCTCAGCTGGGCATGATGGGGAGGTGCAGGGATTTTTGCTACCAGTTCTCCGAACCACCCGCCGCCATCATTACCGGATTGAGCGATCCGGTCTGAACCGGGAGCATTTCACTCCTGGGCCAAATCCTTTACAAACTATAGTCCAAGTGTCTTAGACCAGACAGACAATTTAGAGATAAGCCAGCATGAGCAAAGAAAAGTTAAGCATGTAATGTAATTACTATATGTCCTAAGATGAAAATCTGGTACTTCTGTGATGCCCTTAATGACTTTTTTGTTGTGCTTTACTACATTTGTCATCGACTGTGATGCTTTACGGCAAGCATGTCGTAATTAGAATTCAAATTGATTTGGGGAGTCTCAAGTTCTCACTCACCACTTCGAGAACTAAGTTCAAATAGGCCAAACAGGCATTATCTCTGGCTGTGTCTGAGTCAGGCTTGGATTCTTTTTAAGAAGGCCATTGTGTGGCTTTAGGGGAGACACAATTACTTGCCATCAATCCTGCATGACAAAAAGGTCCCTCCAACCTGTGTTTTTATTTATTTATTTATTTATTGGTTCGATTTATATACCGCCCTTCTCTGGAGACTCAGGGTGGCTTACAATGTGTTAAGCAATAGCCTTCATACTTTTGCATATACCTGCTTAGTAGGGCTTTCAGCCTCCCCTAAGCGGTGTTCTTTTTTATGCAAAGTCAGCTTATTGCCCCCACAATCCGGGTCCTCATTTTACCTACCTCGGAAGGATGGAAGGCTGAGTCAACCTTGAGCCTGATGAGATTCGAACTTGCAGTAATTGCAGGCAGCTGGCAGCTAAGTGCTACTTAACAGCGCTTTAGTCCACTGCTCCACCAGGCTCCTTCTTTTACTACAGGTGTGTTGCATGTGCAAAATAAAAACCTCATCAAAATACAGGTGGATCTTCAAATGACACCATTGTCATTGACTGCCATCTTGCCCTTTGGATTGCAATCTGTTTTAGTATTTGAAACTCTCAGGCTCAGTAAGTAATTTGTCTCATATTCTAATAATACTGTAAGAAGAACATGATAATACATCTTAAAGATGACTCGCCAGGAGTGGGCTGCTGAGGATTCGCAGAGGTTCGGAAGAACCTCTAGCTAAGATTCTGTGCAGTTTGGAGAACCCCCAAATCCCACCCCTGGCTGGCCCCGCCCTGCCCCCCCCCCCCCCCCCAGGAATCCCAACGCGGCCTGTTTTGGATGCAGGTAAGTGCAGGGTGCGCGCGGAGGCTCGGGGAGGGCAAAAAACAGGCCTACCAGAAGTTTGGGAAGGCCGGAAACGGACCAGTTTTTGGCCTCCAAAGGGCCTCCAAAGCCTGGGGAGGCTATTTTCACCCTCCAGAGGCTCAAAGAGAGCTTCCAGAGTCCAGGGAGGGCAAAAATGCCCCCCCCCGTCATGGTGCAGGAGGTTGACTAGGCAATGCCCACCATGGCAATGCCCACACAGCAACCAGGCAGAGAACCTCTTGCTAAAATTTTTGAAGCCCACCCTCTTACTCCTCCCCCAAACACCCCCCCCCCAAACTGTACTATTTGGAGACTTGGTTTCAGGGCACAATCCAAATACCTTTGTTGAGTAGGTGTCATATTTATTCATTATATAGCTGCAGTTAGTCATTTTCAATTCTTCTATAACCTGAGAATGATTTGGAAAGGAGAAAGGAGACATAGGAGAAGGAAAAGGAAGTATTTCGTTAAATATGTATTACATCAAACCAAAGAAAAAAGCCACACCTAAAAAGGACAAATGTAGACTCAATATTGATAGATTATTATACTGTACAGATTAGAACTAGGTTTATGATAAATGGGAAAAATTATTAAAGTCAGTATGGTATAATAAAACTATAGCGCTATAATGAAACTATGGCACTCCCACACATACAGCCAAAAGTATGGATCCAATATGAAGATAACAGCTTTGTTATAATAAAAAAGGAACAAGTAGAGAATGCACATGAAACAATCAACAACATATTCCAAGTGATAAAATTCACATGGGGAGAAAAAACAATATGTTGCTACCCAGGGGTGAAATTCAAAATTTTTCCCTACTGGTTCTGTAGGCGTGGCAGGGGAAGGATACTGCAAAATCTCCATTCCCTCCCCACTCGTGGGGGAAGGATGTTACAAAATCTCCATTCCCGACCCCGCTCTGGAGCCAGCCAGAGGTGGTATTTGCCGGTTCTCCGAACTACTCAAAATTTCCACTACTGGTTCTCCAGAACCGGTCAGGACCTGCTGAATTTCGCCCCTGTTGCTACCCTTCCTGGATATCCTCAACAGCACAGGAAACGATGACAAATTAGAAACCCAAGCCTATTGAAAAACAACCAATACTAAACAAGTGATCCATTATTACAGTAACAATCTAACCTCCCATAAGAAAAGCTGTGCAAACACACTGCAGCAACCTTGAACATTGGGAAAATGAACCATCTTCCAACAAAATGGATAATTGTGCAATTTTATCAAAAAGTGCCTGACCACTCAACCCACCACAGCACAACTGACATAAGCTGTGAAAAGGATAACACTATCATACACCAATAATATCTCAGAAACAGCCAACAGACTATTACAACCACATGACATTGCAATAGCACAGAAGCCAACTTGTGCTTGTGTGGCCCTCCAAAACCATCCTAAATAAAGCAAAAGATCCAATAATCCAAGAACAAAAAACAGGTGTCATCTACAACTTACATTGTAAGGACTGTTACAGCCAATGTGTAGGACATACAGTCAGGAGACTAGCAGAGCGCATCCATGAATACCAACTAGCAATCTCCTTAATCTTAAGAGACTGACTCAGTCATATTTTCAACTAGGAAACTGTGAGCATCCTAGACCAAACTAAATCCAAAAATGCTAGGGAATTCCTGGAAGACCCAGATAAGCAAGTATTGATATCAGACAAACAATCAAGCAGGAAAAAAAAATGAACTAATTAAGGAGGAAACCACAGTTTCGCCAGTACTGGCAGGACACAGTACTGTATGTAAACAGGGAGCAAACCACACACTCATTAGCACTGATGATATTACCTAGTCAGGTAATGATGCAAGCAAACAACCAAACTTAGAAAAGATCAAGGTTCCCACATAGCTTTTACAGGTAGTCCTTAGTTAACAATTCCACTATTTAGTGACCATTCAAACTTACGGTGAAAGTTTGAATGGTCACTAAAATGCTGAAAAAGAAGGTTTGCAATAGGTCCTTATATTGGCCACTGAATATAGGTGGGAAATCCAAACTTATTCCATTCCATTCCATATTTATGTAAACATAGTTCATTAAGATAATTTCCTTTTCAATGTATCAAATTGAAACCCATTCAGAAAATGGATTAATTTGGCAAGTGGGTTGAGAGCTGTGCAAATACCATTGATGTCTGATTGAATAACTTTATCCACATCTGGTCATCTTTTAATTTGCTGAGGCTACAAATACCAGATTGTATTGGTGTTGAGTGGCCGACCCCCTAACCTTTCTCTGTGAGTCTTGGAGATTGGTATGGCCAGCAGTTGCAGGAACATTCTGATCAGAAAAGGGAGATGAGTCTAGGAGTTGCCTTTTTAATTGCTCCCAATGGCAATTAAATATTGCTCAGGGTTTATTTAGGATGGTAGCTGGAGTTGTATTTTCAAGAGACACCTAGGGCTAATGTTAAAAATCAGATAGATGGAGTCTGATACCATCATTTCAGACTAACACATTTTATTAAAAGACATAAATCCATCAGATGCATAGAGTGGCTAGACCAGAGTTTCCCACCTTTACAACATTAAGAGGTGTAGCAATCCCAGGTGCTAAGGCCTTAGCTTCTGAATGCCATTTTTCTTAGTCCCACATTTGAAAGCTGGTTTTTAGGAATTACTCTGAAATAAAATGGTTTATTCTTAAGCAAGGATCTCTCAGAGCTTTCTTGAGCAAGATTTATTAAAAGAACGTAGTATTGATACATGCATTCTAGCAAGTATAACATTTGTTAAAATAAGAACCAATTTATTATTTTATTAGTAGTAATTTTACTTATTGTTCTGTTTATATACCACCCTTATTTTTGTACAGCTCAAGACAGTGTATTTAATGCTCACTCCTATTTTCCCACAACTACCTTGTGAAATGGGTTGGGTTGAGAGAGAGGGGTTGGCTGAGCCAAAATCAAGCAGACGGGCTATTCCTTCCTTGACTTTAGTTTATGCATTTTAAGTGAAATAAACAGCCCAGGATAATTCTTTCCTAGCAATAAACTTAGAGAAGCCAAAACAAGACCAGGTAAACTTCACCAAAGAAGAAACAATAGCCCAATCAAGGAACTATCAAGGAAGAAACCACATCCCAACCATGATTGCTGGGGCTAACTACCATCTATTATCGGCCAACAAACTCCACTCTCCCCTTGCGGTGATCAGGTTTGTCTGGTAACAAAGCACCTGCAGGAAAACAATCAAGAATTCAACAGCTATCATTTTGTCAAGATGGGAATCTTCCCTGCACATTAAAAAACAGAACCTCAATCACCCCATTATGGGCTTCATTTTGGCTTTTTTGACCGTACCGTCAGGACAGCTCTGGATGATAGAGAAACAAGTTTTGGACAATGCTTTTAGTACCTTTCGTCTATGTATGCTTGAAACAAGCCATTGCATAAATTTCCTGATTAAAGATAAATTTTACGACTTATCTGAACCTTTTTGAGGGACTCTCGATATAGCTGTGAAGCAGATTTGCCTTCTTCTGAGGGCTTCACAGGATATTTGAAGACGCTGGGGTCTTTTTTCACTTCCCATACTCTCTTCCTGATGTTTTTAATAAAATACCAGGCATTCTCATTTTCCTGAAAAAATTCGTTCAACCGGAGACCAAACTTTCTGATATATTCCCGGATAATTCTGGGGAGAGGAAAGGAGAAAACAGTGAAAATAAAAATAAAAATAGAATGATGTATAGTTCTGTGCACTGAAAAGTATCCGATTATCAGGAAAATTAACATGGAAATGTGAAGTGTGAAGGTGAAATAATTGTTCTGGCATTATTTCTGGAGTATACACTATTGAAACAGCGAAGTCTACGCTGGCTGGGGCATGTCATGAGAATGGCTGATGGTCAGATTCCGAGAGATCTCCTGTATGGAGAATTAGTGCAGGGAAAGCGCCTCAGAGGGAGACCACAGCTGTGATATAAGGATATCTGCAAGAGGGAATGGACATTAACAACTGGGAAACCTTGACCTCCGATCGTTCAGCTTGGAGGCTAAAGACGCAGCATGGCCTTCTCCAATTCGAAGAGACACTTGTTCGGCAGGCTGAGGCAAAGAGGCAGTCCCGGAACCAGCGAAATCTGGGGGCTGGGCAGGGGACAGAATGTATCTGCCCTCAGTGTGGAAGGGATTGCCACTCTTGAATTGGCCTTTTTAGTCACACTAGGTGCTGTTTTAGGACCTCTTTCCAGAGCACGATACCATAGTCTCTTGAGACTGAAGGATGCCAATGATAATGATTTCTGGAGTATCACTGTCTCTCTTTCACTTTGCTTTACATATAGAAAGTAAAACTGCACACATTTAGCCAGAATTTCCAGTTTCAACACAACTTTTTCCCTCCGTAAAAAAGAGCTACCAATTGAGAAGAGGGGAAGAAAACAGCACAGAAAAACAACAACAACTCTCAAATTGCTTGATAAACTCTTACAAGTCATTTGTCTTACCAAAATCATTCGGGCTTATTTTTCTCCCATGAATAGATACTTGGAAGAGAGATAAGATCAAACAGAATGATTCCAATCCAAATTAAACTTGTTTTATTCTCAATTATTTTCCCTGGCTTTTAGGATGCTTTTTTTGACTTCCCCATGGAGCCTACAGTCTTAGGATTTCCTAGTAGTCTGCCATCCAAGTACTAAGCAATATCAGGTTGGGCCTGCTTAGCTTTTTGAAAGCCAAGCTAGATATTTCCAGCTAATTTGTCCTCTTAATTCTGAAGGAAATTAGCTTAACCAACCCTGTGAATGCTCCAGCAGCAATACTCCATTCCATGCCTCATCACATTTATCCTGTTCACTCAGTATAAATTGCTGTGGGCTCTGTTGCCAAGTTTTAAATGGCTAATGAACTACCCTTACAAATATGTGGAATTTAATGCTGGATTCCCAGAATCTAAAATAGCAATGTTGTTTCGGGACATACCTCCACGACCCTCCAGTCTTCTTGGTATGCAAAGAGAAGAGATAAGTAAACATGATCATCTCACATCTCACCTGTGTCTCTCAGGGAGACGCATGGGTCCCAGATTGACATACCAGCCTTCTATGTCATTTCGATAAGTGGTCACTCGTCCTCCCACACGTTCACTAGCTTCAAGAACCGTCACCTGGAGGCAAATAGGAAAGCCATGGCATCATTTTGACAATTGTTTCTTATTAAAACTTCTCTGCTTGGCTGCTTTGTGACTTATTTTGGGGAGATTTTCTTCATAGCGTGATTGATTTGGCTTTGAGATGTCAGTATTGTATGGCTGTTGGCACCTCTTCCCTTCCCTAAGGTTCCTTACCACAAGTTGGCATTTTTCTACGGTACCTGCCAGTGGTGGGTTTCAAATTTTTTTACTACCGGTTCTGCTGATGTGGCTTGGTGGGTGTGGCATGGCTTGATGGGCGTAGCAGGGGAAGGATACTGTAAAATCTCCATTCCCACCCCAATCCAGGGCAAGGATACTGTAAAATCTTCCTGATCAGCTGGGACTTGGGAGGCAGAGAATAGATGGGGGCGGGGCCAGTCAGAATTTTTACTACCGGTTCTCCGAACTACTCAAAGTTTTCGCTACCGGTTTTCCAGAACTGGTCAGAACCTGCTGAAATCCATCTCTGGTACCTGTTCTTCTCAACATTTGACATCTTTCCCTTCTGACACCCAGAGACCTTTCTCACTATGTTCTTTGAGGCACCTTCCCCCAATAGAGTCCCAGCACTTCAAATAGCAGAACTGCAATGTTGAAATGTGTTATGCTTGACGATTATTGGAAGTTCTATCACATTGGATTTGCTTTCCACCCTTATTTTGTGCAGGGAACATTTTGGGTGAAATAGCATTTCATCTTCAGATATCTCACTTGAATGTGTCTTAGAATCTAAGGAGATCTATTCTTTGCAATCAGGAGGACTTTTTCTTTTCTTTGTCTTCATTGTTTTAATCTATTTAAACTTTATTTAGTCACCTTTTCTTTATTTATTGAAAAGTATTCTAAACAGCATGATTACAGTTGCAGTCATTGTGCAATAGAAACTGAGTTTTGTCCTCCTATGAAACTCATAGCCCCATATCTCTGCAGCCACAAAAATAGGTTCTATGCTAAAGCCTCGAATTCAGTCACAAGACTCTATGCTTTGTTGTGGTCAGATCACTTTCTGATCAAAGTATATTATCCTGGATCTCTGCTAGGTAGGATGCCCTATTTGAATGGTCTATGTCCATCTCAGTGTCTAATGGATCTACAGCAGGAGTCTCCAACCTTGGCAACTTTAAGCCTGGCGGACTTCAACTCCCAGAATTCTTTGCTGGCTGGGGAATTCTGGGAGTTGAAGTCTGCCAGGCTTAAAGTTGGAGGTTGGAGGTTGGACACCCTTGATCTACAGGGTTTCCAGAGGATGTTTGGGGATTATCCTGACAATCAGTTGGACAGCTTGGTCTTACAACTTGTGAATTCCTAGAGATGGGAGGGCAATGGAGAAGATTGCCCCTTCACAGTCTCTCTCCAGTTTCTTAGGCCAAGCAACTCTTTTGTTTTCCAGGTTCCTACAGGAATGAAGCAACTGAAGACATTCTTAGAGCATAAATAGCACAAAAGTAAAAGTAGAGATTACTAAGTGTTTTTGAACCTACACTTGAGTCACTGCCACTAAGAACAGCAACTCATTAATACTTCTTTGTGCTTATTGCATTTGGAATTTTCTGATTGATAACCCATTCAGAGTGACCTAACCCCTTATTAAAAAATGTGGTTACAACAGGGCACCTGCAATGGCACATATAAGTTTGCAGGGATTTTTGCAGATAGTTGCTTGATTTTTATTCTTGGATGCCATTTGGACAAGATCAAGGGAAGGCAGCTTTTTGCGTTATGATTTGGGATATATTTGAGCTTGTGGAACCCAAGGAAATGAACTCTGTAGCATAAATTCTTCCATTTCTCAGCTAGATCCAGGACCTTCCTGGCTCTTGTAAGCAGCCAGGTGGGTATATAGGTGGCTGGATTTAGGAGGTAGTCAATGATTTATTGTGGGAAGTTATTATGCCATTGTCTTTAAATAGGGCGGTCGGTTTGAACTTCTCTCCTAAAACAATTCTCTTGACTTGGCTATGTGTGATGACTTTTGCACTGTCTACCACCTTCCCATTGTGAGGAAGGTTGTTGAAAAGGATGAAGATATTAATAATATAGAATCCTAGAGGAAGTGGATTATCTATATCCCTTTCAGCCGAGGTCTAGACTCAGGATTATGATAGAAACAGGCTGATTTGCTCTAAAGTATAATTTCTGGGACCTGGGAGGGGAGAATGCAGCTCTCATAATCCTAGTAGACCTTTCATTGGCTTTTGGTGCCATCATGTTATCCTTCTGGATTACCCAAGAGTTGGGACTAAGAGGCATCATTCTAAAGTAATTCTTCAATGGCTTACCTTATGTCCAGCCCCTGCAAGAACGTAGGCTGCACTAAGCCCAGCCATTCCTGCACCTACAACCACAACATGTTTTGGATTTGATGTCTGTTTCAGACCATTTCTGGCGATCTCTAGAAATTCTTCATAATCATCTTCTTTGAAGCATTCTTCTAGGGGGCTTCTGTCATCTGCACAGCTTCCCAAGGCAGCCAAGAATAGCACTGAGAAAATAACTGGATAAAACACATACAAAAATGGAATATGTATGAGGGTGGCATTTTCCTGGCTTTTCTTATTCTGGATTTATTGCCTCTTGCTCTGTTCATTTGTCCCATTCTTTTATGTGTGTCATTGAACCAACTTCTAACCAGACTTCCTACACTACATCTAAACCGCAATAAAACAAGCAAAAATGGACATGCAGTCATTCCTTCCACGTCTCTGGTCACACAAAGGATCTGATAACAAATATGTCCTCTTCATCTTAACTCCTTAACATCTTCTTTTCTTGGCAACAGTGGGAAAGGGGTTACAACTTGAAGGGTTTTTGCTTCCCAATTTAGTCCACTATCCAAGGATTTTCTTGGTGGACTCCTATTCAAATTCTTACTTGCTTAGTTTTTTTAAGATAATCCTTTCAAGTAGCTGTTAAAACACTTAAAAAGAAATTAATCTGGCCTGAAAATGCTGCTCAAATAGATGTTAGTGCTTCCCCGGATATGTTTCCATTTGTAGACAACTCCCCTGTCATCTTTTCGGGTTTTTACTGGCAGATAGAAAAGACACGAAGAAAAAAGTGTGCTTCCAAAGTCTTTTCCTTTGTCTTCAGCCACAATATTTCTTAATATATAACCCGGATTGTGGGGGCAATAAGCTGACTTTGTATAAAAAGAACACCGCTTTGGGGGGAGGGGGGTGAAAGTCCTACTAAACAGGTATATACAAAAGTATGAAGGCTATTGCTTAACTCATTGTAAGCCGCCCTGAGTCTCCGGAGAAGGGCGGCATATAAATCGAACCAATAAATAAATAAATAAATAAAAACACAGGTTGGAGGGACCTCTTTGTCATGCAGGATTGATGGCAAGTGATTGTGTCTCCCCTAAAGCCACACAATGGCCTTCTTAAAAAGTATCCAAGCCTGACTCAGACACAGCCAGAGATAATGCCTGTTTGGTCAATTTGAACTTAGTTCTCGAAGTGGTGAGTGAGAACTTGAGACTCCCCAAATCAATCTGAATTCTGATTACAACATGCTTGCCATAAAGCATCATAGTTGATGACAAATGTAGTAAATTAAATTGAACCAATAAATAAATAAATAAATAATAAATAAATAAATAAATAAATAAATAAATAATTTGGTTACAGAAAGAAAATCCATCCAGATGCCATAAGACCAGGCATTTGCCCCTGATAGGCTTCTATCTTCCTTATGGAGGAAGGAACCAGGTTAAGGAAGGTTGGCATGGATGCTATATCAGAGAAAAAGTACAACTCCAAATATATACCGGTAGATCTATGTCAGGTTTCTATCACCTAGTACCCTCAGGATGGGTTGGATGGGGTAGAATCAAGATCGTGTGAAGTGTTAATACTACTTTATAATGCCTTGGTAAGACCACGCTTGGAATATTGCATCCAGTTTTAGTTGCCATGAGATAAAAAGGATGTTGAGACTCTGGAAAGAGTGCAGAGAAGATCAACAAAGATGATTAGCGGACTGGAAGCCAAAACATATGAAGAACGAGAGCAGGAATTGGATATGTCTACTTTAATGAAAAGAAGGACTAGGGATGATATGATAGCAGTGTTCCAATATCTAAAGAGCTGCTACAAGGAAGAGGGGGTCAATATATTCTCCAACGCATCCAGAGGCAGGACAAGAAACGAAGGGTGGAAACTAATCAAGAAGAGAACTTAGAACTAAAGTGAAATTTCCTGACAGAACAATTAATCTGTGGAACAACTTGCCTCCAAGTCATGGGTGCTCCAACACTGGAGGTTTTAAAAAAGAGTTTGGACAACCATTTGCCTTGAAATGTCATAGGGTTTCCTGCTTGAGCTGGGGGTTGGACTAGAAGACTTCCAAGGTCCCTTCCAATTCTATTATCCTGTTATATCTGTAGGTTTTCTGATTGGCTAGGTCTCATGCTGCTACGTCACTTGGACAATTTCTGATTGGCTACGTCTCATGATGTGCCATTTAGTGTATAATACTTGAAAGTTGATTTTGGGACAGTCCTGATTCCTAGATTTCTGCAAAGATTACAAAATTCAAGACATCATTCTATTCAACGTATTTCTTGCCAAGTGGATATTTGGCTACTCTGACACTCCTCCAGCACTATCGTTCAAATTGCCTATGTATTGATGCTAATTGATTTTGAACACAACTATTTTCTAGCTTTATGCTACCCTTTTTAAGGAGTGATAGTCAGAACGGTACATAATATACCAAGTGTGTTTCCTTCGCAGATATGTCCAAAAGTATTATCATACTGTCAGTTATATTTTCAGTTCTTCTCCTAACAAATCCCATGCATTCAATTCACCTGGGCTGATATTTTCATTGAGCTGTTAATCAATATCCCTTTTCTGGTTAAACAAAGTTGGGAATATTTGTCTTAAAAAATTTCCTTACACTGAACACTTACTGACATCTCTCAGAAAAGATTCAAAGGCATCTGGATTTTATGTTACCTGCAGACCACATTTATTTATTTAAAGCACTGATATGGATGGTTGTCCAACTCAGAAAGAGTTGAGACTCTGGGAGATGTACAAAAAGCATAAAACACAAAAGAAAACAGCACACATCAAAAACTAAAAACAATTAAATGTAGATTGGAACTGAAATATACTACAGGTAGTCCTTGTCAAAGTTATGATAGACAGCAAAAAAGGGACTTATGAGCTGGATTCTAAGTTCCAACATCTGCCTATTTCCATGCCCACATTCTGGGCACTCAGCAACAAACCTGCATTTAGGATCATTTGCAGTGACTGCGATTTACGGTGGTTTTTTTCCTGGAAACTGGCATTTACTTCTGGTTCCTGGAAAAACCAATGCATAGCAAACAATGAGTTTGCATAATGACAGTGGCATTTGCTTAATGGCCACTGCAAAAAAAGCTGAAAAACCACACTTTGTGAATGTCACAACTTATGATGAAAATGGCCAGCTCAATTTCATTTGTAAGCTGAGGACCATCTATATAGCTCTTGGAAATTGGAATTTTTGCTCATCCTAATCCAAAGGTTTGGGGAAAGAGCCAGGTTTTCTCTGCCTTTTTGAAAGCCTGTAGGATTCTCAACCTATTGTCTGGGTGTAAAAAAGATGGCTCTGTTTTAATAAATTGTATCATTAAAGCAGCACAATTACTGATTCAGAACCTAGAACTAAGAAAAAAGTTCCTGACAATTAGAACAATTTGCCTCCAGAAGTTGTGAATGCTCCAATACTGGGAGTTTTTAAGAAGAGATTGGACAATCATTTGTCTGAAATGGTAGGGGCTTTGACTAGAAGACCTCCAAGATCCTTTCCAACTCTGTTTATTCTATTCTATTCTATTCTATTCTATTCTATTCTATTCTATTCTATTCTATTCTATTCTATTCTATTCTATTCCATTCCATTCCATTCCATTCCATTCTAAAATAAGAGGTGCAGCTTTCTAGGACTGCTGATGGCTCCAAATGTTTTTCCAAAGCATCCCAATGTGGAATGCACATTGTTTCCTTGGACATGTTTCCTTCTATGTTCAAAGCAATTCTATCAAAGCGTTCCAAGTTAAAAAATAACTTCCTTCTCCTACATTCCTTCTCCATGTTTGTTTCAGTCCTGGGAATTAACCCGTCTCCTCTCCTCTCCTCCATGAGATGGATGCCTTCTGCGTTTTTAAAAAACTCCCTTTATAAGTCTGAAAGTTGAATCATGACAACTGGATTTCTTTTCTTTTTGGTTTGAAGCGTTTTGCTGCTTATGCAGTTAGCTTCTTCAGTCACATACTCACTCCCTTTATAAGCAAAGTCAGATGGCATTTGGCCACAAACGCAAAGAAGGTCTTGAACTTTTTCAGAAAATTGCTTCAGGCTCCAACTGATGACCTGACTGAACTGAAATGATGACTGTTCCTTCTTGCTGCTGATGTCGAAACCCAACTGCTTTCTTAAAAGAATTTCATTAGAGGTGCCTGGAATATGTCAGACCTGGGGAAGTTACCTAAAAGCCCTGAGGAAGATAACTGTTCTGTCCCCAACCGCACGCACACACACCAACAGATGTTCAGGAGTTAAAGACCAAACCAGCCGGCAAAATCCTTTTCCTTATGATAACGGAACTTGGCAACAACCTAGTGGCTGCATGCGAAAAGTTTATTATTTACAAAGAGGAGAGATAACTTCTCCCCACTTCTGATACATCAAAGGAAAGCAGCTCAATAATTACAATCAAGTCCAGAGATAATCCAGTCTTAAAGCAAAAGTCCGGCAATGCAGAATGGTGTGGAAGCTTTCAGCTTTGTTCGTCACAAGGTTTGACTGGCCACCACGCTCCCTTTTATATCCTGTGGGGTGTGGTCCAGTGACTCAAGCTAATCTCGGGCACGCCCTTTCTTCTGTTGTGCGCGCTTATCTCTGCGACGCTGGCGTGGGTCCAGCCAAGACTCATTACTCTCATCACTGTCCATCTGTGGCTGCGTGGACTTGCTTGGCCCTGGCCCTATCTCTTGCCCTTCGGTGGACACCGAAGGCATTGCCAGAGAGGAGGGTCCTGGAGAGGGAGGCCTTGCCAACTCCTCCCCTTCACTCTCGGAGTCCTCTCCTGACGATGACACAGGCTCCGGTAACGGAGCGACAACACAGACCTGGGGAAGTTACCTAAAAGCCCTGAGGAAGATAACTTCTATAAAGGGTGGTTATGACTTCTGTTTTCTTCATCTTAGAAACTTTATAATCTGTAATTCTAAATTGCACTCCCCACCCTGTTTCCTCATGTTCTGCTGTCTAAATTCTTTTCCTGACTTTTGACTCTAATCATCACCCATGTTTGGATGCAGTGTCCCTCAACAAAGCACAGAAACATTATCAGAATGTAACTAAAAGATAAAGATTTTTGGGATTTGCAGTTATTCAGTTTCTATTAATTAAGTAGTGCTTAATTATAATTAATAGGGACACGGTGGTTCAGTGACTAAGACCCTGAGCTTGTCGATCGAAAGATCTGCAGTTCAGCGGTTTGAATCCCTAATGCCACATAACAGGGTGAGCTCCCGTTATTTGTCTCAGCTTCTGCCAACCTAGCAGTTCGAAAGCACGTAAAAAATGCAAGTAGAAAAATAGGGACCACCTTTGGTGGGAAGGTAACAGTCTTTCGTGCGCCTTTGCCATTTAGTCATGCCGGCCACATGACAACTTCGGACAGTGCTGGCTCTTCGGCTTTGAAACGGAGATGAACACCACCCCCTAGAGTCGGGAACAACTAGCACGTATGTGTGAGGGGAACCTTTATCTTTACCTTTTAATTGTAATTATGTATTTATTTTATTACATAGCTTATTGTCCTTTTGTTGCATTGACTGCAAGAGTTTGCTTTTGTACAACAATTAGAATTGCCTTACTGAACAAGTTTCTACATTCATACATAAAATTTAATTAATAGAATTGGAGGGTCCAACCAGAAGAAGGCAAATTGTTATATAACAAAATAACCTTTAAAAATCCCATTTAAAACAAGATCCTAATTCAATTCAGTGTTTGAAAAGGATCTGCTGCAGGGATCACTTGATTCCAGCTTTTGGGCACAGAGGACACAGGCAAAAGGCTGAGGGTGAAGAAAAAAGAAAAGGAAAGAGAAAAGAAATTTTAAAAAAAGCAGAATTCCCACTTAAGTAGCTGTCCCTTAGAGGTAATAGCCTCCAGGCATGAAGCTTAGTGGATGTTTTAGGTTGACTTTCACTGAATAATCTACTTAACAGAATAAATCAGTTCTTCAACCTTATGAACTTTAAAATGTGTGGACTTCAACTGCCAGAATTCTCCTGCTCCCAGAATTCCAAGCTGGCTGGGGAATTCTGGGAGTTGAACACTTCTTAAAGTTGCCAAGCTTGAGAAATCCTGGAATAGATGCATGGCCAAACTGGAGGACGGATATGTCAATGGCTATGAGTGACCTCAAATGACTATGAATAAATAAAAATAAAATAAATAACATCCTTTAAACTCTATTTACCCTATTAACAGAACTGTAACACTTATGGGTGCATTAAAAGACTTCTTGTAAGACTGGTTTGATTCTTCAACATAAAACTGGAAATGTGGGAAACAGAGTCTGAAAATAGCAGGTACAACACTGTGCAGATGATTAAATGTTTTCTCTGACGATTGTTTTTCTAGCTCAGCTTGAAGCACCACTCTAAAATTTTGATTCAATTATCTGAAATGTAATTTGTGAACAGGTTGCTGAGCCGTTTTACTTTTAAGTTCTCCCTTGTTCAGTTGATGCTCATCAAAGAATGGCTTTTTCATTTTTTACAGGTAGTCCTCAATTTACAACCACAACTGAGATCAGAATTGCAGTTGTCAGTTGTTGCGGTCATTAAGCGAGATGCCCATGTGACTGCTTTGCTCAACAATTGCATTCCTAAAAGTCTATGGAGATTCCCAGTCATCCAGGTCATGGTTGTCCTGAAGGTGCCTTTTCAGGAGGCAACTGGACTTTCTTGTTTTTTCTTGGAAGACATTTTGCTTCTCATCCCACAAGCTTCTTCAGCAGTCTTCCGTTCCCCACCATCCACTCCGAGCTGAAGAAGCCTCTTGGATGAGAAGCGAAACGTCTTCAAAGAGAAAACAAGAAAGTCCAGTTGCCTCCTGAAAAAGCACCTTTGGGACAATCTCATTCCTAGCCTTTGTAAGTGAGCATGCAAGGGATGCCTCAGAGGATGGGGCAGGACCTGGGAGGCCGAGCGCAGACCAAGCATGAACTGGAGAGATGCTGCAATGCAGTATATAGCATAAGCCGCCCCAGTCTGGCCTTGCAGTGCAGCGCTTTCAGTGGAAGCACTGGGCCTAGCCCTGAAGTAGAAGCCTGGAGCCTTCAGCAGTCTCAGTCAACTGCCATCATCCAGGCCTCAATCTCAGCCCTAGTGCCACCATTGCTTCTAAGGAGCGCTGCCTAATTTTACATATCCCCCTATTTTTCTCTTATTGAGGCCACCAAGCAGAGCAGTCCATGTCCTTAGGGCCTTCTGCAGTCTCAGCCTGCTGCCACTACCCAGGCCCCAACATTAGTCCTAGCACCACCATTGCCCCTCAGAAATGCCAGCTCGCATTGTTCTCCAAGGCGTCTGACCATTGGGGAATAGCGTGTTTGTCCCCATCACCCAGCGCTCCCAAGAATATGCCACACATAGTTTACCTTCAGGTGTTTTTCTCCTGCTGTTGAGAGGCTCATGTGGCCTATCCAATGCACCAGGCCTTCTTTCCAAAGCTGCCTTGGAGCCAATTCCAACAGGGCTTTGAAAATCTTCTAAAGCATCAGATCGGCCTGCATGGGCATCTCAATAGTAGGAGCAAAGTGCCCGGAGTGTCCAGCAGATCAGAGGGCTGGGCGGTGGGGACAATCACATAATTTTCCAAAGCTCATGTGCCTTGGAGAAGGGCATTATTGCCTCTGCTTTATGCTGCCTGCCTTCAAGAGCTCAACATTTAATCACACAACGGCAAGGTTGCTGCAAAATTGTAACTCTGGGCAGAATAACAGTTGGAAGGGACCTTAGAGGTTTTCTAGTCCAACCCCCTGCTTAAGAAGGAAATCCTATAACATTTCAGACAAATGGTTGTCCAATGTCATCTTAAAAACCTCCATTGTCAGAGCACCCACAACTTCTGGCGCAAGTCATTCCACTGATTAATTATTCTAACTGTTAGGAAATTTCGCCTTAGTTTTAAGTAGTTCTAGGCAGCATGAGTCATAACTTCCTTTGACCATCACCTTCATAATTTCAAATGGTTACTGAGTAAGTGGCGGTTAAGGGAGGTCCTTTGTACCACCAAAGACTTTGTGACAAACCTAACTTACTAGTTTTTAGTATACTCTTCTCTTATTACTACAAATATTAGAAATGTATCAAGGCAAATTGACTATAACCCATCTCATTAATATGAATTTGACCACTTGATTAAATGGCAACTGATTTTAAATGATAAAAGGTTATGAAATTTTGAAATCTAATTATGGAATAAATAATAATACACCTGTGACTTCACATTGTGTTGAACTAATCTTCTTCTTCTTCTTCTTCATCATCATCATCATCATCATCATGGATAAATTCACCGTCAGTCAATTGCAAAATGCAGCTTTACTTGGAACAGCTGACATCCTGTGAAAATACCTCTAATACAGGGGTGTCAAACTCGCAGCCCGTGGCTTGGATGCGTCATGTGCTGGCCCCGCTCCCACCTGATTTAGCGAAGGGGGAAAAAGTCCCGATATGTCACATGATGATGCCATGACGACACAAGTTTGACACCCCTGCTCTAACATCATAAAACATTGGTATCTGCCTATCCCAAGTCCTTAGGAAGGACTTGATAAGTGGACAAAAATGCCAAATCCAGTCTGAACATCTGGCTGATTGTGTGATGAACCAGTAATTAAAAATGTCTAATCTAGCCTAAACATTTGCCTGACTATGCTTTGAGCCATAATTTATTAAATAATACATTCCATTCAAGCCATAATTCAGTTAGTGAGTCTTAGGAAAAAAGGTACTTACAGAAGACTTTCATCTTGTTGGCTTGGAGACTGTCAATGGCAATGCTTGGAAGAAGATTTATTGATGCTATGTAAAGTGCTCAAAACACTTTGATTCACATGTCGAGAGGATGCATTGGAGAATGCTTTTATACCCTAACCTTCTCGCCTACACTTTTATCCTCCCCTCCCATTCTAATGATACATAAAACAAGGAACAAGGAAATCAGCTCTTTTGGATTTACACCCATGAGGAACACATTAATTCGGAGAGTTACAGAATTAAGGAATTTTAGATGGTGCTTATATATCTGGACCTAAGTGTAAAATGAAAATAAGTTTCAGTTGTCATTTCACATCCTAATTCCTCTTGCAATAATCTAAATAGTTTAAAACACTTGATTGAGCAAGCTGGTTGAGGAATTCTGAGAGTTAAATGTTCACACTTTTTAAAGTTGCCAAGGTTGAAAAACACTGATTACCGGAACATTTCTCAATCTTTTTATCTTGGAGGAACCCTTATAATAAATTTCAAGTCTTACTTGAAAAACGTCTGCATAAAGATCACAAAAATATAAAAACATTGCAATATAGTTAACTTCTAACCTAGATAATACATGTTTTACATGAGCTAGCAGCTAAGTTATAGCACTTAAAAATGTCCATCAGTGTGAGCAATAGCATAGTTCAATGTGAAAAGTTAAAGAAAAAAAATCAGATTTACAGTATTCTTTTCTGTCATAATCTCTTGTAGAATCTCTGGGTCTGAGGAATCCTAGTTGAGAAAGGCTGCAGTATTAATGTCCTGTGAATTCCCTCCAAATTCCCCCTTCAATTTTCAGATTGGGATTATTCAAAAGTAAATTTAGTATATTGATAAGAGTCAGAATTATACATCTGTTCCAATACCCTCCAAATATACGTTGCAAACTTTAATATAGGAAATACAGAACAATTTCTGACGTGATGCAAGAGAGGTCATACAATATATTTCTAACTGTGTCCATAGTGGGTTTCGAACTTAATAGCTTGGATTCTTTAGAAAAATAGAGGTCATACCGGTATATATGGCCAATCAGAAAAAAATAAATGATGGAAAGATTTAAAAAATCCTGTTGTTGTATTCTAGCTATAATTAAGATACAGAAAATTTAATGGTTTGTCATTCCATTAAATTGATGGAACGTAATGGTGGCGCAGCAGACTAAAGTGCTGTTAAGTAGCCACTTAGCTGCCAGCTGCCTGCAATTACTGCATGTTCAAATCTCACCAGGCTCACGGTTGACTCAGCCTTCCATCCTTAGGTAGGTAAAATGAGGACCTGGATTGTGGGGGCAATAAGCTGACTTTGTATAAAAAAGAACACTTCTTAGGAGGGTCCGAAAGCCCTACTAAGCAGGTATATACAAAAGTATGAAGGCTATTGCCTAATGCATTGTAAGCCGCCCTGAGTCTCCGGAGAAGGGTGGCATATAAATCGAACCAATAAATATAAATAAATAAATAAATTTTATAAATAAATAAATAATCAATAAATCAATATGGGGATTCCTCCAAATCTATACATCCATATATATATTAATACATATAATATATTTATTTTACAACTTTTAGTTTTTCCCAAAATCTCACTACTGTAGATTTTAACCATTTATTTATATTTAAATTTATCTGAGACAATAAAGGCAATTTAAAGCATCAAATAAACTCCAGGTTTTAGATTTGCATAAATATCTTAGAGACTACAGGAAATTTATGTGACTAATTATCTGAGTAACCTAATAATATGCAAAAGCTGTATCAATTTATTTTGGTATGGATCATTTATACTGTAACAGTGAATAAGATTTAATGTATTATTGGCACAGAGAACAATCTATGACCAGCTCAGCTTTGTTTATGCTCAGGGTGGCTTTGATACTCTGATCAGACAAAGCCAGTCAATATTCCATTAAACATAACTTAATGTTGATAAATATTGCTACATTGAACATTTGTTTATTTGTTTATACATCTCCTGCCTTTAATATTTTTAAAAATAACTCAAGTCAAAGAACATATCTCATGCTCTTTTTTTGTTGTACTTTCCCCGCAACAAAAACCCTGTGAGGTGGGTTAGTGACAGGCCCAAAGTCACCCAGCTGGCTTTCATGCCTAAGGAAGGACTAGTACTCCAGTCTTAACCATTAGACTAAACTAGCTTTCTAACATAAACATATTAAACATAAGAGATTAAGGATGTTCTCGATAAATTTCATGAGACATCTTAATTGGTGAGTAAATTATCTTGGTTGAAGGATTAGAGAAATATGTTTGAATCCAATTAACAAAAATAGAAAGCTCTCTGTATTTTGTTCAGGAATATGCTTTGTATCTAACAAGGCCACTAATACATTCATTTTTTTTCTGAAGGAAGATCAGAATTATCAGTTTGCATTCTATCATTATTCAAAGCGGTTTCATTTTTTAAAACTAGACTGCATAGGATGGATAAACAAGGCCTTGCCAAAATGTTGGCATTTATATTTAGAAGAAAATTAGGCAGCTAAAACTTGACAGTATGATTTTTCCAAATCAGTTATTTAATGTATGTAAAGATCACCCAGTCTGGCTTAGTTCTTAAATTCTGAAAACGTCAGGCTAGAAAGTGGGAAACTGGGAATCCCAATTCCACCTTAGGCACAAAGCCAGCTGGATGACTTTGGATCAGACTCTGTTTTAGCCCTAGGAAGAAGGCAATGGCAAACAATTTCTGAAAAGCCTTGCCCCATGCAAACGACTAGCTGTTTGCAAGGAATATAAATCCTTCCGTTGCCCACCACCCGGTCAGAGCTGGAGAAGCTTCTTGGATGAGAAGTGAAATGTCTTCAAAGGAAAAACAAGAGAGTCCAGTTGCCTCTTGAAAAAGCAGCTTTGCGATTTCTCCAGTAACCTTTGACTCAGTATTATTATAAAGTAAAGAATGACGAATAATGAATGCCAATGCATCAGATCAGTATCATTCTACTATGCATTTTTCCCCGTGGATATTTACCAGTATTTATCACCATAGCACTGTTAAAGATGCTATCATAGGATTGCCTGGAAATTTCCCATCAAATACTCATCCTGCCTACTGCTGCTTAGTTGTTTGAAGAAAAGCCAAGATCAACTCAGTGAGTATCTAAATCATGCATCTCTCAATGCGTAACACCTTGATCATTTGCAAAAGAAGCGTTGTGTTGTGGCAATCATTCCTATGACAGTCTCTAGTCCTTTGTGTATCCTTATTATAAAATCAGGTCCAAACATGGGGTGATCCACTTAATGTCTTTCACCACTTATGACCATAATTGCAGGGTTCAATTAACGTCATAATTTAAGGGCTACCTGTGCTTCCCAAATAACCTTCAGAATAACTGGAAATCAGGCAGCATATACATTTAATAAATTATGATTGTCCTTACCTGAGAAAATAGGCTATTTGGCTTTGGGAATTTTTGGTTGTTGGCTTGCAAACCAAATTTGCATTTCCCAACTAGAAAACATCATCAATTCTTTTGTTAAAAGGCCTTTCCATGGTTGCGTTCCAAATCTTACTGTGCCAGGGTGTTCCTAGAAACGTTGTGGCTGAAGCAATAGGTACTGGTTGACTTGATATCTCTCCCTCTCTTCTGCTTTCCCCCAGAACCCTGGTGGCGCAGCAGACTAAAGCACTGTTATTAACATCAGCTGCCTGCAATTACTGCAAGTTCAAATCTCACCAGGCTCAAGGTTGACTCAGCCTTCCATCCTTTCTAAGGTAGGTAAAATGAGGACCCGGATTGTGGGGGTAATAAGCTGACTTTGTATAAATATACAAAAGTATGAAGGCTATTGCTTAACGCATTGTAAGCCGCCCTGAGTCTAAGAAGGGCGGGATATAAATTAAAAAAAAAACAACAGATAATAACTTCCTTCACGTTAATAGTCCAACTCCCACCTTAAGTACTTTGTCCAGTTTGGCATCATTCTTTAAGAAGGATTCAGATAATTGGAAAACATTACAAAAAGGGCAATGGGGACCATGAGGAGATTAGAAAGTAGAACTTGCTGCCCCCCAGCAAGATGCAGTCAAAAAAGTCAAGATGATGGCTGTAGTGGTCCTAGCAAGATTCTGTTCTTATATGCAGAGCTTCAGTCGCACCATTGAGGACACCATCTTGACGTTTTGACTACACCTTGCAGACATCCTTGCAGTGTATGATGAAAAAGGTTATTTGGAAGAATAAAGTTGGGAACCCTTTACAGTAAACCAAAATATGTTTCCTGAGAAGATTGGTGGTGGCTGCTTTAAAGAGAGCTGGGAAGTGCTGTGTGAACTTGACTTACGATCACAATTGAGCCCAACATTTCCATTGCTAAAGAAGACAGTTGTTAAATGAGTTTTGCCCTATTTTACAACCTGTCTTGCCATAGTTATTAAATTAATTACTGCAGTTAAGTTAATAACACGATTATTAAGTGACTCTGGCTTCCCCATTGACTGTTGCTTGTCTGAAGGTCGCAAAAGGTGATCACATGATCTCAGGACCACTGTCATAAATACATGCCAGGTGCCAAGCACCTGAATTTTGATCACATGGCCGTGGGGATGCTGCAATGGTCCATGGGGTAGCAAAGAGTTGCACACAATGTAGTGACTGAACAACCACAAAATTTGCCTCCCTGCATATAATTTGTGTATGTATTGTTGTTGCTCAGAACAGCGTGAAAAAGGGTGTTTAGTCCCTATTTTTCCAGTGCCACTTTAACTTTGAATGGTTAATTAATAAATGGTTATAAATCATGGGCTATCTGTAATCCAGAGAACAATTTTCCTTCCAATCTGCAGCATCCCAAACTACAAGGAACTAAATCCTGGGAAGAGAGATTGGCAGAACTGCAAATATACACTTATAACACTTCACCAATCTCTGCAAGGTGGGCCAGAGCAGGCGGAGAGCTAACTCTCTTGGTCCCAGATTTCAGAACCACGGAATAATGAATTTGAAATGCAGGGAGGCAAATTTTGTTGTTATTCAGTCGCTACATTGTGCGCAGCTCTTCCCAACCCCACGGACCATAGCACAACCCTCCTCCTCCTCCCCCACGTTATGTACGCTAATGAGGAGTCAAGCCAAGGAACGTAGTCTTCACTCAGGTCCGCCTGTCCGGCGGGAAAATAAGTAAATCTGATTGGTTGAGCTGTCTGACAGCTCCCCTTTAAAGGGCAAGATGTCGGACAGGCAGAGAGTTTGTATTGTATCTGTTTGCAGAATAAAGAGCTGTTTATTTGGAACTCTGCGTCCTGCCTCTTCAATCACCCAATTTAACCCCCCCCCCGCTATCTTCCACTGTCCCCCAAAGCAATCTTAAATTCATACTCATTGCCTCAATGACACTATCTAACCATCGCATCCTCTGCTGTCCCAGTCTCCTTCTCCTTTTGCTTTCGTTTTGTATTTCAGCTTCAATATTTGTCCTTCCAAAGGACTGTCAGGGCTGATTTTTCTTTAGGAAAGGAGCCAAATTAAGGAAGGGAAAAAAACAAAAACACAACGGGCTAGCAGTAAAATCATTTCCCATGTGCGTTCCAGGAGAGACTAGAGAGCCTTTGGTTGCCATGCACTGGATAACTGGTTCGTTATCTTATTTTGGTTCAAAAATCTCCTAAATCCTGAATCCACCTTTTCTCTCTCTTTAGAAAAGAAGGTAACGAAGCTCACTCAACCATTCATATTAGGGGACCAAATGGCCGCTACAACTGCCTCCGGATTACCTGCCCCCTCCCGCTCCCCCCGCCCCCCCCTTGAGACAAGAGCGAATTTACAGCTTGTTGAATCAACCCTCGCCGGAACGAGAGATTCAGCTGCGATATCTGCAGGGCTGCTGGCTTTCTTTGGCCCCCGTTTTTCCTAAGTCGAGTGTTGCTTTGTGTTCGAGCTGTTTGCTAAATAAAAGAGAGCAACAGTCTGCGGGTGTGATCGGGCAATAGAAATCCTGTAGCTCTCCTTGGAAACGGAGAGGCTGCTGTATTGTCGCCTGCGCAATGGCGGTTGCGAGGAAGTTGAGGCTGGGGAGAGACATTTGAGATTTTAATGTTAAAAATTTCCGTTGGGAAGAGGGGAAATGGGCCAGGTCATTCCTGGCGTTTGCTGCAGAAGTTTATAGCGAACCCTAAAAGGGAGAGATTTGGGGTAGGGAGGAAAAAAGGTTTATGTCAGAAGTGGGATTTGAACCCACGCCTCCATTCGGAGACCAGAACACCCAACACTGGGAAAGGAGCGAGCCTTGAGTCTGGCGCCTTAGACCACTCGGCCATCCTGACATCTGGGGAAATGAGGTTTCTGAAAATAGTTACCTAATTGTTCCCATGCTAATTCATTTGTGTCCCGTAATTTGGAGGCGCTCCCCTTCCTTGTTACAAGGCGTCGCCTTTTGGATGTTACGGGGAAAAAAAGAGCAGCGTCTATGTTGCACAAACCAAACCCAGTGACACTTCCTTGTGAACAAAAGGGGGAAAACGTGCGGTCTGGCTAACCGCTCTTTCCTCTTACTCAGTTAGATATAATTGCAAAATCAAAATTATTTGTCAGGTATTGAAGATATTTGCAACAATGTAGAACAAAGCCGCTCTTCTTATGATTAGTATTGTTTAAAAATACAGGTTGTACGGTTTTATTTAAGTTAATAACTAATGATTTATTATTGTTTTTACACAATGCAATTTCTCTAAAGGTGGCAATTTCAATTTTTAATACAGTAAACATTAATAAATATAACACACGTACACAAGGGTTCTTTTGGGGTCCTCCATCATTTTTAAAAGTGGGAAGGGTTTCTGGGGGGAAAAGAAATGCTGCTCTACATAAATACTTGTGGTGTCATTCTTCCCCGGACTGGAAATTATAGCCACACACCCTTGAATGGGTGAAGAACTTCATATATATCCACTGTCCTCTTTGCCAATCTTTTTCCTGATAAGAGTTCTTTTTTAAAAAGTGATCATAATCTCTGTTTTCTAAGGAAATGGGTGAGGAAACTTAGCACTGGTTTCCATCTTTCTTGAGATGTGAGATAAGAGGAAAAGGCCATGTCAGCATTAGTACAGCTATGGATGACTTGAGGGTGTCCCTGTCATGGGGACTTATAGAAGAGAATATTTGTATCTTGGGGTTGAACTGTGGGGTCTTTAGTGCTCTTTGAGTTTGATTGTTTCCTTGCAAACATTCCATTATCCAACTAGGTAACATCCTCCTCCACAAGTGATAGCACTGATAATGTTACCTACTTGGGTAATGAAATGTCTGCAAGAAAACAACCAAGCTCAGAAATCACCAAGGACCCCATTTGGGGTCTTAGCAGGAAAAAAAAATGTTGACAGGGAAGGTTGTGTCTGGGTTAAGTACAAGTAGGGTCATGACCAGTGGTGGGTTCCACTTATCTTCGCTACCAGTTCATAATGGGAACGCGCTTGCTTGCTTGCTTAGCTCGTGTGCGATGCTTCTGCGCATGCGCAGTGCATCTGTGATGACGTCCAGGCGGGTGGGCGAAGCCTCCCCCCACCGCTACTAGCGGTTCGCAGGATCCGGAGTGAACCGGTAAGAATCCACCACTGGTCATGACAAAGACCAATCCTTCTCTCCATCAAACACCAGAACTGGACAGTGGACCTATTGATTAAATTAAATGTGCCACAATGTTTTAGAATAGTTTTGTCCAGATTTTAAAAAGATGAATTTGTCTGTTTTGTTTTATAAAATTTTTAATTCCTGTGGAATGTTTAAAAAGTGGGTTTGGTTATATTGGTCCAACCCTGGTTTTAATGGTTTTTCAATATGCTTAGTAAAAGCAACTAAGAAGACTCTGAAAGTAAAGACTAAAGCATATATTGTTAGCATACACTTTCAAGAACTAACATTTGCTGCAATAATGTGGAAAATGCAAAAAGTTCAGGACCTTGCTTCTTTTCCACCCGATGTTGCATTTCCTGAGTGGTGTACCATTTGGAGTAAGAAAGCCCATGCTGGAGGACACTAATTCAGCAAACTGTTTAATTCAGCAAACTGCAGCATGTAGTAGGCAACCAGATACAACCAGGAAGCTCGCAAGGTTGGGCAAAAATGAACAGCTGTTGTTTCCTAATTGCTAATAGTTAATACAAGCTTTTTCCTACCTCCTAGAGCAGTGACAGGAGGTGACCGAACTTAAAAGTTCTCTCCTGCCTCCTGTTCTCTGCAACCACAGCTCTTTAGTCAGACTCTCCCCCCTACAAGTGCGGCTCTTTTAAATGGGGAAAGAAGACAGGCAAGGGAAGGAACACGTTTAGCAGGTAAACTTTGGAGTTGCCCGATCATCAGCCAAGATCCCAGTGGGGAAGAGGATTTTTTTCTCTGTTTCCACCTCCTGTTTTCTGCAAGCACAGCTCTTTAGTCAGATCTCTGCCCCCTACAAGCGCGGCTCTTTTAAACAGGGAAAGAAGATAGGCAAGAGAACAAACACGTTTAGCAGGAAGCTCTGGAGTTGCCTGATCATCAGCCAAGCGAATTCCGGCTCTGGAGCCACCCCAAACCCCACGAGCGTGTCAGAAGAAGGGAAAAGCCCCTCTCTTTTCAGTTCTCCATCGGGCTGGCTCCACCAAAGGCTGCCTCCTGGTCTCGGAGCCAGTTCCCTCCTAAAATTTCAAGGGCCGCCACATGATTTCCATGAACTTGAGCTGAGCAGAACTGCGGGGACGAGCAGGGCGAAAGTGGTGGCTCCTGGTTTTCCCGGCTGCCAAGCGCTCACTTAGAGAAGAGGAGCTGGGGAAGCAGGCAAGGCGCAGCAGCAGTGGCGGCAAGCAGGTGTCAAGGAAGCGTTGAGGGCAGCACTCGCATCCGGGATGCCCCTCTAGGTGGCGGTGGGTGCAGCCAATTCCCGTCCCCTCCTGCTTGGCCTGCAGTTCCCAGTGGGAAGGAGCCTAGGCAAGCCATGCATTCAAAGCTTCCCCTGTGAGACCAAGAGCACGGCCATCAGCCAGGGAACAGTGGCTCCTAGCGGGAAGGAGCCCAGGCAAGCTGCGCATTTGGAGCTTCCCCGGCGGGCGCATGGCAGTGTCGAGAGCGCTCTCACCAGCCTGGGAAGGGCAGCTCCCAGCAGGGAGGAGACCACCCCATGGGGTCATCTGTGCAGGCAGCCCACGACCACCACCCCGCCCTCACTGGCTGCTGGTCCAGACCGCCTGGGGCCGTGCAAGAAGCCCGGGCAGGGAGGGAGGGAAGCCCTGGCTTATCTTGCTCTGCTCCCTTAGGATTGCCTCTCTGCGTCTTTTGGCACGCGTGCCTGTTGCTGGTCTTAGCGCGCGCATGTGTGCCAGAAACCAGACCAGCTGGCCGGTGCGCATGCGTACTCTGGAAACAGGAAGATCATCTTCCTGGAGTGTGCATGCACAATGGGCGGCTGCTCTTCCGGTTTCCAGCCTGCCGGTGTTCATGAAACCCAGCTGGCCAGTGCACCGGAACCCAGAAGAGCAACGGGGGACAGCTCCGCGTGCCCGGAGATATGGCTCAGCGTGCCACTTCCGGCACGTGTGCCATAGGTTCACCATCACGGTCCTAGAGGCAGGGGTGAAATGCTCCCGGTTCAGATCGGATCGCCTGATCCGGTAAGGATGGAGGTGGGTGATTCGGAGAACAAAAATTCCTGCCCCCCCCCAGTACCCAGCTGAGCCGCGTGATCTTCAGAGGCTTTTTTAAAAAAAAATTTAAAGCATTTTTTTTACAACCTCTTCGGCCGAAAAAATGTTTTGAAAAATTAAAAAAAAAGCCTCTGATGATTGCATGGCTCAGCTGGGATCGTCAGAGGCTTTTAAAAGCATTTTTTTACAACTTCTTGGGCCGAACAGGTTGTAGAAAAAATGGCTTTAAAAGTAAAAAAAAAAAAAAAAGTTGGCCACACCCACTCAGTCACATTACCACCCACCAAGCCACGCCCACAGAACCGGTAGAAACAAATTTTACATTTCACCACTGCCTAGAAGTAATGAATAGCCACCATCTAGTAACAATTGATAAATATCTCCTTGATGAAGGTATGGATTTGTCCAGTCTCTTTATAAGATAAAGTTAGAGGCTTCATCAATTCAGTTCAATTATTGGACATGCCTATGTTCTTTACCTGGCTGAAATACGGACTTTGTCACTGTCTTCTTTCAAGAACCATTTCATTTTACTTTTAGCTTATTCTGACAATCTCCCATTCAAGTACTACAGGTAGTCCTTATTGGTTGTTTAGCTTAATCCCAAAAAAGCTTGTTACATCTTGGATTTGATGTTCCAACTTTCACATACCCATCGGCCCTGTAGTCATATTTTAGGTGTTCAACAACCGGCCTGCATTTACAGCTATTTGCAGTGCCCTGTGGTCACACAATCACGATTTATGATGGTTTTGCCAGAAACTGGTGTATATTCTGGCAAAATTTGCTCCATAATGAATAATGAGTTTACTTAACAACTATGGTGTTTACTTAAAGAACAGTTCAAAAAGGTTCATAATGTGATGACCCACTTAATGAGTCATGATTTATGATTGAAACTGTGACCTCAGTGATGGCTAAAGTTGTGGACTACTTGTAATTAAATTCTTGCCTGCTTAGCTTTGAGGAATCAGTCATGTTTAGTGATGTTGGCACCTGTTGTGATAGTCCCTTTCAAAATGACTAAACTGTTGGACACCCTTACCCATAATGCAATTAATTTCACAACTGCATTGATTGGGTGGAGAGAAAACAGTGTTTAAATGTTTATTCTTTCCACTGCAATCTTCAGCACCACCTTTGTTGCTGCCCTGGTTCTCTGGAATATTTAGGAAAGAGGTCTGGGCAGGGCATTAGGTGTTAGAAGGGGTATTCTGCAGAGGGAAGCAGCTTTTTCATTGCAAGGAAACTTATGCTGGATCTCAGCTGTGACAAATATGTAAAAATATATGATGTAGTTACACAGTTATCTTTTTTCGTAATTATTGTTGCACGTGGATAATATGCGGAACAATTACCCAAGAACAATAGTTTGAGGAATGGATTATAAACCCTTTATTTATCTACAAGGAGAACAGGACCTCTTGCTAAAATATATTATCCTACCCTGTTTCCCTGAAAATAAGACATCCCCTGATAATAAGCCCAATTGGGCTTTTGAGCACATGTGCTAAAATAAGCCCCCCCCCCGAAAATAAACCCTCCCCAAAAATATTTAAACGCATGCGCAGCTGGTCCCCGCCATTTCCTCTGGTTTACTCTATGTGCACCAAAATAATAAGACCTCCCCGAAAATAAGGCCAAGTGCTTATTTCGGGGTTCAAAAAAATATAAGACAGGGTCTTATTTTCAGGGAAATATGGTATCAGTAAGAATCATCCGTTTCTTAGAACTTTAGATCCAACTTTTAGATGTATTTGGCAGAAAGTGCCTTAGCTGAGACAGAGAATTGAAAAAAAAAGCCTTTTCAAATTTTAAAGAATATAATAGGAATGTTAATATTTATAAACTTTGGCTCTTTATAATTGCTAGCTATCTTACATGTTTCATGCGTAGGCAGCAGTGGTGGTATTCAATATTTTTTACTACCGGTTCTGTGGGTGTGGCTTGATGTTCATGTGACTGGGTGGGTGTAGCTTGGTGTTCATGTGACTGGGTGGGTATGGCTTGGTGAGCATGTGACTGGGTGGACGTGGCTAAGTCTGCGTCACTTCTTTGCCCTAATCACCTACAAAAAGAAGATATACAAAAAGGTAGTTTATTATTTCGTGCATTTTATACTTAAATAAGAATAAAAGAACTACAGAAAACAAAAAAAGAGGTACACAAATACTTACATAGAAGTATTTTATGTAAGTAAAATACTTACGGATGTTTTTTTTTTCTATAAAAGATATAAGTTTCTGTTATAAATTGGTATTTTAGAAATGGATTTATGCACAAGAGAATATGAACCATTCGACTCACTCTCTGTAATTGTTTGGAATGATGATGGTTTTATGTTCTGTTTTTGTTTTAAAATAAAAAAAAATTCTCAAAAAAAAAAAAATTAGAGCACTTGGCAACTGGCATGTATTTATGATAGCTAGAGTGCCCTGGGCTCATGTGATCACCATTTGCAAACTTCTAGCTGGCTTCTGATGAACAAAGGCAATGGGGGAGCCAGATCCACTTAATAACTCCATGATTCACTTAATAACTGTGGCGAAAAGGTCATAAAATAAGATGCAACTCACCTAACTGCCTTAGCAACAGAAATTTTGGACCCAGTTGTGGTCGTTAAGTCCAGGACTACCTATAACTGTAACCCTCACTTTAAATTGTGGAGTCTTGCTGAGTCCATTAAAATTTTATTTTGCTTCAGTTCTTTAACTCATTTTTTTCTGCAGTACTGTTACACAGTATAGAAGAAAACACATACATAGATTGATAGATCTACCTATCCATAAGGTGGAGAACCCAACATTTATGTAATAATGCTTGTTGTAAGACTGTCCAAAACAAAGTTTCTTGCAATTTAAATTTTTGTTGTTACCATTTATATTGGAATTGTGATGGTGGGAAGGTCATTTTGATGCTGACAGTAGTGAGTTATCGTGCCCTTATGCCTGTTAAAATTGGTCCTGGTTATTTCAGTATATCAGTACGGCATATCCGGTATATGCTCCTCCTCATTGGCAATAGTCAATTTCGGATACTTGGTATAGACCTGTGATGACGAACCTATGGCATAGGTGCCACAGGTGGCACATGGAGCCATATCAGTTGGCACGTGAGCGTTGTCATAGCTCAGCTCCAGCGCACATGTGTGCGCCGGCCAGCTGATTTTTGGGCCTTCCGGTGCTACCAGAAGTTAGGAAATGGGCTGTTTCCGGCCTCCAGAGGGCCTCCGGGGAGATGGGGAAGGCTGTTTTCGCCCTCCCCAGGCTCCTAGAAAGCTATGCCATCGTGTGCTAAAGGGGGGGGCACATGCGCAAGGGTAGGGCGCATTGAATTATGGGTATGGGCACATATATGGGCGACATCGCCATGCTCCCCCCGCTTTTGGCACGCGACGACAAAAAGGTTAGCCATCACTGGTATAGACTGTTGATCTATCTCTCTTTCCCCAATTCAGGAAAATACAGACCATTTTGATTCTGTGGCAACCTTGGTGCTCTCTGAGGTTGGTTGTTTTCTTGCAGACATTTTGTTACCAAATTAGGGAACAACATCAGTGCTCTTTGACTCTTTCATATCTGCATATGCCTGCTTCATATTCTGCCATTGTATCCCCAGTCCATACTTAGAAACCGTAAATCTTGCCCCTAAAATACATATGAGTATATGTGTGTGTACATACACATACACGGCATTCTGTCTATTTTACCAGAACTAATCCTGCAACTTTTATTTTAAAAGAACACTTTAAAGCTAGGCTGGTTTACAAAATACTTGCTGTAAACATCTTAGTAATATAAAAATAAATTAATTTCTCGTAAGATGGTGACATGTATTTGTGAGCATCATCTAATAATTTTAAATTAATACTATTTTTGTTTCTCTGTGATTTATCTAAGTTTATTTATTTATTTTATTTTATTGATGTAATTTATATGCCACCCTTTTCCCGAAGGACTCAGGGCGGCTTACAAAGAAAACATTCAACAAATTTGAAAATTACATAAAAATTAAAATCCAATTAAAAATTAATTAAAATTATTTCAATGTAAAAATCCCCCAACGGGTCAGCCCATTTGATGAAAGAGCCACGTCTTCAGTTCGCGGCGGAAGGAGAGGAGGTCAGGTTTGTCTAAGTTTGTCTAAGTTATTGCATAATGTATGCTAATAGCAAAGAATTGAGATGAATGTATATGCTACATTAACACTGTTGTGCAATACATTCTATATATGAAGTTCCTGGGGGGAAAAGTCCCACTAAAGTTAAAGTGTGGATCCATACACATAGGAATGTGTTGTAATGTGATACAAAGTGTAGTATGCAAAGGTGGTATGTATTAGTGGTGAAACCCAATTTTTTTTACTACCGGTTCTGTGGGCGTGGCTTGGTGGGCGTGGCAGGGGAAGGATACTGCAAAATCCCCATTCCCTCCCCACTCCTAGGGGAAGGATATTGCAAAATCTCCATTCCCACCCCACTCTGGGGCCAGCCAGAGGTGGCATTTGCCAGTTCTCCGAACTACTCAAAATTTCCACTACCGATTCTCCAGAACCTGTCAGAACCTGCTGGATTTCACCCCTGGAATGTATATGTCAATGTTGGTAGCAAATTCTTTGGATTTTCTTAATTTAGACACATGGCAAAATTATACATAATTATTACAGATATAGCGGTTAACATGGACAAAGTAATAGTTATATCCGGCATAAGATTAATAGAACAGACAAGAGAAGACAGTGAACCATTAGCATGCAATATAATCCTTGTTTATTCAATAGGAACACCCATTGGCTTCAACTGAGTTTATAATAAATATATATACACAACTGTATAAAACAACAACAACATGGGCAGCGCTACTCAATCCCTCAGGATCGAGCAGCCTAGGTGGAGTCGATGTTCAGCTTCCCGGGCCAAGAGTTTACAGCGCAACTGAGTGGAGCGCCAGCCTCATTCCATGGCGCGGAGCAGCTCGGACTATAGCCTCACTCTTCAGACTGGACCAGCTGTGGCAGTGGTAAATCTGGGGATACAAATGACCCAACAGCCCAGCCTGCTGAACCAGCCCAGCCAAGGAATATTGGGACCGCAACCAGGCTTCTGGTGTTTTTCCATCCCACAGCAGCTACAGGTTTTGGGACTGCTGCCAGTGAGCCAAATCCCTCCTGGGTGGGCATATTATCCTGGCAAAGGATGGGTGCAATACCAATGGACACCGGCTCTGGTCCCACAACCGATGCCTTTCCAGCATCTCTGGCCCTTCCAGCCACCAGTCACTGCATTGCAACAGGCTCCAGTCCAACCGCAGCCTCCACTTCAAGCCCCAAGACATAATCCCACAACAGGCACAGGCCCAGCAGCAGATCCTTGCAGGTCCAAGCCCTGCAGCAGCTGCCCAGCCAGCAACCTGCTCAAGATCAGCAGCAGGTCCCACCAGCTGCCCTCCCTCTGCGGTTCCGAGTGACATTTGATGGGACCCCAGGGAGGCTAGCCTATTTTCTCAGCCAAGTCTGGACCCACATTGACCAGTATGGACACCAGTACACATCCGATCGGGAATTAATCTTGGCCATTGTGGACAGCATGAATGAAGGGGAAGCGACAGAATGGATAGCTGAGCTCCATGATGAAGAAGCCGCTGAGCTGGAAGATGCCAATGAATTCATCCATCTGATGAAGACTCGATTCAGGACCATGGCCCATTGAGTAGAAGCCAAAACACAAATCCAGGTACTGAAGCAAGCCAGCTGGCCCATGAAAGAATTAATTTGGGAGTTTCGGAGACTGGCTGGGAAACTAAGGGACTGGCTGGAGTGCCTACTAATACATCACTTTAAGGAGGCCCTCGACCCAGACCTCAGGCAAGCTTGCGGCATCAGGGGGTTACCAGACCGCATACAAGCATGGTACAATACAGCTGTCGCTCTGGATCTGGAAATCCACCCCCACATGAGACCAATTGTGGACAAGCCAGCAAGAAGGCCCCTGAGGCACCGAGCCCAAGTGAAAAAAGCTGAAGCTCTGGCTCCCACACTGTCTGGAACTGTCAAATGCTACCAGTGTGGTCAATATGGGCACTGGGCTTCCGACTTCTTGGCTCTGGCCCCGGTCCTCCAAGCCCGGCCTCCAACTGTGGCTGGGATGAGGAGAACCCCACAAAAGCCACCCAACAAAGGATGACTCGCCCAATAAGCTGTTGAAAGTCTGGTCCTTCCACGTGAAGCCAAGGGAACTCCAGCCAGCGAAAACCATCCAGCCCCAGTGGAGGAAGGCAGCGGGGATGATGACCTGATGATGAATGCAGCCATCTGGCCATTTACTATCAAAACTAAGATAGTAGTGCCAGAAAGGGGATCCAAGGAGAAATAGAGGCTGTCATAAACATGGGCTGTGCTCAGTGCCTAATCAGCCTCCCCATAGTCGAGCAACTAGGCATATGCACGAGACCCCTAGTGCACCCCATCCATTTTGAACAGGTTGATGGAACACTAATTGGAGGGCCCCCTGCCACATTAGTCACCAAGCTCGTCAGATTGGAGATGGGTCGCCACCGAAAGCTCATCCAATTTGTCATAGCCCCAAAAATGACTGAATCAATTATATTAGGGCTTGCCTGGCTGGACAAAGGGGGACCCACCATCTCCTGGGAGGATAGCTATAGGAAGTTAAACATCGGCATTGGGCCACTTCTACCCATTAAATCAGACCAACACCAGGAAGCCATGGCCCCTGGCAGAACCAGCAGACCCGAAACCACAGCCCCCGCCAGTGACGAGCTGCCTGGCAGCCAGCAAGTTCTCAAAGAATACCGAGACCTCTCCAAGGTTTTTAACAAAGAAGACAATCATTTGTCTGAAATGGTAGGGGGTTTGACTAGAAGATCTCAAAGATCCCTTCCAACTAGTAGTGGGATTCAATTTTTTTTTACTACCGGTTCTGTGGGCGTGGCTTGGTGGGCTTGGCTTGGTGGGTGTGGCTGGGTGGGTGTGGCTGGGTGGGCATGTGAGTGGGTGGGCATGGCCAACTCCACATCACTCACATCGAGGGGCACCTTGCCTCGCCCCACTTACCTGGCCTCCCGAGTTCTTCTGGTCTTTGTCTATTAATTTGTCTACTACTACAGTGTCTGGTTGATTATCTAATACCTGCCTATCCTTCTGGATCTGGAACTCCCACAGATTCTTAGCTCTATTATTCTCCACAATCTTCTGTGGAAACTCCTTGATGGCTGGCTGGAGAATTCTGGGAGTTAAAGTCCATACATCTTTCAGCTGAGAGACACTGATCTACCCCTTGGGTTCTACCTAGTGTGGTAAACCCCTGCTTCTGTGGATCTGGTGCTTAGTGTCTGTTCTTATGCTGTTATGATTTGTGATCAGTACCACCTTTTACACACACCCCACTTCATGAATAATTATAAAAATTATGATTTCTCACTCATTTCTTTACTAGTAGTAGAAACAAAATAAGCAGCCATAAATGTCATCTAAAGTTGGAGCCCTATATTTAGATTCTGATGCATATTTATTGTTGTGAATGCTTTTGCAAAACAGTGGCTGGGAAGACTTGCCACAGATAAAGCACCTATTTCAAATAATATTTCTTAATTGTGTATTCTTACTTGCTCTCTTGTACTATACCACTGCATTTTGAATTCAAATGCAAAAAAATATATTTTGGAGAGCACAGAGAAAGGAATGCTGCATCTGTTTGCAATTCTTTAAAGCAAGTGCCAAGGCGCAGCAAGGGCGCACACGGGGTGGGCAGCAGTGGTGAAATGCTTCTGGTTCGCACCGGTTCAGGCAAACTGGTAGTAAAAAAAAACTACCGGTTCCTCTGAACTGGTATTTCCAACGATCAGCTGTGCCGCGCGATTTAAAATTGCAGGAAAGCAGGAAATCCTGCTTTCTAATGAATCTAAATTGCGCGACACAGCTGATCCTCCCCTCACTGTTCTACTTACCTTCCCAAGCCTCCTTTTGATATGCATTGTGCATGCATGTGCACTTGTGAGTTTGGTGCGCACCATGCACCACGCATGAGTGTGCACAGTGCGTGCTTGGCACACACCGCGCATGTGTGGCCAGCAAACCAGTGGAAACCGTTTCAATTTCACTACTGGTGGGCAACCGTTCACTGAAGGAGGGTCTACTTGTGCGTGCGCACTTTCCTGGCCCTGCCACAGCTGGCCAAGGAGTCGTGAGAGGAGGAGGAGGAGGAGGGTCGCCAGAGCCTTAGTGCAGGAATGGAGTGGCCCTGTAGTTTTGCTTCCTGCCGCTTCGGTCTGGAGCTCACACCCGCTGTGCTCGGCCGAAGAGCTGCCGGGGGGCGGGGGGATAAGGCAAGGCGATGGCTGGAGCCTTAGTGCAGGGAGAAGCCACATCCTGTTGTGAGAGGAAAAGGAGGGTGGAGGAGGGTTGCCCAAAGAGGCCATGTACAAATCTTAGGAGTTTGTCTGAGCTAAGCTTGGTTGAAATTTGGTTGATACAGTGAAGGGACTTGTTGGGCAATTCCTATTGTGGCTGAGGGATAATCCTACCTTTGTTCAGACCTTGCTGCAGGGAAATTGCTTATGAATAGAGATAGCTATCTCTTTATCTCTTAAGTACTGGCATCTGCTGTTTGCTATTAAGAAAGGTGGCGGCTGCTTTTCAAGAGAATGTTTCTCCATTTAGGAAATATAATATTCTGCTTTTTTAATATTTCCTAAAATATTTCATTCTTCTAAGAGAGGGGTGGGTGCTAACTTTCTACAACTGGAAACTGGAAAAGACAAAACTGGTACGACATGTGTTATCTTTGATTGAATTGGCATATAACAACCTGTGCTCTTACTCAGACTTTCCAACTGCCAATGGCTTTTGTCTCATCTCCCCTTTCCCACTTTGATTCTATGAATCAAGTACTTTTTCACAAGTACTTCAAACAGTGCAGCTATTTCCTCAAAGAAATTAAAATGTATGTAGCTTTGTGCGTTGGCTTTAGTCCTAAGGGCCCGAGTGCCTCACTCTGTTAATTTGCAGGCTTTGGGATTAATAGAATGATGGTTTCAACCTTTTTCAGTTGCTGGAAATGTCTTTGGAGAGTTTTCCACCATTTACCTGATAGTCATAGGTAGAATAATGTTGAGGCATGGGAAGTCCTCCCAGGTCAGTCCCATAAGGACAAAATTGTGATATTGTTGAAAACAGAGACTGTGTGATCAGTGGTGAAATGTAAAATTTGTTTCTACCGGTTCTGTGGGCGTGGCTTGGGGGGGTAATGTGACTGAGTGGGTGTGGCCAACTTTTTTTTTAACTTTTAAAACCATTTTTTCTACAACCTCTACAACCAAGAGGTTGTAAAAAAATGCTTTTAAAAGCCTCTGACAATCCCAGCTGAGCTGCACGATCATCAGAGGCTTTTTTTTTACTTTTAAAAGCATTTTTTCGGCCGAAGAGGTTGTAGAAAAAATGCTTTTAAAATTTTTTTAAAAAGCCTCCGATGATCGCGTGGCTCAGCTGGGCATAGCGGTGGAGGCAGGGATTTTTGCTATGGGTTCTCCGAACCACCCGCCACCATCGCTACAGGATCGGGTGATCCGGTCCAAACCGGGAGCATTTCACCTCTGGGTGTGATGCGCTTTTCTTCTGGCCTGACTAGCTGGCCAATCACATTGACTTTAATAACGCTTCAAAAGATGTTCATGCTTGATTCCCCCTGTACATCTTCTTGTGTGCCCACTTTGTCTTTCTTCATTTTAAACAAGGGCGTCTGCAGGGAATTATTTAAAAAAAAAATCAAGATGGTAGTCATCTAAGTATGATCAAAGATCAGTTTGTTATGTGTGTTACACTATTATGGCCATCCTTGGGTTTTTGACCTTTTCTGTGGAAATCTCTGTGTGCTTTATTGATTATCTCCTTGATCCTATTTTGCCTCTCTTTTGCTTGTGCTTTTCATGTTATGTTAATCTACGGTAGGCAAAAATCAAAAGGAATCTTTGGAGGTTTAACACATTTTAGTCTAAGGCATAAACCTTCCTGAGGGTACAATCTAAGTAATGTAACTCTTCTGAAGAAGAGTATTAAAAAATAGACTATATCACTCAAAATAAATGCTTTCTTCTGAAGAAGCATTTATTGTGAGTGATATAATCTATTTTTTAATTTAAAAAGTCACATGCAATTTAGTTTAGGGATTTCCCTATGTAGATAGTAAAGTCTTCTGCCACTGCTGTAAAATGATTGGGAGATGTATCAACCATCTAATAGATATTCTAATCAAACTTTGTTTCTGAATGGGGACGGCACTATCACTTGTGAATAAATTATGATAATCTGATTTAGTGTTTCATTATCCATTTCTTCCTTCTCTCTCTCAATTGATATATTCATATTTCTTCCTCTGGCTGTTACTTTCAATTGTCTATTCTCCTCCTCAACGTTGTATGCCATTCTTTCATTTTGTTAAAAGGCAGATTTTTATTTTTTAGGCCTATCCTTCTTATTCAATCCGCCTGAAAATCATTCTTGTAGTCATTTCTATCTTTTTAAACATTGCTGTGTGTGACTTTTCTGTCCTCTTGTAACAGTATGCTCAGCCTGCTCCTTGGGTCATTCTAACAGATGTGTCTTTTATTGTATTTGACAGTATCATCAGTGGAATCCAGATTGAAAGCACAAAAAGTAGAGATGGGTCTTCCCAAAAACTTTCAAGAGAAACATTGGGAGTTTGGGATATGGGAAGGTAATGGAGGTAGTTTCAGTAGATAGTTGCTAAGGAGAAAACTTTGAAAAGCCCAACTCTTAATGCTATGAATTTCTGCTAACCCGAACCCTACCTTTCCAAACCAGAACACATGGATGTTTTTACAGCACATGAGAAAACATCTCTAATTAAATGGATCATGTCCTAATTTAAGCATCCTGCCTAAACTGGTTTCTCCATATCAGGATATATTAAAATAATTTTGATTGCAATACCTAGAATATCAAACCTGCCCATTTATTAAATTTAAGGAGTTCAGCCCTATGATAAAGATATGTGAGTCATTAGGTTATAGCAAAATTTGGCAAAATTCCTGTTTCCTTTATTTGTTTTTCCATATTGCATCAAGTTCTTATGTTGTTGTGAAAATAAAAGGATTTTTATCCTAAGAATTCAGACCGTATTTATTAAGAGGTTCTTTTTGAAGGAGCAGGATTAATTAAAAGCCTGTCTCAAATCAAGATATAACAAATTACTCCTAGCAATTTATTATTTTAACAGCAAAAGTGATGTGGGTTTTAGTTGTCTCCTTATTTGTCTTCCAAGTTCCCACCAGCCAGTCTCTGAAAGGACAATGGATGCTTCTGGAAGGTTCTCTGGTGCAGCTTGTCATCATTTCACCAGGCTTTAAAGAGAAGTCTTGATTGATTCCTGAGAGAAATAAACACACAACCATTATTCTGAAGCCACCAAAACCGTAACTAGGTTTTCAAATGGTGCCTTTGAGATATGGATGCCATTTTCAAAGAGGTTCAACCTATGTGGCAGCCCTTCATAGTAGGCCAGTTCAAGACACAGGCAAAGCAGAGATTCCAGGATGCTCTTCTCTGTAGTAAGGTAGAATAAGATGATTTTATTTATTTTTGTTTATTATATGTATCTCACCTTTATTTTTTTTTACAAATAACCCAAGGTGGAGAACATAACCCACACTCCTTTCTCCTCCTATTTTCCCAACAACAACAACCCTGTGAGGTGATTGGGCTGAGAGAGAGTGACTAGTCAGCCTATTTATTATAAGGGGAACACAGAGTACCTTAGATGGATTTTTAAAATTAAGTCACCAGGCTAAAAGTTATCAGACTGTGAATTCTAATCCTACCTTTTTGGCTTTCATGGCTAAGGTAGGATCAGAACTCAGTCTCCTGATGTCAAGTCTGGTGCCTTAATCTTAACCTTAAAAGTCCAACTAAGGTGCTCTGCATTCCCCTTATACTAAACATGGAGGGGTTTGTGGAATCAAAATGCAGGACCCAAAGCATGTAATCAATGCTCACTGCAATATTTACTGTTAACAGTGTGCACTGGAGAAATTCTCTTGAGAAAATAATGGGAGGAACTCTTGCAGAGAAAAGGATGCTGTCAGGCTTGTTCCAGCTTGGATGTTTAGGAAAGAAAGACCCTCAAATCCATTTGTAGCAAAAGGTATACTTTTACTAACGTCAAGTGGTTACAGCGCAAAAAAAATGGATTTGAGTATTCCTGTGCAAAGTCTGCCTTTTCCCCTTCTCCCAGGTCCTCCCATCTTGACCAGTTTTAAGAGTCCAATAATATTAGGAGTTTTGGTAACAGCTTTAAGGTTTGGTGCCTCTTTGGTGGAGTTTCGCATTCCATTCTCATGCTCCTGTTGTTGGATCAACCAGTCTGTTCCAGATTGACACCTCTGGCTTCTGTCACCCTATCATCCCCCTTCCCATTCTCCCCCTCCCCGCCTTTTATGGCAGGATGCCAGCGAAGCAAAGTAGGCTGAAGCCATTATGATGGCAGACCTGACAAATTCACTCATATTTATACATTTCAAAATGGAGGGGGACTTATATGCATGCATATCCATTGGTAATTAATAACCTAACTGATCTCAAGTTACTTCCTGCCCTTCTGTTACCTAGAGAGGACAATAGTCTTCGTTAGAAGAAATATTTGCATCTTGAGATTCAGAGGTGCCTATGGGAATGTTCTGATAACATTTATCACTGGGCTACAAGGACACATTCCCAATGTCTCCATTTGTCTATTAAATAGTCTCATTCATATGAAAACTGATTCCCCCCCCAGGCTGAATTTCATTCTCATGCTTTCTCTTTCTCAGCACTGTGTAACCTTCTCTGTAAGTTACTCTTGGTGGCTCAATTCCTTCCTTCCCTATGCCCAAGATCTGTACTTGTTTATGCTGAGATCTAGAGGTTTCTCCAGGTTCCTCTTCCACAAAAGCCATTGGCATCAGCTTGGAGAGCTTCCGTTTCACACAGTGAAGCTGAGCCACAAAAGTGCTACTTAAAAATTGTTTGGCATGCCGATGTGAAACTACTATTTAGAAAGAAGTCTAGTCCCCTTCTGAAATCATCCAACTTTATCCCAATTGCTGGCCGTTACTACCACCAAGCACTGGATTCCTACCTGCTGTCTTCTTCCTAGTCTGAGGAAACAGAATCACCTTTGGACTTCTCTGCAGAACGAAGAAAAATGAGATATCAAGATAAGGTGTACATTTTATCACTAAAGAATCTAAATCTAGAAGTAGGATTCTGAGGATTCCATGATGCATGGCATAATATATATTTATTAAATATATATCAAAACATTATTGGTTGTCACATGGACAGCCAGATGTTTAGACTGGATTTGACTTTTTTGTCCACCTACTCAGTCCTTCCCAAAAAGCTGGGATGGGCAGATATTTTTTGATAGTATTAAAGTTATCATTGCAGGATGTAAGCTATTCCAAATAAAGCTGCCTTTTGCAATTGACTGAGAGGGATTTTGTCAATGACGATGGTGGTCAAAAGATGATCCAGATGTTTTCGGATTCATTATAGTTGTTGTTGTTATCTTTATGTGAGCAATTAAGGCTTACTTAGAGGATATTACTAGAGACCCAACTCTTGGAACATCATGAAATATGCTTGCTCTATAAAATTTATCACTAGCATTACAAAATTGCCCAGTGCAAAATCAAATGAGTATGTTTCAGCAAAGAGTGGCAATAAAGTCATTTTTTAGAGATTGCTCTATGAGTGAGATGGGCAATGTCTATATTTTATATATAAATGATTTTTAAAAATATCTTTTTCATCAACCACTACTCCCTTCCAAAGGCAGAACTAATAGCTGAACTTACGTGTCTCTTCAGCCTTTGAAAAAAGGCTCTTTAAAAAATCACAGTGCTCTTTCACCCTTTCCTGGAATGGCTCAGTATTAAGAAGGAAGAAATTCTGCTCTGTGGGATTATAGAGTGGCCACTCATCCTTGCTGGCTGCTGACCCAGTGGGATTCCTAAGGAGGAAGAAAAGGACATTGATGGAAACTAATCATGGGGAGAACCAACCTAGAAATAAGGAGAAATTTCCTGACAGTGAGAACAATTGATCAGTGGAACAGCTTTGCCTTCAGAAGCTATGAGTGCTTCATTGCTGGAGGTTTTTAAGAAGAGATTGGACAGCCACTTGTCCAGAATGAAATAGGGCCGTGATGGCAAACCTATGACATGCGTGTCACAGGTGGCACGCATAAGCCTCTCTGCCGGCACACGAGCCCTTACCCCAGCTGAGTTCTGCACGCGCACCTCCCGCTGGCCACCTTATTTTCGGGTCTCTGCAGCGCTGTTGTTTAATCAAAATACAGTTAAAACACTATACAAGCCATCGAGAATATAACTATATACATCCAAAAGGAACAGAAAGTGCCTCATAGGAGCAGATAATCCTAGAGAGGCAGGAAATGCATTACTGAACAATGGAGATGAATGCCAGAGAGGAATAAAGCTGCATACAAGGCAGACGTAACATCTGTTACAACATTAAATTCATGGGGGGGGGGGCAGGGGGAGCGCAGGGGGTGTGTGTGCCCCTTTTTTTGGTCCCAGGAGGCTTCAGGGAGGCCTGCTAGACCCAAAACGGGGCACGTGTGTGTGTGTGTGTGTGTGTGTGTGTGTCGCATGCGCATGCATCGGGGGCGGGAGAGCACGCATGGGGGGGTGGCATGCACATACACAGGGGGTGTTGTGCGTGCATTGTATTATGGGTGTGGGCCAGGGATGGGTCCTAATTTTTTTTACTACCGGTTCTGTGGGCGTGGCTTATTTTGTGGGCATGGCTTGATGGTCATGTGACAATTATTTAGGATTTAGCAGAGGTACTGGTCTACCAGGCTTTTAACTGCTTGCAGAGCTGTACCGATCTACCCATTTATTTTTGCAGGCACTGATCTACTCATGTATTTTTGCAGGCATCGGTCTACTAATTTGTTTTCTTTTAACACTGATGATGATGATGATGATGATGATGATGATGATTAATATTTCTATGCCGCCCACTCTCCGAGGACTCTGGGCGACTTACAACAATCGACAGTATACTAAATAGCATATTTCCCCCTAACAATCTGGGTCCTCTGTAGGGCGGCCCTTTGAAGCCCCGCGGCAAGAGTTTAAACAGTTTTTTTCCCTCTAGCCATCAGCTGGGATTCAGGAGGTTTGAGAGAAAAGTTATTTCTCAATTGCTGTGCCTATTAATGGCTTTTGGAATGGACAAGTAAATAAGCCAATCAGAAAGCAGCTAATAGGTTTGAATCTCCTGGGCTTTTATATTCCCTCCCCTAACTGTCACAGTTGACAGTATAAAAGGAGATTCTTGACAGAAAACCGAGCTCTTCTGTTAGAAAACTGTGGGCAGTTTGGAAGTCAGTTAGAAGGGCAGTTCTGATGGTTTAACAGACTCTTTCTTCTGAGGAAGAATAGCCAGAACTAACATCGCTTAGAGCGATTACATACATACATACATACATACATACATATATATATCTGACAGGATATTTAAGCAAAGTAATAAAATACTATTTAATATTTGAATATATATTGTTTTGTTTTTATATTAATAAAAACATTTATTGTTAACTGCTTCAGAGGCTCATTTGTTAAAGTAGATCTTAATAGAGATAAAGGTTTACGATACATTGATTTATTTACACCTCAACAGGAGGCAGCAATAGATTGGGTGTGGGGCCAAATAAAAGGTAAGAATAACGCGGGGGGTGGGCGGGGAGGCAGAACCGGTTTGGTGACATCATATCGTCACCGCTACCGGCTCGGGAGAACCGGGCCGAACCGGGAGGAACCCACCACTGGTGTGGGCATGCATGCATGCTGTTGTGCGCATGTGCATGTTTTTGGACAAAAAGGTTAGCCATCACTGGAATAGGGTCTCCTGCTTGAGCAGGAGTTTGGATTAGAAGGCTTCCAAGGTCCCTTCCAACTCTGTTATTCTGATGTAGCTCTTTTCCAAAGCGACTGGTTTTGACTTGACAAACTACAACCAAGGGGAACTCCCAAAGGGGACTTTGAGGGAGGGGTGGAGTTTGGCTTGGTGAAATCTCTTATGTCTCCTCCTTGCTGATCCAAACCCAGGTCAGCTCCTCATAGACTCTTGGATCTGCCAGTCCCAATCCTCACAACCTGGGCACCCTCAATCTTGTGAGTTTCCCCTTCACTACTTACTCCCTTGCAAGCCTTTGCTCGTTCTCTTAATGGTAGAATAACTTTTTATTCTAAATTTCTAAAAAATTCCCTTTTGCTTTCTTTATTCCACTTGGAGAAATAATGTACCCTGGAATATGTGTGATAACACTGAACTCATAAAAGAACAATGATTTATAAGTGACATTATTAAGAATTCTTAAAAATTTCAGGGCTGTTTCCCGTACAGGTAGTCCTTGACTTTCAACTATTCATTTAACGTCCATTCAAGGTTACAATGGCATTGAAAAAAATGATTTACAACTGGTCCTTGCACTTACAACTATTCCAGCATCCTCACGGTCACGTGATCAAAATTTGGCTGCTTGGCAACTGGCATGTATTTCCAATGCTGCAATGTCCCAGGGTCACTCAATCACCATTGGCAACCTTCCCAGCTGATTTTCAACAAGCAAAGTCAGTGGAGGAAACTGGATTCACATAATCATATATTGTACATAAAAATTGCAGTGATTTGCTTAAAAACTGTGGTAAGAAAGATTTAAAAATTGGGTATGATTCACTTAACAACTGTCTTGCTTAACAACAGAAATTCTAGTCCCAACTGTGGTCGTAAATCATGAACTACTTGTATTAACACAATCTGAAAACATACGCAAAGGAATAGCGTGCATTTCTTTATGGCTGCATTACTTTAGATATAAAAGTGCATTTGTTGAATGGGGGGGGGGCTTTCTTTGTATTTACAATACAAATTTATAGAAATAAAGTGAACCACTTACCCAGTTCTGGCAAACTCTGCCCAGTAGTGCATCATCTGACGGCTCAGCCTGGCTTCAGCCTCTGTGTATGTTTGATTGAAAGGCAGCGTTGATTCAAGGGTTCCAAAAACAAAAGGAACTTCAGCACCGTGAGATGCCCCAATCCATTCGGGCCAAACTGACCATGAAGGGCGATGTGCGAATAAATAGGCATATACAGGACTCCCAGTTTTCCTGATATTTCCTGCAGCTTCCCTCAATGGACATGCAATGATCCGATCTGTATAGAAGTGGGACAGAGCAGAGCGGTATTGTGCTGGGCCGTAGTTTCCTTCACTGTACCTCAGTGCAATAGTCCGAATAAAATCTTCAGTTGCATTTTGCACCAACAGCTGAATTCCTTTCAGAAGCTGCTCCTGGTTGATGAGATTGTGGGTGGTGTTAGAGAAAACGAAGTGGACAAATGTGGCCATTTCATCAGAGGTTTCACCTATGAGGACAGGTTTGACCTGAATTTGCCCCTCCTCCATGAGCTTTTCTGGTTCACCAAGCAAAAACTCCCCATCTACAGTTGGCCTGAAGGCAAAATTGACAAGGAAGCCACCTTTGAAGAACAGAGCTATTTCATGCTGAATAAGTTCAGAAACATTTTTTGTTTGCAGACAATGCACTATGCTGATAGTATTGTCCTTGGAACAACCTAGCAGATGAACAAATTCCAGTGATTTTTGTTTGGCTTCCTCAGGAGACCTCCAAGCATAGAAGGCATTGGCTATTCCGCTCTGGATCACCGCTTGGGCAAAAAAGTCCTGGCTTTTTGGTGCGAGAAGATGGAAATTCACAGAAGCTCCTCCAGCACTGTGGCCGAAAAGGGTCACCCGAGAAGGATCTCCCCCAAAGGCAGCCGCATTCTCTTTTACCCACTTCAGGGCCAGCTGTTGGTCCCATAAGCCAAGGTTCCCCGGAGCAGCTGGTGGCCAGGGCTCCCAAACGATAATTGATGGTGACCACAATGATGTTCTCAGCGGCAGCCAAAGGTGCCCCATTGAACATGTCCACAGAAGATGTGCCCATTAAATATCCCCCTCCGTGTATCCAGACCAAAACAGGGACTGGGGAAGAAGGTTGTGGGTGTGGCACCCAGATGTTGAGGGAAAGGCAATCTTCTGACAGTGGTGTTTTAGGAGACCATATTTCTGCTTCAGGGTCTTCCAGGAAAATAAATTGAGAACAGGAATTGCCAAAACTGGTGGCTTCCAATGTTTGCTTCCATGGCTGATGCGGAAGAGGTTTCTGGAAACGCAAGTTCCCCAGGGGAGGCTTAGCATAAGGAATGCCTAGATAGGCTGTCACAGATCCAATGCCGGCCAGGAACTGCTTGCCCTTAATAGGGCCACTGCTAGTTATGACCACTGTGTCTCCTTTAGAAGCAGTACTGGAGGCTAATGGAAAGGGGAGGAGGAGGAGGAGGCAGCACAAGAGAGACGGGCATAGCAGACAAGGCATTGCAACAGTAGGACGAGTCGATGGACCTGGAAAAAGTTACACCCAATATGAGATTATTCCAATACTGTATAAACACACTGTCAGACCTGGAAGCCATCTTTCTACCTTTGTGCCTTCAGGCTTCAGGCTTGCCACAAATTCTACTGTGGGAAATTGGGAGGGGGGATTGTATAGAGTGAAGAAGATATATAGTCAAAATAAAATTCTTTATAGAAAGTCAAGGCCATTGTGCCTTGCAGCTTTGTTGAGAAGAATGAGGAGGTATCATCTGTTCCGGATGGCACCTGATTGGATGTGTGGTGGACATGTGGGTGGGGGCAAGGTCTTGAACTTTTTTTTGGGTGTGGAAAACCCAGAAGCTCTCAGATTTGGGTTTTCCTAGATGTGCCAATATGACATCTCTAATAAAAGTTAGCTTTGAGGAACTTCAAGCCTCGGAGTTTGATTTTGTTGGGGGTGTTACTTGGAACCCTGACATTAACCTGAATCCCCTTTCAACTAAGGCAGCTCCCCCAAGTCCTGAGCCCCAAGTGTCGACCCGATAATGGGTGGCGCGAAGACTCAGGGAAGATGGAGGAAGAGAAGAAATCCACGGAGGGAGCAGCAGGCATGGGCTCAGCAACTTCTTCTGACACCCTCTACTCCCTTCCCTGGCTATGGAGGAAGCCATGAAAACTGCAGAAGCCGAACGCCAGCTGGGCACTCGACGCAAGGAGCCAATGCCAGAACAGAGGTTGCAGCCAGACCTGACTCTGCAGAGCTGTGAGAGTTACCCCAATCCAGGAATTGCTGTTGGAACCACGAGTGGATGCAGGGCAAGCCTCAACCCTCAGCTGGGGAGTGCAACAGAAACTGCACCATAGGCACTCTGGAGAATGGGGCTTCCCAACATTGTCATGCAGCCAGTAACTGGCTGGTCTCCCGGAGCAGTTGAGCCAACTAAGCATGAGCGAGATGGCCCAGCCCCTCAGCACCAGGAAGCTCAGATGGACATTGTCGCAGCCAACATTCACCTTCCCAAGCCAGGGAGTTGCAGGACAATGGACGGAGCGTCAGCCTCTTTCCATTCAGCCCCGAGTGGCTCGACTCCCAGCCTTACGCTCCAGCCCAGCCTGGTGGTGGGTTCCCTCCACCCAGGGGCACAATTGGTGGGAGGGGCCACCCAGCAATTTAACTATCAGTTCACCTGAACTGGGCCAAACCGGCTGAATCCCACCACTGAAAGACAAAAAGGACAAGTATAAAAAGTGGAAAGAGGGGCAAAAAACTAAGGCAGAATATGAAGTGAGGAAAGCTAAGGCTCACAATGAACAAAGGCTTGCGACTAAAGTAAAAAATAACAAAAAAAGCGCTTCTTCCAACATATTAAAAACAAGAAAAAAGTCAAGGAAACAAATGGCCCATTGCTGGGAGAAAGTGGCAAGAAGGTGACAAGCAACAGGGAGAAAGCAGAACTACTTAACTCATTTTTTACATCTGTCTTTACACAAAAGAAAAAAACAGTCCAACCTATCAAAAACAGCACCACAAAAAACAGATTAGGAACACAAGTTAAAATAGGGAAGAAAATGTTAAGTGAACACCTGTCTACCCTAGATGAGTTCAAATCACCAGGACCAGATGGATTACACCCCAAGGTTCTGAAGGAACTGGCAGACGAGATCTCAGAACCACTGAACTATATCTTTCAAAGATCCTGGAGCACAGGGGAACTGCCAGAGCACTAGAAAAGAGCTGATGTAGTTCCCACCTTCAAAAAAGGAAAAAAAAAAAAAAGATCCAGGAAACTACAGACCTATCAGTCTGACCTCAATACCAGGGAAGATTCTGGAAAAGATAATCAAGCACGAATCACCAAACACCTAGAAGCAAACCAAGTAATAGCCAAAAGCCAACACGGGCTTGTCAAAAACAAATCATGCCAGACTAATCTTACTGCATTCTTTGACAAAGTGACAAAATTAGTGGACCAGAGGAATGCTGTCGATATAATTTACTTGGACTTCAGTAAAGCATTTGATAAAGTAGACCATAACCTACTACTAGATAAAGTAGAAAAATGTGGGTTAGACAGCATCACCACCAGATGGATTCGTAACTGGCTGACCAACCGCACTCAATGTGTAGTCCTCAATGGAATTGCATCTACACGGAGGGAAGTACGCAGTGGAGTACCCCAGGGCTCTGTTTTAGGCCCAGTGCTCTTCAACATCTTCATCAATGACTTGGACGAGGGGATAGATGGGGAACTCATCAAATTTGCAGATGACACCAAGCTGGCAGGAATAGCCAACACTCCAGAAGATAGGCTCAAGATACAGAAGGATCTTGACAGACTTGAACATTGGGCGCTATCTAACAAAATGAAATTCAAAGGTGAAAAAAGCAAGGTTCTACATTTAGGGAAGAAAAACAAAATGCACAGGTACCGTATATGTGGTACCTTGCTCAATAGTAGTAACTGTGAGAGGGATCTTGGAGTCCTAGTGGACAACCATTTAAATATGAGCCAGCAGTGTGCAGCAGCTGCCCAAAAAGCCAACACAGTTCTAGGCTGCATAAACAGAGGGATAGAATCAAGATCACATGAAGTGTTAATACCACTTTATAATGCCTTGGTAAGGCCACACTTGGAATATTGCATTCAGTTTTGGTCGCCACGATGTAAAAAAGATGTTGAGACTCTAGAAAAAGTGCAGAGAAGAGCAACAAAGATGATTAGGGAACTGGAGGCTAAAACATATGAAGAACAGTTGCGGGAACTGGGTATGTCTAGTTTGATGAAAAGAAGGACTAGGGGAGACATGATAGCAGTCTTCCAATATCTCAAGGGTTGCCACAAAGAAGAGGGAGCCAAGCTATTCTTCAGAGCACCTGAGGGTTGAACAAGACGCAATGGGTGGAAACTAATCAAGGAGAGAACTTAGAACTAAGGAGAAATTTCCTGACGGTTAGAACAATTAATAAGTGGAACAACTTGCCTGCAGAAGTTGGGAATGCTCCAACACTGGAAATTTTTAAGAAGATGTTAGATAACCATTTGTCTGAAATGATGAAGGGTTTCCTGCCTGGGCAGGGGTTGGACTAGAAGACTCCAAGGTCTCTTCCAAATCTGTTATTCTATTTCTATTGCTTCCAAGTCTGTCTATTCTATTCTATTCTATTCTATTCTATTCTATTCTATTCTATTCTATTCTATTCTATTCTATTCTATTCTATTCTATTCTATTCTATTCTATTCTATTCTATTCTTATTCCATTCCATTCTAAAATAAGAGGTGCAGCTTTCTAGGACTGCTGATGGCTCCAAATGTTTTTCCAAAGCATCCCAATGTGGAATGCACATTGTTTCCTTGGAAATGTTTCCTTCTATGTTCAAAGCAATTCTATCAAAGCGTTCCAAGTTAAAAAATAACTACATTCCTTCTCCATGTTTGTTTCAGTCCTGGGAATTAACCCGTCTCCTCTCCTCCATGAGATGGATGCCTTCTGCATTTTTAAAAAAACTCCCTTTATAAGTCTGAAAGTTGAATCATGACAACTGGATTTCTTTTCTTTTTGGTTTGAAGCGTTTTGCTGCTTATGCAGTTAGCTTCTTCAGTCACATACTCACTCCCTTTATAAGCGAAGTCAGATGGCATTTGGCCACAAACGCAAAGAAGGTCTTGAACTTTTCCAGAAAATCGCTGCAGGCTCCAACTGATGACCTGACTGTGAACTGAAATGATGACTGTTCCTTCTTGCTGCTGATGTCGAAACCCAACTGCTTTCTTAAAAGAATTTAATTAGAGGTGCCAGGAATATGCCAGACCTGGGGAAGTTACCTAAAAGCCCTGAGGAAGAAATTTCTATAAAGGGTGGTTATGACTTCTGTTTTCTTCAACTTAGAAACTTTATAATCTGTAATTCTAAATTGCACTCCTCACCCTGTTTCCTCATGTTCTGCTGTCTAAATTCTTTTCCTGACTTTTGACTCTAATCACCACCCGTGTCTGGATAAAGTGCCCCCAACAAAGCACAGAAACATTGTCAGAATGTAACTAAAAGGTTTTGCCTTACTGAACCAATTTCTACATTCATAAATAAAAATTAATTAATAGAATTGGAGATTCCAACTACACGAATGCAAATTAAATTGAATTAAAAAGATCTTAATTCAATTACCCTATTAACAGAACTGTAACACTTATGACTGCATTAAAAGACTTCTTGCAAGACTGGTTTGATTCTTCGGCATAAAACTGGAAATGTGGGAAGTAAGAGTCTGAAAACAGCAACATTTTATCATACAATGGCAGGCTTGCTGCAAAATTGTAACTCTGGCCAGAATAAATTGGAAGGGACCTTAGAAGTCTTCTAGTCCAACCCCCTGCTCAAGAAGGAAATCCTATTGAAGGGACATAATAATAGTAGAATAGATAGAATTACTGAGACGTAATAATAACACTTCTGTAAGAATTGCTTTGCTCCTGTAAGAATTAGAATTGCCTCTGCCATTTGCTTCTACCACTGATCTAACTCCGGTTATCTTGTTTTTGTGTACAACTCAGTGCCTGGTGCGGGGTGTCATGGCCTGGCAGGGTCAAATCAGGCAAATACCTGTGTTGCTAAGCACTCAACCCCCCTGTTCCTTGCTGCACAGGCAATGCAGGGCTATAAGGAAGGCATGGGCCAGGGGGCCAGAATTGGGTACTAAGCTGATGTTTCTGAAACAGTGGTGGGATTTAGCCGGTTCTGTCCGGATTGCGCAAATTGGTAGCGAAGACTGCGGGAGGCTCCGCCCACCCACTCAGATGTAATGCGCGACAACTGTGCATATACAGACGGCCGTACGCATGCGCAGACCTGGCGTACACGCTCACATTTGCGAACCAGTAGGGAAGGTAAGTGACCCATCTCTGCTCTGAAGGTATAAAAGGATGCCATACCTTCTCCAAGGTGTGGCCTTTCCTCTTTGTCTGTATGTTATGGAATGGTCTACCCAGCTCTTTGCTTTGATCAAAAATAAAAGCTGATATTTTTTCCAAGCCTCTTCTTGGATCTCTCTCTTTAGCATTCTGGTGACCCAAGTACATTTTGGGACCTTATACTATAACATTTCAGACAAATGGTTGTCCAATCTCGTTTTAAAAACCTCCATTGTTGGAGCACTCACAACTTCTGGAGCAAGTCATTCCATTGATTAATTATTCTGTTAGGAAATTTCTCCTTAGTTCTAAGTAGTTCTAGGCAGCATGAGTCATAACTCTCTTTGACCATCACCTTCATAATTTCAAATGGTTACTGAGTAAGTTCTGAGTAAGTGGTTCAGGGAGGTCATATGTAGCACCAAAGATTTTGTGACAAACCTAACTTACTAGTTTTTAGTATGCTCTTCTCTTATTACTACAAGTATTAGAAATGTATCAAGGCAAATTAATTGTAACCCATCTCATTAATTTGAAGGCAACTGATTTTTAAATGATAAAAGGTTATGAAATCTTGAAATCTAATTATGGAATAATAATACACCTGTGATTTCACATTGTGAACAAATAATAATAATAATAATAATAATAATAATAATAATAATAATCATCATCATCATCATCATCATCTTAAAATTAAGAATTTTAAAATTAAAATTAAGAAGATATTTGGTTGATACCTAGGACGCTGGCAGCAACCTGTGTCAACCATTAGCACCAGTCAATGGTATTTGTGACACATTTTTAAATGATCAGTTGACTGAGTTTCATGGTTAATGAATAAAAGAGATGATGATGATGATAGACAAATTCACCATCAGTCAATTGCAATTGGCAGCCTTACTCAGAACAGCTGACATCCTGTGACGATACATCTAAAAGCATAAAACATCAATATCTGCCTATCCCAGGTCCACTTGATAAGTGGACAAAAATGCCAAATCCAGTCTGAACATCTGGCTAACTGTGCAATGAACCAGTAATAAAAAATGTCTAATCCAGGCTAAACATTCGCCTGACTATGCTTCAAGCCATAATATATTAAATAATACATTCCATTCAAGCCATAATTCAGTTAGTGAGTCTTAGGCAAAAAGGTACTTACAGAAGACATTCATCTTGTTGGCTTGGAGACTGTCAATGGCAATGCTTGGAAGAAGATTTACTGATGCTACGTGTTCAAAACACTTTTGATTCACATGTCAAGAGGATGCATTGGAGAATGCTTTTATGCGCTAATCTTCTCGCCTGCACTTTTATCCTCCCCTCCCATTCTAATTATACATAAAACAAGGAACAAGGAAATCAACTCTTTTGGAGTTACACCCATGAGGAACACACATGAAAGGAACATATCAGTTCTGAGAGTTATTCAGGAATTTTAGATGCTGCTTATACATCTGGACCTAATTGTAAAATGAAAATAAGTTTCAGTTGACTACCCTGTCATTTCACATCCAAATTCCTCTTGCAATAATCTAAATAGTTTAAAAAAACTTGATTGAGCAATTCTGAGAGTTAAAAATCCACACATTTTAAAAGTGGCCAAGGTTGATCTACAGGAACCTTTCTCAACCTTTTTATCCTGGAGGAACCCTTATAATAAGAGATTAAGGATTTCCTTCATAAATTTCATGAGGCAATTGGCAAGTAAATTATCTTGGTTGAAAGATTAGAGTAATAAATTTTAATCCAAGTAACAAAAATAGAAAGCTCTCTGTATTTTGTTCAGAAATATGTTTTGTATCTAACAAGGCCACTAATGAATTCATTTTTTCTAATGAATTTTTCTAAAGATCAAACCACCGCCCACCCATCCTCCACAAAGCAATCTTAAATTCATACTCATTGCCTCAATGACGCTATCTATCTAACCATCGCATCCTCTGCTGTCCCCTTCTCCTTTTGCATTTGAGCTTCAGCTTCAGTATTTGTCCTTCCAAAGGACTGTCAGAGTTGATTTTTCTTTAGGAAAGGAGGCAAATTAAGGAAGGGGAAAAAAAAAACAAGAACGCAAGGCGCTAGCAGTAAAATGATTTCCCATGTGCTTTCCAGGAGAGGCTAGAGAGCCTTTGGTTGCCATGCACTGGATAACTGGCTCGTTATCTTATTTTTCTTATTGGTTCAAAAATATCCTAAATCCTGAATCCACCTTTCCTCTCTCTTTGGAAAAGAAGGTATCGAAGCTCACATGTTAGGGACCAAATGGCCCATAGAACTGCCTCCGGATTACCTGCCCCCTCCCGCTCCCCCCCCCCCTTGAGACAAGAGCGAATTGTTGAATCAACCCTCGCCGGAACGAGAGGTTCAGCTGCGATATCTGCAGGGCTGCTGGCTTTCTTTGGCTCCCGTTTTTCCTAAGTCGAGTGTTGCTTTGTGTTCGAGCTGTTTGCTAAATAAAAGAGAGCAACAGTCTGCGGGTGTGATCGGGCAATAGAAATCCTGTAGCTCTCTTTGGAAACGGAGAGGCTGCCGTATTGTCGCCTGCGCAATGGCGCTTGCGAGGAAGTTGAGTTTGGGGCGGGAACCTTTGAGGTTTTAATGTTAAACATTTCCGCTGGGAAGAGGGTCAGATCGTTCCTGGCGTTTGCTGCAGAAGTTTATAGCGAACCCTAAAAGGGAGAGATTTGGGGTGGGGAGGAAAAAAGGTTTATGTCAGAAGTGGGATTTGAACCCACGCCTCCATTCGGAGACCAGAACACCCAACACTGGGAAAGGAGCGATCCTTGAGTCTGGCGCCTTAGACCACTCGGCCATCCTGACATCTGGGGTAATAAGGCTTCTGAAAGTAGTTACCTAATTGTTCCCATGCTAATTCATTTGTGAATGTGTTGCGGATCCCCCTCCCCGAATTTGGAGGCGCTCCCCTTCCTTGTTACAAGGCGTCGCCTTTTGGATATTACGGAGAAAAAAAGGGCAGCGTCTATGTTGCACAAACCAAATCCAGTCACATTTCCTTGTGAACAAAATGAGGAAAACGCGGTCTGGGTAATCGCTCTTTCCTCTTACTCCGTTAGATATAATTGCAAAATCAAAATTATTTGTCAGGTATTGAAGATATTTACAACAATGCAGAACAAAGCCGCTCTTCTTATGATTAGTATTGTTTAAAAATACAGGTTGTACGGTTTTATTTAAGTTAATAAATAACCTAATGATTTATTATTATTGTTTTTACACAATGCAATTTCTCTAAAGGTGGCAACTTTAATTTTTAAAAAATTAATTTTAATACAGTAAATATATAACACACGTACACTCGGGTTCTTTTGGGGTCCTCCATCATTTTTAAAAGTGGGAAGGGTTTCTGAGAAAAAAAATCAATATTGCTCTACATGAATACTTGTGATGTCATTCGTCCCTGGAGTTAAAATTATAGCCACGCACCCTTGAATGGGTGAAGAACCCGTAGTAAAAAAACGTAAAAAAAAGTTCCAACAATCAGCTGAACGGCGCAGGATCCTGGGAACTTTTTTTAAACTTTTTTTTTTTTAAATATTTTTTTATTTTTAAACAAACAAACATAAAATCATCTTCAATTGCAAATAGTGTGTCGGTTGGTTACAAGTCTTTTGTGCATCGTTCACCAAATTCATAGCTTACAATTTACAATTTACCTAGATTCTCATATCATCGACCTAATATATATCTTTATATTGTTATCCTCATTAATCATTTATTTGACTATGACTATTTCTTCCCTCATTATCATTCAAAGTATTCTAAAATTTGCTTTAATTTTTAATATAACATTCATATTTATCCAATAATAATACATCTATATGTTATATTTCGCATAGTTCTGCACTTTTTGTATTGTAAAAGTCTCTGCCATATTTCATTTCCATATTCTTTTTATCTAACCATTGATAGAATAGGGTTTTTTTTACTTTTTACAGCATTTTTTACTACCCGTTCAGGTGAATAGGTAGTGAAAAAAATGCTTTAAAAAAGTAAAAAAACAAAAGAAGGTTCCTACGATCGCTTGGCACAGTTTTTAAAAACTTTTTTAAAGCATTTTTTACTACCTATTGACCCGAACCTATTCGCCCGAACATTTTTAAAGTAAAAAATGCTTTTAAAAAGTTTTTTAAAAGTTTCCCAAGATCGCGTGCCACAGCTGATCCCCTCCCCTCTTCTACTTACCTTCCCAAGCCTCCTTTTGGCACATAGTGTGCATGTGCATGCAACACGCGTTGGTGTAAACTGCGCATGTATGCATGTGTAGCACATGCTTGGCGCAGCGCGCATGCATGGCCAGTGAAGCTGTAGCAAACTGGTTCAGATTTCACCACTGATTTCCCCCCTGGGGTGTCCCTCTCATGGGTTAGACAGGGGAAGGTCATGTCATGGAGACTTACAGAAGAGAATATTTGTAGCTCGGGGTTGAACTGTGGGGCCTTTGGTGCTTTTTGAGCAATGCTCTGTTGACCACTGAAATAGCAGTCCGAACTAAAGACAAAGGGTCAAACCACTACACCCATGTAAACATAGTGGAAGAACTTAAAGGGTGGCAAGTGATTCCTGGAGAAGACCCTCTGAGAATAAACATTTCCAAAAACTGACATGGTCATTGTGGTATGCATGGGTTTCGTTCGTGATTTTTCTCGTTGCAGGAGTAGCAACTTTTTGGTATTTCCGGCCTGAGTGGTGGCCTATGTTATTCTATCTGAAGATCCCAAAAGCAGCTGTGGAACTTCACACTCTACAGATTGTGTTGGTTTTGTGATTGTAACTGTGTCACTGAATGTTGTTGTTATTATTGTTGTAATTGTGAACTGATACATGCCTATGGGGAAGAGTGGGACACTGTGATTGTGGAAATGTGCAAAGGATTGCTCCCCATATAAACTCTATATATTGGGACATTGGATCAGATCAAGAGCCTTGATAGTACAGTGGTCTAAGCACCCTGTTATTAACACAGCTGCCTGCAATTACTGCTGGTTCGAATCTCTCCAAGGCTCAAGGTTGACTCAGCCTTCCATCCTTTCTAAGGTAGGTGAAATGAGGACCCAGTTTGTGGGGGCAATAAGCTGACTTTGTATAAATATACAAAAGTATGAAGGCTATTGCTTAACGCATTGTAAGCCGCCCTGAGTCTCCGGAGAAGGGTGGCATATAAATCAAATTAAAAAAAAAAATTAAAAAAAAAAACTTAACTTGAACACAGTAGTCCTAGGAGAGAGTGATATCATAATCCCTGACAATATAAAATGTATTGATTTAATGCAATGGTTCAATATTTGGGAATAATTTTCTTATGCGTAGGACTTATTACAATTACCCAAGAACAATAGTTTAAGGAATGGATTATAAACCCTTTATTTACCAACATCTACAAGGAGAAGAGGACAATGACTTGCTAAAATATATTATCCTATCAGTAAGAATCATCCATTCCTTAGAACTTTAGATCCAACTTTTAGATATATTTAGCAGAAAGTGCCTTAGCTGAGAAGGAGGCTTGGGGGAAAAAAAAGCCTTTTCAAATTTTAGAGAATATAATAGCAATGTTAATTGTATTTATAAACGTTGACTCTTTATAATTGTTAGCTATCTTATATGTTTCATGCATAGGCAGGTAGGAAATAAAGTATGAAAATTCTAACATACAATGCTTTTGCATTGCATACTGAACGACAAATGCAGAAGAAACTGCTAAGATATTGAAGGTATTGGTTCTAAATCCCACTTTATTAGTTTTTGTTTAGTTTAATTGTTTAATTGTTTTATCTCCTCTTGAAGGAAGCTTTCTTACATGCTGGGTAAGATGGAAAATCCAACATCCTTTGAAACAATAGGATTTTTCTTCTAGTGAAAAGTAGGATTCCTCTGGTGATTGAGCAGTTTGTAAAATCTTAAGGCTGGCTACGTTGTTTAAGTCTTTAAGAAGTGGGCAAAGTCATTTATTTTTTTTCCAGATGCTAGACTTCTTGGTTCCCTGGGTGCAGGGTGGATGATGGGAAGATCAGGCTGGCCAATTCTTCTCTTATATAGACCAGCCAGGGATCCACATGCGGTTAAAAAGGAGAGGCATTGGGATCATTGGCAAACACACATGGTATCAACTGACGGGGCACCATCTCGTTTCCTTCGTATTGGAGATCCTTGGAGCTGAGAGTGCAGACATTGTTACCCATCTTGCCACAGAGAGCTGGAGAAGGCACTGTATTGCTGAGGATGCATTGCTGCCCAGCTTGCCACAACTGGTTGTTGAGGGAACTGTGTTGCGGAGTACACATTGTTGCTGGCCAACTTGTCATGGATGCCTTGCCAGGCCATATCACTGCCGGGGTCCCAGCGCTGGGGCCCACAGTGGCTTGTGAGGACATATAGTTGCTGAGGAAACATTGCTTCTGCCCATCTTGGGTTGTGAGGATACAGCGCTGGGTAAAGATTGCATTCTCATTGGCCTTAGCCAGCTGGGATGCTTTTCCTTGGCACAGATTTTGCAGCACCTTTGGCACAAAGGTTTTGGAAGGATGTTTCACTGGCTTTGTGTTCAAGTTGCTCTGACGTTGCTTTTTTTGCGGCTTCCTTGGCTGCCGTTTCTTTCTTCGCTGAGGCTGCTTCTTCTTCTTCTGGTTGTAGGTAGCAGCCATGGTTTCAATTGTCTATGTTCACTCCTGTGTCTTGGTGATGAATGCCTCTGTATCTCCTTTACATTTGTTATGATATAACGGCTTGCATTCAAATGAGGGACTAGCTCTTGGCCTTCTGATTGGTTGGCTAGAACAATACTCTGTTTTGAGATGTAACCATAGTACCTGAGCAGATAGCATCTCCTCATAATATGCCTCTGTGAGCCATTTCTCTTTGCTACCTGCGAAGGTGGGTGAGGTGATGACATAAAATTTGGATTAAACAGGAAGAATAAATTTGATAGAATGTCATTTCAGAATCTAACTGCTGTTAAACCATAGTCTTTCTGCATAATAAAAAATTGGTTGGGTTTTTTCCCCTCTCTTGTCTTGCATTCATTGGAAGAAAGCAGATCCTGGTCTGTGCATGGCATAATGAATCCCAGTGGAAGTCAGCTCCCCTGCATTAAATCTAATTTCTACAAGGTTTGAAACAATGGAGTGGATGTTTCTTTGTTCATTGAATAAACACTTTTTACCCAGATCATAAAATGTGATGAATTACTTATTTGGAGAACAGCGACAGCTTGAAGAACCACTGTCATTCCCATTAGGTAGACCAGACCAAGAAATCAACTACATTTTTTAGTTATGGAGACTGGCTGTAATAGAATATTGCAAGTCTGATTGTGCTGTACCTCCTTATACACTGCTCAAAAAAATAAAGGGAACACAAGCAGAAGACATCCGAGATCTGAATGAATGAAATAGCCTTATTAAATACTTTGTTCATTACATACAGTAGTTTTGTGTTCCCTTTAGTTGTTTGAGCAGTGTATAAACTACTGTATGTAAAGAACAAAGTATTTAATAAGGCTATTTCATTCATTCAGATCTCAGATGTCTTCTGCTTGTGTTCCCTTTATTTTTTTGAGCAGTATATTTCAGTGAATTAAGGAGGTGTCTGCCTGAGCCATTGCCAAATGTTATCTTGTTGCTTTAGATTTGAAATACGTTCCTTTTGCCCATGTAGTGGTTCCTGCATATTTCCATCAAGGTCACCTTCCTTGCTTTCCACAAATGATTATTACTTAAATTCCTTGCTGTAGCATTGAGGGAATTTTCCAGAAAACACTGTGATAAAACACTCAGCAATCTTGATAAGGTCATTTAGGGTTAAAAGCTCACTTGGTAATTTAATCCCCTTCATTGGAAGCGGGAATTCTGGAGTGCTTGGAAGCACCATATTCAAATACTGGCACAAATAATGACAGATTTTACATGATAAGATAGCAGTCTTGTCTTGTAATTAGTGACTGTAAGAGAGAAGCACAATATGGGGTCCTATAATCTTAGCATGTGTCATCTACAAAGTCCTAATCAAATGTTTGGAGAAATAGCAATAGCAATAGAAATAGCACTTAGACAAGTACTGTAAAGCAGTATACAACCCTCTCTAAGCAGTTTACAGAGTCAGCATATTGCCCCCAACAATCTGGGTCCTCATTTTACCGACCTCTGAAGGATGACAGGTTGAGTCAACCTTGAGCCTGGTGAGATTCGAACTGCCAAATTGCAGGCAGCCAGCAGGCAGCAGAAATAGCCTGCAGTACTGCACTCTAACCACTTCATACCATGGTGGCGCATACCACGGTGGCAAAACGAGAGCTATGTGCTCCAGAGTTTAGCATCATGCCTGTACAGTACCTTTTTTGGCAAATATTCTGGGCCTCCTTGCCAAACAAAAGGCACAATGATTTTATTTGCAATAAAGTCCACTTTTTCTCTTCTTATCTAAGCATATCTGTTCTCTTGGGACCAGTTTGCTTAAAAGATTTGGATGATCACTCATTAAAAACACAACTCTGGGCAGATCACAACCACAACGATCCAAACTCGCTAGAAGGATTACCCCCCTTCTCTAGCTTGTTACAATAGGCACAGTGAAGACAGTTCTGAGCACTGTAGCAGGTCTTTATTTGGATGGCCAATATCTGGAATATGGTTGTCTATGTCTGCACTGGTCAGACTGGTAGATGCTCTGATTCCAAGACTGAAGTTGGAGGAGAAAATAAGGGCTTAAAGAACCTTTGACTAGGAAAAAGAGAGTAGACAGGCAGATAATGGCTGGGGAAATGGTATGGCTCCTTGTGACTAGGCTGCAGGTCTTCTCTGATTTGGGACAGGTGAAAAGTAAGCTGTAAGCAATTCAGTACTGGATGGAACAGTACTGAAATCCTCTGCTAGACTGGTAAAGAAAGAAAATGATGCACATTCAAGTTTAAGAGATGCATCTCACCTAAAGTAGGGGCACAGGAATCTTTTGATGTTGGGCAGATTTTTTTTTTAGCAATAAAGGCTATTTATTGCTAAATAAATCATTACTAATAATTGCTAAATTATTACTGTTATTTCCTCAAGTCTCTTGCACTGATTTTTATTGCAAAACTGGTATAAACTGATGAACAGATTGATTGCCAAGGATTTTTTTTTAAAAAAAACCTATGATGTCACTATACTATATAGATCAGAATTGTGCAGACCATGGCATTCCCTGTAGCACTCTATGGAAGTGAAAATTCGAACTTTGAAGAAGCAGGATATTGACAATTTTGAACTTTGGTGCTGGAAAGACTACTGAAAATATTGTGGACAGCCAAGAAAACAAACAATTGCTTCATTGAACAAATCAAACCAGTTCTCACTTGAGGCACAAATGACCAGGCTCCAATTTTCCTACTTCAGACACATGATTCAAAGACCTAGCTTCCTGGAAAAAGCTGTAATTCTGGGTAAGATGGAAGGAAAGAGAAGAGGATGACCAGCAGCAAGATGGATCATCTCAATTACAGCAGCGATAGGTACAACATTAGAAGACCTGACAGACCAAGTTAGGTACAAATTGTTATGGAGAAAATCTATCTAAGTGTACACTAAGAGTCAATACTGACTTGATGGCACATAATCCATCCGTCCGTCCGTCTGTCAATCAATCAATCAATCAATCATTACTGTAATATTCAATTAGATTGTTTGGAACACTTTTTCCCATTGTGTCCTTGGATGCACTGTAAACTAGGTGACTCCTTACCACTCAGTTTCTCAAAATCTTCCTATTATTTCTTTAGCTCCAGAGTCTGAGGTTTTATAGAGCCAAAGGTTCAAAAAATGCTGATTGTAATTAACAGACCCCTTCTATAATAAACCCAAAGGCCCACTGCACTAGGAAGATTCTGGCAGGCCTGTCTGGTTGGAAAAACTGTTCCAGTTTGAAGGAAAGCGGGGCGGGGTGTTTTCCATAGGCCCTTCTGTAACCCCTTGCTTGCAGCAATTCTGGTAGCAACAGGGAGCAAAAGCAAGAGAACCCAGCAATGACTTTTCCAAATGAAGATTGTTCTAGCATGCCCTCTAAATTTCTCCTATTTGTATTGCTGCTTGCCAGGCCTTGGTAAAACCACGACTGATGTATATGTTAAAGCACACCTTCTTTGCATAAAGTGGCAACCTTCTCTTGTACTCGAAACTTTCCTTTGTTCCTCTCTGAATTCAGTGTGCTATCACTGTGTTCTGGAGAAAATAAATGTACCAAATAACATGGAGGTTTCACCCTCCCTACTTTTTGGACATGAGCAGGGTCAAACTGAGCTTCTGTTTTTGTCTAGTCCTATCTGATTCAAATTGGTCCTCCCTGCTTCCAGATAAAACCCTCCTGTAAACCCATCAAAATAAGTCTCCTCAACCCACTCAGAGAATAGCCCAAGGGCAGCTCTTACAACCTAGAGGAATCCCAGTCTTTCATCCTCGATCAGCTTGATTGCCTCAACATTCCTTCTCCTTCACAATGCTGCCCTCCTGAAAGGACCATTTTGCCTAATAATAGAATTAACTGAGATACTAACAAGGGCCTGCCTAGCTTCCTTAAAAAAGGTAAAGGGTAAAGGTTCCCCTCGCATATATGTGCTAGTCGTTCCTGACTCTAGGGGGTGGTGCTCATCTCTGTTTCAGCAAATCTGATCCCTGAAATTTCATGCCTTATAGCTGTCAACTGTAAAAATCTTTGCTTTTCCTTTGTTCAGGATCCCTCTTTTTTATAAAGTAGGAACCCAATGATTGTTGCAATCAACATGGTTCTGAACCTCAGGAGAACCTCAGGAGAGCGTATCTTTCTCCTTCTGTCCTGGCCACTTTTTTATAGAGGCACGACTGAGAGCGTTTCAGCAAACTGCATCACTGTTTGGTTTGGTGGCAGCAGTGCCTCAGATAGAAAGTCCATACAGAGAGTGGTAAGGACAGCTGAGAATATTATAGGAAGCTCGCTTCCCGTTATTCAGGATACTGTTTATAAGTGCTATATGCTTAAAGTTCAAAGGATAGTTAGAGACCCCACACACCCACTTAACAGTCTGTTTCTGTTGCTCCCCTCTGGGAGGAGGTTTCAAAATATTTCTAGCAGGACTTCCAGATTCTGTAACAGCTTTGTTCCTTATGCCATCTGTTTGGTAAGCTCGCAGGATTTGTTTCTCACGCCATGTACATGTATACATCTGAACTAGACTGTGTTGTTTCTCCATGTCATATATGTGGGTATATGCATAATTTTGTATTTGTTTATTTATTTATTTAGTCATGTTTATGTAATGTATATTAGAGGTGGAGACCCTTTGAGACCCTTGTACACAATGAAATTTCATTTTAATGTATGCCGATTAGTGTACACTTGTAGGAAGAAATATCCTTCTGGGTTCAGCTCCAAGTGGGGAAAAAGACACTGGAAACATGGAGACTGCTTGGAAAGATGGTTTAATGGTGGACAGGATCACATGGTTTGAGTTCCTGAACAGAAAAGGGGCGAGACACAGCAAGTCCCCAGGTTTTATGCCCTCTCTGGCTTTGAACTTCCTGGGGCCCAGAAAGAGTATCCTGATTGGTTGTCAGACTCCCAGGGGGTGGGGGTCTTAGCTAGCCTTGCTGGCTGATGTAATCTTCCCAGGTGCCATGTGGTGAGTTTCTGTTGCTAGATGGGTCCTATTGTGTTGCAGATGATGGGCCATTGACAAAGATTGAGTTTCTGCCTCTGGCCTCTTGACAAAGGGTGCGGGTAGGAAGATGGGAGCTACTTCGTCTTTAAAACATGCTTCTCCATTTCTCATCCAGGGAAACATAATATTCTGCCTTTTTAATATTTCCCAAAATATTTCATTCCTCTAGGATAGGGGTGGGTGCTAACTTCTTACACACTCAAAGTGACAAAGTTATTCTAAGTCTGAGTTTAAGGTTCTTCTCTTCTGTATTTCTAAGTTTTCCATGGGACTCTGGGTTCCAGAACAGTTTCTCATTGACTTCTGGGCTCAAGGCCATTATAATTGTTATATATCTTCTTAACTGTAATTTTTATACTCATGTTACTTTTTCTGGGGTGGTGCCTCTAAACTACAATCTATATCTTGTATGCCACACTAATGTAGATCGAGGTATGGAATGCATTTGAAGTAATTTTCCACAGACATTTTCATGTCAAAATCAGCTAGTGGATGTATCATTGGGATTAAAAGTTCACTTCAAAACAATTACATCATTTGGGATAAATGGTTTGCCGGAATACAAAGAGAGAACTTGTTCACCAGGAAATTGTTGCATAACCGGGGATTAAAAATTCATGGGGAAATCAACTCAAAATCCTGTTATTGGGAGGGGAAAATTACAAGGCTAATTCTGAGGTAATTGGAGGTTAACTATTTAAATATTTATTTATTGAATTTATATTGTCGCCTATTCGCCCATGGCAACTCAAGGTGGTTATTGGTACCAAAAGTGAATTGCCATTGCAGAATTTATTATAACCCAGATCTTGCTAAATAAAGAGCATGGCATTTTTATATGCAGTAAAACACACTATTTTTCTCTTCAGTATGTGTATCTGTCATCTTGGAATAATGGATTTCCTCCCCTGGCTTGTTACACCTGCTAATATCAAAAAGACAGAATATCAACCCTTTTCACTTTTATTGTAATCGGAACAAATGACCACTAGCACAAAATTAATTCATGGTAGAAAGTTAGAGCGTAGTACTATGTGCTGTACATGTATGTTTGTAAATTTAAGGGGCAAAACTCACATGTGTCAGTCATCTATAATGCTTGAGAAGATGTGAATTTGGGAAAAGGTGCTAGAACCATAATCAACGTATGCAAACCCCCAAATTTTGCAATAAACATGCTCAAGATACATAACACTGTTAAACAGGTGTCACTCATTCTAAATCCCATTTTATTTGTATGTCAATAACTAGTTGCTTTTGCTGTTTCTGAAGGGAAATTCTTCAGTCACAATATGAATGTTTGGAAGTACAACACCCTGAGGAGTAAGATCTTTTTCTAATGAAAACTGTGTCCTCTGCTTGGCTGATTTTCCTTCTCAAGGCCATTCTGTGTGAAGATCTGCTATATTCCTTGACTATTGTAGGTGGCAAGATTGTTGTCATAAAATGATTGGGTTTGGGAGGTACCTTAGATGGTTTTCCATTGGGTGAAAGATGGGATTTTTCTCAGGCTGGCCACTTGTACTCTTCCTTCTCTCCTTCAGAGACTAATTTAGGCCAGCCAGGGAGGAAGGACGTGATGACTCTGCTAATAAGGAGAGATGCTAGGGTCACTGGCAAACAAGCATGGTATCAACTGCCTGGATATCATCTCATTCACTTCGTACTGAAGATCTTTAGTGGTGAGAGTGCAGAGTTTGGTCCCCATCTTGCCACAGATAACTGGTGAGGGTACGGCACTGCTGAAGACATATCTTTGTGGGTCATCTTGGCACAAGTGGGTGGTGAGGGCACTTTGCTGCTGATGTCTCACCGTCACCGGCCATTTCACCACAGGGGGCTTGCATTGCCACACAATTGCTGGATACACCTCACTGATGCCCATGCTGGCTTGGGAGGACACGTAATTGCTGAGGTAGCACTGTTGCTCCCCGTCTTGTGTTGCCAGGAGGTATCGTTGTGCAAAGACTGCCTTTTTATTCCCCTTCATTGACAGAGGCATCTTTCGTTGGGAAAGGAAAAGAGGTGGCAAAATCTTAGCCTCAAAACTCTCACATTTCCTGATTTGACTGATTGCCAAGTTCCTTCGTTGCCGATTTCTTCCTTGTTTCCTCTTCTGTTTCTGTCTCAATTTCTTCTGAGGTTGTAACTTTTTCTGGGCTTGGACAATAGCCATTGTTTCAATCTTCTGTGCTTATGCTCACCTGAAGTTTGTAGTGATAAGTGCCTCACTAATGTCTCTCCCTTTTCTGTGATATACTGACTTGTATTCAAATGAGGGACCAGTCCTTTGCCCTTTGATTGGTCAGCTAGAACAATGCTTTACCTTGAGAGTTAACAGTAGTACCCGAAAAGCCCAACACTTCATAATAAGTATTGTGAGCTCTCCCTCTCCCACATAGGAGAATAAAGAGGGCTGTGACATCACACGTGTCCATTGACCAATAGGAAAGGATAGAACAGACAGGTTAAGAGAATTTTGAAAAAAAGAAGTTAGAGGGTTTATCTAGTAGCCCTACTTCTAATTGATGTTCTTACTGTAGCAGCAGCAGTAGTAGTAGTAGTAGTAAACAAATACATATAGATGTTCCTAACTCTTACTTCTTTGCCTTTCATGAACAAGAAACATAATATATATATAATATTTTGTGCAGATAAAAGCAAGCATGCAAAATGAGACCCATCACACATATTTGCCCTCTTTGTTGCACAACAATTTCTTCCCCGAAAGAAAGAGATGGGAATTGTGTATACATCTGGAGACATTCACATGAGGAAATATAATTTAGGAAGTTTTGAACCAAGAAATGCCATTAATAGCTATTGGTTATTCTTTTGCAATGAACAGAATTGGCAACTTTGTTCCTTTAAATTAACATGAACTAAATCTATTTCCTAAATCTGGTTTAACCAAACTCTTAATGATCTAGAATCTCTAGACCAATATAGATCATCAGGAAGGCTGTACTAGAATGATTTCAACAATAACGAGAGTCTTTATTTTGGTCACAGGCCAGCATAAGATAACATAAAACCATGAGGATATAACAATTACATCCATTTGAACAATAACTGAAGATTAATATTGTAGCTTAATATTGTAAAATATTACACCTCCATAATAATACTAACATAAACTGTATGTGAGAAAATATAAATACTATGGTACAAGGTTATAAAATAGTTTTTGTAGAAATAAACTATACATCTAAAATAAGAGATTATCAGTTTAGTGTTGATTGCAATAAATAGAAGTTTATATAATAGCACCTGAAAATTTAGCAAAGTTGCTAAATCTTTTTTTCTTAATCAATTCCGGATGGGTTTTATAAACACAAGCACAAAACACACACACACACAAAGAAGCATTTTGGATGTTATCGAAGAAATATAGTCAATCAGTTCAATTTGCAAATGTGCCTGATCAGCATGCCCTGTTGGCCTTGCTCATCCATCCATCCATCCATCCATCCATCCATCCATCCATCCATCCATTCACTCAATGTATGTAGCCAACCATCTCACTTTTATATGACACTAGGGGGTTTACAATAAAATAAAGTAAAATACATAAAATACACAATATCAAAAATACAAATAAGATACATAGCAGCCAGATAATTATCGATTCAAAAAATGGGCTCTATTTCACACTCAGGGACCCAAGCCAATCTAATTTCAGGGGGGATGATGTTCCATTGTGGGGAACTAATTAATGTGTGCCTTTATGTAGCAGGCACCAGACAAGGACATGCTCAGCCAGCTCAAAACACCCAGTGCAACAAAGGAATTTCATATTCAGGATCTTCTTATACCTCAGTTTTGAAACCGCAGAATGGGAGGCATTCAGGTGCATTAATACAGGGGTCCCCAAAACTTGGGCTGCAGCCCATTGGGACAAGGGGTGGCCGAGTGTGCAAAGCTTCATTTGCACATGCATGAGAACTAGGCTGTGCTTGTGAAACCATCTCCTCCCCAGCCACAACTGCTGCTGCCAGTCCATGGAGCCAGAAATGTTTGGGACTACAGTATTAATGTACAAGTCCTTCTCTGCTTTAGGATTTATAATTTCATGAGACATGCTGCTGGTATGCAATGGTATACAAGAAAGACCTTGGAAGATGGGATAAAGAAATGCAGTCTAGGGAATAGTCAGATAAAGAGAGAGCATAGCTCCCAATCATATCTTCACGGATTCTGAGCCTCCTAAATTTACTTCAAAAAGAGTTGACCGAACACCTCACCTGGACAAAAATGCCTGAGATTACTCTTCCTCAGACTGCAGAATCCTTCCCTCTGCTCTCTTCTGTCAAATTCCCTGTTATGAAAGCTGTCATATGGATATGGGGGTGACAATTCTAAATTAAAGAAAGAAACGAAGCAGAGGAAATACTAGAAACACTGCAGGAAAATAGATTTCTTCTGTAAGCCTGAAAGCATCAAGAGCTAAAGTACATTATGTGACAGACCTTGGAAGACGGGACAAAGAAATGCAGCCGAGGGAATAGTCAGATAAGAGAGAGCATAGCCTGCAGCTGGAGAAAGGTTGGCGCATGATGTCAGCCTTAACAGGCAGACCACACAGGAAGCACAAGCAGAAAAGCTACGTTAACAGAAGCTTACAAATATGAAAGTACAGTCCTCCCAACATTTCCTTTATAGCCTGAGAAACTAGGGAGGAGGGTCCTTTCTGAGTCTCTTGCTCTACTCAGTATCCAGCTGTAGTCTAATATCCCTCTTATCTGGCCATTCCATAGGCAGCCTCTTCTTGTCTCCCAAGGTCTTTCCCACATTCCATAATTCCATTCCATGGTATTATTCTGTACCTATGATTCCCAGCAATGGTAGATTAGGCATCCTAAAAGACAGGATTGTTGCTCCATATTCTAAAACCTGATGCAAAGTGCGTCAAAGACTTTTCATATCTCAAAGGTTATGAGTTAGTCAAAGTTCAGAGTCAATTGAAAATCATCTCCAAGAGTTAGCTTGTTTATTAGTTTATTATATAGATTTCTCTTATCAAATAGCTCTGGGTGACTAACCAACAAAACGTCTGAAACATACATATAAAAATAATAGAAAAACAACAAGAACCAACGGATACCAGACAAAGAATAAACCACATCAGCCCAAGTCAAGAATGCAAGATGGCTTCTGCCAATATCCAGGCCCTCAAGCCTAGGAAAAAAAAATCCAGGTTTTTAAAGGCTTTCTGAAGGTAAAAACAGGGTATTTCAGACCAAGGTTGTAGGGACTAGCCGCACAAGAGAGCAAACTCTAGCCAGTGTTTATAGCTATCTGTATCTTAATCTCTCTTTTTACTATGCCCACTTCAAGGAGCAGGCTCTCTTGAGGCAAATCACTGGACTAGGAGCCTTGAACATTTAGCAAGATGTTTTCCAGCAATCTGAAGTCAGCTAAAGAACCTACAGGTAAGAAGCACATTCAGGAAAGGCTGCATACAGAGAACTGCTGGAGCAACTACAATATTTTATTCTTTTATTCTTAAAACATGTACCTTGCATGCAGTTTACTATTGATTTCAGGAATGGCATCATTCCTTTGGGGCTCAGTGGATCAAATATTCAGAAAATGCCTAATTATTTTGCCAGTATGTCACATTCCCCACCCCACCCAGAATAAAAGAGTAACAATTCTTTATCACCCCCACATCTAGCCTACCTTGAACAGCAGCACTTAGCAACAAACAGTATTGCAGGAGATAGTGGAAAAACCAGGTTTAACTGGCTTCAATGTGCATTAAAAAAAATGACAGTTGATTATTTTGGGGCAAATCGTTTCTTACAACTTTACCTGATCTTGAAAAGTTGTCACTTAAAAAAAAATCAGAATGACTATAGAACAAGAAAATGGAAATAATTGTTAATATTCTCCATTGGACTTCTACAAAAGTACGCGAGCCTCAACAGTGCAAGACTTGGTGGAAACTGGTGATCATTTTCAGACAACCCTGCTGACTGGTGTCCTTCACCCAGTTACTTTCCTCCATTCCATTCATTGCTTGGGGCGCACCAGCTTTCTGGCCACTACATCTAAATCAAGTCTTCCCAGCTGCTGCCAAAAAGGCCAGGATTCCTGGGCTTCTGTTTTGCTGGAGGGGAGATCTTGCACTGGCATAACCACCACCAATCCACCATGGACAACATTAGGGGCCTGAAAATATCTACTATGTTCTGTCTCTTTTTCAGTGTTTCTATGTGACTCTGGTGGTAAAAGCCAAAAGAACCACTAAGATGGAATGCCTAGAATGTTCGTGTCTTGTAAATTGACTCTAGCACTAGGCTACGGAAGATAGACATATTATTTAACCTTCAGGTCAGCTGCGTAGACAATCCAGCTTAAACAATGTGTGTTCTGTATATTCACGCATGCGCTACTTGATTTCCAGAAAACTAGAACTGCTTGATTTAAAAATAAACTTTCTTAGGGCTAATGGGTGGGCACCAATCATACCAGTTTTTCTGTTCACACAACACTCTACCTCTATGACTCAGTTAAGCATGTTGGGTGAAATCAAAACTCAGGAAGAAGGGGACTTTCTTTTTCGACTGATGTTCCCGAAGCAGCATCTTGAAGTGGAAGCTACATTTCTATCTGTCAGTTTTTGATTTTTGTCCAACCTGTGCAAATTTCATACATCTCATTTTGAATCCCGCTGAGCAAAAAGGCAAGTCTTAAATGCTTCTTCTGCCTTACCGCTACTGGATTTAGAATATTTTTTTATGAAGTGTCTCATTCATTTCAAGACAAGCTTCCATAAAATAGCCATGCTTGAGTGGGAAACAAATGCAAAATTAATCTAAGGGTTTGTCATAGTCCCAAATGAGGTTTTCTTAGAGAACAGCAATAACTATTACTTAGTTTCAGATTATCCTGGAGTGCAGAACTACTTATCTGGAAGATAGTGCCATTTATTCCTAGGAAAATCAAAGCCAGCCAGCATGGTATCAATGCTTTTGCATGGAATGTCTACTGTTTATGAAGCTCCTTCAGGCCAATCCTAAAAAATGCATTTTAAACAAGAGGCCTGCAATTCTTATAGAAGATGGACACAAAATTAAGTTCCAAATGCACACTGCTTCCCTCTGGCTCCATAAAAGCATTTGCAAGAGAGTTATTAGTGAATTCCTGGAAAATAATCATATAAAAATTGCATGGAAATATTTCCCAGTGCATTTCCAGTGCTTATAACAACATAGACAAGTTTTTTTCATGTGTGAATTCTTTCATGCTTAATAAAATCTGATCTGTTGCAAAAAGTATTCTGACATTCAAAGCACATGCAATTTTTCTTCCCAGAGTGAAACAGCTGGTGTTTAATTAGCTGATTTTTTTTTCCTCAGGAAAGACATTTATATGGCTTTTCTCCTGTATGGATTTGCTGATGCCTAGTTAGACAAGATTTTACCCGGAAGCTCTTCCCACAGTCTTCACACTGAAATGGCTTCTCACCTGTGTGGATCCTATAGTGTCCTTGTAGATGGGATTTCATGTTGAATTTTTGGCCACAATCAGGACAGCCATAAGGTTTCTCTCCAGTATGAAGACGTAAATGGACATTAAGATTAGACTGCTTATTAAAACATTTCCCACATTCATTACATGGATATAGCTTTTCTCCTGTGTGGATCCTCTGGTGTGTAGTAAGGTGTGAAGATTGATCAAAACTTTTCCCAGACTCACAACAGACAAAATTCCTGTCTGACACTGTAATTCCTATTGGGGGCTTCTTACTTATATTTTCGATGAAGTTTTCTGGTACAGGAATTGCATGTGTCACCTCTGGTAATATTGCCTGAGTATTGCCTTTTGATTTGATCTCAATTGGTTTGGACAGCTTGGGGTCTCCTATATGGATTCGGCGGTGCTTATTTACGGAAGCTTTAACAGGGAATCTCTTCCCACAGACTTCACATTCATATGGCTTCTCCCCTGTGTGCATCCTATAGTGTCCAAGTAAATGAGATTTAGTACAAAACCTTTTGCCACATTCAGGACAGCCATAAGGTTTCTCTCCAGTATGGAGACGTAAATGGACAGTAAGGTTAGATTGCTTATTAAAACGTTTCCCGCATTCAATACATGGATATGTCCTTTCTCCTTTGTGAATCCTCAGGTGTTTAGTAAGGTGTAAAGGCCGCTCAAAACGTTTTCCACATTCAAAACAGACATAATTCCTGTTTGACACTGCTATCTCTATTGGGGAATTGGTACTGATAATTTTAACTATTTTTTCTGTATCAGGAACTGTGCACACCTGTATCACTTCTGGTAATACTGCCTGGGTATTGCCTTCTGATTTGATCTCAGATGGTATGACCGGGTTGGGGTTTCCTGAATGGATTCGTTGGTGCTTATTTAGGGAAGCTTTAACAGGGAATCTTTTCCCACAGTCTTCACATACATAAGGCTTCTCCCCTGTGTGTATCCTGTGGTGTACACGTAAATGATATTTGGCATTGAATCTTTTGCCACAATCAGGGCAGCTATAAGGTTTCTCTCCACGATGGAGCCGTAAATGGACATTAAGATTAGACTGCTTATTAAAACGTTTCCCACATTCATTACATGGATATAGCCTTTCTCCTGTGTGGATCCTCTGGTGTTTAATAACATGTGACGGCTGATCAAACCTTTTTCCACACTCATAACATCCATATTTTTTTCTTGTTGCTATAGTAGCTAATCGGGAGTTACTTCTAGGCATTTTCTTGTTAGCCTTGGAAAGTTGTAATAACTCCGGTGATAACTCCTGCCGCCTTCTGGATTTGATCCCCATTTTTTCAGAATGTTTAGGATTGAAGGAAACATCCCACCGCAATGGTTCATGAAATTGCTCTGCTCCAGGCTTCTCTTGATGAGGATTCTTTCTTGTATCCACATTTTCTGCAAGAACAATAAGGATGCAGAGGAAATACTGGAAACACTGCAGGAAAATAGATTTCTTTTGTAAATCTAAAAGCAGCAAGCTCTAAAGATGTACATTATGTGATGGCCATCTGGAAAAGACAAGCTTATTGGGTAGAGTTTAGACTTACTGGGACTTAGCGTTACTGAAGCCACAATGTCAATTAAAACAGGCTTTGGCAGGGGCTGATGAATTGGAATGGCTGTTAGTGAATGTCCCCCTGATTCTGCTGAGTGGCTGAGGATGGCTGAGTGGTTAACCCTCAGAAACATTCTCTGATTTAGTACAGCCAACTCAGATGGTTGAAAGTGGGAGGTAATGAAATTGGTAGGGCAACAGTTACAACTACAGTAGTGGCCAAAATTGTGGAAACCTTTTGGGAAAAGTGTGTTTTTGAGGTTTGGTGGCTAATAACACCACTTTTTTTTTAGAGTAGTACCATAAAATTATATATCAATGGAAAGATAATTTAATCAAGAATGTAATGCAACAAAGTTTGTTCAATTATCTGTATTCTATGAAACATTATAGCCAAATAACCAGAAAAAGGAAGCACAACTTGCTTAGGTTGATATCAGGTAGCTTTCCTTCATCTTATTGGAGCCAATGAGCATGAGTGTTTCAAGAGCCAATCGGGTATCATCTTGTTTTGGCAATGAGCCAATCAGTTCACAGTAGGATTCAGTTACTAATGTCATGTATTGAAGCTGAGAGGAGGACATTTGTCAGTGTGTTATGTGATTGCTATCAAGTTGGTTGGGGTTTTTCTGTGTTCTTTCATTTAGTGAGCTTGTAGAATGTAATAAAATTAAAGTAATGGTGCAAAGAGTTGACTGTTCACTCAGAAAGCGATGTAAAATAGTATTATTAAGTGAACAATGCTACAGTTATGAAGAAATTAGAAGAAAAATTGGTGGAAACTTAACCAAAAGTGGTATTTCTAAGTTTTTGAAGAAGTATAAAGAGACTCAGTCACTCCAAAACCACACTGGTAAAGGCAGGAAAAGGTGCACAACAGCAAGTGATGATAGAAGAATTAAGAGACTGTGCCCACACGACAGAAGAAAATCATCTGGGTGTATACAAGATGAAATGGCACAATGCAACGTGAAGTTGAGTGCAAGGACTGTTCGGCGCAGACTGCAGGAATTTGGCCTAAAATCTAGAATTCCATGAAAAAAGCCACTTTTATCTCTCAAACAAAGGTTAAAAAGACTAAACTGGGCTAAAACCCATGCTACCTGAACAGAGGAACAATGGGACAGTGTTATTTGGAGTGATGAGAGTGGTGTTATTAGCCATCAAACCTCAAAAATACTGTACACTTTTCCCAAAAGGCTTCCACAATTTTGGGCACTACTGTATGTTAATGGAAGAAAAGGAATATGTCATCCCACACATGAGCTAAAACCTATGTATTTGGAGATATTCTGATCAATTAGATGTATCTCCCAACCGCCCTGGGTCTGGGCAGTAGACAGATTTAAAATGTTTGAATTAAAAAATAAATAAATTGTATGACCCAATAAAATGTAACGAAAGGATTCTTTTGTCAAAAAAAAGAAAGACCTTCTTACCAACCGCAGTTACGTCCTCACAATTTACAATCCCTTGATCAATAGTGTCTTTTCCTTTCATTGTCTGGAGATCAGCCATCTGTGATATTTCTCCCCAGTCAAGCTGGAGATATGGATCTGGTTTGGAAATTAAGAGCTCTAGAGCAAGGGAAAGAAACACAATAAAAGAGAAGAGGATTATTGATTCTTTTATAGCCATTTAACACAATAAAATATCCTGGGTCCGGCTGGTTATTTAGTTAGCTTAAAATTTCAACACCTCCCTTAATGCCCAGTTCAACTATTCAAAGTGACAATGCCACTTTGGCATTGGCATTTGAAAAAAATAACTTACATTTTATGTAAGTTCTCACATTTATGACCGTTGCAGTGTCACCACCATAACCATTCAGGAACTTCGCCAAGTGGACAGTATTTATAATCATTGCAGTATCCCGCAGTCATGTGATCACTATTTGTGCACTTCACAACCAGGTTCCAACAAGCAGAGTCAGTGGAGAAACTGGCAGATCATGGCCACATGATGTTGCTTTATAACTTATGGTTACTTGCTTACTTACTTACTTACCAAATGAGAACTGAAGTCATCAATTCCTCATGGTCATGTGTTATGCTTAGTGACTATGCTGCTTAGTGACAGACTTGCCGGTCCCAATAATTGTCACTAAGCAAGAACTACTTATAGTAGTGAAGATGTGTGGCTCAACGTTGAACTGTTTATTTCTTGGACCTCTTAACTTGGTTGTTTTTCTGCAGACATTTTATTTGCCAGGCAAGATATCATCATCAGTGCATGAGTGCGTGGTGTATGCTGGTTGTTTATAGAAACTTGGTTGGGGTTAAGTTGCTTTCTTGATTGTGCCTCGATCAGAGTATTTTTTTCTTTTTTAATTGTTTCTCTGGTGCTGCTTCCTGCAGTATGCAACAATGATACCAAGCCTGTTTGTTCCCTCAGGGATATTTGTAGGAAATCAACCAACCTCAGACAACACGAAGAACTGAATAGGTTAGAATTGTCTACTAGTATAGTGTAGTAAAAGTAATGGATTAGACTTGGGGAGAACCAAGTTAAAATCTACCTGTGCCATGGAAACTCCCAGTGACCTAGCATCCGTCCTTCTCTCTGAGCTCAACCTACCATACAGGGTTGTTGATAAAATAGAGAGACCCAAGTAAGCTTTAGCTTCTGGGATAGAAATCTATGACATTTTCTTTTTTAGGCTATTTAATTCACTATTTGTGTTCCTGACATCCTCTCCCTTTCAGTGTCTATGCTAATTTCCAGCCACTGTTGGCTGAGGTAGTCCTTTAAAAAACAATCTTTATTAAAGTTTTAAAGAAGGTAAGATCTAACAAAAATGAAGACTTAGAATAAAAGAAGAGGAAAGAAGGAAAGAGATAAGAAAAAGACAAAGCCAGAAGTACGGATAAAATGAAAGAAAATTATAAAGAAGTGATTTTTCATTTTCTTTTAAAGCAGTTGTAAAAATGTAATTTAACCTCTTATTCTCTCAATTACAATTTTAGTATCAACTATTTTTTAAATAATCATCAAATATATAATTATTATATAATCATTTGTATAATAATTATAATTAGTTCCATTTTTTTCCTGTTTCATGCAAAAAATCAGTAAAGGGGTTTCCAATCAGCATTAAACTTAATAGGTTTTCTCTAACCAAGACTGTCATCATCTTTACCATCCATAGTGGGTAAGTCAAATCTTTCACTCATTGCGCATATAATAATCTCAGTGCAGTTATTATATATAAAAACAATGTTTCACAGGCATCATAAATTTCAACTGCTGGTCTCCTTGGCCAATGCTGGATTGTCAATGGCAAATCTTAATTTTCAGAAATGATGGGTTTCATTTAGACTATGTAGCATGAGGCAGGAACAGCCCTTGGGGATATGGAGAGGGTTCAACAGAGCTTTCCTAAAAACCTTAAAAGTAAGGAAGATGACTTTACAAAAACATACAATTTGCCTGTTACACCTAGGCTGATTCTTTGTTTGGGACTGACACATTCAGGAAAGTTTGTATGGCCTTACAGGAACTGGAACCTTACCTAAGGAGGTCACGTTCTCAGAATTCTCTTGCATGACCGTGTAATACAAAATTCTTTGTTCGTTATCCAAAAGGTCCCACTCCTCTGGGGTGAAATATACAGCGACATCCTGGAAAGCCACAGGGCACTACAAGAGGAAGACAATTGAACAAAACAATGCATTTGATCTACTATTCTGATGGCTGGTATTTCATTTAGCAAAAATATTCAGTAATTATGTCTGCTTTATATCTTGAATTTGTAATTCCTGATTCAAGTTTATATTAAGTTTATATTAAGCTCCCAGGTGGTTGAATTTCAAACACAATACTGAAGAAGGGACTGCCTAGCTCACATTAAGGCAGGAGGAGGGAGGTTAGAGATTTAACTGTACTCCTACAACTGAAACACAACTCACTGTTTGGACTTTTGGTTGTAATTGTAATTCAGCAAGCTATAGAAATCCAGCCACTGCCTTATTAGGTGACTGAGTTGTCCTAAAATGGCGTAATAATATTACTGGGATTCTAACCCAGAATTTGTCATTACAACTTGTGTGAGCCTAGCTACTGGGATAATGTCTTTATGTTAAACCTGTAGTTCTCCAAGTAACAGCAGGCTTTCCTAGAAAGTTGGGAACTATCTCAAGGGAGATGAAATTTTTAGCATTCCCTCTTTCTACTGCCCACTCCAGTGGTGGGCTGCTCCCAGTTCTGTCTGATTCTTGCGAACCGATAGTAAAAGCGGTGGGAGGCTCCGCCCACCCACCCGGATGTCATCATGGACAATCTGCGCATGCAGATCTGAGTACGTGTGTGCGTGCTCCCATTGCAAACCGGTAGTAAAGGTAAGTAGAACCCACCCCTGGCCCACTCCATTTATAACCTATAGCAGGACAAATTCAGGTGGGTTTAGAATCCAGCCTACTGGAGACACCTTCTTGCTTGGCCAGTGCTTGTGGTTAGAGGAACAACATTCCTAGCATTAGGCTATGAATCAAGGGTTCCCTTTCTTATTAACAAGGATACCTGTTGCTCCAGGTAAGCTTCAGCCAGCTGAGCTGCCTCCTGGCTGGTACTTGGCTTCCTGGCTCTCACCCAAGCCTGCATTCCCAAAGGAAGCACATGCAGAAACTGCTCCAAGATGACCACATCCACAATCTGTCCTTTGGTGCGGTCCTGTGGTCTTAGCCATCTCTGAGCAGCCTCTCCCAGCTGGAACAGAGTCTGCCAAGGACGTTCTCCCAAAGAACGAGCGTTGGAACGAAACATCTGCCTGTTGTACTCTTCAATGTCCATGAGCAGAGTAGTCACTTCTACTGAAGCTTTCATGGAGGCTGACCATATGCATCTTCTCCTAGAAAAGGCACTGAGCTGATCCACTGGGGCCAAAACAACTAGTTCTTCTGCTGGGATTTGGGAAAGGCGAAACGTATGGGGGTCCATCTCAAAGGAAATCTTGCAACTAATTTTGGGAGAAAAGCAAAATACATCTCACTTATTGGGCAGTGAACCATACTGAAATCAAAAATAGCAAAGGGAACGAAAAACTTCACCCAAGAACTGCAAAAGCAAGACACAAGGCATGTAAAATACTTCACAAGTGACAAAATGGGGCGAGTAGGGAGACACACAGGCACACACTTAACTGCTTTTGGGATATTCTGTCCCCTCTCCACAGAGAAATATCACCACAATCCGCTTTTAATTTTACTAAGATGGCTTCTCTGCAAATAATAGGACCCTTCATGCTGCTTGGAGTTCACCTGCTTTTAAGATTTTTCTCTGCATAGAGAAGAGACCGATTTTACACCGCAGATTCCCCCATCCCATCCCATCCCAATACTCAGAAATAAATCTTCCTTCAGTTCTCTCTTTCCAGGTTGGAGACAAAAACTGGTCAGCAAAGCCAGGGCTCAAAAGAGACTCTCTGCTGCTGGGAACGACTTACACATAGATGGACCTGCACTGCAGGATGGGCAAATCCACAAAGAGGTGGATGGGCGGACGGAAGGATGGGGACCCACCTGCTTTCTACCTGCCCAGGTTCAGCCCTGTGTCAAGAAGCCTTTTTAGCCGAATATCCGGCTGCTGGAGAAGGAAAACAATTCTTACTTTAGCATTAAGCCAAAAAGGAGAGAGAGAGATTTTTTTTCTCTGCTAGACCTTCTTGCATTGAAATAGGACGGCCATGTAGCCAGCGGAACGATCACAGCAACTTCCCAATAACCCGGAAAAACAAAACAGGACTCTTTCCTCCGAGCTAGCTGGTATTTCGGCTCTAGCAAAGAGAAAAAAGGGAGAGCCCTCTCGCGGGCAGAGGAAAGAAACGTTTCCTTGTTTTGCCTCTGCTGAATGACAGTAAGCTGCCACCGGTCATTCTTCAGCGGAGCAGAGCGGTTTTATAAAAATCCGTGAATTGAAGTCCCCACATTTGAGAGTTTTGCTAAGATTGAGAAACACTGGCATGGAAGCATCAATGGTGTGTGCATGTCAAACGAAGGCAGCTGAACAGCAATGATCCCAATCCAAGCTTCGCCCCGTCTCCTTCTGTCCTTTTATTGGGAGTAGTGTTTGCACCTAAAAGCGCGATGCTGCTTGGCTCATTCGGATGAATGAGCATCAAATCCCGCAGACATCTCTGGCTTAGAGCACCCTATATTTCAGGGGGGAAATCTCCATTCACCAAATTGTTTCCTTCGAGGTGTGGAATAAAGGAGGCAGCAGCTTTCCGTCTCTATTGTTATGCCATGATTTACAGAACAGGCTGAAGCTGGAATAACCAAAGGCCCCTTTCTTGGGAACTGTTCGTGCTAATTATTCACAGTATGGTTTCTGGTGTGCCTTTTAATGAATATGTTAATCGTTCTTTGGTTTTGCTTGCCTTTATTCTGTTTTGCCAGTTAACAGTTTGGATGTAACCAACGAGGTGATCATTGCATTAGTATCCCAGGACTAAATCTGTTGGAAAAGTTTTAATTTATTGCTCTTTCTTTTTTTAAAATGAACATTCTAGAGTTTAGCACAATCTCCTAGACAAAAACAAACTCTAACCAATTAGCAAGGCATCCAAAAAACCAAACAAACATTGAGACATCCATATAACACAACTGTTACAGGTATACAGGTTGTCTTTGGTTAACAATGACAATCTGGACTAGAATTTCCACAGACAAGCAATGCAGTTGTAAAACATAGCATCACATAACCACATTACTTAGCGATGGAAATCCCGGCAGTCCTCTTTGCCATCACTAACCAAATGTCATTAGGGGAGGATCCACCCCTCCAATCCAAGCCATTCTTGGCTTGGTCCTTTCTCAAGCCTCACTAAGGTTAAGGGACTGCCTCCTCTCGAATGATGGCAGTGCTGGGGCTGAGTGTTAAGATACTTAAATTTAGTAGCTGGAGCAGTGGGGTTGTGCAATGAGCCAGGACACAGTTATAACTGATTGGTTGAAGAGTGCTACCGGTAGCTCCTGTGTGAGGCAATCTGCACTGTGATTGATTGCTGTGGGTGTGGAGAGAACATTTCCCCCTTTTCCCGCCTTTTTTCCCTTGTGTGCCTGTGCGCTCTGTGATTTATGATGCTCCTGTTTGCCTATCTTTGGTGTATATATAGATGCAAAATATAGTTATTTATATAACTATATTAAAATACATATGGAACCCGCACTGCATATTGGACATTAGTACAATTGAGCACGTCCAGAAATATTTCACAAGAAGAGTCCTCCACTCCTCTGCTCATAACAAAATGCCCTATGCCACCAGACTTGAAATTCTGGGTTTAGAAAATTTAGAACTACGCCGCCTTCGGTATGACCTAAGCATAGCTCATAAAATCATCTGCTACAATGTCCTACCTGTCAATGACTACTTCAGCTTCAACCACAAGAATACACAAGCGCAGAATAGATACAAACTTAAAGTGAACCGTTCCAAACTCAATTGCAGAAAATATGACTTTAACAGCAGACTGGTCAATACCTGGAATGCACTACCAGACTCTGTGGTCTCATCTCAAAACCCCCAAAACTTTAACCTAAAACTGTCTACTGTTGACCTCACCCCATTCCTAAGAGGTCTGTAAGGGGCGTGCATAAGAGCACCAGCGTGCCTACCGTCCCTGTCCTAATGTTCCCATTAATTGTATTCATTTTATGTATTCAATTCATGCTTATACTTATATATATTATCTAATATGTACTCGACAAAATAAATAAATAAATCAATATCAATATAAATATAAATAAAACTACAAGTTTGTGTCAGTGTCTCGGACTTCATTTGAACACCAGCTGCGCAATTCCATCATAGAGGCCTAGGACTTTCAGTAATTTCAGCTGCCCCCAGACCTCTTTCTCAGCCTCAGTACCGCAGGTGCCACCACTGCCCCCAAGGAGTGCCACCTTGAGTCCATGCTGCAGCCACCCACCCCACTGCTGAATCTCAGCTGACATACCTTGTGCCAGACCTGCCCCGTGCAGCTGACCTTCTTTCCTACATGAGGCACCTGCTGCCCACGGTAACTCTTTTTCCTGAGGCTGCATGTGCTGTTTTCCAAATGAAGACAAGTTCTCAAGTTTTTTGGGAGAATGGTGCATGCGGTCTCAGGAACAAGGCCAGGCATGACAATAGCTGCCTTGCACATCACTAGGCTGGCTGCACTTCAGCAACAGCAGCAGGAAGAAGCCATCAAAATGATAGAAATAATGGTGGGAGGGAATAGGTAGGCGGTGGGGGGGAAAATTGAAGTGCTCCTACAGTCCTAAGTGTAGGTGGGCTGCCAAGTGCCCAAATTTTCATCAAGTGACCATGGGGTTGTTGCAGAAGACATAACTTCAGGGACTGGATTCAAGTACCATTTGTTCAATGGTGCTGTAACTTTGAAGGGTCACTGAATGAAAGATGGTTAAATGAGGACTACTTGTATGGCAAAAAGATCTTCTTTCAGGACAAGAGATATCTTAATGGGTCTTTATTCCACATCAGAGACCCACAATATTTGCAGATGATGAGTGGGAAACCCAGATTTAACTGGCTTTGTTAGGCATTAAAAAAAATGGCAGTTGATTATTCTTGGGCAAGTTGTTTCTTATAACTTTATCTGATCTTGAAAAGTTGTCATTAAAAAAATAAGAATGAAAAAGCAGAGTTACACTGACAAATGCTGTAGAACAAGAAAATAGAAATAATTGTGGATACTCCCCACTGGATTATTACAAAGACAAGCATGCTGCAATTGCATAAAGGTTGGTAGGACCTGGGGTCCATTTTCATACAATCCTGCTGATTGGCATCTCACCCAATTACCTACCACCTTTTCATGTACCATTGGGGCCACACCAACTGTCTAACAGTTACACCAACAGTCCTCTTACTTGCTGCCAAAAAGGCAGAGAAGACAGGACTTCCAGGACTTCTGTTTTGATGGAGGGGAGATCCTGCTCTGGCATAATCATCCCCAATCCACTATGGACAACATTAGGGGCTTGGACCATTTATCCACTAAGTTCTCCCCCTTTTCACTTCTGTGTGGCTCTCATAGTGAAAGCCAAGAGCCACAAAGATGGAATGCATAGAATGTTCATTTCAATTCTAAGATTTTGCATGAAAGGCAGAGTTACAGTATTACTTAACTTCCAGGTCATCTGTTTAGGCAATACAGCTTGTGTATGTGTGTGTGTGTTTGTGCAAGCACACACTCTTGTGCACAGGCTACTTTATGTCCAGAAACCTAGGGCAATTTGGCTTGAAAATGAAGTCTCTTATGGGGTCAATCAACTTATTTGTTCTGTTCACATAACACACAACCCTTCATTACTTAGTTAACTATGTTGTGCAAACCAGGGTGTTACAGTCATTAGGTGCATAAATGGACTGGAACAGAAATGAAAGAAACTCAAGAAAGAAAAGCACTTTCTTTTTTCAAATGATATTTCTGAAGAAAGCAGTATCATGACATGGAAGGTACATACTTTATATGCTAATGTTCAATTTTTCCAACCTCTGCACATTTCATCAACCCCTTTTGAGTCCCACTAGGTTTGAAAAACAAGTCTTACAGTAAACGCTTCTGCCTTATAGTTACCAGATCGAGGACATATTTTTCTGAAGCACCTCATGTCGTTTCCAAACAAGCTTCAGTGAAATACCCATGCATGAGTGGAAACAAAATATGTAATTAACTTAAAGGATTTCTAATAGTCCAAATTGATTTCTTAAAGAATATTAATAGCTCTTACTAAATTTCAGGTTACAATGAGGTGCAGAACTACCTAGCTGGAAGGTAATGCCACGTTCCTAGGAAAATTGAAGCCAACCAGCCTGGCATAAACCAAAATTGAATATCTGCTGTTTACTAACTTCCTTTGGCCAGCCCTAAAGAAGGCATTTTAAATAACAAGGGACTTCAGGACAGTATAAGTTGGTCATTTCCATGGTCTCAGGGCAAAATATTTAAGTTCCAAATGCACACTGCTTCCCTCTGATTCAATAAAAGCATTTGCAAGAGTTGAGTTCCTTAGGGAATTCACTGAAAAATAACCATATAACTAAATATATAGTGTATGTATATGTGTCTCTGTGTGTTCTGCTGTGAATCATTCCTGAACATTATCCCACAGATAGGCCCCCCCAATACCTGTCTTCCGTATGGATTTATGGATTTATTTATTTTGTCCAAAAGGAACATAGGCAAGGATTTTGTCCTGTGTGAATTCTTTCATGCTTAATAAGATTTTATCTGTTGCAAAAGTTATTTTCCCAAGTTCAGATCATAGGCAATTTTTCTCCCCAGAGTGAGTGAGCTGTGTATAATTAGGTCAGATTTTCTTCTCAGGAGAGACATTTATATGGCTTTTCTCCTGTATGGATTTGCTGGTGCTTATTTAGACAAGATTTCACCCTGAAGCTCTTCCCACAATCTTCACACTCGAATGGCTTCTCACCTGTGTGGATCCTGTAATGTCCATGTAGATGGGATTTGATGTTGAATCTTTTGCCGCATTCAGGACAGCCATAAGGCTTCTCTCCAGTATGGAGACGCAAATGGACATTAAGGTTAGACTGCTGATGAAAACGTTTCCCACACTGAATACATAGATATGGCTTTTCCCCAGTGTGGATCCTCTGGTGTGTGATGAGATGTGAAGGCCGATCAAAGCCTTTCCCACACTCGGAACAGGAAAAATTCTTGTTTGACACCGTGATTTCTATAGGGGGCTTCCTACTCATAATTTTAATTATTTTTTCTGATTTGGGAGCTGCATAAACACGTGTCACTTCTGGCATTATTGCCTGGGGACCCTCTGATTTGATCTCGGATGGTTTGGAGAGCTTGGCAGCTCCTGTATGGGTTCGCTGGTGCTTATTTAGGGAAGATTTCACACGGAAGCTCTTCCCACAGTCTTCGCATTCATAAGGCTTCTCCCCTGTGTGTATTCTATAGTGTCCATGTAAATGTGATTTGATACTAAACCTTTTGCCACAATCGGGGCAGCCATATGGTTTCTCTCCAGTATGAACTCTCAGATGGACATTTAGATTGGACTGCTGGTCAAAGCATTTCCCACATTCAGTACAAGGGTAAGGCTTTTCTCCCGTGTGGATTCTCTGATGTTTAATTAAGTTAGAACGGCGATCAAAACTTCTCCCACATTCCGAACAAGGATAGTTCCTTTTTGATACAGTAGAACCTACTTGGGAGCTACTGCTGGGCATTTTCTTGTCAGCCTTAGAAGTTTGTATGAGTTCCAGGAATAGCCCTTGCGGTCTTTTAGATTTGACCTCCATTGGTTCAGAAATTTTGGGATCAAATAACACATCCCATTGCGTTGGCTCCTGAAGTCGTTCTGCTTCAAATTCTTCTTGATGTTTTTTTTCCCTGGTAGTCAGGCTTTCTGCAAGAACAAGAAAGATATAAACTAAGTTTTGAAGACAGAGGCAAAAGAAGTAAATAATGGGGTGGGGGAGCAAAGCAAGAAAAGGGCAAAAATACAATAGGAAGATTCTGATAGTTAATCTGTGATGCAAAATTATGCTTGCCGGCAACATAAGGACAACAAATGACATTGGCACAGATAATTTTTCTGGCAACCATTAAAAAAATGAGCAAGGTCTGCAGAAGCTGCCAACATATGAAAGGAAATAACTTTTCCTAACTTGACTTTCCAGCTCACTCCAGACCAGTGGCCTTGGGTGCATGAGAAGTTGACAACTATAGTTCCAAAATATCTAAGAGACAAGAATAGGAAAGAATGGCCAATAATGGTTCAAAGCAGTGGTGAAATCCAAATTTTTTTAGTACCAGTTCTTGGGTGTGGCAGGGGAAGGATACTGCAAAATCTCCATTCCCACCCCACTCCAGGGGAAGGATACTGCAAAATCCCCAATTCCTCCCCACTCCTGGGGGAAGGATATTGCAAAATCTCCATTCCCACCCCACCCCGGGGCCAGCCAGAGGTGGTATTTGCCGGTTCTCCGAACTACTCAAAATTTCCACTACCGGTTCTTTAGAACCTGTCAGAACCTACTGGATTTCACCCCTGGTTCAAAGTATCTCCTAGGAAGTTCTGAAGGGTGTGTCCATTCACTTGTGGGAGGACTTGTAATGACAAAGCTGGAACTACAGGTGGTTGAAAAACTCACAACTACTCAGTTTTGCTAAGGCTGAGCTTAAAACAGTTTCTCCCCATTGAAGCCTGATTAGCTTCCACTAGCATGATCAGTGCTTCTTCAGGTGCAACCAACAACTTTCTCAAAAAAAGGAGGTTGGAGATTGGATGAAAATGAACCAGAAGAGTTCAGTCCAGAGATGACATCTTCAGAATGGCATGTACTACCTCCTCCCTGAAGTAAGTTAAAGCACTTCATGGACTTAAATGTATGTCACCTCCCAGGTGTCTTTAATCAATGAAGTAGGACAAGGATCTGATAAGCAGGCTATTGGGGTAAGAATCCCATCAACTGTCTAATAGAGAAACATTCCTTTCAGGAATTTTGATAAAAGCAATAGCACCTAGATTTATATACTGCTTCACAGTGCTTTATAGCCCTTTTTAAGCGGTGTACAGAGCCAGCATATTGCCCCCAACAATCTGGGCCCTCATTTTACCGATCTCGGAAGAATGGAAGGCTGAGTCAACTTTGAGCCGGTGAGAATTGAACTGCCGAACTCCTGGCAGCCGGCAATCAGCAGAAGTAGCCTGCAGTACTGCATTCTAACCACTGCGCCAACACGGATAAATGATCTGTTCCCAGAAGGTTTATGTTTTGCTCATTCATAACGTAGAAGGAAGCTGGACCATCTTTCCTCTTCTTTCCTGGAACCTGCACCTTCACAGGTTTGTTTCAAAAAAAGAGTTGCTCTAACATCTCACCTGGAAAAGAATGCCTCAGATTACTCTTTTCCTCAGACTTCTGAATTGTTCCATCTCCTCTCATATGGAAGGCTGTGTCAGATTTACCATTATGGAAAGTCTCATATGGATATTGGGTTGGCAATTCTGAATTAAGGAAAGAAGTGAAACCAGAGAAAACATCAAAACTAATGCAGGAAAATAGACAGTTTTTTAAACTGTCTCAAAGCCATCAAGATCTTAAGCTTTACCTTGAGTGGTAACCACTCAGGTGGTTTTTGGCAGGCTATAATTCAACATATTACCATGTTGGAACTAGTTAGGGTTGATTTAGGGACAACACCCAAGTCCTCCTTGGTTGTTGTGCTGTCCATCATACTCTCAATGGGTGTCTCCACTTAAGATCTTGTCCCACTGATTACCAGGTACACCTCAATAACATTTTTGGTGATCCAAATATGTGGAACTTTCTGTGGCTTTGCAGACACAACGAAACAACACTATTGGATGTGGCTTAGACTTAGTGGAATTTAGAGCTACTGCAGTAGCAGGGGCCAATTAAAACAGGCTTTGATGGCAGGAGGGCTGATGAATTGGAAGGGCTCTTACTGAATGTCCCCCATTCTGCTGAGGGCATCCACTGGAGTGGCTGAGTGGTTAACATGAGCCCTCAGAAACACATCTCTGATATCCTACAGCCAAGCCAGCTGCTTGTCAGTGGGAGGTAATGAAATCGGCAAGGTAACAGTTACAACTACCATATTTTTGGGAGTATAAGACGCACCTGAGTATAAGACGAACCTACCTTTTTTGGTAAGGAAAAGAAGAAAAAGAAATCTCCCTCTGCCTTTGAGTAATTTTGCCCCTGCTGCAACATACAGCAAACAGCCTGCTTTACTTTCAGTTTCGTTTTCAGCATAGCTTGATTAGCACAAGGGGAAAAAAATCTGCTCCAGAAATTTACCTCTTTGTAGCAAGCAGCAGAGCCCTGCACAAAACAGCTGAGAGTAAATCAGCTGAGACTTGGGAGGCCATCCAATCAACTTGTGCTAATTAGGCTGTGCTGAAGCTGAAAGGAGCTGTTTTTTCTTGCTGTTTCTTTGCAAGGAGGTAACTGCTGCGAGGCAGAGGCCAAAGGGTGGGGGCCAGTGGGTGGGCAGGGCTACATTCGGTGTATAAGACACACCTAAATTTTCACCCCCTTTTAGGGGGGAAAAAGGTGTGTCTTATACTCCGAAAAATACGGTATGTTAAGGAAAGGAAAGGAATATGTCATCCTGCACATGAGTTAAAACCCAGGTACTAAAGGAATACAATCTAACACGGTAGACATTCTGATTAATTAGATGTTGTATATTCCAACTGACTTGAGTCTGGGTGGCAGACAGGAGAGGTATAACAGTAACAGAGTTGGAAGGGACCTTGGAGGTCATCTAATCCAACCCCCTGCTCATGCAGGAGACCTATACTAGGGATTTGAACCGCCGAACTGCCGACCTTTCTGATCGACAAGCTCAGCGTCTTAGCCACTGAGCCACCTAGCCAGTAAATTGTAAATAAAAGTAAATTATATAACCCAATAAAGCATATAAAAGGGTTTTTTTGTCAGAGAAAGAAAGGCCTTCTCACCAACCACCGTTATGTCCTCCCAATTCACAATTCCTTTAACAATAGAGTCTTTTTCTTTGAATATCTGGAGATCAGCCATTTGTAATCCTTCTTCCCACACCGTCTGGAGTCTTGGATCTGGTTTGGAAACCAAAAGCTCTAGAGCAAGGAAAAGAAACACAACAAAAGAGAGGAAGATTATTGATTTTCTTTATAGCTATCTAACGATAAAGTGTATTATCCTGGGCAAGGCTGGGTAATTATTTACCTCAGAATTCCAATGCAAAAAGACCTGAGCACAAGTTCGGTAAATCGCGTGCGCGAAGCGAACTGGTGGTAACAACAGTTGAAACCCACCACTGTATCCAATAGTATGGTTGAAGTGTTGGACTAGATTTGGGAAGAATCACGTTAAAGTCCACCCCAAGCTATGGAAACTTCAGGAAACCTTGCATTTGTCCTTGTCTCTCAGCTGAATCTACCACACAGGATTATTTTTGTTGTAGGGACAAAACAGGTTCCCGAGTAACCTATGATAGAAATCTAAGAACACACAAATTAGAAAATACCTTAATTGGTTAGAAGGCATCTCAGATTCTCCTAAAGAGGACTATGCTATTCTCAGCTGCTGAACACTTTTTAACTGGAGATGAATAAACCTATGGCCTTCTTCAAGGATCTAACTGAAGCCAGGTTTCCTTTCCTCAAATCTTATTTATTTATTTATTTTATCAAATTTATATGCCGCCCTTCTCCCGTAGGACTCGGGGCGGCTCACAGAATAGAAACAGCATAACAATAAAATAGTGCTAAAACAAGCCAATTTAAAATCCCCAGACAATTAAAACCTCGTGGCAGATCAGGGAATTTGCTGAAAAAGCCATGTCTTCAGGTAAGTGCAGAAAGTGCGGACGTCGGGGGCCGTCCGGAGCCCGGTGGATAACCCATTCCAGAGGGTCGGTGCGACCACAGAGAATGCCCTCATCCTGGGGGCCGCCAGCCGACATTGTCTGGCCGACGGCACCTGGAGCAGGGCAGTCCTATGTGAGCGCACTGGGCAGTGGGAGGCCAGTAGGAGGTGGTCTTGCAAGTACCCCGGGCCCATGCCATGATGTAAATCTTAGACATATTCCTTAGCATTCACTATGGAACAAATACCACTATTTGAAATTAAGCATGAAATGTGATACAACAGACATTTTCATTTCTGGGATATTTAATCCATTATTACAGGTAGTCCTCAATTTATGACTGGCTCTTTAACAACAGTTATGACAGACTTCAAGAAAGGTAATGAATCGCCCTTAAAGTTATAACTGCTGCAGGTACACACTTTAATGACGTTTAATGATGACACTATTTGCTTAAAAACCACATGATTTGCTTAACAACTAAAGTGACTTACTTGACAAAGTTTAATCATGTGGTGCCTTTATTTACAAGTGCAATGACTTACCAAAATCCCAAGCACCCCTGTAGTTATAAGTCAAGGATGCTTTTATTTGTGCAACAATGGCAAATTTTATTTGTGTTCCGGACATCCATCTGAGGGGTGGGATCCTACCGGTTTAACAACCAGTTCGCTACGCACGCTTGCACAGTTTGCAGAAAACTCACCTGCCGCACTGCTGTTGGCAAGGAAAACAGCTGAGGCACAGAAATCCACTCTGCTACGCCAATCAGCTGGGCTTCGGAAAACGGAAATATAACACAGGGGCAGGCAGGCGGACGGGCCCACTTCAAAATCGGACCGAACCGGTTTGCTCACAGCTGAAAGTCGGAGCTAACGGTTCGTCAGAACCGGTGCGAACTGGTAGAATACCATCACTGATCCACCTCTTTCTGATCAACCTATGCTAATATTTCAAGCCATTGTTGGTAGAGATAGTCCAGAGCATTATAGATTTCAACTGCTTGCCTCCTTGGCCAATGTTGGGTAGTCAATGGCAAGTCTTAATTTTCAGAAATATGATGAGTTTCATGTAGACTATGTAGCATGAGGCAGGAACAGCCCTTGGGGATATGGAGAGGGTTCAACAGAGCTTTCCTAAAAACCTTAAAAGTAAGGAAGATGACTTTACAAAAACATGCAATTTGCCTGTTACACCTAGGCTGATTCTTTGTTTGGGACTGACACATTCAGGAAGGTTTGTATGGCCTTACAGGAACGGGAACCTTACCTAAGGAGGTCACGTTCTCAGAATTCTCTTGCATGACTGTGTAATACAAAATTCTTTGTTCCTCATCCAGAAGGTCCCACTCCTCTGGGGTGAAGTATACAGCCACTTCCTCAAAAGCCACAGGCCACTAGAAGAGGAAGAAAATTGAATAGATTAATGCATTTGATCTGTCTACTTTTCCAATGACTATTGCAGTGGTGAAATCCATTTTTTTTTACTACCGGTTCTGTGGGAGTGGCTTGTTGGGTGTGGTGTGGCTTGGTGGGTGTGGCAGGGGAAGGACACTTCAAAATATCCATTTCCATCCCACTCCAGGGGAAGCATACTGCAAAATCCCCATTCCCTCCCCACTCTTGGGGGAACGATATTGCAAAATCTCCCTTCCCACCCCACTCTGGGACCAGCCAGAGGTGGTATTTACCGGTTCTCTGAACTACTCAAAATTTCCGCTAATGGTTCTCCGAACTGCTCAAAATTTCCACCACCGGTTCTCCAGAACCTGTCAGAACCTGTTGGATTTCCCCCCTGGACTACTCACCATTCCATTTAGCTATAGCAGCCCAGTCAGTGACTTTTTTAACAGGTCACGGGTTGAATCATAATATGGTACGGCTATAAGATGTTATTGAATCTGGGATACCAACCCAGAGTTTGTAAATCAGCAGGGTGTGAACCAAGATATTGACTTATATATTAGATCTGTAGATCTCCAAGTAAGAACAGGCTTTCCTAGAATGCTAAGAGTTGTTATCAAGAGGGATGAAATTTTTAGCCTTCCCTCTTTCTACTGCCCACTCCATTTATAACCTATTGCAGGACAATTTCAGGTGGGTTCAGAATCCAGTCCACCGGAGAACCCTTCTTGTTTTAGTCGGTGCTTGTGGTCAGAGGAACAGCAACAGTCCTAGCATTAGATCAAGAATCAGTGTGTGTGTGTGTCCCTTTCTTATTAGCAAGGATACCTGTTGCTCCAGGTAAGCTTCAGCCAGCTGAGCTGCCTCCTGGCTGGTACTTGGCTTCCTGGCTCTCACCCAAGCCTGCATTCCCAAAGGAAGCAAATGCAGAAACTGCTCCAAGATGACCACATCCACAATCTGTCCTTTAGTGCGATCCTGTGGTCTTAGCCATCTCTGAGCAGCCTCTCCCACCTGGAACAGAGTCTGCCAGGGACGTTCTCCCAAAGGAAGAGCATCGGAACGAAATCTCTGCCTGTTGTGCTCCTCAATGTCTTTGAGTAGGGCATCCACGTCCACTTTGACCTCCTCAGGGATGCCAATTGGTTCCTCTTTCCCAAAGCGATGGGCTTCTGGATCTTTCATGGATGTTGACCAAGCAGATCTTCTTCTAAACCAGCCACCCAGTAGATTCACTGGAACCCAAGAAATTGCTTCCTCTACTGGGACTTGGGAAAGGCGAAACGTATGGGGGTCCATCTCAAAGGAAATCTTGCAACTAGTTTTAGGAGAAAAGGAAAATATGTCTCACTTATTGGGCAGTGGAAAACTACCAGTTACTACCAGTTCTCCGAACTACTCAAAATTTCCGCTACCGGTTCTTCAGAATCGGTCAGAATCTGCTGAAACCCACCTCTGCTCTCCACACAGAAACATCACCACAATCTGCTTCTAATTCTACTAACGATGGTTTCCCCTGTAAATAAGAGGACCAGGTTGATTGCCATCCAATCCTGCCTGGAGTTCATCTGCTTTTCAGATTTTCTCTGCATAGAGAAGAGACCGACTTTGCATCACAGAAATTTCTCTCTCCCCCCACCCCTCCCCGCCCATATACTCAGAAATAAATCTTCATCCAACTCTTCCCTTTGCATGTTGGACGGGGGGGGGAGGGGGGACGGACTCTGTTGTGCTTGCCAATCCCTCCATCTCAATCCTCTTTCTGCCTCCTCTTTTCTGACTGCCCTTCAACCTGGCCAATTTCTCTGCTGCTGAGAAGAGACCCCGCGAGGCTATGAACGACTGCGCAAAGATGGACCTGCAGGCGGGTGGATGGGTGGACAGAAGGATGGGGACACCCCACCACACCCCGTTTTCTACCTGCTCAGATTCAGCCTTGTGTCAAGAAGCCTTTTTAGCCAAATATCTAGAGAAGGAAAATAATTCTTCCTTGGGGGTTAAGCCCCCTCCAAAAAGAAGAGTTTTTTTTCTCTTCTAGACCTCTTTCCACCGAAACAGGACAGCCATGGAGCGAATCAATCTCAGCAACTTCCCAATAACCCGGAAAACAAAACAGAAATCTCTTATGCCGTTCACAGCGAAGAGGGAAAAAAAGCTAGCCGGTAGTTCAGGACTAGCAAAGAAAAACCCGAGAGCCCTCTCGTGGGCAGAGGAAAGAAAAGTTTCCTAATTTTTACCTGTTTTAGATATAGTAAACTGCTTTCCACCTATCATCTTTCAGTGGGCAAGAGGTCCTTATTGGCTTGGCACACAGAGTGGCGTTTCTCAACCTTGGCAACTTTTTAAAAATTCTGGGAGTTGAAGTCTACATATGTGATAGTTTTACTAAAATTGAAGAAACGCTGGCATGGAGGCACTGGTCAGTGGTTTTGTGTGTGTCATATGAAGGCAGATGCACAGCAGGGATCCCATCCAAGCATCATCCCGTCTCCTCCTGTTCCATTGTTGGGAGTCACCATCTAAAAAAAGAGCAGAGCTTAGGGTGCAATGCTGTTTTGGTCATTCGGATGAATGCATCCTGTGGACACCTCTGGCTTAGAGCACCCTGAGTTTCAGGGAGGAAGTGTCCATTCACCAAATTGTTTCTTTTTGGTGTGGAATAAAGGAAGGATCGCTTGGCAGCTGCTTTCCATCTATATTATGCCATGATTTACAGAACAGGCTGAAATTGGAATAACCAAGGGCAGAGCATCTTACATATCTTTATAAAACAATTAGGTCTATCCGACCTCACTTTACTCGTATAATATAAGTTTCTCAATACATATAGTTCCTCTTCTAATTTGGGTTATATTTTCCTTTTCTCAAGCCATTTATAAAAATTTTCCCAGGATAAACATACTTGTGTTTGATCTCTATCTTGTAATTTTTTGGTCAATTTATCTGCTTCCGCACAGTCTAAGATGCTCTGTCTTCTCCAGATTATAATATAGATATACAGTGCCGAGTACTAGGTTATCAAGGTACTGTTTATAGATATGCTAGCATTGTAGGTTTTTGTTGTCTTGTTTTGTATGTTTTGTTTGTTATTTATATATTATGTCGTTCTCTTGTTGTTTTTTAATGGTAAAATGTAAATAAAGATTATTTTAAAAAAAAAAGGAATAACCAAGGGCCACTTCCTTAAGAGACCCCTTATGCTAATTGTTCTCAGGATCATTTCTAGGGCTCTGGAAAGTTTTATGCCTTTTAATGAATATAATCCCAATTCTTGCCTAATTTTGCCCACCAATTCCCGAATACAGCTCATCTGTCTGGAACCCGCACTGCATATCGACATTAATACAATTGAACGTGTCCAGAAATATTTCACAAGAAGAGTCCTCCACTCTTCTGCTCGCAACAAAATACCTTATGCCACCAGACTTGAAATTCTGGGCTTAGAAAACTTAGAACTAACTACGCCGCCTTCGGTATGACCTAAGCATAGCTCATAAAATTATCTGCTACAATGTCCTACCGGTCAATGATTACTTCAGTTTCAACCCACAACAATACAGGAGCACACAATAGATACAAACTTAAGGTAAACCATACCAAACTCGATTGCAGAAAATATGACTTCAGCAACAGAGTGGTCAATGCCTGGAATGCACTACCTGACTCTGGTTTCATCCCCAAACCCCCAAAATGTTAACCTAGGTGTCTACTGTTGACCTCGCCCCATTCCTAAGAGGTCTGTAAGGGGCGTGCATAAGAGCACCAGAGTGCCTACCGTCCCTGTCCTAATATTTCTTCTATTTGTATCTATTTTACGTATCCAATCCATGCTTATACTTATTACCAAATATGTTCTTGACAAACAGACAAACAAACAAATAAATATTTCACCAGATCACAGCTTGTGCGTTTGCTGAATGTGAGAAGAGCAGCTGCTTGCAAAATAGTCAGCATTTGGGCTGCTGGTGCCCTGTCCCTTTAAGCCCTCTCCCTAGTCAGCCCAGCAATTACGGCTATAAAAGCTGAGCAGAGAGGCAGCTGCCTGTAGCGTATTGGCGTGGTGGTGTGGGAGTGAGAGAGGGGAAAAGTGGTTTGTGTTCGTTTGGGACTCTAAAACGGCATGAAGCAGCCTGTGGGGAGAGTTACTCTTCTCCAGAAGTAGGATTAACAAAGCTAGTGGAGAAATGGGAGTTGTAGTAGAATTGGGAAAAGGTAGTAAACAGTGAGTAGCAACCTTTAAGTGCTTGTGGGTGTATGTCTAGGTAGGGTTGTGTTGGCTTTCTGGCATTTTTTGCAACCCATTGATTTGGGTATATGTAAAAGAACCCTTTTGACAAAACGGTGCCAGTAGGATATTCATGAAGTGGGATATCCATAAAGCAAGGTGGATATCCAAAAAAAGGGAATATCCAATACAAAGGGGCAGCCACACAGGTAGAGGTGGCTTAAAATCAAGCAGTTTAGTGCATTCTATGAAAAAAACAAGCCTTGGTTGAAAAGGGGGCTGTAAAAAGGAGAGAGCTTGGTCCTTGCAAAGCCCAGACCTTGTAGAAATTAGCCAACAATCCTGGCTGAGGAAAGCAAACCTCGTACCAGAGCTTACACCAAACGTACCAACATGGAAAAAGGAGGGACGGCTTCTCCCTTAGAGGAGGCTACTAACTTAGTTAAAAATGGGAGTCTAGCCTAAATTAGTGGTAACTGATAAGGCTGTAACAAGAGGAAAGGCTGCAATTAGAGGAAGAGTTGCTCTGGGGTTGAGCGGGGAGAGGAAAGATTGCCTGGAAGTGAGAAAGGAGTAAAAAGGAAATAAAAGAAGAGTTTTAAGGGCTGGTTATCTACTATATGAAATACAGTCACCAGAAGGAGTATATTCAACTTTCAGAAGGCATAGAGTATGGAGGTGATCCCAAAGACACCACAATGCGCAAGTTGTGAGAGGAATACATAAGACTATTTTAAAATGTTTGAAAGAATGGCTACCTCTTGCAAGTGGCCTGAGAGTGAATGGGGTGGCCAGACTAGCCCCCTATTTAATAGGAAAGGCTTTGAGACCTTATAGTAGTTTTCCAGCATGAGAAGTAGTGGATTACTCTCAAGTTAAAGAAGCAATTTTACACAGATATGCCACTCCCTACACCTATAGGCAGAGTTTTAGGAGCTACACCTACAACAAACATGAAGGGATTTGTGAATTGCTGTCAAGGTGGGAAGACATGGGCAGGAAAGTGGTTGAGGCCAGATGAAAGAAACAAGGAAAAAGTGGTAGAGGAAGTAATTTTAGTACAGTTTCCACGTATACTTTCTACCATACTGAGGTCTTGGGTGCAGGAACGCAACTGAGTCAGATCAAAGGAATGTTGAACTAGCTGAGGAAAATATGGCAGGGTAGAAATCTGAGGATATTAGAAAGGAAGGTGCAGAGGAAGGAGAATAAGAAAGCTTGTTCCAGAAAATAAGAACTTTAAGGAGATGGAAGAGAGAAAGGTAAAAGGAGAAAGAAGCCTTTAGCTCTTACCCAAATCAAAGGGAAAGCATTGGGAGGTCAGAGACCCGTAGCTGTTAACACCTGTGGGGAAAATGGCCATTTATCCAAAGTCCGTAAAAGCCAGAGGGGGAAAAAAAAAAGAGAATGACTGCGATAGTACAAGTGTTTCTGGGAGAAGAAAAATTAGGATCTCAACAAAAAATAATGGGGCCAGTGTGAAAAGTTTAGTAGATACTGGGGAGTAGACAAACCTTGTTGCATCCTCATTTAATAACAAAAAGGTAGGATTTATGGAGAAAAAGCATCTTATAAAAGTGTTTTAGCAGACTGAGATAGCCACGTTGGTTAAAGCCAAAGAACAGGCACAGGGAAAGGAACATACAAAAAATTGTAGGCGTAATCCCTAATATGCCACATAACCTAATGAGAACAGACTTTCCATTTACTGAAGATTGGACCTGAAGAAAAGGAGTCAAGAAAGAAACTAAGATAGTGGGAGTAACTACAAGGGATCAGTTGAAGATGAGAGAATGCAGCTTGAAATGGGAAGGGAAGGAACCCGGGATTCTTCCTAACTATCTTGACTTAATAGGAGAAGTGAGATGTTCTAGGAAAAACAAAGCTTTAGAGGTAAACCTATAGGGATAGAGACTCCTAAATGGGAAATTCACCTGGGACCCTTGCAAAAGAAAGAGCCAACAAACCCTAAAACATGGTTGGGTAGCAACAGAAAAGGAGGGAAACAAGGACACAACATTCAGATTTCAGCAAAAAGAAGAGTTGTAATGAATAAGGCTTCATCCCTATACAAAGGAACAAAATTAACGAATAGTAGCTACTCAGGGATATCGCAAAGCAATGTTGGAGCTAGCCCATGAAACTCCATGGTCCATGGTCCTCCATGGGTAGGAATAGGGATGGATATAGAATTTTGGATAAGGTGGCATTGGCCAGGGATCTGTGGGGTGATGGTATTGCAAGACCTGCCCTGTGTGTCAGTTGGTAAAGCTAAAAAGAGAACAGAACAACGTACCTATGGAAAAGGGTACATTTTAGCCCCTATTTCCTTTAGCCCCTAAAGTAGCCATGGATATTGTAGACCCTTTGCCACAATCTAGTAAAGACAATGAGTGGTATCCTGGTTGTCTGTGACTACACCACTCGGTACCATGAAGTTGGTCCATTAAGGAATGTGATTGCCAAGCAAATAGCAGAGGAGTTGGTCTCAAGATCTTCAGTGCTGTAGGCATACCAAATGAGATCCCAATGGATCAAAGGGACCAATTTCCAATCAGCACTACTAAAATATCAATATGCAGATATGTGGCTGATAAGTTTGCATACAGGGAAATTCCCAGGTTTCCACAATATTCAACTCCTTTTGAGTTACTGTATGGAAGAAAACACACTGTGATGTTCTAGATATCATTAAAGAAGGTTGATGCAGAAACATAGTAGGCTCGAAAAGCCTAACTGAATATATCCTAATGCAAAGGAATGTTGTAAGCCTTTGGTCAGGTTGCTCAGAGGAACATTCAGCAACTGCGAGAGAAAGCCAGAAAAATATTATAATCAAGGATTATTAAAGGCAAAGTGATTTAACAAAGGAGGCCGAGTCAGTGTTACTTACTGCCATTACTGTTACAATTTTTCCTGAGGCTGTAGTTTTCCAAATTGTTTGCCCCATTCTTGACATTTGAAGAACAGCGTCTGAAGCCTCAGGAAAAAGGTCTGCCATAGGCAGTAGCTGCCTTACATAGGGCACACCTTGTGAGCAGTGGGAAGAAACCACAAAAGAGTGCCACTGTGCAGGGCAGCCAAAGGGCAGAGATGATGAGAATAAGCGAGCAAAAAGAGTTGAAGTACCCCTATGGTTTTAAGTGTGCACAGGCTGCCAAGCACCAAAATTTTGATTGTGTGACCCTGGGGAACTGCTACACCCATACTTTCAGGGACTGGGCATAAGTACCATTTGTTCAGTGCCTGTAGGAGAAGCAATTGCAAGAGCTGGGAACAGTTATAGTGACCAGCCTAGAATCTTTACATAGCAAAAGTGGACTAAGTTTAACCATCCCCCACCCCTGAATTCTGATGACTTTTAACTAACTCCAAACAGATGCTAACCATTCATTGAGAAGATTTCTGTGTATAGCTTGTATAAATAGTTTTAACTGAGCCTTCATGTGTGGACTCAGTCTTTTGCGCCTGACAGTGCCATGGTTGGTCACTGAACTAATCGTTATTATATGAGGTCTACCCATAGGGCAAACTTTTAAAGACCTGGCCACTGAAGGCAGAGATATTACTTAACCTCCAGGTCAGCTGTCTAGATAATTCAACTTAGATTGTGCATGTGTGCACTCACACATGGGCTAATTTATCTCCAGAAAACTAGGATTGTTTTAAGGATGAATTCTCTTAGGGCTTAATTGGTGAGGTCAATCAATCAATCCAGTTTTTGAGTTCACATAACATAGTCTTCATGACTCCGGTATGCTGTGTGAACCAGGGTGTTTTATGTTGTGTGAACCTTCACTGTCATCTGGATGTATAAATGGAAGAACAGAAATGAAAACTCGGAAGAGAAGGAAAAGCACTTTCTTTTTTCAACTGATGTTTCTGAAGAAAGCAGTATCATGAAATAAAAGCTACATTCCTTATCTGACAATTTTATTTTTCCAACTTGTGCATATTTCATCCAATCCGTTTTTGACTCCCACCGGGCCTTGAAAGGCAAGCCTTAAAAACATCTGCCTTACAGCTACCAGATCAAGGGCATTTTTTCCTGAAGCATCTCATGTTATTTTCAGACAAGCTTCAGTAAAATAGTTATGCACGTGTAGGAAGCCATAAACAGAATTAACCTAAAGTTTCTCTCTTCCCCATTGAGATTTTCTTAGAAAACTATTACTTAGTTTCAGGTTATACTGAGGTGCAGAATTACCTATCTTGGAAGGCAATGCCACTTGTTGCAAGGAAAATCAAAACTAGCTAGCATGGCATCAATACTTCACATGGAATGACTATTGTTTACTAAGTTCCTTCAAGCCAATCATAAAAAGGCTTTTTAATCAGCAGAGGATTTAAGGGCTCTGGAGGTTAATTTCTATCAGTTTGGGGCATGAATGAAAAAGTTATTTTTATCCCATCTTCGTTATTTTTAAATAACTCAAGGGAACCAACATACCAAATATTCCTAATCACAACACACTGACTTCCAGTGGAAAAAATACCCAACTGACGACATGCCCAGGGAAGGATCCCTGAGAGGTTTTTCCCTGGACTGTAGTTTTTTTCAATTTACCAGCAGAAGGAACTGGCATTCCTTCAGTTTATATGACTTCCTGGGTTAGAGTCCTAGAATCACCCCACAAGATCCTCCCTATGGCAAAGGGTCTGCAAGTAGCTTTGCCAATTAGGTAGATTTGTTACATAAATGGCTAATTACATACTAATGTGTAAAAGTAAAAAGTTGAGGCCGTAATGTTATCTTGTACTATGCTAAAGAGTTGGAAGTCAAAGTCAAAGTCAAAGCTAAAACAATAAAAGCCATGAGCTAATTGCCCTACACTAGAAGAAGCTGCATGAACTTTCTAGGGAGAAAATGAGCATAATCACCAGGCACCCCCTAAGGCTGTTAAGGATATCTGTCCAGAAAAAGGGAAGAACCCACCCAAAAAAGTTAAGGGGTGTCATAAGGCAAATGGCTCCAACCAATCCAAAATTGATGCAATCTGTAGCGTATATAAATATCTGTTGTGAGGAGCATGCAGAGGATGCTTGCTTTGTGATGCTAATCCCAGTGTGAGCTCTTCTGTGTAGAAACGAAGTTCTTAATGTATTCCCACCCACCTCTGTGTGGTTATTAGCTAAATTGCACCAGGTGAAATGAACCACCGGACTTCATGCTATGCCAACATGCCTTCCTCTGCCTATTTTCTTCCTAATAACCTTGTGAGGTTGGTTGGGTTGAAAAGGAGGGACTAGAACTCAGTCTCCAGGTTTCTAGACCAGCACCTAAGCCACGATATCAAACTAGCTTTCAATTTGTTCTAAATTTAAGACATTTAAGTTCCAAACACAAACAGCTTCCCTCTGACCCAGTGGTGAAATCCAATTTTTTTTTACTACCGGTTCTGTGGGCGTGGCTTGGTGGGCCTGGCAGGGGAAGGATACTGCAAAATCTCCATTCCCACCCCATTCCAGGGGAAGGATACTGCAAAATCCCCATTCCCTCCCCACTCCTGGGGGAAGGATATTACAAAATCTCCATTCCCACCCCACCAGAGGTGGTATTTGCCGGTTCTCCGAACTACTCAAAATTTCTGCTACCGGTTCTCCGAACTGCTCAAAATTTCCGCTACCGGTTCTCTAGAACCTGTCAGAACCTGCTGGATTTCATCCCTGCTCTGACCCCCATAGAAGCATTTGCTTTTGTTCCTTAGGGAATTCACTGAATAGCCTCATCCAAAAAAACACCCCATGGAAACGTTTCTCAATTGTTGCATTTCAAATGATTACAGCTTGTACCGTATGAATTATAGTGTACATTTTAAAAAATTCCCTTCTCACCCCTATGGCGATATGTGTTTTCTTCAATCTTGGGTCCTCTACCGGAGGCCTGGGAGTTTGAGGGTTAACTATTCCTAACCCCTGCACTCTTTTGAACAGAGCTCTGGTGTTGTTCCTGAGGTCTGTTGGAGCTATTATCCCAGCGTAGGAGTCACAGCCACAGGCACTCCTCCCACCACTGGGACCACTTCGACTTTCGACATCTCCTCTACATCCTCCTTCAGGCCCTGGAATTTCTCCAATTTCTTATACTCCTCCTTCCACATTGGTGTCATTTGGTACCAATACATCTATGGCCATTGCTGTCTTCTATCCTTGTCTATTACCATGATGTCTGGTTGATTGGCTAGTACCTGCCTATCTGTCTCAATCTGGAAGTCCCACAGGATCTTAGTCCTATTATTTTCCATGACTTTATGTTGAATCTTCCATCTGGACGTGCTGTAGCCCATACACTGTGCATATATTCCTGTACACAATGCCAGTTATCTTGTTGGGCTGTTCAGTGTGCTGTTTCTGCCTGCATCTATGTGTTGTATCTAGACACCACGTGTTGGACTGCCTCTGAGGCCTCTCTGCATAGTCTGCATTTGTCTAGATAGTAGACCCCTGTTTCTATGGATCATGTACTAAGTGCCTGTTTTTGTGCTGCTATGATCAGTGCCTCAGTGCCTCCAACCCTTTCCAATCACTGCTAGAACTATCTTCCTGAACATTTCCCCACAGATTAGGCACCCACAAAGACTCTGTAGATTTTCAGATGCTTATTTCTTGCGGAAGGAAAACGGAAGGATTTTCTCTTGTGTGAATTCTTTCTTGTTTGATAAAGTCTCGTCTGTTCCAAAAGTTACTTTTTCCCAAGTTTAGAGCACAGGTCTCCAAAATGACCTGATGGTTTAATTAGGTTAGAACTCCAGGTTTTTTTCTCAGAGACATTTATATTGCTTTTCTCCTGTATGAACTTGCTGGTGCTTATTTAGACAAGATTTCACCCGGAAGCTCTTCCCACAATCTTCACACTCGAATGGCTTCTCACCTGTGTGGATCCTGTAATGTCCGTGTAGATGGGATTTGATGTTGAATCTTTTGCCGCATTCAGGACAGCCATAAGGCTTCTCTCCAGTATGGAGACGCAAATGGACATTAAGGTTAGACTGCTGATGAAAACGTTTCCCGCACTGAATACATGGATATGGCTTTTCCCCGGTGTGGATCCTCTGGTGCGTGATGAGATGTGAGGGTCGATCAAAACCTTTCCCACACTCGGAACAAGAAAAATTCTTGTTTGACACTGTGATTTCTATAGGGGGCTTCCTACTCATAATTTTAATTATTTTTTCTGATTTGGGAGCTGCATAAACACGTGTCACTTCTGGCAATATTGACCGGGGACCCTCTGATTTGATATCAGGTGGTTTGGAGAGCTTGGCAGCTCCTGTATGGGTTCGCTGGTGCTTATTTAGGGAAGATTTCACACGGAAGCTCTTCCCACAGTCTTCGCATTCATAAGGTTTCTCCCCCGTGTGTATTCTATAGTGTCCATGTAAATGTGATTTGATACTAAACCTTTTGCCGCAATCGGGGCAGCCGTATGGTTTCTCTCCAGTATGAACTCTCAGATGGACGTTTAGATTGGACTGCTGGTCAAAGCATTTCCCACATTCAGTACAAGGGTAAGGCTTTTCTCCCGTGTGGATTCGCTGATGTTTAATTAAGTTAGAACGGCGATCAAAACTTCTCCCACATTCCGAACAAGGATAGTTCCTTTTTGATACAGTAGAACCTACTTGGGAGCTACTGCTGGGCATTTTCTTGTCAGCCTTAGAAGCTTGTATGAGCTCCAGGAATAGCCCTTGCTGTCTTTTAGATTTGACCTCCATTGGTTCAGAAATATTGGGATCAAAGAACACATCCCATTGCGTTGGCTCCTGAAGCTGTTCTGCTCCAAATTCTTCTTGATGTTTTTTCTCCCTGGTAGTCAGGTTTTCTGCAAGAACAAGAAAGATATAAACAAAGTTTTGAAGACAGAGGCAAAAGAAGTAAATAAGGGGGTGGGGGAGCAAAGCAAGAAAAGGGCAAAAATACGGACTCTGTTTCAATACCAAACTTTGAATTATTCCTTCACATTCCTTAATTATTGAAAAAATACCATTATTTGGATTCAGGCCTGACATATGACATTTTGATTTCTAGGCTATTTAATTCACTATCAGTAGTCCTCAACCTATGACCAGTCACTAAATGACAGTTCAAATTTATGACAGACTTCAAGAAAGGTAATAATGGCCTATCCTCGTAGTCACAACTGATGCACGCACACAAATACCCCACTACACCACAGTCATGTGATTATATTTTGGCTGCTTGGCAACTGGCTCACATTTACAACAGCTTGCAGTGGCCCACAGTAAGGTTTTTAAATATTTGGCCTGAAATGCTTGGCTAATTCAGTTAAACCACCATTCTCTCTTCACCTATTTTTAGTACCCCTTTTCATTTATTTATTTATTTTGGAAAAATTATGTAGCCGCCTACTTACTCACAGCGACTCTAGGCAGCTTACAGAAAATAAAAACACAATGTAGAAGAATTAAAAATAATAAAAATAATAAAATACACTCCCCCTCAGCAACCACACATACTAAGCCATTTAATGGGTTCCATCCCACTCTGGATTCCCCAAGCATGCTGGCCAGGGTCTTACTAAAGCATCAGAGTGGGGTCTGGTCTACTATCTGGAGGGATAATGTTCCAGAGGAAGGGAGCCACCACGGAGAAGGCCCTTCTTCTGGGTCCCGCCAGATGTACCTCCTTAGGGGACAGGACCTTGCCTCCCCACTCTAGTTGGTTGGGTGGATGTGACTGGCAAAAGACGGTCCCTCAGAAAACCTGGTCCCAAGCCATGAAGGGAACTATCAAAAATAAAAGTACCTTCCTCACAATTTGATATACTAACAGAGTACTAAAGACCTTACTTCCTCTGACATTCTAGATACAGAAGTAATAACAAGGATGGAAAATAAATTGGAAAAATGAACTGCTGTGGCACTGGAATGTTTTGAAGAACACTGGAAAACTGCTGGGCTAACACACACACACCGCCCCCCAGGAATGCCAGATAGGCCCGGCCTCAGGAAAACAAAGTTCTTCATTGTTTAGAATGTTTGGTTCCCGAAGGTTTATGTTTTACTCATTCAAAAGGAACCTGGATCTGTCTTACAGAATCATCTCTCCTCTTCTTTCTTCCCATCCTCACCTTCCCAGGTGGCTTCAAAAAAAAAACAACACCCCAAACCCTAATCCTAACAGTTTACCTGGAGAAGAATGCCTCAGATTACTCCTTTCCTCAGACTCCTGAATCATCCCATCTCTTCCGATCTGGAAGATCACATCAGGTTCACCGTTATGCAGGCAGTCATATGGATATTGGGGTGGCAATTCTAAAATAAGGAAAAAAGTGAAGCCAGAGGAAATATTGGAAACAATGCAGGGAAAAAAAAAAGACTAGTATTAGATGTCTAAAAGTCATTCAGTCTTTACCTTGACTGGAGACCAGTTTTTCTCAGGCTTTAATTCAATATATTGCCATGCTGGAACTGGCTAGGGTTTATTTAGGGGAACACTCAAGTCCTCCTGGGATGTTTTGGTGGCCACTATACTCTCAATGGGGCTCTCTGAAATCTTTTCTACTGATTACCAGATGCACCTAAGTCACAGTTTTGGTGAGGCGTCCAAATGTGTGTGCAACTTTTTGTGGTTTGTGGACACCAAGAGACTACCTTATTGGGTGGAGTTAAGATTTACTGGGACTTAGAGTTACGGCAGCTGTAATGGGCCAATTAAAATGGGCAAAGAAGACTACTGAATCAGAATGGACACCCCCCCCCCCCGATTCTGCTGAGGGCATCCATGGGAATGGTTCAGTGGTTAATGTTGAGCCCTCGGAAACACGTCTCTGATTTTGTATAGCCAACCCAGGTCCCTGACAGAGGGAAGTAATGAAATCAGCTGGGCAACAGTTAAGTTAATGGCGGGAAAAGCCACCAACATAGGAGCTAAACTATGTACTAAAGGACATTCTGATCAATGTTGTCTCATCCAACTGCTGTGTGTCTGGATGTGAGAAAGGTGATTCAAAGTGCTTGACTTTGGAAAAAAAGTAACATATGTTAGCCCAATAAGACTTAAAATAGGTAGATTCTTTTGTTACAGAAAGACTTTCTCACCGACCACAGTTATGTCCTCCCAGTTCACAACTTCTTCAATAGAGTCTTTCCCTTTGAAGGCCCTCTGTGCCTCTTCGTCCCAGTCAGATTGGAGAGACTGATCTGGTTTTGAAATCAAAAGCTCTAGAGGAAGGGAAAGAAACACAACAAAATAAAAGGAAGATTATTGATTTTCTTTATAGCTAACTAACACAATGTGTCTTATCCAGGGACAGGCTGGGTAAATTAGCTAGCTCAAAATTCCAATATAGGTATACCTCATAAAGGTAGATAGATGACAAGTTGGAATCTAATTTCTTTTTTGATAGTGCCCTGATGAGAACATTGTTCCTTTCTTAATTGTTTCTTTGGTATTGCTTCCTGCATTGTGCAAAATGATACTGAACCTCTAGGTTACCTGAGTTATTTGTGGGAGAACAACCAAGCTCAGAGAATACCAAGAAACCAAATAGCTTAGAATTGTCTACTAATGTAGTGTAGTTGAAATGCTGGGCTAGATTTGGGGAAAATCAGGTTAAAGTTCACCCTAAAAGCCATGGAAACCTCAGGGAACCTTGCTCAGTCCAATCTAACACAACGGTCTGCTTTAGAGATAAAATAAAAGATTCCCAAATAAAATGTAATTTGCTCCCAGGCTATTAGATTGGCTTAATAAATAAATAATAAAAACTCACAAGGACTATTATATAAACAAAATGGAGTTGACAGCTTCAGAAAGGATTCCATGATCTTACAGGAATGGAAACCTTACCTAAAGAGGTTATGTTCTCAGAATTTTCTCGCATGACGGTGTAATACAATATTCTTTGCTCCTCGTTTAGAAGGTCCCATTCATCTTGGGTGAAATATATAGCCACATCCTGGAATGCCATAGGACACTATAAGAGGAAGGAAATGGAATAAATTAATGCTTTTCTGTCTACTGTTCTTTTTTTTTTTTTGTAAATTTTTTTAAAAATTTTTTACACAAACAAACACATAATACATCAATGTATTCCATGTGTCATCTCGGTGTTTCTTCAGTAACTTCTTCTTTTTTTTTTTTAAATTTTTTTATTTATTTAAAACAATACATCAAAAAAAAAAAAGAAATAGTCAAACAAATGATCGCAACAGGAACTTTGCATGATATTTACACTTTCTACGGTATGTAGGCTTCAGTCAGATTTAACATATATTAAACATAATCCTGGTTATACTTGACTTTTTGGGCGTCTGTTGTTCAACCAAACGTACCATTTGTCCCAACATTGGAAATATACGGAGTCCTTTTGATCTCTCAATGCTTTAGTCAGTCTGTCGGCTTCCGCATAATCCAAAATTTTCTCCAAAGTAACTTCTTCTTTTTGATTACTCCTCCTATCTTCATTTCTTCCCTTATAATTTCCATTTCTCTATTACAATATTTCCCCCCAAGTATAATACATTTAATATAATATTCTCCTATTTCGTTATCAAAATCTTTATCTATTTCTCTTTTCTAACCAATTATAAAATTTCCTCCATATCTTAAAATATTCCGTATATTCCCTCTCTTTAATCAAGGTTAATCTCATCATTTCTGAACAGTCTAAAATTTTTTTAATTACTTCCCCTTCCAACGGGATTTTCTTTACTTTCCATCTTTGTGTAAATACTATCCTCGCTACAGTTATTATATGAATAATCAAATATACATTTTCTTTACTAATTTTCTCTGGTAGGATACCCAGTAGGAACAGCTCCGGTTTTAAATCAATATGTTGTTCGGTTATTTCCTCTAACCAAATCTGAATTCTGTTCCAATAGAATTAAGATTCCAAACATGTCCACCACATATGATAATAAGATCTTGGTATTTGATGGCATTTCCAACATTTAGTTTTTCTGTCTACTATTCTGATGACTGGTAACCATGCCATTTAGCAAAAATATTCAATAATATGTGCTGCATCTTGAATTTGTAATTCCTTATCTAAGTTTATATAAAGCTCTTTGGTAGTTGATATTTAAGCATAATATTGAAGCAAGGTCTCCCCTAAAAAGTAGCAGGACAAAGATTAGAAATTTAACCACAGTCCTACGACTGGGATCCAACTCAGTTTTCATTTGTTGTTGTGATTCGTGGTTCAGCAAGCTGTAGAAAACCAGCCACTGATTTATTATGTTAACCAGGCCATTGGATTAAATTACAATATAACTATAAGACATTACGTGAACCTGAGGTACCAACCCAGGATTTGTAATTAGCAAGGTATGAACCCAGATATTGGGGTATATTTTAGATCTATAGCTCTCCAAGTAAGAACAGGCTTTCCTAGAAAGCTGGGAATTGTTATTAAAGGAGATGAAGTTTTAGCTTTCCCTCATTCTACTGCCAACTCCTTTTATAACCTATTGCAGGACAAATTCAGAAGCCAACCTGCCCAAGGCCCCTTCTTACTTAGTTAGTGCTTGTGGTCAGAGGAACAGCAAAAGTCCTAGCATTAGACCAAGAATCTGTCTCTCTCTGTGTGTGTGTCCCTTTCTTATTAGAAAGAATTTACCTTTTGCTCCAGGTAAACTTCAGCCAGCTGAGCTGCCTCCTGGCTGGTACTTGGCTTCCTGGCTCTCACCCAAGCCTGCATTCCCAAAGGAAGCACATGCAGAAACTGCTCCAAGATGACCACATCCACAATCTGTCCTTTAGTGCGATCCTGTGGTCTCAGCCATCTCTGAGCAGCCTCTCCCAGCTGGAACAGAGTCTGCCAGGGACGTTCTCCCAAAGGAAGAGCATCGGAACGAAACCTCTGCCTGTTGTGCTCCTCAATGTCTTTGAGTAGGGCATCCACGTCCACCTTGACCTCCTCAGGGATGCCAATTGGTTCCTCTTTCCCAAAGCGATGGGCTTCTGGATCTTTCTTGGAGACAGACCAAACGGATCTTCTTCTACACCAGTCGCCCAGTGGATCCCAAGAAATTGCTTCTTCTACTGGGACTTGGGAAAGCTGAAGTGTCTGGGGGTCCATCTCAAAGGAAATTTTGCAACTAGTTATAGGAGAAAACAAGCAAGACACAAATCATGTAAAACATTTCATAATTGATAGAAACAGTCACACACTTGCTGTTTTGGCTCATTCTGCCCTCTCCAAAGAGAAATGTCACCACAATTTGCTTCTAGTTCTGCTATCTTATTCTCCTTGTTATTAAGAGGGTCAGGTTGCTTGCCGTCAGATGCTGCCTGGAGTATTCCCCTGCCTATAAAAATGTTCCCCCCAAAGAGAAAGAAACCGATTTTGCATTGCAGAATCCCCCCCCCGCTCCTCTATAGTCAAAAATAAATCTTCATCCAGTTCCCCCTTTCCAGGTTGGAGAAAAAAGCTGGTCAGCAAAGCCCGGGGCTCAAAATAAAACCCCGGGCGTTGTGTTTGTCGATCCCTCCATCTCAAATCCTCTTTCCGCCCCCTGTTTTCTAACTGACCTGCAACCCGGCCGATTTCTCTGCTGCTGAGAAGAGACTCCAGGAGGGGCTGCACAATACACCCACAAAGCTAGATCTGCAAGCTGGTGGGCGGACGGATGGGCACCCGTGCACAACATACACACACACGCACACACATACACACACCAGCTTTCTACCTGCTCAGATTCAGCCGCGTCAAGAAGATTTTTTTAAGCTGAATATCGAAGGGAAAAAATTCTTACTTTAGAGTTAAGGCAAAAAGGAGGAAGAGGTCTCTGCTTTTAGACGTCCTTGCATCGAAATAAGACGGCCGTGTAAGCGGAGCAATCACAGAAACTTCCCAATAACCCGGAAAACAAAACGGGACTCTTGCATATGCTGTTGGCAGCTAAGAGGAAAAACTAGCGGGTACTTCGGGTCTAGCAAAGAAAGACCAGAGAGCCCTCTCGTGGGCAAAGAAACCGAACGTGTTTCCTAATTTTGCCACCCGTCCTGCTTCGGTGGGTAAGGTTTTTTTTTTATCTCCTTGGCCCAGAGCAGCGTTTCTCTCTCTCTTTTTAATTTTAATTTTTTATTTTCAATTTATATAACAAACATTTTTAACAGTACTGTGTCATGTGTCTCTTACAGGTATTTTATATTTATTCCTATACATTTTTGTTTCTCTGTTCTAACCAGTTATACCACTTATCCCACACCTCATAAAATTCTGCTTCTTCCTTGCCTTTCATTTCTAAGGTGAGCCTATGCATCTCAGAACATTCTAGTATCTTGTATATAATCATCTCATTGGCTGGTGTATTATCTAGTTTCCAACATTGAGCTGTAGACAATTCTCGCTGCAGTTACTATGTGTAAAATAATGTATTGGAGTTGCTTCTTGATCTTTCGGTTAATCATTCCTAATAAAAATAGTTCAGCTTTGAATTCAATTTGTTCTCCTGTTATCTCCTGCAGCCATCTCCTTATCTGTTCCTAATATTTTTTTGCTTTGGGGCATTGCCACCACATGTGATAAAATGTTCCATCCTTGTGCTTGCACTTCCAGCACTCCAGTTTCATATTTGTATACATTTTAGCCAATCTCGCTGGTGTTAAATGCCACCTATAAAACATTTTTCAGAGCAGCGTTTCTCAACCTTGGCAACTTTAAGAATTCTGCGAGTTGAAGTCCACACATCAGAGAGTTTGACTAAGACTAAGAAATTTATTTATTTATTTATTTATTTATTTATTTATTTATTTATTTATTTATTTATTTATTTATTTATTTATTTATTTATTTATTTATAATTTATATACCGCACCTTCTCCCGAGGGACTCAGGGCAGTGTACAGCCAGATAAAAACATACAATACAAACATTAAAAACAATTAAAAAGATATATATTAATTTGGCCCCAATTTAAAATAAACTAATTAAAAAATTTTTTAAAAATTTATTAAGCCAGCCCGGCTTGCTGAAAAAAGAAAGTTTTAAGGGCACGGCGGAAGGCACCGAGGTCTTGGATTCTTCTTATCTCTGGGGGCAGCTGATTCCAGAGGGTAGGTGCCTCCACAGAGAAGGCCCTCCCCCTGGAGGTCACCAGCCTACATTGTTTGGCTGATGGCAACCCGAGGAGGCCCTTCTCTGTGGGAGCACACAGGTCGGTGGGAGGTCATCGGTAGCAGCAGGCGGTCTCAAAGATAACTAGGTCCTATGCCATGGAGCACTTTAAAGGTGGTAACCAACACCTTGAAGTGCACCCGGAAGACCACTGGGAGCCAGTGCAGCTCACGCAGGAGCGGTGTTATGTGGGAGCGCCAGGCGGCTCCCGTGATTACCCGCGTGGCCACATTCTGGACCAGTTGGAGCCTCCGGGTGCTCTTCAAGGGGAGCCCCATGTAGAGAGCATTGCAGTAGTCCAGGCGCGAGGTGACGAGGGCGTGCAAAGGGAATCCCATCAAGAAAGGGTCGCAACTGGCGAATCAGGCAAACCTAACAGAAGGTCCCCCTGGCTACAACCATCAGATGTTCCTCCAAGGACAGCTGCGTATCCAGGAGGACTCCCAGATTGCGCGCCCTCTCCGCAGGGGCCAAAGACTCTCCCCCGATAGTCAGTGATGGAGTCAACTGACTATATCGGGATGCCGGGAACCACAGCCACTCAGTTTTGGAAGGGTTGAGCTTGAGCCTGTTCCTCCCCATCCAGATCCGCACAGCCTCCAGGCACTGGGACATCACTTCAAGGGCATCGTTGGGGTGGCCTGGGGTGGAGATGTACAGCTGGGTGTCATCAGCGTACTGATGGTAATTCACCCCAAAGCCATGGATGATCTCACCCAGCAGCTTCACATAAATGTTGAACAGAAGGGGCGAGAGGACTGACCCCTGAGGCACTCCACAAATGAGAGGCCTCGAGGTCGACCTCTGCCCCCCTGCCAACACAAACTGCAACCGGTCTGAGAGAAAGGAGGAGAACCATCCTAATATGGTGCCCCCCATCCCCAACTCCTCTAACCGGTGCAGCATGATACCATGGTCGATGGTATCAAAAGCCACTGAGAGATCTAACAGGGCTAGGACAGAGGAGCAACCCTTGTCCCGCGCCCTCCAGAGATCATCTACCAATGCAACCAATGCCGTTTCCGTGCTGTGCCCAGACCTGAAACCCGACTGGAACGGATCTAGATAAGACGTTTCCTCCAGGAATTGTGGAAACTGTCATGCGACCACACTCTCAACAACCTTCGCCACAAAGCGAAGGTTGGAGACAGGACGGTAGTTGGCTAATACTGCCGGGTCCAGGGAAGGCTTCTTGAGGAGAGGCCTCACCACCGCCTCTTTCAAGGCAGTGGGGAAGTAACCCTCACTCAACGAAGCGTTGATAATTCCCTGGAGCCAGCCTCATGTAACCTCCCGGGAAGCCAGTACTAACCAGGAGGGACACGGGTCCAGTAAACATGTGGCCGCACTAAGTCTCCCCAGAAGCAAGGAGCCACGAGGGATCGACACCAGCTCAGAGGCCACAAAGGCACAACTCGATCCAAGGCCACACCAGATGCCCGGTCCCAGGCAGCCACCAGGTCCTCGGCCGAGTCATGCGCCAGATCCTCAGGAAGTGGCCCAAGCTCCATCTGGAACCTATCAGGATCCATCAGGCATCTGGGGTGGACCCATCTTATTGGCTCCGCCTCCCTGTGGTGGGGTATGGTGGTTTGAAGGTCCAGGTGAAGGAGCGAGTGATCTGACCATGACAAGGGTTCCATGTCTATATCCCCTATAACAAGACCACTCAACCACTGGCCAGAGACAAAAATCAAGTCCAGAGTGTGACCCCCCCTGTGGGTTGGGCCATGAACTAACTGGGTCAGGTCCATAGCCGTCATGGAAGCCATGAACTCCCGAGCCAACTCAGACGTTTCACCAACGGATGGCAAGTTGAAATCACCCATGACCATAAGCTTGGGTATATCAACTGCCACTGTGGCTATCACGTCGAGTAGTTTGGGCAGGGCCGTTGCCACGTGGCAGGAAGCCAGGTACGTAAGCAACAGGCCCATCTGAACCCCATGACCCCATCTCACAAAGAGGGATTCACATCCGGCAGTCTGAGGCACAGTGGTCTCCCGCGGACCGAGACCTTCTTTAATAATGACCGCCAATCCCCGCCCCTCCCCTGGGCCCTCGGCTGGTGGAACACTCTGAAACCTGGTGGGCACATCTCAACCAGGGGGACCCCTCCCTCCGGGCCCAACCAGGTCTCTGTAATACCCGCCAGGTCCGCTCCCCCTCCTGTATGAGATAGTGGATGAGGGGGGCCTTATTTACCATGGACCTGGCATTGCATAGCATCAGCCGAAGGCCCAGATCCTGAGTATCTGTGCCACCTAGCATCTGAGAGGAGCCTTGGGGACCGGGGCGTGCAATAGCTCTCAAACAGCGAGTGCGCACCCCCGACACAGGATATGGCCCTCTGCTCGTGCCATATCTGCCCCTCCCATTGACCGTGCTGATGGTACATCCCTCATTAGGATAGCCCTCTGTCCCCTCCCCAATCCCTCGTCCTGCACCCTCCAAACCGTTACCCTGTGCCGGGCTCAGCTCCGACCTTAATGGATTCCCCCACCCATCCCCTTTGGTCACCACCCGCCTCCTGGGTCCCCTTAAAATTTGATTAAAAGCCTTAATTAAAAAGCCCCTCAGACTACGCTTCGAGGCATGCTACCACTCGAGGTTTCAAAACCCGTCCTTGAGGTAGGCCTTCGATAAATTCGAAGGCCATGTCTGTGAGAGGGGGGCATCTCGCAGAGCGAGGAGGGTCGCCAAAGTGTACGCCAGAATAAACATAAGAGGTGGATGTAAGACAGCGACAGGGAACCAAGATGGTAAAAAGAGGGGTAGATATGTCAAGATAGGAGTAAACCAGGCCGGTATAACCACCACTCTCTCACAGCTGTGGAGGAGTCTGAACAGCTGCAGTGAATAGGTCCAACGGAACTGGCCGCAACCGTCCTCTCATGGCGGCTAGGCAGAGAACAACCGCCAGCGGAGTCATAGAACAGTTCTTAGGAACATAATGCAGCAGCAGTCCACCAAGACTCACGGCTCTTCAGCCTGAGGATCCATATCTCTGTCCAATACGCCAAGTCCAATAAAGGCAGTAATAGGGAGTAAAAGTATGAGATGTAACACATCGCGATGGGAGAAAAGCCAGGGATCAGATAGCAGATCAATAAGGAGGAAGATGACAAAGGTCCCAACAAACATCTGAAGATGAATAGGCAGGGTGGGCCAAACTGAGCCAGGCAGTAGTCTGGGGGGGGGGGGCATCAAAAGTGTGGGGGGGGAGGCCCCAGGGAAGAGCAAGATGTACAATTACCACTTCCCCTCCGGCAAACTCCCACCCCCCCCAGATCTTCTCCAGGTCCACTCACCCTGCAGTCATAGTCTGTCCTCACAGGGCTATTACAGCCCAGATCTTCCCGGCCTCACACCCTTCAAGGGCAATTAGATGTAATCCCAGCGGAATGGTCTGCTGGGTCATTCCCAGCACCTTCAGTATGGCACTCTCTGCCATTGACAAGGCCTCCATACTGCCCATGACGCCACTGTTCTAGCCTCAGCAGATCCTCCAGGGGGGGCTGACGATCTTACAGCAGCCGCAGCGCCTGTAGCAGTCCCCCCCCTCCAATCCAGGAGCACTGAGAGCAAAGCAAACCGCGTCTGGGTAGCGCCAATCCAGCCGATGGAACTTTAAGGCCGCGGTGCTATTGCAGAGGCCGAGGCCACCCTCCCAGCGGCGCCCAGCTGATGCAATCCTCTCCTCGCCAGTCCCAGGTCGTCCGAGAGCCGTCTCTTGCCGGAGATGGCTCATTTGAACTGCCGGAGGCTCAGCATATTGGGCAGGGGGTTGAAGAATGGAAAAACGGCCTCCCCCAGTTTCCCGTCGCTCATCTTTCATCCCCCGAATTCAGCTGACACTTCGGGGAACCGCCATCTTGCGCATGCGCAACATGCCATCATAGAGGCATCAGTGGTGTGTGCATGTCAAGCGAAGGCTGATGATTAGCAGTGATCCCACCCAAGGTTTGCCCTGTTTCCTTCTGTCCCTTTGTTGGGAGTCACATGTATCTCAAAAAACCAAGCAGAGCTTATGATGCAGTGCTGCTTTGGTCACTCTGATGAATACATGAAATCCTGAAAGCACCTCTGCAATTATAGCACCCTGTACTTTAGTGAGCAAAGGTGCTCCGTTAGGTACTTTATCTCCATCCACCAAATTGTTTCATTCCTTCTTCTTCTTGTTCTTGTTGTTCTTATTCTTGTTCTTGTTCTTGAGCCATAACAGCCATTGGACGTTGGCAATCCTATTTTTATCAACAGCCGCACGAAAAGGTGCTGCTGAGTTTTGTCCAAATCAGCCCCTTAGATTTTTTTTTTAAATATATTTTTATTATTTACATGTAAGTATATCAAACACAGTGTGACTGTCCTGGCATTTCATCCGCCATAAAAACCAAAGTAAAAGACAAATAACGTGTATACTACTTACACAGTGCTAGTCTTGTACAATTATTTTTGACCAACGTATTCATTCTAATAATATTTCATTCCGGGTCTACTTAGCCTAACTTTTTCATGTTCCGACTCCCACCTCATGCTTCCAGCCATTGATAAAATCTGTTCCATGTGTCATAATATTCTGTCTCTCCTTTGTTTTTTAATTCTTTTTTATATATATATATTTATTTATAAGCATTTTTGAATACAGTGTATGAATGCAGGGTGTTAAGGATATTCTTGGCTCATAACTGTTTATATAATCCCTGAGCAACTAATCGTGCTTTATGGGTTACAGTTCCATCAACTCCAGTTTTTAATTTATAAACCCATTTATAACCAATTAAACATTCGCCTGGTGGTAAATTAACATTTTCATATACAGTTCTTCTTGAGTTTCAAAACAGGAACAAGTTCAATATCAAAACATCAATATGCTTAATATATAGCAGGCCCCACCTAAACTTGGTTGTTTAGGTCCAATTATATCAGCAAACACTACTTCTAATGGTTCCTTAGTTGAGAAACCATTTACTCTGTTTGCTGGGGTTAATTTGCTCTTCTCCTGATTACAGGCATTACAATTGAGGTATTTGTTACATGGTTTTAACTTTATCCCCTCAGATAATTCTACTGTCCTTCTCAACACCTTAAAATTCATATGTCCTAAACACCGATTAAGCAAACGAATGCATTCGTCATGTGGCTTCTTATTGTCATAAACCGAGTTAGCATTAGCCACAATTGCTGGATCATCCTTCAATATAAACAAATCATTTTCTAGCTTTGCAGTAACACTCTTACCTTCCTTTTCTATTAAACATTTATCTCCCTTAAAGGTTACTACAAATCCAGCGTGTAATAATGATTGTACAGATAACAAGTTGAATTTTAGTTTAGGTATATACAACATTGGTAACTGCTCATTTATAAATGAACAATCTGCAATACCTTCTCCAGCTACTTTCATTTTCCATCCATTGACTAAAACATCTCTATTTTAATACAGACATTCATAGTCTTTTTTTCCTAATTCTTACCCATTTTCTCTAGCCACTCATAAAAACTGTTCCATATCCGGTAGTATTCTGAGTTTTCTTTATCTTTAATTTTAAAAATCAACATATCAATTTCAGCACATTCTAAAATTTTCCGAATCACTTCTCCATCTGGCGGAGTGTTTTCATTTTTCCAGTATTTAGCAAGTATAATCCTTGCTGCTGTCAGTATATGTAAAACTAAATATGTGGCCCCTTTATCATAACCCTCTGGTATTATTCCCAACAGATATAATTCCGGTTTCAAATCTATATTCTGTTTAGTTATTTCTTCCAGCCAATTATGTAATTTCTCCCAATACTTCCTTGCTTTGCTGCACGTCCACCACATGTGGTAGTATGTGCCTGGGGACTGATTGCATTTCCAGCATTTTGTACATAAACATTTTTGCCAGCAAGACAAATCTATACATTTTGTATAGATTTTCTTTATAAGCCGAGGCCACAGTCAATTTATAATTCTATCCCATAATTTTTGCCATTTCTCTAATTCAATGTTATAACCAAAATTTCTTGCCCATACAATAATTGGTTTTTTGACCTGTTCCTCTTTCATTTTAAATGTTGATAAGTAATTATACATTTTCTTTATCAATTTTTCATCTGTCCCCATCAGTATTTTATCAAGTGCTGTTGGTTCTTTATTTACACTGCATGTTTTAACATCTTTCTCATATCTCGATTGTTTCTGGAGCCACCAATCTAACTGCAGCCCTTGGTTCTGTAGTTGCTGTCTAGTTTTCAATTCGCTTTTTTCATTCAAAATATCTTTGTAGAATATGATTTTTTCAAAATTAATGAGGTTTGGGTATATTAATGCTTTCAGATTAGAATTAAAAGAACAAGGGTGGAATTGGAATGGTGATCATACCTGCAAATACAATCATGTTATGTGAAGGATGTGAAAATATGGGGTATTTATAGAGAACAAGCCAACATTTGCCAGTTCCCTGGCATGGTCGCTGTAGAGGTTGGCCATCCAGTCTGCTGCCTTCCCTGCCAGCACAATGGTGATAGCCACAACCATTGCCCATTGTGATGGGTAGAGTCGTCCATACAAGTCCATGTGGCTTATAATTTGGCTCAGAAAAAGCGCCACCCTATCAGGGCTCCCTTCAAAGGTGGCCTGAATAGGTGGTGGACCCCAAAGCGTTTGTTGTGGCCATGTCCCTGGAACCCATACAGGGCCCTGCTCAGTTGTTCTGGCAGCGCTTGTACTCCTGCCATCCACGCAATGATGGCTGGATTGTTTCCTCGGGCCCTGTTCTCCAATGTCCTGCGTCACTTGTACCCTGTGTGGGCCCTGGTCAGCACCGCACAGCACCTCCCGGGCATTGCCTGCCGTGATATCATTCACCAGTGTCAGGTCTCTCACAATGCTCCTCTCCCTGTTGCAGCATGCCCATCAGCCTACTACCCATCACCATCACCTGTGCTCCATGCTACTTGCTCCCATTCCCCCAGAGGTTCGTTCTTGCTTCTCTGTGGTTTGATGCTCCCCTATATAACGATGTGTTGAGCTGAAGCTGGGCTTGACACCAATGCAATGACCACTTTATTATTGTGTCAGGGCTAAGTCTGTGATTGTTGTGACCTAGGCTCACTTAATCATTACAGGACACAATTAGTCTTAAACAAAACTATTTTATTATAACAGCTGAGAATTACTTCATTCCCAGCTTAGTCCAAATTAATTCCAAAACAAGTCCTTCAGAAAAAGTCCTTTGGGCTTATTACAAACCTTTATCTTCTTTGGCACCCTGCCAAAGGCCTTTCTTGGCAAAGCCCCATGAAGTTCAGAAACAAGAGACGCCGACTGGAAAACAGATTTAGCAACATTGCTTTCCTACAAAGAGCCCAAGAGTCTTTGCTGCTCTTTTAAGCCTTATGGGAGGGGCCAATCATCTCCTGGCCTTACTCCCGAGTTGTCCTTTTTGATTTAGCTGCTCTTGCCTTCTGGCAGCTCTGTGCATGGGTGCACTAGGAACAGGCTCCTCCTGTTTCTTGCCTCTTTGTTGTCCGATTCTAGAGGCTCTGGAGTCCGCACATCACTCCCAGATGGCCCTGGCCCCATCTCTGCCTCTGAGGCAGAGCCCTCGTCTGGGCCTTCCCCTGACTCCAGGACTGGCCCATGGTCCTCCCCAGCCTCCTCATTTTCCAACTCCGCTGCTAGCTCCGTGGGCTGCTGGTGGACCACAACAGGGATGTTGGAAGACTTTTTAGGGATCATGGATGCTTAAGAATGCACCTGGAGCTTAGATAAAAAATTCCCTTATCAGGTAGCATCACGGGCACCGTGCCTATCTCTGTTGGCTCCTCTGTAAGACTAGAGTCCTCTGGCCAGCTGGAACTGTTGAGAGAACTCAGGTTCTGAGCCCCCTAGACTCTGACACTGGAAGGTGGAAAACAGAGAGAAGGAAAATTGCATGGCTGTTTCTTCTCCACTACCAATCTAGCAGCAGTGATCCTGAGCTCCAGGAAGATTTCCTTTCTTCTCCTTAGTGATCCAAAAATTCGCATGCCATTTCCACTTGACCACTAAACTTAGGGTGACCTTTATCCCTCCCTCCCTTTGGAATTATTAGATATTCTTTGTTAATATACCGGAATTGTACTGCAAGGCCATTGGGAAAAAAAGTAACGTAAACAAAACAAGGCAATTGGTCTTTCATATTCATGTTTTGTATATGTGTAGCAGAGCACACAGACTGCAGAGATTGGCGGTGACCAGGAGTTGATTGGCATTAAAAAAAATACTTCTAGGAAATCTCAATGACCTACTTTAGGAGCACTAAGATAGTTGCAATAGGATTAGGATCCAACAGAATGCCTCTAAATCAGTGTTTCTCAACCTTAGCAACTTTTAAGATACGTGGACTTCAACTTCCAGATTTCCAGAATTCCCCACCCAGGATGCTGGGGTTGTTGCTGGAAAACCCATGATTTAAAGCATGACTTGGGAGTTTTCTACCTCAGAATGGTTAGGATATTATGGCATCAATTTTAATAAACTGTAGTCAATGGTATCTCTGGGACACACATGCATGCGCATGCACACACACACACACACACACACACACACACACACACAAGTTTCAGGGGACTCACAGCCCTTGATCTGAGATTGCCCTCTTCTGATTTCAAGGAGACACGATTAACCATTAACTTTTTTTTATTCAATGTTTTGTCCTTGGGGAATTACTTTATTTTTGAGAAGTTCAGACACTACAGAGAATTAAAGAGAAGAAATTCATAACTGATGCAATTACTTTGTACTTATTGACTTGAGACTTGGGCAAATTCTTCTACTGAAGCTTAACTAGTACTAATTAGACATCTAATTGGACATTGGGCATTGTGTATCCATTTCTAATTAGAGTCCTACACTAATATAGAACCTCAGACAAATTTCTCCAGGTAATAATAAATATTCTGAATAAGTTTGTAATAAAATGAAGATACAATCATTTGTGAGAGTTCCTACTAAACATATGGTCTATACAATATTTCAGATTCAAAGAAAAAATGTGCTTCCAGTGATGCTACAATTCTAAGGAGACCTATTAATTAATGTATCTGAGTTTACAAAGCAAAGCTAGCTTTCACTACCTTCAAGTTTAGGGCATTTGAAATATTCTAGACTCCTAATGTCATTAACAACACTCAGAAACCATGACCTGTTCTCCTAGATGTTTGACAACTACTCAAGTACTCAATTTACTGGGTGGGATAGGGGGCAATGGCTAGGTTGGTTGAGAATTCTGAGTCCCTGTAGCATTCCTGGAGACGGCCAAATAAATCGTATAGTAAAAATCTCTTTAAAAAGGCTCTATTCTGAAGAGACAGGATGCTGAAAATGCAATGCCTAGGTAAGATTTTTTAAAAAAATAATTGTCTCTCCTGAGGCTGGATTAAAAGATTCTTACATGTTGACTTAGCTGTATGTCGGCAGAAATTTGGTGTTTATAAACTTACGGGGAAAAAAAATCTTAATGTTTAAAATATATACAAATGTTGCAAATTCAATAAACATCATGGATTTGACACCTTTCTATCTGCCTAACTCAGGGGTCTCCAAACTTGGCAACTTTAAGACTTGTGGACTTCAAGTCCCAGAGTTCCTCAGCCAGCTTTGCTTTGCTGGCTGAGGAATTCTGGGAGTTGAAGTCCTCAAGTCTTAAAGTTACCAAGTTTGGAGACCCCTGGCCTAACTGTTTCCACAGTTGCCAACCAAACTCCTGTCAGAAGAATAATTTGGGGTTCCAAGTCAACCTGGGATTGCACATGAACAAATCAGAATGACAGCTGTGAGATTTGCCTGTGGCGGGGTGGCTACAAAAAATGAGATACAAAAATGATCTGTTTTATAGGGAGCTTGTCCTTGGTGTGGGCCTCGATGGGTGTGGAGGGGCGTATGTGCTAGTTCTAGGGTGACACTTGCGGGGTGTGGGCATTCCAGGTACAGGTCATCTAGGATGTTTATTTTAGTGAAGATGCAACACCACTGGGAGACAGTTTTAATATAACTCTATTTGTGTTTTCAGACCTTCTTTGACGTGTGGATTAAGTCTGGGTTTAAGGAAGTTTGAGTAAAAGATTTTCCCCTGTTTGCTACTTTTACTTGATAAACTTAGTTTCAGCTTGACCATCAATTATCTAGTGGAGATGCTGATTTTCAGTCCCTTATGGATTCTGTTAATGTTTAAGGGAAGATGGAGACAGTATAAGAAATACTATATTTTGATATAAAACTTTTAAGTGAGAAATGTTTTTGGGAAGAAAATAATTTGAAAGGCTCCAAGCAAGGCCAATTATCCCAATAAATTACAACCCTCACAATCTGCCATATCTAGTCTTCCACAGGTTTTCCCTGGAGTTTTACTTGAGGTCTTGTTTGCACATATATGTGATACCTGGCATTTATTTATTTATTTAATTTGATTTGTATGCCGCCCTATCTCCATAGGACTCAGGGCGGCTCACAACAATTAAAATCAAACCAGATAAAAACATATTAAAATACAAATTAAACGTATGTTAAAACTCATTAAAATAATCAAACCCCATCAGTCCAGACTGGGCGATTTAAACAGCCATGTCTTTAGTTTGCGGCGGAAAGTGCGAAGGTCAGGGGCCAACCGGAGCCCCAGGGGGAGTTGATTCCAAAGGGTGGGCGCGCCCACAGAGAAAGCTCTACCTCTGGGGGCCACCAGCCGACATTGTCTAGCCGACGGCACCCTGAGTAGGCCCTCCCTGTGAGAACGCACCGGACGATAGGCAGCTGTTGCTGGCAGCAGATGGTCCGACAAATATCCTGGGCCTAAGCCATGTAGGGCTTTATAGGTCATCACCAGCACCTTGAATCTCACTCGGAGGGCAACTGGCAACCAATGCAAGTCGCGCAGGAGAGGTGTAATATGGGAGTATCGGGACCCTCCCATCACAACCTGCGCGGCCGCATTCTGTACCAGCTGAAGCCTCCAAGTGGTCTTCAAGGGCAGCCCCAAGTAGAGAGCATTGCAGTAGTAGATGCAATATTGAAGTATACCAATAATTACAAACATACAGAAGAATACCTCTTTTCCCACCCACCCTTTGTTCCTTTACCCTAACACAGATTGGGTCCTAGTAAGAATTCAATCAGTCGTTTAGTTTTGGCAATGTAGGCCGGTCTTGGTGTTTATGGTAACCAACAGTAGAAATTTGGGCAGACAATTTAGTCAGTAAAGGCTAACCAAGTCCAATGCTGTTTAGTTTTCAATGGCTTGGAGAACTCTTCCTGAAGTGACTGCAATTTCTCCTATTGAAGTCTACCAAATCAAAAGACAAACATTAGCCATTGTTGTGGGGGAGCCAGGGTTCTATTAACACTCACCATACATCTATAACTAGTGGTGCCAAATCTCTTATTGAGTTGTCCATCCACGTACCATATGTCATTGTGCATTTTCAGGTCTGTTCCTATAGCGTTTGCATCAGCAGGAAGGCAGGTTCTTCTTTTTACACATGAGTTGTATAAACCTTCTCTCTCTCTCTTGCTTGGCATAGACTGGGTGAGAGGGTCAACAAATTGTTGGTTGGTGTTCAGGATATCTTGATCTCAAAGTGGCTTCCATTCCTTCAATGATCCATGTCCGGACAGGAGACAGATTAGCTGTTAACAGAATAACAGAAATCATTCTGCACAGAAAGCACATCTTTTTCAGATAGGTTATTGGTGTGAAGATGTACAACAACATCAACATCATAGTCATAGTCATTACTAGCATTCTTGAGTATCTTAACAAGGTGCCTCTTTTCTCCGCTGGCAGTAGTACCAGGCAGACACCTGACCTCTTCAGAACCTCCACATCCTTTCCTAAATTGACATCTCTTACAATTGAATCACCAATCAGAAGGTGACTTCTCTTTTTAGATACCTTGCTCACCTCAAATGACTGATGTGTAATACCTGATTCACGCCTTCCCCTATCCAAAACAACTACTTCCTCTCGGACCACAATCTCCTGCTCGGTTGAATTATCATCATCATCACAAACAGCTTGACCTGCCACCTTAGTATCCCTATTAAGTTCAGCAACAGCAGTGTATCTATTATATAGGGAGATACCAAAAGCTTTGTATTTATGGTTCATAGCTCTCACCCTGCCAGATCCCACTGTTGCCTATATTGCCTTTCTCCTGCAGGATCTTTATGGTAGAGGAGGCTGATAGCAGGGCAGCTCAATAAAACAGAATGGATGAGTTGGATATCTAATTTCTGCCTGGAGAACACAGGCTAGAGACTCCAGATAAGCAATCTGTCCTTGTAGACTAGCAATTTGCTTACAAATAGGACAGTATCCAAATTTTAAAAGAATACCATGAAAGACAGCTGCAAAACAAGTATTGTATTGAAATAAGCCAAACATTATAAAATAAAATTGCAATTACAGAATTTATTTATTTATTTATTTATTTATTTATTTATTTATTTATTTATTTATTTATTTATTTGCACGTATTTATATGCCGCCCTTCTCCCAGAGGACTCAGGGTGATGAACACAAGCAAAACATACAATAAAAATCCGAATTAAAACCAGTTAAAATACAATAATAATAAATAATAAAACCCAAGAATCTGAATCAGCCCATTTGTTGAAATAGCTAAGTCTTCAGGCACCTACCAAAGATGAACTACTGCTGTTTTAGATTTCCAGTTACATGATTCTCATGCCTTTAGGTGTGCAGGCCACTACCTTCATCCACTAGACTTCATCTCAGTCCTCCTGAACTCGCATTGAGCAGCTCTTCCTAGCAGTCTCAGGCCATAATTCCATATATTTCTTTTTCCTTGTTGGTAATATACCTGCAAATAGTTCCATTCCAAAATCCAAACAGATTCATTCTTCCTAACGTTATTCCCGCACTATGGCAGGGTCTGCTTGTCCATCCATCTCCATTTGGCTCGATCCAGGGCATTTTCAGGGGTGATACCCATGCATTTCATGTCCTCCTTGATGCAACCCATCCACTGTATCTTGAGTCTACCACGGGGATGCCGGCTATCAGGTTCTAGACACATGGATGTCCTCAACTCTGAGTCTTCTTTATTGTGTACAGGATGTCCATACTATTTAAGTCTTCTTTACCATAGTTTTGCTATGATTGACGTGATTCCCAGTCAATGTCATAACATCGTCGTTCATGGCGTAATTGAATCATGTTAATCCAAGGCTCCATGGAAGCATTCCCATTTCCATCATGTATAGGGCTTGTTCATGCTTTGCTGTCGCTGGCCAGCACTCCAATCTGCAGAGAGCAACAGGGTGCACTATCATTCTGTAAATCTTTGCCTTGAGGTGTAGGGGCATTCTATGCAGGATTCCAGGTACCTGGTGCCACTTCATTCAGATGGTGTTGACACTGGTGTGGGAATCCAGAAAACTATTTTTTAAAGTTTTTTATTTATAATACAATTTAAAACATTGGACATGGTGCAACTTTTCTGATTTGAACATCTCCATCAAGTTTTACCTTAAAACAAATACAGTTCATTTTCGCTACGTTAATATATACAATCTATCACAATTCAAACATATAGATTCTTTCGTCTGTGAAAATTACAACAATACCAATACCATTCCTATTTGTCACAGAATAATAACATAAAAACTTTTAAACTTTTGACTTATCAATAATCTTTTGTCCCGACATTCCTCCTCCTCTCCAACCAATAATACATTTTTTTTCCAGATTTCATAATATTCCGTATCACATTTATCTTTGAGTTCTAAAGTCAACCTGTCCATTTCAGCACAAGTCAGTATCTTGTTTAATACCTCTTCTTCTGAGGGGGCTTGTTATGCTTAATATCTAACAAACTCCTCCTAAACTAGGTTTTTTAGGACCAATAATATCTACAAACACTACCTCCAAAGGTTCATTGGTTGTAAACCCATTAACTCTGTTTGCAGGGGTTAGCTTACTTTTTTCTTGGCTACAAGCATTGCATTTTAAATATTTTTTACAAGGTTTTAGTTTTATCCCATCAGATAGTTCCACAGTTTTCTTTAACATCTTAAAATTTACGTGTAACATTCAATATATTGTTCCCTTGTTATATTGTCCTTTATAACACCCAAAAGAAAACGTTCTGGCTTTAACTCTATGTTTTGAGTTAACAACTCCTCCAACCATTGTTTTATCTGGTGCCAAAAATCTCTAGTTTTCGGGCACTCCCACCACATATGGTAAAAAGTCCCTAGTGTAACCTTACAATTCCAATGCATCGGTGAGAGGTTTTTGCTCATTTTAGCTAATCTTGTGGGTGGGAGGTGCCATCTAGAGAACAGGCATCCAGAAAACTATTGCTATTACTGCATATGAGGAACTGAGTTCTTGAACTGCTCTACATTCTTCAGCTCTTCTCCACCAGCGTTGATGGTTCCATCAGTTTGGGGGCCACACTCCATATGTTTGGTTTTCTTGATGTTCAGTCAAAGGCCAAATTCGCCAAGCTGTTCATTCCATTGCTGTTTGCTCTTGGAGGTCTTCACATTGTTCATTTGCAAAGAAGCTGCATAGAGGAATGACTATGCAATGGGGCAATTGGAGGTCAAGTGTCACAGTGTCCACACAAAGGATGAATAATAGGGGCAAATCTCCAAACCTTGATGTACTCTGACATTGATGGTGAAGGGAGATGTTCCCAATGCACATTAGACAATGCTAATGACATTCTGGTACAATAGTTGAATCCAGTGGACATAGGCTTCAGGGACATTTGGGGGGGGGTTTGTAGGTATGCCAAATGAGTTTATGTGAGACATGATCGAAAGCCGTTTCCAGATCAAGGAATGCCATGTGGACATTCTTTGAACAATTTAAACTAGCCAAAGCTATTGCTATTGCTAATTGTAGCAATGCATGCAATTCCAATGGATATCATTTCAAGAAAGCAGCCTCCCATATGCGGAATAGGGTATATGTGAATACAAATAAGCCTAAGGGCAAGACTAGCAATGCCCATTACTTGAGCTGCCAAGTATTTAATACCTTCCCACTTCTTAATAAATTGTACTTATCTATACATTCCATTTACCTCTTATAATCCAGTTTACAAATACCAAAGCAGAATGGGGCTAGTATTACTTTTAATATATTTTGCAGCTAGAGATTGGGAAACAAGCCTCTGCTGGATTGTGGGTTTGCATGGTCTTCCTCTTAAGGCGATAACTAAGATAGTAAGTTAATCAGGAATTAATTGAAGCAACCAGCTAGTTAAAGTTAGGACCGATTAAAGTATCCACTAGACTGGCTCCCCCACTCTTTTGCTGGTTTTCTTGCAAGATTGACAAATTACAGAAAGGAAGACACATTTGGTTAAGACACAGATTTTTCAAAACAGAACACTTGTCCTATTTCTTGGGGGAAGGGATGAGAAAAGGAAGGAAGAGGGCAAAAGGGTTCGTCCTCCTTCGCCCACTCCACATTGCTTCGCTGGCCAGGCAAATCAAGTTGGGGAAATAATTCCCCATAGTTTATTTCTGTCATTTTAAAAAGAGATTTAGAGGGAAGAAATGTTTAGCAGTTGCAAAAGGTCAGAATAGGCTGCAGAATGGAAAGTGATTAAAGACCCGCCCCCCCCTTTTCTTTTCTCAGCCTTCAAGCCATCTGGTTGTTAGCCAGGTGTAAAATGAAGGAACTGAAGGGAATATTTTGCTTTCTAGGGATTTTTATAAAACATTTTTATAGATTATCATCGCCACCATCAACAGCGCAATTAAGTCATCTTTTGTATTAACATTTCTTACTTTAAAACATAAAATCACAGTACACCTATAATGATAGTAAAATACTTCCATGAAGAAGGAAAGATAACATTTAGTGCTCCTAGTCAGGGATTTTTTAAAATAGAATATTTCAGCTTGTTTCAATTTAAAGTTGAAGAAAGGTTCATATAGCAACCTGACATTTCAAGAAAATGTTCCTTTAAGGAGTTTTAAAAAAAATTATTATTACAATTGAAAGTACCTTTGGCCAATTAAATTACCAATCTCATCCTTTATCTTCATCCATTTTTTACATAAATTCTGTGCATTTCACTTTTTTATTCCCAAAAGAAGCCAGGCATCCAACAATCTTCCCAATGGAGAGGTTGGGGAAACATGCAAAGTTGAAGTTCCCATTTTTTTCCCTATCTGACGTGCATGTCCCCATCAGTTTATATGCGTACACCCAAGGAGACCTCCTGAGTGACGTATGCAACTTTTTGCATTTTTATAGATCATCGCCATCAACAGCGCAATTAAGTGATCTTTTATATTAACATTTCTTACTTTAAAACATAAAATCACAGTACACATATAATGATAGTAAAATAGTCTCACTTACAAGATGCAACTGGTACCCTCAAATAATGTTGCTCTCTAATTTTCTCCAATACTAACATTAATGCATTTCTTATGTAATGTCTTTGTAAGTAACCATGTATCTTATTTTTCCCATACCAAAAGAAAGCATGCGAATCCAGTTGCAAGTCATGTCTTTCTAAAGTCATGGATTCCAGAATCCATTCTTTCATCCATGTTAATACTGCAGCCTGGTAATACAACTCCCAATTTGGTAATCCAAAACCACTTCTATTTCTTGAATCCTGCAACATTTTTAAGCTAATTCTTGCTTTTTTTCCTTACCAAATATATTTTAATATTTTATTTATTTATTTATTTTTATTAAATTTGTATACCGCCCTTCTCCTACTGGGCTCAGGGCGGTGCACAGCCAAAAATAAAAAACATTCCAATACAAAATTTAATTTTTTTTAAAAGAATTACACAACTTTGGCCCAAAATTTAAAATATCCCAACTAAAACCCATAGACAATTAAAAATCTAAAATCTCAAAAGGGTGTGTGTGTGTGTGTTACACCAGCCCTGCTTGGTGGAAAAGAAAAGTTTTTAGGGCATGGCAAAAAGCCCGTGGTATCATGCGTATTGTTTTATTGTTTTATTAAGTTCCTCAAAGTATTTTTTTTTCAATTTTATTGGAATTGTTTGAAATAAGTACAATAATCTTGGCAATATATTCATTTTAATTGTAGCTATTCTTCCTAATAATTCCTATAATTATTTATAAACTATAATTGTTCTCCTCCTTTCTGTGTGATAGACCTCGTCCTCGCTGCTCTCGGATTCCTCGTCCTGTTGCTTGCTCTTATGAATGGAGGCGGTTGGTTTTGTTGCTGCTGGAGCTGTAGTAAATTTCTGAAGGGACTTGGCCACTCTGTTTGATGACTTGGTTGCCCTTGCTTTGTCCAACACAGCCTGTCAGATTGGTCTTGGCCAAGAGCCTCCGCTGCAATCGGAGGTCTTTGACGCCCCAAATTATTTGGTCAATTAAAATATCGTCCAAGTCCCTGAACTCACAGTGGGCAGCGGCTTTTCTTAGTGCAGCGACAAATTGATTGATAGATTCACCATCCTCCTGCATCCGGTTCCTAAATTCATAACGCCTCACTGTTTTGGATGGTGTAGGAGCGTAGTGGGTTTTTAGTGCATTTTGCAGCACTTGCCATGGTATGGATTGTACCGGAGTTGGTTCAGACAAGGATGCAAAAGTGTTGAATATACAATTTATTTATTTATTTTATTTTATTTTATTTAAATTTGTATACCACCCTTCTCCTGGTGGACTCAGGGCGGTGCACAGCCAAGTAAAAAACATCCAATACAAAATTTAAAAATTTAAAAGAATTATACCCTTTGGCTGAAAATTAAGAACCTTACGACTAAAACCCATTAAACAATTAAAAAAATCTAATATCTCAAAAACGGGGGGTGGTGGTGGTGGTTTCACGCCAGCCCTGCTTGATGGAAGAAAAAAGCTTTTAGGGCACGGCAAAAGGCCCGGAGATCTGATATCCTCCGTATCTCCGGGGGCAAATCGTTCCAGAGGGCAGGTGCTACCACAGAGAAGGCCCTCCCCCTGGGGGTCACCAGCCGACACTGCCTGGCTGACGGCACCCTGAGGAGTCCCTCTCTGTGGGAGCGTACTGGCTGGTGGGAGGCTATTGGTGGCAGAAGCCGGTCCCGCAAATACCCAGGTCCGATGCCATGGAGCGCTTTAAAGGTGGTAACCAGTACCTTGAAGCGCACCCGGAAGTCCACCGGGAGCCAATGCAGCTCGCGCAGGAGAGGTGTCACATGGGAGTGCCCTCTCGCTCCCATAATCCCCCGCGCAGCCGCATTCTGCACCAGTTGGAGCCTCCGGGTGCACCTCAAGGGGAGCCCCATGTAGAGAACATTGCAGTAGTCCAGGCGGGAAATGACGAGTGCCTGAGTGACTGTGCGTAAGGAGTCCCAATCCAGAAAGGGACACAACTGGCGAATCAGGCGAACCTGATGAAAAGCCCCCCTGGCCACGGCCATCATATGCTCTTCTAAAGACAGCCGTGCATCCAGGAGGACACCCAAGTTGCGAGCCCTCTCCGTGGGGGCCAATAACTCACCCCCAATAGCCAGCAATGGCACCAGCTGGCTATATCGGGATGCCGGAAGCCACAGCCACTCGGTCTTGGAGGGGTTGAGTCGAAGCCTGTTACTCCCCATCCAGATCCGCACGGCCTCCAAGCACCGGGACATCACTTCAAGGGCATCGTTGGGATGGCCTGGGGTGGAGATGTACAGCTGAGTATCATCAGCGTACTGATGGAATTCCACCCTGAAGCCACAGATGATCTCGCCCAGCGGCTTCACATAAATGTTGAACAGAAGGGGTGAGAGGACTGATCCCTGCGGCACCCCACACATAAGGCACCTCGGGGTCGACCTCTGCCCCCCTGCCAACACTGACTGCGTCCGGTCAGAGAGATAGGAGGAGAACCACCGTAGAACGATGCCCCCCACTCCCAGCCCCTCCAACCGGTGCAGCATGATACCATGGTCAATGGTATCAAAAGCCGCTGAGAGATCTAATAGGACCAGGATAGAGGAGCAACCCCTATCTCGAGCCCTCCAGAGATCATCCACCAACGTGACTGATGCCGTTTCCATGCTGTGCCCAGGCCTGAAGCCAGACTGGCATGGATCCAGATAGACAGCTTCATCCAGGTACCCAGGCAGCTGCTGTGCCACCACACTCTCAACAACCTTCGCCACAAAGGGAAGGTTGGAGACCGGACGATAGTTAGCCAAAACAGCCGGATCCAGAGCAGGCTTCTTGAGGAGGGGCCTCACCACCGCCTCTTTCAAGGCTGATGGAAAGACACCCTCACCCAAGGAAGCATTGATAATACCCTGGAGCCAGCCTCGCGTAACCTCCCAGGAGGCCAGTACCAGCCAGGAGGGACACGGGTCCAATAAACATGTGGTCACATTCAGCCACCCCAGTATCCTGTCCACGTCCTCGGGAGCAACAGGATCAAACTCCTCCCAAATGACAGTCTCAAGACCGGCCTCCATCATCCCGTCTGTACCTACCCAGTCGGAGACCACGCCTTCCCGAATCTGAGTGATTTTATCGTGCAGATACTGAACAAAATCCTCAGCACGACCCTGCAAGGGATCCTCCCGCGCTCCCGAATGGAGGAGGGAGCGGGTCACCCTAAACAGGGCGGCTGGGCGATTATCTGCCGATGCAATAAGAGCGGAAAAATAATTAAATTTTGCCGCTTTTATCGCCACTAGGTAGGTCTTAATATGAGCTCTTACCCGTGTTCGGTCAGATTCAGACCGACTAGACCTCCAACTGCTCTCTAGGCGTCTTTTCCGGCGCTTCATCTCCCTCAGCTCCTTAGAGAACCAAGGAGCCAAGTAGACTCGGCAACGGGTCAGAGGCCGCAAAGGCACGACTCGGTTCAAAGCGCCAGTGGCCGCCCTATCCCAGGCGGCCACCAGTTCCTCGGCCGAGTCATGAGTCAGAGCCTCAGGAAATGGCCCAAGCTCCATCTGGAACCTATCAGGATCCATCAGGCGCCTGGGGCGGAACCATCTAGTTTGTTCCACCTCCCTGCGGCGGGGTGTAGTGGTTAGAAAGTCAAGCCTAAGAAGGGAATGATTCGACCATGACAAGGGCTCAATTGCTACTGCCCCCTATCTCGAGATCATTCATCCACTGCCCAGAGACAAAAATCAAGTCCAGAGTGTGCCCTCCTGTGTGAGTGGGTCCATGAATTAGCTGGGTCAGGTCCATGGCCATCATGGAAGCCATGAACTCCCGAGCCACCTCAGACGTTTCGCCGACAGATGGCAGGTTGAAGTCCCCCATGACCATAAGCCTGGGGGTCTCCACCGCCACCTCGGCAATCATGTTGAGTAGCTCGGGCAGGGCAGCCGACACGTGGCAGGGAGCCAGGTATGTAATCATCAAGCCCTTCTGCCTCCCTTGTCCTCACTTCACCAGGAGAGACTCACATCCAGCTATCTGAGGTGCAGTGGCCTCTCTTGGGACGAGACCCTCCTTCACAAGAACCACCACCCCCCCTCCCCTCCCCTGGGCCCTTGGTTGATGGAATGCGCAGAAACCTGGTGGGCACATCTCAACGAGGGGGACCCCCCCTCCTGGCCCAGCCAGGTCTCCGTAATACCTACCAGGTCCGCACCCCCCTCCTCAGTTGGATCACAAATGAGGGGGGCTTTATTTACCATGGACCTGGCATTGCACAACATCAACCATAGGCCCAGGGCCTGAGGGTCTGAACAACCCAGGGAGTGAGAAGAGCATTGGGGGCCGGAGCACGCAATCGCTCGCAAGTAGTGAGTGCGTCCTACCCTAACACGATGTGGCCCCCTGCTCCCGCCATATCTGCCCCTCCCACCCACAATGCCGATGGAAACACCCTCCCCCTATAGGAACTGAGCCCCCCAACCCCCTCCGACACCTGTGGGTTGCCCCCCAAACCCACCCCGGACGTACAAATTACATTCTCCCTCCCACCCCTTAAAAAACGAATTAAAAACGAATACAAAGCACTTTTAAAATCCCCAACGCCTTCGTGCCATCTCTCGGGATCCCAGGACCCGTCTTTGAGGTACTTTTTGGCAAGGCCAGTAGGCCACTTCCAGGAATGGGGGGCATTCCTCAAAGCCCATAAGTCCAAACTTGCATATAGTCGCGGAGCCATAACAACCATGGAAGAGGGTGCGACAAATGGCAAACAGAAGATGTTGATAGTGGACTGGGAACTGGTTAAGATTCTCCCAAACATCAGGAACCTCCTCACCCAGGCATCCCCTCACAACACCTGGGTGAGGCATAGCTGGTAAGTACCGTCATCCTCACAGCACGACGGCATCCTGAACTTCAACTGGGAGTTCTGTCCAGCGGTTTTCTCAACCCCTGCAGAGCTCCCACCTCTGCATGGCCAGTTCGATGACATAGAACCACCACTGCCCTCTCACAGCAGTGGGAGTCCCCGCCCAGGACAAGCCAGTTCCATGGTGGAGGTAAAACCAGCGTCCTCACAGCCATCCAAGTCTGAGTTCCAGCTCGCTGGTCCTGGGCGGAATCCCCAGATGGACTAAATGGGCCCAAGGTCTAATGCCCCCTCTCGGGGGGGGGGGCAGAGAAGTCTTGTGGGGTTACTGCCCTCCAAAGACCCCTCTTGCCCAGGGAGTGCCCAGGAAACACAATGGGCACCTGCAGTGGCTCAGGAACAGCACTCTTTTCCGGTTGCCGACAACCTGAGAAGGTTGTTTGCTTCCATGAAGCACTCAAACCTCATCATATAAGTGCCCCATTTCTCCTTTGCTGGGTTGAACGGTGCAGGCGGGTGGAACGCAGACATGCTTGCCACAATTCCATGTGTTTGAATTTGGCATGCAAGATGGCCGCCGTTCGTTCTTTGCCACCGGGCTGGGTTGTCTCATTGTCAGCTCTTTTTGGTCTCAGTGATTCTTCAGGATCCCATCCTCGTCGCCAATGTTAGATAGGTGGATTGAAGAGACTGGAGACAAGCTTTAGACAACAGCTCTTTATTCAGCAACTATTTACAATCCAGCAGCCAGTCCCTCTAACAGCCAGCCCTTTTATAGGAAACTGTCAGGGAGCCCAGCCAATCACATTTAAGCATTCTTCCCGCCTAAACAGCGGACTACAGGGAAAACCATCCTGTCAATATCTAACACCAGAGATTAGGGAATGCATTGAAGGCTGACAGCCAGTCAGTAGTAGATGACTGGATTGTTCTAGCCCACTTGGTAGAATTCTCTGTTTTAAGGCATTGCCTGATATTGCCTTAGAATCAACTTTGGCCCAAATTTATTTTATTTTATTTTATTTTATTTTATTTTTATTTTATAATTGGATTTATATAATGCCCTACTCCCAAAGGATTCAGGGTGGTGAACAGCCAAAATATAAAATACACATAATACAAACTTTAAAAACAATATAAAAACACATTAAATAATTTGGCCCAAACAAATTAAAACACCCCTATTATTTTAAAACAAATTTAAAATTAACAGTTAAAAGGAGGTTAGGCCAGGCCAGCCTGTTGAAATAAGAAGGTCTTGAGGGCACAGCCGAAAGTGCACAAATCTGGGATCCTCCGTATCTCCAGGGGGAGCTTGTTCCAAATGGCAGGTGCCCCCACAGTTGACACTGTTTGACCGACGGAACCCTGAGGAGCCCGTCTATGAGAGCGTACTGGCCGGTGAGAGGCTACTGGTGGCAGAAGGCGGTCTCATAAGTACCCCGGTCCTAAGCCAGGGAGCGCTCTAAAGGTGGTAACCTTTAGGTGGGGTGGTCCGGGGTGGAGATGTACAGCTGAGTATCATCAGCGTACTGATGGTACTTCACCCTGAAACCATGGATGATCTCACACAGTGGCTTCACATAAATGTTCAACAGAAGGGGTGAGAGGACCGACCCCTGTGGCACCCCACATACAAGGTGCCTCGGGGTTGACCTCTGCCGCCCTGCCAACACAGACTGCAATCGGTTGGAGAGAAAGGAGGAGAACCACCGCAACACGGTGCCCCCCACCCCTAACTCCTCCAGCCGGTGCAGCATGATACCATGGTCGATGGTATCAAAAGCCACTGAGAGATCTAATAGGACCAGGTGTTCTGTCCCCGTCCCACACGCACACACACCAACAGACGTCCAAGAGTTAAAAACCAAACCAGCCGACAAAATCCTTTTCCTTATGATAATGGAACTTGGCAGCAACCTAGTGGCTGCCTGCCAAGAGTTTATTACTCACGAAGGGAAGAGATAACTTCTCTCCACTTCTGATACATCAAAGTAAAATGTTCAATAATTATAGAGTAATTTAAGTCCAAATATAATCCAGCAAAGTCTATAGCAAAAGTCCGGCAATGCAGAATGGCGTGGAAGCTTTCAGCTTTGTTCGTCACAAGACTTGACTGGACACCACGCTCCCTTTTATACCCTGTGGGGTGTGGTCCAGTGACTCAGCCTAATCTCGGGCACGCCTTTTCTTCTGTTGCACGCGCTTATCTCTGCGACGCTGTCGAGAATCCAGCCAAGACTCATTATTCTCATCACTGTCCACCTGTGGCTGCGTGGACGTGCTTGGCCCTGGCCCTATCTCTTGCCCTTCGGCGGACACCGAAGGCATTCCCAAAGAGGAGGGTCCTGGAGAGGGAGGCCTTGCCAACTCCTCTCCTTCACTCTTGGAGTCCTCTCCTGCCGGCTCAGGTAACGGAGCCACAACACTATCCCCCACCGCAGGGCCCTTCCCCCTCGGCTGACGGTCGGGATGCGGTCGGGATGGGAACTGGTCATGGAAGGCCCATACCAGGTCAGGGGCATGGACGGAGGAAGCGTCCTCCCAAGTGAAATCCGCGGGCCCATACCCCTTCCAGGCAATCAGGTACTGGAAACGCCCCTTCAGCCAACGGGAGTCCCAGATGCTGTCCACCTCGTATGTCGTGGAGTCGTCCTCGTCGACTGAGGCTGGGGGGGCAGGCGTCGTCGGCCGTCGGAGATGGCATGATGGGTCCTCAGGGACCAGGAGGGACCGATGGAAAACAGGGTGGAGCTGCATGGAGCATGGTAGAGTTAACCGGTAGACCACCGGGTTGATGACCGCCTTGACCGGGAAGGGACCAATAAAACGGTGGTCGAGTTTCTTCACCAGCCGGTCCGTGGGGAGGTGTTTCGTGGACAGCCATACCCGGTCTCCCACTTCCAGCGGTGGCGTCGCCCGTCGAGAGCGGTCGGCGACCCGCTTGTAGTCCTCCTTCGCCCGGATTAGCTGCCGCTGCACCAGCTGCTGCACTGCTTGCAGTTCTGTGAGGAAGTCCTGGGTCTCAGGAACAGGGGAATCCGAGATCAACAACGGGAAAAGCCGTGGATGGTATCCTGCGTTGGCATGGAATGGGGTCATCTGGGTGGAGGTGTGTTGGGAGTTGTTAAAGGCGAGCTCCACCAGGGGAAGGTACTCGGCCCAGTTGTCCTGCTGCTGGTTGACGAAACAGCGGAGGTACTGTTCTAGGATGCCGATGACCTTCTCCATTCCCCCGTCAGTCTCCAGATGGTGCGACGACGACAGGCACACCTGCACCTCCAACACGGCCATCAGGCTTTTCCAGAAGCGGGCTGTGAATTGGGCCCTGCAGTCCAAAACGATCCTGTCCGGCAGGCCGTGGAGACGGAAGATGTGTTGCAGGAACAGTCAGGCTGTGGTGCAGGCTAATGGTAGTCCATGGTATGGGATAAAATGTGCCATCTTCGTGAGCGTATCCACCACCACGAGGACAGTCGTGAACGTAACGAACGGTGCCAGGTCCGTCAGGAAGTCCACGGAGATGGCTCCCCACGGTCTCTCTGGTGACGGCAGTGGCTGGAGGAGTCCAGGAGGTGAGCCAGACACGGCTTTGGCCTGTCGGCACGTCACACAGGACGTCACGTACGCGTGCATGTCGTGCCATACCCGAGGCCACCAAAAAGTCTGTGTCACTAGTTTGAGGGTTTTAAAGAAACTGAAGTGTCCTGCCGCGAGGTTGTCATGGCACTGGTTCATGACGAGGGCTCGGAGCAGACTTGTGGGCACGTACAACCGGACCCGGTGCTTCAGCAAGCCCTCCTCCAAAGTCCATGGGGACGCGGGGCCAACTTCCGCTTTCTGCTGCTGCAACCAGTCATCCCGGCACTGCGCTTCCAGCACCTGAGCCTGCAAGTCTGTCGGTTCCTGGACCGCGCCAAGGATTCCGCTGGCAACACCATCTGTGGGGAAAGGGAGTCCTTAGGGCAAAAGTACTCCTGCTTGCGGGATAGAGCATCTGCTCTCTGGTTGTGGCTGCTTGGGATGTAGGTGACGTGGAAGTTGAACCGGGCGAAAAACAACGACCACTGGATCTGCCGCTGGTTCAACTTCCTGGCGGTCATGAGGTGCTCCAGGTTCCAATGGTTCGCCCGCACCTCCACCTGGTGTCGGGCCCCCTCGAGGTGATGTCGCCAAGCCTCAAACGTGGCCTTGATAGCCAGCAACTCCTTTTCCCAGATGGTATAGTTGCGCTCGGAAGGATTGAGTTTCCGTGAGTAATAAGCACAGGGAAAAAGAGTGCCGCCATCCACCGGAGCCTGTAGCAGCACTGCCCCAATCGCCACATTGGACGCATCCATCTCTACCACGAATGGATGATGTGGATTGGGGTGCCTCAGGACAGGTTCAGTGACAAAAGCTTGCTTGAGGACCTTGAATGCCTGCTGCTGCGGGGGACCCCACTGGAATGGGACCTTCTTCCGAAGGAGGTGGGTCAGCGGCAAGGTCAGGGTGGCGAAGCCCTGGATGAAGGTCCGGTAGTAGTTGGCGAACCCCAGCAGATGCTGGACGTCCTTCACCCGACGAGGGGGTTCCCAATTGCACAAGGCCTCCACCTTGCGCGGGTCCATAGGATGCCTTCGGGGGAGATGATGTTCCCAAGGAACTCTATGGAAGTCTGGAAGAAGAGGCATTTCTCCAACTTCGCATAGAGTTGGTGCTCCCGCAGGCACTGCAGGCCATGGCGGACATGCTGGAGGTGGCTTTCCTGGGACCGGGAATAAATCAAGATATCGTCCAGGTAGATCACCACAAACCGGTCCAACATGTCCTGGAACACGTCATTCATCAGGTGCTGGAAAACTGCGGGGGCATTGGTCAACCCGAACGGCATGACGGTGTACTCAAAATGGCCATATCGGGTGCCAAATGCCATCTTCCACTCGTCCCACTCTCGCATGCGCAACAGGTTGTAGGCCCCTCAGAGACCGAGCTTGGTGAAGATACAGGCCTCCCGCAACCTCTCCAACAGCTCCGGGATGAGCGGCAGGGGGTAGCGATTCCGCACCGTGATAGCATTCAATCGGTGGTAATCACAGGACAGGCGTAAGTCCCCCATCATCTTCTTCACAAAGAGGACCGGGGCAGAGAGAGGGGAGGATGAAGGCCGGATGAACCCTCGGGCCAGGTTCTTGTCCAAGAAGTCCCGTAGGGCGACCAACTCGGGCTTCGACATGGAATACAGGCATCCCGTGGGCAGTGGCGTGTTGGGCAGCAGATCCACCGGGCAGTCGTAGGGTCGGTGCGGGGGTAATCGGTCTGCCTCCTTTTCGCTGAACACATCGGCGAAGGGTGTCAGTTCAGGAGGCAAGGAGATGGCAGGGGTGAAGACGTCCTGGCCGGCACAGGTGTGGCGGAGGTGGTCAACGCATTGCAGACTCGGAAAGAGATGGCATTTCTCGACCATGCCACCTGAGGATCGTGGGCCTGAAGCCAGGCCATCCCCAGGACCAATGGAAAATGAAGGTCTGCTGTAATGTAGAACTGGATCGCCTCCTCGTGTGTCCCAATGGTGAGGCACAAAGGCTGGGTAGCGAATTTAATGGGCCCCGCCACGAGTTTCCACCCATCGATAGTCTCGACCCTCAATGGAGGGTCCACCAGAACCAAGGGGACCTTAAAATGGGCCACAAAGGCCTGGTCCATGAAATTTGTCATGGCCCCCGAGTCCACCAGCGCATGCGCCAGAAGCCCCTCCGACCAGTTGGCCAACAAAACCCGGGTGTCCAGAATCAGGTGCCGAGGGGGCTCACAATCCACAGCCGCCGACTCCGGTGGGGCACGGCTACGTGCCTGGCCCAGGGTTTCCCCTAGGCCAGGCCTGCCTCGTTTCCTGGCTGGTCACACCGAGATTCCGGAACAGGCTTGAGCGCCCCACTTCACTTCCTGGGACACGAGGCGGCAAAATGTCCAGCCTCTCCGCAATAGAGGCACAATCCCCCTTGGCATCTCCGCACCCGCTCCTGGGCCATCAGGTGAGGTCTGGCCGCTCTAAGTTCCATGGGCTCCTCAGCCGTCGCCACAAAACGCGGGGTGGGCCGCGGCACTGTCGGTATGGGACGTGGGGGTGCAGAAGCTGTCGGTGGTTCCTGAAGGGGCCGACGAGGCCGTCGCCATTGGAGGTGGGCGTCAATATGCAGGCATTGGGTCACCAGAGCGTCGAGGGTCTGAGGCACCTCCACCCAAACCAGTTCGTCCTGCAGCTCGTCTGAGAGGCCATCCTGGAAGGCATCCATCAGCGCAGCCTCATTCCAAGCAGAGTCCTGGCCTAAAAGCCGGAATTCAGCGATATAGTCCTGCAGGGGGCATTTCCCTTGATGGAGGTCCTTAATGCGCCTAGCTGCCGTCTGAATCCAAAGAGGGTCCTCATACATAACGTGCAGATGTTGCAAAAAGCCCTGATAGTCCGAGAGCAATGGGCTATTTTGAAGCAACAGGGGCGTGGACCATCGGGTGGTAGAGCCAGAAAGGAAGTTAATCACGAATGCCACCCGAGCCCAGTCATCCGGAAAATCCTCCGGTCTCATGGTCATGAATAATTGGCATTATCCCATGAAGGCTGGGAACATCTCCGGCTGCCCAGAAAAACCTATCTGGCACATTCACTGGGCATTTCCAACGGGGAGGAGGAGGGAGAGAGAGAGCTGCAGGAGCATTCCCCAAAGCAAGTTAAATAATAAATAATAAATAAATAAATAATTTTATTTCTATACCGCCCTTCTCCCGAAGGACTCAGGGCGGTGTACAGCCAATTTAAAAACACAACACACAACAATAATTAAAAATTAAAATAATTACATAGATTTGGCCGATTTAAAACCCCAAACATTTAAAATACCCCAATTAAAATTATTAAGTTGATAGCGGTAAACTGAGCTACTTGTTGCTGCAGGAGCTGATTAGCATCTTGCAGCTGCTGTAGCTGCTGCTGCAGCTGTTGCTCCATCTTGGTTAAAAGATGGGTTAAATTTCAGGTGACGGACAAGATGTTCTGTCCCCGTCTCACACACGCACACAAACAGTCAGCCAGGAGTTAAATAAAACTTGCAGACAATAAATTCCTTCGATAACAGGATTGGCAGCAACCCAGTAGCTGCTTGCCAAGAACTTTACTCACAGAGGGAGGTGTTCCTCCTCTGTCAGATAAACCAGAACAAATACACAAAGCCACAGAATTGTCAAGTCCAGTCTGTATTAAATCCAAGGCAGGCAGGTAACGTAATTTCAGAAATACAATACGACTCGCTAGTTGTTTAGTTTTGTCCGTCACAGAGCCTGAATGGCCACCACACCCCCTTTTATCCCTGTGGTGTGTGGTCCAGTGACTCAGCACACCTCCTTTTCTGCTGCATGCGCTTGTCTCTCCGACGCTGGTGTGGATCCAGCCAAGGATCCATCACTGTCCAACTGAGACTGCTTTGTGATACCTGGCTCCTGGCCAATCTCTTCTCCTTTGGGAGACACCTGAGGCATTGCCAGAGAAGAGGGTCCTGGAGAGGGAGGCCTGGCCAACTCCTCTCCTTCACTTTTGGAGCCTTCTCCCTCTGATAAGACGGGCTCGGGGGTCAGAGTCACAACAAAAACAAAGACCATTGGATCTGCCACTGGTTCAACTTCCTAGCTGTTGTTAGGTGTTCTAAATTCTGATGGTCTGTCCGGACCTCCACCTGGTATCAGGCCCCTTCAAGATGATGCCACCAAGCCTCAAACGCGGCCTTGATAGCCAGCAACTCTTTTTCCCAGATGATATAGTTGCGTTCGAAAGGATTGAATTTCTGGGAATAATAAGCGCAGGGAAAAAGAGTGCCACCATCCACCGGGGCCTGTAACAGCACTGCCCCAATAGCCACATTGGACGTGTCCGTCTCCACCACAAAAGGATGATGCGGATCAGGGTGCCTCAAGACGGGTTCCATGTTGAAGGGTTTCTTGAGGGCCTCAAATGCCTGTTACTGCAGGGGACCCCACCGGAACAGGACCTTCTTCTGAAGGAGCTAGGTTAGCGGCACTGTCAGCGTGGCGATGCCCAGGATGAAGGTCCGGTAATAGTTGGTGAACCCCAGAAGGTGCTGGATGTCCTTCACCCAACGAGGGGGTTCCCAACTACACAAGGCCTCCACCTTGCGCAGGTCCATATCGATGCCTTCGGGAGAGATGATGTGCCCAAGGAACTCTATGGAACTCTGGAATAAAAGACATTTCTCCAGCTTCACATAAAGTTGATGCTTCCGAAGGCATTGCAAAATAAGACGGACGTGCTGAAGATGGCTTTCCCTGGACCGGGAGTAAATCAGAATGTTGTCCATGTAAACCACCACGAACCGGTCTAACATGTTCCGAAACATATCGTTCATGAGGTGTTGGAAGACTGTGGGGGCATTGGTCAACCCGAACGGCATTACAGTGTATTCAAAATGACCATATCAGGTGCCAAACGCCGTCTTCCATTTGTCCCCCTCTCATATCCACACCAGGTTGTAGGCCCCTCGGAGATCGAGCTTGGTGAAGATAGAGGCCTCCCACAACCTCTCCATCAGCTTTGGGATGAGCGGCAGGGGGTAGCGATTCCGCACCGTTATGGTGTTTAACTGGCGGTAATTGCAGCACAAGCGTAAGTCCCCCATCTTCTTGACCAAGAGGACTGAGGCCGAGAGAGGGGACGACGAAGGCCGGATGAACCCTCGGGCCAGGTTCTTGTCCAAGAAGTCCCATAGGGCGGCCAATTCGGGCTTGGACATGGAGTACATATGTCCCACTGGCAGCAGCACATTGGACAGAAGGTCCACGGGGCAATCGTAGGGCCGATGTGGGGGTAAACGGTCCGCCTCCTTCTTCCTGAATACATCGGCGAAGTCCGTCAGTTCAGAAGGCAAGGAGACGGCAGGGATGGAGACTTCCTGGCCAGCACAAGTGTGGCGGATGTGGTCGACGCACTGCAAACTTGGAAAAGAGATGGCGTTCCGCGACCATGCCACCTGAGAATTGTGGGTTCGAAGCTAGTGTCAGAATGGGATTAATCCCATTCTGCCTTTGGGATAATCGCACCTTGATTAAGAGGAGTGGATCGAGACTTGCCAGCTAAGAAAACAAAACCCGAAGATATATCTTCTAATTAAACTCATTTATTTGTTATTAAGAAAATAAAGCATCTAACTATCTAAAGAAATTAATTGTTACATTTTTGCAAAAGTTCGTGCCGGCTATTTCTCAGCCGGACCTTTCTGGCAAGAGAACAAAGGAAAGTGGTGAAGAAGGAATGTGGGTGGAGTACATGCGCGGGTTAGCTTACTGATAAGGATTCTTGGCAAGCTACGGAAAGTCTGATAGTCCAGAAATAATGAGCTCAGCTGGTAAATAAAAAAACACAGTGACAGCCAGGCCATACCAAGGACCAACGGGAAATGGAGGTCCGCTGTGACATAAAACTCAATCGCCTCCTCATGTGCCCCAATGACTAGGCGCAAAGACTGGGTGGCGAACTTAATGGGGCCTGCAACAAGTTCTCGCCCATCAATAGTCTCTACCCTCAACGGAGGGTCCATCAGATCCAAGGGGACATCAAAATGGGCCACAAAGACCTGATCCATAAAGTTAGTTTTGGCCCCCGAGTCCACCAGCGCATGCGCCTGAATCCCCTCCGATAGGTTCGCCAAGAAAACCTGAGTGTCCAAAATCAGATGCCGAGGGGGCCCAGAGTCAACATCTGCTATTTCTGGCGGGTGTTTGGTATGTGCCCGGCCTAGGGTTTCCCCTAGGTCGGGCCTGTCCCATTTCTCAGCTGGTCATGCTGAGATTCAGGGACAGACTTGAGCGCCCCACTTCGCTTTCTGGGACAAGAAGTGGCGAAATGTCCGGGCTCTCCACTATACAGGCACAAACCCCCTTGGCATCTCCGCATTCGCTCCTGGGTTGTCAGGTGAGGTCTGGCCACTCCCAGCTCCATTTGCTCCTCAGCAGTCACCATGAAACACGGGGTGACCCAGGGTGCTGTCGGTGCAAGACGTGGATACTGATTGTGGTTCCTGGCTGGTGCGACGGGTCTTTCGCCATTGGAGACATGTGTCGATGCACAGGCATAGCACCACCAGAGTGTCGAAGGTCTGAGGCACCTCCACCCGAACCAGTTCATCCTGCAGCTCATCTGACAGGCCATCCTGGAATGCGTCCATCAACGCCGTGTCATTCCAGGCAGAGTCCTGACATAAAAGCCGAAATTCGGCAATATAATCCTTCAGGGGGCACTTCCCTTGTCGGAGGTCCTTAAGGTGCCTGGCTGCCGTCTGAGTCCGAATGGGGTCCTCATACATGAGGTGCAAGTGTTGCCAAAAACCCTGGTAGTCTGTTAGCAATGGGCTGTTCTGGAGCAACAGGGGCGTGGCCCATCGGGCGGCAGAGCCAGAAAGGAGGCTTATCACAAACCCCACCCTAGCCCGGTCATCTGGAAAATCCTCCGGTCTCATGACCATAAATAACTGGCACTTTCCCATGAAGGCCGGGAACATCTCAGGCTGCCCAGAAAACTTATCCAGCACAGTCACTGGGCATTTCCGATGGGGAGAGGGAGGGGGGAGGGGGAGGTGCAGGAGCATTCCGCAATGCAAGTTGGGCTGTTAATTGGGCCACTTGCTGTTGCAGAAGTTGGTTATCAGCTTGCAGCTGCTGTATCTGCTGCTGCATCTGCTGTTGCTGCTGTTGGTCCATCTTGGTTTGAAGATGGTTAGGTTCGTGGGGTGACAGTCAAGATGTTCTGTCCCCCTTCCCCACATAGGCAAACACACCACCAGGCACACCTGCCAAGATTTTATTAAGCAATCAGACTAGAAACCCTTGCAGATAAAGAGTTTTGGCAGTAAACTGCGAAATGCCTGCCAAGTCAGTTTTCACTCATAGTTAGCAAGAGAGTGTATCCTCAGTCTGGTTCAGTAGCAAAAAATAATCCATGAAGCAAGAGTTAGCCAAGGTCCAGTCCAAATATGCACAAGCCAGATTTCAGGTAACGCAATGTGACTCTCAGGTTTTTAACTTTGACCGTCACAAAGCCTGAAGAGCAATCACACCCACTTTTATTCCTTGTGGGGTGTGGCTCAGTGACTCAACTCAATCTCTGGCCCTCCCACGCCTCTTTCGTTGCTGCGCATGCTTCTCCCTCCGACGTTGCCTGGGATCAAGCCAAGATTCATCCTCGCTCCCTATTTGTTGTTGTTCCGATATGCTTTCCTCCTGGCATATCCCTGGCTGTTCCTCTTGGCCTTTGGATGGAACCTGAGGCATTGCCAGAGAGGAGGGTCCTGGAGAGGGAGGCCTTACCAGTTCTTCCCCTTCACCTTCTGAGTCCTATTCTTCTGTTAGGACAGGCTCGGGAGTCGGGGTCACAACATAGTCATTACAGGACACAATTAGTCTCAAACAAAATTATTTTATTATAACAGCTGAGAATTACTTCATTCCCAGCTTAATCCAAACTAATTCCAAAACAAGTCCTTCAGAAAAAGTCCTTTAGGTTTATCACAAAACTTTATCTTCTTTGGCACCCTGCCAAAGGCCTTTCTTGGCAAAGTCCCACAAAGTTCAGAAAGAAGAGACACTGATTAGAAAACAGATGTAGCAACGGTGCTTTCCTACAAAGAGCCCAAGAGCCTTTGCTGCTCTTTTAAGCCTTATGGAAGGGGCCAATCATCTCCTGGCCCTCCTCCTGAGTCATCCCTTTTGCTTTAGCTGCTCTTGCCTTCTGGCAGCTTTGTGCATGTGTGCACTAGGAACAGGCTCCCCCTGTTTTTTTGCCTCTCTGCTGTCTGCCTCTGGAGGCTCCGGAGTTCGCACATCACTCTCCGATGGTCCTGGCCCCATCTCTGCCTCCAAGGCAGAGCCTTCCCCAGACTCCAGGACTGGCCCATGGTCCTCCCCAGCCTCCTCACTGTCCAACTCCGCTGCTAGCTCTGTGGGCTGCTGGCGGACCACAACAGGTGTTGACACTGGCGTGGGCATCCAAAAAACTATTACTGTCGCTGCATATGGGAGAACCGAATTCCTGAATTGTTTTACTTACTTCAGCTCTTCTCCACCAATGTTGATGGTTCCATCAGTTTGGGGGGCCACACTCCATAAGTTTGGTGTCAACTTGCAAAGCTTTCAAGTTGCCATGAGCAGGAGGGAGGGAGAACTGAAGTAAATTCCATACATTTTTCTGACCGCAATCAGAAGGAGGGTGTTAGGTTTCACAGCCAGCCAAAGTGGTTAATTGGAGAATGTGATTTATGACATGGCCAGGGGGGAGGGGAGAGACAGGGTCATAGGGGAACATAAATCTACGTGGGATCAGTCCTGACTGCATCCGAGTATTGCCGGAATGTTGCTCACTATATTTCCTTTGAAGTTTGGATCATGGCTCATGAATTAATTAGGGCATCTTTTGGAAACTTGACATTTGGTTTTCTTGATGTTCAGTTGAAGTCCAAATTTGCCAAGCTGTTCATTCCATTGCTGTTTGCTCTTGGAGGTCTTCACGTTGTTCATTTGCCAAGAAGCTGCATAGAGGAGTGACCATGCAATGGGGCAATTGGAGGTCAAGTGTCACAGTGTCCATGCAAAGGATCAATAATAGGGTCAAATCGTCAATCCTTGATGTAATCTGACATTTGATGGTGAAGGGAGGAGTTCCCAATGCACATCAGACAATGCTAGTGACACTCTGGTACAATAGTTGAATCCAGTGGACATAGGCTTCGGGGACATTGGGAGGGTTGTAGGTGTGCCAAATGAGTTTATGTGGAACATGATCAAAAGCCTTTTCCAGATCAAGGAATGCCATATGGACAGGCTTGACCTTCTCATGGGTCTTCGCCAAAAGCAACCGAGCGGTGTCTGTCGTTCCACTCCCTAATCCTAACCTTAACTCAGATTCCAAAAAGGTGAATTTACAATATAAGGGATGGAAAAGATTCCAGATTTAATTGAACAATTTAAACTAGCCAAAGCTGATTTTGAGTCTTGTTTAGGACTAATCATATAATCATGAAATGTAAGATGAAGCTACTAGGTCTTACTGCCCAAAGAAGGCAAATTAGGAGATGTTAGCCTAAGATCCATGGTGGTGCAGGGGTTAGGATGCAGTATTGTAGGTTAGCTCACTGCTCACTCCACGAGTTCTATCCTGAGCAACTCACGGTTGATTTGGACTTCCATCCTTCAGACCCAGATTGTTGGGACAGGACAATATGCTGACTCTGTAAACCACTTAAAGAGGGCTATAAAGCACTATGAAGCAGTACATAAGTCTAAATGCTATTGCTATTGCTAATTGTAGCAATGCATGCAATTCCAAAGGATATCATTTCAGAAAGCAGCCTCCCATACGCGGAATAGGGTATATGTGAATACAAATAAGCCTAAGGGCAAGACTAGCAATGCCCATTACTTTATTTATTTATTTATTTTATTTATTTATGATTTAATTTATATACCGCCCTTCTCCCGAAGGACTCGGGGTGGTATACAGCCAATTAAAAACACAAGGTACAAACAACAGTTTTAAAATAGTTAAAAGTATTAAACAATTTCGGCCTGAATTTAAAACCCAAAATTTAAAACACCCAATTTAAAATCATTTACATAGATAGCCCTGCCTGGCGGAACAGCAGGGTCTTAAGGGCACAGCAAAACACACGGAGGTCGGAGATCTTGCGTATTTCTGGGGGCAGTTCGTTCCATAGGGCAGGAGCTCCCATAGAGAAGGCCCTTCCCCTGGGTGTCGCCAGCCGACATAACTTGGCCGATGGCACCCTGAGGAGTCCCTCTCTGTGGGAGCGGACTGGCCGATGGGAGGCTCTTGGTGGCAGAAGTCGGTCTCGAAGGTACCCAGGTCCTAAGCCATGGAGCGCTTTAAAGGTGGTAACCAACACCTTGAATCGCACCCGGAAGACCACTGGGAGCCAGTGCAGCTCGCGCAGGAGAGGTGTCACGTGGGCACGATGAGTCGCACCCATAATCACCTGTGCGGCTACATTCTGGACCAGTTGGAGCTTCCGAGTGCTCTTCAAGGGGAGCCCCATGTAGAGAGCATTACAGTAGTCCAGCCGGGAGGTGACAAGGGTGTGAGTGACTGTGCGTAAGGTGTCCCGGTCCAAAAAGGACCGCAACTGGCGGATCAGGAGAACCTGATAAAAAGCCCCCCTGGCCACGGCTGTCATATGTTCTTCTAAAGACAGCTGTGCATCCAAGAGGACACCCAGATTGCGAGCCCTCTCTGGGGGGGGGGGTAAAGATTCACCCCCAATAGTCAGCAATGGCACCAGCTGACTATATCGGGACGCCAGAAGCCACAGCCGCACAGTCTCGGCAATGCTAGGCTGCCCTGGTGAAACCACAGAGAAAGCACATACGATTTTCGAGATGTGTAAGCACATGGTTGTAATACGTCTTGTTCATTGTGCTGAAGGAGTATAGCCCTGATTGCCACGTCGCTAGCATCAGCTTCGACGTGTTGGGATGTTTCAATACAGGTTCTTGAGCAAATAACTGCTTGAGCTGTTCGAAGGCTTTCTGGCAGGCCGACGTCCATTCAATTGGTTGACTAGGTTTTGTTTTTCTGGGGTGGTGCGATTTGGTTCATAACAGGTCGGTTAACAGCAACGCCACCCGGGCGAAGGAGGGAATAAACTGCCGATAGAAATTTGCAAACCCCAGGAAACTTTGCAGTTGCTTCCTAGTTTTAGGGGCCTGCCATTTCATTACAGCCTCTACTTTTTTAGGATCCATGCTTATTCCCTCTCCAGTGATGCGGAAACCCAAGTAGTCGATTTCCATCCGATGAAACTCACATTTCGACAACTTTACGTATAATTGTGCTTCCAACAGTTTGGACAACACTTGCCTGACTAGGGGAATATGCTCTTCCAACGTTTGGGTGTAAATCAATATATCATCTAGATATACTAGGATGCCACGATATAGGAACTCATGCAATACAGAGTTGATGAGTTGCATGAATACTGCTGGCGCTCCTTGGAGCCTGAATGGCATCACCTGAAATTGATAACTGCCCAGAGGACAGTTGAACGTTGTCTTCCATTCATCTCCCGGTTTTATGCGTACATGGTAATATGCTTCCCGTAGGTCAAGCTTCATGAAAACAGTACCCATTGCCAAAGTGGTCAATAGGTCAGTCATTAACGGGAGGAGGTACAGTGGCTCCTGACACAGTGCATTCAGCTCTCTATAGTCGACACACAGATGTAACCCACCATCTTTTTTTTCCCTAAAGAGAACGGGGGCTGCCATATGGGATTGGCTAGGTCGTATGTAGCCCCTGGCTAGGTTCTTATCAATATATTGATGTAATTCGTTGAGCTTTTTTGGAGACATAGCGTACATACGAGGTTTGGGTAGTTTTGCCCCTGGGATCAGCTCTATAGCACAATCGGTATCCCTATGGGGTGGTAACACGTCACATTCCTTTTCATTGAAAACGAGCTCTAGCTGGCTGCATCAGCTCCGATCCCCGCACCCAGCGCGAACCCACTACCGTGTGATTATAGCCCTAACCGCTTCCCTAATCCCTGTCACCAACACCCGTGCCACGCTGTCCCTCCCAGCCACCCACAGGTAGACACAGTAGCTGTAGATCGTTGTCGAGTGCCATTGGCTGCAAACGGGCGGCTCGACACTCAGTCTTGGAAGGGTTGAGTCTGAGCCTATTTCTCCCCATCCAGACCCACACGGCCTCCAGGCAGCGTGACATCACATCAAGGGCATCATTGGGGTGGTCTGGGGTGGAAATGTACAACTGAGTGTCATCAGCGTACTGATGGACTCTCACCCCAAAACCACGGATGATCTCACCCAGCGGCTTCACATAAATGTTGAATAGAAGGGGCAAGGGGACTGACCCTTGCAGCACCCCCCACGCGAGGCGCCTCGAGGTCGACCACTGCCTCCCTGCCAACACAAACTGCGAATGGTTGGAGAGGAAGGAGGAGAACCACCATAGCATGGTGCCTCCTATCCCTAACCCCCTCAACCGCTGCAGCATGATACCATGGTCGATCGTATCAAAAGCCGCTGAGAGATCTAATAGGACTAGGACAGAGGAGCAACCCCTGTCCTGAGCCCTCCAGAGATCATCCACCAATGCGACCAATGCCGTTTCTGTGCTGTACCCCTGCCTAAAGCCCGACTGGCACGGGTCCAGATAGATAGTTTCATCCAGGTACCGGGGAAGCTGTTGTGCCACCACACTCTCAACAACCTTCGCCACAAAGCGAAGGTTGGAGACCGGACGGTAGTTAGCTAATATAGCCGGGTGTTCTGTCCCCGTCCCCACACACACACAAACAGCCAGCCGGGGGTTAAAGAAGTACTCGGCCCACACAAGGTTTGTTATCAGGAACTTGGCAGCAATACGATAACTGTCTGCCAAGTGCTTTATTACAAGAAGAGGGTGTGTTCCTCCACCAGATAACACCAACTAATACACACAGTTTTCAAAACAGTCCAGCTCAAACATGAAACCTTCAGCAGATCAGACGTTGTACAAAGTGACTAGCCAGAAGTTAGCTTTGTCTGTCACAGAGTCTAAATGGCCACCACACTCTCTTATATAGCCTGTGGGGTGTGGTCCAGTGACTCAGCTTAATCCCTGGCACACCTCCTCATCTGCTGCAAACGTTTATCTCGCCTTCGTTGGCGTGGATCCAGGAACGATTTATCCCCCACATCGCTGTCATCGGAGATACCTGGCTCCTGGTCAATCTCCTCTCCCTCAGCAGACACCTGAGGCATTGCCAGAGAGGAGGGGCCTGGAGAGGGAGGCCTGGCTGGCTCCTCTCCTTTATGTTCGGAGCCTTCTTCCTCTGATAAAATGGGCTCGGGGATCGGAGCCACAACACCAGGTCCAGGGATGGCTTCTTGAGGAGGGGCCTCACCACCGCCTCTTTTAAGGTGGCGGGAAAGGTACCCTCACTCAAAGAAGCATTTATAATCCCCTGGAGCCAGCCTCGTGTAACCTCCCGGGAGGCCAGTACCAACCAGGAGGGACACGGGTTCAATAAACATGTGGCAGCACTAATCCTACCCAGAATCCTGTCCAGGTCCTCGGGAGGCACAGAATCAAACTCTTCCCAGATAATATTCTCAAGACCTACCCGCGTCTCCTCCCCTGGACTCACCCAGTCGGAGTCCAAGCCTTCCCAAATCTGAGCGACTTTATCATGCAGGAATTGCACAAAATCCTCAGCTCGACTCTGCAAGGGATCTTCCCACACTCCCCCCCCCAAAGAAGGGAGTGAGTCACCCTAAACAGAGCAGCTGGGCGGTTCTCTGCAGATGCAATAAGAGCGGAAAAATAATTAAATTTTGCTGCTTTTATCGCCACTAGGTAGGTCTTGATATAAGACCTCACCAGTGTTTGGTCAGAATCGGATTGACTAGTCCTCCAGATGCTCTTTAGGCGTCTTTTCTGACCCTTCATCTCTCTGCTGCCAAGTATTTAATACCTTCCCATTTCTTAATAAATTGTACTTATCTATACATTCCATTTACCTCTTATAATCCAGTTTACAAATACCAAAGCAGAATGGGGCTAGTATTACTTTTAATATATTTTGCAGCTAGAGATTGGGAAACAAGCCTCTGCTGGATTGTGGGTTTGCATGGTCTTCCTCTTAAGGCGATAACTAAGGTAGTAAGTTAATCAGGAATTAATTGAAGCAACCAGCTAGTTAAAGTTAGGACCGATTAAAGTATCCACTAGACTGGCTCCCCCACTCTTTTGCTGGTTTTCTTGCAAGATTGACAAATTACAGAAAGGAAGACACATTTGGTTAAGACACAGATTTTTCAAAGCAACACTTGTCCTATTTCTTGGGGGAAGGGATGAGAAAAGGAAGGAAGAGGGCAAAAGGGTTCGTCCTCCTTCGCCCACTCCACATTGCTTCGCTGGCCAGGCAAATCAAGTTGGGGAAATAATTCCCCATAGTTTATTTCTGTCATTTTAAAAAGAGATTTAGAGGGAAGAAATGTTTAGCAGTTGCAAAAGGTCAGAATAGGCTGCAGAATGGAAAGTGATTAAAGAGCCCCCACCCCACTTTTCTTTTCTCAGTCTTCAAGCCATCTGGTTGTTAGCCAGGTGTAAAGTGAAGGAACTGGATCCGGCTATTTTGGCTAACTATCGTCCAGTCTCCAACCTTCGCTTTATTGCGAAGGTTGTTGAGAGTGTGGTGGCGCGACAGCTTCCCCAGTACCTGGATGAAGCTGTCTATCTGGATCCGCTCCAGTCCGGCTTCAGACCTGGGTACAGCACGGAAACGGCATTGGTCGCGTTGGTGGATGATCTCTGGAGGGCCCGGGATAGGGGTTATTCCTCTATCCTGGTCCTATTAGACCTCTCAGCGGCTTTTGATACCATCGACCATGGTATCATGTTGCGCCGGCTGGAGGGACTGGGAGTGGGGGGCACTGTTTTGCGGTGGTTCTCCTCCTATCTCTCCGACCGGTCGCAATCTGTGTTGACAGGGGGGCAGCGGTCGACCCCAAGGCGCCTTGTTTGTGGGGTGCCGCAAGGGTCGGTCCTCTCGCCCCTCCTGTTCAACATTGATGTGAAGCCGCTGGGTGAGATCATCCGTGGTTTTGGGGTGGAGTTCCATCAGTACGCTGATGACACTCAGCTGTACATTTCCACCCCAGACCATCCCAATGATGCCTTGGAAGTGATGTCCCAGTGCCTGGAGGCCGTGCGGGTCTGGATGGGGAGAAACAGGCTTCGACTCAACCCTTCCAAGACCGAGTGGCTGTGGCTGCCGGCGTCCCGGTATAGCCAGCTGACGCCATCGCTGGTTATTGGGGGCGAATCATTGGCCCCCACAGAGAGGGTCCGCAACTTGGGTGTCCTCCTGGATGCGCGGCTGTCCTTAGAAGGGCATATGACAGCCGTGGCCAGGAGGGCTTTTTGTCAGGTTCGCCTGATACGCCAGTTGCGTCCCTTTCTGGACCGGGACTCCCTACGCACGGTCACTCAAGCACTCGTCACTTCTCGTCTGGACTATTGTAACGCTCTCTACATGGGGCTCCCCTTGGGGTGCACCCGGAGGCTCCAACTGGTGCAGAATGCGGCTGCGCGGGGGATTATGGGAGCGACGGGGCGCTCCCATGTGACTCCTCTCCTGCGCGAGCTGCATTGGCTTCCGGTGGACTTCCGGGTGCGCTTCAAGGTGTTGGTGATTACCTTTAAAGCGCTCCATGGCTTAGGGCCAGGGTACTTACGGGACCGCCTTCTGCCACCAATAGCCTCCCACCGGCCGGTTCGCTCCCACAGAGAGGGTCTCCTCAGGGTGCCGTCGGCCAGACAATGCCGGCTGACGACCCCCAGGAGGAGAGCCTTCTCTGTGGTGGCACCTACCCTATGGAACAATCTACCCCCAGAGATACGAGTGATTTCCGACCTCCGGATTTTTCGTCGGGCCCTAAAAACTCATTTTTTTCAACTAGCTGGTCTGTCCTGATTTTAGGGTTAGTTTTAAAATTTTTAAAATTTTAATATTTATTTTAATTGACAAATTTTAAATTATGAGCCAATTTTATAAATTATCTTAATCTTATTTTAATTGTGATGTTTGTTATAGATGTTTTTTATCCGGCTGTTCACCGCCCTGAGTCCGAAAGGAGAAGGGCGGTATAGAAATGCGAATAAATAAAAAATAAATAAAATAAAATAAACTGAAGGGAATATATTGCTTTCTAGGGGTTTTTATAGAACATTTTTATAGATTATCATCGCCACCATCAACAGCACAATTAAGTCATCTTTTATATTAACATTTCTTACTTTAAAACATAAAATCACAGTACACCTATAATGATAGTAAAATACTTCCATGAAGAAGGAAAGATAACATTTAGTGCTCCTAGTCAGGGATTTTTTAAAGTAGAATATTTCAGCTTGTTTCAATTTAAAATTGAAGAAAGGTTCATATAGCAACCTGACATTTCAAGAAAATGGTTCTTTTAAGGAGTTTAAAAAAAAATATTATTACAATTGAAACTACCTTTGGCCAATTAAATTACCCATCTCATCCTTTATCTTCGTCTATTTTTTACATAAATTCTGTGCATTTCATTTTTTTATTCCCAAAAGAAGCCAGGCATCCAACAATCTTCCCAATGAAGAGGTTGGGGAAACATGCGAAGTTGAAGTTCCCATTTTTTTCCTCATCTGACATGCATGTCCCCATCAGTTTGTATGCGTACACCCAAGGAGACCTCCTGAGTGAGGTATGCAACTCATTCAACAATCTTAGTAGGTGATGTCACTGGCTAATTCTTTCAATCTGGAAGCACCATGGTGTTTCTGACATGAGTGCAATGTGATCTATGTGTCAGAGCCTTGACACTATGATGTTCACACCTATGACGTGAACATGCAGTTCTACTGGTTTTTATTTTATTTTATTTTTATTGCATTTTTACAATTAAACAAATCTTACTCACATCTTATGCATAATTACGACCATTTACATACCATAACATTCCAGTTCAAATACACTCTATACATTTTTACATTTACATTTTTACATTTACTATTTTACATTTTAATTCTACTTCTATTTAGTCTATTTCTTTTCCATTTTTCTGTTCTCAATCCAGTCATACCACTTCTCCCATATTGTGTAGCATTCCCAATCTATTTCTCCTTTCAGTTCAATTGTCAATTTGTCCATTTCTGCACAATCAAATATTTTTTTAATTACTAAACCTTTGGAAAGTATGTTTGTATTTCTTCAGCATTGTGTGAAAGCTATCCTTACTGCGGTTATTATATGTAAAATGATATATATTATTCTTTTGTCATATTTCCCTTTAACTATCCCTAGGAGAAATAGTTCCAAGGGAATATTCTGTCTGAAGTCCTGTTAATTCCTGTAACCACCTGTGTATTTTCTTCCAGTATTTTTTTGTTTCAGGGCACAACCACCATGTATGATAGAAGGTACATTGTTTTTGACCACATTTCCAATAGTTCGAGCTTATATTTGGGTATATCTTCGCTACTCTAGAGGGTGCCAAGTGCCAGTGATAGAACATTTTATACTGGTTCTCTTTGTACTTTGCCGATTTAGTTATTTTATAATTTCAATTCCAAATTTCCCTCCAATCCTCCAATTCAATACTAAGCCTGACGTTTTTTTGCCCACGCTATCATAACTCCCTTCACTATATCTTCACCTCTATCAAATTCTAATTAGCAGTTATAAACTTTTGTTATCAATTTTTCATCTGGGCCAATCAATAATTTGTCCAATTGTTGCGGCACCATCTCAATTCCATACTCATCTTTGTCTTTTTTGTACCGTGATTGAAGTTGCAAATAAGGCCATCATTCTATGATTATGCCCTGTTCTTCCAATTCCTCCCTATTTTTTAGGTTCCCTTGGCTGTCTAGAATTTCATTGTACTTGACCATTTTACCTATATCCAGAGTGTTAGCGTGAATCATCACTTCCATTGTCGATAAACAACTGGGAATGGGAAAAAGTTTTAATTAACTATTGTGTTTACAGACCTTCTCTTTTGATGTGTGGATTAAGTTTGGATAATTTATATTTGGGGGTTTAAGGAAGTTTGAGTAAAAGATTTTCCTCAGTTTGCTACTTTTACTTCATTAACTTAGTGTTGGCTTGACCATCAATTATTTAGCGAAGATGCTGATTCTCAGTCTATTGTGGATTCTGTTAATGTTTAAGGGAGGATGGAGACTGTATAAGGAATAAAATATATTTTGATATAAAGCTTCCCACATTACTTATCTCTTGTCCATTAGTTTCTTTAATTGCTCTTATCACTTTCTCTTCCTCTCTCTATAATTATGAATATTTTTATTTATTTAACTTTGATTACAATTTTGATTATAATAGTAAAATCTAATGTAAACTAAATGCAGTATAAAATCTATACAAACTGAACTTAAAGAAAGAAAAGAAAATATAAGAAATGAGTAAAAAGTGCAAGAAAAAAGAAGATTGAATAATTTCCTTTTACTTCTAATTGTTCTGACCTGGCCTTTATAGAAGCAAGGCAGAGACTCCCCGCAAAGAAAAACCCCTCTTTAATTACACACTGGGAATTAATTGCATTCAGCAAGTTCAGGCAAGAGTCCTGCAAGGAGTTAACTGAAACAATAGTCCTTATCAGCTCCTTATGATAAATGCAAGGCTCCCAGCCGCTTTGATCATAATGGCAATTTTCACCAATGCACAGTTGGATAATGAAGTCACCATAGACCTTGCTAAGTTCCTCTTTTTTTTTATTCAACATTTTTAATATTTAAAATCACAATTACACTATTACAGCTTTCCGTTATCATAATTTTTTCTTAATTTCAACTTATCTAAAGGCCTATTATTTTATACATATACATTCTTATTTCCTAGTTACTTATTTTTATACTATATACAATATTTACATGTCTACTACACTCTAAAATATACATTTTATCCATTTATTTTTTTTTAAAATATACTTTATTAAATTTTGTCATTATAAAAGAAAATATACAATCTCTATGTCCTTCAGAGGTACAGTGCTTATACAATTTATGGAATCATACGTTAAATAAACTACATCTTTATCTATTCAATATTCTATACAATATAACTCGTATTTTGAATGCGTAACAAGTCATATCCTGAAATCATGTTTTTGTCTTATTCTTCAACCAATTGTACCAATTTCCCCATACTTCATAATATTTAGATTTCTCCTCATTATTTATCTCACTCGTCAGTTTTGCCATTTCTGCGCACTCTAGGATTTTGTTTATTAGGATTTCTTCTGAGGGTATGGATTTAATTTTCCAGTATTTTGCAAAAGCTAATCTAGCCGCAGTTGTAATCTGGATTATGAGTTGAGTTTTGTTGTTGTTAGAGCCGTCTCCGGTTATACCCAGGAGGAAGATTTCTGGAGCTAGAACTATCTCCTGTCCCGTTATTTCACAAAGCCAGTATCGAATTTTTGACCAGAACTTTTTGGTCTCTGGACAGGTCGACCATAGATGATAGAAGGTGCCGACTGTTTTTCCACGTTTCCAACATGTAGCTGAGAAATTGGGAAACATTTTCGCTAACCTAGCCAGTGCTAAATACCACCTGTGTAACATTTTATAATGGTTTTCTCTAAATGTTGCCGATTTCGTCATTTTATAGTTCCTATTCCAGGCCATCTCCCAGTCGTTAAAATTTAGTCTATATCCCAGGTTTTTTTCCCAAATATTTAGCTGGTTTTTTGCTATGGTCTCTGCCCTATCCTCATCTAATAAAAAATTATATATTTTTGCTAACATTTTCTTGTCTATTCCCCAAATAATTTTATCAAAATTTCCATATTTAGCTTCTATACCAAATTTGTCTCTATCTTTTTGGAATCTTGAATTAATCTGCAGATAATTCCACCAATCCAAGTTGAAACCCTGGTCCCTCAATAAATCCAAAGGTTTGAGCTTCCCCTTTTCATCAAGAATATCCTTGTACGTGCCCAATTTATAATCATCTCTCCTGTTTGGGGTCGCCAGTGCTTCCATAATAGAAAGCCAGTTGGGTACCTTAGTATAAATCCTCTTTCTAATTTCCTCCCACGTACGAATAAGAGTCTCCCTAATTTTGTGTTTATGAAAGTAGGATTTCTTCTTGTTCTTTGTATCCCACAGATGGGCATGCCATCCTTCTAATAGGTCATGTCCTTCTAATGTCAGGATTCTCCTATTTCGTAACTGGATCCACTCCTTGATCCAAATTATTTTCGCCGCCTTTTGATATATTTCCCAATCGGGGAGCCCGAATCCTCCCAAATTTCTTTTCCCTTGGAGTATCTTAAAGGAGATCCTCGATTTCTTGCCCTCCCATAGGAAATTTCTAATGTGTTTGTTCAGGTCGAAAAAGAATTTTTTATCTAAGGTTATCGGAATATTTTGAAATAGGAACAGAATTTTAGGTAAGATGTTCATTTTAATCGCTGCTATTTTACCAATCAGAGACAATTTTAGCCTTTTCCATCTTTTAAGGTCTTGATATATTTTCTGCAGTAGGGGGATATAATTATCTTCTTTTAATGAGGAGAATCTCGCAGTGATCCATATTCCCAAATATTTTATTTTCTTGACTGCCTGGAGGCCTAATAAGTCTTCCAATTCCTTCTTTTGTGGATCTGTCATATTTTTCACTCTTATTTTAGTTTTTTTCCTATTGAGTTTAAGGCCCGCCACTTCTCCATAATCCTGTATTTCCTGTATTAATTTTAAACCGGTTTCTAGTGGATCTTCTATTATGAGGGCTACGTCGTCTGCAAAAGCTTGGATTTTGAATGTTTCCTTCCTGATCTTTAATCCTTTAATTTCTTTATTGGCTCTGATCTTTCTAAGTAGCACCTCTAGCACCAGAATATAAAGAAGGGGAGATAGGGGGCATCCCTGCCTCACTCCTTTTTGGATCAGAAATACCTGAGTTTTGTCTCCGTTCACTAATATGTTTGCCCTCTGTTTGTGGTAGATGTTCTCGATCATCTTCCTAAAATTCGTCCCGAATCCCATTAGGTCAATTTGATTAATCATAAAAGTCCAATTCAAATTGTCGAACGCCTTTTGGGCATCGACAAACATTAGGGCCAGCTGTTTTTCAGGATGTTGTTCATAGAATTCTATGGTGTTCAATACTATTCTCAAGTTATCTCTGATCTGTCTCCCTGGTAGAAAACCGTTTTGATCTTTGTGGATCCACCAATTTAAAAATTTTTTGACCCTCTCTGCAATTATGTTCATAAACAGTTTGTAATCTGCATTCAGCTTAGCCTAGTGGTTCCTTCACGGCCTACTGATTGTTGTTCAACATTTTATCCATTTATTATCTTTTCTATACATTCACTATATGTTTAGACTTCTTTTCAAGCCAGTTATACCACCTGTTCCACATCTCGTAATACACTATTTCCTCTCTGTCCCTTAATTCCATCATTAATTTGTCCATCTCTGTGTATTCTAGCACCTTTTTTTATAATCATTGTGTTTGATGGAGTGTTTTCTTGGTTCCAATTTTGGGCGAATCTGATTCTGGCTGCAGTGATTATATGAAGCATGATGTATTGAATTTCTTTGCTTATATTACCTTTTATAATACCCAAAAGGAATAACTCTGGCTTCACGTCAATTTTTTGTTCAACAATTTCCTCCAACAATTTTTTAATTTTGGTCCAATAATCCCTGGCTTTGGGACATGTCCACCACAGGTGGAAGTAGGTCATTTGTTGGTGGTTACATTTCCAGCAATTTGGTGGTCTCGGCTTGCTTGGCCACACTTGTGCTGAGGTGCCACAAAAGACTCAATTTGCTGGAATGCTGGTCAATGTAGGTTTATTACAGCTACAAGCTGGCTACAAGACAAATGGAGTTCTACAGGTTTAAAGTCAGCGCTGAGAACTTCCGCCTCTCAGCGCCCGTTTTCAAGGTAAGCCCACGCCCCCAATCACTCAGAGTCTCACTCCACCAACTATCACAGCTGTTTGGGGGGAGCCACTCATCATCCCGTTCATGTCATCTCCTTGCATTATCCTCCGCCGGTCGCTGCCCGCACCTTCAGCTGCTTATCACCCAGTGCTACCATTACCATCCATATCACCGCTCCTATGAATACCCGTGTATCCTTGCAACACTCTGTATCCTCCCACCCCGATCCCCATCTCCACAGGTTTGCTTGGCCGCTGCCCAAATCCTCCATATTCGCAGTTCGTGTTTTGAGTGGCAGATGAGGTGCATGTGGCTCGACAGGCAGCCCCCTCTACCAGGAGTCCACCTATAAGATAGAAAGGGTAGATGTTAACAGTGTCCATTTACCCATAGTGGTTCCCCAGGCTTATGTGGATGTTTTCAGTGGAATCGTCGTACCAATCATTCGGCATTAACATCATCCGCTTTTAACCATGATGCATCAGTATCGGGGTAACCCTTCCATTTTACTAGGTATCACACCTTACCCACTGTATAGTCGGGAATCAAGGATTCTGTCTATTCCATATTAGTCACCATACACTGGTCCAGGTGATTCTGCAGGTAGAGTAATACTTTTCACAGGCTTTAGCAAACTTCTATGTAATACAGGATGGATTTTTCCTAGTAGGGAGGGTAATTTTAACGCCACTGTCACTGGGTTGATCACTTTGGTGATGGTAACCTCCTGGGAGGCCAGTACCAACCAGGAGGGACACGGATCCGATAAACATGTGGCAGCACTAATCTTACCCAGAACTCTGTCCACATCCTCGGGAGCCACAGGATCAAACTCCTCCCACATAATATTCTCAAGAGCTAACCCCGTCTCCCCCCCTGGACTCACCCAGTCAGAGTCCAAGCCTTTCCGAATCCGAGCGACTTTATCATGCAGGAATTGCACAAAATCCTCAGCACAACCCTGCAAGGGATCTTCCCGCACTCCCCCCCAAAGAAGGGAGTGGGTCACCCTAAACAGAGCGGCTGGGCGGTTCTCTGCAGATGTGATAAGAGTGGAAAAATAGTTAGATTTTGCCGCTTTTATCGCCATTAGGTAGGTCTTTTATTATTATTGTTATTATTAAAAAGTTTTAACAAGTATTACAACAATTTTTCCCATCCCTCCTCCCCCCTTCCCTCCAACCCCCCTCCCTCCATCCCCCCTGGACTTCCCAGAGCAAAAATAGGGTATAGCATAACAAACATAAGCTAAAATAAGCTAATTTACTCTAGTCCCCAACTAACAAAACATAATTCAAAATCAGGTATAAATGTAATAAATAATAATAAGTAGGATATGTCAGGGCAAGAATATTGGTTATACACTAGTGGGGGGGTGGGGTAAATTTAAAAATGAGAGGAACCCCTTTCTCCAGTTTAATGAGAACTCAGTAGAGTTATTAAGAGAGGTGTAGCAGAAACATGGAAATGTTGGAAATCTCGTCTTGTCTCCTGGGATATTCATATCTGACCTTACCTCTTGCTACTTATAGCTGGGCAATTCTCACTGCTTCCCAAGCAATACTTTATGGACCAGGGGTGGGTTCTACTTAGCTTTACTACTGGTGTGCAACGGGGTCGTGCACACGCGCAGAAGCATTTTCATGACGTCAAGGTCAGTGGGCGGGGCCTCCCGCCGGTTGCTCCCCTCTTGCTCCCCTTTCAACTAACAAAACATAATTCAAAAAGAAAATATTGGTTTCATTCATAAGCTATTTGGAACTTTTTAGTCCGATATTTGTTTTGAATATAGTCAATCCATCTTCTCCATTCCGATATATATCTTTCGTTTGAATGGTCCTTCAAATACGCTGAAATTTTAGCCATCTCTGCTAAGTTCGCTACTTTTAGTGTCCATTCTTCAATAGTAGGCAAGTCTTCCTTCTTCCAATACCAAGAGTCTGGCTGCTGTTATTAAATTTAAAATCAACTTAGTCTCTTTAACAGTACAATCTGTAATTATACCTAACAAAAAGAACTGTGGAGTAAATTTTATCTTCTTTTTGAGAATATTTTGGATAATCCACCATATTTTTATCCAAAATGCCTTAATTTTTTTACATGTCCACCATATATGATAATATGTGGCATCATCACATTTGCATCTCCAACACTTAGGTTGCAAACTTGGATACATACAGGCTAGCTTTTTGGGATCTAGATGCCATCTATAAAACATTTTATAAAAATTTTCTCTTAGGTTTTGGGCTTGCGTAAACTTTACATTTCTAACCCATATTTTTCCCACGTTTCCATCAATATTGGTTCAATATTTTGTGCCCACTTTATCATACAGTCCTTAACTAACTCCGTTTCTGAATCTATTTCTACCAATGGATTATACAACCTTTTTATATGCATTTGACTTTTATCTCTAATCTGTTTTATCAAGTTCTCCTCATTCTGCAAAATACCAATTTTCTGATCTTCTCTCCATCTAGCTTGCAACTGTACATATTGAAACCATGTTTGAATTATCCTTTCTTCTCTTAGTTGATTCAAAGATTTTAATTGTAGTATACCTCCTTCCTTATTAAGAAGCTCTTTATAAGTAATCACATCTTGTTTTTGCTCTACACTTATATTCTCTATCGCGTGTCTGGGTATTGCCCACATTGGTAACTTATAGTTTAATTTATACTGATACTTTTTCCAGACACGCAATAAAGCATTCCTTAATATGTGACTTTTAAAAGCCTTATCCACTTTCTTATCATATAATAAATAAGCATGCCAACCATAAACCAAATCATATCCCTCAATATTCAATATTCTTTCTTCTGTTAAGTTCATCCAGTTACTAATTGCTGACAGAGCAGCTGCCTCATAATATAGTCTTAGGTTGGGCATTTTGAGACCTCCTCTTTCACGTATATCCTGCATTATTTTTTGTTTTATTCTCGGTCTCTTCCCTGCCCAGACAAAATTATTAATACCCTTCTGCCATGTCTTCAAATTCTCATCTTTTTCAAATATTGGTATCATTTGAAAAAGAAACAAAAACCTAGGCAAAACATTAATTTTTACTGCTGCTATTCTTCCTAACAAGGATAGTTGTAATTTTTTCCAGGTAGGTCTTGATATAAGACCTCACCAGTGTTCGGTCAGAGTCGGATTGACTAGTCCTCCAAATGCTCTCTAGGCATCTTTTCCGACGCTTCATCTCTCTCAGTTCCTCGGAGAACCAAGGTGCCAATTGAGATTGGCATCGGGTCAGAGGTTGCAAAGGCACGACGTGGTCCAAAGCTCTGGTGGCCGCACTGTCCCAAGTGGCCACCAGGTCTTCAGTCGAGTCGTGTGCCAGGGTCTCAGGAAACGGCCCAAGCTCCATCAGGAATCTTTCGGGATCCATCAGGCGCCTGATGGATTTAATCAGAGTCTACACAGTAGGCCAAAGGGATAACACCATTAATCTTTACGCCATCCTAGACGACCAAAGTACCAGGTCTTTAGCCAGCTCAACCTTCTGTCCTCTTATTCTCCTTTCCCTTATTTACCTCTTTCACTTCACAGCCTGCTTGGCTTTCTCCTATGTTCTACAGAAGGTCCCACACTCCGACAACCCCCCCTTGCTTTCCCTATCCTGTCAGTCATGTCTCAGAGGAGCTAGCAACAAGTTGGGGTGTAGCTAGGGGTCAGACGGAGGAGGTGAGATCCAGCTGTCATCAGTGGATTAAGCCCTCTCACATACATACATTCATGCACACTTACACTCCCCATGGCCCCTAGAAATTAAATTTAAAGTGGTACTTACCTACTTTCAGGCAGCTGTTGAGTGTAAAAACTCAGGATCTCCTTTTATTACCCATTCGCTCCAGGCAGGGGTTCATGGGTCTTCAGCCTCAAATGAAGGATATCTGTGCTGGCAGGGTAGTGACCCCTGGAACCCCGTCTGGCAGCTGGGTTGGCCAGGGATCTGCCTGGTTCTTTATTGAGTGCATCCAGGGTGTGGGAGGTTGAATTCAAGCTTTTGGCTAGGGTACATGCCAGGCTATTCAGATTTCTGGAGTTTGCTGCTGCAAGTCCTGGTCTCAGGAATGCCGTGCGAGACGCAATCAAAACACAGCTACAGCCTTATTCAGCTCTTTTTGGTATGCTGGTTTATTCGCATGTGCATCCGGCTACACACTGTGATTCGTAAACACGATTGAAATCGGCGCTACGTTACACCAAGAATGGGGCGTTTATATAGCCCATCTTTCCATTAACTCATTAGGACCGCGCCCTTGTTTGTTACTATGCCCCTCGTTTAGGGGCGTAGACCACGCCCTTGTTTATTACCACGCCCCTCTTTTAGGGGCGTAATTGGTCTTCAGAGTGTTCTGGAAGGTGCTGCTGCTGTGTCCTCCGGAACGGCCCTAATCCCATCGCACCCGATACCACCACCCCACACCCCGCATACGGCCGCCTTCACCCAGTGCCACCACCACCAAGTATGTATATGTCCCTCGATGCTTTCAGCACGCGTTAGCGATGTCGAGCACGTTGCCAGGCTCGACACCTGGCACTCCCACTAGTGATACTGCCAATGCTACATACTCAGCTTTGGTGAGTAGAGAAACTTTAGAGTCATAGTCTGGGGTTAGTGTGTGGAAGGCTCTCTTGTGTCATCTCTGTAATGAAGGCATTAGTATGGTTAATCACCCCATAGTGCATAGTCCTGTTATTTGTTTCCAAGGATCTTGCCCAATAACTACAAGTATGAAATGATTTTAATTCAAAGGCATTTATTTAGACTTTGCCCTTCTCCTTCAGGTGAACATCTGAAATACCACAATCAGTCCCTGGGCATGGACTTATGTACCAAGGAGGCGGAGTCAAGGAAAGGAGGGGTCATGGGAAGGGCTAGGTGGGAAAGGTGGAGTTAACCCATGCACTGCCATGTACATACAAAGTTAGGCATTTATACTTAACAAATCCCCCTCTAAATGTCTAACGTTTGGAGATGATTCTGTACAATGCATAGCCACTCTTAGCTTTGAGGTCAGATATGCGTGTTGTTTATTGTGTAATGGTTTTGTCAGAATATCTGCGATTTGTTCAGTAGTCTCACAATGTATGGCTCTGATGAAACCAATGTTTGATAACTGTCGGACGTGCTTATGCTTGATGTCGATGTGTCTGGATCTTTGGCCCACTGCATCCGCGTTGGAAATGTCTATGGCCGCTTTATTGTCCTCATGAATAGTTATTGGATAAGCTGGTTCAGTCCATATGTTGGAAAGTAGGTCGTCGAACCATGTCAAATTGTTGGCTGCTTTTGACAGACAGATGTACTCTGCTTCTGCTGTGGACGTGGCAACCAAGTTCTGTTTTCCGGTGTACCAGTGTACTGGGCAGTTGTTGATGAGGAATATATAACCAGAGGTGCTTTTCCTGCTCTTTGTGTCACCTGCCCAGTCAGCATCCGCATAACAGGTCAATATGGGTTCTTTGGAACTTATCGGTTCTAGACATAAGTATGCATCTATGCTATATTTCAGATATCTGATTATCCGTTTCACACCTTCCCAGTGGTACATTTTTGGGTCACTGACATGCCTAGATGACAGATTTACCACTAAGCTAATATCTGGCCTCGTCCAGTTGGCTATGTACAGAAGGGATCCAATGACGGATCTGTATAGATGTTGTCCTTAAATGACTCCCCCTCTTCATGCATATGTTTCAGGAAGTCTGTTTGCATGGGTGTCTCACATGGCTTGGCGTCCTTCATGTTACATTTGTGTATGAGTTCTAGTATTTTTTCCTTCTGTGAGACCCTGAACCCATTCTCTGTTTTGTCGATTTGTACCCCTAGATATTTGTTGACTCTTCCTAGGGTCTTGAGTGTGAAATGTTTCCCCAGTTTCTCGGCAAATTCATCACATTTCCGTTTGTGTTGGCCTAAGTATAGAATGTCGTCTACATAAATGAGTGCGTACTCGATGGATGTGCCCTCCCTCTTGATGAAGAAACAGAGGTCCGCTGAGGTGGCGGTGAAACCCATGTCCCTGAGTGTTTTGGCTAGACACTCATACCATCTTTTTCCCGACTGCTTTAATCCGTACAGGCTTTTGTTCAATAACCAAGTGTCCCCCTTTTGTGTGTCCTTCCCCGGGGGTGCCTTGACATAGATTTCTTTGTCTAATTTCACATGGAGGTAGGCAGTCTGAATGTCAAATTGGTAAACTTCTAGGCCTAGGATGGATGCTATTACCAGGGCGCTTTTGACACTTTCTGCCCTAACTGTTGGTGAATAGGTATCTGTGTAATCGTCTGGATACCTCTATGCGAATCCCTGAGCTACGAGTCTAGCCTTATAGAGGGTCTTGTTGTCTTCGAGTTCCTTAATTTTGAAAACCCATTTTGTACCTATGAGTGTTTTGTCAGCTGAGGCCTTAGAGGGGGTGTACACATTTAGTTCTCTTAGGCTAGCCATCTCCTTTTCCATAGCCTGTTCCCATCTGCTTCTCTCTTCCTGTGGCAATCTGAGTACTTCCTCGTATGAGTTGGGGGTTGTTTTGTTTGTGTGTATGGACAGAACATAATCCTCAAATCTCCTTGGGATTCTATTCCTGTTGTGTCTTATGGGTCTGTTTGGTTGTGTATCTGTGTCGTCCATGTATTTGGCTTCTTTTTCTGTGATTGCATCTACTTTAATGGTGGGGTGATCTTCTTTGCACCCTTTGGTGGCTATCTCTTGGTGTCTGGGTTTGTGCCTCTCTTGTGTTTTCATTTCTATTGTGGTCTGTTTGCCCTTGTCCCTCATGTTGTCTGTGTCTTACTGTCTGATGAGTATCTCGTTGTATCTTTGACCAGTTGGTGTTCTCATGGAACACCGCTGTTCTGGATATGATGAATCTGTTGTCCCTGTCAATGAATCTGTACCCTTTTGTGCCGGGCTCATACCCCATGAACCTTAATCTCTTTGAGACCTTGTTTCCTTTTCGCCTTAGCTGTCTGGGGATATGTACATCCGCCATGACCCCAAATATGTGCAGGTGGGCAATTCTGTTGTGCATCACCTTGTAAGGTGTTTTCTCTACTACGCTAGACCAGAGTCTATTCAGTGTGTAATTTGAGTAGGTGAGTGCTTCTGCCCAGAATGATTGTCCTCACCCTGCGTCCTCTAGAGCGCATTCACCATTGTTTGTAGGATTCCATTCCTCCTCTCTATGACTCCGTTCTGGAACGCAGAAAAAGGAGAAGATGTGTAATGTACTATCCCATGCATCTTTAACCAATTCGAGAAGTCCCTTGATAGGAACTCAGACCCCCTATCCGTCATTATTTGCCTTATTTTTGTATTGTGTTGTGTTTCCACCGTCTTGTAAAATTCTCTAAATTTTTGAAATACCTCGTTCTTATGGTTAATGGTATACACAAAGCCATAGCGGCTGAAGTCATCTACTATTGTCAGGAAAAATCTCTTTTTGTACTTTATAGAGGGCTTCATGGGGCCCACTAGGTCCATGTGTACTAGGTGGAAGATGGAATTGGTGGTGCGGGTGGCCTTCCTAGGTCTAGGTTTGGTCTTTAGTTTTGAGGATTTACATACAGAGCACTCTAAGTAGTTTCTACAACCTTTTATTTTTAAACCATTGGTACAGTCTGTCATTTTTTGGATGACTGGGAAGCTGGCATGGCCCAACTTTCTATGCAGTAAGTGGGCACAGTCATCATGAATGGGCTTGCCAATTAACAATGTCCCTTTTGTGTTGTATCGTGATTGTGTCTATCTTCAGTGGCGTCATCATCCTTGTCCCCCTCTGTCTCGTCATGGGTGTCGGCCTTGTTTTCTGTGTTTTCTAGTTGAGCATTTATACTGGTCTGGCTATTTCCTTTAGGTTGAAGGTATGTTAGCCCTCCATTAATGACAATCTTACCGATACTCCTCTCGCCCTTGTTCATGTAGGCCTTTCCTCCCTTAAAAGTGGTCTCTATACCCATGTCTCTGCTAAGTTTGAGTGTAGCCAATATGTTGTGAGGTACTTCAGGTATGAGCAATACCCCCTCTATCTTGCCTTTCCCGCTTATGAATGTATCTCCTTTCCCTGTTACTAGAACTTTGTTCTGATTGGCTACCTTGATGTGATAGTTCTCTTCTGTAAATGACGTGAGGATCTTTCTGTCATAAGTTGTGTGATTGGTGGCTCCTGAATCAATGAGCCACGCATCTCCTTCCCTTGTCTGTGGGTGTATGTGTGTATTTTCCCCGATCCCATACATAAATCCTGATCGGCTCTCTCTGGAACTGTCTCTATTTCCCCTTCTGTCCCTTGGGTTGGGGGAGTCTCTGCGTCTATATCTGTTTTCAGGTGGGGACCTATCTGGGAACCCTGACCTCCGGCCTTGCCTGTCCCTACAATAGGTGTAGTCCCTCTCCCTCGAATTTTTCGGGCAATCCCTCTTATAGTGGTTCTTGGAACCACAGGTGAAGCATTCTGGGGTGTCGTGGTTCCTGGTTTGGAACTCAACCTTCTTTGTTGGTCTACTGTCCCTGCGACTGATGGAGCGGTCCCTCCTTAAACTGTCTTCTGCAATTATTCTGTTAGTTAGTGTCTCAAGTGTGAGGTGGTCTAGGTTTAGACTATCCAGCTGCATTATGAAGTTATCCCAGCTAGAATCCAGGGAATTAATGACAATGCTTTTCATACTCTCCTCTGAGATGTCCTCCCCCTTTGTATCAACTCAGCCCTGGTGGCATTCAGGTTTAATATGTGTTCACCCACGGGAGTCCCAGCCTTGTGTCTGGCTGACTGGAACTCTCTAGATATCTTGGCTGTGGTGGCTGCGCTTTTACTGTAGAATAAGTTAAATATTTTCTGTAGTATTTCTGACACAGTTAGCTAATGACTAAGACTGGGATATATGCTTGGCGAAATACTTGCTATAACTATATAATAAGCCCTGTGGTGCAAGCAGTCTATTTCTAGAGTCCAAGGTTTCCTGGGTGGGTCATTAATTAAAAACAACATGTTCTCCCTTAAGAACAAAATCTGGAGCTGATGATTCCACTGCATAAGGTTTGTTCCATCTAGTTTAAGAATGTGGAAATCAGTTGGTAAAGTCACTGAGCTGTGTGGCAAATTACTCACAGTCTGTTGCTGTCCATGGTATTTCAGGTGAGGGAACTCACAATATGGCATGGGGATGCTGTTCGCGACTCTGAATGGACTTATCTCTACATTTCTCTCCTCTCTTCTTATAGGTGCTGATTGAGCATGCGCGAAGCCCATTTCGCGTCTGTAGTCGGTGGGTGAGTAGCTTGCTGCTGTAGCTCTCAGGCCTCGGCCTAGGCCTGCAGTTGGGGGTTCGGGCTCACCCCTGGGGTATCCGGCTTCATCGCTGGAGGCAAGCATCCATCGATGGGCAGCTGGATCCCTGCTGAAGGCTGGAGAGAGGTGGGGAGGCGAAGCGGTCGTATGTCAAGGACTTCTGGGATTCGGCGGTGGCGGCGGCAGCGGCGGCAGCGGCGAGGGGTCCCGATCCCTGGTCGCTGGTCCTTGGATGGGTGAAGAAGCCTGGCGGAGGTCGCGGGAAAGGTGAGTAGCCAGCGTGCCTTTCTTCCCTCGGAACTCGTGTTGTTGGTGCGGCGGGTGGTGAGTTCGAGTTCTGCCATCGGCATGTCTCATGTGCGATCAGTGCTTGGCAATCGCTCTCGTGGTGTGCATTTCTCGGGTAGAGGAACTGGGGCGATGCTTCGACATCGATGGCCCCCTCGTAGTTTTCTTTTTTTTTCTTTTTTTCTTTTAGTGTTTTATTATTAAGAAATTATAATAATACAATTTTTGTCCATCCGGTTACATAGTGTAGAAAAAAGAAATAAATAAAAATATAAATGTTTGTACATATAGATAATCTTTGCAAGCCGGTTACATGGTATAAAAATGTGTTCTCATATCATTCTTAATGTGTATATATATAATAAATCTTTAAAGGTAAATTAGTAAATACATAAATCGTATCTTTTGCTTACCCCTGTAACCTTTCCTTGCCTCGTTATATTTCCTACCATCTGCAGTACATCTTCTCTTTCTATTTCATTTAACTATTCCTTGTACTCACTCTGGTCTCTTTCCTTTCTTTTTTATTTCATCTTCCTCTTCTCTAACCACCCGTACCACTTGTCCCACACACTATAATAGTCAGAATCTTCTCTATCGTTAATTTCTAGCGTTAATTTGTTCATCTCAGCACATTCCATTATTTTGCCAATTACTTGTTCCTTAGTTGGTATTTTTTTCTCTTTCCATTGTTGAGCGAAGGCGATTCTTGCTGCTGTTGTTATATGCACTGCCAAGTATTTCTTCTTTTTTGCCATTTCCGTCTTGAGAATTACCAGGAGAAATATTTTAGGATCTAATTCAAAGGTTTCACCTATTATTTCTGAAAGCCAATTGCCAATCATCTTCCAATATTTTTTTGCTTGAGAGCAGGTCCACCAGCAATGGTAAAAAGTACCTTGCTGGTGTCCACACTTCCAGCACTTTGGGTTTAAGTTGGGATAAATCTTGGCAATCCTAGCTGGTGCTAGGTGCCACCTATAGATCATCTTGTACTGGTTCTCCTTGTAGGTAGTTGCCTTGGTAAGTCTTATATTGTTGTTCCATATTTGATCCCATTCTTCCAAATTTATATTTTTCCCAATATTTTTGGCCCATGCTAACATTGGGTCTTTAACCACTTCTTCCATCAGGTCATATTCTACTAAATAGTTGTACAATTTAGCTAATAATTTGTTGTCCGTACTCATCCAAATCTTATCAAAATCTTTGCTACCCATTTCTATACCATATTGTTCTTTATCTTTTTTGTATCTTGATTTTATCTGTGCGTATGTCCACCATTCAATAAAAGTGCCTTGTTCTTTTAATTGTTCTATTGTTTTGAGGTTCCCTGCCTCATCTAGAATTTCTTTATATTTTACCGTTTTACCGTGATCCAAAACGTTTGGGTATATTATCGCCTCCATAGTTGAAAGCCAACTGAGAATTTTAGTGTAGTGTTTTCGTCTTATTTCTTCCCAAGTTGACTTCAGTATATCCCTCAATTTATGTTTATTGGAATGTGTTTTGGTTTTTTTCCCCGTTTCCCATAGGTAGGCATGCCAGCCTTTCTGGAGATCATGCCCTTCTAACGTTAGAATTCTTTTGTTTGCCAAAGTTGCCCAATCTTTTAGCCAAACAAGAATTGCTGCTTTATGATAAGTTTCCCAAATAGGTAATCCGAGCCCTCCTCTATTTTTTTTGTCTTGTAAACTCCTAATTGCTATTCTTGGTTTTTTTCCTCCCCAAATAAATTTCCTAATGGTGGCATTAAATTCTCTAAAAAATTTTTTATCTAATTTAATTGGCGCCGTTTGAAACAGATACAACAATTTGGGTAGGATACTCATTTTAATTGTCGCTATCCTCCCTAGGAAGGAGATCTGCAGCTTCCCCCACTTCTCTAAGTCTTGTTTTATGCTTTTTACCAAGGGGACATAGTTGTCCTCTTTGAGGGCCAGATACTTTGTTGAGATCCACACTCCCAGGTATTTAACTTTTTTCACAATTTGTATTCCCATAGATTCCTCCAGGGCTTCTTTCTGGTTTTTTGTCATATTTTTGGTGAGCATTTTGGTTTTAGATTTGTTTAATTTGAGCCCCGCTACTTCTCCATATTTATCAAGTGTTTTCAATATTTGTATGCCTGTTTCCACCGGTTCTTCCATTATTAAAATGACATCGTCCGCGAACGCTTGAACTTTATATGTTTCCTTCCTGATTTTAAGCCCTTTAATTTGATCACTCTCTCTAATCTTCTTCAATAGTACTTCTAGTGCCAATATGTACAAAAGTGGTGACATTGGGCATCCCTGTCTTACTCCTTTACTGATCTGAAATGTTTTGGTAAGTTCACCGTTTACTAAAATCTTGGCCCTTTGCTTCTCATAAATCGTATTTATTGTATTTGTAAAATTTTGTCCAAATCCCATTATGTTCAATTGTTGCTTTATAAACTCCCAGTTCAAATTGTCGAAAGCCTTCTGTGCGTCTAAAAAAACTAATGCCACCTCTTTTTCCGGGTGTTCCTCATAATATTCTATCACATCCAGAATCGTCCTTGTGTTATTCCTAATTTGCCTCCCTGGGAGGAATCCATTCTGATCGCTATGTATTATCTTATTGAGGATTCTTTTTAGTCTTTCCGCTAATATGTTCATGTATATTTTATAATCAATATTGAGAAGGGAGATGGGCCTATAATTCTGTATCAATTTGGTATCCGATCCTTCTTTTGGTAAGAGTGTAATATAGGCCTCTCTCCAAGATTCTGGTATTTTATTTTTCATTAAGGCCTCATTAAAAATTTCAAGCATTCTTGGGAGTAGAATATCTTCTAATTCTAAATTTTTGTATAATTCCCCTGGGAATCCATCCGGGCCCGGAGATTTGTTCTTTTTCAATTTGGCAATTGCTGTCTTTAACTCTGTTAATGTAATCTCTTTGTTCAACATCTCTTTTTCCTCCTCTCCGATCTGTGGCATTCCCTCCTCGTAGTTTTCTTGGCTTGCGGTTGTCCTTCTGTGGTGTATGGCTGGCGCGGGAGGCTCGTATGTGGAGCCGATTGCTGCCGCTAGAGTCTCACATGTTTTTTCGACTTCGAGCTCGGTAGGCAAGCTTCTGGTGGCTTGGTCTCTCCTTTCTGGGTTATCTTTGGTTGGTTCCCCATTTGTTTTGGGATTCTCTTCGTTTCGCGCCATCAAATTTGAATCTCGGCTCCCTATTGGTCGGTGGCCATTCCAAGAAACTGGAGCAGTTTAAGTCTTGGGTTTCTGCTAGGGAGCATCTTTCCCTTACCGGGCTGGCAGTCTCGTGGCCTCGCTCTTGGGTGCTCATCGCTGCCCCGTGGTCATCTAGTAGGTCCCGGAGTTCCGCGATGAGTTCCCTTTTGCTGATGGAGGCCTCCATCATTCTCTGTATGGTCTCTTTCAGCTCATCTCTCTCGGGCAATTCATCCCTTTCATACCTGGCTGCATTTCCTCGTGGCTTCACACTCCTGTCTGGCTGGTCCAGGTCTCTTATGTTCATGGCTGTTGGAATTCTTGCTGTGGCGCCTTCGGATTCCTGCAGCTCTGCCATTAGTTTGGTGATGGACCTCGTGTTCATTTTATCTTCCATTTCAGGGTGGGTTGTATTTCTGTTATTATTCTTAGGTTATTGGGCACAACCATCCTCTGCTACCATTTTGTTATTTGTTTCCAAGGATCTTGCCCAATAACTACAAGTATGAAATGATTTTAATTCAAAGGCATTTATTTAGACTTTGCCCTTCTCCTTCAAGTGAACATCTGGAATACCACAATCAGTCCCTGGGCATGGACTTATGTACCAAGGAGGCGGAGTCACGGTAAGGAGGGGTCATGGGAAGGGCTAGGTGGGAAAGGTGGAGTTAACCCATGCACTGCCATGTACATACAAAGTTAGGCATTTATACTTAATAAGTCCCTGGTGGAATTTGCTGGTAAATAGGAGTAGGCTCTAAAGCCACAGAGTATAAACCAGCCGGGGGAGGGGGGGAGTTTCATATAGCTCTAAGAGAAAGGAATGACTTCTGTCTTGTTGCATCTAAGGTCTGTGTTATTAAGGCTGATACACTCTGAGACTTTTGGTGTGTGGCATCCTGTACGGTTAAAGCACATTGCTGAATTGGTGGTGGCAGCAATGTGGAATTTTGATATCTATAGGGGTGATCTGTTTCAAGCAGCAGACTGCTTGGCACAGACAGATAAACTCCACAGAAAGGGTATCATGCAGATTACTTTTATTTGTCAGGCATTCTCTAAAAATAACTCACAGTCACTGAAGAGATTCTTCTGAGGTACACATAGTCTGTTCCCAATTCACGTAGGTGAAATGAGGTAGTTTGTGCCCGTGTTGAGGGAGCAAACAGCTCCCAATAGGGCTGAAATTTAAAAACCCTGCTAATCTACATGTAGCAAGTTAGCCCCACAGCCAATCAGAAGTCTGACCCAGTGGCTAATCAGAAACACAGATGTGACTACATGACAATCCCTTAAGTGGATGGTTCTTAATTCCTAAACCAACTACTTACTCTAACCAGCACACTCCCCGCTTGGAATTATAAAATTTCCAGTATTAACTAAGTACTAACTATAATAAACAGAGGCATAGCATCAAACAGTGCAACAATGAGGTAAACACAAGACATGCATAGTTTGAGGTTCAATCTTCAAGTTCGGTAAACACAAGACATGCATAGTTTGAGGTTCAATCTTCAAGTTTGGTCTTCCTTAGCAGCAGCACCAGGTCGGTGATTGGCCTGGTGTAGAGCTTCTTGGCGAAAGTCTATGGTTCATGGCATGACTCTTGTGGCTTCGTGATCTGAACTTCAATTTGGCGAACTAGTCCATCAGAGCTTGGTAGAACTTGATTTTGTTAATTACTTTTACTTCCATTGGTATGTCACTTCCTTTCCAATTTTGTGCAAAAATTATTCGTGTTGCTGTCGTTATATGAATAATTAAATATTTGATTTCAGTTTCATATTGTCCATTTATTATGCCTAATAGGAAGATTTCTGGTCTCATTTCTATTCTTTGCTGAATTATTTCTTCTATTTGTTTTCTGATTGTTAGCCAATATTGCTTTGCTAGCGGGCAGGTCCACCACATATGGTAATAAGTCCCTTTGTGGCGTTTACATTTCCAGCATGTTGAGGGGGTATTGGGGAACATTCTTGCCAGACTAGCCGGTGGAAGGTGCCATCTATAGAACATTTTGTATAGGTTCTCTTTATAGGATACAGACATTGTTAATTTATAATTTATTGTCCATAATTTTTCCCACTTGTCTAATCAATGTTGTAGCCGAAATTCTTTGCCCATGTTATCATATTTTCCTCGACTATTTCTTCTTCTAATTTGTATCCTTGTAGAAAATTATAAACTTTTTAAATCAATTTATCTTGTGGTCCTTGTAGGATTTTATCTAATTCGTATTGGCCTTTTTGGAATCCAAATTGTGCCAAATCTTTTTTATACCTCGATTTAATTTGTAAGTATGGCCACCAGTCAATGTCTGTACCCATGCCCTTCAATTCTTGCCTCGTTCTTAGTTCCCCTTGATTGTTTAGCAAGTCTTTGTATGTTTTCATTTTGGTGTTGTCCATGGCGTTTGGGTAAATCTGAGCTTCCATGGTCGACAACCATTCCAGCATTTTATTATAGTGTGTTTTTTTGATGCCCTGGCAGGTTTGATATAATGCATGCCTAATCACGTGTCTCTGAAAGTATCCATGTTGTCTGTCAGTGCCCTCCCATAAAAATGCATGCCATCCTCGTTCTAGGTCATATCCTTCCAAATTCAATAATCTTTTATTTTTAAGTTCCATCCAGTCTTTGATCCAAATTAATGCTGATGCTTTATAATATAATTCCCAATCTGGTAGCGCCAGTCCTCCTCTTTCTCTTGTATCCTGTAAATGTTTTGTTTTAATTCTTGCTTTCTTGCCTTGCCAAATATATTAATATCCAATATTAATTTATTAAAGTCCTTGAAAAAATTCTTCCCCGGTTTTATTGGGATTACTTGGAATAAGTATAGAATTCGGGGTAGGACATTCATTTTAATTGAGGCGATCTTTCCCAAGAATGACAATTGTAGTTTTTTCCAAGTTTCTAAATCTTTTTTAATTTGTCTTGTTAATTTGTCATAATTATCTTCTCTAATTGATGAACTTTTATTGGTAAGCCATATTCCTAAATATTTTACTTTCTTTGTCGTCTGTATACCTAATTCGTCTTCTAGATCCTTTTCTTGTTCGCTGGTAAGGTTTTTGGTTAGTATCTTTGTTTTTTGTTTATTGATTTTAAGTCCAGCTATCCTCCCATATTTTTCTACTTGATCTAATAATTTAATGCCAGTTGTTATTGGTTGTTCTGTAATGAATACGATATCATCGGCGAAAGCCTGTAGTTTGTACTCTTCCCTCTTAATTTTTAGGCCTTTTATTTCATTATCTCTTCTAATTTCTTTCAGGAGGGTTTCCAGAGCTAGTATAAATAACAGGGGGGACAGAGGACACCCCTGTCTCACCCCTTTTGATATTTGAAATTGTTCCATCAAATCGCCATTTATTGCTATTTTTGCTGTTTGTGAAGAATAGATTTTTTTTATCATATTTATAAATTTATCACCGAATTTCATAGCTTCCAGTTGAAGTATGAGAAATTTCCAATTTAAGTTATCGAAGGCTTTTTGCGCATCTAAAAAAATTAAGGCCAATTGTTTATCTACATTCATTTCAAAGTATTCTAGTATGTCGATTATTAGTCTCATATTATTTCTTATCTGTCTCTTTGGGTTAAAACCATTTTGGTCTGAATGAATGTATTTGCTAATTATTGTCTTGATTCTTCCTGTAATAATTGATGTAAATAATTTATAATCCACATTTAAGAGTGATATTGGTCTATAATTTTTAATATGTGTGTGGTCGGTCTCTTCTTTTGGTATCAATGTAATGATGGCCTCAGTCCAGAAATTAGGAATTGCGGCTTCCAGTATTGCATCGTTGAATACTCCAAGTAGGATTTCGTCTATTGTGTTTTGGCAGTTTTTATAGAACTCTGCAGGTATTCCGTCTGGGCCCAGGGTTTTATTTGTTTTCTGTTTCTTCCTTGCGTCTATTACTTCTGTTATTGTAATTGGCCTATCCAACAGGTCTCTGTGTACTTCTTCTAATTCTTGGATGTCGGTGCTGTTTAGGTACTGTCTGATCTCTTCTTCTGAGGGCTCTTCCTGCTTATATAGGTTTTGGAAAAATGTTCTTGCTATGTTCTTTTTGTCTTCATTCCTGTGGTGTATCCCTCCTGCATCATCTTGTAGTTGATGTATTGTCCTTCTCTCTTTTTCTTTCTTCAGTTTATACTAAGGTGACCAGATTTTAACATTGGTAAAGAGGGACACCATTGTGGGCATGGCTTATTTTGTGGGTGTGGCTTAGAGGTCATGTGACTGGTGGGCATGGCTAGCTGGTCATGTGACCGGGTGGCCATGGCTATGTGTATAGGGACTACTCAGAGGGCTGAAAAAAGTCATTTCTGACAGGTCCTCACACTTTTGACTGGTCCTAACACTTATGACCATCCTCACATTTATGCCCGTGCAGCATTCTTAACAACCATGTCACTCATTTCACAACTGCTTCTCTTCACCATGGTGATAAGATAAGGCAAAAAACGTAAAATGTGAGGACATTCGTAAGTTTGAGGACTGGTCAAAAGTGTGAGGACCAGTCAAAAATAACTTTTTCAGCCCTCTGAGTAGTCCCTATGCATTAAAGGATACAGCAATAGAGAGGGATGAAGGAAGGGAAATTAGAGTAGGAGTGAGGGTAAGAGAGAGAGGAAGAGAGGAGGAGAAGGAGAAAGGAAGAGGAAGTAGGGAGGAGAAAAAGAGGGTGGGGGGAAGAGAAAGTAAGAAGGAAAGAAAAGAGAGAAGTGGTAGGTTTGAGGAGAAAGATTGCTGTACAATAAAAAAGATGAAAGGGAAGAAAGCCAACCCCAAGCAAATATAAAGATATTAAGATAAAGAATAAATTGTTAAACTTTAAAGAATAAAAGAGAACAAATATGAATAAATAGCAATAATTAGAAACACACATACAAACATACAATGTATTTTCTTTGAACAGAATATTTGGCCAGTTCACAAATTTAAACAGTGTTTAGTCATTTCAATTAAATTTACAATTTCTATATTTCCTTTTTGCCATATTTATTCCTCATCTATTTTTTAAAAAAAACAATATTACCCTTCATCCTCATCTCTAATCTTAATCAAATTCAATTTTTCCCTTCTATTCTATATTATACCCCTTCCCATTGTCATCTATTTTTATATCCTTCCTCACATTGGTTAATTATGTAATATTACAATTGTTTAATACAAATTCAACATTTTAATATAAATCAATTAGTTATATAACTATCTTTTTTGTATATTAATCAATATGAACATGAATATTCCAATTATTTCCATGCAATCCAATTTCTTACAAATCAATTAATTATATTTACCAATAATAATAAACCAAATAATTTCCCCCATATATTCCTCCAACCACAACTTAACCATTTCTGCTTTCAACACAATATACAATTATTAATAGTATCTCAATTATTACAATTCCCTAGTTAAATAGAGCTTTTTTTCTTTTGTGTTTTAAAATCTTGAACTCTCCTCTTTTGCCCTAAATTTCCCATTGTTTGCAGTTTTGCACCTACCTTTTTTGGTGAGGAAAAAGAAAAAGAAATCTCTCTCTGCCTCATTTTGTCACGTTGCAGCTTTACTTTTGCCTTCGCTTTTTCAGCATAGCTAGGGGAAAAAAAATCTGCTCCAGGAACTCTTTGCAGCCAATTAACCTATGCGGAAGCTGTAAGGGGCTGTTTTTTCTATTTTTGCAGGCATGGGTCTACTCATTTGTTTTCTTTTAACACTGATCAGCTGTAGGTCGGCCCTTTGAAGCCCCGCGGCAAGAGTTTAAACAGTTTTTTTTATCTCTAGCCATCAGCTGGGACTCAGGAGGCAGCCGGGACTCAGGAGGCAGAATGAAAAATCGGGACTTTTTTAAAATGCCGCAGGACGCGGGACAAATTGCTAAAAATCGGGACTGTCCCGCCAAAAGCAGGACGTCTGGTCACCTTACCTAAACAGCGTCTAGGCCCAAATAGCAAGCAGAAAGGTCCGTGCTTATATGGGGAGTTAACCTGCAATTAACTAGGGCAGGGAAGGCTTGCAGTTAATTGCAAACAGGAGATGGCTTGATTAGATCCATACTGTTTGTGACTGATCAAGTAGCCACAGCAATTCTGAAAACACTTGTGACAAATGGACTTCCCTATCAAAGGATGAATTATCTGATTCTGAGGTCCCCACGAAGAGGAACCTTAGAAAACTATGTGAGAAGAATAGTCCTCAACTTATGACCACAATCGAGGCCAAAATTTCTGTTGCTAAGTGAGACATTTGTTAAGTGAGTTTTCCCCCATTTTACGACTGTTCCTGGCATTGTTGTTAACTGAATCACTACAGTTGTTAAGTTAGCAGCAGGGTGGTTATATGACTCTGGCTTCCCCATTGACTGCTTTTCAGAAGGTTGCAAAAGGGGATCACATGACCTCAGGGATGTTATAAATAATGAGTCAGTGTCTGAAATTTGCTCATGTGGCCCTGAGGATGCCATAATGGCCATAAGTGGGAAAAATGTTCATAAGTCACTTTTTTTCCAGTGCCGTTGTAACTTTGAACTGTTGCAAGTCGAGGACTACCTGTGATGCCATATGCCTTGAGGCACTACGTGAGGTAGAAATTGCTTGAAAACTTTCCAAAGAAAGGATCTGCATATTTTTAATGGTAGGAAATATGTATCTTAATTAAAGTCTTGAAAGAAAATCCCCCAAGGTGAGAAGGATATTCCTTGGAGCAATGAAAATACTTATCTCTAAGTTAATACATTCACCTGTGCTTGCATATACACACATTCAGTGGAATGGCCATTGCTTTGGGAAGAAACTGCTTTCCTTTTTAGCAGATAAGATCTTGGATATTTTCCCCCTTCAAAATACAAACCTCTCCAAAGTTTGGACTGCTTTGACCAGAAATCTATCACCCTGAACAATGGACCTGTTAAAGGGCAAAGAAACATTAAGGAAAAGAGTCAGGTATTTCTTTTTAAAACCTTGCCTTCTTGTGTTTTTCTAAAATTTAATTTCTCTACTGTTAATTGAATCACAGAATGAAAAGAATAATTGAATGGTAAAGAAAGAGATACTAGTCCCTTTGAAGATAAGGGTGTATCTTTTTCTTTTATTTGATTCTGGGGGCATTTTAAAATGTAATTTGGATCAGCAAACATTTTAGGATCACTCACAGAATACAAAGGTCTCATATTTCTAGTCAATATGGAATCATCCCTGCCATTCCTATAACATATAGATCACACTGTGTCTGGAATCCAGCATCTTATTTATTTTTAGGCATGGAAATACATTTTTCCAGTAAAGAATATTTTCACGGAAGAATTAAACTGAAGATACAAACAAAATCTCAGCAGCAATAAAATAAATACTTCCTATGAAGTTTAGACTCATTCAGGCATCCTTCAGTCTCAAGAGACTATGGTATCGTGCTCTGGAAAGAGGTCCTAAAACAGCATCTAGTGTGACTAAAAAGGCCAATTCGAGAGTGGCAATCCCTTCCACATTGAGGGCAGATACATCCTGTACCCTGCCCAGCCCCCAGATTTTGTTGGTTCCGGGACTGCCTCTTTGCCTCAGCCTGCTGAACAAGTGTCTCTTCGAATTGGAGAAGGCCATGCTGCGTCTTTAGCCTCCAAGCTGAACGATCGGAGGTCAAGGTTTCCCAGTTGTTAATGTCCATTCCCAGGGCCTTTAGGTCCCTCTTGCAGATATCCTTATATCACAGTTGTGGTCTTCCTCTGAGGCGCTTTCCCTGACTAATTCTCCATAAGGAGATCTTTCGGAATCTGATCATCAGCCATTCTCATGACATGCCCCAGCCAGTGTAGTTTAGACTGAGCTATGGCTATTGAGCTGTTGACAAACAAATGTTGTACATGTAGGTTTTATAATCCAGCAGCTGAACTGCAATAAATAGCCATTCTCAGCCATTCCCAACACTGAGTTGATTGAAATGTGTTTGAATATTAGTAGCCCGGGTTGGTTTGAGCTCTGAGCTTGGCAATTTGGTAGCAAACGTTTTGTCACCATTCGAGGAGACATTGACAGTGCCTTTTGAGTTGTCCTCATCTGTCAGAACATAGGTCTTTAAATAGCTTTTTATGAGATGCAAATTAGTCTGACTGTTGTTTGTTTGGATATTTCTGAGTCATGGTCTGATTTTGGACTGTTTGATTGGCGGGCTCCTTCCTGCCTTCTTCTGAGCTTTATGTATCCCTTTCTTCTCTATCTTTATTTGTTCCATACTTGCTATTGTCTACTCAGCTTTGATTTTTTTGCCTTGTGCTCTGTAGTTGTTGTCTTTTTATCCTCTCTTCCTACTTGCTTTTCGCCTGCGACTACCGGATATTCAGCTCTCCCTGCTTTTCTCAGTTCATGTCGTCGCCCCCTTCCCCCTGGCTGTTGGTCTGCCATGCCTTCCGTTGCCGTTCACAGTCACCAGTTCACTGGTCTGCTGAGCTGCCATGCTCCATCAACAACAACAGGCTCCAATTCCACCACTGCTCCACCATCATTTTCCCCGTTGCTCTCTGCACTCCTCTCAGGCTATAGTTCACTGTACTGTCCCTTGTTGCTGGCTCTCCTCCCTGCTGCGCTGCCACTGCTCTTTACTCCACAACTACATAGCTCCTGTTTGCTGGTCTGTTGCGCCAGTATGTTGCTTCCACCAGCAAACAGATGGTCCACAGTAACCTCACTTGAGAATTCCTCACTTTTTGAAAACCTTTTCTTCTGTTTTATTTCTTGACTGCATATTTAAGTGCTATAAAGTAGACAATTAAAATAGGTAGCTAAAGTAGATATGGTAGATAACTTCCATTCCCGTAAACTCTTTTTTTAAAAAATTAGGTTAAATTCAAGCAATGACGGAAGGATGGGAGAAGAGAATATAACATTGTGGACAGAATTTGTGCTAACTGGACTTCTCCATCTAAAATCACCCACTGTTTTTGTTGGGGTGATTAATTCCATGTTTGCGATTGCTCTGGTAGGAAACAGTCTTTTTCTTTTCCTTATTAAAGTGGATCCTCGGCTTCATATCCCAATGTATTTTTTCCTGAGTCAACTATCTATCATGGACCTCTGCCAAGTTCTTGCAATTGTTCCCATGATGACTGTGAATTTTGCAACCAATAGCTACACAATTTCTCTCTATGGGTGTGTCCTCCAAATTTTTGTCACCCTGGCAGTGGGAGGAGCTGAATGCCTCATCCTGGCTACCATGGCCTATGACAGATATGTGGCAGTCTGTAAGCCTCTGCAATATCCAGTCCTCCTGAGGAGTAAAATATGCTGCATTATGTCATTATGTACCTGGTTTTGGTCTTGTGTGCAAGCATTGATTTGCTCTTTCTATGTCCTGCCTCTTCCTTACTGCAGGACTAATGTTATTGTTCACAATTTCTGTGAGTATCCAGCCCTCATACAATTGTCTTGTTCAGATAATTCTGCCTTTGAAAAGACAGTATATCTTGGATGTCTTCTGCTTTTTCTCATCCCTATTTCAGTCATCTTTGCATCTTATCTTGCCATCCTCTTGCAAGTTCTGAGGATGAAGTCGATAGAAAGGAGCCACAAAGCTTTGGGCACCTGTTTGTCCCACTTGTGTGTGGTGGGATTCTTCTATGGAGCAGCTATTTTGACCTACATGACACCCATATCCTCCTATTCAGCAGAAAAGGCTGTTATTAACTCAGTGTTTACAACTATTTTACCTCCCATGATTAACCCTTTCATATATAGCCTGAGGAACCAGGATGTTTTAGCTGCAATCAGAAAGATCATTGCAAAATAAATCCTGTGGAAATCATATTTTATTTATTTATTGGAGTTGTATCCCACTGTGATCTTGTATTCTTATGTGTATAAGATGTGAAAGGAAAAAATAAATATCCACTTTATGATTACATCATGAACAAGGTTAAGAAAAGATGAATATTATCATTGTGATGTCTGTGGTTGTTAATTTATTTTTAACAATATCACCGTAATGTTTTACACGCAGGTTGCTTACTGAAAATAGAACAATTGTCGTAATTCCTGCATAGCTACTTCCTTACTGACTAATCAATATCTTGATAAATGATTCTTGCAATTAACTGTTCCATTCCGCATTGTCAAAGGCCCAATATTTTATTGTTTAGGAATGGAAAAATCTTGTCTTATCTGATTATGACCTTGGATAAAGAGTTTTTAAAACTGTTATTATGTATGTGCATTTGCGCATAGTAGAACTCTAAATTGAATTCCAGTGACTCATTTTTTCAGGTGTAATATTCCACCCACTCCCAAAATATATGCAGGGAGGTAGATTGTACTGAGAGATAATGAGTCAAATTGACATTTAAAAAAAATATAAATTACAAGGAGAATGTTTAAGCATTGAGTTATTCAATTGTATGCAAATTGTAGGTACAAAATTAGTCCAAACAATTAATAACTTCCCCACCCAGAGTCATCTTATAGAGGACACGAATGACATAAAAATTTAATAAATAAAAATAAATAACTGATTTTTCAGAATTACCTTTGTACCATTGTATATTTAACAAAGAATAGCTCATAATTCCTTCCTCTTACACTAATAGAAGGAAATACTTGTTTGAGGCAAAAGGTTTAAGATATATTTTTCTGAGATAAGATTAATAATAAGATTCAATTTTGTCACTGTACTAAGATTTACAGTACATTTCCATTACATTCTATGTGAGCTCGTAAACACAATCCAGTCAAATAAAGAAGGAATGAACAGAGATTGCTTTTTGACTTTCTACATCAAAAACTGGTCACCGTTTTTATCAGTGTGATTTTCTTCATGTTTTCATCACTCTGCTTGGAAATAGCCTCTTTTTCTTTTTAATCAAAATAGTTCTTTAGATGTTAAATGTATTTTTTCCTCCGTCAATTGTACATCATGGATTTCAGTCAGGACCTTGCAATTGTTCCTAAGATTTTTTTCATGTGTTTGTGAGAATTAAGTCTGTAGGCCTGAGGGCCACTAATTCACCTGAGGAACAGTTGTTGTCTGGTAAGATAGCTAACACTGGACAGCAAAGATCATCACAATGTGTGACAGCTGTACAGAATATGAAGTCTCCTTCAAAGGCAATCCCAGTCAAAGTGAGTTACGGTGGTCTGAGAGATAATAAGGGTAATTGTTACTGTTTTCACAATCTCCTGTTCCAGGAAAGGAGGCAACCAGTAGATGTACCAAAAATGATGGCACAGTGGTTAGAATGCAGTATTGCAGGCAAACTCTGCCCACAGTTTGGAATTCAATTCTGTCTGGCTCAACATTGACTCCATCCTTCCAAGGTTGGTAAAATGAGGACGCAGGTTGCTGGGGGCAGTATGCTGACACTGTAAGGTGCCCAGAGAGTGCTGTAAAGCACTATAGAGCAGTATATAAATTTAAGAGTTTAAGTATATACTGCCAACAAAAGCCAGGAACACAGGAGAAAATCCCAGATTGCATAACAATTCCTATAGGAAATGAGGAATTTGTGACATAAAAAATCTTTAGTCTTTACTTTAGTCATAAATACACTAAAATTAACTAGTTGAGGATTAAATGAAACATCTGCATCTTTTCCTGGGTTCATGTGCCCATTCTTCACAGCTACTGCAACATCCTTGCAAAAGATGGGAAGCTGGATGATGCTCTGTGCATATTCATGGGAATTCTGAATCACATTCAGAAGAATAGGGGGTCAACCTATTTTCTAAAGCACCTGACGGCAGAACAAGAAGCAATGGATTTAAACTAATCGAGGAGAGAACAATCTAGAAATAAGGAGAAATTTCCCGACAGAACAATTAATTTGTTGAACAGCTTGCCTTCAGAAGTTGTGAGTGCTCTTCACGGGAGGTTTTTAAGGCGAGATTGGACCATGATTTGTCTGAAATGGCATAGGGCAGTAATGGCTAACCTTTTTGCCGTCACGTGCCAAAAGCGGGGGGAGTGCAGCGACATTGCCCGCACACATACCCACACCCATAATTCAATGCACCCTGCCCGTGCATGCACGTGTGCCCCCCCATGTGACCCCTGCTTTTGGCACACGATGGCACGGTGGGCCATCACCGTGAACTTATTTGATGCTGAGAATCTACAAGGAATCCCCAAGAAGAAGAAAAACTGATCATAGAACAAAGAGCCTTGATTAGTACAGTGGACTAAAGCACTGTTATTAACATTTGCTGCTTGCAATTACTGCAAGTTCAAATCTCACCAGGCTCAAGGTTGTGGGGATGGTGTGACCTCAGTTGTCAGCAAACCGCGCTGGGTAAACAACGTTACCACAAAATCCTAATCTTCTCAGGAATGTAAGACAGGATGTCTGGCAGAGACCCTATATCAAGATATGCAAGGAATGGAGACCCAACACGTAGGCAATTGTTTGTCACAGGAAATAACATGAGGGAGACACGAGGGGTCCATATGGACTTCACGAGCTTTTCTTAGCCAATCAGGACAAGTAAACGTTGATTGATGTTTTGCCATGATAGTTGTAAAATGACAATAAAAGGAAGCCTTCTGGATGGGGTGAGGGTGCCTTCCCCAAGGTACCTCACACCGAGGTGCCTTGATCAAGGTGCCTTCCACCCGAGGGGCCTTCCCGTGAACCATCATCCTGCCTACGCGTCTTTCTTCATCGAAAAAACAAAGGTTGACTCAGCCTTCCATCCTTTCAAAGGTAGGTAAAATGAGGACCCAGATTGTGGGGGCAATAAACTGTATAAATATACAAAAGTATGAACGCTATTGCTTAATGCATTGTAAGCCGTCCTGAGTCTCCGGAGAAGGGTGGCATATAAATTAAAGCAAAAAAAAAAAAAAAAATTAACTCAAGAGTTCTCCGTTGAGGTGCAAATGATCAGGCTAAAATTATCTTCATTTGGGGCACCTTATGTGAAGATCCATGAGGTGCGATGGCTCAATGGTTAAAGACACTGAGCTTGTCAGCTGGAAAGCTGACAGCCGATGTTTCAGCCCTAAGCACCACTCAACTAAGTGAGCTCCTGTTACTTACCCCAGCTCCTGCCCACCTAGCAGTTCGAAAGCATGGAAATGTGAATAGATAAATAGGTACCACTTATGGTGGGAAGGTTAACAGTGTTCCATACACTTGGGTGTATAGTCATGCTGGCCACATGACCACAGAAATGTCTTCGGACAATGCCAGCTCCCTCAGCGAAGAAATGGAGATGAGCACTGACCCCTAGAGTCAAACACGACTGGACATGGGAAACCTTAATCTTTATATGAAGACCCAGCTTTCATCAGAAGTCCATAATAATCTACTTAGTTTTTACATGTTTTTGCAAATTTCTATGGTTTCAGCCTAAACCTACATTCACCTTCTTAATAATCACATCATATTATTAAAATTCAGTATAATTTCCCCCATGCTGCATTTGGTTTGTATAAGCTGCTGTTAAATGGATTCAGTATTTTTCAGTTCACATCTCTAACCTATCAAAATCATTTTGAATTCTGATTTCAGAATAGTACCTATTATCTACACAGCATCATGAGAGGTATGTACTGAAATAGAAGGGACTTTTGTAGAACAAAATCTTTGGAAAACTCCACACAGATTTTCACACATTTAAGACCATCTGATATTTGCTACCTTGTGATCTACAGGGAGAAAAGCTCCAGCTCTTTTCAAAGAAAAATCAATAGTTTCTGCCAAGTTTTTTTTAAAATGGTCTATTTCTATTTTAAAATATTCCAGTTTCAAAACAGCCTTTGAGAATAAGATGCTCCATGCTTGAATTATTCTATTGCTGCTGTTAAAGTCCTTTGTTAGAAATTACAAGGCAGCAGTTCAGTTGCACCAGACATCTTGGTTGAATTTTATGCTTAAATGCAAGCTGTGCTTTGCTGAACTCTCCAGATAGGTGTATGAGGATCTAATTCAATAGAAGATTGGCCATTAAAAAGGTTTCAAGTGAGAAAGCCAATTTTCTCTAATTGTGATTTACTACTGGCCTCAGACAGGGGTCTATGAAGACTCACTGCAGCCAGGCTGGCATGACTCAGTGGGCGTGGCCATCTGAATGCCGCCAGGTGGGCATGGGTGGGTGGGCCCAGCCAGGTCAATGCATAGGATTAGGTGCCGCCAGCTCGGCGTGGATAACTTGGAGCAACTAACTTGGGGCAGCTGGCTGGGCATGGCCAGGTAGACGGAAGCATGTGGGTGTGGCTGGGTGGGGAGAGGGCACCAGGTGAGTGGCCAGATGGGTGGAGAACAAGTCACCCTGGGCAACTAGACATGGAACCAACTCGGCATCCTGCAAGAACAAAAATCACCTGGAGACACGCTGGCAAATAGGAAGCAGGGAAGCAGAAAAATTTGAAAGGGTAGATTCAGTGGTGGGATTCAGCCGGTTCACACCAGTTCAGCTGAACTGGTAGCTAACTTTTTCTGCAGTTTTATTTTATTTATTTTTATTTTATATTGAATTTCTATACCGCCCTTCTCCCTAAGGACTCAGGGCGGTGTACAGCCAGATTAAAAAAAAAACATGCAGAACAAATATTAAAAACAATTAAAAGATATATAAATTTGGCCCAATTAAAACTCATTTACCAATTAAAAACGTTTAAAACATTTAAAAACAGTTAAAAATTTCATCTTAAGCCAGCCCGGCTTGTTTAAATAAATGGGTTTTAAGGGCGCGACGGAAGGCACTGAGGTCTTGGATTCTCCTTATCTCTGGGGGGAGCTGATTCCAGAGGGTAGGTGCCCCCACAGAGAAGGCCCTCCCCCTGGGGGTCACCAGCCTGCATTGTTTGGCTGATGGCACCCCGAGGAGGCCCTCTCTGTGGGAGCGCACGGGTCGCTGGGAGGTCGTCGGTAGCAGCAGGCGGTCTCGCAGATAGCTAGGCCCTATGCCATGGAGCGCTTTAAAGGTGATAACCAACACCTTGAAGCGCACCCGGAAGACAACTGGAAGCCAGTGCAGCTCGCGCAGGAGCGGTGTTACATGGGAGCGCCATGCTGCTCCCGTCACTACCCGCGCTGCTGCGTTCTGGACCAGCTGGAGCCTCCGGGTGCTCCTCAAGGGGAGCCCCATGTAGAGAGCGTTGCAGTAGTCAAGGCGAGAGGTGACGAGGGCATGAGTGACTGTGCACAGGGAATCCCGATCAAGAAAGGGCCGCAACTGGCGAATCAGGCGAACCTGACAAAAGGTCCCCCTGGTTACAGCCGTCAGATGTTCCTCCAAGGACAGCTGCATATCCAGGAGGACTCCCAGATTGCGAGCCCTCTCTGTGGGGGCCAATGACTCGCCCCCAATAGTCAGTGATGGAGTCAACTGACTATATCGGGATGCCGGGAGCCACAGCCACTCAGTCTTGGAAGGGTTGAGCTTGAGCCTGTTCCTCCCCATCCAGACCCGTACAGCCTCCAGGCACTGGGACATCACTTCAAGGGCATCGTTGGGGTGGCCTGGGGTGGAGATGTACAGCTGGGTGTCATCAGCGTACTGGTGGTATCTCACCCCAAAGCCACGGATGATCTCACCCAGCGGCTTCACATAAATGTTGAACAGAAGTTCAGCAAACCGGCTGACAATAAGGTGCAAGAGGGTTTTTTCTTCTCTCTCCCCTCAGTTAATAGCTCTGGGCAGACAGCCAAGAATCACTTAACAGGTGAATACTTAGTTGCAATAACAAAACTGCAGGAATGCAGCTGGCACACGCTTTGAATAAACAATAGAAACTGACAGGATTAGGGCAGGGAAACACCCAGGAAACCCATCAGTGGCCCATCTAGGGATGAGATTAGCCTCTTCCCTTCAGGACAAAGGATAAGATTACAAACATTTTCATTATAAAGGGTGTTAAGTAACACTTCTGTGATCAGTTGATACTCCCTGGAGTTCCCCAAGACCTTTTATAGATGCTGTACTGTTGGCTACTTCTTGTTTCTTCCTGGGAGAAAAAAGATACAGGATGCAGCTTGATCATACAGGCCCTGAATTTAATGCATGTATGGTCCAGTCAGCTGTATTGCTGTCGAGCAGCGTGATCCACTCGACACCATGATCCCAGCCGCTACGTTCTGGACAGCGTACCCGAAGGGGGGGTGGAGACGGGACACTGGGTGCTAGGTGAAGGGGCTAGGTATGGCGATAGGCGTCTCTTTCACGGGGGCTTACCGGGGCCGCGTGGGTGAGTAGAGATTCTACAAGCAACGCAGCCTTCGCCGGAGACCAGGGCGGATGATGTCATCGCTGCGCGCATTTAGGATGGACAGCTGCGGGAGATTTGAATTAACCCAGCTGATAGCGCTCAGCGCCTCTCCATAAAGGATTCCGACGCCGGCTCCCAGCAGCCGCGTCTTTACTTGTATTTACATTCCGGTCTCCACCGAGAGCTGTTGTCACTGAATAAAACCAAGAGACTCCGATCCTCGAGCTCGTGTGCTTCTTGTGTCTTGGTGTTCCGGCTTCAGGGGAGGCCGAGAGGAAGACGCGGCTCAGCTTCACCGCGCCTTTGGCAGAGCACCATGGCGGAGGGTACAGAGGTGCCACCCGACGGGACGCTGACCGAGGGGAAAGAGGAAGAGGCGGAAGGGGCTGTTGCCGCAGACACGTTGGAGGCCGCCGAGCAGACGGTGGTGCGGCCAAAACAACGAGAGCCGCGGAAGGAGGGTGCCGATGCGGGCCCAAGGAAGGAGAAGCAAGATTCGCATGGCTTCGAAACAACCACCCAGGCGAGTGCGGGGCATTGGTGGCATAGCTCCACCTTGCCCGGGACGCGGATGCAAACGCCGCCCCACACAGGCGCCCAGTTCCAGGGCTGGAGGGAGAGGCAATGGATTGAAGACGAGGAAGGAGAATGGACCTATTCCACTGGCCCAGGGACTACTACTATGGATGTTTTACGGGACAGATTTGGGGAAGCCAGCTTTTGGGACGCGCCCTCCTGGCAGCCATGGGCCCCTAGTGGAGAGCCCTCAGAGCTGTGGCAGGGGGGCGGAGCTATGAGCGGTGGTCCTGGGCCCAGCAGACCCCGCCTCGCCAGTCCGAAATTCAAGCTCGAATACTGTATGGGACGGGCGAGCGGGGAGCACCAACCCCCGGGACGGAGCACTACCATACCACCTGATGGGGGGGAGAGCGTTCGTGCGCCCGTTAGAGCCCACTCCGGCCCGGCAGGGACACCAGTGGGGACAGACCCGTGGGCGGCGCAAGGGATAGCCAGCGTGAGCAGAGCGATGCAGGACGAGGAGCAGCCCAACCATGGCAGCCAGAACTGTTGCCGATGTGGGGACCCGGGGTGTGGACCCCTCAGACCCCTTGGGGGTTACCACCCGTACAAGCCACGTTCGACGGGTCGTCGGAGAAGGTGGCACTATTTCTCAGCCAGATAATTAGCCACATGGATTTATACGGGCGGTTATACCCCTCGCAATGGTCGATGGTGATTGCGGTGACTGCTATCCTTACGGGGGAAGCAGCTGACTGGGTGGCTGACCTGCATAGCGAACATGCCCGTGAACTAACCGATTTGGGGCTGTTCCTGGACGCGTTAAGAAATCGCTTTGAGGACGAGACCTGAACGCAGGTAATAGAGGGGGCATTGGTGAACCTCCGACAACGGGGCCACCCGGCCAAAGACTATGTCAAGGAGTTCTGCAGCCTGGCCGGAAAGTTACGATCCTGGCCGGAACGCCTCCTGATACATCAGTTTCAAGCAGGGTTGGATAGGGACATACGCCAGGCCTGTGTGTATAGAGGATTGGGAACCCGCCTTTCGGAGTGGTATAAAGCGGCTGTCAACCTAGACGTAGGGCTGCGGGAATTCAGACCCCGAACCACGATCCAGAATCAACCCCAACGCGGTCCGGGTGGGTGGCCGGGCGATCGAGGTTTTGCCAAATCAACCCCAGTGCTGGAAACCAACCCCAACGAACCAGGTCGACGGCCATTCCGATGCTTCAGATGTAATCAGGAGGGACATCGGGCAGCCGAGTGCCCCTTGCCCCCACCACGGATGTCCACCCCGCGACCGTCAGGGCCGACCACGATGTCGCAGGACCGCTCCATACGAACACCGGAACGGTCCAGGGCAGCAGCCCACACCTCCTTGTTGGAAACAACAGCACACGCCCCGGTGGGGGGTACGCCGGGGACGGCTCGTGTTCCGGAACCCTCGGACCATAGCGGGGGTGATGACGAGGCACAGGATCCAATGGTAAGTGATCCCATCCATCCCTTCCTGATCCCTGTAACCCTACAGCATCCTACAACCGCTAAGGGATGCACCCTAGAGGCATTGCTAGACACCGGGTGCACCCGCTGTCTTATACGCCAATCTATTGCAGAAGCACTAGGACTCCGGATAATAGCATTACGGACCCCCATCAGATTTGAGCAGGTAGACGGAACATTGCTCGGGGGCAAGCCAACCGCTAATATAACCGAGCCAGTTACCTTATGTATAGGAGACCATCAGGAACAAATTCGGTTCATAGTAATAACCCACATAATTGAGCCGATCATCCTCGGTCTTGCATGGTTAGACAAATGGAAACCCCATATCTGGTGGGAGGGAGGGTATCGCAGAGTGAGGATTCCGCTTACAACGGAGTCTTGTGTCGAGTTACATGATGACGTAATACCAGATTACCGGTACCCCCAAGTTTATGATGACCTTGCTCAAGTCTTTAGTGAGGAAGAGTGTGACATGTTACCGCCGCATCGGGACACAGATTGTGGAATAGAACTGAAGCCCGGGGCCCGTTTACCTAAACCCCGGATGTATTCAATGACCCCGATGGAGCTAAAAGAATTACGTGCCTACATTGATAAGAATCTAGCAAGGGGGTTTATCCGCCCTAGTCAGTCACACCTAGCCGCCCCGATCCTTTTCCACGAGAAAAAAGACGGGGGTTTACGCTTATGCGTAGACTACCGGGACTTAAACGCTGTTTGCGTCGAACCATTGTATCCATTACCATTGATGTCTGACTTACTCACAACCCTGGCCACTGGGAAGATCTTCACGAAGTTAGACCTCCGTGAAGCTTACTACCGGGTGCGGATACACCTGGGGGACGAATGGAAAACCACGTTCAATAGTCCCCTGGGTAGCTACCACTTCCTCGTGATGCCATTTGGTCTACAGGGGGCCCCCGCTGTCTTCATGCAGCTTATTAATGGGGTGTTGCACGACTACCTGTACCGGGGGGTCTTGGTGTATTTGGATGATATCCTTATTTATTCGAAGACAATGGAAGAACATGTTCAGTTGGTCAGACTAGTACTAACCCGCTTGTTGGAAGCCCGGTTATTCGTCAAACTCTCAAAGTGCGAGTTCCATCGCAAAGAGATTGATTATCTAGGGTTTCGCATCAATGATACCGGCATACAGATGGACCTGAAAAAAGTCGAAGCTGTGCTAGAGTGGCAGGCCCCACAAACACGAAAGCAACTGCAGAGCTTTCTCGGGTTCGCGAATTTTTACTGTCGATTTATCCCGTCGTTTGCTAAGACGGTATTACCCCTCACGGACCTATTACGAACAAAAGGGGTCATGAAACCTGGCACAAAGCCCAGACCGGGATACAAATTGCCATGGACCTCCACCTGCCAAAAGGCGTTTCAGGAGCTCAAACGCCTGTTCGCCATAGAACCCGTGCTGAAACATCCGGATACGTCACAGACATTCGTAGTACAAGCGGATGCCAGTGACGTGGCTGTGGGGGCTGTTCTTCTGCAAAGCGACACGACCAACGTCCTGTGCCTATACCTCACGTAAATTTACGCCCACAGAAAGGAATTGGGCCATATGGGAAAAAGAGGCCTTTGCAGTTAAGTGGGCCCTACAAACTTGGAGACATCTGTTAGAAGGCAGTCCACAACCGTTTGAGGTTTGGACGGACCACAAAAACCTGGAGGCGCTCCAGACACCTCGCAGGTTGTCCCCAAAACAGGTCAGATAGGCGCACTACTTCCAACGGTTTCGGTTCACCCTGAAGTACAAGCCCGCGGGGAAGTTGTTCCTGGCCGATGCTTTATCCCGCATGCCGCAATATCACAGCAAAAGAGCAGAGGGGTTACAATCTCTATTCCCTCCCATGTCTGTCGGAGCCGGTGTTATGGGAACACGACAGACCTATAGTTGGATGTCGGAACTGAAACAAGCCCTATCTACTGATGAATGGTTGTGTACTAATCTGTCGCTCATAACCCACCGTGACGGACTAGTCTGGTGGGGGGATAAACTATATATACCCAAAACGTTACGACAACATGTCCTAAACCATTGTCATGACCAAAAAACCGCAGGACACTTTGGCTTCTTGAAAACCCTGCACTTAACCAGGAGACAATTTTGGTGGCCAAAGATGCGAAAGGATATTGATCGATATGTTGGAACATGTCACATTTGTGTGATCTCAAAACCAAGACCCGGGAAGCCCCTAGGACTGCTACAAATGGTAGCCGAACCGAACAGACCATGGGAGGAGATCTCCATGGACTTCATTGTGGACCTACCCAGTAGCAAGGGATATACTGTGATATGGACAGTGCTCGATTTATTCTCAAAGCAGGCTCACTTTGTCCCGTGTAAGGGGCTACCCTCGGCACAGCGGTTAGTCCGCTTATTCATTCAACATATCTATCGCCTACACGGGGTACCCAAAAGAATCGTATCGGACAGGGGAGTACAATTTACAGCCAAGTTCTGGCGCAGTTTCCTCCATGACATAGGAGCCACACAGGGCTTGAGTTCTGCGTACCACCCGAGTACGAATGGAGCAGCGGAGCGGGCTAATGCTATGGTGGAACGGTATCTGCGGTCCTATATTTCATACCAACAAAGCGACTGGGTGGATTATTTACCATTTGCTGAAACAGCATACAACAATTTGGTACATCGCAGCACCAGATACACTCCTTTCCTAATTGTCATGGGACGAGACTTCCCGGCTATCCCCGAACTGGACCTCCACCCTTCGAAACCCACCACTCCAAATGACTGGTCAGGTGATATCCAGAAAATCTGGCCTCTGGTAAAGGAAGCTTTACGGAAGGCATCCGATGAATATAAGATGCATACAAACAGGAAGTGGACCACCTGTCCCCCTTTCCAGATTGGAGACCGAGTGTACCTTTCCACTAAGTACCTGAGATTACGGTTACCGAGCAAAAAACTAGGCCCCAAATACATAGGCCCCTTTCCTATTATAAAAGTGATAAACCCAGTCACCTTTCAGCTGAAATTACCCCCGTTACTGGGAAAAATCCATCTGGTATTCCATTCTAGTTTACTAAAACCAGCTGCCACAACAGCCGATTCCACACATAAAGCCCCTGGCCCGATATCTGGGTCCTACTATGAAATTAAAGACATTATCGACTCTAGATATCATAGGGGCCAGCTGCAATACCTGGTACGATGGACAGGATACCCAGACACGGACTCCTCGTGGGTTCCAATGGCCGACATAAACGCCCCACTTCTCCTGAAACGTTTCCACAAGAACAACCCCCATAGGGTGCGCCTAAAGGAAGGTCACTAACAACTGTTTCTCTCTTTCCCTTACAGGCAGATACCTGGTAAGGGGGGCCGCCTGTCGAGCGGCGTGATGCACTCGACACCATGATCCCAGCCGCTACGTTCTGGACAGCGTACCCGAAGGGGGGGTGGAGACGGGACACTGGGTGCTAGGTGAAGGGGCTAGGTATGGCGATAGGCGTCTCTTTCACGGGGGCTTACCGGGGCCGCGTGGGTGAGTAGAGATTCTACAAGCAACGCAGCCTTCGCCGGAGACCAGGGCGGATGACGTCATCGCTGCGCGTGTTTAGGATGGACAGCTGCGGGAGATTTGAATTAACCCAGCTGATAGCGCTCAGCGCCTCTCCTATAAAGGATTCCGACGCCGGCTCCCAGCAGCCGCGTCTTTACTTGTATTTACATTCCGGTCTCCACCGAGAGCTGTTGTCACTGAATAAAACCAAGAGACTCCGATCCTCAAGCTCGTGTGCTTCTTGTGTCTTGGTGTTCTGGCTTCAGGGGAGGCCGAGAATTGCTTCTGCTGTGAAGCACCCAATTTAGAACATAGAGAACATCGAATAATAGAGTTGGAAGGGACCTCAGAGGTCTTCTAGTCCAACTCCCTGCTCGAGCAGGAGACCCTATATCATTTCAGACAAATAGTTGTACCATCTATTTTTGAAAGCCTCTAGTCATGGAGCACCCACAACTTCTGAAGACAAGCTATTCCATTGGTTGATTGCTCTCACCCTTAGGAAATTTCTCCTAGATTGCTTCTCTCTTTAGTTAGTTTCCATCCATTGTTTCTTGTGCCTTTTGGTGCTTTGGAAAATAGATTGACCCTCTCATTTTTGTAGGAGTCCCTCAAATATTGGAACAGTGCTATTTTATTGTGCTGTTTTATTGTGAGTTGTGAGCACTATTTTATTGCCAGTTGGGGAGATGTTTGGCAAAATTAATTAAACAGAAAAAAGGGGATGGTTGAATTTGATTTTTAAATCAGCACTTCTCTAGATAAAAAGTGAAAGATCATTAGAAAGATCACCAGTATTGTAGAGCAGGGGCAATTTTTACACTGTCAGTTTGAAACAATCTCAAAATTTCCAATGGAAAGAGCACATAAAAGAGGCACGGATGACTTTCCTACCTTTCTGTAGTTGACTAGGTTGTGCCAGTTTGATGAAAGGTGGATGTCTCAGCTCTCTTCTCCCTGAGATCCTCTGCTTTTTGTATCCTGGTGCCTCCACCTTTCTGTCTTAATGTAGCTGCTTAGTGATTTCTGCTGCCATTGCCTGTCAGTCACATGATGTTTTCCCATATAATCCTGGCATATGAGACAAATAAGAATTTCATAGGCTATGTCCATGATGGCGAACCTATGGCATATGTGCCAGAGGTGGCACGCAGCACCTTTTCTGATGGCACGTGAGCCATCGCCCCAGTTAGCTCCGCTGTGCATGCTTGCGTATGCGCCTCCTGTCAGCTCTGCTGCGTCTCTGCTGCGCATGCATGGGGGCTGGGTGCATGTGGGGGGCCACACACACATGCACGGGGGGCAGGGTGCATGCGGGGGTTGCATGTGCATGTGCAGGGGTGTGGGGGCGCATGCACATGGGTGGAGCACGTGCGGGGATGCCATGCACATGCCAGGGGCAGGGCGTGTGCGGGGGCCGCACACGCATGCATGGGGGCTGCACACACATTGTATTTTGGGGGTTCAGGCATGCGCATGCACATTTGCGCCCATGCACTTTGGGCACTCGGTCCAGAAAAGGTTAGCCATCACTGGGCTATGTCATCATTAAAGAATAAACCAAAAAGTAGAGGAAAATAAAGTGGATAAAAATGAAATAAATGCAGTAGTGTAAGGCATTTGACAAGGCAATCAGCAACCCTTCTCCTTTAGAAGGGCATCATTCTCACAAATGATTTATTTATTTTGTTAGATGTTTACCCTGTCTTTATTACTTTATACGGAACTCAAGGTGGAGAACTTATCTAATATTCTTTCCTCTCTTACTTTCCCCACAACCACAATCTAAGAAGTGGTTTGTGCTGGGAGAGAGGGACTTGGTCACACAGCCATTTTTTCAAGCCTAAAGTGGGACTAGAACTCAGAGTCTCTTGGTTTCTAGGCCAGTACCTTAACCACTACTTTGTTTAAAAAGGAGGAAGGAATGTCAAAATAACTTGTAAGAATTGCATGTGAAAACAGGGTTGGAGGAAACAAACTTGTAAATCTGCCAACATCACAGATAACAATTTAATTTAATTTATTTTTAATTATCTTAACTTTTATATTGTATGTTATTTTAATTCTCAGCTGTTCACCACCCTGAGTCACTTCGGGGAGAAGGGCGGGATATAAATTTAATAAATAATAATAATAATAATAATAATAATAATAATAATAATAATAACAACAACAACAACAACAACAATAACAACAACAACAACAACAACAACAACATTTCAGAATAATGTCCCATAGAATGACGCAAAAGACAAGAGAGGTTGTAGCAAATTACAATCTGAGATGGACCTGTTGGTAGGAAAGGAGACCAAAATGAGCAGTAATACTTTGCAAGATGCATGAAACGTGAAGTCAAGATGTTTGTTATTTATTTGCACAAGGCGAGCATTCTTTTTATTTGAAAACTAGTAGCTCCAGCAGCCGGGCATGGCTGGGAGGGGAGGGCAAAGTGGGGCCGGGCATGGGGAGGAGAGGCCAGATGAGGTGAGGCGCCCCTTGAGCTGAGTGATGTTGAGTTGGCCACGCCCACCCAGTCACATGACCACCCAGCCACACCTACACAGCTGGTCGTTAGGGCAGAGAACAGGTTGTTAAATTATTTGCATCCCACCACTGGCTGGATCCCCCCATTTAAAGAAACACTCCTTTTTTTTTTCTTTCTGCTTTGCAGGAGAGCTTTCTCTGCTAAATTTGGCAGAATCAACCCAGCCCCTCCCTTCCCTGTCAAACTTAGCAGAGAAAGCTCTCCCGGGAAGCAGAAAGAAAAATGGAGCATTTATTCAAATAGGGGAAAGAATCCACCCAGTTCCTCCCTTCCTTGTGAAACTTAGCAGATAAACCTTTCCTGGGAAGCAGAAAGAAAAAAGGAGCATTTCTCCAAATTGGGAGCAGGGGGAAATCCACTCTTTGCCTTTCAAATTTTGCCAGTTTACCTGCTTCGTGTTTGTCAGCAGTGGTGGGTTTCGGATTATTTTACTACCGGTTCGCTGCGTGTGTGCACGCTTGGTTCTTGCACGTGTGTGCCCAGTTTGTGCACACACCTGCCTTCCACACATGCAATGGGCCTTCTGCGCACGCGCTTTGCTCCGCCTGCAATTTCCGCTGCCGGTTTGGGCGAACCAGTCTGAACTGGCTGAATACCATCTCTAGTCTCCAGGTGATTTTTGCTCTGGCATGGTGCCGAGTTGGCTCCATATCCAGTTGCTTGGGGTGACTTGTTCTGCACCCACCTGGCCGCAACCACCTGGTGCCCACCACCCAGCTGCACCCAAGTGGTTGCATCCATCTGGCCATGCTCACCCAGCCACCCCGAGTCATCTGCGTTGAGCCAGCTGCACTTATTCCTTCACGTTGACCTGGCCATGCCCACCAAGTCACACCTACCTGGCTGAAGTGAGCTGGACCCATTCCCCTCAGCCAGACGCCTCCTGAATATAAATAAGAGCACAGATTTGCATTCTTACCCTGCTCATCGACCATGGTCAAATCCTGTAAGTATTTCATTTTCTGCATAAACATTATTTTAGAAGCCTTATGTACTTTGGGGTATAATGATGAGCCTTTTAACCTGAATAATAATTTTAGCCTTGCATATGATGAATTTCCTTTGGAATCCAAAGGAAGAAGTTCTTTAGCAGTGCTTCTGTTAGCAGCTACTTAGGTAGGTTTCTGGATCATGCAGTTACCTTCTGCAAGTAATAATAGGACATAGAAAATTAGGGCTGGAAGGGAGGGCTTCTAGTTCAACCCTTGGCTCAAGTAGGAGACACCATACCATTCTGGACAAGTGGCTGTCCAGTCTCTTCTTGAAAACCTGGAGAATATCTTAATATTAAATACCTCAAATTGTTTGGGTTAAAGAATTGCTGACAGAGCTACGAGCATATCTTGACATGCTTCAAAGCATCTCCTTTTCTGGAATCCAAAGTTAAAGGTTACCACGAATCACTTCTATTTTTCAATTTCCTAGTGAAAAAATAATTTGCCCAAAACATCGCTGAAAAACCTGTTAGGTTTGGGGAAAAAATTGGCTGTACTTAATGCCCGTGACTTGACAAAAAGATTTGATTAACTGGGTTCTCCATAATTCATAAAATTCATTTCTACATTCTTGTCGACATTTTTTTTTTTCCACAGACAGAACTGGGGATAGTGCGTTACTTAGTCCTTCATTTCTTCCCCAACATCCCTCTCCAATTTCTCTAATTCAGCAACTTGCATGAGGGGAAAAAAATCACGCTGGATTAAATGAAGCATTTTAAATCGTTTCTTTAGTTTTAGACTGCTAGTTCGCCTTTCCTCCATGACCCCAAGGGGGCTTCCATCAAAACCTCCCTTCATTATTCCAAGGTGGGCAAAATCAAGGACCCAGATTGTTGGGGACAATATGCTGACTCTGCAAACTGCTTAGCGAGAGCTGTAAAAGCACTGTAAAGCGGTATATAAGTTTAAGTGCTATTGCTATTATATCTGTGCCATTCTCTGAGAATGATTGACCCAGAGTCACCTTGTATGGGTGACAAAAGTCCTAACGTAACATCTTAATTACCAAAGTTTGCTGCTCTTGAAAATGACATCTTGTTCCTCTCTCCATAGCATATTAGAACTGCAAATAACCAGAGACTCATTAGATGGCAATAAAGATGTCTCTCCACTTGCTACCCTCTATTGGTCCTCTACATTGTAGCTGCCCAAATATCACTGCCTTTCTGCTTTTTTCCTCCCTTATGTTCTGTCATGTACCATTCATGAAGACTTCCTAGATAAGACTGTGCAGTTTTCTTGGCAAGGTTTTTCAGAAGTAGTTTGCCATTGCCTCCTTCCTAGGGTTGAGAGAAAGTGACTGGCCCAGCTGTCTTTGTGCCCAACGCAGGATTAAAACTCAGACTTGCAGTTTCTAGCCTAATGCCTTAACCACTACACCAAACTACCTCTTTATCCTTTCTATAGTAAGGAGTAAAGGATTAAAGCCATTTTACCCTTCATTCCAGCTTTATGGTCCAAACTAATATCCCACTATGGTGAATTTTAGGAAAAAAACCAAAATTAAATATTGCATTCAAGGCAGTGGTGAAATGTAAAATTTGTTACTACCGATTCTGTGGGCGTGGCTTGGGGGGGTAATATGACTGAGTGGGCGTGGCCAACTTTTTTTTTAACCTTTAAAACCATTTTTTCTACAACCTCTTCAGCTGAGGTTGTAAAAAAAAATGCTTTTAAAGCCTCTGATGATCCCAGCTGACTTGCCTGATCGGCAGAGGCTTCTTTTCCTTTTAAAAACATTTTTTCTATAACTTCTTTGGCTGAAGAGGTTGTAGAAAAAATGCTTTTAAAAGCCTGTGATGATCCCAGCTGAGCCGCACGATCATCAGAGGCTTTTTTTTTTACTTTTAAAAGCATTTTTTCAGCCAAAGAGGTTGTAGAAAAATGCTTTTAAAAATAAAGAAAAAGCCTCTGATGATTGCGCGGCTCAGCTGGGCAATGGGGGGGGGGGGCAGGGATTTTTGCTACCGGTTCTCTGAACCACCCGCCTCCATCGCTACCAGATCACGTGATCTGGTCCGAACCGGGAGCATTTCATCCCTGATTCAAAGGCAAGATGATAGTTAATTAAGCAGTCCTTTGATTGATTGATTGATTGATTGTGACTACCACCAAGTCTTTTTCAATTCCTAGTGACCATACAGATATTCTTCGTGAATATCTAATCATGCCTAACTTGGTCTTTCAAAACTCCCAATGCTGCATTTACCTCCACGGTAACTGTGTCCATCTTGTGGCTGGTTGTCTTTTTCTTCTCTTTTCTTCCATCTTTCCCAGCATCCAAGCCTTCTCCAGAGAGCTATGTCTTTGCATCATTTGTCCAAAGCAGGATAACTGGATTATGTTTTGATTTGTTTGATGATCCATTGATTGTTTTCCTGGCTGTCCATGGTACTCTCAGAAGTCCTGTCCAACACCAAAGTTCAAAGGCACCAATAATCGCTTCCTATCCTGCTTCTTTAAAGTCCAGTTTTAACTTCCACAGAATGCCATAGGGAATATCACAGCTTGCATGATTCTGGTCTTTGTAAGTGGATTGTTCCAAATCCCTCCTAATCAAAACTCCTTTCATCGTCATGAAATAGGATTATAGAATGGTTATACAGATAAGAAAAAATGAATGTTCCCAGATGATTACCACACCCCTTTTTGCATAAATTCATTGATTGGTTAAAATTGTCACAAGTGAGATCATTCAGCTATTAGTAATTATGAGTGTAAAAAGAATTTTGATGTTCTTTCTTAGCCATTGTGTTAACTGGTTCTTTAAGCTACTTGAAATAAAGTTGCTCATGCTATATGTCCACTCAATTAACCAGCTGTCCCAACTGGTGAGCTAACACCAAATGGTTACTTACTTGAATGAAGATTTCTCCAGAAAAGATCCATGGCTTCAGAATTAAACGCCTGATTCAGGAAAGCTGGCCAAAACATATTTTCATTTGCTGTCTCCCTTCCATGTTTCAATCAAGGCTTGGCTTTTTTTTTCTAGCAAGTTTGTCACTCATACTACTTCTCATGGCCATCTGGGTCTCTGAAAACCATGCCAATGAACAGGAAGATTGGATGAAATGTTTTGAGGATCCTAACTATGAGGAGCTGTTAAATACTGCCAGAAATGGGCTGGAAAAGACACCAAAGCCAAAAAGAATTGTGATTGTTGGGGCAGGAATAAGTGGACTCACTGCTGCCAAATTACTGAAAGACGCTGGACATCAGGTAATGGTGTTGATGGGAAAAGACCAGTCTTCAATCTCAACCCTCAACAATATGGAGAGGTACCTGTGGTGAGTGGTGGGAAAGTTATTAAAAATGTTGTGTTCCAGTGTAATATCGCATCATGACATACAAGAGAAAAAGGTATAATTCAAAGTATACCTTCAGTATAATTCAAACTTTACACCAATGGTTCTTAAGCTGTTTGGCCCAATTATCCCTTTCCCCAGTCTCCATTAAAGCCATTATCCTTGCAAAAACAAAACAAAACAAACAAAACAAACAAAACAAAACTAGACTGTGTTATTTTATAAGCAGATTGCAGCGGTGGTCCCAAATTGGATCTTCGACTCACAAACAAGGAATCACAAATTCCTCCATTACTCTCCTGGGTGTTGTGGGGAACTTTACTTCGCTATTTGTGGCCGACTTTAGGAGGCAGTGCTCATCTCTGTTTCTTAAGACAAAGAGCCACTGCTGTCCAGAGATATTGCTGTGGTACTGTGGCCAGCATGCTATCACACTGCAGCACAGAGCCTATGGCGAAACACGATACACTGTTATCTTCCCACCTGCTTAGAATGTGGTACCTATCCATCTACTTGCATTTACATGCTTTCAAACTGCTAAATTAGCAGGAGCTGGGGCAAATGATGGGAGCTCACTTTGTCTCGCTGTATTCAGATCTTGAACTGCTGAGCTATAGACCTTTAATGGTCTAAAATTACCCCCAGTTTAGAAACCACTGCTTTATACAGAAGGAGATGGCTAAGCAAAGAACTAAATCCAAACTACCAATGTCTCACACGCTTTGACAAACACACGGGCTTGAGTATATTATACTGACCCTTCCTAATGCAGGCTCTCTATCAAAAAAATCAATTTTTTGATAACTAGCATCAAATTTTGTATTTGTGGTATTTGAAAATTGACGTAGATAACAGTGTTCTGTGCAGGGCCGGATTTTCCTATAGGCTAACTAGGCTTCAGCCTAGGGCCTCAAGATCAAGAGGGGCCTACATTCAAATTGTTAGCAAAATTAAAATTACATTTTCACTATAGGTGAAAGGGCCTCATAAGTGGAATAGCCTAGGGCCTCTTTTCATCTAAATCCGGCCCTGGTTCTGTGCCTCAATAAATATTTAATAAACTTACATTCTATGTTATTTGGTATTTGATAGGATTCAAAATCTCAACAAATTAAGAGATTTATTTGTGGATGGCATTTTTTGTCTCCACGTTTCTTAGTCAATTGGAAACATTCTATTAGATTAAACTAACTGTTAAAAGTGCTGCTTGTATGCTTCCCACAGATGTTTGAATATGAATTCTTTTATCAATTAGAAACATTGCTTGTCCAGAAAAATCTGGAGTTTGTTACGTTTGGGGAATAGCAATTCGTCAAAGAGGAAGAGGCAGGAGGAAGCAAGAAAAGCTGTCATAATATATTTGTTCCTAGGTTCATGTCTTAGAGGCTAGTGACCGTGTTGGTGGGAGGATAAAGACTCATCGCGAGAAAGATTGGTATGTGGAATTGGGAGCGATGCGCCTACCTAAGGCCCACAGGTAATAAAGAGGCTGTGAAACCAATAACCCTTCTAGTATTCTGACTTCAGTAATGGCTTCCAGGGTTTCTCTCATCACTTGTTCCTCTCTTCCTAAAGCTCTCTTCCTTTTCTCCCTGTCTTTTTGGATCTTTTCAGCAATTTTACCCAGGTCCTCTTCTCATGCTTTTTGATATTCAATTGCCCAACTTGCCCAATTAGCTAGCTGGCTCTTTGTAGCCCAGCTCACAATTTTAGATTTTTTCCAATCTTCACATTGTAGATTTTTTCACAAGGGTTTTTTAAAAAAAAATGGAACTGGTGACTACACAATGGACAGCTCTTCTTTTTTTAAAATGCAGCATATGTGTGATGCAAGTAAAAAGGATGTTGGGCTTTGATCACAGGGTTTTTTTGCATTGTTGTAAACTAGCTGAAAACATTGAGTTTTCAATCCCTATACCCTATACACAAGGATGAGCACAACGCCTGACTCCTGCCATTCTGTCCTCATCACCATTTTTCTGTTTAGAAGTACTGTTAAGGGCAGTACTCCAGCAAGTAACTTCAGTTCTTTATTTGCGGCTTGGAAAAACTTCTGCTAGGCTAGCCGGCAGCACTCTCTTTTAAAGGGAGCTGTCCGGCAGCCTAGCCGCTGACATTGCTTTAATTTTCCCGCGGCTCGAATAGACCAATGAGCCCCGGGCAGTGGTGGGATTCAATTTTTTTAACAACCAGTTCTGTGGGCGTGGCTTAGTTGGGGGTGTGGCTTGGTGGTCATGTGACTGGGTGGGTGTGGCTAGCTGGTCATGTGACCGGGTGGGCATGGCTATGTGTATAGGGACTACTCAGAGGGCTGAAAAAAGTCATTTCTGACAGGTCCTCGCACTTTTGACCGGTCTTCGCACTTATGACTGGTCATCATTTATGCCCATTGTAGCATTCTTAACAACCGTGTCACTCATTTCACAACTGCTTCTCTTCACCATGGTGACAAGATAGGGCAAAAACGTAAAATGTGAGGACAGTCGTAAGTTCTAGGACTGGTCAAAAGTGCGAGGACCAGTCAAAAATAACTTTTTCAGCCCTCTGAGTAGTCCATATGTATAAAAGGATACAGCAATAGAGAGGGATGAAGGAAGAGAACGGAAATTAGAATAGGAGTGAGGGTAAGAGAGGGAGGAAAAGAGGAGGAGAAGGAGAAAGGAAGAGGAAGTAGGGAGGAGAAGAAGAGTGGGGGAAGAGAAAGTAAGAAGGAAAGAAAAGAGACAGGTGGTAGGTTTGAGGAGAAAGATTGCTGTACAATAAAAAAGATGAATGGGAAGAAAGCTAACCCAAAACAAATATAAAGATATTAAGATAAAGAATGAATTGTTAAACTTTAAAGAATAAAAAAGAATAAATATGAATAAATAAGAATAGTTAGAAACACACATACAAACATACAATGTATTTTCTTTGAACAGAGTATTTGGCCGGTTCACAAATTTAAACAGTGTTTAGTCATTTCAATTAAATTTACAATTTCTATATTTCCTTTTTGCCATATTTATTCCTCATCTATTTTTTTAAAAAAACCAATATTACCCTTCATCCTCATCTCAATAGTATCTCAATTATTACAATTCCCTAGTTAAATAGAGCTTTTTTTCTTTTGTGTTTTAAAATCTTGAACTCTCCTCTTTTGCCCTAAATTTCCCATTGTTTGCACCTACCTTTTTTGGTGAGGAGAAAGAAAAAGAAATCTCTCTCCCTGCCTCATTTTGTCATGTTGCAGCAGAGCCTGCTTTACTTTCAGTTTCCTTTTAGCTAGGGAAAAAAAAATCTGCTGCAGCGCTCTTTGCAGCAAGCAAAGAGCTTGCAAACCAAGAGCTTGCAAACGAGCCTGCAAAACAGCTGAGAGCGAATCAGCTGAGAGTCAGAGGCCGATCTAATCATGCTAATTAACCTATGCTGAAGCTGAAAGAGGCTCTTTTTTTCTTGCTGTTTGCTTGCAAGGAGGTAAGTGCTGCGAGGCACAGGTCAAAGGGGAGGCCACCCTCCTTCCCACTTAGCTCCCCTGTCACCCCCCTTTGCCTCTAGCGTCCCTCTGCCACCCCCCTTGCTGTTTACCGCCCCCCTAAGGCATCCCACCGCCCCCCCAGGGGGCGATACCACCCACTTTGGCAACCACTGGCTTAACTACTTAACAACCGGTTCTACCAAAGTAGAATCCCACCACTGGGTCTACCCATTTATATTTTCAGGCACTGATCTACTCATTTGTTTTCTTTTAACACTGATCAGCTGTAGGGCAGCCCTTTGAAGCCCTGTGGCAGCTGCGAGGCCAATAAAATTATAAAAAAACACTGAACCATTTGTTAAATTGCTGGCTCGCCCACCCCTCGCCCAGTGGTGTGGAGGGGTGGGGCAAGGGGCGGGACAAGCCATCAATTTAACGAAGAGTTCGGCCGAACCGCCTAGAACCGGCAAAATCCCACCACTGGCGCCAGGTATGCTAATGACCCGGACCTGAGTGAAGCCTATGCTCCCGGCTTCACTCTCTATTTACATATTCAACAAGTACTGTAAGATTTCAACTAAACATTGAATTGTAACTCATTGGACGTTATCTCACACAAGAGAGATTTAAGTATCCCCACAAGCTGAAATCTAGCTAGGGGGGAGACTCCCCACATAGATCTCAAACTAGTGATTGGCAAAACTGAACTTCAGACAGCACATTAAGCTTCTGCTACTTCAATCAACATTTAATCCAATTGCTAGTAAGGTACTATATATAGTATGGTTAACCCTCATTTAGCGATTATTTCATTTAATGACCATTCACAATTATGACATTGATGAAAAAGTAACTTTATGACAAATCCTTGATTTTACTGCAGGTCTGTAAAGCAAAGGAAAGCTGAAGTAAGATCACAAGCACACTGGTGGTTTCACTTAGTGACTCCTTCGCTTCAAGCGACTGCCTTGCTTAACAATACTTGTTTCTCTCTCTTAAATACCTTTTCATATTTTCCGAGAGGTAATTCCCCCATTATCTCCACTCAGATTGGAAACTGAAAAGTGTGTGTGTTATCTTTTGAAGAACATCTGCAAGGAGCATCTAAAAGAGATTGAAAGCCAGATGCAGAGAAATATATTCCCATCTTTTTTTTTTACTCTCTTTTTAATATATTTTAATATATTTTTTAATATATTCCCATCTTTTTTTCCTACTCTCTTTTTAACGGTCTAGTAATTAACCTGCAGTGACTCACTTTTTTTTGTATTTTTTTTTCCAACCAGAATTTGTCATGAATACATTAAGAAGTTCAATCTGCCATTAAACCCCTTTGCTCTGTCGAATAAAAATGCCTGGTACTTGTTCAGAAATAGAAGAGAAAGGGTGTCAGCTACGAATGAAAAGCCAAATGTGTTTGGATATCCGATGCGTCGCACTGAGTTGGGAAAATCTGCTGAAGAGCTCTACAAGAGTGCATTGGACAGGGTAGGTATGACTTTATAGCAGGGGTGTCAAACTCAAGGCCCACAGGCCAGATCCTTCCCATGGGGTGTTTAAATCTGGCCCATGGGGGCCGGCCTGGAAATGTTTGTTTGTTTTGTTTTATGTTTTATTTGATTTGTATACCGCCCTACTCCTGAAGGACTCAGGGCGGTGAACAGCCAAACAATAAAATAACATAGATACAAAAAATTTAAAAAACCAGATAAAATCAGATTAAATCATTTTGGCCCAGACAAATTTAAAACACCCCAATAATTTAAAAACAGATTAAAATTTACATGTTTAAAAAGGGAAGAGATTAGGCCAAGCCCGCCTGATGGAATAAAAAGGTCTTCACAGCGCGGCGGAAGGTGCGCAGATCCGGGATCCTCCGTATCTCTGGGGGGAGCTCATTCCAGATGGTAGGTGCCCCCACAGAGAAGGCTCTCCCCCTAGGGATCGCCAGCCGACATTGTTTGGCTGACGGCACCCAGAGGAGTCCCTCTCTATGAGAGCGTACTGGCCGGTGGGAGGCTATTGGTGGTAGTAGGCGGTCCTGTAGATAACCAGGTCCTAAGCCATGGAGCGCTTTAAAGGTGGTAACCAAAACCTTGAAGCGCACCCGGAAGACCACCGGGAGCCAGTGCAGCTCGCGCAGGAGAGGTGTCACATGGGAGCGCCATGTCGCTCCCATTACCACCCGGGCGGCCACACTCTGCGCCAGTTGGAGCCTCCGGGTGCTCCTCAAGGGGAGCCCCATGTAGAGAGCATTACAATAGTCCAGGCGGGAGGTGACGAGGGCATGAGTGACCGTGCGTAACGAGTCCCGATCCAGAAAGGGACGCAACTGGCGAATCAGGCGAACCTGATGAAAAATCCTCCTGGTCACGGCCGTCAAGTGCTCTTCTAAGGACAGCCGTGAATCCAGGAGGACGCCCAAGTTGCGAGCCCTCTCCGTGGGGGCCAATGATTCGCCCCCAATAGTCAGTGATGGCATCAACTGACTATATCGGGACGTCGGAAACCACAGCCACTCGGTCTTGGATGGGTTGAGCCTGAGCCTGTTCCTCCCCATCCAGATCCGTACGGCCTCCAAGCACCGGGACATCACTTCAAGGGCATCGTTGGGGTGATCCGGGGTGGAGATGTACAGCCGGGTGTCGTCAGCGTACTGATGGTACTCCACCCCGAAACCACGGATGATCTCGCCCAGCAGCTTCACATAAATGTTGAACAGGAGAGGCGAGAGGACCGACCCTTGCGGCACCCCACATATGAGGGGCCTCGGGGTTGACCTCTGTCCCCCTGTCAACACAGACTGCGACTGGTCAGAGAGAAAGGAGGAGAACCACTGCAACACAGTGCCTCCCACCCCTAACTCTTCCAACCGGTGCAGCATGATACCATGGTCGATGGTATCAAAAGCCGCTGAGAGATCTAACAGGACCAGGACAGAGGAGCACCCCCTGTCCCGAGCCCTCCAGAGATCATCGACCAACGCGACCAATGCCGTTTCCGTGCTGTACCCGGGCCTGAAGCCCGACTGGAACGGATCCAGATACGTCGTTTCATCCAGGTGCTGGGGGAGCTGTTGCGCAACCACACTCTCAACAACCTTCGCCACAAAACGAAGGTTGGAGACTGGACGATAATTTACCAACATTGCCGGGTCCAGGGAAGGCTTCTTGAGGAGAGGCCTCACCACCGCCTCTTTCAAGGCGGCAGGAAAGACACCCTCACCCAACGAAGCATTTATAATCCCCTGGAACCAGCCTCGTGTCACCTCCCGAGAAGCCAGCACTAACCAGGAGGGACACGGGTCCAATAAACAAGTGGTCGCGTTCAGTCTACCCAGAATCCTGTCCACGTCCTCAGGGGTCACCGGATCAAACTCATCCCAGATAACATTCTCAAGACCTGCCCCAGTCCCTCCCCCTGAGACCATCCAGTCGGAGTCCAGATCTTCCCGAATCTGAGCGATTTTGTCATACAGATATTGGACAAAATCCTCGGCTCTACCCTCCAAGGGGTCCTCCCGCGCTTCCTGGTGGAGCAGGGAGCGGGTCACCCTAAACAGGGCGGCCGGGCGATTATCTGATGACGCAATAAGAGCAGCAAAATAGCTACATTTCGCTGCTTTTATTGCCACTAGGTAATTCCTAATATGAGATCTTACCAGTGTCCGGTCAGATTCAGAAAGACTGGCCCTCCAACTGCTCTCTAGGTGTCTTTTCCAGCGCTTCAACTCCCTCAGCTCCTCAGTGAACCAAGGAGCTAAATGAGATCGGCGCCGGGTCAGAGGCCGCAAAGGCACGACCCGGTCCAGAGCTCCAGCGGCCGCCCTATCCCAGGCGGCCACTAGGTCTCCAGTTGAGGCGTGTGCCAGAGCCTCAGGGAATGGCCCAAGCTCCATCTGGAACCTATCAGGTTCCATCAGGCGCCTGGGGCGGAACCATCTTACCGGCTCCGCCTCCCTGCGGCGGGGTGTAGCGGTTCGAAGGTCGAGACAAAGGAGAGAGTGATCAGACCATGACAAGGGCTTGGTGACTATATCCCCTATCTCGAGATCACTCAACCACTGTCCAGAGACAAAAACCAGATCCAGCGTGTTTCCCCCCGTGTGGGTAGGGCCATGAATTAACTGGGTCAGGTCCATGGCTGTCATGGAAGCCATGAACTCCTGAGCCACCTCTGACGCCTCACCCACGGACGGCAGGTTGAAATCCCCCATGACCATAAGCCTAGGGGTATCAACCGCTACCGCGGCGATGACGTTGAGTAGCTCAGGCAGGGCTGCTGCCACGTGGCAGGGAGCCAGGTACGTGATCAGCAAACCCCTCTGAATCCCGTGACCCCATTTCACGAGGGATTCGCAGCCGGCCGCCTGAGGAACAGTGGCCTCCCTCGGTCTCAGGCCATCTTTAATGATAACCGCTACCCCCCCGCCCCTCCCCTGTGACCTTGGCTGATGGAATGCGTGGAAACCTGGTGGGCACATTTCAATGAGGGGAACCCCCCCCTCCTGGCCCAACCAGGTCTCCGTAATACCTGCCAGGTCCGCACCCCCCTCCTGAATAAGATCACAAATGAGGGGGGCTTTATTTACTACGGACCTGGCATTGCACAGCATCAGCCGAAGGCCTGGGCCCTGAGGGTCTATGCAACCTGGAGAACGGGTGGAGCCTAGGGGGCCGGAGCACACCACCGCTCGTAAACAGCGGGTGCGCGCTCCCCTAACACGATATGGCCCCCTGCTCCCGCCATGTCTACCCCTCCCACTCACAGTATTGATGTTTGAAACACTATCCGGATGAGCTCTAACACCCCCCTCGACCCCAGGTCCCCCACCCCCCCGCCGCACTTCGAGGCCAGACCCAACCCTCCCCCTTGTGGGTTTTCCCCCAAACCCACAACCCGAGTTCTAATTCGACCCTCCCCCTCCCTGGGACCCCTTAAAAGTTTAATTAAAAAAATTGATAAAAAACCCCTCAACCCCCTGGTTTTCACATGCCACCTCTCTGGGTCCCAAAACCCGTCCTTGAGGTAGGCCCTCGATAATGTGGAGGGCCAGATCTGCGAGAGGGGGGAATCTCGCAGCGCAAGAAGTTCATAGGTAGTATACATCCTAAGTTACAGCAAGGGAGGCGGAGATCATAATCAGGGGTCCATTTGGTAATCCCAAAATCAGATGTAACACACAGCCATGCGGCTCCACCGGTAAATACACTGTCCTCTCACGACAGTTTGAGGGGTCTTTCACAGTTTCAGCCAACGGAGAATGACATCCGGCCTGCCCTCTCACGGCGGGAGGCCCTTAAATAGCCCTAGAGATAGAAATGTTCCATCCTTCCGGTGGTGAATTCATGATGTAAAAGAGACGACCCCCTCAGTGGTTGCCACAATGGTTGTCCCAAGGTTGGAGAGAATGATTTATAGTTCAGTCAGTCAGTTCATCCGGGGGTTAAAGATGACAGTCCCTGCTCTTTATAGTCACACCAATATGAAAGTTCCAGTAGGAGACTGGACCAGCTTGCAGTGCCTCTGCTAGCGAAGAGCTTGGCTGGCAAAGTGCTGCAGGAGGTTTTCATCCCATCTCCCACCCATTCACCCCTGGCTGGCCCGCGGAGGAGAACTACAATGTTGATATGGCCCTCGAAGAAATCCAGTTTGACACCCCTGCTTTATAACATTGCCAAGATGCTACTCTGTTTTCCCGAAAATAAGACATCCCCTGATAATAAGCCCGATCAGGCTTTTGAGTGCATGCGCTAAAATAACCCCCCCTAAAAATAAGCCCTCCCTGAAAATATTTAAACACATGCGCAGCTGGTCCCCTCTACTGTATTTCCTCTGGTTAGGGTTAGGGAGACAGAGCTGGAAATCAGGTAAGACTGCAAGAGGAGCCCCATCTTGCTCCATGCGCCCCAAAATAATAAGATCCCCCCCGAAAATAAGGCCAAGCGCTTATTTCAGGGTTCAAAAAAATATAAGACAGGGTCTTATTTTCAGGGAAATACGGTACTTTGCTCAGTTCAGATACTGACTCCTCTCTCTCCAAGTGGTGAGATAATAATCATATTCTGTTATGATTGTCTATACACAGATAGAGATGCAAAGTATGCATTAAATTTCTAAGTTTTAACAGTTCAGTTGCATTATTTGCTATAATATAATTAAAATATAATTATTTGCTATAATAAGAGCCTTGGTGGCGCAGTGGACTAAACTGCTGCTGTTAAAGTAGTACTTAGCTGCCAGCTGCCTGCAATTACTGCGAGTTCAATTCTCACCAGGCTCAAGGTTGACTCAGCCTTCCATCCTTTCGAGGTAGGTAAAATGAGGACCTGGTTTGTGGGGGCAATAAGCTGACTTTGGATAAAATAGAACACCGCTCCGGGGAGGGGGGCAAAAAGCCCTACTAAGCAGGTATATACAAAAGTATGACGGCTATTGCTTAACGCATTGTAAGCCGCCCTGAGTCTCTGGAGAAGGGCGGCATATATAAATCGAACTAATAAAATAAATAAAATAAAAATAAATACAGGTAATCCTTAGGATCACAACTGAGTCCAATTTAGAATCTTCCTTGCCACAGTTGTTAAGTGAATCATTGCAGTTGTTCAGTTACTAACATGGTTGTTAAGTCAATCTGGCTTCCTCATTTATTTCACTTGTCCGAAGGTCACAAAAGGGGATTGCATGACCCCGGGACACTGCAACCGTCATGAATATGAACCAGTAGCCAAACATCCAAATGTTGATCACAAGACCATGAGGATGCTGCAATGGTCATAAAGTGTGAAAAATGGTCGCAAGACACTTTTTCAGTGCCTTTTCAGTAACTTTGAGCAGTCACTAAATGAACTGTTGTAAGTTGAGAACCATCTTTTCTTTTATGTATACTGAGATCGTATGCACCAAGACAAATTCCTTGTGTGCCCAATCACACTTGGCCAATCAAGAATTCTATTCTATTCTATGCCTGGAAACTGTCTAAAGCAGGGGTGGGCAAATATGGCCCTTTTACAACCTGTGGACTTCAACTCCCAGAATTCCCGAGCCAGCTTGGCTGTCTCAGGAATTCTGGGAGTTGAAGTCCACAGGTTGTAAAAGGGCCACATTTGCCCACCCCTGGTAGAGTACTGAGAGTAGAGAGCATACAAAACATGGCTTGGAGAATTTTACATATTTCTTTGATCTAATCTGCTTCCTTTGTTTATGACTCTTGCCAGACAACAAAAAACTGCACGAGGCTGAAAATGAAATATGACTCATATTCCACCAAGGTAAGAGAATGACGTTCTAAGGGTGGTCTTGAGAGCAATCTGGTTAAGAGTGAATTGCGGTAATCCAAATGAAAGATAACAAAGGAACAAAGGAAAAAGATTAGGGTAATGGGTTTATTGGGATAGGTTATGTTAAGCAAATCTTCGAAGTTTTCCCTCCCTATCATCATTTCCCCAAGGGAGTCAGAGAAGAGCCAGCCCAAGTCTCTTCCTAATATTTTCTCCTTTCCCAGGGCTCAAAGTATGCTTCTATACTATTTGCTTTTGTAATGGCTTCTGGATGTATTCATGGCTCCCTACGTATTCCCACAAAAAGGAAGTTGAAGATAAGTCAGAAATTATCTACTGAGTTTAATGATGTCTATGGAGATTCTCAGTCATCCAGGTCATGGTTGTCCCAAAGGTGCTTTTTCAAAAGGCAACTGGACTTTTTCCTTGAAGACATTTTGCTTCTCATTCAAGAAGCGCCTGGTTCAGTTCAACTGAAGAAGCTTCTTAGATAACAAGCAAAATGTCTTCAAGAAAAAAAAAAGAAAAAAAGTCCAGTTGTCTCTTGAAAAAGCACCTTTGGGAGTTTAATGATAGTTTCTTGAGAAGATGGCAAACCTTATATGTTGAAGGAAGTTTCTGGATCAACCCTTGTATTTGCTTTGAGTTGGATGAAAATGAAATTTAAAACAAATTTGTAGGAGGAAATTTGTAGCTGCCACAAAGAAGAGGGAGTCAAGCTATTCTCCAAAGCATCTGAGGGTAGGACAAGAAGCAATGGGTGGAAACTAATCAAGGAGAGAAGCAATTTAGAACTAAGGAGAAATTTCCTGACAGTTAGAACAATTAATCAGTGGAACAACTTGCCTCCAGAAGTTATGAATACTCCAACACTGGAAGTTTTTAAGAAGATGTTGGATAACCATTTGTCTGAAGTGGTGTAGGGTTTCCTGCCTAGGCAGGGGGTTGGACTAGAAGTTGTTGTGTTCCCGTAAACTCGCCAAGTCCAACTTCTCCTGAATTCTGCTGACTCTTATCTGGTGCCAAATTAGTGTTAACTTTTAGTTGACCACATTCTTGTGCATAGGCTTGAATAAATCTTCTATGCTGCATCCTTATGAAAGCTCCTGATTCTTTGCACCTGACATTAATCTGGTCAACTGAAGTTCAACACTAAATTGGTTGTGGCAACACAATGACTCTAAACCGATGACATCCTTAACTCCACCCCCTACCCCCCCCAGCTCTGCCGGCTCTTCTCCTACAAAATTAACTGTAATTCAAAAAGGAAGTATTTGTATTTATTTCACTCATCAATTCTGATTTTTCTTTAACAGGAATATTTAATTAAGGAAGGAAATCTGAGCAGTGGGGCAGTAGAGATGATTGGAGATTTTTTGAATGAAGGTGCCGGATACTATATGTCATTTTTCACTTCTGTCCTGGGTTACATAGCCTTCTCAGATGAGGATGGGTAGGATTTTTGTATTATTTTGATTGTTATGAAACAGTGTTCACACACAGAAAACCTATTGATGAAATTTCAACCAAGACATTGCAATTTTGAAAGTACATGAACAAACTTCAGAATGTCTGGAGGAACAATTATAATAACAAGGGGCTTGAAAGGAATCTTATGAGGAATGGCTGGAACAGGAATTAAATCCAGCTGGTTCTATCTGGCTCGGGCGAACCTGTAGCAGCGGTTGTGGGAGGCTCTGCCCACTCGCGCGGATGTCATAACGTCGCTTTTTTGTGACATTTTAAGCCTCTGCGCATGCGCAGAAGGGTTTGTGCATGCACAGACGATAGAGTGTGCGAGCACATTGGTGAACTAGTAGGGAAGGTAAGTGAATTTCACCCCTGGTTGGGAGGTGTTGCGCATGGTTGGCCTTGAGAAGAGAGACATGATAGTTTTCTTCAAATATCTGAACAGCTGTTAGGTAGAAGATGGAACAGAATTGTTGAGAATTGTTTGAAGAATTAATGGCCTTCAGACAGCTTCCTAAATATAGGTAGTCCTCAATTTATGACCACAAAATTTCAATTGCTAAGCAAGGCAGTTGTTAAGTGAATTTTGCCCTATTTTACAACCTTTCTTGCCACAATTATAAAGTGATTCACTCCAGTTGTTAAGTTTGTAACATAGTTGTTAAGTGAATCTGGCTTTCCCATTGACTTTGCTTGATTATTCTTTCACTTCTTTCTTTATTCCTATTCCTTCTACCTCAATCTCTTCAGTTTTGAGGAAATCACAGGTGGATTTGACCAGCTGCCCAACAGCTTCTATCAGGAAATGTCCAGGATAATCCATTTAAACAGCAGAGTGGAAAAGATCATTCGCTCCGGCAAGAAAGTGAAGGTGTTTTTCCACAAGGAGGATGAAGATGACTCATCATTTCTGATTGCTGACTATGTCCTTGTCACAGCAACGGCAAAAGCCACACGACTCATCAAATTCCAGCCCCCTCTTTCCCATTTAAAGGCTTATGCTCTACGCTCATTGCATTATACAAGTGCTACTAAAATTGCCTTAGTTTGCACAGACAAATTTTGGGAGAGGGAAGGAATCCGAGGTGGGAAGTCCCTCACTGATCTCCCAACACGAGTAGTCTCCTATCCCAATCATGACTTCTCTGGTGGTCTTGGGGTGCTCCTGGTCTCATACACCCTGCATGATGATGCTGACTTCTTTGCTCCTCTTAGTGATGATGAATGTCTTGATGTTGTTATGGATGATCTTTCAAAAATCCACAACATCTCCAAGAATTATCTTGAAAGTGTGTGCAACAGGCACGTGATTCAGAAATGGGCCCTAGACAAGTTCTCCATGGGGGCCTTTGCTTTTCCTACCCCATACCAGTATAGCTTTTTTCTCAAGGCTTTGTTTCAGAATGAAGGCAGGGTGTACTTTGCAGGAGAACATACAACGTACCCTTTTGCTTGGATTGACAGTGCAATGAAATCGGCTATAAGAGCGGCAAGTAGCATTCATCTTAATGCTCATAAATCTATATCCCTGGAGCTGAAGGAATCAGCCTGGTGATTCAGCTTCTCTTTCAGATGAAAGAGAGAAAATTTACGTCAAGCTTCTTGCTGTTGAGTGGTTATCCGTTTGTGATAATAGCTGATTCTTAAGAGATAAGACAACAGATTTTTAAAGAGGAAAGAGAAGATTATTTCATGATCCTGATTGCTGGAATAATAATGCTGATAATTTATAGTATTACCAAAACATGAATAAAAATAAATGCTTACTTTAAAAACTTTTCATGTTTGCTTAATGCAGAATGAAGAATAGACCATTGGAATAATGATGTTAAAAAGTGCTAAATCTGTATGAAGCTACACCTAATGATGGGCACCTGAACATCATTTGGCAAATTCTTTATTGTCTTATTCCATTGTTTCCCAACCTATTTTAAGATATATGGACTTCAACTCCCCAGTTGGCGGGGGTATTCTGGGAATTGAAGTCCATACATCTTAAAATGACTGAGATTGAAAAACACTGCCCTATTCTAACCTTACGTGCATGGATTATATAAAAGCCTTCATTTATCTACTGAACTCAGAGGTATAAGAAATACGGAGTCTTCCACTGTGTAAGATTGTACTGGATATTTCATTCATTTTCAGAATATTTTGTAGAAAAACTATATATTTTAGTGTATGCAATGGCCTCCTCCTGATTATTAACAGAAACAAAGTAAAATTGGTGAAGGCTAGTTAAGATTTGATAAAAATATGGTACTTAAAAATGGACAACTTTGCAAATATTCACCACCAATTTGGGGATGATCAAAACCATGTACTGCAGGTGTATTTTTATTTACTTATTTGTGTATATTGTTTCATTTGGATCACATGAATTTTTTTAACTCTAAAAATACACCTTATTAGCTGCAGCTGTAAAATCAGAAGAAGGCTGTGAAGAGTGAATTCACCATGAGAATGCAAGTACATAACACCAAACAAGTCTTTGGAGAGAAAGTTATGATTTTTCACATACAAATTCACAGAATGTAAAAAGCTGGAAGGGATCTCGGAGATCATGGAGTTTCCTGTTATAACTTCTGCAAGAACTCTGAACAATTCTGCCCTATCTTCCTAATGACACTATCTGAAGATAGCTATCATGTCTCCCCAGTCTTCTTTCTTCCAGGCTAAATATATCCATTGCTTACAATAGTTGTTTATAGGTTTCTTCTGCTGAACATCTTGGAGAGCTTCTGGGTGCGCTCCAGTTTGTTGATATCCTTCCAAAAATTCAGTGCTCAGAACAGGATGCAATAATCAACCGAAATAGACTAGAGAGTTCCACAGTATTGTATAGAGAGTATATAATGAAGTACCTGTTCTGACCTACTGAACTTGACATACATAAGTCAAAAAAACCTTGTTCTTGGTTGGAAGCACACAATAAAATACATTCAGTCCAAGCTTATATGCTAAAAGTTCTTACTAAATGACAAATGCAGACAAAGACAAGGCACATAATGTCATCAAAACCAACTACACTCATACATTCCAGCAAAAGGCTTGGCTTGGTTCAGCAAAGAATATCAAAATAAAAGACGATCACAGAAACTTTGCTCTAGATTCCCAGTGCCCTCATGTGAGGACTTAAATCTCATGCATGTCTTCAACATCCCTCCAAGAAGAGACAAGATGCTCAAGTGTAGAATACTCACATGTTTGTTTACTTATGCAGAGTATGTGGTGAAGAGATTTCTGTTGATAAGATACTACAGGTAGTCCTTGGCTTATAATGGCAATTGGTATCAGAATTGCCATTGCTAAGGGACACAGTCATAATGTGTGACATCACTTGACTATGTCTCATAGTAATGGCAATTCTGGCAGTCCCACTTGTCTTTGTTAAAAAATGCCTATGTGAATTGTTAAGTGAGGACCTCACATTGCCACAATTTTCAGCTTCCGACTTCCTGCAGGCTTCCCCATTGACTGTGCTTGTGGGAAGCTGGCAGAGAATGTTGGAAAATCATGGTCACATGGCAGGCAACATTGTGATTGCAGGCTGGGAACCAAAGATCTGGATTTCAGACATATGATCAAGGGATGCTGTGACAGCTGGGACTATGAAGACCCATCATAAATACCATTTGTTCAGGGCCCTTATAACTTTGAACAGTTAGTGAATGGTTGTAACCTGAGAACTCTGTATCACTCTTTTAAAAAAAATATAAATTGGCTCCTGTTTTTCCCTCTTAGAAGTTGTGGCAGTTGAATAGCACAGAAGGAAAAAAGAAGAAGCTTTACAAAAATATAAAACATATAACTAAATCGGGGATTTAAAAATGTCATGAAGGTTATGGTTTTCTGAAATATCATTAACAGACTGTGAATGATTAGATATATATTTCACATTGAGGGGCTAAGAATTATTATTGGATTTAAGCTCATAATGAGGATTGATTGATTGATTGATTGATTGATTGATTGATTGATTGACTGATTGACTGATTGCCTGGAGACTAAAACATATGAAGAATGGCTGCAGAATTTGGGTTTGGCTAGTCTCTAGGAAAGAAGAATTAGGGGTGACATGATAGCAGTATTCCAGTATTTGAGGGGCTGCCAAAAGAAGAGGCGGTAAAATTATTTTCCAAAGCACCAGAGGGCAGGACAAGAAACAATAATTGGAAACTAACCAAAGAGAGAAGCAACCTGGAATTAAGGAGAAACTTCCTAACAGTGAAGATAATTAACCAGTGGAATAGCTTGCCTGCAGAAATCATGGGTGTTCCATCACTGAAATTTTTAAAGAAGAGACTAAACAATCACTTATCTAAAATGGTATAGGTTCTCCTGCTTGAGCAGGGGGATGGACTAGAAGACCTCCAAGGTTCTATTCTATTCTATTCTATTCTATTCTATTCTATTCTATTCTATTCTATTCTATTCTATTCTATTCTATGGCAACATGATATAAATCACCAAATGCAACTAGTAATTGTAATAACCCATATTATTAAAAGTCTATTCTAATTTTGACTGATTATGTGTGAGAGAAATGGAATTATTCCTGTAAAGAATATAGTCGGAGTGACTCCAAATTTACCCTTCATATAACCTGAGCTAACCCTAAGCTATTAAGCTGAGTAAGACATTTAGAAAAGGGAAGTGTGTATGACGCCTGTTCTGAGGAAATAATATGTTAGTACATTCTGAATTGGGTCAGGCTGACCCAAGCTCAACTGAAAGGAAGGAAGATACCCTGTTCCAATTAATTGTCTTAATTAAGGACAGTTAAGGACATATTGAAAGGGTATTTCTGGAGGGGAATTCCAAGCTGGAACAAATGTTGCTGAGAAAGCTAAAATGTTATCTAATATCCGAAAAACAATGACAAGTGGGGGCGGTTTAATTGTTTTGCTGATTGCCTGAAAATGTATTTAAACCATGTATTTGGAGTGGTAAGACGTTCTCTCTCTTTCATGGGAGAACCCTTTTGCAAAAGCTTATACCCATATATATCTATATCTATAATAAATCTGCTTTTTACTTGTGCATGGTCTCCATTTCACTTTTTATGAGGTTTTCTGTTTTTTTAAAATCTCACATGTGTCACCAAGCCAGGGTTATGTCTATATATATGTAGATAGATATTCTTCATGACAATCTGTCCCTGACTGGTGTGTCAGATCTTCCAAAGGTGCGCCTGTCACCATTGTAACTGAGTCCATCCATTTTGCTGCCAGCCATCCTTTTCTTCTCTTTCCTTCCATCCTTCTCTGCATTGGAATCAGGTGTTTGCATAAGGTGTCTAAACTAGGATAATTTAAATCTGGTCATTTGGCCCTCAAGTGAGAACTTTGGCTGGTTTGTTTGATGAGCTGTTTGAGGATGGCATTCAGGTGGATGTATCTTAATCTTCTTAGCTTCTGGAGTTGCTCCAGTTGGTTGAATGCTCCTGGCTGCTTGAGGCTTTTGAGAAGAAAGCAAAGCAGAAACATCTTATTGCTAAGAGATCTAAGGAAGACACTCGATGTCAGGGTTTTGATCGATCCCATTTTTGGCTCTGGGACAATCACCCTGATTAATTAGGGGATGGACCGTGGCTTTCTCCAAGTTGCAATATTCTGAAATAAAACCCGAAGAAGTATTCTCTAATAAAACTCTTTTATTTGTTATAAAGAAAATAAAATACCTCACTAACTAAGAAAAGTAATTGTTACATTTTGAATATAGTTCGTGCCAGCTGCTTTTCTCAGCAGCCGGCACCTCCTGGCAAGAGAACGAAGGGAAGAGTGTGAAGGAATGTGGGTGGATACACGTAGTTTACTGATAAGAAGTTGGCAAGCTACGGAAAGTCTGACAGTCCAGAAATAATGAGCTCAGCTGGTAAATAAAAGAACGCAGTGACATTCCCCTTCTTTTGCCAGTTGAGCGAATATCAGTACATCATCAAATAAGGCACATCTTCTTACGCAGATACTCGTGTTGAGTTGCTGGAAGTGGTTTGTTGAGCATATCAGCAATTTGATCATGTGTAGATACATACTGCATTTTAACAAAACCTTTTTTCACTAAATGTTTTATGTTTTGATAACGGATGTCAATGTGTCTGGACCTAGAACCTGTAAAATGAGATTCAGAAATATAAACCACCGATTCATTGTCTTCCATCACGGTGATCGGTCGGATCGGGTGTGTCCAGATATCTGTGACTAAAGCATCAAACCAAGTTAGAGAATTACATGCATCTGAAACACAAGCATATTCAGCTTCAGTAGATGAACAAGAAACAAAATTCTGTTTACGTACTTGCCAATAAACAGGACAACCATTTAAGAACATCATATAACCTGAAGTACTTTTACGTGATTTCTTATCACTTACCCAATCAGAATCTGCATAACAACATAATTCTGCATAATCAGTATGTGTTGGTTCTAACAATAATTTCATGTATTTAGTGTATTTTAGGTATCTCAATAATTTCTTAATACATGTCCAATGAAACTGTTTTGCTTTACCTACATGTCGAGATAAGAGATTAACACTAAGTGCAATGTCGGGTCTGGTCCAACTACTAATGTATAACAGTGACCCAATAACTGAACGATAAAGTGTTTGATCCTCGAACTCAGGACTTGCTTCTTGTGTCAAGTTATGAAAATCTGTTTGCATGGGTGTCTTTGTTGTGTTAGCATCCTTCATGTTGCAATGATGCAAAATTTGTTCAATTTTATCCTCTTGTGAAAGACTAAACCCCTTCTGTGTTTTTTCAATCTGAACACCTACATAAGTGCTAATGTGACCTAATGATTTCAATGTGATGTATCTCTGCAAAGCTTTGGCAAAATTTCACTCATTTGCTTATTTGGACCAATATAAACAATATCATCAACATAAACAAGAACTATCTCATATGCATTGTTAGATCTTTTTGTGAACACGCACTCATCAGTTTCGGACTTAATAAAGCCCATTGAATTTAGTTTGTCAGTAAGACATAAGTACCACATTAAACCAGATTGTTTCAGACCATAAAGAATTTTGTTTAGAAACCAGGTATCCCCTTCTTGCTGTCGGAATCCTGGAGGGCTTCTCACGTAGATCTCTTCATCTAGGTCTGCATGTAGATAAGCTGTGTCAACATCGAACTGGAAAACTTCTAAACCAAGGATAGTTGCAGTTGCTAAAGCAATTTTTACACTCTCAGTTCGAACTGTTGGTGAGTAGGTATTTGTGTAGTCCTCAGGATAACGTTGAGCGAAACCCTGAGCTACAAGTCTGGCCTTGTACAGTGACTCACCATTTGGTTTCTTTTTGATTCTGTAGACCCATCGAGTGCCAATGACCTTTTTGTTTGGTGGAGGTTTTGCAGGTGTAAACACTTTAAGTTTCTTTAGACTGTCCATTTCAACCTGCATTGCTTCATACCATTTGTCTTGCTCTGAATCAGGAAGCTGCTTGATTTGTGTGAAATTATCAGGTGGAAGTGTAACATTGCAAATCAAAGGCAAGGGTGCTTTTGTCAGTTGCCAAGAATATCGTTGTGGAGGGATCCCTTTTGTGGCCCTCTTGGAACGTCTTGGGACAACTGTCCAGTCTTCTTCTGCTTCGTCCTCGTCCTCACATTCGTCGCTAGCGTCAGCATCCGCGGCTTGCAAAGACGGAACATCGGGTTGAGAAGAACCAGTGGAATCTTGATCATCAATCTGCGTGGCATCAGCAGTATCATCTCTAGGAAAATAAACTCCAGGATCATTGGAATGAATCCTGGACCAGTCAATATCTTCTCAAAATTAGCAGATTGGGAAATCACAATTACATGTTTAGAGTCAATAAATTTGCTCCATTTTGAGTTAACACCAATACCCATAAATCTCAGTCTTTTTGCTGTTGGACCTCCTTTTCTTCTTTGAGCTAAGGGAATGTTCACCATAGCATATGAACCAAAAATATGGATATTTTTAAGATCGGGCTTGTACCCATACAACATGAAGAAAGGAGTCTGATTTGTTACACTGCTCCAAGTACGGTTGACAATGTAATTTGCATATTTTATAGCTTCACCCCAGTATATCTTACCAAGGTTGGCGTCTTCTAGGAGACAACGCATCATGGTTTGCAGTACCCCTTGTCTTCGTTCTGCGACCCCATTATGAGCCGGTGTGTAAGGGGCCGAAGTCTGATGAAGAATTCCATTCTTACGCATCCAGTCCTGGAAACGCTGAGACATGAATTCGGCACCACAATCACTCTGGATTCTGGCGATGCGAACTTGGTGTTGGGTAGAAACAAGGGCTGCAAAGTCTTTAAAGATCTGAAAGGTCTCAGATTTTTCTTTCATGGGATATACATATCCATATCTAGAGTAATTATCAACAATTGTTAGAAAATATTTTCTACCACCAAATGATGGCGGGAAAGGACCAACTATGTCAGTGTCAACCAAATCAAAAATGCGTGTTGACAGGCATGTAGCGCGTTTGGGAATTGCTGCTGCTTTGGATTTGGCCTTTTTGCAGACAGCACAATCCAAAAACACCTTACACCCCTTTAGATCCAAACCTTTTGCGAACTCCAGCATCTTCCTAAGAACACGGAAACTGGCATGCCCCAATCTTCTATGCCATTTATGGATACACCTGGAATGCAAAGGTTTACCAGTTAGTGAATTCTCAACATTAACATTTTTATGAGGAACCTCAGGCTTGCTCTGAGCAACCTGTTTACCAATTCTATTTTTGTTGGCTTTAGGAGCCTTTGGAATAGCAACAGGATCTCTCTCTGGAGCATCTCTCTCTGGGCCTGTGCTCTCCCTTTTTGGAGTTTGTATACTTGCCTGTGTTTGTGTTTTAGGCTTTGGCTTTAAGTAATAAACACCACCAATTAATATGGTTTCAGCAACAATATCTCCATCTTTAACTATGTAACTTGCATTTTCAAGGTGGAATTTTAATGCTCTAGACAAGTGACTCTGACTAAGCAAGTTACTGGTTGCTGTTGGTATGTAATAAACATCAGGAATGAATGCATCGAGCTCTTCAACATAAACAGTTCCTTTTCCTTTGACCTGACAAGGATGACTGGAAAAAGAATAAAGTTCACGTAGTTCAGGTTCAGGCTCATGCATTTCTGTGAAAAGTTCTTTTCTGTAGGTAATATGCAATGCTGCACCACTGTCCAAAGTCCACAGGAGTCGTCTGTCGTACTCTGGTTGAAGTTGTGGATCATTGGTTAAAGCCAATGTGGCGAGTGGAGTTTGTGGATCACGCCGGGGACCACAACGACCTTGTCTTCCGCCTCTGCCTCTGCCTTTGGAATCTGTTCCTCTGGGCTGGTATGTGACGGGAGCTGGGACTCGTTGGGGACAATCCCGGGTGGCATGTCCCACACGATTGCAGGTGTTGCATCTTGGCATCCTTGGAGCGTAGGTCCTTCCTCAGAAGGGGCGCCTAGCTGGAGCTCTTGATGCGTGTGGTCCTCTCAAATGTGGCGTGGCCAACATGAATGCCTCTTCTTCAATTAAAAGTCTACAGACATTGTCCACTGTGCGTTGAGCAATTGGGACTTGGTTAATTTTTGTAACAGCATCTTTCCATTCATAATTCAAAAAGTTAATAATGATGCTGATCATTTGAATATCTTCAATGTTATGGCCTCTTTCTCTCAATTCTGTTCTCAGTCCTTTCAGTTTGGTCAAATGCCCTCCAATTTGTTCACCAGGTTTCAATCTTGAACCGTGGAGTTCAGACATGAGTAAACATGAAGATTCAATTGAGACAGGCCTGTAGCAATTTTCCAATTCAGCCCAAATTTGCCGGGCTGTTGTATTTGGTGGAAAAGTGACCTGCAGTTCAGTATCCATGGACATCAATAATGTTGTGCGAGCTCTTATCTCTAAATCTCTTATTGCAAAAGTCCAAGGCTGAGCAGGAGGGTTAAAAATCATGCAGTGAGTGCCTTCTCTAAGAAGCAATAGTGTAATCTCACTGACCCAGGCTTTATAATTATGTCCTGAGATTTTTAGTTTTGACTCACCAGTTAGTGGAGAGACAGAAAATGCCTGGTAAGGAGCCTGCATTTGGTATGCTGGCTGTGCTGGCAGAAATGCCTGTGGTATTTGCTGTGCCTGTTGTGGACCTAAAATGGTCTTGGTTGTGCCATTGGAGGTGGACCAGGAGCTGGCCCTATTTGCACTTGTGGCTGTGGCACATATGCAGGCATTTGTAGCTGCTGTGGCTGTTGCACTGGAATCTGCTGTATTCCAGCTGCCATTTGTGCTTGAGCTGCAATATTAGCATGACCTGCTGGAGATGCAGTCATTTGCCTTTGCTGCATTAAGCTTGGTTGTGTTCCATCTAAAAAGACACCATCACCACCAGGGGGTGTTGGAGTTTGGGCCTGTGGAAACACTTGTGGCATTTCAGCTTCCTGTAGTAAATTACTTTCGCCAGCAGATGGTGCTGCACCTTTAGCTTCGGGCAGCCCAGTTACAAGAAATGACTGCGTGGCAGGTTTATGTGTAACTTGATCAGGGAGACTTTCATGTGACGTGTGCAGTGCTCTCTGTCTTAATTGGCCTGACACAGAATCCACCAGGGGGTGTGTCTTTGGCTCTGAGGAAGAAGACAAGATGGCGCTTTTTGAAAATCTTAAGTCATGGGGCTCTGCCTTTTCTTGTTCCAGCATAAATATAGCCATTTTTGCCTGGGATAGCTCCTGTTCATAGAATTTTATACGGTCACGATAGGCTTTCATAGCCAGCTCATCCAGGGTGAGCTCAAGAGTGCGAGGAGAATAATGAATTATTTCTCTCTCTGCATGGGAGGAATTTTGCTCGGCAGTTTGCTTTGGCCTTGCACCGAGCGTTACAAATTCAGAAGGTTCTGGGAGGACTTTTTCAGAGCTTGGAAAATCAGAAGAAAATGTTACTGACCTCAGTCGTAATTCATTATCTTCAAAAACAGCTTCTGTCTTATCTCCCTCCATTTCTGCTCCCACGGCTTCTCCTTGTTCCAGGCATGTGGCTGTAGCAAGGGGCTGAAAATTTGAAAACCTTCTGTCTGCCACCTCTCCAGCAGAATACATTTTGTATTTGTTTTTCTTCTTCTTCTTCAGCATCTTAGCAAAAATAATTAGCGTACCTCAGTAGCTAAAAACTAATTGCCTATGCGCTTATCATCAAAAGTAACAGACAAGGAAAAAAGCCATAAATCTCAACCGTCCGACTGCTACCAGATGTCAGGGCATTGATTAATCCCATTTTTGGCTCTGGGACAATCACCCTGGTTAATTAGAGGATGGATCGTGGCTTCTCCAAGTTGCAATATTCTGAAATAAAACCCAAAGAAAATATTCTCTAATAAAACTCATTTATTTGTTATAAAGAAAATAAAACACCCCACTAACTAAGAAAAGTAATTGTTACATTTTGAAATAGTTCGTGCCAGCTGCTTTTTTCAGCAGCCGGCACTCATGGCAAGAGAACAAAGGAAAGAGTGTGAAGGAATGTGGGTGGATGACGGATACACGTAGCTTACTGATAAGAAGTTGGCAAGCTACGGAAAGTCTGACAGTCCAGAAATGATGAGCTCAGCTGGTAAATAAAAAAACCCAGTGACAAAGATATAGTATTGGGGTGCATAGATGCCTCCACTGGGGAAAGCCATCCGGGAACCTTCGTATAGCATTTTTTCTTTATTTCCAACCAAATGCCTATTAATGCTCTCCTAATTATATGATTGTTAAAGTGTTGGTATGTTTTGTTCCCGGTATTCCACAGGAAGGGGTGCCACCCCATCATTAAATCATGCTCTTCCAGTTTTAATAACCATTGATTATCTAAATTAACCCACTCTTTTATCCATATCAGGCATGCTGCCTTATAGTATTTCTCCCACGCCGGGAAACCAAAACCTCCTCTAAGTTTATCATCCTGTAGTGTGTTCAAACTTATCCTGGGTTTTTTGCCCTCCCATAAAAATTTAGACGTAGTTTTATTTAAATTAATAAAGAATTTTTTCTCCAATTTCACTGGGATAGTTTGGAATAGGTATAGGAGCCTCGACAAGATATTCATCTTCAGAGCCGCTATCCTTCCTAAAAATGAAATGTTTAAATTTCCCCATCTTTCTAAGTCATTTTCAATTTGATGTATGATTCCAACGTAATTGTTTTTCTTTATGTCAATATTCTTATTTGTCAGGTTTATTCCTAGATATTTTATTTTCTTAACTACTTTTAGCCCAGATTGTTTCTCTAATTCCTCTATCTATTTTGTTGTTAGGTTTTTGGTTAATATTTTGATCTTATCCTTATTAATTTTCAAACCTGCGACTTTTCCAAATTTTTCAATTTCCTTCATTAATTTGGGTTCTGTTCTTCTAAGAAGAACACAAGGTCGTCCGCAAAAGCTTGGACCTTGTATTCTTCTCCTTTTATTTTAAGCCCCCTTATGTCACCATTTGCTCTAATTCTTCGGAGCAGGTTTTCTAGAGTTAATATAAATAATAGTGGTGAGAGAGGGCACCCTTGCCTTACTCCCCTACCTATTCCAAAAAAATTTGCTATTTCTCCATTGATTAGTATTATTGCCTTTTGTTTAGTATAAATTGACAAAATTAATTCTCCAAATTTCTCACCAAATTTCATGTTTTTAATCTGTTGGGTCATGAAGTTCCAATTGACTCGGTCAAATGCCTTCTGTGCGTCCAGAAAAATCAGGGCTACCTGTTTTTCCGGATGTTTTTCATAATATTCAATTACATTCATAACTGTCCTTAAATTGTTTTTAATTTGCGGGCCTGGTAGAAATCCGTTCTAATCTACGTGTATTTTCCGATTTAATATTATTTTAATTCTATTAGCCAATAAGTTCATAAAAATTTTATAATCCAAATTTAATAACGAAATCGGTCTATAATTTTTAATCTGGGTGGTGTCTGCCTCTTCTTTTGGAATCAATGAAATATAAGCTTCTCTCCAAGTGTCTGGTATTTTTGCTTCTTTTAAAGCCTCATTGTAAACTTCCAAGAGGATTGGGTTCAAAGTTTCACCTAAACTTTTATATAATTCTACTGGGATCCCATCCGTTCCTGGTGTCTTATTATTTTTCTGTCCCTTAAATACCTCCTGCAATTCTTCTTTGGTAATCTCTCTATTTAACATCTCTCTATCCTCTTCCGTAATTACTGGAAGCCCTTCTTCTTCCAGATATTGTTTTATTTTCCCATTTGATACTTCCTCTTGGCTATATAATTCCTGGAAGTATTGAATTGCTATCTCTTTTTTCCTTTCAGTACCTTTTTGTAGATTGCCTTGTTTATCTTGTAGTTGGTGTATAGTCCTTTTCTCTTTTTCTTTCCTTAATTTGTAGGCCATCCATCTCCCTGGCTTATTCGCCTGCTCGAAATAGTTTTGTTTTATATATTTCAAAGAATTAATAGTCTTTTCCTGGTCAAACAGATTCAATTTGTGTTTGGTTGTTATCCAGTTAGTTTTTATTTTATCGTCTCCTGGATGGGTACCTAATTTTTCTTCCCAATTTTTAATTTCATCTTGTATATTATTATACTCTCTTTCCTTTTCTTTTTTCCTTTTACTATTATAAGCAATAGTTATACCCCTGATATAGGCCTTTGTGTGTCCCATAAGTTCTGTAGGGATGTCTGATCTTTATTGTTGTCTTTGAAAAACCATTTAAGTTCCTTTTCTAATTTTCCAATATATTCCTTCTCTTTAATTGTCTGTACGTTCATCATCCATCTGCCTTTTTTTGGTACTTGCCCTTTCCATTCTATTGATATTGGATTATGGTCTGCCCACTCATTTATTCCAATATCTACTGCTTTAACTTACTGGACTAAGATCTTAGAGATCCATATCATATCGATCCTTGACCAGGACTTCTGTGGACTAGAATAATAGGTAAATTTCTGCTCCTTTGGATTCTGAAACCTCCAAATATCTATCAAATTTAGTTCTTCTGTTAGATTGAAAAATGTGTTAGGTAGTAGATTTCTCTTCTTTTTGTTATTTTGATTACTTTTATAGTCTTTTTTCAAATCCGCTATTGCATTCAAATCCCCCAGTAAACAAATAGATTCATTATTTTGTTCAATTATTTTCCCATGTACTGTTTGAAAAAATTCTTTTTGACCATTACTTGGCGCATATAATACTGCCAACAATACTTTTCTATTCTTAATATTTATTTCTATTAACAAAATTCTTCCATCCAAATCAGCATATATCAATTTACTTTCTACCTTTTCCTTAACATACACTACTACTACTCTCTTTTTTTCCTCAGCCAGAGATGTATATACCTTTCCTAATTTTTTACATTGCAGGTACTTTTCGTCCTGTTTTCTTATATGTGTTTCTTGTATGCATATTATATCTAATTTTTGTCTGATTAATTTCTTGAATATCTGATGTCTTTTAACTGTTGAATTGAGTCCATTAACATTTAATGAAATAATTTTCACATTCGAATCCATAGCCTAATCTGAATGTATTTCTTGTTACTTCTTGTCTTTCTTCTTCGCTTCATTCATTGCTCTCGTTGTTACTCCTTCCTCTTCCAATTTTTCACTTTCTTCCTGCGTCTCTTTTCTACTGTTTCTCCCCTCAAAAGATCAATCTTGCTGTTCCGTGGCTTGTCTGGGTCTATTTCTCCCTTCTGTTTCTTCTCTTCTGCCATTAGTTCTTTCTGCCTCGATCACTTGATCATGTAAGGTTTGTGCTTTTTCTATGGTATCCACCCTTATCTTTTTCCCTTGCCACGTTACTAGCACCCCTTCTGGTATAATCCATCTAAACAAAATTTGCTTTTTATTTAGTATTGATGCTAGAAATCCATACTCTCTCCTGCATTCTCTAATACATCTCGGAACCTGTTTCAACGTAATTATTTCTTTTTGTTTGTAATATATCATTTCGTCTTTTATTATTTTATAGACTGTATCTCTCACTTTCTTTCTCGCAAATCTTACATGGACCTCTTTGGGGAGTTTATGTTGCCTAGCATAGTTGGTGTGCACGCGATATGCCTCTTCAAGTTCCTTCATTATTTCATCCTTGTCCCATTGTAGCACATTTGCAAGTATTTCTGCCACTACTTCATACAGATCTTCATCCCTCTCTTCTTTAATATTTTGGAACCTCAAGTAAAATTCTGGTTTTTCCATTTCAAGTCGTGCCACCGTACTTTCCAATTCTCTGTTAAGACAGTTCATTTTTCCATCTAATACTTCTATTTTCTCCTCTACCTGTTCTGTTTTCCCTTCTATCACTGTTATCTGTTGTTCGTTCTTTAGGATCAACTCTTGGAATAGGTCTACTTTTCCATCTAATTTTTGAATGTCGTCCTTAACGGCATTTTTAACATCATCTAAGTCCTTTCTGGTTTGTTCATAATTCTTTGCCATGCATTCCTGCATTTTTAACATTGTTTCCTGTATGGATACTAGAGTTGTCTGCACGGTCTGCATTGTCATAGTAGGAGTTTGTTTTTCAGTTGGAAACATAGTATCTAAAGTTTTTTGTGCTATTGGGGAAGCCGTCACTCCACTTGGTGTTGAAATAATTTTTTTGCCAGTTTTCCCTGTCGTTGTTATTGTTGATGTCATATTGATCAAGAGTTTGTGTTGTTTTTCTAATATTTTATCTATTCTCTCCCAAATCAGCATCCAATATTATTGCGTATTGTTATTGTGTATAGATATCAGTTTCCACTCCAATCTCATATAGTTTAGACTAGTTTGTTATCAGTTATAGTCCTTATTTAACTCTAAAATTTGTAATTTTTTTAATATATATATATATATATATATATATATATATATATATATATATGTAAATATAGAGATATAAACTCTAATCCAATTAAATATTCCTAATAGTTAATTACTCCAACACTACTACAATTTTAAAGAACTCACTTACTCGTTTAACCAATAAATAACAGGAAAAATAAAAGGGAGGGAGAACAAGAGAGCAATACAGTCTAATCAGTAATCAATTCATTAGTAAAAAATTAATGCTTTTAGTTTTCTATAATTATTCTGTTAAGACTATATATAAAATTATAAAGTTTTAAAATCTAAAAGTTATAAGATTTCTAATTATAAAATGTTACTTATGTAATTATTCCAGTTGTTTCTGTTATCTATATTTCAAGCAATGGGTTATAGTTGTCACCAGGTCCAATCACTAAGTTCAAGTATCACTATCCAGTCTTAACTCACTCAAGTTCACTCCTTATATCCTTAGTAGTTTTAAAAGATTTTAAAAGTTTTAAAAGGAGCTCTTCTTTGTTTTTATATTTTCCAATAGTCCAAAATGGCTGCCTCAGTCACAGTCAATCTGTTTCTTCTTGTCTGTCACTCTTCACTTTGTTTTGCCCCAATAATCTTCTCCTTCAGCACAGTTCTCCGGTTTTGCTTTATCAATCCAGCCCTCCGTCCTATGTTCCTTTCTCTTCCAACAAAAAAAAGGGAGAGCTTTAAACTTATTGTTCCAAATCTTGTAAATCCGGTTTCGCGGAGTCACTCTGGCAAGTCTTATTCTTTGCCGCTTCCTCCCTTGTTACGCCACTTCTTTTTTTTTTACTGCGCTTCTGGACTTTAAATCCCGTCCTCTTTTGTCGGTCCCTCAAAACAATTTATAACACTCGATCTCTGCTCTTGCCGCCAAGTTTCACTGCTCTCACTCCTTCATCTTCCTGTTCTTATACGCTCGGGATGTCAGGTCTCTGGATCCGCCGAATCGGCCTCCTTCTTCTGTGTCTGAAATAAGGGCTCTCCTTGGTCCGGTGTGGGATTGCACCTCTCCACACCGCGCCTCTGAAGTCGCCCTCTTTCTCCCGGTCCTCACCCGGACCGATCGCCCCCTTTTTGGGCACCGAAACACAGAAAATCGCCACGGGAAAGTGGAGCTCTCCTTTCTCGTGCCGCTACAACCTGTGCCTCTGCCGGAAGTCCATCTATGTATCCGATTTACATTTTCTAAGTATGGACTGGGGATACAATGGCAGAATATGAAGCAGGCATATGCAGATATGAAAGAGTCAAAGAGCACTGATGTTGTTCCCTAATTTGGTAACGAAATGTCTGCAAGAAAACAACCAACCTCAGAGAGCACCAAGGTTGCCACAGAATCAAAACTGTCTGTATTTTCCTGAATTGGGGAAAGAGAGATATATCAACAGTCTATACTGAGTATCCGAAATTGACTATTGCCAATGAGGAGGAGCATATACCGGATATGCCATACTGATATGCTGAAATAACCAGGACCGATTTTAACAGGCATAAGGGCACGATAACTCACTACTGTCAGTATCAAAATGACCTTCCCACCATCACAATTCCAATATAAATGGTTAACAACAAAAATTTAAATTGCAAGAAACTTTGTTTTGGACAGTCTTACAACAAGCATTATTACATAAATGTTGGGTTTTCTACCTTATGGATAGGTAGATCTATCCATCTACTGTATGTATGTGTTTTCTTCTATACTGTGTAACAGTACTGCAGAAAAAAATGAGTTAAAGAACTGAAGCAAAATAAAATTTTAATGGACTCAGCAAGACTCCACAATTTAAAGCGAGGGTTACAGTTATAGGTAGTCCTGGACTTAACGACCAAAATTGAGTCCAAAATTTCTGTTGCTAAGGCAGTTAGGTGAGTTGCATCTCATTTTATGACCTTTTCGCCACAGCTATTAAGGAAATCATGGAGTTATTAAGTGGATCTGGCTCCCCCATTGCCTTTGTTCATCAGAAGCCAGCTAGGAGTTTGCAACAGAACATAAAACCATCATCATTCCAAACAATTACAGACAATGAGTCGAATGGTTCATATTCTCTTGTGCATAAATCCATTTCTAAAATACCAATTTATAACAGAAACTTATATCTTTTATAGAAAAAAAATCCGATATTTTATCTTTACATCAACCCCATATTTCATACTTCAAATACTTACATAAAATACTTTTATACATTTTATACATTTTTTTATGTAATAAAAAATAAGCACTTGGCCTTATTTTCGGGGAGGTCTTATTATTTTGGTGCACGTGGAGAAAACCAGAGGAAATGGCGGGGACCGGCTGCACATGCGTTTAAATATTTTTGGGGAGGGCTTATTTTCAGGGGGGGCTTATTTTAGCACATGTGCTCAAAAGCCCGATTGGGCTTATTATCAGGGGATGTCTTATTTTCAGGGAAACAGGGTAGGATAATATATTTTAGCAAGAAGTCCTCTTCTCCTTGTAGATAAATAAAGGGTTTATAATCCATTCCTCAAACTATTGTTCTTGGGTAATTGTTCCGCGTGCAACAATAATTACGTATTATCCACGTGCAACAATAATTACGAAAAAAGATAATTGTGTAACTACATCATATATCTTTACATATTTGTCACAGCTGAGATCCAGCATAAGTTTCCTTGCAATGAAAAAGCTGCTTCCCTCTGCAGAATACCCCTTCTAACAGTTAATGCCCTGCCCAGACCTCTTCCCTAAATATTCCAGAGAACCAGGGCAGCAACAAAGGTGGTGCTGAAGTTTGCAGTGGAAAGAATAAACATTTAAACACTGTTTTTTCTCCACCCAATCAATGCAGTTGTGAAATTAATTGCATTATAGGTAAGGGTGTCCAACAATTTAGTCATTTTGAAAGGGACTATCACAACAGGTGCCAACATCACTAAACATGACTGATTCATCAAAGCTAAGCAGGCAAGAATTTAATTACAAGTAGTCCACAAATTTAGCCATCATTGAGCTCACAATTTCAATCATAAATCATGACTCATTAAGTGGGTCATCACATTATGAACCTTTTTGAACTGTTCTTTAAGTAAACACCATAGTTGTTAAGTAAATTCATTATTCATTATGGAGCAAATTTTGCCAGAGTAAACACCAGTTTCTTGCAAAACCATCATAAATCGTGATCATGTGACCACAGGGCACTGCAAATAGCTGTAAATGCAGGCTGGTTGTTGAACACCCAAAATATAGTGATATGACTGCAGGGCAGATGGGTATGTGAAAGTTGGAATGTCAAATCCAAGATGTAACAAGCTTTTTTGGGATTAAGCTAAGCAATCAATGAGGACTACCTGTAGTACTTGAATGGGAGATTGTCAGAAAAAGCTAAAAGTAAAAAGAAATGGTTCTTGAAAGAAGACAGTGACAAAGTCCGTATTTCAGCCAGGTAAACAACATAGGAATGTCCAATAATTGAACTGAATTGATGAAGCTTCTAACTTTATCTTATAAAGAGACTGGGCAAATCCAAACCTTCATCAAGGAGATATTTATCAATTGTTACTAGATGGTGGCTATTCATTACTTCTAGGCAGTGGTGAAATGTAAAATTTGTTTCTACCAGTTCTGTGGGTGTGGCTTGGTGGGTGGTAATGTGACTGAGTGGGTGTGGCCAACTTTTTTTTTAACTTTAAAACCATTTTTTCTACAACCTGTTCGGCCCAAGAAGTTGTAAAAAAAATGCTTTTAAAAGTCTCTGACGATCCCAGCTGAGCCGCGCGATCATCAGCGGCTTTTTTTTTTCAAAACAAGAGGTTGTAGAAAAAATGCTTTTAAAAATTAAAAAAAAAAATCCTCTGAATCATGCGGCTCAGCTGGGTATGGGGAGGGGGGCCCAGGAATTTTTGCTACCGGTTCTCCGAACCACCCGCCTCCATCGTTACCGGATCAGGTGATCTGATCCGAACCGGGAGCATTTCACCCCTGCCTCTAGGACCGTGATGGCGAACTTATGGCACGCGTGCCAGAAGTGGCACGCTGAGCCATTTCTCCGGGCACGCGGAGCTGTCCCCCGTTGTCTTCCGGGTTCCGGTGCACCGGCCAGCTGGGTTTCATGAACACCGGCAGACTGGAAACCGGAAGAGCAGCCGCCCATTGCGCATGCACACTCCAGGAAGATGATCTTCCTGTTTCCAGAGTACGCATGCACACCGGCCAGCTGGTCTGGTTTCTGGCGCGCATGCGCGTGCTAAGACCAGCAACAGGCACACGTGCCAAAAGATGCAGAGAGGCAATCTTGGTGGTCGCTCCTAAGGGAGCAGAGCAAAATAAGCCAGGGCTTCCCTCCCTCCCTGCCCGGGCTTCTTGCACGGCCCCAGGCGGTCTGGACCAGCAGCCGGTGAGGGCGGGGTGGTGGTGGTGGGCTGCCTGCACAGATGACCCCATGGGGTGGTCTCCTCCCTGCTGGGAGCTGCCCTTCCCAGGCTGGTGGCAGCGCTCTCGGCACTGCCATGCGCCCACCGGGGAAGCTCCAAACGCACGGTTTGCCTGGGCTCCTTCCCGCTGGGAGCCACTGTTCCCTGGCTGATGGCCGTGCTCTTGGTCCCACAGGGGAAGCTTTGAATTCATGGCTTGCCTGGGCTCCTTCCCACTGTGAGCTGCAGGCCGAGCAGGTGGGGACGGGGACTGGCTGCACCCACTGCCACCTAAGCGGAAAGCCCAAAGAGGGGCATCCCGGATGCGGGTGCTGCCCTCGGCGCTTCCTTGACACCTGCTTGCCGCCACTGCCACTGCGTCTTCCCTGCTTCCCCAGCTCCTCTTCTCTAAGTGAGCGCTTGGCAGCCGGGAAAACCAGGAGCCGCCACTTTCGCCCTGCTCGTCCCCACAGTTCTGCTCAGCTCAAGTTCATGGAAATCATGTGGCGGCCCTTGAAACTTTAGGAGGGTACCACTCTTTGGTAGTTACCCCTTGGTGTCTAGGTTTGTGTCTCTCATGTGTTTTGGTTCCTACTGTGTCTTGCTTATCTTCATCCCTTACATTGTTTGTGATTTCCTGCCTGTGGAATATTTCGTTCAGGTGTATTCTTGACCAATTGGTATTTTCATGGAACACCGCTGTTCTGGATATGATAAACTTATTATCTTTGTCAATGAATCTATACCCCTTTGTCCCAGATTCATATCCCATGAATCTCAACCTCTTCGAGACTTTGTCACCCTTGCATCTTAACTGTTTTGGGATATGCACATCTGCTGTGCCCCCAAATATGTGAAGGTGTGCTATTTGGGGTTTTCTGTTGTACATTATCTCGTAAGGGGTCTTACCTACTACACTAGCCCACAACCTGTTCAGGGTATAGTTAGAGTATGTGAGTGCCTCCGCCCAGAATGATTGTCCTAGCCCTGCGTCTTCTAATATGCATCTCGTCATGGTTTGTAAGACGCCGTTCTTTTGTTCCGCCACTCCGTTCTGGAATGCAGAGAAACACCCTGAGGACTATACAGACACATACTCACCCACAGTCAGGACTGAAAGCGTCAAGAGTGCACTGGTAATAGCATCCATCCTAGGCCTCGAAGTATACCAGTTTAACGTACAGACTGCCTATCTCCACGCAGAGCTAGACAAAGAAATTTTTGTCAAAGCGCCACCCGGGAAAAATACACATAAGGGAGATACTTGGTTGTTGAACAAGAGTCTGTATGGTTTGAAGCTGTCTGGAAAGGGATGGTATGAATGCCTAGCAAAAATTCTCAAAGACATGGGTTTCACGGCCACTTCTGCTGACCTCTGCTTCTTCATCAAGAAGGAAGGCACATCTATTGAGTACGTGCTTGTCTACGTGGACGATATATTGTATTTTGGCCAACAGAAACATAAATGCAATGAGTTTGCTGAGAGGTTGCGGAAACACTTCACGCTAAAGACACTGGGGAAGGTGAACAAATACCTAGGGGTCCAAATCAACAAAACACAGAAGGGATTCAGAATCTCCCAAAAAGAAAAGATATTGGAACTCCTACACAAATGCAACATACAGGATGGCAAACCGTGCGATACACCCATGCAGACTGACTTCCTAAAACATATGTACGACGACGGCGAACCATTCAAGGACAATACACTATATAGATCCGTCATTGGGTCCCTGTTATACATAGCTAACTGGACAAGGCCAGACATCATCCTAGCAGTCAACCTTCTGTCTAGGCACGTCAGCGAACCAAAGGCATACCACTGGGAGGGCGCGAAACGAATACTCAGAAAAACAAGGAAGCTTATGACAATGAATCATGCCTTGCACCCTAAAAGTGATGTTGACCGATTATATTTACCAAGAGCAGAGGGTGGTTGAGGACTCCTACAAGTAAAGCAGACCATGGAAGAAGAAAAACACAGCTTGAATGATTATATCCAGAAAAGTGAAGAACCAATGATTAAGGAAGTAAATAAAGGAGGCCTTTTAAAGACAGCTAAAACAAAAGCAGAATATAAGAAAGAAGTAATTGAGCAGCGAGCTGAAAATTGGAAAAGCAAAGCTCTGCATGGCCAATACTTGAAAAGTATTGAAGGCAAAGCTGACCAGAAACTAACTTGGAACTGGTTAAGATCAGGAGTACTGAAAAAAGAAACAGAAAGCTTTATTTTGGCAGCTCAGGAACAAGCCCTAGCCACAAACTGCATGAAGGCAAAAATTCAACATGTTACCACCAACAGCAAATGCCACCTCTACAATGAGAAAGATGAGACAGTCGACCACCTGATCAGTGGGTGCAGCAAAATTTCACAAACTGGCTACCTACGCCATGACCGTGTTGCTAAGATCATTCACTGGAAATTGTGCCAGAAGTTTGGATTTGAGTACAGCAAAAACCACTGGGAACATCAGATTGAAAAAGTTTTAGAGAATGAGAAACTCAAGATCTTGTGGGACTTCAGGATTCAGACTGACAGGCACTTGGTCCACAACACACCTGACATAACAATAGTTGAAAAGAAAAAAGTATGGTTCATTGACATTGCAATACCTGGTGATGCATGGATTGAAGATAAGCAGCAAGAAAAAATCACAAAGTACCGGGACTTGCAAATTGAAGTTGAGCGACTGTGGAAAAAGAAATCGTGTGTTGTCCCGATTGTAATTGAAGCCCTTGGAGCAATACTCAAAGGGCTACCCCGCTATTTAGAAATTCTAAATTTGCCGGACTTGAACATTTTGACTCTACAAAAAACCACCTTACTTGGAACAGCTTACATCCTCTGATGATACCTTAACAGTTCCTAGGTCCTTGGTTAGGACTTGAGCTGCTGAGCTATTAACCAGCCTCAAAGGCTGTGAATCTCACTAAAGATATAATAATAATAATTATTATTATTATTATTATTATTATTATTATTATTATTATTATTATTATTATTATTATTATTATTTTATTTCTATACCACCCTTCTCCCGAAGGACTCGGGGTGGTGTACAGCCTATTAAAACAAAAAATATACAAATATCAAAATTTAAAATTATTAAAAATATTACACAATTTCGGCCCAGATTAAAACCCACAATTTAAAACGCCCAATTTAAAATAATTACATAGTTAGCCCTGCCTGGCGAAACAGTAGGGTCTTAAGGGCACAGCAAAAACACACGGAGGTCGGAGATCTTGCGTATTTCCGAGGGCAGTTCGTTCCAAAGGGCAGGAGCTATCACAGAGAAGGCTCTCCCCCTGGGTGTTGCCAGCCGACATTGCTTGGCCGACGGCACCCTGAGGAGTCCCTCTCTGTGGGAGCGGACTGGCCGGTGGGAGGCTATTGGTGGCAGAAGTCGGTCTCGCAAGTACCCGGGTCCTAAGCCATGGAGCGCTTTAAAGGTGGTAACCAACACCTTGAATTGCACCTGGAAGACCACTGGGAGCCAGTGCAGCTCGCGCAGGAGAGGTGTCACATGGGTGCAACGAGTCATGCCCATAACCACCCGCGCGACCGCATTTTGGACCAGTTGGAGCCTCCGAGTGCTCAAGGGGAGCCCCATGTAGAGAGCATTACAGTAGTCCAGTCGTGAGGTGATAAGGGCATGAGTGACCGTGCACAAGGCGTCCCGATCCAGAAAGGGCCGCAACTGGCATACCAGGCGAACCTGATAAAAAGCCCCCCTGGCCACGGCAGTCATATGCTCTTCTAAAGACAGCCGTGCATCCAGGAGGACACCCAGATTGCGAGCCCCCTCTGTGGGGGGCAAAGATTCATCCCCAATAGTCAGCGATGGCACCAGCTGACTATACCAGGACGCCGGGAGCCACAGCCACTCGGTCTTGGAAGGGTTGAGGGGATAATGGAATGTTTGCAAGGAAACAATCAAAATCAAAGAGCACCAAAGACCCCATAGTTCAACCCCAAGCTACAAATATTCTCTTCTATAAGTCCCCATGACATGACCTTCCCCTGTCTAACGCATGAGAGGGACACCCTCAAATCACCCATAGCTGTACTAATGCTGACATGGCCTTTTCCTCTTATCTCACATCTCAAGAAAGATGGAAACCAGTGTTAAATTTCCTCACCCATTTCCTTAGAAAATAGAGATTACGATCACTTTTTTAAAAAAGGACTCTTATCAGGAAAAAGATTGGCAATGAGGACATTCAAGGCTGTGTGTGGCTATAATTTCAAGTCCTGGGAAGAATGACGCCACAAGTATTAATGTAGAGCAGCATTTATTTTTCCCCCAGAAACCCTTCCCACTTTTAAAAATGATGGAGGACCCCAAAAGAACCCTTGTGTACGTGTGTTATATTTATCAATGTTTACTGTTACAGTTTATGTTCATCTGCAGGGTGATTCATCCCTTGAAAAGTGGACGTACTTTTTCAAGAAAGAGCCAGCTCCGAGTTTACTGAAACTGTTCCAGTATTGTGCATCAATTCCGGTATCAAATGCAAATGTTGAACGAATTTTCAGCGTCATGGGAAATTTGTGGACTGACGAACGTAATCGACTGCTTGTACCATCAGTTCGAAGTGAACTTTGTATATTTTTTAATATTTCTTAACGTTGTACTGAAATTAAAGAATTATTCCTTAAACACGAAGAATTGATCAAAGCTGCACAGTCAAATAAAAAATACACACGACAGCAAAGTGAAATGTAATTTAATATTTTACATATTATTATAATATATTTGATGTTTTGAATTTTAAGTAAAGTTTTGAAGTGATTATTTTAATACGTGTTAAAATGTTTGTAAGAAAATATATAATTTAATTGTAATTTTTTAAAAAATTTTTTACTACTTAACCCCCCCCCCCCCCGCTTGTCCGCTATTTTTTGGAAGCAGACCTGTGAACCCTATTTACTGTATTAAAAATTAAAATTGCCACCTTTAGAGAAATTGCATTGTGTAAAAACAATATTAAATCATTAGTTATTAACTTAAATAAAACCGTACAACCTGTATTTTTAAACAATACTAATCATAAGAAGAGTAGCTTTGTTCTACATTGTTGCAAATATCTTCAATACCTGACAAATAATTTTGATTTTGCAATTATATCTAACTGAGTAAGAGGAAAGAGTGGTTAGCCAGACCCCACATTTCCCCCCTTTTGTTCACAAGGAAGTGTGACTGGGTTTGGTTTGTGAACATAGATGCTGCCCATTTTTTCCCCTGTAACATCCAAAAGGCGACGCCTTGTAACAAGGAAGGGGAGCGCCTCCAAATTACGGGACACAAATGAATTAGCATGGGAATAATTAGGTAACTACTTTCAGAAGCCTATTTCCCCAGATGTCAGGATGGCCGAGTGGTCTAAGGCGCCAGACTCAAGGATCGTTCCTTTCCCAGTGTTGGGTGTTCTGGTCTCCAAATGGAGGCGTGGGTTCAAATCCCACTTCTGACATAAACCTTTTTTCCTCCCTACCCCAAATCTCTCCCTTTCAGGGTTCGCTATAAACTTCTGCAGCAAACGCCAGGAACGACCTGGCCCATTTCCCCTCTTCCCAGCGGAAACTTTTAACATTAAAATCTCAAATGTCTCTCCCCAGTCTCAACTTCCTCGCAAGCGCCATTGCGCAGGTGACAATACAGCAGCCTCTCCATTTCCAAAGAAAGCTACAGGATTTATATTGCCCGATCACACCCGCAGACTGTTGCTCTCTTTTATTTAGCAAACAGCTCGAACACAAAGCAACACTCAACTTAGGAAAAACGGGAGCCAAAGAAAGCCAGCAGCCCTGCAGATATCGCAGCTGAACCTCTCATTCCGGCGAGAGTTGATTTAACAAGTTGATTTAAATTCGCTGTCTCAAGTGGGGGGGGGGCGGGAGTGGGCAGGTAATCCGGAGGCAGTTCTATCGGCCATTTGGTCCCCTAACATGGATGGTTGAGTGAGCTTTGATACCTTCTTTTCCAAAGAGAGAGAAAAGGTGGATTCAGGATTTAGGATATTTTTGAACCAAAATAAGATAACGAACCAGTTATCCAGTGCATGGCAACCAAAGGTGTTAGATCAGGCGCAGGAAAAGAAGACGCGACCAGCGTGGTCCATTCAGTACTTTATTGTAAGCAGAATAAGACTAGCCGCTGCGCTGCCGGAGCTCTCCTTTTAAACTCTCCCGGCAGTCGCACCGCCCAGAGACAGCGATTTGAATTTCCTGCTGGAGGATTAGCCAATCCCCAGCGGATGTCCTTATAAGGACATAACACTCCTCCCCTCCTAGTTAGCAAACTGTCAGTCAATGTTAATAAAAGTCACGTAATCGCGCAGGTACGCCGGACGACTGGTCATCCTAGTTGACCTGCGCAGTCTCACTTGCTCTTCGCTGCCGACTCGGACAGACGGGGCTCCTGTATCTCTCAGCTCCCTCCCTGGACCCGGACTGGGCTCAGCCATCGAGTGTGTGGGGCCCACCCCCGCGCCTCCGGTCGGGCTTTGAACCTCTGACTGCTGGTTATGCTGGTCTTCTTTCCGCCCTGGGCATTGGTTGTCTCGCTGTGGCTGCTCGGCGCAGATCGGTGGGAGACTTCTGAATCCCGGTAAGTCTCTGGTGTTTACTTCCACCTTTCCGGCCGCCTGGGTTCCGCAGTCCGGTTGGGGCTCTGGTCCTCGTTGTCGTGGTTGTGTCTTGTGTTGATGACCTTGAGTCTTGGCTGACTGTGGTCGTTGTTGTTGTTGTTGCTCGTGTTGGTTGACCTCGCCGGGCTGGTGCAGGCCTCCCTGGTCTGGGTGGTGGAGGCCCTCTTTGCTGGGGAGGTGTCGGCCTACCTTGCTGGGATGTCAGTGACTGTCCTTGTCGGGGTGTTGCGGAACTGTCTCACTGGGGTGGTGGAGGTCTCCCTCGCCGGGGTGGCGCTGGCCAACCTCGCAGAAGCATTGCAGAACTCCCTCCCTCAAGTGTCCCCAGTCTACTGGCAGATGGTGGCAGAGGTCCCCTTTGCCGGGGTGGTGCAGGCCGACCTCGCCTGAATGTTGTGGGGTTCCCTCTCCCGGTTGTCCCCGGTCTACTGCCTTATTGTGGTGGTGGTCTTCCTCACAGTGGGCTTGACTGTCGCCCCCGCTGAGTTGCTGGGGTTCACCCAGTCAAGAAGTCGCCGGTCTACTCCTTGAGATCGTCGCTGTCGTTGTTGGTTGGATTGCCGCCGGCCCACCTCAACGGGGTGTCGCAGGTCTGCCTCAGTGGGGTGTGGTAGGCCTATCTTGTCGGGGTGTTGCAGGCCCTCGCTGTGGTATTGCAAGTCTACCTTGCCAGGGTGTTGCTGGTCTACCTTGCCGGGGTGTTGCAGGTCTATCTCGCCGGGGTGTTGCAGGTCTACCTCATTGGGTTGGCTTTGTCCTACTTCCCTCCACCTTTTCCGGAGCTGGTCGATGTGATGTCTACAGACCTGTCCATCTTCCAGCTCCACTCTGTAGGATTTTGGGCCGGTTGTGCTCTCTATCTTCCCCTTTAGCCACTTTGGAGAGCCATGGAAGTTCAGAGCGAAAACCGGATCTCCTGTGGTGAAGGCACGAAGTGGGTGGCTGGCAGTTGCTGTCACCTCAGGGTTATACTGTGGGTGTAGCCAGTCCAAGGGTGACCTTAGTCTTCTGCCCATCAACAGTTCAGCTGGGCTCTTGCGGGTGGTGGCATGCGGCGTGATGTGTTGGGTGAGGAGGAAGTTATCGATTCTTTCCTGCCAGTCGCCCGTGCCCATCTTGGTGAGTGCTTCCTTGGTGAGCCTCACCATTCTCTCTACCTGCCCATTTCCAGCTGGTCTGTAGGGTGCCGAGAGGGCATGACGGATGCCCAGTCCAGCCAGGAACTCCTCCATGGGTTTGGACGTAAGTTGGGGCCCGTTGTCAGAAACTAATACATCTGGCAGCCCGTGTGTTGCGAATAGGTGCCGGAGCGCCCTGATAGTTGCTTCGGAAGTGGTAGATGCCATGGGGATGACCTCTAGCCACTTTAAGAAAGCGTCCACGACCACTAGGAGGTACTTCCCTTGCATCGGACCCGCGAAGTCAATGTGTACCCTCGCCCAGGGGCTGCTTGGTGTCTCCCACTCCGACGGTTGGGCTTGGGCGGGGGCGGGACGTACCTCTTGGCACGGGTCACATCTGGATACCCATTCTTTGATGTCTTTGTCCAGGGATGGCCACCAGACGTAACTCCGTGCCAGCCCTTTCATTCGCACGATGCCAGGATGTCCGTTTTGGAGGGTTTCCAGCATCATCCGTTGCAGGGTGCTGGGAATCAGCACTCGGTCTCCCCATAGAATACAGCCTTTCATCGTGGACAGCTCCTGCTGCTTCCGTGCGAATGGGCTGAATTTCTCTGCTGCCTTTTCTGTTGGCCAGCCTCGCAGGACCCAGGATCTGGCTTGCTTGAGTATTGGGTCCTTTTGGGTATGGGCTGCCACGTCTGCAGATGTGACTGGGCAGTTTCTGTCGGCGTCGATGTGGAAGAGGCCGAGGGTGGGTGCTGGGTCTTCCACTGGGTCTTTGGATGGACATCTGCTTAGCGGGTCTGCGTTGCCTATGGACTTGCCGGGTTTGTGAATCAGTCTGTAGGAATATCTGGCTAAGAAGATTGCCCATCTAGTCATTCTGGGTGACATGAATGTTGGGGTGGGTTTGTCCCCTGCAAGTAGCCCCAGCAACGGCTTGTGATTGGTAACTATGGTGAAGTTCCTGCTGTAAAGGTATTCGTGGAAGCGCTTGGTGCCTGCAACGATGGCCAATGCTTCCTTGTCCAGCTGGCTGTAGTTTCTTTCCGCGCTGGACATGGTCTTCGAGAAGTAGGCTATGTCAGCTTCTGAGCCGTTTGGTAGTTCATGGCTGAGAACAGCTCCGACCCCGTAGGGTGAAGCATTGCAGGTCAGACGAAGGGGGAGAGTCTCATGGTACTGCATGAGTACGCTGTCCGAGGAGAGAAGTCTTTTAATTGCTCGGAATGCTGCTTCCTCCTCTTCCTCCCATTTCCAGGAAACTGCTTTCCCCAGCAGGCGATGGAGTGGTTCCGCGGTCGTGGCTTTCTGTTTTAGGAATACACTATAAAAATTGAGTAATCCTAAGAAAGCCTGAAGCTCCACTTTGTTTTTTGGGCTGGGAGCTTCGTGGATTGCCTTAACCTTGTTTTTGGTGGGGTGTACGCCCGTGCCATCAATGAGATAGCCCAGGAACTCTACCTCCTGGACTCCGATGATGCACTTATCTCTCCGGACTTGCAGACCCTTCTCCTTGAACCGCTGTAGGACCTGCCTGAGCCATTCAATTAGTTGAGCCTTTGAGTCCCCTGAGATCAAAACGTCATCAAAGTATGGCACCACCCCTGGAATGCCTTGGAGAAGGCGTTCCATCATTGATTGAAATATGCCTGGGGCTGCGCTGACTCCAAATTGGAGGTGGTTACATTTAAATGCACCCCTGTGGGTGACAATGGTTTGTGCCTCCGCTGTTTTTTCGTCCACTGGCAGTTGCTGGTAAGCCTGGGCCAGGTCCAGTTTGACAAATATTGACCCACTCCCGAGTGAATGCAACAGATGTTGCACCACTGGAACTGGGTATGCGCTCTGTTGTAAAGCCTTGTTAATTGAACATTTATAATCAGCACAGATGCGCACAGATCCATCATGCTTCATTGGGGTCACAATGGGGGTCTCCCATGTCGCATGATCGATTGGTTCCAAAATGCCTTGGGCAATCAGCTTATCTAGCTGAGCATCTACTTTGGGCCTCAAGGCAAACGGAACTCTGCGGGGTTTAAGCCTAATTGGTGTAATTGATTTATCTAAATTGAAGGATATGGGCTTCCCCACAAATTTCCCCAGCTTACCATCGAAGATTTCCTTGAACTCTTCGATGATGTTGTCGAGTTCGTCTTTCCGAATCTGGTGAATCCCTCCAATTGTGAGCCCTAGAGGCTTGAACCACTCCACTCCTAGCAGGTTCGGGCAGCTGTGCTCCACGATGGTGATGGGCAGGCTGCCATGGAAGTGGTTGTAGGAGACTTGTAGGCAGGCCCTTCCTAAGACTCCGATGGGATTCTCTCCAAAATCGACGAGCTTCAAGCACAGAGGTTTCAGCTCCCTCTTACTGATGTCAGGTTTCAGGCACTTTAATTGTTGCCAGTCCATGATGGAGTAGATCGAGCCCAAGTCTACCTCCATTGAACATGGCGACCCCTCCACGTGGACGGTCACGTGGAACTTGGTGGTGGTCGTCTGATGGACCGCCCCGCTCCTGGAGAAATCATCTTCTCTGCGTCTAGATTGGCCAGAGGACCGTTTGGATGACCTCTGGTAATCTTTCCGGATTTCGCGATTCCGGTGCTTGGGTGGTTTGGGGGCTGGGTCGGCGGCTCTGCAGCTTCTGCGATGTGTCCCCTCTTCAGGCAGCGTCTGCAGCTGGCATCTCTCCAATGGCACAATGCCCTGCCATGGTCACCTCTGCAACTACCACAGCGCTCTCCCCGGTCGCCATGTTGTGCGGTTTCCCGCCTCGGTGGTCTGGAGACTTTGTGGACAGCCATCTCCTCCTCTGACTCTGATGCAGCTGTGGAGTCATCTGTTGAGCTTTGGGGGGCCTTCTGGATTTTGTGCACCCCATTCACTTTCATTATTGCGGCCGCTGCTTTTTCTGACATTTCTGCTGCTGTGGCTTCCTCCAAGACATCCTTGAGCAACAGCCTCTTTCTGCTCAGGAATTTCTTTTGGAGTGCCCTGTCTCTCATGCCAAATCGGTCCGGTCGCTGATGGCATTGTCGACGTTGTCAAACTCGCAATTTGCTGCGATTTGACAAAGTGCGGCCACAAAGTCTCTGATGGATTCTCCCTCCTTCTGGTCCCTCTGGTGGAAGTTGAATCTGTTAGCGACTGGGGTCCCCATAGGAGCATAGTGATCCTGCAGGATTTGCTGCAAATCAGTCCACGACATTTCCTCGATATCCATGGGTGCCATGAGGTCGACAGCCATCTCCAGGACCTCGGAGCCACAGTGGGCCAGGAACAGGGCTCTCCTGCGGTTGTCATCCAGGTCTCTGAAGTTGTTGCCCCTCAGGAATTGCCGGAACCTGATCATGAAGGACTTCCATTTCTCCTTCCCTGGTCTGAAAGGAGCGATCGCGAGCATTGCGGTTTCTGGAGCTGCCATGCTGCTGGTGGCTTTGGTTCAGTGACTTCAGCTCTTCGTTTAGATGCTGGTGTCTCACGAGGTTCTTTGCTTGGGTTCTTTGAATCCTTCGTCACCAGTGTTAGATCAGGCGCAGGAAAAGAAGACGCGACCAGCGTGGTCCATTCAGTACTTTATTGTAAGCAGAATAAGACTAGCCGCTGCACTGCCGGAGCTCTCCTTTTAAGCTCTCCCAGCAGTCGCACCGCCCAGGGACAGCGATTTGAATTTCCCGCCAGAGGATTAGCCAATCCCCGGCGGATGTCCTTATAAGGACATAACAAAAGGCTCTATAGCCTCTCCTGGAATCCACATGGGAAATGATTTTACTGCTAGCCCGTTGGCTTTTTGTTTTTTTCCCTTCCTTAATTTGCATCCTTTCTTAAAGAAAAATCAGCCCTGACAGTCCTTTGGAAGGACAAATATTGAAGCTGAAGGTGAAATACAAAACGAAAGCAAAAGGAGAAGGAGACGGGGACAGCAGAGGATGCGATGGTTAGATAGTGTCATTGAGGCAATGAGTATGAATTTAAGATTGCTTTGGGGGACAGTGGAATATGGCGGGCGGGGTGTTAAGTTGGATGATTGAAGAGGCAGGACACAGAGTTCCAAATAAAAGCTCTTTATTCTGCAAACAGATACAATACAAACTCTCTGCCTGTCCGACATCTTGCCCTTTAAAGGGGAGCTGTCAGACAGCTCAACCAATCAGATTTACTTATTTTCCCGCCGGACAGGCGGACCTGAGTGAAGACTACATTCCTTGGCTTGACTCCTCATTAGCATACATAACGTGGGGGAGGAGGAGGAGGGTTGTGCTATGGTCCGTGGGGTTGGGAAGAGCTGCACACAATGTAGCGACTGAATAACAACAAAATTTGCCTCCCTGCATTTCAAATTCATTATTCCGTGGTTCTGAAATCTGGGACCAAGAGAGTTAGCTCTCCGCCTGCTCTGGCCCACCTTGCAGAGATTGGTGAAGTGTTATAAGTGTATATTTGCAGTTCTTCCAATCTCTCTTCCCAGATTTAGTTCCTTGTAGTTTGGGATGCTGCAGATTGGAAGGAAAATTGTTCTCTGGCTTACAGATAGCCCATGATTTATAACCATTTATTAATTAACCATTCAAAGTTAAAGTGGCACTGGAAAAAAACTGGACTAAACACCCTTTTTCACGCTGTTCTGAGCAACAACAATACATACACAAATTATATGCAGGGAGGCAAATTTTGTGGTTGTTCAGTCACTACATTGTGTGCAACTCTTCGCGACCCCATGGACCATTGCAGCATCCCCATGGCCATGTGATCAAAATTCAGGTGCTTGGCACCTGGCATGTATTTATGACAGTGGTCCTGAGATCATGTGATCACCTTTTGCGACCTTCAGACAAGCAACAGTCAATGGGGAAGCCAGAGTCACTTAATAATTGTGTTATTAACTTAACTGCAGTAATTAATTTAATAACTATGGCAAGACAGGTTGTAAAATAGGGCAAAACTCATTTAACAACTGTCTTCTTTAGCAATGGAAATGTTGGGCTCAATTGTGATCGTAAGTCAAGTTCACACAGCACCTCCCAGCTCTCTTTAAAGCAGCCACCACCAATCTTCTCAGGAAACATATTTTGATTTACTGTAAAGGGTTCCCAACTTTATTCTTCCAAATAACCTTTTTCATCATACACTGCAAGGATTGTCTGCAAGCTGTAGTCAAAACGTCAAGATGGTGTCCTCAATGGTGCGACTGAAGCTCTGCATATAAGAACAGAGTCTTGCTAGCACCACTACAGCCATCATCTTGACTTTTTTGACTGCACCTTGCTGGGGGGCAGCAAGTTCTACTTTCTAATCTCCTCATGGTCCCCATTGCCCTTTTTGTAATGTTTTCCAATTATCTGAATCCTTCTTAAAGAATGATGCCAAACTGGATAAAGTACTTAAGGTGGGAGTTGGACTATTAAGGTGAAGGAAGTTATTATCTGTTTTTTTGTTTTTGTTTTTTAATTTGATTTATATGCCGCCCTTCTCTGGAGACTCAAGGCGGCTTACAATGCGTTAAACAATAGCCTTCATACTTTTGTATATTTATACAAAGTCAGCTTATTGCCCCCACAATCCGGGTCCTCATTTTACCTATCTTAGAAAGGATGGAAGGCTGAGTCAACCTTGAGCCTGGTGAGATTTGAACTTGCAGTAATTGCAGACAGCTGATGTTAATAACAGTGCTTTAGTCTGCTGCGCCACCAGGGCTCTGGGGGAAGCAGAAGAGAGGGAGAGGTATCAAGTCAACCAGTACCTATTGCTTCAGCCACAACATTTCTAGGAACACCCTGGCACAGTAAGATTTGGAATGCAATCATGGAAAGGCCTTTTAACAAAAGAATTGATGATGTTTTCTAGTTGGGAAATGCAAATTTGGTTTGCAAGTCAACAACCAAAAATTCTCAAAGCCAAATAGCCTATTTTCTCAGGTAAGGACAATCATAATTTATTAAATGTATATGCTGCCTGATTTCCAGTTATTCTGAGGGTTATTTGGGAAGCACAGGTAGCCCTTAAATTATGACATTAAATGAATCCTGCAATTATGGTCATAAGTGGTGAAAGTCATTAAGTGGATCACCCCATGATTGGACCTGATTTTATAATAAGGATACACAAAGGACTAGAGACTGTCATAGGAATGATTGCCACAACACAACGCTTCTTTTGCAAATGATCAAGGTGTTACGCATTGAGAGATGCATGATTTAGATACTCACTGAGTTGATCTTGGCTTTTCTTCAAACAACTAAGCAGCAGTAGGCAGGATGAGTATTTGATGGGAAATTTCCAGGCAATCCTATGATAGCATCTTTAACAGTGCTATAAATACTGGTAAATATCCATAGGGAAAAATGCATAGTAGAATGATACTGATCTGATGCATTGGTATTCTTTAATCGTCATTCTTTACTTTATAATAATACTGAGTCAAAGGTTACTGGAAAAATCCCAAAGCTGCTTTTTCAAGAGGCAACTGGACTCTCTTGTTTTTCCTTTGAAGACATTTCACTTCTCATCCAAGAAGCTTCTCCAGCTCTGACCGGGTGGTGGGCAATGGAAGGATTTATATTCCTTGCAAACAGCTAGTCGTTTGCATGGGGCAAGGCTTTTCAGAAATTGTTTGCCATTGCCTTCTTCCTAGGGCTAAAACAGTGTCTGATCCAAAGTCATCCAGCTGGCTTTGTGCCTAAGGTGGAATTGGGATTCCCAGTTTCCCACTTTCTAGCCTGACGTTTTAAGAATTTAAGAACTAAGCCAGACTGGGTGATCTTTACATACATTAAATAACTGATTTGGAAAAATCATACTGTCAAGTTTTAGCTGCCTAATTTTCTTCTAAATATAAATGCCAACATTTTGGCAAGGCCTTGTTTATCCATCCTATGCAGTCTAGTTTTAAAAAATGAAACCAGCTTTGAATAATGATAGAATGCAAACTGATAATTCTGATCTTCCTTCAGAAAAAAAATGAATGTATTAGTGGCCTTGTTAGATACAAAGCATATTCCTGAACAAAATACAGAGAGCTTTCTATTTTTGTTAATTGGATTCAAACATATTTCTCTAATCCTTCAACCAAGATAATTTACTCACCAATTAAGATGTCTCATGAAATTTATCAAGGACATCCTTAATCTCTCATGTTTAATATGTTTATGTTAGAAAGCTAGTTTAGTCTAATGGTTAAGACTGGAGTACTAGTCCTTCCTTAGGCATGAAAGCCAACTGGGTGACTTTGGGCCTGTCACTAACCCACCTCACAGGGTTTTTGTTGCGGGGAAAGTACAACAAAAAAAGAGCATGAGATATGTTCTTTGACTTGAGTTATTTATAAAAATATTAAAGGCAGGAGATGTATAAACAAATAAACAAATGTTCAATGTAGCAATATTTATCAACATTTAGTTATGTTTAATGGAATATTGACTGGCTTTGTCTGATCAGAGTATCAAAGCCACCCTGAGCATAAACAAAGCTGAGCTGGTCATAGATTGTTCTCTGTGCCAATAATACATTAAATCTTATTCACTGTTACAGTATAAATGATCCATACCAAAATAAATTGATACAGCTTTTGCATATTATTAGGTTACTCAGATAATTAGTCACATAAATTTCCTGTAGCCTCTAAGATATTTATGCAAATCTAAAACCTGGGGCTTTATTTGATGTTTTAAATTGCCTTTATTGTCTCAGATAAATTTAAATATAAATAAATGGTTAAAATCTACAGTAGTGAGATTTTGGGAAAAGCTAAAAGTTGTAAAATAAATATATTATATGTATTAATATATATATAGATGTATAGATTTGGAGGAATCCCCATATTGATTTATTGATTATTTATTTATTTATATTTATTGGTTCGATTTATATGCCGCCCTTTCTCCGGAGACTCAGGGCAGCTTACAATGCGTTAAGCAAAAGCCTTCATACTTTTGTATATACCTGCTTAGTAGGGCTTTCGGGCCCTCCTAAGCAGTGTTCTTTTTTATACAAAGTCAGCTTATTGCCCACACAATCCGGGTCCTCATTTTACCTACCTCGGAAGGATGGAAGGCTGAGTCAACCTTGAGCCTGGTGAGATTTGAACATGCAGTAATTGCAGGCAGCTGACAGCTAAGTGGCTACTTAATAGCACTTTAGTCTGCTGCACCACCATTATGTTCCATCAATTTAATGGAATGACAAACCATTAAATTTTCTTTATCTTCATTATAGCTAGAATACAATAACAAGATTTTTTAAAAAAATCTTTCCATCATTCATTTTTTTCTGATTGGCCATATATACCGGTATGACTTCTATTTTTCTAAAGAATCCAAGCAATTCAGTTCGAAACCCATTATGGACACAGTTAGAAATATATTGTATGACCTCTCTTGCATCTGTATTTCCTATATTAAAGTTTGCAATGTATATTTGGAGGGTATTGGAACAGATGTATAATTTTGACCCTTATCAATATGCTAAATTTACTTTCGAATAATCCCAATCTGAACATTGAAGGGGGAATTTGGAGGGAATTCATAGGACATTAATACTGCAGCCTTTCTCAACTGGGATTCCTCAGACCCAGAGATTCTACAAGAGATTATGACAGAAAAGAATACTGTAAATCTGATTTTTTTTTTAATTTTTCACATTGCACCATGCTATTGCTCACACTGATGGACATTTTTAAGTGCTGTAACTTAGCTGCTAGCTCTTGTAAAACATGTATTATCTAGGTTAGAAGTTAACTATATTGCAATGTTTTTATATTTTTGTGATCTTTATGCAGAGGTTTTTCAAGTAAGACTTGAAATTTATTATATGTTCCTTTCATGTGTGTTCCTCATGGGTGTAAATCCAAAAGAGCTGATTTCCTTGTTCCTTGTTTTATGTATCATTAGAATGGGAGGGGAGGATAAAAGTGTAGGCGAGAAGGTTAGGGTATAAAAGCATTCTCCAATGCATCCTCTCGACATGTGAATCAAAGTGTTTTGAGCACTTTACATAGCATCAGTAAATCTTCTTCCAAGCATTGCCATTGACAGTCTCCAAGCCAACAAGATGACCGTCCTCTGTAAGTACCTTTTTGCCTAAGACTCACTGACTGAATTATGGCTTGAATGGAATGTATTATTTAATATATTATGGCTCAAAGCATAGTCAGGCAAATGTTTAGGCTAGATTAGACATTTTTAATTACTGGTTCATCACACAATCAGCCAGATGTTCAGACTGGATTTGGCATTTTTGTCCACTTATCAAGTCCTTCCTAAGGACTTGGGATAGGCAGATACCAATGTTTTATGATGTTAGAGTAGGGGTGTCAAACTTGCGTCGTCATGGCATCATCATGTGACATATTGGGACTTTTCCCCCTTTCGCTAAACCAGCTGGGAGCAGGGCCAGCACGTGACGCATCCAGACTGCGGGCTGCGAGTTTGACACCCCTGTGTTAGAGGTATTGTCACAGGATGTCAGCTGTTCCGAGCAAAGCTGCCTTTTGCAATTGACTGACGGTGAAATTATTATTATTATTATTATTATTATTATTATTATTATTATTATTATTATTATTATTATTTTATTGAAAAGTTTTATAAGAAATACAAACAATTTTCTCCCCCCCACCCTTTCCCCTTCCCCACATAATAGAAATTGTACATTTTCTTATACATAAGAAATCCTACATATACATGTTTCCCTTAAAGAAAGCATTAAAATAAGACATTTTAATTACATTCGGAGTTGCTCTTCTTCTCTTTCTCCCCTCATTCCACAACAAACCTTCTTCTCCTCCTTTCTTTCCCTTCCCTCCCTCCTCTTCTCTCCTACTTTCTCCTGCCTCCTCTCCCACCTCATCCTACTTCCTTTCCCTTTCCCCCACTTCTCTCTTTTTCCCCCCTTCTCGCCTTCACTCCTACTCCTGTCCCCTTCCCTTCCCTTCCTCCTGTCCTTTCTTCCGTTCGTCACCCTCCCTCTCCTCTTCCTACCCCCTCCTCCTCTCTCCTTTCTAACTTCTTTGCTGTGAAATATTTTCCTCCTTTAGTGTAAGGTGACCAGACGTCCCGCTTTTGGCGGGACAGTCCCGCTTTTGAGCAATTTGTCCCGCGTCCCGCGGCGTTTCAAAAAAGTCCCGATTTTTCTTGAGCCCCAGCTGATGGCTAGAAGAAAAAAAAAACTGTTTAAACTCTTGCCGGGGCTTCAAAGGGCCGCCCTACAGGCAATCAGTGTAAAGCAGTTTTTTTTCCCCCTAGCTAAGCTTCAGAAACGAAACCGAAACCAGAGTCTTTGGTGCAGCGTGACAAAATGAGGCAGAGAGAGATTTATTTTTATTTTTATTTTTCCTCCCCAAAAAAGGTAGGTGAAAAACTGCAAACAATGGGAAATTTAGGAGGAGAATTCAAGATTTTAAAACACAAAGGAAAAAAAGCTGTATTTAACTAGGGAATTGTAATAATTGAGATACTATTAATTGTATATTGTGTTGAAAGCAGAAATGGTTAAGTTGTGGTTCGGAGGAATATATGGGAGAAATTATTTGGTTTATTATTATTGGTAAATATAATTAATTGATTTGTAAGAAATTGGATTGCATGGAAATAATTGGAATATTCATGTTCATATTGATTAATATACAAAAAAGATAGTTTTATAACTAATTGATTTATATTAAAATGTTGAATTTGTATTAAACAACTGTATTACATAATTACATAATTAAACAATGTGAGGATGGATATAAAAATAGATGACAATGGGAAGGGGTATAATATAGAATAGAAGGGAAAAATTGAATTTGATTAAGATTAGAGATGAGGATGAAGGGTAATATTGGTTTTTTTAAAAAATAGATGAGGAATAAATATGGCAAAAAGGAAATATAGAAATTGTAAATTTAATTGAAATGACTAAACGCTGTTTAAATTTGTGAACCAGCCAAATATTCTGTTCAAAGAAAATACATTGTATGTTTGTATGTGTGTTTCTAATTATTGCTATTTATTCATATTTGTTCTCTTTTATTCTTTAAAGTTTAACAATTCATTCTTTATCTTAATATCTTTATATTTGCTTGGGGTTGGCTTTCTTCCCTTTCATCTTTTTTATTGTACAGCAAAGTTTCTCCTCAAACCTACCACCTCTCTCTTCTCTTTCCTTCTTACTTTCTCTTCCCCCCACCCTCTTTTTCTCCTCCTTACTTCCTCTTTCTTTCTCCTTCTCCTCCTCTCTTCCTCCCTCTCTTACCCTCACTCCTACTCTAATTTCCATTCCTTCATCCCTCTCTATTGCTGTAATCCTTTAATGCATATGGACTACTCAGAGGGCTGAAAAAGTTATTTTTGACTGGTCCTCACACTTTTGACCAGTCCTCGAACTTATGACTGTCCTCACATTTTACATTTTTGCCCTATCTTGTCATCATGGTGAAGAGAAGCAGTTGTGAAATGAGTGACATGGTTGTTAAGAATGCTGCATGGGCATAAATGTGAGGATGGTCATAAGTGTGAGGACCAGTCAAAAGTGCGAGGACCTGTCAGAAATGACTTTTTTCAGCTCTCTGGTTAGTCCTTTTGTGCATATGGACTACTCAGAGGGCTGAAAAAGTTATTTTTGACTGGTCCTCACACTTTTGACCAGTCTTCGAACTTACGACTGTCCTCACATTTTACATTTTTGCCCTATCTTGTCACCATGTTGAAGAGAAGCAGTTGTGAAATGAGTGACATGGTTGTTAAGAATGCTGCACGGGCATAAATGTGAGGATGGTCATAAGTGTGAGGACCAGTCAAAAGTGTGAGGACCTGTCAGAAATGACTTTTCAGCCCTCTGAGTAGTCCCTATACACATAGCCATGGCCACCCGGTCACATGACCAGGTAGCCACGCCCACCCAGTCACATGGCCTCCAAGCCACGCCCACACAATAAGCCACGCCCACAATGGTGTCCTTCTTACCAATGTTAAAATCTGTTCACCTTACCCTATAGACATAGCCATGGCCACCCGGTCACATGACCAGCTAGCCACGCCCACCCAGTCACATGACCAGCTAGCCACGCCCACAAAATAAGCCACGCCCACAATGTCCCTCTTTACCAATGTTAAAATCTGGTCACCTTACTTTAGTGTCTGAGCAACTCCTGTATTCTACTCATAGAATATACTTTCTTCTGCTAAAACATTTCTCTATTCACCACTTCCCCCCCCATCCTTTGTCCCACCCTCCCCACCCCACCCCTGACTTTCCAGAGCAAAAACAGGGTATAGCATCTAACAAACATATGCTAAAATAAACTAACAAATTATAAAGTTCAAAACTCTCACATGTTCTTTAACTCCCTTGCTCCAATTCATCAACCTCCCTTTTATAAATTCTCAAAACCAATTACATTAAATTCATTCTTCCTGCTTATAAAATTTTTTTTTTCTTGATGTATAATCCGATACTTTAGCAGTCTTACAAACAGTAAAAATCATGAATAAATTCCATTTCTATACCCTCGAACATCATTCTTTTTGAACATTACTCCCTAGTGAAATTCTGAGTTTAACATTAATCCTCTTCCTTCAAAGAGAGAAAAGAAAGGAAAAAAAAAAAAAGAAAAATTTTTCATCTTAAAATCTTACACACTTTATCTCATATATCTTTTAAAACAATATAGTCTTATGTTAAGCATTTTAAAAATCTCTTGGTACCTTTGAAACACTTATTTACCAAATATAAATTTCAGAATCTACAGGAGGATGTCTTTCAAATTTTCAATTAACCGTCTTAATACCTCTAACTTTTTAGAGAGCAGCCCTTTACTATCCAAAACTAATTATCATTTTGCAATAAAATTCTGAATTTAACATTAATCCTCTTCGCTTCAAAGGGTTAGGCATCTTAAAAGCTTATACAATTTATCTCATATATCTTTTAAAATAATATAACCTTATGTTAAACATTTTAAAAATCTCTTAATACCATTAAAACACATATTTGCCGGATGCCAATTTCAAAATCCACAGGAAGATATCTTTCTTAATCTTCTGTTCTTCTCTTCTTTCTATATTTTTTCCAATCCTTTTTTTTATAAATTCTTTCAACAATCCCCCCAATTTTATTTTTGAAACTTTTAAAATGGTGATTTGAGGTTGATGTTTCTGAAATACTCGCTCTCTTCTTGAGGTCGTGTTTTCTAACTTGAAATCCCCATTTCGTCTCTTCTTGCTTGTATAATCATTCAGTCCATTTCTTTGTCCATATAGCCAAAATTTGTTGCCATAAAGATTGTCAGCTTGCAATAAAGAAACTATTTGTTGCTTTTCTGTCATTTGAATGGAAAGTCCACCAAAATCTTTGTTTCAACTGTGCCAGCCAGTCTCATAATCCTGTCCATCTCTTGATCTTCCAAAAACAAATTCCTCTGAATAATTTCCTGCTGTCCCTCTAACAACTGCTTATATTTTCCCAAGCTGTTTTTTGAAAAAGCCCTTTCAATTGTATTCAACAGGGCTGAAGTAAAAGAGTCTAAAAGTTCTTGAAAAGCCTGGACAGTCACAGCTTGGGAATTTGCTGATTCACCAGCCCTGTTGTCAGCCATATTTCAGCCACTTTGTATTCATCCAGCTATCAGGACAACAATTCAACTCTTTTCCACACAGTATAAAAACCAGATTTTAGTTAAAGTCAGTACCAAATTCTTTTCCTCAATACCAAATTCTTTCCATGGACGCTTCCACTTTAAAACTTTCTCTTAGGGTGTAATCCAGTAGCTGTATCACTGTTGCAAACGTTAACAAGCCTTAACAAGCACTTTCCCTGGTAGTTTCCTCCTCCCGCCCTCAGGCGTCATTTTCTGCATTTTAAAACGGAGTTAAAGTGTTACTTGCAAGTTTTCCTTTTTGTTTTCTCCTGATTTGCTCTGTCTGCTATCAAAGTAAAGATGTTAAAAGTCCCCCCGTTGATTTTCAGCAGATTTTGGTCGCAGCTCCTAGCTCCGCTTTGGCGGAGTCGTCCCTGGTCCGGAGCAGCTTGACAGGCTTCTATAGGGAGCCCACACCCTTTGCGCCCCAGGATTTCTCCTAGCGCACTTGGGGGGCTCTACCTCCGCCTGTCGACTCTTCTCTCTCCCCTTTGCCCGGGGAGAGGGTTCCAAGCCTCCAGACAGCTGTTTTTCGTCTGTTCTGGGGCTTTTACGGAACCGGGGATCGGGCGCTCGTAAAAGAGCGTCTTCAAAGCTTGAGGAGCCAAGCGGAAGTCATTATTAATTGTTCACCACAATGTGAAATCACAGGTTATTATTTATTCCATAATTAGATTTCAAGATTTCATAACCTTTTATCATTTAAAATCAGTTGCCATTTAATCAAGTGGTCAAATTCAAATTAATGAGATGGGTTACAGTCAATTTGCCTTGATACATTTCTAATATTTGTAGTAATAAGAGAAGAGCATACTAAAAACTAGTAAGTTAGGTTTGTCACAAAGTCTTTGGTGGTACATATGACCTCCACTTAACTCCACTTACTCAGTAACCATTTGAAATTATGAAGGTGATGGTCAAAGGAAGTTATGACTCATGCTGCCTAGAACTACTTAAAACTAAGGACAAATTTCCTAACAGTTAGAATAATTAATCAGTGGAATGACTTGCTCCAGAAGTTGTGGGTGCTCTGACAATGGAGGTTTTTAAGATGACATTGGACAACCATTTGTCTGAAATGTTATAGGATTTCCTTCTTAAGCAGGGGGTTGGACTAGAAAACCTCTAAGGTCCCTTCCAACTGTTATTCTGCCCAGAGTTACAATTTTGCAGCAACCCTGCCATTGTGTGATAAAATGTTGAGCCCTTGAAGGTAGGCAGCATAAAGCAGAGGCAATAATGCCCTTCTCCAAGGCACATGAGCTTTGGAAAATTATGTGATTGTCCCCACCGCCCAGCCCTCTGATCTGCTGGACACTCCGGGCACTTTGCTCCTGCTATTGAGATGCCCATGCAGGCCAATCTGACGCTTTAGAAGATTTTCAAAGCCCTGTTGGAATTGGCTCCAAGGCAGCTTTGGGAAAGGAGGCCTGGTGCATTGGATAGGCCACATGAGCCTCTCAACAGCAGGAGAAAAACACCTGAAGGTAAACTATGTGTGGCATATTCTTGGGAGCGCTGGGTGATGGGGGCAAACACGCTATTCCCCAATGGTCAGACGCCTTGGAGAATGGAGAACAATGCGAGCTGGCATTTCTGAGGGGCGATGGGGATGCTAAGACTAATGTTGGGGCCTGGGTAGTGGCAGCAGGCTGAGACTGCAGAAGGCCCTAAGGACATGGACTGTTCTGTTTGGTGGCCTCGATAAGAGAAAAATAGGTGGATATGTAAAATTAGGCAGCGCTCCTTAGAAGCAATGGTGGCACTAGGGCTGAGATTGAGGCCTGGATGATGGCAGTTGACTGAGACTGCTGAAGGCATCCCTTGCATCCTCACTTACAAATGCTAGGAATGAGATTGTCCCAAAGGTGCTTTTTCAAGAGGCAACTGGACTTTCTTGTTTTCTCTTTGAAGACGTTTCGCTTCTCATCCAAGAAGCTTCTTCAACTCGGAGTGGATGGTGGGGAATGGAAGATTGCTGAAGAAGCTTGTGGGAAAGGACAACTTGTCCTTTCAGCTTGTGCCTGAAAAGGCACCTTCAGGACAACCATGACCTGGATGACTGGGAATCTCCATAGACTTTTAGGAATGCAATTGTTGAGCAAAGCAGTCGCATGGGCGTCTCGCTTAATGACCGCAACAACTCACAACTGCAATTCTGATCTCAGTTGTGGTTGTAAATTGAGGACTACCTGTAAACAATGAAAAAGCCATTCTTTGATGAGCATCAACTGAACAAGGGAGAACTTAAAAGTAAAACGGCTCAGCAACCTGTTCACAAATTACATTTCAGATAATTGAATCAAAATTTTAGAGTGGTGCTTCAAGCTGAGCTAGAAAAACAATCGTCAGAGAAAACATTTAATCATCTGCACAGTGTTGTACCTGCTGTTTTGAGACTGTTTCCCACATTTCCAGTTTTATGTTGAAGAATCAAACCAGTCTTACAAGAAGTCTTTTAATGCACCCATAAGTGTTACAGTTCTGTTAATAGGGTAAATAGAGTTTAAAGGATGTTATTTATTTTATTTTTATTTATTCATAGTCATTTGAGGTCACTCATAGCCATTGACATATCCGTCCTCCAGTTTGGCCATGCATCTATTCCAGGATTTCTCAAGCTTGGCAACTTTAAGAAGTGTTCAACTCCCAGAATTCCCCAGCCAGCTTGGAATTCTGGGAGTAGGAGAATTCTGGCAGTTGAAGTCCACACATTTTAAAGTTCATAAGGTTGAAGAACTGATTTATTCGGTTAAGTAGATTATTCAGTGAAAGTCAACCTAAAACATCCACTAAGCTTCATGCCTGGAGGCTATTACCTCTAAGGGACAGCTACTTAAGTGGGAATTCTGCTTTTTTTAAAATTTCTTTTCTCTTTCCTTTTCTTTTTTCTTCACCCTCAGCCTTTTGCCTGTGTCCTTTGTGCCCAAAAGCTGGAATCAAGTGATCCCTGAAGCAGATCCTTTTCAAACACTGAATTGAATTAGGATCTTGTTTTAAATGGGATTTTTAAAGGTTATTTTGTTATATAACAATTTGCCTTCTTGTAGTTGGACCCTCCAATTCTATTAATTAAATTTTATTTATGAATGTAGAAACTTGTTCAGTAAGGCAATTCTAATTGTTATACAAAAGCAAACTCTTGCAGTCAATGCAACAAAAGGACAATAAGCTACGTAATAAAATAAATACATAATTACAATTAAAAGGTAAAGATAAAGGTTCCCCTCACACATATGTGCTAGTTGTTCCCGACTCTAGGGGGCGGTGTTCATCTCCGTTTCAAAGCCGAAGAGCCAGCACTGTCTGAAGTTGTCTCCGTGGTCATGTGGCTGGCATGACTAAATGGCAAAGGCGCACGAAACGCTGTTACATTCCCACCAAACGTGGTCCCTATTTTTCTACTTGCATTTTTTACATGCTTTCGAACTGCTAGGTTGGCAGAAGCTGGGACAAGTAACGGGAGCTCACCCTGTTACGGGGCATTAGGGATTCAAACCGCTGAACTGCAGATCTTTCGATCGACAAGCTCAGCGTCTTAGTCACTGAACCACCGTGTCCCTATTAATTATAATTAAGCACTACTTAATTAATAGAAACTGAATAACTGCAAATCCCAAAAATCTTTATCTTTTAGTTACATTCTGATAATGTTTCTGTGCTTTGTTGAGGGACACTGCATCCAAACATGGGTGATGATTAGAGTCAAAAGTCAGGAAAAGAATTTAGACAGCAGAACATGAGGAAACAGGGTGGGGAGTGCAATTTAGAATTACAGATTATAAAGTTTCTAAGATGAAGAAAACAGAAGTCATAACCACCCTTTATAGAAGTTATCTTCCTCAGGGCTTTTAGGTAACTTCCCCAGGTCTGGCATATTCCTGGCACCTCTAATTAAATTCTTTTAAGAAAGCAGTTGGGTTAATCGGCATCAGCAGCAAGAAGGAACAGTCATCATTTCAGTTCACAGTCAGGTCATCAGTTGGAGCCTGCAGCGATTTTCTGGAAAAGTTCAAGACCTTCTTTGCGTTTGTGGCCAAATGCCATCTGACTTTGTTTATAAAGGGAGTGAGTGTGTGACTGAAGAAGCTAACTGCATAAGCAGCAAAACGCTTCAAACCAAAAAGAAAAGAAATCCAGTTGTCATGATTCAACTTTCAGACTTATAAAGGGAGTTTTTTAAAAATGCAGAAGGCATCCATCTCATGGAGGAGAGGAGACGGGTTAATTCCCAGGACTGAAACAAACATGGAGAAGGAATGTAGTTATTTTTTAACTTGGAACGCTTTGATAGAATTGCTTTGAACATAGAAGGAAACATGTCCAAGGAAACAATGTGCATTCCACATTGGGATGCTTTGGAAAAACATTTGGAGCCATCAGCAGTCCTAGAAAGCTGCACCTCTTATTTTAGAATGGAATGGAATGGAATGGAATAAGAATAGAATAGAATAGAATAGAATAGAATAGAATAGAATAGAATAGAATAGAATAGAATAGAATAGAATAGAAGAAACAGAGTTGGAAAGGACCTTGGAGGTCTTCTAGTCAAACCCCCTACCATTTCAGACAAATGATTGTCCAATCTCTTCTTAAAAACTCCCAGTGTTGGAGCATTCACAACTTCTGGAGGCAAATTGTTCTAATTGTCAGGAACTTTTTTCTTAGTTCTAGGTTCTGAATCAGTAATTGTGCTGCTTTAATGATACAATTTATTAAAACAGAGCCATCTTTTTTACACCCAGACAATAGGTTGAGAATCCTACAGGCTTTCAAAAAGGCAGAGAAAACCTGGCTCTTTCCCCAAACCTTTGGGTCTGGATGAGCAGAATTTCCAATTTCCAAGAGCTATATAGATGGTCCTCAGCTTACAAATGAAATTGAGCTGGCCATTTTGGTCATAAATTGTGACATTCATAAAGTGTGGTTTTTCAGCTTTTTTTGCAGTGGCCTTTAAGCAAATGCCACTGTCATTATGCAAACTCATTGTTTGCTATGCATTGGTTTTTCCAGGAACCAGAAGTAAATGCCAGTTTCCAGGAAAAAAACCACCGTAAATCGCAGTCACTGCAAATGATCCTAAATGCAGGTTTGTTGCTGAGTGCCCAGAATGTGGGCATGGAAATAGGCAGATATTGGAACTTTGAATCCAGCTCATAAGTCCCTTTTTTGCTGTCTATCATAACTTTGACAAGGACTACCTGTAGTATATTTCAGTTCCAATCTACATTTAATTATTTCAGTTTTTGATGTGTGCTGTTTTCTTTTGTGTTTTATGCTTTTTGTACATCTCCCAGAGTCTCAACTCTTTCTGAGTTGGACAACCATCCATATCAGTGCTTTAAATCAATAAATGTGGTCTGCAGGTAACATAAAATCCAGATGCCTTTGAATCTTTTCTGAGAGATGTCAGTAAGTGTTCAGTGTAAGGAAATTTTTTAAGACAAATATTCCCAACTTTGTTTAACCAGAAAACGGATATTGATTAACAGCTCAATGAAAATATCAGGCCAGGTGAATTGAATGTATGGGATTTGTTAGGAGAAGAATTGAAAATATAACTGACAGTATGATAATACTTCTGGACATATCTGCGAAGGAAACACACTTGGTATATTATGTACCGTTCTGACTATCACTCCTTAAAAAGGGTAGCATAAAGCTAGAAAATAGTTGTGTTCAAAATCAATTAGCATCAATACATAGGCAGTTTGAATGAAAGTGCTGGAGGAGTGTCAGAGTAGCCAAATATCCACTTGGCAAGAAATATGTTGAATAGAACGATGTCTTGAATTCTGTAATCTTTGCAGAAATCTAGGAATCAGGATTGTCCCACAAATCAACTTTCAAGTATTATACACTAAATGGCACATCATGAGACGTAGCCAATCAGAAATCATCCAAGTGGCGTAGCAGCATGAGACCTAGCCAATCAGGAAACCTACAGATATAACAGGATAATAGAATTGGAAGGGACCTTGGAAGTCTTCTAGTCCAACCCCCAGCTCAAGCAGGAAACCCTATGACATTTCAAGGCAAATGGTTGTCCAAACTCTTTTTAAAAACCTCCAGTGTTGGAGCACCCATGACTTGGAGGCAAGTTGTTCCACAGATTAATTGTTCTGTCAGGAAATTTCTCTTTAAGTTAGTTCTCTTCTTGATTAGTTTTCACCCATTGTTTCTTGTCCTGCCTCTGGATGCGTTGGAGAATATATTGACCCCCTCTTCCTTGTGGCAGCTCTTTAGATATTGGCACACTGCTATCATATCATCCCTAGTCCTTCTTTTCATTAAAGTAGACATATCCAATTCCTGCTCTCGTTCTTCATATGTTTTGGCTTCCAGTCCGCTAATCATCTTTGTTGATCTTCTCTGCACTCTTTCCAGAGTCTCAACATCCTTTTTATCTCATGGCAACTAAAACTGGATGCAATATTCCAAGCGTGGTCTTACCAAGGCATTATAAAGTAGTATTAACACTTCACATGATCTTGATTCTACCCCATCCAACCCATCCTGAGGGTACTAGGTGATAGAAACCTGACATAGATCTACCGGTATATATTTGGAATTGTACTTTTTCTCTGATGTAGCATCCATGCCAACCTTCCTTAACCTGGTTCCTTCCTCCATAAGGAAGATAGAAGCCTATCACAGGCAAATCCCTGGTCTTACAGCATCTGGATGGATTTTGTTTCTGTAACCCAATTATTAAGAAATATTATGACTGAAGACAAAGGAAAAGACTTTGGAAGCACACTTTTTTCTTCGTGTCTTTTCTATCTGCCAGTAAAAACCCGAAAAGATGACAGGGGAGTTGTCTACAAATGGAAACATATCCGGGGAAGCACTAACATCTATTTGAGCAGCATTTTCAGGCCAGATTAATTTCTTTTTAAGTGTTATAACAGCTACTTGAAAGGATTATCTTAAAAAAACTAAGCAAGTAAGAATTTGAATAGGAGTCCACCAAGAAAATCCTTGGATAGTGGACTAAATTGAGAAGCAAAAACCCTTCAAGTTGTAACCCCTTTCCCACTGTTGCCAAGAAAAGAAGATGTTAAGGAGTTAAGATGAAGAGGACATATTTGTTATCAGATCCTTTGTGTGACCAGAGAAGCAGAAGGAATGACTGCGTGTCCATTTTTGCTTGTTTTATTGCGGTTTAGATGTAGTGTAAGAACTCTGGTTAGAAGTTGGTTCAATGACACACATAAAAGAATGGGACAAATGAACAGAGCAAGAGGCAATAAATCCAGAGTAAGAAAAGCCAGGAAAATGCCACCCTCATACATATTCCATTTTTGTATGTGTTTTATCCAGTTATTTTCTCAGTGCTATTCTTGGCTGCCTTGGGAAGCTGTGCAGATGACAGAAGCCCCCTAGAAGAATGCTTCAAAGAAGATGATTATGAAGAATTTCTAGAGATTGCCAGAAATGGTCTGAAACAGACATCAAATCCAAAACATGTTGTGGTTGTAGGTGCAGGAATGGCTGGGCTTAGTGCAGCCTACGTTCTTGCAGGGGCTGGACATAAGGTAAGCCATTGAAGAATTACTTTAGAATGATGCCTCTTAGTCCCAACTCTTGGGTAATCCAGAAGGATAACATGATGGCACCAAAAGCCAATGAAAGGTCTACTAGGATTATGAGAGCTGCATTCTCCCCTCCCAGGTCCCAGAAATTATACTTTAGAGCAAACCAGCCTGTTTCTATCACAATCCTGAGTCTAGACCTCGGCTGAAAGGGATATAGATAATCCACTTCCTCTAGGATCCTATATAACTAATATCTTCATCCTTTTCAACAACCTTCCTCACAATGGGAAGGTGGTAGACAGTGCAAAAGTCATCACACATAGCCAAGTCAAGAGAATTGTTTTAGGAGAGAAGTTCAAACCGACCGCCCTATTTAAAGACAATGGCATAATAACTTCCCACAATAAATCATTGACTACCTCCTAAATCCAGCCACCTATATACCCACCTGGCTGCTTACAAGAGCCAGGAAGGTCCTGGATCTAGCTGAGAAATGGAAGAATTTATGTTACAGAGAACTCAGTTCATTTCCTTGAGTTCCACAAGCTCAAATATATCCCAAATCATAACGCAAAAAGCTGCCTTCCCTTGATCTTGTCCAAATGGCATCCAAGAATAAAAATCAAGCAACTATCTGCAAAAATCCCTGCAAACTTATATGTGCCATTGCAGGTGCCCTGTTGTAACCACATTTTTTAATAAGGGGTTAGGTCACTCTGAATGGGTTATCAATCAGAAAATTCCAAATGCAATAAGCACAAAGAAGTATTAATGAGTTGCTGTTCTTAGTGGCAGTGATTCAAGTGTGGGTTCAAAAACACTTAGTAATCTCTAGTTTTACTTTTGTGCTATTTATGCTCTAAGAGTGTCTTCAGTTGCTTCATTCCTTTAGGAACCTGGAAAACAAAAGAGTTGCTTGGCCTAAGAAACTGGAGAGAGACTGTGAAGGGGCAATCTTCTCCATTGCCCTCCCATCTCTAGGAATTCACAAAGTGTAAGACCAAGCTGTCCAACTGATTGTCAGGATAATCCCCAAACATCCTCTGGAAACCCTGTAGATCGGGGTCTCCAACCTTGGCAACTTTAAGCCTGGTGGACTTCAACTCCCAGAATTCCCCAGCCAGCAAAGAATTCTGGGAGTTGAAGTCCGCCAGGCTTAAAGTTGCCAAGTGTTATGTCCTTATAAGGACATCCATCGGGGATTGGATAATCCACTGGCGGGAAATATAAACTGCTGTCATTGGGCGGTCCGCTTGCCGGAGCACTATATAAGAGGGCTCCAGCAGCGCAGCCGCCAGTCTATTCTGAGCTGAAATAAAGTGCTGAATGGACCATCGCTGGTCGCATCTTCTTTCCCTGTGCCTGATCTAACACTGGCGACGAAGGACACAAAGAACCACAGCGACGAACCTCGTGGCACACCGCCAGCTGACCGAAGAGCTAAGCACTGAGCTGAAGTCACTGAAGCCGAAGCCACCGAAGCACGGCAACACCGCAAGCATCACTAGTCTCACTAGCTCCCTTCAACCCGGGGGAGGAAAAATGGAGATCCTACATGATCCGGTTTCGCCAGTTTCCTGAGGGGCAACTTCCAGGACCTAAATGATGACCGCAGAAGAGCCCTCTTCCTGGCCCACTGCGGTTCCAAAGTCCTGGAAATGGCCATCGACCTCGTGGCCCCAAGGGACATCGAAGAAATGTCGTGGGCCGATCTCCAAGAGGTGCTACAAGACCACTATGCCCCAACAGCATCGCTAACCGTTTCACCTTCCAACAGAGGAACCAACTGGAAGGAGTGTCAATCAAAGACTTCGTGGCCACCCTATGCCAAATCGCAGCCAACTGCGACTTCGACAATGTAGACAATGCCATCAGAGACCGCATTGTTTTTGGCATGAGGGACATGACTCTCCGGAAGAAGTTCTTAAGCAGAAAAAAGATACCGCTTAAGGACGTACTAGAGGAAGCCACAGCTGCTGAGACGTCGGAGAAAGCAGCAGCCGCGATGATGAAAGCTAAAGCGGTCCACAAAATCCAAAGGGCACCCCAAACTTCTACCGACGAATCCACCGCTGGATCCGGGTCAGAAGAGGAAATGGCCGTCCACAAGGTCTCCAGACCCCCGAGGCGGGAAGCCGCACAAAATGGCGACCAGGGGGAATGCTGCGGCAGCTGCAGAGGGGACCACGCAAGGGCCAACTGCCAATGGAGAGATGCGACCTGCAAACGTTGCCTGAAGAGGGGCCACATCGCAGAAGCATGCAGAGCCAAGGAGCCAGCCCCAGAACTGTCCAGTCACCATTCCCGCGAAAATCCCAAAAGTTACCAAAGATCATCTAGAGAGTCCTCTTTCCTGCCCAGACAAGAGGAAAGTGATGGCACCAGGAACAGAGCAGTCCATCAGACGACCATTGCCCACACCAACGACAACAGTACCACCAAGTGCCGCCTGACGGTGCACGTAGAGGGGACACCATGCTCCATGGAGGTAGATTCAGGATCAATCTACTCCATCATGGACTGGCAGCAGCTGAAGCGTCTCAAGCCAGGCTTCAGTAAAAAGGACCTGAAACCTCTACGGTCGAGGCTGGTCAACTTCGGCGGAAATCCGATTGGAGTCCTTGGGAGAACATCACTCTAGATCACATACCACAACTTCCAGGGCGACCTTCCCATCACCATCGTCGAGCACAGCCGCCCGAACCTCTTGGGAATGGAGTGGTTCAAGCCATTAGGGCTCTCAATTACAGGGATTCACCAAATCTGCCAGGACGAACTCGACAAACTCATCGAAGAGTTCAAGGAAGTCTTCGATGGTAAACTGGGTAAATATTTGGGGAAGCCCATTTCCTTCAATTTAGATAAGGCAATTACACCAATTAGGCTCAAGCCTCACAGGGTTCCATTCGCCTTGCGGCCCAAAGTAGATGCCCAACTGGACAAATTAATTGCCCAGGGCATATTGGAACTGATCGATCATGCAGCATGGGAGACCCAAGTTCCACGTGACCGTCCACGTGGAGGGGTCGCCATGTTCAATGGAGGTAGACTTGGGCTCGATCTACTCCATCATGGACTGGCAACAATTAAAGCGCCTGAAACCTGACATCAGTAAGAGGGAGCTGAAACCTCTGTGCTTGAAGTTCGTCGATTTTGGAGAGAATCCCATCGGAGTCTTAGGAAGGGCCTGCCTACAAGTCTCCTACAACCACTTCCATGGCAGCCTGCCCATCACCATCGTGGAGCACAGCTGCCCGAACCTGCTAGGAGTGGAGTGGTTCAAGCCTCTAGGGCTCACAATTGGAGGGATTCACCAGATTCGGAAAGACGAACTCGACAACATCATCGAAGAGTTCAAGGAAATCTTCGATGGTAAGCTGGGGAAATTTGTGGGGAAGCCCATATCCTTCAATTTAGATAAATCAATTACACCAATTAGGCTTAAACCCCGCAGAGTTCCGTTTGCCTTGAGGCCCAAGGTAGATGCTCAGCTAGATAAGCTGATTGCCCAAGGCATTTTGGAACCAATCGATCATGCGACATGGGAGACCCCCATTGTGACCCCAATGAATCATGATGGATCTGTGCGCATCTGCGCTGACTATAAATGTTCAATAAATAAGGCCTTACAGCAGAGCGCATACCCAGTTCCAGTGGTGCAACATCTGTTGCATTCACTCGGGAGTAGGACTATATTTGCAAAACTGGACCTGGCCCAGGCTTACCAGCAACTGGCAGTAGATGAAAAAACTGCAGAGGCACAAACCATTGTCACCCACAGGGGCGCATTTAAATGCAACCGCCTCCAATTTGGAGTCAGCGCAGCCCCAGGAATTTTTCAATCCATGATGGAACGCCTTCTCCAAGGCATTCCAGGGATGGTGCCGTACTTCGATGATGTCTTAATCTCCGGGCACTCTAAAACCCAACTACTTGAGCGTCTGAGGTTTGTTCTGCAACGCTTCAAAGAGAAGGGTTTAAGAGTCAGGAGAGGTAAGTGCATCATTGGAGTCCAGGAGGTCGAGTTCCTGGGCTATCTCATTGATGGAACTGGCATCCACCCCACCAAAATCAAAGTAAAGGCTATCCACGAAGCTCCAGCCCCCAAAAATAAAGCAGAGCTTCAGGCTTTCTTAGGACAGCTGAATTTTTACAGTGTCTTTTTGAAACAGAAAGCCACAGCTGTTGAGCCACTCCATCGCCTATTGGGGAAAGTGACACCCTGGAAATGGGAGAAGGAAGAAGAAGCGGCATTCAAGGCCATCAAAGGACTGCTCTCTTCAGACAGCGTGCTCATACAATATCATGAGACGCTTCCACTCTGCCTGACCTGCAACGCATCACCCTACGGAGTCGGAGCAGTCCTCAGCCATCAACTCCCCAATGAAACAGAAGCGCCCATTGCTTACTTTTCAAAGACAATGTCCAGCACAGAACGGAATTACAGCCAGCTGGATAAGGAAGCCTTGGCCATCGTCGTGGGCATCAAGCGCTTCCATGAGTACCTCTACGGCAGGAATTTCACAGTCATCACGGATCACAAACCGCTGTTGGGGCTACTGGGGGGCGATAAACCAACCCCGGTTTATATGTCCCCCAGGATGACGCGCTGGGCAATCTTTATTTATTTATTTATTTTATTTTATTTGTATACCGCCCTTCTCCAACAGGACTCAGGGCGGTGAACAGCAATGGTAAAACATAACATACAAAATTTAAAAGCAATTTAAAAGACATTAAATAATTTTGGCCATCAATTTAAAACAATCCAGTTAAAACCAATTACAAATTAAAACCGCAAGGATGGGATCAAGCCAGCCCGGCTAGATGAAATAGATGTGTTTTCAGGGCCCGATGAAAAGTCCGGAGGTCTGGTATCGTGCGTATCTCTGGGGGTAGGTTGTTCCAGAGGGCAGGTGCCGCCACAGAGAAGGCTCTCCCCCTGGGGGTCGCCAGCTGACATTGTCTGGCTGACAGCACCGTGTGGAGGCCATCTCTGTGCGAGCGAACTGGCCGGTGGGAGGCTATTGGCGGCAGAAGGCGGTCTCATAGATACTCCGGCCCTAAGCCATGGAGAGCTTTAAAGGTGGTCACCAACACCTTGAAGCGCACCCGGAAGACCACAGGAAGCCAGTGGAGCTCGTGCAGGAGAGGTGTCACATGGGAGCGCCCCGTCGCTCCCATAATCCCCCATGCGGCCGCATTCTGGACCAACTGGAGCCTCTGGGTGCACCCCAAGGGGAGCCCCATGTAGAGAGCATTGCAGTAGTCCAGGCGGGAAGTGACGAGTGCCTGAGTGACCGTGCGTAGGGAGTCCCAATCTAGAAAGGGACGCAACTGGCGTATCAGGCGGACCTGATAAAAAGTCCCCCTGGCCACGGCCGTCATATGCTCTTCTAAAGACAGCCATGTATCCAGGAGGACGCCCAAGTTGCAAGCCCTTTCCGTGGGGGCCAATGATTCGCCCCCAATTACCAGCGATGGCACCAGCTGGCTATATCGGGACGCCGGAAGCCACAGCCACTCGGTCTTGGATGGGTTGAGTCGGAGCCTGTTTCTCCCCATCCAGGCCCGCACAGCCTCCAGGCACCGGGACATCACTTCAAGGGCATCGTTGGGGTGGCCTGGGGTGGCCTGGGGTGGAGATGTACAGCTGAGCGTCATCAGCGTACTGATGGAACTCCACCCCAAAGCCATGGATGATCTCACCCAGCGGCTTTACATAAATGTTGAACAGAAGGGGCGAGAGGACCGACCCTTGCGGCACCCCACGAACAAGGCACCTCGGGGTCGACCGCTGCCCCCCTGCCAACACAGATTGCGACTGGTCAGAGAAGTAGGAGGAGAACCACCACAAAACAGTGCCCCCCACCCCCAACCCGTAGCCGGGTATTCATATACATTGATTCACAGACCCGGCATAACCATAGGAAATGCGGATGCCCTGAGCAGATGCCCAGCCAACGAGCCGGTGGAAGACCCAGCCCCCACACTTGGACTTTTCCACATTGAGAATGACCTGGCTTGCCCGGTATCATCAACAGACGTGGCAACGCAGACCCTGAAGGACAAGACCCTCAAACAGGTACTATCGTGGGTTCTGCGGGGTTGGCCCACGGGGAAGTTGGCAGAAGAGTTCAGCCCATTTGCCAGGAAGCAGCAAGAGCTCGCCACCATGAAAGGCTGCCTCCTCTGGGGTGACAGAGTTGTGATTCCCCGCACCCTGCAATGAAAGACTCTAGAAACTGTCCACAGCGGTCACCCGGGCATAGTGAGGATGAAGGGGTTGGCACGAAGCTACGTTTGGTGGCCAACCCTTGATAAAGACATTGAGGAATGGGTTACCAGATGCGACCCGTGCCAAGAAGTCCAGTCAGTGCCACCTCGTACCCAGTCAACAGAGTGGTAGACACCGAGCAGCCCATAGTCGAGAATACATATTGACTTTGCAGGTCCAATGGATGGGAAACACCTCCTCATCGTGGTGGACGCCTTCTCGAAGTAGCTGGAGGTGATTCCCATGGCATCCACCACAACAGAGGCAGCGACCAGGGCGCTCCAGAAACTATTTGCAACCCACGGGCTACCGGATGTGCTGGTTTCCGACAATGGGCCCCAACTCACATCCAAGCCCATGGAGGCGTTCCTGGCAGGTCTGGGCATCTGTCATGCCCTGATAGCACCCTACAGACCGGCTGGGAACGGGCAGGCGGAAAGAATGGTGAGACTCACCAAGGAGGCACCGGCGACTGGCAGGAGAGAATCGACCAATTTCTCCTTACCCAGCACATCACGCCACCACACACAAGAGCCCAGCGGAGCTGTTGATGGGCAGAAGACTGAGGTCACCCCTGGACCGACTGCACCCCCAGTACAGCCCAGAGGTGCCACCAAATGCCAGCCGGCCGCCGCGCACCTTCACCATAGGGGATCCGGTATTCGCACTCAATTTCCACAGGTTTCCGAAATGGCTGAAGGGGAAGATTGAGAGCATCACTGGCCCAAAGTCCTACAGAGTGGAGCTGGAAGACGGACAGGTCGGAAGACGTCACATCGACCAGCTCCGGAAAAGGTGGAGGGAAGCGGAGCGAAACCAGCCGGGCAAGGTAGGCCTACAACACCCCAATGAGGTAGGCCTACAACACCTCATTGAGGTAGGTCTACAACACCCTGACGAGATAGGCCTGCACCACCCTGGCGAGGGGGACCGCCACCCCCCCAGCGAGGTAGCCCAGAAACGCATGGGAAGGGCAGGCCACCAACAACGCCCCAATGAGGTCGGCCAGCACCATCCCGGCGAGGAGGGCCTCCACCACCCCGGCGAGGTAGGCCTACACCGGCCCGATAAGGTAGGCGGACGACCCCCTGGCGGGGTCAGCTTCCGGCCACACCAACCAGACACACGGGGGCAGAGTCAACAACTGCAACAACAACAACGACAACAATATCGCCAACAACATCAATGGCGACAGGAACCGGGGACCCAACCAGACCCCCCAGCAGCACAAGCCACCCAGGAAAGAGAAGTAACCATGGACTTACCAGGTATCAGTTGCCCCCCACCGATCGGCAGCGATGTCCGGCATAAAGGCACCCAAGAGTCAGGACAGGGAGGAGTACGGCGACACCAGCGAAGAGAGATGACAGATGCAGCCGGAGGTGCTGGGACAGGGCCCGCACACTCGACGGCCGAGCTCCGGAGGGCTCCTGGGCGGGAACCGGAGGAAACAGGAGCCCCGCCTGCACTGGTAGGCGGTGAACCTCAAATGGGACTGCGCAGGTCAAATAGAACTGTCAGGTGTCCCGTCTACCTGCGCGACTATGTAACATTTATTAACATTGATGGACAGATTACGAACTAGGAGGGGAGGGGTGTTATGTCCTTATAAGGACATCCGTCGGGGATTGGCTAATCCACCGGCGGGAAATATAAACTGCTGTCATTGGGCGGTCCGCTTGCCGGAGCGCTATATAAGAGGGCTCCGCAGCGCAACCGCCAGTCTATTCTGAGCTGAAATGAAGTGCTGAATGGACCATCGCTGGTCGCGTCTTCTTTCCCTGCGCCTGATCTAACACCAAGGATGGAGACTCCTGCTGTAGATCCATTAGACACTGAGATGGACATAGACCATTCAAATAGGTCATCCTACCTAGCAGAGATGCAGGATAATACATTTTGACCAGAAAGTGATCTGACCACAACAAAGAGTAGAATCTTGTGACTGAATTTGAGGCTTTAGCATAGAACCTGTTTTTGTGGCTGCAGAGATCTATCTTGATATGGGGCTATGAGTTTCACAGGAGGACGAAACTCAGTTTCTATTGCACAATTACTGCAACTGTCATCATGCTGTTTAGAATACTTTTCAATAAACAAAGAAAAGGTGACTAAAGTTTAAAAGATTAAAACAATGAAGACAAAGAAAAGAAAAAGTCCTCCTGATTGCAAAGAATAGATCTCCTTAGATTCTAAGACACATTCAAGTGAGATATCTGAAGATGAAATGCTACGGGACCGCCTACTACCACCAATAGCCTCCCACCGGCCAGTACGCTCTCATAGAGAGGGACTCCTCTGGGTGCTGTCAGCCAAACAGTGTCGGCTGGCGGCCCCTAGGGGAAGAGCCTTCTCTGTGGGGGCACCTACCGTCTGGAATGAGCTCCCCCCAGAGATATGGAGGATCCCAGATCTGCGCACCTTCCGCCGCGCTGTGAAGACCTTTTTATTCCATCAAGCGGGCTTGGCCTAATCTCCTCCCTCTTTTAATATGTAAATTTTAATCTGTTTTTAAATTATTGGGGTGTTTTAATCTGTCTGGGCCAAAATGATTTAATTTGATTTTATCTGGTTTTAAATTTTGTGTATTTATGTATTTTATTGCTTGGCTGTTCACTGCCCTGAGTCCTTCGGGAGTAGGGCGGTATACAAATCAAATAAACTAAACTAACTAAACTATTTCACACAAAATGTTCCCTGCACAAAATAAGGGTGGAAAGCAAATCCAATGTGATAGAACTTCCAATAATCGTCAAGCGTAACACATTTCAACATTGCGGTTCTGCTATTTGAACTGCTGGGACTCTATTGGGGGAAGGTGCCTCAAAGAACATAGTGAGAAAGGTCTCTGGGTGTCAGAAGGGAAAGATGTCAAATGTTGAGAACAGCAGGTACCAGAGGTGGGTTTCAGCAGGTTCTGACCAGTTCTGGAGAACCGGCAGCAGAAATTTTGAGTAGTTCAGAGAACCGGTAGTAGAAATTCTGACTGGCCCCGCCCCAATCTATGCTCTGCCACCCAAGTCCCAGCTGATCAGGAAGAAATGGAGATTTTACAATATCCTTGCCCTGCCACGCCCACCAAGCCATGCCACACCCACAAAGCCACACCCACAGAACCGGTAGTAAAAAAAATTGAAACCCACCACTGGCAGGTACTGTAGAAAAATGTAAACTTGTGGTAAGGAACCTTAGGGAAGGGAAGAGGTGCCAACAGCCATACAATACTGACATCTCAAAGCCAAATCAATAATGCTACGAAGAAAAGTCTCCCCAAAATAAGTCACAAAGCAGCCGAGCAGAGAAGTTTTAATAAGAAACAATTGTCAAAATGATGCCATGTCTTTCCTATTTGCCTCCAGGTGACGGTTCTTGAAGCTAGTGAACGTGTGGGAGGACGAGTGACCACTTATCGAAATGACAGAGAAGGCTGGTATGTCAATCTGGGACCCATGCGTCTCCCTGAGAGACATAGGTGAGATGTGAGATGATCATGTTTACTTATCTCTTCTCTTTGCATACCAAGAAGACGGGAGGGTCGTGGAGGTATATCCCAAAACAACATTGCTATTTTAGATTCTGGGAATCCAGCATTAAATTCCACATATTTGTAAGGGTAGTTCGTTAGCCATTTAAAACTTGGCAACAGAGCCCACAGCAATTTATACTGAGTGAACAGGATAAATGTGATGAGGCATGGAATGGAGTATTGCTGCTGGAGCATTCACAGGGTTGGTTAAGCTAATTTCCTTCAGAATTAAGAGGACAAATTAGCTGGAAATATCTAGCTTGGCTTTCAAAAAGCTAAGCAGGCCCAAACTGATATTGCTTAGTACTTAGATGGCAGACTACTAGGAAATCCTAAGACTGTAGGCTCCACAGGGAAGTCAAAATAAAGCATCCTAAAAGCCAGGGCAAATAATTGAAAATAAAACAAGTTTAATTTGGATTGGAATCATTCTGTTTGATCTTATCTCTCTTCCAAGTATCTATTCATGGGAGAAAAATAAGCCCGAATGATTTTGGTAAGACAAATGACTTGTAAGAGTTTATCAAGCAATTTGAGAGTTGTTGTTGTTTTTCTGTGCTGTTTTCTTCCCCTCTTCTCAATTGGTAGCTCTTTTTTACGGAGGGAAAAAGTTGTGTTGAAACTGGAAATTCTGGCTAAATGTGTGCAGTTTTTCTTTCTATATGTAAAGCAAAGTGAAAGAGAGACAGTGATACTCCAGAAATCATTATCATTGGCATCCTTCAGTCTCAAGAGACTATGGTATCATGCTCTGGAAAGAGGTCCTAAAACAGCACCTAGTGTGACTAAAAAGGCCAATTCGAGAGTGGCGATCCCTTCCACACTGAGGGCAGATACATTCTGTCCCCTGCCCAGCCCCCAGATTTCGTTGGTTCCGGGACTGCCTCTTTGCCTCAGCCTGCCGAACAAGTGTCTCTTCGAATTGGAGAAGGCCATGCTGCGTCTTTAGCCTCTAAGCTGAATGATCGGAGGTCAAGGTTTCCCAGTTGTTAATGTCCATTCCCAGGGGCTTTAGGTCCCTCTTGCAGATATCCTTATATCGCAGCTGTGGTCTCCCTCTGAGGCGCTTTCCCTGCACTAATTCTCCATACAGGAGATCTTTCGGAATCTGACCATCAGCCATTCTCATGACATGCCCCAGCCAGCGTAGACTTTGCTGTTTCAATAGTGTATACTCCAGAAATAATGCCAGAACAATTATTTCACCTTCACATTTCCATGTTAATTTTCCTGATAATCGGATACTTTTCAGTGCACAGAACTATACATCATTCTATTTTTATTTTTATTTTCACTGTTTTCTCCTTTCCTCTCCCCAGAATTATCCGGGAATATATCAGAAAGTTTGGTCTCCGGTTGAACGAATTTTTTCAGGAAAATGAGAATGCCTGGTATTTTATTAAAAACATCAGGAAGAGAGTATGGGAAGTCAAAAAAGACCCCAGCGTCTTGAAATATCCTGTGAAGCCCTCAGAAGAAGGCAAATCTGCTTCACAGCTATATCGAGAGTCCCTCAAAAAGGTTCAGATAAGTCGTAAAATTTATCTTTAATCAGGAAATTTATGCAATGGCTTGTTTCAAGCATACATAGACAAAAGATACCAAAAGCATTCTCCAAAACTTGTTTCTCTATCATCCAGAGCTGTCCTGACGGTACAGTCAAAAAAGCCAAAATGAAGGCCATAATGGGGTGATTGAGGTTCTGCCTGTTTTTTAATGTGCAGGGAGGGTTCCCATCTTGACAAAATGATAGCTGTTGAATTCTTGATTGTTTTCCTGCAGGTGCTTTGTTACCAGACAAATCATGGTTGGGATGTGGTTTCTTCCTTGATAGTTCCTTGATTGGGCTATTGTTTCTTCTTTGATGAAGTTTACCTGGTCTTGTTTTGGCTTCTCTAGGTTTATTGCTAGGAAAGAATTATCCTGGGCTGTTTATTTCACTTAAAATGCATAAACTAAAGTCAAGGAAGGAATAGCCCGTCTGCTTGATTTTGGCCCAGCCAACCCCTCTCTCTTAACCCAACCCATTTCACAAGGTTGTTGTGGGAAAATAGGAGTGAGCATTAAATACACTGTCTTGAGCTGTACAAAAATAAAGGTGGTATATAAACAGAACAATAAGTAAAATTACTACTAATAAAATAATAAATTGGTTCTTATTTTAAAAAATGTTATACTTGCTAGAATGCATGTATCAATACTACATTCTTTTAATAAATCTTGCTTAAGAAAGCTCTGAGAGATCCTTGTTTAGGAATAAACCATTTTATTTCAGAGTAATTCCTAAAAACCAGCTTTCAAATGTGGGACTAAGAAAAATGGCATTCAGATGCTAAGGCCTTAGCACCTCGGATTTTTTTTTATTATTATTATTATATTTGTATACCGCCCTTCTCTCGAAGGACTCAGGGCGGTGGACAGCCATGATAAAAACAATGTACAACAAAAAATAAAAGCTTATTAAAATAATTAAATCATTTGGCCAAATTTAAAACATCCAACTAAAATCATTTTAAAACCCCTATCAAAACCCAATTTAAAAACCTTTATCCTGTCAGTCCAGCTTGCTGGAATAATAGGGTCTTCAGAGCGCGACGGAAGGCACGGAGGTCAGGGATCCTTCGTATGTCCGGGGTCAGTTCATTCCATAGAGCCAAGGCCCCCACAGAGAAGGCTCTCCCCCTGGGGGTTGCCAGCCTACACTGTTTGGCTGACGGGACCCTGAGGAGCCCCTCTCTGTGGGAGCGTATTGGTCGGTGGGAGGCAATCGGTGGCAGAATGTGGTCCTGTAGATAACCAGGTCCTAAGCCATGAAGCGCTTTAAAGGTGGTAACCAACACCTTGATTTCTACACCTCTTAAGGTTGTAAAGGTTGGGAAACTCTGGTCTAACCACTCCGTGCATCTGATGGATTTATGTCTTTTAATAAAATGCGTTAGTCTGAAATGATAGTATCAGACTCCATCTATCTGTTTTTTAACATTAGCCCTGGGTGTCTCTTGAAAATACAACCCCACTTACCATATGAAGGCTTATGGCATCCTAAATACTCCCTGAGCAATATTTAATTGCCATTCGGAGCAATTAAAAAGGCAATTCCTAGACTCATCTCCCTTTTCTGATCAGAATGTTTCTGCAACTGCTGGCCATACCAATCTCCAAGACTCACAGAGAAAGGTTAGGGGGTCGGCCACTCAACGCCAATACAATCTGGGACTTCCGATGGCTCCGCGAACGCCAATGGACGCTCCTTCGGGAGCTCCAGCCCCGTGATTCCGTTAGCCGCTAGAACAGCGAAAATCAGCTGTCTAGCGGCTCGAAACTCTCTCCCTGGGGAAAAGGGGGAGAGAAGAGCAGAAGGGTCTGAGTAGAGCTCCCCTAGACCCCCAGGTTTTTTCTTTTAAGCCTGGGGTTTGCAGGGTGAGAGCTCCCTGAAAGCCCTTCAGTGCTCCGGATCCGGGATGAGTCTGCTTTATGCAGAACGAGGCATCGTGACCACACCAGCAAGGCAATTTTAAGGATTAAATTTTGAATTTGGATGCTGGCAGAGCAAAATCAGGAGAACAAAAAAATGCAAGTACTGAACTTTAACTCCGTTTAAAATGGGAAAAAATGGCGCCTGAGGGCGTGAAAATGAAACTTATTAGTGAAAGTGCTTGTTAACGCTTGCAACATTGTTAAAGCTACTGGATTACACATTAAGAAAAAGATTTAAAGTGGAAGTGGAATGGAAAAGACTATGGTATTGGCTTCAACTAATTTATACTTTTAAATTGTGTGGAAAATAATTGGACTTATTGACCTGACAGCTGAATAAATACAAAGTGAAAATTGAAATATGGCTGACATCAGGGCTGGAGGATCATTATTATATGAGCCAGCAAATTCACAAGTTGTGACTGTAAAGGCTTTACAAGAACTTTTAAACTTTTATACCTCTGTTATACTAGAATCAATTAAAAGGACTGTTCAAAATCAAAATCTGGAGAATAACAATAATTTGCTGGCTGGAAAAGAGGAAGAAATTAACCAGACTAATGTGACTTTGGAGGATAAAAAAGAGGCTGTCTGGATTAAGATGGAGGTTAGTACACTGGAAACAGAGGTTTTGGCAGAGGCTTCCATGCAATCAATTGAAAAGCAGCAAGTAGACTCTTTACTGCAAACTGATAAATTTTACAGCGACAATCCTTGGTTTTATAGACAGAATCAATATTTAAGAAATGAAGTGACCAATTATATAAGCAGGAAGAGTCGAAATGGGGGTTCCAAATTAAAGGAAATAATTCTAAGAAAACGAATTCCAAAGATACATCAACCTCAAATGAAAATTCAAAAATTTACGAAAATAAAAGCAGGGGGAGGAGCAATGCTGAAGAAGAAAGTATTACTGAAGAAGAAAGATTGGAAAAAATATAGAAAGAAAGGAAGAATGGAAGATTAACTTCTTTTGGGGAGGATTTTAGTAATAAATCTGGAAAGTTTACTGAAATTAGTATCCTTTAAGTTTATCATAAGACAATGATATAAAGGAAGTGTTTCATTATTCTGAAGAATGTTTCATTGAAGTAAAAATGTTTAACTAAAAATGGATAGCTTTTTAAAAGTTATTGAGGTATTAAAATGGTTAATTTAAAATTTAATGGATAGCTTCCTGAAAGTTTTGAGACTTATATATTGAAGAATGAACTAGAAATAACTTAACCCAATGGATTAACAGTATCTTTAAGGTTATATTCTGAAGAATGTTTTATTGAAGTAAAAAGGCTTAACTAAAATTGGATAGCTTTTTAAAATTTATTGAAGTATTAAAATGGTTAACTTAAAATTTAATGGATAGCTTTTTAAAAGTTTTGAAACTTACATTTTGAAGAATGTCTTATTGATGTATTAAAAGATTTTAAAATGTTTAATTTAAGATTACAGTATTTTTAAAAGGTATATGTGATGAAATGTTTAAGTTAGACATAACTTAACTTAATGGATTAACAGTATTTTTTTCCAAAAAAAGACATTTTAAAGAAAGTTTTAAATTGTTTAATTTAGAATTTTATAAGGGAGTAATGTTGAATAATCGGAAATTTTCAAGTGGTTTATGAATGATCAAAGAGGATAAAAGAAATAATTACTTTAAAAGTTATATGTTTTGATATGTTTAAGTTAGAAATAACTTAATCCAATGGATAGTTTTTAGTAATAAAAGTGAAATGTGATAAAAGAATTTATAAAAGGAGGTTGATGAATAAGTTGTAAAAGGGGAGTTAAAGAGTGTGAGGGAGTTTTGAATCTTGTAGCAAGTTAGCATATTTTAGCTTATGTTTGTTAAATGTTACACCCTGTTTTTGCTCTGGGAAGTCGGGGGGGGGGTTGGGGAGGGGGGGGTTGAAGGTTGGATGGGGATAAAATTGTTGTAAAACCTTGAATAAAATAAAAAGATAGATAAATGTATTAATAGAAAAGTAAGAAATGTGGGGGAAATGTTACAATAAATGAAATGATAATATCAAGATATGATAAATATTGGAGGACTAACAAGAAGATACAAAAAATGTACTCAGATGATACACTGAATGATTGATTATGTATTGTATGCTTGTTTGTTTATAAAATAAAAAAACTTTTTAATAAAACAAAAAAAAAAAACGCCAATACAATCTGGTATTTGTAGCCTCAGCAAATTAAAAGATGACCAGATGTGGATAAAGTTATTCAGACATCAGTGGTATTTGCACAGCTCTCAACCCACTTGCTAAATTAATCCATTTTCTGAATGGGTTTCAGTTTGATACATTGAAAAGCAAATTATCTTAATGAACTATGTTTACATAAATATGGAATGGAATGGAATAAGTTTGGATTTCCCACCTGTATTCATTTGCTTATGTGCTGCAACTGTCATAAATGATCACTGGTTGCCAAATGCCCAAATCATGGTAATGTGACTCCAAGGATGCTGTGGCCAATGTAAGGACCTATTGCAAACCTTCTTTTTCAGCATTTTAGTGGCCATTCAAACTTTCACTGTAACTTTGGTCACTAAATAGTGGAATTGTTAACTAAGGACTATCTGTAAAAGCTATGTGGGAACCTTGATCTTTTCTAAGCTCGGTTGTTTGTTGCATCATTATCTGACTAGGTAATATCAGTGCTAATGAGTGTGTGGTTTGCTCCCTGTTTACATACAGTACTGTGTCCTGCCAGTACTGGCAAAACTGTGGTTTTCTCCTTGATTAGTTTTTTTTTTTTCCTGCTTGATTGTTTGTCTGGTATTATTACTTGCTTATCTGGGTGTTGGTTGCTGGACAGGATATGCTTTTTTATTTCTTTTTCAGGTTTTTTATTTGAATGGTATGTAAATGCAGTGGTGGGATTCAAGTAATTTAACAACCGGTTCTCTGCCCTAATGATTTCTTCCAACAACCAGGTTGCCAAATTGCTCAGAAAGTTAACAACCGGTTCTCCCGAAGTGGTGCGAACTGGCTGAATCCCATCACTGTGTAAATGTGATTTAAGTCTATGTGTCTATTGATGGCTGATTTGTAGAATGCCAATCTTCCAGGAATTCCCTAGCATTTTTGGATTTAGTTTGGTCGAGGATGCTCACAGTTTCCTAGTTGAAAATATGACTGAGTCAGTCTCTTAAGATTAAGGAGATTGCTAGTTGGTATTCATGGATGTGCTCTGCTAGTCTCCTGACTGTATGTCCTACACATTGGCTGTAACAGTCGTTACAATGTAAGTTGTAGATGACACCTGTTTTTTGTTCTTGGATTACTGGATCTTTTGCTTTATTTAGGATGGTTTTGGAGGGCCACACAAGCACAAGTTGGCTTCTGTGCTATTGCAATGTCATGTGGTTGTAATAGTCTGTTGGCTGTTTCTGAGATATTATTGGTGTATGGTAGCGTTATCCTTTTCACAGCTTATGTCAGTTGTGCTGTGGTGGGTTGAGTGGTCAGGCACTTTTTGATAAAATTGCACAATTATCCATTTTGTTGGAAGGTGGTTCATTTTCCCGATGTTCAAGGTTGCTGCGGTGTGTTTGCACAGCTTTTCTTATGGGAGGTTAGATTGTTACTGTAATAATGGATCGCTAGTTTAGTATTGGTTGTTTTTCAATAGATTTGGGTTTCTAATTTGTCATCATTTCCTGTGCTGTTGAGGATATCCAGAGAGGTTAGCAACAGGGGCGAAATTCAGCAGGTTCTGACAGGTTCTGGAGAACCGGTAGTGGAAATTTTGAGTAGTTCGGAGAACCGGCAAATACCACCTCTGGCTGGCTCCAGAGTGGGGTGGGGAATGGAGATTTTGCAACATCCTTCCCCCACGAGTGGGGAGGGAATGGAGATTTTGCAGTATCCTTCCCCTGCCACGCCCACAGAACCAGTAGGGAAAAATTTTGAATTTCACCCCTGGGTAGCAACATATTGTTTTTTCTCCCCATGTGAATTTTATCACTTGGACTATGTTGTTGATTGTTTCATGTGCATTCTCTACTTGTTCCTTTTTTATTATAACAAAGCTGTTATCTTCATATTGGATCCATACTTTTGGCTGTATGTGTGGGAGTGCCATAGTTTCATTATAGCGCTATAGTTTTGTTTTTTTTTATTGCAAAAGTTTTACAATTACATTTTCACCCCTTTTTTTTCCCCTCCACCCCCCCCAAACTTCCCAACCTCCCTAACCCTCCCTAACCCTCCCCTCCCCCAGACTTCCCTATAATATACTCATAACTCGTAAAAAAAAACACATTAAAAAAACCCTTAATATGACACTTATATATAAACTTGAACCCCTCCCTCCCCTGTATAATTTTTCTCTTTACCTCATTACATTAAAATATTTCTAATACATTATTTTCAAGTAAAAGCTATTTGATACTTTCTAGTTTGATATTTGTTCTGAACATATTCTATCCATCTTTTCCATTCCCATTCATAAGTCTCTTGTGAACAATCTTTTAAGTATGCTGAAATCTTCGCCATCTCTGCAAAACTGGCCATCTTCAAAGTCCATTCTTCAATAGTGGGCAAGGCTTCATTTTTCCAATATTTGCCTATCAACAATCTTGCTGCTGTTATCATATACAATATCAATTTTGTTTCACCCGATGTAAAACCCTTAACGATACCCAATAAAAACAATTGTGGAGAGAATTGAATTTTTTTCTTCAAAACATTCTGCATGACCCACCAAATTTTTATCCAAAAAGCCTTAACTTTCCTACAGGTCCACCAAACATGATAATACGTAGCATCCAAACATTCACATCTCCAACATTTTGGCTGAACATTAGGGTACATACATGACAACTTTTTGGGATCTAAATGCCATCTATAAAACATTTTATAGAAATTTTCCCTCAGGTTCTGCGACTGTGTAAATTTAACATTCTGAACCCAAATTTTTTCCCATGTTTCCAACATCACTGGTTCTTCAAAATTTTGTGCCCACTTAATCATACAGTCTTTAACTAATTCAGTTTCTGAGTCCCTTTCTAGCAAAACATTATAAAGCCTTTTGATATGCATTGGACCTTTCTCTCTTATATGTCTAACCAATTCTTCCTCGTGCAACATAATACCAGTTTTTTGGTCCTCTTTCCATCTCAATTGTAATTGATTATATTGTAACCAAGTTAAATTAATCCCTTCGTCCAACAGTGTCTGCAATGTCTTCAGCTGCCATCTGCCCGCATCTGTAAAAAGAACCTCTTTGTATAAAAACCCCCCGAGTGACATTATATTTGTATTCCACAAAGTATGACCAAGATCCAGCCATAGCGGTATTTTATAATCCCATTTGAGTCGGTGCTTCTTCCAAACTCTCATCAAAGAGTCTCTAAGTATATGACTTTTAAATACTTTATCAACTTTGTCATCATAAAATAAGTAAGCATGCCATCCAAATTCAAGATCAAAACTTTCTGCATTCAATATTCCAACCTTTTTACTTCCAAACCAATCACTTGTTAAAGTTAAAGCTGCTGCATCATAATATAGCTGTAGGTTTGGAAGTTTAAGACCTCCTCTTTCTGGAACATCTTGCATAATTTTCAATTTCACTCTCGGCTTCTTCTCGTTCCAGACGAACTTATTCACTCCAGTTTGCCAAACTTTCAATTGTTTATCACTTTTAAGCACCGGAATCATTTGAAACAAAAAAAGAAATCTTGGCAAAATATTCATCTTAACTGCTGCTATTCTTCCAGTTTTATTATACTATACTGACTTTAATAATTTTTCCCATTTATCATAAACATAGTTCTAATCTGTACAGTATAATAATCTATCAATATTGAGTCTACATTTGTCCTTTTTAGGTGTGGCTTTTTTCTTTGGTTTGATTTAATACATTTTTAACAAGATACTTCCTTTTCCTTCTCCTATGTCTCTTTTCTCCTTTCCAAATCATTCTCAGGTTATAGAAGAATTGAAAAGGACTAACTGCAGCTACATAATGAATAAATATGACACCTATTCAACAAAGGTATTTGGATTGTGCCCTGAAACCAAGTCTCCAAACAGTACAATTTTGGGGGGGGATTTGGGGGAGGAGTAAGAGGGGGGCTTCAAAAATTTTAGCAAGGGGTTCTCTGCCTGATTGTTGAGTGGGCGTGGCCATGGTGGGCGTTGCCTAGTTAACCTCCTGCACCATGGTGGGGGGAGTGCGTTTTTGCCCTCCCTGGACTCTGGAAGCTCTCTTTGAGCCTCTGGGAGGGCGAAAATGGCCTCCCCAGGCTTTGGAGGCCCTTTGGAGGCCGGAAACTGGCCTGTTTCCGGCCTTCCCAAACTTCCGGTAGGCCCATTTTTCGCCCTCCCCGAGCCTCTGTGCGCACCCTGCACTTACTTGCATCCAAAATGGGCCGCGTTAGGACTCCTGGGTGGAGTGGGCGGGGCAGGGTGGGGCGGGGCCAGCCAGGAGTGGGATTTGGGGGTTCTCTGAACTGCACAGAATCTTAGCTAGAGGTTCTTCCGAACCCCTGCGAACCCCCAGCAGCCCACTCCTGGCGAGTCATCTTTAAGATGTATTATCATGTTCTTCTTACAGTATTATTAGAATATGAGACAAATTACTTACTGAACCTGAGAGTTTCAAATACTAAAACAGATTGCAATCCAAAGGGCAAGATGGCAGTCAATGACAATGGTGTCATTTGAAGATCCACCTGTATTTTTATGAGGTTTTTATTTTGCACATGCAACACACCTGTAGTAAAAGAAGGAGCCTGGTGGAGCAGTGGACTAAAGCGCTGTTAAGTAGCACTTAGCTGCCAGCTGCCTGCAATTACTGCAAGTTCGAATCTCACCAAGGTTGACTCAGCCTTCCATCCTTCCGAGGTAGGTAAAATGAGGACCCGGATTGTGGGGGCAATAAGCTGACTTTGCATAAAAAAGAACACCGCTTAGGGGAGGCTGAAAGCCCTACTAAGCAGGTATATACAAAAGTATGAAGGCTATTGCTTAACGCATTGTAAGCCGCCCTGAGTCTCCGGAGAAGGGCGGCATATAAATCGAACCAATAAATAAATAAATAAATAAATAAAAACACAGGTTGGAGGGACCTCTTTGTCATGCAGGATTGATGGCAAGTGATTGTGTCTCCCCTAAAGCCATACAATGGCCTTCTTAAAAAGAATCCAAGCCTGACTCAGACACAGCCAGAGATAATGCCTGTTTGGCCTATTTGAACTAAGTTCTTGAAGTGGTGAGTGAGAACTTGAGACTCCCCAAATCAATTTGAATTCTAATTACAACATGCTTGCCATAAAGCATCACAGTTGATGACAAATGTAGTAAAGCACAACAAAAAAGTCATTAAGGGCATCACAGAAGTACCAGATTTTCGTCTTAGGACATATAGTAATTACATTACATGCTTAACTTTTCTTTGCTCATGCTGGCTTATCTCTAAACTGGCTAACAAGCATTCTGTCTGGACTGAGACACTTGGACGACAGTTTGTAAAGGATTTGGTCTAATGGAGAGGGTGGCCATATTATATTTAATGAATGAGATGGAATATAATTAGTTTAAATAGCAGGCTACCATGTTGACTCACTGACTGAACAATCCCCTTCTGTTTTGTCCTCCCAAATTCTGGGTCAGAATACTTTCTTTTTTGTGGGTAGATCTTAATAGGCATATACACTTTCATGAGTGTATCATTAAATTAAAGGTATATATGCAAAGTTAAAGTAGTGAAATGCAGGCATATACATGGACGCATAACAACAAAATTTAAAATATAGACTACCTTCCTATTATAACCCTGCTTGAGATTTCCCCAGGCGTTGGTCATATCATCTCAAGCTTTATCCCCTTTCCTGAACATAATGTAAAGGTAGTCCTCAACAGTGGTGGGATTCAAAAATTTTACTACCGAATCTGTGGGTGTGGCTTGGTGGGTGTGGTGTGGCTTGGCTTGGTAGGCGTGGCTTAGTGGGTGTGGCAGGGGAAGGATACTGTAAAATCTCCATTCCCTCCCCACTCCAGGGGAAGGTTAGTGCAAAATCACCATTCCCTCCTAATCAGCTGGGACTCGGGAGGCAGAGAATAGATGGGGGTGGGGCCAATCAGAGGTGGTATTTACCGGTTCTCCAAACTACTCAAAATTTCCACTACCGGTTCTCCAGAACTGATCAGAACCTGCTGAATACCACCTCTGGTCCTCAACTAAAAACAGTTTGTTTAGTGACTGTTTGAAGTTACAACAGCAATGGAAAAAGTGACTTATGATTCTTTTTCACACTTATGACCGTAGCATTTTTGTGGTCATGTGATCAAAATTCAGACACATGGCAACTGACTCCTATTTATGATGGTTGCAGTGTCCTAGGGTGATGTAAATCACCTTTTGCGACCTTCTCACAATCAAAGTCAATGGGAAAACCAGATTCACTTAACAACTGCAGTGATTCACTTAACAACTGTGACAAGAAAGGTCGTAATATGGGGGGAAACCCATTTAACAATTGATTTGCTTAACAACAGAAATTTTGGGTTCAACTGTGGTCGTCAGTCGAGGATTATCCGTAAATTGCTTTCAACAAAATGGAAGTTATTTAAGAGACAGATTATTCCCCCGGAGGTCATTAAGTGGAACAATAACAGAATGATTCTGCTTTGTGCTTAAACCTCTAACTCAACATCTCCTCAGAATTAGAAGAATTTGTCCGATTTGCAGCCCACCAGTTTCAATCTGAAATCAAGCTCCTTGCTCTGAAATGATGTTTTTGAACAATGTATTGCAGACGAATTTAAGGATTTCTCTCCTCAAACAGGAGTATCTAATTAAAGAAGGAAATCTGAGCCGCGGAGCTGTGGATATGATTGGAGACTTACTGAATGAAGATTCTGGCTATTACATATCTTTTATTGAGAGCCTGAAAAGCGATGATATCTTCTCTAACGAAAAAAGGTAAGCAAACCTATATCACTTGGATTACATGACTTCCTCATCATTGTCTCAATTTAAAGATGAAACCCTTGTTTATCCATTGAAGGATCCATGGGAATCGCCCCCCCCCCCACAACCCTAACCCAAACCACAAGCTGGCAACTGAAACCAAAGCTAACATACTATTGCAGTTGCAAGAAATGGCAATTATCAGTAATGGTAACATTATCGGTAGATATTAATTTTTATATCAGTTAGAAATGGCATATGAAGTAGATTGTCATTTGTGCAGACTTGTTCTATATGTAACGTCTCCTCTGCATTAGTTTAAACCAGGGGTCTGCAACCTTAAATACTCAAAGAGCCATTTGAACCCATTTTCCACAGAAAAGAAAACACCGGGAGCCACAAAACCTGGGTGGGCGTGGCCAATTTGATATCACTCACTTCCACCAGTCACATGACTCCCCCTAGCCACGCCTACCCAGACAGTCATTAGGACAGAGGGCCAGTTGTTAAAAAACACCGGAAACCACAAAATCATTTTGACATATCTCTCTTTCCCCTCCCTCCCTCCCTCTCTCTCTGTATCTCTCTATGTCTCTCTCTCTCCCCCACTCTCTGTATCTCTCTGTCTCTGCCCTGGCCGCTTCTCCATCCCCCATTGTCGCCCTTACCTTCTCAGGCCAGGCAAGGAGTGACTGAAAGGGGATGGCGAAGGGCAGGAACAGCCTGGTGGGATCACTTGACAGGGAGCCACAGCAGAGGGCCCAAAGACCCTCATGCGGCTCCAGAGCCGCAAGTTGCTGACCCCTGGTTTAAACCATTAGGTTAACAGTTGCCATATATCCTTTTTGAAGCATTCTGTAAAACAAACCTTTGGACTAACATTCTGGACTGTAAAGACAGCCTTTCATGTTCATTCTGCAAGGCTTAAAGCATTACTCTTTGTATTTTATTAAAACACAATTAATTCTAAAATAGACAAAAAGGGTATCAGAATTTTTCAAACTTTGCTTAGTATTGCAAATATTCACACAGTCAGTTTCTATATCAAGGCTTGTATAGTATTTGCTTATCCAAACTATACACAACTCAATAAGAACTAAATTGTTCATTTCAGCTCAGGTATAAATTTCCCTTTTTATATTCTCCCTCCTCTTAGATTTATGGAATCATATTTGACAGCTATTGCTGAGTAGACAACTTGAGATACTGCCATCTTCTCTTCCAAACATAAAATGTGTTTACATAAAATACGTTAAAAATATAAAATTATTTTATCAGTGTATATTTTCCTGGGATTTCAACCTACCATCCGCAGGTGAGGCGTCAGAGGTGGCTCGGGAGTTCATGGCTTCCATGGCGGCCATGGACCTGACCCAGTTAGTTCAAGGCCCCACTCACAAAGGGGGACACACTCTGGACTTGATTTTCATCTCTGGTCAGTGGTTGAATGATCTTGGGAGAGGGGACCTAGACATTAAACTCTTGTCACAGACAGATCATTCGCTCCTTCACTTGGACTTTCCAGCCGCTTCCCCCCACCGCAGGGAGACGGAACCGTCCAGATGGTTCCGTCCAAGGCGCCTGATGGACCCCGAAAGGTTCCTGATGGAGCTTGGGCCGTTTCCTGAGACTCTGGCACACAACTCGACCGAAGACCTGGTGGCCGCCTGGGAGAGTGCAGCCGCCGGAGCTTTGGACCATGTCGTGCCGCTGCGGCCTCTAACCCGATGCCGATCTCAATTGGCTCCTTGGTTCTCCGAGGAGCTGAGAGAGATGAAGCATCAGAAAAGATGCCTAGAGAGCATCTGGAGGACTAGTCAATCCGATTCTGACCGGACACAGGTGAGGTCTTATATCAAGACCTATCTAGTGGCAATAAAAGCGGTGAAACCTAACCATTTTTCCATTCTTATCGCATCTGCAGAGAACTGCCCAGCCACTCTGTTTAGGGTGACCCACTCCCTTCTTCGGGGAGGGAGTGCGGGAAGACCCCTTACAAGGTCGAGCTTAGGATTTTGTGCAATTCCTGCATGATAAAGTCGCTCAGATTCAGGAAGGCTTGGACTCCGACTGGATGAGTCCGGGGGAGGAGACGAGGGTAGGTCTTGAGAATATTATCTGGGAGGAGTTTGATCCTGTGGCTCCCGAGGATGTGGACAGGGTTCTGGGTAAGATTAGTGCCGCCACGTGTTTATTGGACCCGTGTCCCTCCTGGTTGGTACTGGCCTCCCGGGAGTTTACACAAGGCTGGCTCCAAGGGATTATAAATGCTTCCTTGAGTGAGGGTACCTTTCCCGCCACTTTGAAAGAGGCAGTGGTGAGGCCCCTCCTCAAGAAGCCTTCCCTGGACCTGGCTGAATTAGCTAACTTCCGTCCGGTCTCCAACCTTCGTTTTGTGGCGAAGGTTGTTGAGAGTGTGGTGGCACAACAGCTTCCCCAGCACCTGGATGAAGCTATCTATCTGGACCCGTACCAGTCGGGCTTCAGGCAGGGGTACAGCACAGAAACGGCATTGGTCGCGTTGGTGGATGATCTCTGGAGGGCTCGGGACAGGGGTTGCTCCTCTGTCCTGGTCCTATTAGATCTCTCAGCAGCTTTTGAAACCATCAACCATGGTATCATGCTGCAGCGGTTGAGGGGGTTAGGAACAGGGGGCACCGTACTGCGGTGATTCTCCTCCTTCCTCTCCGACCATTCGCAGTTTGTGTTGGCAGGGGGGCAGAAGTCGACCTTGAGGCGCCTCGCATGGGGAGTGCCGCAAGGGTCGGTCCTCTCGCCCCTTCTGTTCAACATTTATGTGAAGCCGCTGGGTGAGATCATCCGTGGTTTTGGGGTGAGAGTCCATCAGTACGCTGATGACACTCAGCTGTATATCTCCACCCCAGACCACCCCAACGATGCCCTTGATGTGATGTCTCGCTGCCTGGAGGCCGTGCGGGTCTGGATGGGGAGAAATAGGCTCAGACTCAACCCTTCCAAGACCGAGTGGCTGTGGCTTCCGGTGTCCCGATATAGTCAGCTGGTGCCATCGCTGACTATTGGGGGTGAATCTCTACCCCCCACAGAGAGGGCTCGCAATCTGGGCATCCTCCTGGATGCACGGCTGACTTTAGAAGAGCATATGACAGCCGTGGCTAGGGGGGCTTTTTATCAGGTTTGCCTGATTCGCCAGTTGCAGCCCTTTCTGGACCGGGATGTCCAGAAAGGGCATGGTCACTCACGTCCTTGTCACCTCCCGGCTGGACTATTGTAATGCTCTCTACATGGGGTTCCCCTTGAAGAGCACTCGGAGGCTCCAGCTGGTCCAGAATGCAGACGCGCGGGTGGTTATGGGCGCAACTCGTTGTGCCCACGTGACACCCCTCCTGCGCGAGCTGCACTGGCTCCCAGTTGTCTTCCAGATGCGATTCAAGGTGTTGGTCACCACCTTTAAAGCGCTCCATGGCATAGGACCCGGGTACCTTCGAGTCTGACTTTTGCCACCAACAGCCTCCCACCGGCCAGTTCGATCCCACAGAGAGGGTCTCCTCAGAGTGCCATCAGCCAAGTTATGTCGGCTGGCGACACCAGGGGGAGGGCCTTCTCTGTAGGAGCCCCTGCCCTGTGGAATGAACTGCCCCCAGAAATGCATAAGATCTCCGACCTCCATGTGTTTCGCTGTGCCCTCAAGACCCTGCTGTTCCGCCAAGCCGGGCTATCAATGTAATGATTTTTAAATTGGGTTTAAAATTTTTGGGGTTTTAAATTTGAGCCGAAATTATGTAATAATTTTAATTATTTTTAACTGATGTTTGTCTTTGTGTTTTTAATAGGCAGTACACCACCCTGAGTCCTTCGGGAGAAGGGCGGTAGAGAAATAAAATTATTTATTTATTTATTTATTTATTTATAAATTTGTATAGATAAAATGATATTGCCAATAATTTTGAAAGGCATTTTTAAATCAAACTTATTTCATATTTCAGGTGTCTGCTTATCTAAGAATTAAACAAAAGCATTATGTTAACGGTATCTTTTGTTTAATGGCCCTACCTGGTGAGATCCCTGATACGGTATCACTAGATATTGTAACATTGTAAGCCGCCCAGAGACACCTCGTGGTGAAATGGGTGGCAAACAAATTTGATAAGCAAAAATAAGAAATAATAGATAGCAAAGTAAGAATAAAGCATGTTCTTTCCTTTCTATCAAATCTGCTGCCAACTTCTTTCCAGAACTGTTTTCATTTCATTGTCCTGTGACCTTTTATTCACTAATATCATTATCCAATTTTAGGAGAGCAGGTTTTTACTTCCTCTGTCCCATTTTGGTCTTGCAGATATGATGAAATTGTTGGTGGATTTGATCAGTTGCCTATATCCATGTATAAAGCCATTGCGGGAAGTGTGCATCTCAATGCCCGAGTAATCAAGATACAACAGAATGCTGAGAAAGTCAGAGTGGAATATCAAACCCCGGCAAAGACCTTGTCAAATGTGACAGCTGATTATGTCATTGTGTGCTCCACAGCAAGGGCCACCCGTCGCATCAATTTTGAACCACCCCTTCCACCAAAAAAAGCACACGCTTTGCGGTCTATCCACTACAAAAGTGGCACCAAGATCTTCCTCACTTGCACTAAGAAGTTTTGGGAGGCTGATGGCATTCATGGTGGGAAGTCCACAACTGATCTTCCATCCCGATTCATCTACTACCCTAACCATAACTTTACTAGTGGTGTTGGGGTTCTTCTGGCCTATGTCCTTGGTGATGATGCCGATTTCTTTCAAGCTCTTGATATCAAGAGCGCTGCTGATATTGTCATTAATGACCTTTCATTCATCCATCAGCTGCCCAAGAAAGAGATCCAGGCCCTCTGTTACCCCTCAGTGGTTAAAAAATGGAGCCTGGATAAGTATGCTATGGGTTCTATAACCGCCTTCACTCCCTACCAGTTTCAAGAGTTTAGTGAACCACTCGCTCAACCTGTAGGTAGAATCTACTTTGCAGGGGAGCACACTACCAAAGTTCATCGTTGGTTGGACGGCACAATTAAGTCAGGGCTGACAGCAGCAAGAGATGTGAATCGTGCTTCTGAGAAGCCATCAAAAATCCGCCTGATCAGTGACAATCAACTTTAAGAAGGAGGTCAACAAAAGGAGAATTATAAACAGAGAACTACAGCCACTTTCCCCATTCTGGCAACTTCCAGATGTTTCAGACTAAAATTTCCAGAATACTAACTGGGAATTCTAGGAGCTGTAGTCCCAGGAGTTTGGAGCCAGAAGGAATTGGGGGAAGTAAGCTGATTTGGCCTAACTAAGTTATCAAGTTATATCAGCCAAAACATGTCAAACTATCTAAGAGCATTTTAGAGGAAACAAAAATAAACCACAGAATGAAAAGGATTATTAGCATCCCACCCCAATTTGGAAAGGAAATCCTCTCAGGAAAATCTATATGTACTACTAAAACTCTCATTTCTGTCATCTTTAACAACAGCGAAACAATGCATCATAGGGCAAGAATTTTCGAACCAAAATACCTCAAATGGGCTAACTTACAAAAGGCACCCAAAATCCAGAACCCATGATTCTCCTAGTACTAAAATTTGGCAAATTTTATGAAACATTTTATGTCATTTGTTTGAAATGGTATAGCATTTCCTGCTTGAGCAGGAGGTTACATTAGAAGACCTCCAAAGTCCCTTCCAACTCTGTTATTCTGACAGAAAAATTATCATAAAAACAGCTTATGTTATAATACCAGATACCATAAAACATTTCCTGTGCTGATGTTTTACTGTGCTATAAAGTTCACCATGCACTATTTTCAAGGCAGTTGTATCTGTGAATGTGTCCCAACTTTTCAGTGAAGATAGTACATTAGCTCTGCCATTGTTCAAGTGATTGAGGAATCTAGTAAAGAACTGTCTCTAAAGGGATGATCAATAAGTCATGGTTATCTAAAGATAGGGCCCTTCTGTTGCCCTTTTCAAAAAGGAATGGAAAAGAAACAGACAGCTGTTATTAAAAGTGGCTTTGTGAGTTTATGCTACTATTTTAAAAGATCTCATATGTATGACCATATTTCTTTGGTACGTCAAGCATCTACTGTTCCTAAGCTTTGATTCTATATTTCCTGCAACCATCAAAAATTGCCAGTGCTACAGGCTCACTGATGGGGAAGAAAACACATTATGGTATCAAGCAGGCCTGTAGACAGCCTTAATTTGTAATTTCTCCAGTTTGCAACACTCCTCTGATTAGAGTTCTGGAAAACCAGGAATACAGAAAATGATAATAAAAGCATACATTATAATTTTCCCTGCCTCTTCAATTTTTTGGTTTGTTTGTTTCTGCTTTAAATTGGGCCTAGAGATGGAGAAATCCCTGGGACTCTAAACTGCCTAAACCAGTTTAAAATAATCTGGTTTTAAATTAAAATAAAATTATTTTTTTAAATTAAAACCACTTTAACAAAAATGCAACATGCTTTGCATTTAGAACTGCTAATTGTTAGAAATTCTGTATAAAAGCACCACATAGAGCAGTGATGGCTAACCTTTTTGCCCTCATGTGCCAAAAGCAGGGGGAGCATGGGGGGTTGCGGGTGAGTGTGCCCACAGCCATAATTCAATGCGCCCCGCCCTCCCGCGCATGCGCACGTGACCCCCCACACTTCCCCCTGCTTTTGGCACGTGATGGCCCGGTGGGCCCGGTAGGCCAGTTTTTCCCCCTCCCCAGGCTCCAGAGGCTTTCTAGGAGCCTGGGGAGAGCAAAAACAGCCTTCTCCATCCCCCTGGAGGCCTTCCGGAGGCCGGAAACAGCCAGTTTCCCAACTTCCAGTGGGACCGGAAGGCCTGAAAATCAGTTGGCCAGTGCACGCATGTGCGCTGGAGCTAAGCTAGGGCAAAACTCGCATGCCCGTCAATATGGCTCCGCGTGCCACCTGTGGCACCCGTGCCATAGGTTCGCCATCACTGACATAGAGCAAACAAAGAGTACAGTCACCATGTGCCTTACTGCTCAACTATGTAACTGTAACAGGAAACAGGAAACTCCTTAGACCAAAAGAGCATAGAGTATATACCATTGATCCAAATCTGTAACCATTGACTGTCATCTACTGGCTAAATACTGCTGTAGTTGTTGCATAAAAATACATTCCAACAATGAGTTCCAACACTAATGGATAGTCTATGGGTGGGAAGAAATCTTAAATGAATGAAGACTGCACCCTTAAAGAGATAAAGTTATCTGGCTAGTACTGCATGTTGTCAACGTTCACAATCCAATTGTGCAGACCAACTGTCAGAATTCCCAGGAGTAGACAGAAGTGAACAGCTAAAATAGGAGAAGTTACTGTCTCCTTGAAGTTTCTCCAAACAATTATGTATCTTCTTGTTAACTTTCAACCACGTTACCTTTTCTGATGAGCAACTTTTGAACCACCTGATGTGCTATTGTAATTGTGAGTTTTTCTAATAAAGTTACTGCCTGCATTAGAATTTATGTATGGTCAGGATGGCTACTTTTGTGTTTTTAATAGATATTTTATATGATCTTTGATATGAAGAATGGCAAATAACTATTCACAAGGCAGTTCCTTTGCTTTGGAGGAGCTCTTTATGTTTCTGCAGGTTAATTCTACAAAATTATTTCTCAGTTGTTCATATACTAAACTTTATATGCCAATAAAGACGATTGATGCAGTTATCATCATGATTCCATGGTCCTTATCTGCCATTATAAGGACCAGAAAATCATGATAGTGACTGGAACAATTGTCTTTATTGGCACAGTATAAAGTATTCTAAAGTTTAGTGTATCTATTAAAAGCACAAAGGTAGCCACCCTGGCCATACAAAAATTCTAATGCAGGGTGCATGTGAATGTGACCCTATACAAGTAGCCCTCAATTTACGACCACAATTGAGTTCAAAATGTCTGTTGTTAAGTGAGTTTTGCCCCATTTTACGATCTTACTTGCCGCAGTTGTTAAGCGAATTACTGCAGTTGTTAGTAACCTGGTTGTTAAGTGAATCTGGCTTCCCCTGCTTGTGAGAAGGTCACAAAAAGTCATCACATGACTTTGGGACACAGCAATCATCATAAAGATGAACCAGTTGCTAAGCATCTGACTTTTGATCACATGATCATGGGAATGCTGCAACTGTGAAAAACAGTTGTAAGTCACATTTTTCACTGCTGTTGTAACTTTGAACTGTTACTCAGCGAACTGTTGTAAATCGAGGATTACCTGACTATATGGATAGCCCATGTAATTGTTTTGGCAAGTTTATGGAAGAGGTTTACCGCTTTTTTTCTCGGATTTTTCAGTAGTCTCCCATCCAAACACTTTTCAATTCCCAACTTTCTTAGCCTGCTTGGGATTAGCCAGAGAGAGAGAGAGAGAGATGGAGAGAGAGTGTGTGTGTGTGTAAGAGAGAGAGAGATGAAGAAAGAGAGATTGAGAGAGAGAGAGAGAGAGAGAGATGGAGAAAGAGATGGAGAGAGAGAGAGAGAGAGATGGAGAGAGATGGAGAGAGAGAGAAATGGAGAAAGAGAGATGGAGAGAGAGAGAGATGGAGAGAGTGAGAGAGGGGGGAGAGAGTGAAAGAGAGAGGGAGAGAGAAGGAGAGAGAGAGGGAGAGATGGAGAGAGAGAGAGAGAGTGAGTGAGAGAGAGGGGGGAGAGAGTGAAAGAGAGAGGGAGAGAGAGATGGAGAGAGAGAGACGGAGAGAGTGAGAGAGAGATGGAGAGAGTGAGCAAGGGAGAGAGAGAGAGAGAGATGGAGAGAGTGAGAGAGAGAGAAAGAGAGAGATGGACCAGAAAAACTAGAACTATTGAGCAAGGGGAATTGCTGTTATTTGTATACTATTGTAAGATCACCTGCTACAGGAAAAATACCATGCATTGCATGCAAACCTGAGGAGGTTTGCCATCATAGAGGCATCAGTGGTGTGTGCATGTCAAGCGAAGGCTGATGATTAGCAGTGATCCCACCCAAGGTTCGCCCTGTTTCCTTCTGTCCCTTTGTTGGGAGTCACATGTTTCTAAAAAAACTGAGCAGAGCTTATGATGCAGTGCTGCTTTGGTCACTCTGATGAAAACACGAAATCCTGAAAGCACCTCTGCAATTACAGCACCCTGTACTTTAGTGAGCAAAGGTGCTGTTGGAAGAAATCTCCTTCTAGGTTCTGCTCCAAGCGGGGAAAATCCTAATCTTCTCAGGAATGTAAGACAGGATGTCTGGCAGAGACCCTATATCAAGATATGCAAGGAATGGAGACCCAACACGTAGGCAATTGTTTGTCACAGGAAATAACATGAGGGAGACACGAGGGGTCCATATGGACTTCATGAGCTTTTCTTAGCCAATCAGGACAAGTAAACGTTGATTGATGTTTTGCCATGATAATTGTAAAATGACAATAAAAAGCCTTCTGGATGGGGTGAGGGTGCCTTCCCCAAGGTACCTCACACTGAGGTGCCTTGATCAAGGTGCCTTCCACCCGAGGGGCCTTCCCGTGAACCATCATCCTGCCTACGTGTCTTTCTTCATCGAAACAACAAAGGTTGACTCAACCTTCCATCCTTTCAAAGGTAGGTAAAATGAGGACCCAGATTGTGGGGGCAATAAGCTGTATAAATATACAAAAGTATGAAGGCTATTGCTTAATGCATTGTAAACTGCCCTGAGTCTCCGGAGAAGGGCGGCATATAAATTAAAGCAAAAAAAAAAAAATTAACTCAAGAGTTCTCCGCTGAGGTGCAAATGATCAGGCTAAAATTATCTTCATTTGGGGCACCTTATGTGAAGATCCATGAGGTGCGGTGGCTCAATGGTTAAAGACACTGAGCTTGTCAGCTGGAAAGCTGACAGCCCATGTTTCAGCCCTAAGAACCACTCAACTAAGTGAGCTCCTGTTAATTACCCCAGCTCCTGCCCACCTAGCAGTTCGAAAGCATGGAAATGTGAATAGATAAATAGGTACCACTTATGGTGGGAAGGTTAACAGTGTTCCATACACTTGGGTGTATAGTCATGCTGGCCACATGACCACAGAAATGTCTTCGGACAATGCCAGCTCCCTCAGCGAAGAAATGGAGATGAGCACTAACCCCTAGAGTCAAACACGACTGGACATGGGAAACCTTAATCTTTATATGAAGACCCAGCTTTCATCAGAAGTCCATAATAATCTACTTAGTTTTTACATGTTTTTGCAAATTTCTATGGTTTCAGCCTAAACCTACATTCACCTTCTTAATAATCACATCATATTATTAAAATTCAGTATAATTTCCCCCATGCTGCATTTGGTTTGTATAAGCTGCTGTTAAGTGGATTCAGTATTTTTCAGTTCACATCTCTAACCTATCAAAATCATTTTGAATTCTGATTTCAGAATAGTACCTATTATCTACACAGCATCATGAGAGGTATGTACTGAAATAGAAGGGACTTTTGTAGAACAAAATCTTTGGAAAACTCCACACAGATTTTCACACATTTAAGACCATCTGATATTTGCTACCTTGTGATCTACAGGGAGAAAAGCTCCAGCTCTTTTCAAAGAAAAATCAATAGTTTCTGCCAAGTTTTTTTTTAAATGGTCTATTTCTATTTTAAAATATTCCAGTTTCAAAACAGCCTTTGAGAATAAGATGCTCCATGCTTGAATTATTCTATTGCTGCTGTTAAAGTCCTTTGTTAGAAATTACAAGGCAGCAGTTCAGTTGCACCAGACATCTTGGTTGAATTTTATGCTTAAATGCAAGCTGTGCTTTGCTGAACTCTCCAGATAGGTGTATGAGGATCTAATTCAATAGAAGATTGGCCATTAAAAAGGTTTCAAGTGAGAAAGCCAATTTTCTCTAATTGTGATTTACTGCTGGCCTCAGACAGGGGTCTATGAAGACTCACTGCAGCCAGGCTGGCAAGACTCAGTGGGCGTGGCCATCTGAATGCCGCCAGGTGGGCATGGGTGGGTGGGCCCAGCCAGGTCAATGCATAGGATTAGGTGCCGCCAGCTCGGCGTGGATAACTTGGAGCAACTAACTTGGGGCAGCTGGCTGGGCATGGCCAGGTAGACGGAAGCATGTGGGTGTGGCTGGGTGGGGAGAGGGCACCAGGTGAGTGGGCAGATGGGTGGAGAACAAGTCACCCTGGGCAACTAGACATGGAACCAACTCGGCATCCTGCAAGAACAAAAATCACCTGGAGACACGCTGGCAAATAGGAAGCAGGGAAGCAGAAAAATTTGAAAGGGTAGATTCAGTGGTGGGATTCAGCCGGTTCACACCAGTTCAGCTGAACTGGTAGCTAACTTTTTGTGCAGTTCAGCAAACCGGCTGACAATAAAGTGCAAGAGGGTTTTTTCTTCTCTCTCCCCTCAGTTAATAGCTCTGGGCAGACAGCCAAGAATCACTTAACAGGTGAATACTTAGTTGCAATAACAAAACTGCAGGAATGCAGCTGGCACACGCTTTGAATAAACAATAGAAACTGACAGGATTAGGGCAGGGAAACACCCAGGAAACCCATCAGTGGCCCATCTAGGGATGAGATTAGCCTCTTCCCTTCAGGACAAAGGATAAGATTACAAACATTTTCATTATAAAGGGTGTTAAGTAACACTTCTGTGATCAGTTGATACTCCCTGGAGTTCCCCAAGACCTTTTATAGATGCTGTACTGTTGGCTACTTCTTGTTTCTTCCTGGGAGAAAAAAGATACAGGATGCAGCTTGATCATACAGGCCCTGAATTTAATGCATGTATGGTCCAGTCAGCTGTATTGCTTCTGCTGTGAAGCACCCAATTTAGAACATAGAGAACATAGAATAATAGAGTTGGAAGAGACCTCAGAGGTTTTATTTTTATTTTATTTATTTTATTTTAATTTGATTTATATGCCGCCCTTCTCCGGAGACTCAGGGCGGCTTACAATGCGTTAAGCAATAGCCTTCATTCTTTTGTATATTTTATACAAAGTCAGCTTATTGCCCCCACAAACTGGGTCCTCATTTCACCTACCTTAGAAAGGATGGAAGGCTGAGTCAACCTTGAGCCTTGGAGAGATTCGAACCAGCAGAAATTGCAGGCAGCTGTGTTAATAACAGGGTGCACTAAACCACTGTACTATCAAGGCTCTTAGTCAAGGTCTTCTAGTCCAACTCCCTGCTCGAGCAGGAGACCCTATATTATTTCAGACAAATAGTTGTACCATCTATTTTTGAAAGCCTCTAGTCATGGAGCACCCACAACTTCTGAAGACAAGCTATTCCATTGGTTGATTGCTCTCACCCTTAGGAAATTTCTCCTAGATTGCTTCTCTCTTTAGTTAGTTTCCATCCATTGTTTCTTGTGCCCTTTGGTGCTTTGGAAAATAGATTGACCCTCTCATTTTTGTAGGAGTCCCTCAAATATTGGAATAGTGCTATTTTATTGTGCTGTTTTATTGTGAGTTGTGAGCACTATTTTACTGCCAGTTGGGGAGATGTTTGGCAAAATTAATTAAACAGAAAAAAGGGGATGGTTGAATTTGATTTTTAAATCAGCACTTCTCTAGATAAAACGTGAAAGATCATTACAAAAATCACCAGTATTGTAGAGCAGGGGCAATTTTTACATTGTCAGTTTGAAACAATCTCAAAATTTCCAATGGAAAGAGCACATAAAAGAAGCATGGATGACTCTCCTACCTTTCTGTAGTTGACTAGGTTGTGCCAGTTTGATGAAAGGTGGATGTCTCAGCTCTTTTCCCCCTGAGATCCTCTGCTTTTTGTACCCTGGTGCCTCCACCTTTCTGTCTTAATGTAGTTGCTTAGTGATTTCTGCTGCCATTGCTTGTCAGTCATATGATGTTTTCCCACATAATCCTGGCATATGAGACAAATAAGAATTTCATAGGCTATGTCCATGATGGCGAACCTATAGCATGTGTGCCAGAGGTGGCACGCAGCACCTTTTCTGATGGCACGTGAGCCATCGCCCCAGTTAGCTCCGCTGTGCATACTTGCGTACGTGCCTCCTGTCAGCTCTGCTGCGTCTCTGCTGCACATGCACGGGGGCATTAGAACCACGCATTCCCATAAAGTGTCTAAACTAGGATAATTTAAATCTGGTCATTTGGCCCTCAAGTGAGAACTTGGGCTGGTTTGTTTGATGAGCTGTTTGAGGATGGCATTCAGGTGGATGTATCTTGATCTGCTTAGCTTCTGGAGTTGCTCCAGTTGGTTGAATGCTCCTGGCTGCTTGAGGCTTTTGAGAAGAAAGCAGAGCAGAAACATCTTATTGCTAAGAGAACTAAGGAAGACACTCACGCAGAGGCCATGAGTTAAACTTGAATTGAAAGTGGTGTTGCCATTAGAAATAAAATGTATGTTATGCTGGCAGACGTGGGTTTTCCTAGCAACAAGGAGATCCTTGCAAACAAGGCCTGAGAACAAAACACCAGCACTTCTGACATATCTAAAGAGATAGGCTTGAAGTTTAATCCAATCTTAGGCTCAAACAACAAAGCATAGTATCAGAACTTAGTGGGACATTGGCTGGACAAATAAGCAGTGATAAGCAAGTCAGAATCTCAGATGAATAAGGACTAAACTCAGATAAATAAGTTGTGAATGCTCCTACACTGGAAGTTTTAAAGAAGAGATTGGACAACCATTTGTCTGAAGTGGTATAGGGTTTCCTGCCAGAGCAGGGGGTTGGACTAGAAGGCCTCCAAGATCCCTTCGAACTCTGTTGTTCTGTAATTCTGACTAGGGAGTGGTTATGTAAACCCAGGGGTGGAATTCAGCTGGTTCAGACCAGTTTGGTGTACCGATAGCTCTGATGATCAGCTGGGAGCGAACCGGTTTGCTCCAACAATCAGGTGGGCCTGCCCGCCCCTGCACATTTTACTTACCTTTATCTTCTCAGCTGATTTGCGCAACAGAGCGGATTGCCATGCCTCAGCTGTGTTAGTCCCCAGAAGTAACGTGGAAGTTTAGTTTTGTCAAAACTATGCACATGCCTGAGGTGAGTTTCAATAGGTTCTGACCAGTTCTGGAGAACCGGTAGTGGAAATTTTGAGTAGTTTGGAGAACCGGTAGTAAAAATTCTGACTGGTTCCATCCCCATCTATTCTCTGCCTCCCGAGTCCCAGCTGATCAGGAGGGAATGGAGATTTTACAGTATCCTTCCCCTGCCATGCCCACCAAGCCACGCCTACCTAGTCATGCCACGCCCACCAAGCCACACCCACAGAATCGGTAGTAAAAAAAATTTGAAACCCACTGGCACACGTGCATAGTGCGCATCAGGTGCAGGAGTGCACAAAACACGCAATCACTGAACCAGTTGTTAAACTGGCAGGATCCCACCACTGTGTATACCCAGTTAAACTCTAAGATGCAAATCTATCCTTTCTATGATTATTGCAGTACAATTTGTTTTTGGAACTAACAAGCTTAGCATGATGTTACTTTGTAATTCAGTAAATGCCTATGAAGTTCTACTAAGGAAACCAGAAACTGGAAAAAAAAAACCCTGCAGTAATCAAATGGTATGATCTGATACTAAAAACTTTTCACTTTGTAAATTGCATCTTAATTAAAATCTTGGACTGAGAATCAAATTCCCTAAAGTAGAAGTCTCTTAGAACCTCTCCCTGGATATAGGAAAGATTTTCTTGGCTGCAGAGAGAATGAAAAGTAGATTGGCCGTAACTTGAGTTTTTCAAAATGAGTATAGTTTTTCTCCCTTCCTCTATTATTAAATAAACCTTTAAGTTTGTAAGTTACAGATAATTAGGAATGGAAAAATAGATTTCTTATTTTTTCCCTCCTTCAGACTTTAGATTTTAAAAATCAGATTTGTATCTGATCAGATCAAACTCAGATCAATAACTTGTTACTGATCTGTAAATTTGTAGCATAGATTTTTCTCCCTGATTTGATTTTTAAAACTTTCAGCTTGTCTCACTGATTTTCATAATGGAAGTTATACTTGTTTCATGCAAGATGTAGGACAATGAATCTTGCACTGAAAAAATAATTACCATATATTTGAATAGAATCATACTGCATGATTTGAAGAAGCCATGGCCCCGTAGGGTTGCCAGGTGTCCCCTATTTGAGCGGACAGTCGGCTTTTTTCACATTATGTTCACTATTTTTTTTTCACAAAATTGTGGACATTTTTTTTATTCAAAAGCTTTATGATGAATTGGTATGTAATCTAAGAGAATAAGGATAGGAGAATCGCGTTTTGTCTTTTTTTTAATAAGTTAGGATGAGACAAAGATCGAATATCCATTGAACTCGATTCTCCGAAAAAATTAAGGATGAGATTAAAATAAAAATATATTATAAAATTATGTACAGTTCACATTTTTAAAATGTATTGTAGCTTGTGTCGACTGACCTAAAATGGCGTGTTAAAATGTTTGTAAGAAAATATATAATTTAATTGTAATTTTTTTTAAATTTTTTTTACTACTTAACCCCCCCTCCCCCCCCGCTTATCCGCTAGGCAACCCTAGAAAGAAGCAATGCAAAAGAATTCAGTTGGGCAAAAGTTCAGAACTCAAACAGAGCTTTCTGATTTTAAAGGACCCTATTTTTCCCCATTTGCTGTTGCAAACACCTGCAGGTATGTAGTATTTCATTTCTGAAAAGATTATTATTCCTGTTAAGGTGATATTCTATAATGGTCTGTAATACAATTGTTTAACTCATACAATTATATTTGCAAATAACTTTCAAACAGGCAAATGTAATTACCACGTGATAATTGCATAGTATATGTATATCTAAAACCATGTTATGGTAAAGTATATTGCATAAAGTATATAATGGTGTATTTATACATACATCTGTATTTATATTTTTATTATTTATTTATTATTTTTACATCATTATTTTATTTACACATATGTTACTAATTGTATCCCTGCTTTATCATCCATATGGTGATAAATGACGCTCTGGCTGTGTGCTGGTATGTGTCCCTTTGTTTAAAAATTGAAATTTCATTTTAAAAATACGCCTGACAATGCAAATAACTCTTTGCAGGGATAGGAACAAACACATCTGTTTGCCTGATCTTGAAAAACAAGTACTTATTTCCCAGATGCCCAACATCTCTTTCTTTTTTTAAATTTTATTTTATTTTTGTCAAGAACGTATTTGGTAATAAGTATAAGCATGGATTGGATACATAAAATAAATATAAATACATAAAATAAAATTTTCATCTTCCTTTGCTGCTCTTTATCAGAGATGCAAAACTAAAGCTTGTTGTTAATTGCCTCAGAGAAGTTGGATAAAGAGAATATTCTTTTGCTTTAAGTATTAGACAAAAGTCAATTTTTGTGTGTATATTCACAGCAATGCAGATTTTTGACTTGGGGTTTGTGACTACTCTTGTACGGCATATTGTGGTAGTATTTCAGAGCTCTTTCTTCTGTGCTTATTACTAAAGAAGTTATTTTGGGGGCTTTTAAATACTCAGAAATGTGCAGTGAGCTGGATCAGGGTGACAACAGGCAACAGATGCTTTCCAAAATGTTTCCCAAGACGAAGCCAGTGAGGCAGAAGAGCGAAGGGGAAAGAACCCAGATTCAGGTTCCCTGCAGAAATTTGTCCTCGCTCCAGCTACTCACAATACTTTTGTTGTGGGGAAAATTAACTCTCTTGAGATGGGGATAGAAATCTAACAAATCAATCCAATCAATTACCTAAGCTAAAATTCAGATAATCCCTGATAATGAACACTGTTTCGGGGTTCATGGATGTTATCGTTCAGACATTTTTGGAGGGTGCCCAAAGTTTTGATCCTCCACACCAAAGGATCCTAAGCACAGTTACTTGAACATGACACTCATTTTTAGATGGAAGACTTTTGCATGCATTGTCCATCTGTCTGTCTGTCTGTCTATCACCATCTCATTGTATATCAATAAATCTTATTACATTTCAGTAAATAATTATACAATCTTATCGTCTGTCTGCTTGCCTGCCTCTCTGCCTCCATTTGAGCCAATGTTATTTAAGATGTCAGATCTGAAAGGGCCAAGGTTCAATGCAAATATGCAACTTAGATTTGCAGGTAAGGCAACAGATTGGTTTTAAAACAATAATCCTAGAGATGTATATATATATTTATGTATGCTAGAGAGCCAGTTGGGTATATTGATTAAGGCACAAGGCTAGAAAATGGGGCACCTTGAGTTCTAGTCCCATCTTAGGCACAAAGCCTAAGCCCTTTGAGAACCCTGGGCTGGTCAATTTCTTTCTTCATTTAATTTATATATCAAATTTAGAGGCTGCCCACCTGACTCACAGAGAGACTTTGTGCAGTCTGGCACTTTCCCCAGTCTGGCACATTTGAGATCTGCTGGGATACCTAAAAATTCTGGAAATCTAATTTCAACATAACTGGAAGGTAGTGAGTTGGAGAATGCTATCATATTCATATCTAAGACAGATTCCAAATTATGTTACTTGTGCATTATCACATACAGCTACATTCCTTCTGAACATTAGTTATAATCTTATTAGATGCGTCCCATGATATGCTGTTTGTTCAATTTAAACAAAATGGGGAGGGGGGGAAGGAAAATATCTATTAATAATGGTGGATTTCAACATATTTATGACAAATGTTCTCCCAAATTATTTTTGTATCTTTAGATAAAAGCTTGGCAACAAAGGAGGAATGAGAGAGGAGAACATAACTTCATGGAGAGAATTTCTTCTGGTTGGCCTTCTGCATCAATGGTCACCCACCCTGTTCCTTTGGGGACTTCTCTTCATGTTTCTGGTTGCTCTGATGGGAAACAGCCTCCTTATTTTTCTGATTAAGACAGACTCTGGACTTCAGACTCCCATGTACTTCTTTCTTAGTCAAATGGCTTTCATGGATATCTGCCAAGTTCTCTCCATTGTTCCACAAGTATTGGTCAACTTTCTAACTAAGAGGTATACCATTTCACTCTATGGATGTGTTGTCCAGATTTCTGTAATTTTGGTTTTGGCAGGAGCAGAATGCCTCATCCTGGCAACCATGTCTTATGACAGGTACGTGGCCATCTGCAAACCTTTGCAATATCCCATTCTCATGAGGAGAAACGTCTGTTATATGATGTCAATGGTGGCCTGGTTTTGGTCGACTGTCCAGGCTCTCACTTGCTCTCTTTATGTATTGCCCCTTCCCTACTGCAAGTCCAATGTGATTAACCATTACATATGTGATTACCCAGCACTTATACAGTTGTCATGTTCAGATAATTCTGCTTTTGAACAAACAATCTATGCTGGAAATTTCCTGGTACTTCTCATCCCCATCTCAGTTATTCTTACTTCCTATGTTGCTATCCTCCTCCAAGTTGTGAGGCTACGATCTTCTCAAAGGAGCCACAAAGCCTTAGGAACATGCATGTCTCACTTGTGTGTAGTTGGGATTTTCTATGTAACTGCTCTTGCAACATACATGAAACCTGCATCCTCTTATTCACCACAGGAAGCCATGGTTAATACACTGTTTTTTACCACTGTACCTGCCATGACAAACCCCTTCATATACAGCCTGAGGAATCGAGATGTCTTGGAAGCTCTGAGAAAAACCTTTGGAAAACACAGCTTGCATCAGTGACTTGATAGGAAAAACATGAAAGCGAATATTTTCTGTTGGTAATCTGAGCATCTGCTTCAGTAGAAGTGCATTCTACTGAGTTGTTGGAAGTTTAATTAGATGTCTCTTTTTTATTGCTGTTATTTAATTGATGGAAAGGGGACATATGAATTCAAAGACTACATTATGGAGCAGGAGTCTAGAATGCTATAACCTTTCATCTACTTATGAAATCATTAATATACCCCGAGAAATTGATTTTTACTTTAAGCATCTGAATTGCAATAGGTGCTTGGCAATATGGAAATATTGTACAGAATTATTTGAGTTTTTCTATGAGAAATCTTTAGAGCTCTCAAATCTAAGACGATTAAACCTAAAAATGGTTGTTTCCTTATTTAACTCAGTAAATACTTGTAAAATAATAATGTGTTGAGGACTAATTAAGGTGTGATGTGGTCACTTCTACCAATAGGGCAGTCAAAATTATCATGTTGTCTAAATTATTCCTAAAGACACTGAACACAATCAATTTCTATTGTGTTCTATTCTATTAAAGTGGAAATCAATAGACTTTGTAGTCTAAGACTTAATTAGAATAGATTTATCCATCATCCACATGACAGAATAACAGAATAACAGGGAGGGACCTTGGAGGTCTTCTAGTCCAACCCCCTGCCTAGGCAGGAAACCCTACACCACTTTAGACAAATGGTTATCCAATATCTTCTTAAAAACTTCCAGTCTAGCCATCTCGTCCTCTGCCATCCACTTTTCCTTTTGCCTGCAAACTTTCCCAACATCAGCGTCTTTTCTAATGAGTCCTTTCTTCTCATTTGGTGTCCAAAATGTTTGAGCTTCAGCTTCAGTATCTGTCCTTCCAAAGAACAATCAGAGTCAATTTCCTTTGGAACCCTATTCAGAGGTGGGTTTGACAGGTTCTGACCAGTTCTGGAGAACTGGTAGTGGAAATTTTGAGTAGTTCGGAGAACTGGTAGTAAAAATTCTGACTGGCCCCACCTCCATCTATTCTCTGCCTCCCAGGTCCCAGTTAATTGGGAGGAAATGGGGATTTTGCAGTAACCTTCCCCTGGAGCGGGGAGGGAATGGAGATTTTACAGTATCCTTCCCCTGCCATGCCCACCAAGCCATGCCCACCAAGCCACACCACACCCACCGAGCCACGCCCACAGAATGGATAGTAAAAAAAATTGAAACCCACCACTGACCCTATTGATACTAAAGGTCAGAGGTGGTATTCAGCAGATTCTGACCAGTTCTGGAGAACCAGTAGTGGAAATTTTGAGTAGTTCGGAGAACCGGTAAATACCACCTCTGACTGGCCCCGACCCCATCTATTCTCTGCCTCCTGAGTCCCAGCTGATCGGGAGGAAATGGGGATTTTGCAGTTACCTTCCCCTGGAGTGGGGAAGGAATGGAGATTTTACAGTATCCTTCCCCTGCCACACCCACCATGCCATGCCCACCAAGCCATGCCACACCTACCAAGCCACAGAACTGGTAGTTTTAAAAAAATTGAATCCCACCACTGCTAAAGGCTGACTAGATGGCATTCTCCTCTTCTGGAGATTTTGAGAATTGCTGTCCAAATAATTGAAGGACATCTCGTTGTGTAATAGAATATGTGGATGACCTTGGGAAATGAGGGGAAGAGATGCTACCTAGGAAACAATAAGACAAGAGAGGCAGGAGGCCTCAGTGGCTTAATGGTCAAGGAAAAGGCTGAAGAAGATCTGCCCTAATGGACCAAGCAGTTAAAAGTGGCAGTGGGAAGTCCATACTTTCAGATTTGGCAAGATTGTGTTAATGTGCCCTTATAATAAAGTAGGATTAATTCATCTTGTGTGGGCAGTGAGGGAATGGAAAAGTGGAGTGGCTCTGCCTCTTTCAGTCAGATCCCTAGAATTTAGATATATATGCTGCTGCACTCATAATACTGATAGAATGTCTATAAGCCAGAAGTGTATTTAATCCATGACAGGGGTGAAATCCAGCAGGTTCTAACAGGTTCTGGAGAACCAATAGCAGAAATTTTGAGTAGTTCGGAGAACCAGCAAATATTACTTCTGGCTGGCCCCAGAGTGGGGTGGGAATGGAGATTTTGCAATATCCTTCCCCTGCCACGCCCAGCAAGCCATGCCCACAGAGCTGGTAGGAAGAAATTTTGGATTTCACCCCTGATCCATGAAGTCATAGAACAGAAGAGATGGAAGAATTGAAAGAAGATGTGAAGTTTGTCTGGTCCAACTGGTGCATCCCCAATGGAGATCTATCCTGATTTTGTTCACATTTCTCCAACACAAAACCTCTCCCATTCTTGGACAGCTTTCAGTATTCAGGAAACAGTGAGTTCTTCAGGCTGCATAAATGACTATGACCTATCATTATGATATGAAAATGAATCACAAAGAATTAAGTATTTATTACGAGCATAATACTCAGTGAATATAGAGATGAGGGTTTTTAATTTATTCAGACCTCAGAATTTGTAAGTTTCAAAAGCAATAAAATTCCCAGAATCCCAGAAGTAAATTAGGCAAAAGTTCTAATGATAGAAAAATTGTTGATATATTTGAGGGAACTTTTTTCTTCTCAGTGGAATTTTTTTTACAGAATCCTGAAAAACCCTAGTCTAGGGTACAGATAGAACAGTAACTATGCAAGTATGTCTTCTTAGTAACTTTATTGTTGATCAGCCAATATCAATATACAGAATATAAAAAACAGAATGTTAGTAAGACCATGTGTAAAATGGAATAAAAGAAATAAACTAAATAAAAAGAATAAAATGAAGAATGCAAATCAGATTTTTGTATCATCCCTATAATTTATCCCTATCAGACCTTTCTCTCTCTCTCTCTGTATGTGTATGTGTATATATGTGTACACATGTATATATGTGTGTGTGTGTGTGTGTGTATACACAGAGAGAGACACACACACACACATATACATACAGATCTCAATTGAATTATTTCATTCAAATAAATTCAGATTTTTAAATTTTGGCAGTACATGAAATTTGTTGTTTTAATACAAGGATCCCAATAGGTTGTTTGTCTAATGTGTGGTCCAAAATACTATTCTCTCTCTCTCTTATGACCTCTGGGTAAGGAAAGGTGTTAACAGTTCCTCACACTTAGAAATGATATGGTGTCTCCATGATCACATCATCAGAATTTGAGTGCTTGGCAACTGGCATGTATTTACAAAGTTTGCAGCATCCCAAGGTAACATGACAGCCATTTCTGACCTTCCCAGGGAACTTCCATCAAGCAAAGTCAATGGGAGAAGCTTCCACCCCACCATTCTGCAGCAAAAAAAGGTCATAAAATTGAACGCAGCTCACAATGACTTCGTCACTTAGTTACTGAAGTTCCATTCCCAACTGTGATAATAAGTTGAGTACTACCTGTGCTACATCATCATCATCCTTGACCATTATTATTTTTTCCTTCATGTGCAAAAGTTCATATTTTATCATAGCACACATGCCACTCTCCACAGTTCCATTAGCAAAAAAACATGGCTTGATGACATTCATTTATTAAATATGAGGAAACCTCAAAATTATTAAGTGGCCAAAAAAAGATAAAAAGTATGCAAAATATGGGGGGAGAGAGAGGGACATGGACACTGGGCAAGAAAGTAGAGTATTTACAGTACCCGTCTATGTATCAAAAGGCACAGTTCATGAACAAGCCCTTTTGGGATAGTCCCCCTCCTTTTCACAAAACAAATCCTTCCAATTTTCCAAAACAGGACTTACAGTTGCTCCTTTTTTGTAGTGCAAAAAGGCATTAAAGCAAAGACGAAGACTTATTTGTTTCAGAAATGAGCCAGAAGGTTTAAATCAGGGTGTCAAACTCAATTTCATTGAGGGCCACATCAGGGTTGTGTTTGACTTTGGGGGTCCGGGGTGGGCGTGGCCAGCTCAATACTACTCATATTGGGGGCGCCTGTGGGGGCCTGAGCGCTCTGCCAGTGAAAATGGGCTCCCAACCTCCCTTTTCGGTTACAATGGCCTCCTGCAACCCTCCTCCAGTAAAAATGGAGCTTGGGCAGGTCACACACGGGCCTCCAGAGCTCCATTTTCACTTAAGAGTCACCGTTGGCCAGTCCTTCACTGTTTCCAAGGCGGTCCCACGAGCCAGATCTAAGTACCCTGTGGGCCAGATCCGGCCCCCAGGCCTTGATTTTGACACCCTTGGTTTAAATGTTGAGCTGTTCCTGGCTTCAAATGGGGAAAGTTTTGCAACAAAGGGAACCAATATGATGAACTCTTTCCACAAAGCCCAGTTAATTTTAGGACTCTGTTCTGGCTTGGAACTTTCCAAAGGTTCTGGAAACGATATGAAAGGGCAATCCTTAACAGAATAGAATGGCCTTGGTTATTCTATGTGGGACACTTTTAATGTATATGCATAATGGCATCAGAATAGATATGAACATTTAAACTCTAAGAAATTCATCCTCTATTCTGCACCATCAAAGAAACTTTTTTCATTAAAAAAACCTCAAATAATAATTCTGTACGATATCTGTCCATCACCATGCACCTACTGCCACTGAGATGCTTAAAGGAAATGTCACTTTCCCTAGGTATACTAATAATTTAAGTAGATTAGAGGATTTAATATTTTAGACTCAAACTCCTTTATGTAGTCTTTGGATTTTACTTCACTTTTCCATCAATAAAATATCAGCCATTAAAAAGAGACACCCAACGCTGTCAAATATCAATAACTGAACTTCTATTGGAGCACATGCCCAGATTTCAAACAGAAAATATTCACTGTTATGGGTATGTTTTTATTATCTAGTCAGTCATGCAAGCTGTGTTTTCGGAAGGTTTTTCTCAGAGCTTCCAAGACATCCTGATTCCTCAGGCTGTATATAAAGGGATTTGCCATGGCAGGCAAAGCAGTAAAGAACAGTGTATTAATCATGGCTTCCTGTGGTGAATAAGATGCAGGTTTCATGTATGTTACAATAGCAGTTACATAGAAAATCCCAACTACACACAAGTGAGACATGCATGTTCCTAAGGCTTTGTGGCTCCTTTGAGAAGATTGTACCCTCACAACTTGGAGGAGGATGGCAACGTAGGAAGTGAGGATAAGTGAGAGGGGGAAGAGAAGTACCATGAAATTTCCAGCATAAGTTGTTCTTTCAAAAGCAGAATTATCTGAGCAAGACAGCTGGATAAGAGCTGGATAGTCGCACATGTAATGGTTAATCACATTGGACTTGCAGTAGGGAAGGGGCAATACATAAAAAGAGCAAGTGAGAGCCTGGACAGTAGACCAAAACCAGGCCGCCATTGACATCATATAACAGACATTTCTCCTCATGAGGATGGGATATTGCAAAGGTTTGCAGATGGCCACGTACCTGTCATAAGACATGGTTGCCAGGATGAGGCATTCTGCTCCTGCCAAAATCAAAATTACAGAAATCTGAACAACACATCCATAGAGTGAAATGGTATACCTCTTAGTTAGAAAGCTGACCAATACTTGTGGAACAATGGAGAGAACTTGGCAGAGGTCCATGAAAGCCAATTGGGTAAGAAAGAAGTACATGGGAGTCTGAAGTCCAGAGTCTGTCTTAATCAGAAAAATAAGGAGGCTGTTTCCCATCAGAGCAACCAGAAACATGAAGAGAAGTCCTGAAAGAAACAGGGTGGGTGACCATTGATGCAGAAGGCCAACCAGAAGAAATTCTCTCCATGAAGTTATGTTCTCCTCTCTCATTCCTCCTTTGTTGCCAAGCTTTTATCTAAAGATATAAAAATAATTTGAGAGAACATTTGTCATAAATATGTTGAAATCCACCATTATGAATAGATATTTTCCTTCCCCCCTCCCAATTTTGTTTAAATTGAACAAACAGCATATCATGGGACGGATCTAATAAGATTATTACTAATGTCCAGGAGGAACAGGGCTATATGAGAAAATGCACAAGAATGTGCACAATTCTTCATTAGGTTATGCCAGCCTTGTGCAATTTACTACCTGTCACTTATGTTGAGATCAGATTTCCAGAATTTTGAAGCATCCCAGTATGAAACCTGACAGAATGTGTAAGGCTGAGTCACACTTGATTGCATTGTTTTCATTCTGTTAACAAATCATGTATTGTTTGCTTCAGATTTGCTTCTAAAAAGGTACCTTTTTAGAATGTGGAAAAGTGTGAAAGCAGCACTTATTTGCAATTCTTCCAAGCATCTTTCATTCCCACCACCACCACCAAACACAGTTGCTTTGAAAAGTTGAATTCTGGTATTATGTTTGGGACTATGTCTCAAGGGGTGTTTTGGTGCCAGATGTTGCACAATTTTAGTTTGTTAACAAATTACAATTTTTATAAATTTTGTAAGTCAGCATTGAAAAATATAATTTTGATATATATTATTCTGTGGCACATAAATTTAATTAATTAATTAATTAATTAATACAATGTAGGACTAAGTCTGTCTGTCTCTCTCTCTGTCTCTCTCTCTGTCTCTATCTATCTATCTATCTATCTATCTATCTATCTATCTATCTATCTATCTATCTATCTCCATCCATCCATTCATCCATAGATCAATTTACTAAAAAGTAATAAAATGCATTAAAATAGAATTTTTTTGCCATTAGGATAGAATTGGGGTGGAAATGCATGTCAGTCTTGCCAAATATATGAATTATAAAATCCACAAAACCCAGTTGATGCCGTGGTCAAGGATTATCTGAATTTTAGACCAAAGCTTGGGGTTGATTGGTTGATTTCTTAGATTTTTATCCTACCTCAGGAGGGTTAATTTTCCCCACAACAAAGAATATTGTGAGTGGGTGGGCTGAGGGCAATTGACCCACTCAAAGTCCTGGAGGAAACAGGAACCTAATCTGGGTATTCTTTCCCCTTTGCTCTTCTGTCTCCCTGGCCTCACCTTGAAAGCCTATCTCTTTCATCCTGATCTAGCTCCCTGCACAGTTCTGAATTTTTAAAAGCCAGAAAAATATTTTCCTTAATAGTAAGCACAAAAGAAAAGATTCTTGAATGCTACCATAATATGCTATACAAGAGAGAGTCTGTATGAGCAGTCACAGATCCCAAAGAAAAAATCTGCAATGTTCGGAATATATAAACAAAAGGTGTCCTTTCTCTAAGCAGGAGACAGAATATTTTACACATGTGTGCACACACAAACACAAACACACACAAACACACACACAGAGGCAGAAAGAGAAAATACAAGAGCAAACCTGAGTGTCATTTACTGTGTTATGAATTCCTGGATATACAGTAGAAAGAATACTATTGTTAGTATTATATTATTATAATATGGTTATAATAATATAATATTATAATGGTTACGTAGGGAAAACCTGGCTAGAAGAAAAAAACATATATATATATATATATATATATATATATATATATATATATATATATATATATATAATTTATATGCCGCCCTTCTCCGGAGAGTCAGGGTGGTTTACAATGCGTTAAGCAATAGCCTTCATACTTTTATATATTTATACAAAGTCAGCTTATTGCCCCCACAATCTGGGTCTTCATTTTACCTACCTTTGAAAGGATGGAAGGCTGAGTCAACCTTGAGCCTGGTGAGATTTGAACTTGCAGTAATTGCAAGCAGCAGTTGTTAATAACAGTGCTTTAGTCCACTCTACTACCAGGCTCTTACTTATATTACTTTACATACAATATATAACAATAATATTATTATTTTATTTTTACTAATAAATCTTTATATCTATATCTAAATATGTTTCTTTCTTTCTATCTATCTATCTATCTATATCTAGCTAGCTAGCTACCTAGCTAGCTATCTGTATATATAGATCAAATTATAGTTGTTTTCATGTTGTAATTATAATTGTCTGCCTGAAAGTTATTTTCAAATACAGTTTTATGAATGGTTGCGGTATGAACTTTTATAAAATATCTGCTTTCCAGGAACAATTGTCTCTTCAGAAATCAAGAATTACATACCTGCAGGTGTTCACAACAGCAAACAGAAAGAACAGGGTCTTTTAAAGTCAGAAAGCTCCATTTGAGTTCCGGATTCTTTGCTCAGCTGAATTTTTTTTTTCATTGTTTCTTTCATGGCTTCCTTAAATCATGCCATCTGATTCTATTCAAATATATTGTAATTATTTTTTACAATGCAAAATTCATTGTCTTGCATCCTTCAGGAAACAAGCAACTTCCATTCTGAAAATCAGTGAGACAAACTGCAATTTTCAGAAACCAAATCAGGGAGAAAACATTGTGCTACAGATCTACATAAAGATCTAATTTTTAAAAATATAGACTCTGATAGTAGAGTCATTTACACACCGTGACACACACACACATACACACTGAAAATAAGAAATAGACACAATATCTAATAGATTAACTATCTATAACCAACATAATTAAATGTTTAGTTAATAACTGAGGAATGGAGAAAAAAAACTGTCTATTCATTATGAAAAAAAATCAAGTTACAGATGACGTTCTTGTCATTCTCCCTGCAGCCAAGCTTATATGCAGGGAAAGGTTCTGAGCAACTTCTACTTCAGGGAATTTGGTTCTCAGTCCAAGATTTTAATTAAGATACCATTTCAAAAGTGAGAAGTTCAAAGCATAAGATTACATCGTTCATTTTGCAGGATTTTTAGTTTATTTTACCATATAATATATGATACGTTTTAGCTAGGATGGCTTATCTCACACCTTCCTTAGGCATCCTATTCTAAAGGGTGAGGATTGGTCCCAATCATTAAGATGTTTACATCCGCATCTGTCGAGGAATAAGAATGGGGGTAAATTTATAGGAATTTGTTTATTGGATGTAGAGGCTGCCTGATTTGAGCCAACTTTGGGCAGGTTTCATTAAAAAGTAAGAGCAGAACTATTAGTCCAGCAGAATGAAAGCTGTGTGTTGTCTGGTGTGCTTCCTAAATACACAGTTTTGCAGGAGTTACAGTCAGTGGTGGGATTCAAATAATTTAACAACCGGTTCTCTGCCCTAATAATTTCTTCCAACAACCAATTCACCAAACTGCTCAGAAAGTTAACAACTGGTTCTCCCGAAGTGGTGCGAACTGGCTGAATCCCACCACTGGTTACAGTCCTTTAGATTTCCCAACCTATAGAAACCTGCTCATTATAATCACCTTCCATATTGTTTCTAGAAGCATTAGACAATTTTGTGCCTTTTGATATATAGATGTGTAAACCAGGGGTGGGTTCTACTTACCTTTACTGGCGGTTTGCAACGGGGCCGCGCACGCATGCTCTTCTGCGCATGCGCAGAAGCATTTTGATGACATCAGGGTCAGTGGGCGGAGCCTCCCGCTGGTTTTTCTACCGGTTCTATAGAACCGGTGCAAACTGGGGGCAACCCACCACTGGTGTAAACACTGTACATTCTTGCCCAGTGTCCATGTCTCTCTGTTCCTCTCTTTTCTGCTGCCTTGCTACTTTTTTTTTTTTAAACAATTTTATTGATTTTTTATACACAAATAAAATATAATAACAATTCTACTTGCCTTGCTACTTTTTATCTCTTTTTGGTCACTTAACTTTGAGGTTTCCTGATTTTAATAAATAAATCTCACCAAGCTTTTTTTTTTTTTTTGTAGTGGAGCTGGTGAGAGTAAGATGAGTGTTTGTTTTGGCCTGGATATAGGGAATGACTGGGAGTGTCTATGGAGATTCACGGTCATCCAGGTTATGGTTAACAGATGTTGTGGCCCATATGCGGCCTGTGCAGCTAGAAGCTGATCCAGACAGCGAGGAGGCTGGTGTGGTGCTGCGCTAGCATCCTGTGCAGCTGGCACTCGAGGCGGACAATGAGGAGGCTGGAGAAGATGTGGTGCCAGAGGCGGGGATTCAGCCAGGGCCTTCAGAACCTCCAGAAGCTCCCTTAAGTGAAGAGAACAAAGAGGAGGAGCCTCTTCTCGATGCATGGGCGCGCAGAGCTGCCAAAAGGCAGGAGTGGCTCCTCAGGAGGAGGTCTCCTCGAGAGTAAGGCTTGGGGCTGATTGGCCACTCCCTTAGTCTATGTAAGGAGGAATGCCAACTGAAGCAATTTTCAGGGAATAACTTCATTCACATACCTTCGTGTCTTGTCTTGCTTAGCTTATCAACTTTCTGCAAATTGCTTCTGGGCATTCTGCCAACTATAGTAAGCTTTCAGTTATTATTCTTTGAATTCTTGGCGGCTGTTAATGCAATTAGTTAACAGCTGTTGTTGTAAAAGACTGCTTTATTCAGTAAACTAAGGTTTGAATGGACTTTATGTGTGCTGTGTTCTTTGGGGTCCACAGCTGGGGCAGAACAACAGAATAACAGTGTCAGTTTTGGAAGACAGGTTTGGAAGACCCTGACAAACAGAGTTGGAAGGGACCGTGTAAGTCATCTAGTCCAACCCCACACCCCACACAAGCAAGAGACCCTACACCATTTCTGATAGTTGGCAGTCCAGCCTCTTCTTGAAAGCTCCCAATGGTGATGCTCCCACAACTTCTGAAGGCAAGCTGGTTGGTTGATTGGTTGATTGTTCTCACTGTCAGAAAATTTCTCCTTATTTCTAGGTTGAATCTCTCCTTGATCAGTTTCCATCCATTATTCCTTGTCTGGCCTTCAGATGCTTTGGAAAATAGGCTGACCCCCTCCTCTCTGTGGCAGCCCCTCAAATATTGGAACATTGCTATCATGGTTGTCCCAAAGGTGCTTTTTTCAAGAAGCAACTGGACTTCCTTGTTTTTCTTTGAAAATGTTTCGCTTCTCGTCCAAGAAGCTTCTCCAGCTCTGACTTCAGCTCCCCACCATCCAATCAGAGCTGAAGAAGCTTCTTGGATGAGAAGCGAAATATCTTCAAAGAAAAACAAGGAAGTCCAGTTGTCTTTTGAAAAAGCACCTTTGGGATTGACTCAGTGGTGAAATCAGAATTTTTTTACTACCGATTCTGTGGGCGTGGTGTGGCTTAGTGGGCGTGGCTTGGTGGGCATGACAGGGGAAGGATACTGCAAAATCTCCATTCCCACCCCACTCCAGGGGAAGGATACTGCAAAATCTCCATTCCCACCCCACTCTGGGGCCAGCCAGAGGTGGTATTTGCCAGTTCTCCGAACTACTTGAAATTTCCGCTACCAGAACCTGCTGGATTTCCGCTCTCCAGAACCTGTCAGAACCTGCTGGATTTCAACCCTGGATTGATTGCACTGGAGGCAAACTAATAAAGAGGTTATGCACAATAAATATTCAGCAACAAACATAGCTTGCTTTCCAAGATAAAATGTATGACCTCTAAACTCATGCAGACATTCTCTTTCAGCACGTTGAATGGAAAAATTCAAATCACATTAAAAAACAATTCATGATTTGTCATAAAGAATTCCATTCAATATTTGAAGACATCGTCCAAGTTGGAAAATTTAAAGGGATTGCTGATCCTTCTGCAAAGCTGGATATTTAGGGAGTTCCTCAGACCCAAACATAGGTTTCATTCTAAGCTGCTGGACTAATGTTTTTACTGTTACTTTTTAATGAAAGCCCCTCAGAGTCGCTTTGAGTTATATAGCCTCTACATCTTATAAATAAATTCCTGTAAAGTTATGCTCATTCCTCAACATATGCGGCTGTAAGTGTATTGATGATTAGGACCAGTTAGGATAGGATGTCTAAGGAAGGTGTGAGATAAACCATCATAGCTATTCCCAATCATCATGTGTTCATTAGGAGAATAATGAAAGAAGGTCTTCTGAACAGTTGCACATAAAATCACCCCCTTAGCTAATGGATGCCAGACAACTCTGCCTGAAATGGAGTAAGATATGGTAACTTCTTGGATGGAAGCTTCAAGGCTGGAGGCAAGACTGTCAACTCAAAGAGACATCCTGGAAAAAGAGGTTGATTGAGATGTGTTTGAATATTAGTAGCTCAGGTTGGTAGTTGGGCTGTTGGTTTGAACTCCAAGCTTGGCAATTTGGTTGCAAACATTTCATCACTATTTGAGGAGACATCATCTGTGTGCTTTGAATTGTGCTTGTCTGTCAGAACACTGGTCTTTAAATACCAGGTGAAATCAAGGAGAGAAAGAAAATTCCTTGAAGCCTGGTTTTCCACCAAGAAGTCAATAAACAGACATATTGACATCGATCTGGTTTACCAATCGTTGAGAACAAAAGAACTGCATCAACTGCAATCCCGAAGATAGCATTTAAAATGAACAAACAGGCATCCCACTATGCAACAGTAAAAATCACAAGCCATCAACTCACAAGACATCGGACCACAAGAGCCGAGGTGGCGCAGTGGTTAGAGTGCAGTACTGCAGGCTACTTCAGCTGACTGCTAGCTGCAGTTCAGCAGATCGAATCTCACCGGCTCAAGGTTGACTCAGCCTTCCATCCTTCTGAGGTGGGTAAAATGAAGAGCCAGATTGTTGGGGGCAATATGCTAACACTGTAAAGCGCTTAGAGAGGGCTGTACTATGAAGTGGTATATAAGTCTAAGTGCTATTGCTATCTTAGTAACAACAACCAGCCATTCAAACAATCCAAAACCAGACCATGACTCAGAAGCATTTGAACACTAATTTACATCACACAGACAGGACTTAAAACCAAAGACCATGTCTCAGTAACAACAGCTAATCAACAATCAGACCGTGACTCAGAAGTAACAAACAACATCCACACTAATTTGCATCACATAAAAAAAGGTATTTAAAGACCAGTGTTCTGACAGACGAGCACAATTCAAAATGCACTGACAATGTCTCCTCGAATGGTGATGAAATGTTTTCAACCAAATTGCCAAGCTCGGAGCTCAAACCAATAGCCCAACTCTAGGCTTAACTTGATCCTTGCAGGTGGATGTATCCTAGTTTGCTTAGCTTCTAGAACCACTCCAGTTGTCTGGGTGCTCTCATCTGCTGAAGCTTTTGAGAAGAAAGCAGGGTGGAAACACCTCCCTTATTGCTAAGAAATCTAAGAGAGATGCTCATGCAGAGACCATGACTTAAACTTGATCTGGAGGAGGTGTTAGCAATAGGAAATGAAATGTACAGTATGTTATGCTGGCAGAGTGAGTTTGCTCAGAAAGAAGGAGATCCTTCTGTGCAGGACCTGGGAGCAGAACATGGGCAGTTCTGAGATCTGAAGAGACAGATTTGAGGTTTAGTTCAGTTTGAGGCTCAAACAACAAAGCACAGTACCAGAACTACAGTATTTTTCAGAGTATAAGATGCACCTTTTACCCCCAAAAAAGAGAGTGAAAATCTGGGTGCATTTTATATTCCAAATGCAGCCCTGCCCAGCTTCTCAAACAGAGGTTTCAGAGGCTGAAAAAAGCATCAGAAACGAAGCTTCAGAAAAGAAGACCCCAACAGAGCTTCAGAAAAGAAGCCTCCAAACAGAGCTTCAGAGGCTTTTTTTCTGAAGCTGTTTCGGAGGCTTTCAGAGGCAGGAAAAAAAGTTTTTCTGAAATGGAGTTTCAGAAGTTTCAGAGTTTCAGAAGTTTCAGAGGCACGGTTTTAATTAAGGTGCAGTTCCTTTTGAAACTGCACCTTAATTAAAACCGTGAAAAGAGAACCAGATTCCCTAAAGAAGAATTCTCTCAGAATCTCTCCTGGGATATAGAAAGACTTCGTTGACTGTAGGGAGAATGACAAGAAAAGCGACCCTAACTTGAGCTTTTCAAAATGAATGCACTTTTTTTTTCTTCCTTCAATTATTACTAAATTAACATTGAATTATGTTGGTTAAGATAATTAAGGCAGGAAAAAACGGACTGAGTCTATTTCTTATTTTCTCTCTCTACTTTCTCACCGTTGCTGTGCATAAGTAATCCTAGAATTACAGTCTATATGTTTAAGAATTAGATCTATATCTGACCATATCAAAATCAGGTCAATGCTTGCTACTGATCTGTAAATCTCTAGCACATATTTTTTTTCTCCTCGATTTGATTTTTTTAAAGTTGCAGTTTGTCTCACTAATTTTCAGAATGGAAACTGCTTGTCTCCTGAAGGATATAGGACAATGAATCTTGCACTGAAAGAATAAACACAAGGTATTTGAACAGAATCACGTTGCGTGGCTTGAGGAAGCCATGAAAGAAGAATAGAATAGAATAGAATAGAATAGAATAGAATAGAATAGAATAGAATAGAATAGAATAGAATAGAATAGAATAGAATAGAATAACAGAGTTGGAAGGGACCTTGGAGGTCTTCTAGTCCAACCCCCTACTTAGGCAGGAAACCCTACACCACTTCAGACAAATGGTTATCCAATCTCTTCTTAAAAAATTCCAGTGGTGGAGCATTTACAATTTCTGGAGGCAAGTTGTTCCACTGATTAATTGTTCTAACTGTCAGGAAATTTCTCCTTAGTTCTAGATTGCTTCTCTCCTTGATTAGTTTCCACCCATTGTTCTTGTCCTACCTTCAGGTGCTTTGGAGAATAACTCGACCTCCTTTTCTTTGTGGCAGCCCCTGAGATAGTGGAAGACTGCTATCATGTCTCCCCTAGTCCTTCTTTTCATTAAACTAGACATACCTAGTTCCTGCAACCATTCTTAAAAAAGAATTCAGTTGAGCAAAAATTCAGAACCTCAAATGGAGCTTTTCGGTTTTAAAACCCCGTTTTCCTCATTTGCTGTGGCCAACATCTGCAGGTATGTAATGCTTCATTTCTAAAGAGATAATTATCATGAAGTATATTGAGTTTGTGTTTGTGTTTGTGTGTGTGTGTATACAAACACCATAACAGCAATAATATAATAGCAATAATTGTATCCCTGCTATATCCAGGAATTCATGAGGCAGTAAATGACACTCCTGGTGTGCTCCTCTACGTGCATGAATGTGTGTGCAGATGTATGTGTGTGCATGCACATTTGTGTGTGGTTAAACTCAAAATTTCATTTTAAGCGTACCCCTGACAATGCAGATCACTCTTTACTTGAATAAACACATCTGTTTGCCTGATCTCGATAAACAAGTACTTATTTTCCAGATGCTCAACACTTTCAACTTCCTTTGCTGCTCTTTATCCGAGATGCAAAACTGAAGCTTGTCATTAATGTTTAGTTGTCTCAACATAAATCGGATGAAGAGAACTTTCTGCCTCCTGCTTTGAATATTAAACAAGGGCCACCTCTTGTGTGGACATTCAGAGCATTTCAGATTTTTGACTTGGGGCTTGTGACTGCTCATAGAGGCTCTCTCTCTTGCAGCATATTATGATAGTATTCAAGAGCCTTTTCCTTTGTGCTTATTATTAAGGAAAATATTTTGGAGGGTTTTAAAGACAGAAATGTGCAGAGAGCTGGATCAGGATGAAATAGATAGGCAAGAGGACTATGAAGATTCTCAATCATCCAGGTCATGATTGTTTGAAAGATGCTTTTTCCGAAAGGCAACTGGACATTCTTGTTTTTTTCCTTTGAAAAAGTTTCACGTCTCATCCAAGAAGCTTCTTCAGTTCTAACGTGGATGAGAAGCAAAACATTTTCAAAGGAAACATTCTTTTGCAATGTCATTATCATCATTTTAGCCATTGTCTAGCCACTGCAGAGGGTGGGAGGAAAATATCTATCAATAATTATGGATTTCAACTGCTTTATGATAGAAGTTCTCCCAAATTATTTTTGTATCTTTAGATAAAAGCTTGACAGTGAAGGAGGAATGAGAGAGGAGAACATAACTTCATGGAGAGAATTTCTTCTGGTTGGCCTTCTGCATCAATGGTCACCCACCCTGTTCCTTTGGGGGCTTCTCTTCATGTTTCTGGTTGTTCTGATGGGAAACAGCCTCCTTATTTTTCTGATTAAAACAGACTCTGGGCTTCACACCCCCATGTACTTCTTTCTTAGCCAATTGGCTTTCATGGACCTCTGCCAAGTTCTCTCCATTGTTCCACAAGTATTGGTCAGTTTTATAACCAACAGGTATACCATTTCACTCTATGGATGTGTTGTCCAGATTTCTATAACTTTGATTTTAGGGGGAGCAGAATGCCTCATCCTGGCAACCATGTCTTATGACAGGTATGTGGCCATCTGCAAACCTTTGCAATATCCCATCCTCATGAGGAGAAACGTCTGTTATATGATGTCAGTGGTGGCCTGGTTTTGGTCTACTGTCCAGGCTCTCACTTGCTCTCTTTATGTACTGCCCCTTCCTTACTGCAAATTCAATATAATTAACCATTACATGTGTGATTATCCAGCTCTTATCCAGCTATCTTGCTCAGATAATTCTGCTTTTGAAAGAACAACCTATGCTGGAAATTTTCTGGTACTTCTCATCCCCATCTCAGTTATCCTCACGTCCTATGTTGCTATCCTCCTCCAAGTTGTGAGGGTACGATCTTCTCAAAGGAGCCACAAAGCCTTGGGAACTTGCATGTCTCACTTGTGTGTAGTTGGGATCTTCTATATAACTTGTCTTGCAACATACATGAAACCTGCATCCTCTTATTCACCACAGGAAGCCATGATTAATACACTGTTCTTTACCATTGTACCTGCCATGACAAACCCCTTCATATATAGCTTGAGGAATCGAGATGTCTTGGAAGCGTTGAAGAAAATCTTTGGAAAACTCTACTTGCATTACTGACTTGATAGGTACAACATAATAGTGGTACAAGATAATTTCTTTTTGAAATCTAGGCATTTGTTCCAATAGGAGTGAAGATGTTCTTGCTGTTATTATTTTATCCCATCCTACATGTGGAATTAAAGTGGTGAACGTACCTAATAAACCTTCTTCCTATTTTTCCCACTATGGCAACCTTCAATACTTAATGACAACAGAAGTCTATTCCTCGTTTGTTTTATTTGATCAATATAAATGTTGAAAACATGAATTAAACAATTGCATTCCTCAGCTAGTATATTATGTCCTCTGATTTACTTATGATGTCTTTTGTATGCCTAGAAATATTACTTTCACCTTCAGCCTCTGAACTGAAATATAAACCGTATATGATAATATGATCCTGCAGAGCTCCTATAAGGATTATGTATGCAAAATGCTTAGAAAGTTTTGAAATGCCTTATGAAATCTAAATATTTCCCTTCGCTTAATAAATATTTTTACAATAATGTACAGGGATGAGGAATAATCCTAATGATTATATGCATTTCCGGCTATCAATAGCCCACTCAATATTAACAGATAGTGTCCTGTGTAGTTTACAGCCTTCTAACACACTGTGTATTGTGGTCTCTTATTGAATCTATTAAAGGAAAAATCAGTAAATGTTATAGATTGCAAATCTAGGTGTAAATGATGCCCAGGTGTAGCTATTCCATCCAATTACTGCAATGGTCTCTACATGGGGCTCCCCTTGAGGAGCACCCGGAGGCTCCAGTTGGTCCAGAATGCAGCCGCGCAGCTGGTTATGGGAGCGACGTGGCGCTCCAATGTGACTCCCCTCCTGCGCGAGCTGCACTGGCTCCTGGTGGTCTTCCGGGTGCGCTTCAAGGTTTTGGTCACCACCTTTAGAGCGCTCCATGGCTTAGGACCGGAGTATCTACGAGACCGCCTTCTGCCACCAGTAACCTCTCACCGACCAGTACGCTCCCATAGAGAGGGGCTTCTCAGGGTGCCGTCGGGCAAACAGTGTCGACTGGCGGCCCTCAGGGGGAGAGCTTTCTCTGTGGGGGCACCTGCCATCTGGAACGAGCTCCCCCTGGAGATACGGAGGATTCCGGATCTGCGTGCTTTCCGCCATGCCCTCAAAACATTCCTATTCCAGCAGGCTGGCCTGACCTAACCTCTCTTTTAAATTGCTTTTTAAATTTTAAATTTGTCTTATAAATTGGGGTGTTTTAAATTTGTTTTCTGGGCCAAAGGATTTAATGTATTTTAAATGGTTTATATGTATTTTATTTTCTGGCTGTTCACCGCCCTGAGTCCTTCGGGAGTAGGGCGGTATATAAATTTAAATTATTATTATTATTATTATTATTATTATTATTATTATTATTATTATTATTATTATTATTATTGAGGTCTTATATTTCCAGAAAATTGGGTCTCCACTTTCCACCTATACAAGCTGGGTTGTGAACAAAGGCAGCACACCCCACTTGTGATACTGTAAGAAGCATCTTATTATGGAGAGGAGCAACTGACTTCCCAGGTAGCATCTTGATGATCATTCATTGATGCCACTTAAGGCCCTATTGATTAGGATACTAAAGGTTGGACAGATTATATTCTATTCTTCTAGAAGTTTTGGGAGTTGTCCCAGTAACTGGAGGGCATCTGGTTGGGAACAATTGAAATAGATTGTGGCACACAATAATTATCATGTCTAATACCTATGACTACTCTCTGAAGCATGGTTGGTCAGAGATTCTGGTACACTGTGGGTTTCAGTGTCTGCTGTTGTAGAATTTTTAAGGGATAAATTTGGTTCAATGACCAGGACACTGTAGGATAAGGAAAAGCAGAGCCTGGAGGTGGAGTCTAAAAGGGAATCAGCCTGGAGTCATTATATTCCCACAAGCAGTCTAAATCCAACCCCTCTAGAATTCCATTAACCCTTATTTAGTGCCAAATTAGGGCTGGTCTTAGTTGACTAGATTCTGATGCATAGGCCTGAGCAATAAATCAGTTTATTGGAACTTAACATGTGGCCCTGATCTCTTCCACCTTACAGACTTATTGCACTGAAGCACCAGTTGATTTACTGATAGTGTTGGAGGCAAAGACAAGCCTAAAGAGGGAGGTGATTACAGTCCTTCATTGCACTAATTACTGTGTTTCCCCCAAAATAAGACCTCCCTGAATAATAAGCCCAATCGGGCTTTTGAGCGCATGCACGAAAATAAGCCCTCCCCCGAAAATAAGCCCTCCCAAAAAATATTTAAATACATGCACAGCTGGTCCCTGCCATTTCCTCTGGTTAGGGTTAGGGAGACAGAGCTGGAAATCAGGTGAGATGGCAAGAGGAGCCCCGTCTTGTTCCACACGCTCCAAAATAATAAGACCTCCTTGAAAATAAGGCCAAGCACTTATTTCAAGGTTCAAAAAAATATAAGACAGGGTCTTATTTTCAGGGAAACACGGTACAGTGTACATTTATTTATTTAGTGTACGGCATACAAGGTCATGAAAATCTACATGCTAGACACAATGCAGTCTTGACAGCCTAAATATATAGATGTGATTGGACATAGCAGCTAGATATTTCATTGAATATAGCACACTGTTGTTATTTATTAGATTTAATGTAGCCACCCACTCCAGTGCTTAGTGGGGTCAGTGAGGCCATTAAGGTGTAACTATGAGGTTATGGGGAGGACTACCAAAACACTGGACATTTGAAAGGTAAGGAGATAGGATTCCATGAACATGGTTTCTTTCTAGGGAATTGATTTCTTTTGCTTTCCTAGAGTCCTACTACTAATACTACATTCATGTCGGGGCCAATGAAGTGCTTCTGGGTTGAAAGGATTGAATGGTGACATCATCATTGTCTGGAGGATGCCCAGTTGCAAGCTCATTTCATATCCCTGTTAAGTTGTCCACTGGAAATGATACCCATCTACTTGCAATCATCCGCTTTTGTACCAGTGAGTCAGCAGGAGCTGGAGCATGTGATGGAAGCTCACCTCATCCCACGGCATCAACCAGATCTCAAACATGAGCCTTGATTGTAAGCCCAGCATCCCAATTATGTGAACCATCACACTCCCTGAGTCCTGCTTGCTTCCCAGGAATTTTTCCCAGCATTCCTTGGCCTTCTAAATCTTTTTATGGCTGAGCTGACAAATTTAGTTTCCCTGGGATAGTGTTTTGTAGAGGGAATAGCAAAAAACAATAGCACTTAGATTTACAGCCTTCTCTAAGTGGTTTACAGAGTCAGCATTGTTGCCCCCAACAATCTGAGTTCTCATTTTACTGACCTCAGAAGGATGGAAGGCTGAGTCAACCTTGAGCCTGGTGAGATTCGAATTGCAGGCAGCCAGCAGGCAGCAGAAGTAACCTTCAGTACTGCATTCTAACCACTGTGCCACCATGGCTCTTGAATAGTTGCCTAATTTGACCACATACATCTAATCTGGCCTTTCAGGTCTCTTTGGGAAGATTCATTTGGGTTATGGTCTTTTAGTCTGCCACCATCACCAAATCCCCTGCATTTTGCTTCTCTGAAGCCCACCTGCCTGTCTTACTTGGATGGTCAGGGCTCTGGGGAATTTTGGGGTTTTTTTTAGATTTTGTTTGCTTGCAGTCCATGACTTTATTCATTGTATTTTCAAACTTAAATCTTTCTTTTTCTGGATTCTACCACCACATCAAAGTTGGTTCCATCCTTTTCATATTTTGGCACATTATCCCTTTCTATAGGAAAGAGAGAGTGGACATAGATCCCCCCTTTATATAATTTATTTCCAAAGTCAAAGTTAATCAAAAGTGTCCCCAAGCTGGGAAGATATTTAAAACATAAAAAGAGAGATTTTTGAATTGCATCATAAGTTAATTCTCAAGGTCTATTTCCCTAAAGGAAAAACTAACTCTGTCTCCTTAGAGACTTTAAATCCTAACATGCCTGAGTCATCTGAATGCTAGAAATTATTTAGGTGTTAGTGTCAGGAGCAGGAACACCAGCTCCCAGAGATGATGTAATCTCCACCCAGAGAGTTCCATGGGAGGTTGAGCTGTTCCGGGGTTCTGATACCGGTGAGTGCTTGTTGGTTCAGGAGTCAGAGATGACCGGCTGGAACGTCTACCTTGAGGAGCAGTTGCTAGGGAAGGTATATGAAGTGGGCTATTACTCTCATGTCCTTCTGACTGGCCTGCGTGGGACACTGAATGCTGGGCTGGATGGGTTGTTGGGCTGAACCATGTAGCTCTTCCTTATATGACCTTATATACATTTGAGAAAGAATATTCTCTTCCTTTTTTCCTTCCCTTCTTCCTTCCTTCCTTCCTTCCTTCCTTCCTTCCTTCCTTCCTTCCTTCCTTCCTTCCCTCCTTCCCTCCTTCCTTCCTTCCTTCCTTGCTTCCTTCCTTCCTTCCTTCCCTCCTTCCCTCCTTCCCTCTTTCTTTCAAGAAAGCGTCTGGCCCCTTGCCACAGCAGCATATCAAAGTCTCAAGTCCAGGGACTTCTAGTGGAGGAATGGCAAACTAAACATGTCTCTGAGAGAGCAGAGATGCTGACCATGGTTTTTCTAAACTTCTCCAGACAAATTGGGGAAAGGCAATCCCTCCCATGTGGTCCAGACAGCTGCTCCTTGTGAATAGTTTTCCATGGATCTGAGTACAGGTAGTCCTCAATTTATGTCCACAATTGAGCCCAAGATTTATGTTGCTAAGTCAAAAATTTATTAAGTGAGTTTTGTCTCATTTTACGACTTTTTTGCCACATTTGTTAAATGAATCCCTGCAGTCCTTAAATTAGTAAGACGGTTGTTAAGTGAATCAGGCTTTCCCATTGACTTTGCTTGTCAGAAGATCACAAAAGGGGGATCATGTGATCCCGGGACGCTGCAACCGTCATAAATGTGAGACAGTTGTCAAGCAGCCAAATGTAAATCCCATGACCCTGGGGATGCTTGCAATGGTCATAAGTGTGAAAAATGGTCATAGCTCACTTTTTTCAGTGCCGTTGTAACTTCGAGCGGTCACTAAAATGAACTGTTGTAAGTCAAGGACTACCAGTACTGGGAGACAAAGGAATCACAACTGACAAGCTCACAACTTTGGCAAATCAAGGACACCATGTTGTAATCATGTTCAGAAGCTCATCATTTCTCCACCAGAAGTCCTTAGACATGGAAAATTTTGTGTGTTGCTATGGCAAGGGCTCAGTGATCACTGTAGCTGCTCCTGCCAATGAAAGACACTTTCTTGCATCTATTTCCAAATGTTTTAGTTCCTTATTTAAATGGAGATTTTTTTCCCCCCACAATAAAACCTAGACAGTCTCATATCTCTCCTATTGAATTGGAGTACTACCACGCAAGCAAAATTGGAAGCAAAATCTACTAGAGGAGTCCTTGGTGCTCTCTGAGCTTGGTTGTTTTCTATTCACTAGTACTGATGATGTTATCTTGTTTGAGTAATGAAACATCTGCTAAAAAACAATACCCCAAGCTACAAATATTCTCCTTTATTGATGCACTAGAAAGTTTTCTCTGATCGTTTTTTTCTGCTACTTTTTGAGATGATTTTATAAATAGTATAAAGCCCATTAAGATTTTGTCCTTGGAAGGCAAGAGCGGGAAGAATTTGTGTAGAGAACACCTTTGGAAATATTTTGTTTCTAAGGTTACGTTAATGAAGTTGCATTGCGCTGTATACATACAGTTTGTTTATCTCCAGTGCAATTGGTGTTCAGAAGCCACAGAATGTATAGAGCTACTAGGGTTACATTTATTGTCATTGCACCTCATACAACGAAATTAAATGACCTGTGTATGCATTGTACCCTATGTATGCATGTATACATATATTTGTGCATGCATATTTGTTTGTTTATCTCAAATGCAGTTGGTGTTCTTTGAGCACACCCTATAGCACGCATAGAGACATAAAAACAGGCAAAGTTTTTAATTCTACAAACAGAATATTCCCACAGAAAGCTTCTTCTTTTAAAATGCTCCAAGGCATGATTATTTCACAACCTGTGATGTAGTTATTCACAATTTGCAACTGTACAGCACTGAAATATAAGATCTTCCTTAATATAACTTACAGATTATGTACATTTTTTTCTTCTATCGATGTCTCCACGTATTGCAAAACAGCTTCTGCAGTTTTTTAAGGCAAGAAGAAAACCCAAAGGATTGGAATAGGCACAACCTGTTCATAAAAATGGTTTGTAGAAAAAAATAAAAATTGAATGTTAAAGGGGAGAGAGAATCAGGATTACAGATTGAGAAATTAATTCTCAATTAATGCAACAAATACTACACCTTCCAGTGAACTGGTCTTTGAAATCTGGATGTTAAAATAAGTGGAAGGAGGCACTCAAAGGGGACATGAAGGATTGCAAATAATCATTGAATATAGGAAATAAGAATGGAAAGAGGACAGAGGACATGAAATAAATCGCAGTGGGACATGAATGATCTATTCCAAACTTCTAGTTTACTGTAATTTAATTTTCCACTTTCTTCAAATATAAACCTGCCTATATTATTGCTTATACAGTGCTGTGTCCATAAAGAAATATGATGCATGAAAAAAGGATGGAAGAGAAGAATGGCACATCATGGAAAGAATTTCTTCTACTTGGACTTCAATATCAAAAATCACCCACAATTTTTCTGGTTGCTATCAGCTTCATGTTCTTTATTGCAATTACTGGAAACTGTCTCCTTCTCTTTGTAATTAATTCTGACTCTAGCCTTGACACTCCCATGTACTTTTTTCTCAAACAATTAGCTTTATTGGACCTCTGCCAAATTCTCACTATTGTTCCTCGAGTATTTGTCAGTTTTGTAACCAAGAGGTATACCATTTCGCTCTATGGATGTGTTGCTCAAATTACTGTAACTTTGCTTTTAGGAGGAGCAGAATGCCTCATCCTGGCTACTATGTCTTATGACAGGTATGTGGCCATCTGCAAACCTTTGCAATATCCCATCCTCATGAGGAAAAGCATCCTTCATATGATGTCAGTGGCGGCCTGGGTTTGGTCTACTCTCCAGGCCCTCGCTTGCTCTCTTTATGTCCTGCCCCTTCCCTACTGCAAGGCCAATGTGATTAAACATTACATATGTGTTTATCCAGCCCTCCTACAACTCTCTTGCTCAGATAATTCTGCTTTTAAAAAAGCAACATATGTTGGAAATTTCCTGGTACTTCTCATTCCCATCTCAGTCATCCTCTCCTCGTACATTGCTATCCTTCTCCAGGTTTTGAGGGTACAATCTTCTGAAAGGAGCCACAAGGCCTTGACGACCTGTCTGTCCCATCTCTGCGTGGTGGGCTTCTTCTATGGAGCAGCCATTTTGACCTATATGACTTCCTCTTCCTCTTATTCTACTGAAAGATCTATGATTAATACAGTGTTTACTACCATTGTCCCTGCCACCATGAATCCTTTCATATACAGCCTGAGAAATCAAGACGTCTTATCCACACTCAAGAAATTATTTGGAAAATGCAAATAGTGTAAATGATTTTAGAGGCACTAACTTAAATTTGGTCTTCCAAGATGCATTCAGATGGAAGTATTTATGAATGTAGATATTTATTTTTCCTGAGCATATTTTAATTCTATTGTTAATTAAAGTTGTAATAAAAATGTAAAACATTTCTGACATTTTGAGTCAGCCAAGCTCTCATTGGCTCAAATTAGACTTTTAAAAAGATGGTATTGCCATCACCATGGTAACGAACACTAATTATTTGGGAACTGATCCATATCCATCTACATCTCCAAGCCATCTCCACTTTTCTCCAGAAATCTCTCTCTCCTATCTGCTGATCCTTCAACCCTATTTTTCCTCTCACTTGCTTACTATTATTAATTGGAAGTGGCTAGTAGAATGAATTCCATTTTCTTGAACTTCTGTCTTTACCCTTCATTAACTGAAAGCATCTTTTTTAAAAAAAACAATTTTTTTTGCTCTATGTGTTGAACTATTTACTTACTTACTTACTTACTTGTTCATTTATTTATATTTTATGTTTCTAGATCACCCATCTCCCTCAATGAGGGGTTAACACACTTATAATGCAACTATCTATCTATCTATCTATCTATCTATCTATCTATCTATCTATCTATCTATCCATATCATAGAATTGGAAGGGATATTATAGGTCATCTTGCATTTGGTTCAATCCCCAGCATTCTTTGGCCTTCTAAATATTTTTATGACTGAGCTGACAACTTTAGTTTCTCTGGGATAGTATTTTGTGGAGGGGATAATTGCCTAATTTGACTACATATATTTAACCTAGTCTTTCAGTCCTCTCTGGGAAGCTCCATTTGGAATATGGTCTTTTAGCTTGCCTCCATTCCCAAATTCCCTACATTTTGCTACTATGAAGCCCACATGCCTCTCCCACTTGCTCTGGGGATTTTTATTTTTATTTTTTTCTTGCAGTCCTTGACTTTATTCATTGTATTTTCAAACTTATTTTTTCTTGTTTTGGATTCTACCACCACATCACATTTGGTTTCATCTTTTTCATATTTTGGCGCATTATGTCTTTCTATAAGGAAGAGAAAGTGGACATAGACTCCCTTTACATATTTTTTTAAAAGTCAAATTTAGTCAAAAGGGTCCACAAGATGTGAAGAGGTCCCTTAGCTCAGAATTGGAAGGGACATCAGAGGTCATCTTGAATGTGGTTTGATCCCCTGTTCACTGAAGGATCTGAAAGTGGGTTGATAAGTTTTATGATCAAGTTCAATTTGAAACTGACAGGATTTGTAGGTAAGATGTGTTATTTGTGACTGAAGACTGGAATGCCAAAGTTGGAAACATTAAAGAGGAAAATGAATTGGTATTGTATGGTTTAAGACCCTGAAATGAAGGCGGAAACCAACTTACCAATTTCTACCCATCCAATTATTGCTTCATAACTAACACATTATCCCAAAAAACAAAATAACACCTTTATACAAGGATATCACTGAAACAAGCATATGGAAATCAAATTGCGTTATTGCTCACAGGAAGTGGAGGAGCTCAGTTATAGCATCAAAGATATGGCCAGGTGCTGATTATGGAACAGATCACAAATTGCTCATGGGCAAGTTCCAAGATACCCTAAAAAAGAAGAAAGCCAGTTGGTCCCACATTTTGACCTTGAGCATATACTCACTATTCTCACAGAGAACATCAGGAATCACTTTGAAGTCCTGAATTCATTAATGAAGAACCAGAATTATAGAATAAACTTCAAAAAGTCATTAATTCAAATTCCCAGATGCTGTTCTACCTGCATCTAATCCTAGAAAGTAACCAGTATCTCTCTAGGACTGTAACACAGTCCTTGCTACTAATATTTTTCCATTCAAGTTGCCCATTCAGCCATAATTCATGATTTTGTAATATGAAAAGCTATCATGAAATAATATATCCTCAGTCAGGAGGATTCCAAGAGGTAGGATGGAAGTCATGGAGAGTAGAGAAGGAGGGATCAAATTTGACATGGAGGAGAAAGAGTAGAAAGGCTATTTAGCCTGTCTCAAAATATTTGCTGCCATGACTACAGAGAATGTGACTAGATTACTGCAGTGTTGATGACCATCAGGTCACAAGATTCAAAACCAGCCTCACCAGCCCTCAACATAGTGATAAAAGCAGCCTTGTATTGCCAACTATGGCTGAGGTCCATTGCCCATACATTTCCAGAGTGACATAGGTCAAAGAGAAAATCATCTTTAGTAAGGTCATCTTATCAGAAGATTATCTAGAACAGGCCTGTCAAACTGGTGGCCTGTGGGCCAGATATGGCCCATGCAGGCCACGCCCAGCCCGATCACAAAGGCCTACAAAGGCAAAAAACATCATGATACGTCACGATCTGGCCAGCAACACAATCGGGTTTGACATCCCTGATCTAGAACAATAGTTTTCTAGAACAATGGTCTGTGGGGGTCATCACACAGGGTCCACAAAGGCTTAAAGAAATATTATGATTTAAATCTTGAGTTAAGTCTTAATGGTCCATGACCATAAAAGATATTTAAAGGGGGTCCAGTCCACTGGGAAAAGACTCACTGGAGAAGAGTCTAATGCTGGGAAAGACTGAGGGCAAAAGAAGAAGGGGACGACAGAGAATGAGGTGGCTGGATGGAGTCACTGAAGCAGTAGGCGTGAGATTAAATGGACTCCAGAGGATGGTAGAGGATAGGAAGGCCTGGAGGAACATTGTCCATGGGGTCGCAATGGGTTGGACATGACTTCGCAACTAACAACAAGAGAACTCTTCTACAGTACTCATCATTCTGATAGTACAGATGGAGCCTGAGAATGAGAAGCGAGGCAGAACTTCAGGGCTTATAAAGATGTTAAGCAGGCACTGTATGATTAGCAACTGGATGAAAGATGAAGTGGAACCTTGTCATGTTTTGAAGAAAAATAGTTCAACACAATGCAAACCTTTGACAGAGCAACCTTTTATGCACCATAATATAAGCATGCTCAATGATATGGATGTGAAAACTTCAATTATACAAAATCAACCAAGGCTTTAGTGAGCTTAACAGTCCGCAATGTAGAACAAATTTTATCTTGAGTCTCAAATGTTCCAGGCCTGGACAAGGGAGGAGTCAAGCAAACAAACACAGGAATCTAAGCAATTCAATAATCCAGGTTTTACTCCCCATCCATAGACCGGAGTCTTGGTACACATTGAGTATAACACACAGTTCTGTGCAAAGTCAGCACTGGGAGCTCTTGCCTCCCAGCGCGCTTTATAACCTGAGGCCATGCCCACTACCAGCCTGCCATGCCTTCTGTCCACCCAGCATCCAGTCGTCTGTGGCCGACATCCGGTTGCAGTGGCATGGCTGGGCCGATGGCATGGAACCAAGGCCTGGAACGCAGATCTGGAGCTGCATGGGTGCGTGAGCAGCCACAGGGGCAAAAAAGCTGATGAGCAGCTGTGGTGTCCCGGCGCCGCCAGTGCCGCCATGTTCTTTGTGCTTGCCAACACCCCGTTGCCTGCCAGTGCGCCCAGGAGAACGCCCCGCTGACAAATGGCTGGCTGGTGCTGTTCTGACATGATCCACCGCTGCCACCACACCGCGGCCTCCGCGGACTCTCCCACCAGCTCCGAAGGCAACAGCTCCATGCTCCCACCCCCACCCCCAAGTATGGCGAGCCCCGGATCAGGACTCGACATTGAGATTTTTAACACTGAAAAATAATTAACATTTTTTAATTTCATTTTAATATTTATGGAAAAAGTACTAGGATTCACGCAGGAAACTTGGTCCTGGCATTATTTGCCATAGGAAAGCCAAATGTAATGCAACATTCAACAGCAATGAAATAAAAGCAATCAAAATATATAATAAATATCTTTAAAAGATTTAAAAATACATTATGTTATTAGGCAATGGACATGAAATATATATTTAAAAATTCCCTTCTCAGCCCTATGGGTGGTATGTACTGTAACTTCCTCGATTTTGAGATCTCTAGCAGAGGCCTGGAAATTTGAGGTTCTGCACAGCATTTTAGCTGTTCCTAGCACTGCACTCTTCTGGACAGAGAGCTCTGATGTCGTTCCTGGGATCTGATTGGAGCCCTTCTCCCAGCTTAGGTGTCATAGCCCCGAGTGGTCCCACCATCACAGGGACCACTTTGGCGTTTGCTTTCCACATTTTCTATTCATTCTCAAGGACCTGGTATCTGCCCAGCTTCTTATATTCCTTTTTCCTGTTGTTGCTGTCACTTGGTACCACTATATCCGTTAACACTGCTGACTTTTGTTTCTTGTCTACTACCACAATGTCAGGTTGACTGGCCAGTACCTGCCTGTCCATTGGATCTGGAAGTCCCCACAGAATCTTAGCCCCGTTATTCTAGACAATCTTTGTGGAATCTCCCATCTGGACTTGGGAGGGTCTAGCGGCTAGCCCATACATTGTGCAGAATGTTCCTGTACACAATGCCAGATGTTTGATTGTGTGTTCCTGCCTGTAACTTACACCCTGCCACTATGCGTGGATTGTCTCTGAAACTGAATAACATACACAACAGACATATGCAGTATCTCTCGCTCTCCCTCCCTCCCTCCCTTCCTTCCTCTATGTGTGTGTGTGGTGGTGAAATTCAATTTTTTTTATATCCGGTTCTCTGGGCGTGGCTTGGTGGACATGGTGTGGCTTGGTGGGCGTGGCAGGGGAAGGATGCTGCAAAATCTCCATTCCCACCCCACTCCAGGGGAAGAATACTACAAAATCTCCATTCCCTCCCCACTCTTGAGGCCAGTCAGAGGTGGTATTTGCTGGTTCTCCAAACTACTCAAAATTTCCGCTACCTGATATATATACAGTTTATGTATGTGTGTATATAAAAATCTATCATAGTCCTTAACAATCACTCTGTATAGTAAGAAAATATATTTATTGTCCCCAAAATTCTGCTACAGCACTAGAACAAAGAAATAGCTAAGCATTTAAATAACTATCATACAAGGTAAAGGAAATGAAAAAGGGGCCAAGTCCTATATTGCACCGCTATCTTTTGCAGCACTTCTATCAATTTCAAGCTGAAATTTAAATTAAAATATACCGTATTTAGACAAATGTTTTGATGACATTTTTTTATTATAGATACTGAATTGGCCATTAGATTCCCAAAAAAGCATACCAGCAGCCTTCTTTTTACTCATCCCCTCATTCATTGAATTGACGTACATTTTGTAAAAAGTTTCCTCAGGGCTGCCAAGACATCCCGGTTCCTCAGGCTGTAGATAAAAGGATTCAGCGTGGCAGGAATGATGGTAGTAAAAAGAGAATTGATCATGGCCTTTTGTGCTGAATAGGATGAAACGGGTGTCATGTAGGTCAAAATGGCTGCTCCATAGAAGAGGCCCACCACACACAAGTGGGATAAACAAGTGCCCAAGGCTTTGTGGCTCCTTTCAGAGGAACGTGACCTCAGGACTTGCAGGAGAATGGCCAGGTAGGAAGCAAGGATGATCGAGACAGGGATGAGAAAAACCAGGAAAGTCCCGAGATATACTGATCTTTCGAATGCAGAATTGTCAGAACAAGACAACTGTATGAGGGCTGTATACTCACAAGCGATATGGCTAATCACATTGGACTTGCAATAGGGAAGAGGCAGGACATAAAGGGAGCAGTTCAAAGCCTGCACGGAAGACCAAAACCAGGCAGCTATTGATATGATGTGGCAGATTTTGCTCCTCATAAGTGTTGGATACTGTAAAGGTCTGCAAACAGCCACATATCTATCATAGGACATGGCTGCAAGGATCAGGCACTCTGATCCTCCCATAAAAAGTGTGACAAAAATCTGAAAAACACACCGGTATAGTGAAATAGTATATCTTTGGCTTACAAAATGGGCTGTCGTTTGAGGAACAATTGAGAGAATTTGACAAAGGTCCATAAAAGCCAACTGACTGAGGAAATAATACATCGGTGTCTGAAGACTGGAGCTCATTTTAACCAAAAACAGAAGAAGACTGTTTCCGGCAAGAGCAATTGCAAACATGGAGAGGACGAAACCAAGAAAAATGGTGGGTGACCTTTGATGCTGAAGTCCAACAAGAACAAATTCCATCCAAGATGTTGTGTTGTTCCTCATTCCTTGTTAATTTGTCTGGGTTTTATGTAAAGGTACAAGAAGAAAATATAGTTAATTCACCAATGAATGGGACAAAATAACATTTAGAATGGTTTCTTTTCTTAATGCTGTAATACGTTTTCCATTGTAGTGGGATCGCTTGTACGGTTGAGCACAATATTAGAACACAGAATGTATTGTTTGACATCAACGTCTTATTATAGTCACAACCTCCAGATGTCCCTGGACTTCTACTTACAAAAGTCCCATCAACCTGGAATTATGGAAGGCACCCTTTTGGGGGGAGTCTAGTTTATATGAGCCTTGGTAGCACAGCAGACTAAAGTGCTGTTAAGTAGCACCAACTGCCTGCAATTACTGCAAGTTCGAATCTCACCAGGCTCAAGGTTGATTCGGCCTTCCATCCTTTCAAGGTAGGTAAAATGAGGACCCGGATTGTGGGGGCAATAAGCTGACTTTGTATAAAAAAGAACACCGCTTAGGGGGGGCCGAAAGCCCTCCTAAGCAGGTAGACACAAAAGTATGAAGGCTATTGCTTAAAGCATTGTAAGTCGCCCTGAGTCTCCGGAGAAGGGCGGCATATAAATTGAATCAATCAATCAATCAATCAATCAATCAATATGAATGCAACCGATGCTCAAACTGTAAAAGTTAACTACAGGTAGTTCTCGACTTACAACAGTTTGTTTAGCAACTGTTCAAAGTTACAACAGCACTGAAAAAAGTGGTGACTTTCCCTACTCTTTTGTTTCCTATTATTTGCTTTTGTATTTTTGTATTTGATATTATAAACGTCAACTAATAAAACTGTTAAAACTGCAAAGAAAAAAGAACGAAAGAAAAAGAATTAGGCCTTTAATGAAAAACAAGAAAAGGCTACTTATGGCATTTTTTATTTTAAGCACCCATTCTAAAGGGGCAAGCCACAATATTTCCCTGAGCTCATTGGAAGAAACTTACATGAAGGGGGCGGGGGAAGCAATATTCAAAGGCTTTGATAGGGACACTTCGATCATTTTTCCACATCCAACAATGATGTATCATCACCCACTGTAGGAGGAAAGCCATGTTAGTTTACGGTATAAAATATCTGTAGGAGTCTGGTAGCATCTTTTCTGACTAATTTCAATTAAAAAGCATGTCTCCATGAGCTTCAGTTCACTTCAATAAATGCATGAAGTGACAATACTAGTGTATATATACTATAGATCAGGGGTCACCAACCTTTTGGACCTCAGGGACCACTAAATTCATAATTTTAAATCCCGCGGATCACTAATATGAATTTTTTAAAAAGATAAATAGTATTTAGTGCAATATAAAAAATGCAAATAATTTTTCTGCAGACCACCAAAATTTTCTCGCGGACCATCAGTGGTCCATAGACCACCAGTTGGTGACCACTGCTATAGACGTACAGTCCTATATACATACAGTATGTATGTATGCTGCATACAGTATGCACCTGGTAAAACGAGCTGCAAACTCTCTCACAAAAGCATTTGATTTTTAATAATATCACCAACAATTGTTCAAGTAACATGAAGACTGCCCTATTTAGTGCTATTTCGGCATAATGATGGACACAAGAATCTGAAAGATGCTTTCAGTCACCGATGGGAAAATGATCTATGTCAGGAGAACCCCCACATTCAATGGAAAGCACCCCTTTCAAGCCAATTTACAACTCAATAATTTTAGCTCAGTGTCTTCAATGTCTCTAAACAAAATATTTGGGTTACAAATAATGCTTGTATCATATTTATGTTGTAAACCACTCAGAGTCAGTGAGATTGGCGGTGTAGAAATTTAATAAATAAAATAAAATAAATATTACATATCTGTGTAAAACACAGTGCTGTGTAGCATAAAGGATCTAAAGTAACAAACAAGCCTATAGATTTGCTTATTTGATCATCAGAGAAAAACAAAATGTAAACACTGATGAGATACATGGGGTTGTGTAGACTATGTGAACGTGTCTCTCTTTCACTGTGATTCATACACACAGATAAAGGCGATATCATTTTGTAGTTTCCAGCATCACTTTCTCAACCATTCCCAAAGATAACCACTTCTCCATTCTGGAAGAGCAGATATCTTCTCCATTCTTCTAACGCAGTTCCTCTTCTGGATCAGATGTTCCTTACATTGCCAAAAAGGCATTAAGAGTTGTAAACATAATCTTGCGTAGCTTCTTCTCTGGTAATATTGTACTACTAACTAGAGCATACAAAACATTTGCTAGACCAATTCTTGAATACAGCTCATCTGTCTGGAACCCGCACTGCATATCGGACATTAATAGAATTGAGAGAGTCCAGAGATATTTTACAAGAAGAGTTCTCCATTCCTCTACCCGCAATAAAATACCTTATGCCACCAGACTTGTCTTTGGGCTTAGACAATTTAGAACTATGCCACCTTCGGTCTGACCTAAGCATAGTATATAAAATTATCTGCTACAATGTCTTACCTGCCAATGACTACTTCAGCTTCAACCACAACAACACACGAGCACACATAGAAACTTAAGGTAAACCGCTCCAAACTCGATTGCAGAAAATACGACTTCAGCAACAGAGTGGTCAATGCCTGGAATGCACTACCAGACTCTGTGGTTTCATCCCCAAACCCCCATAACTTAACCTTAGACTGTCTACTGTTGACCTCACCCCATTCCTAAGAGGTCTGTAAGGGGCGTGCATAAGAGCACCAATATGCCTACTGTCCCTGTCCTAATGTCCCCTTTTATTCATAACCATCTCATGTATTCATAATCATGTTGATACATTTCATGTATTCACAATCATGTTTATATTTTTATATGTAATCTTAAATATGCTTGACAAAATAAAAAAAAAATAAAAAATAAAAAAACAGGTGGAAGGACCCCTTTCCCCTTCCATAGAAGGAATATTTTTAATCCCACCCCATCATAGTATGATTGGCAGTCAGACAGACAAGTTATAAACTGTTTGCAGATCTGTATAGCTATAATATATTAACATTGTTATGAATGCACAATAAAAGTGAAAATATAATGAAGATTCAAGAGTCACATACCTGTATCTACTGCATTCATAATTGCAAAAGCAAATAGGAAAGAAACATAATTTTAAGGGGAACCAATTCTGAAGATGCTGAAATGTTTCTGCTGCTTGAATTAAATTTTCATCATGGATTTTATCTTACCCTCATCGCTGTGATGTACTTAAAAATGGTTATAAATTCACCTAACTCATAGCCGCTTAAGATTTAAAAAGTACTTAGTATTTTGAAATTATTTAATGCACATTTTGAAATCTGTTTTAATATATAATGCTCAATATTCACAGGTCCACAATAGCAAATATTAACAGACCATCATTTGATCAGATGTCAACTGCAAATATAATTCGAAAGCTACAAGAATGTATCTTGCCTTGAAAATATTTCATCATCTACAGGTCCACTATTTTCATGGCAAAATCTTCATTTAAGTCTCCAAACATATTAACTGCCAAGTTTTTAAAAAGTGCCGTGCAACTTGGCTAAGTCTAAACCAGAAACAACACTTAATCTGATTTCCCAGTTTTTAAAATCTCCAAGGATAAATTATATCACAACTTTACCTTTGAGGCTTCCTGATGTCAGAAAACTGAAAATGATTCTGTTTGAACAGACTGTCGTGTTTCCTACAATTTCTTTCAGACAATTCCTGCCATTTTCCCCTTTTCTACACACTCACACTTTCAAAACCCAACAGATATTTTTCTCTTATTTTGAAAAAGAAGGAGTCATAGTGCACTTAGATATTAGATATCAAACAAAAATTCGTACTAATTCTACAAATGTTATTCTAAAAGTTAAGGCTGAAGGCAGGAGACAAAATGCTACCTGCTTGTTTTGTTAAGTTATCTTTTAATATTATAATATTTTATCAGTACTGGGTTTTTTTTATCTTTCTGGATTTTATCCAGTTCATTTTCATTTTTTATTTATACATCAAATTTGGAAGTCTCCCACTCACACTCTGGAAAACAAATTTGGAAGTCTCCCACTCAAAGAAAACATAAAAAACATATTACATTTCAGTAGGTTGCAGTTAGAACAACTGATTACTAATGTTTAAAAATTAAAAAGGCAGTGGGACAGTCTTCAGGCTGCAAACCAGCCACATAGCTTCACATTCCTCTGTGAGTCTCAAGGGAGTTGGCAGAACTAGGTCTTCAGACACTTCTGGAGTTGGTGTCCTCCTCATCTCTGAGGACCTAGAAGCAAATTAGCATAGGGATGAAATCCAGCAGGTTCTGACAGGTTCTGGAGAACCAATAGTGGAAATTTTGAGTAGTTCAGAGAACCAGTAGCAGAAATTTTGAGTAGTTCAGAGAATTGGCAAATACCACCTCTGGCTGGTCCCAGAGTGGGGTGGGAATGGGGATTTTGCAGTATCCTTACCCCAGGAGTGGGGCTGGGAATGGGGATTTTGCAGTATCCTTCATCCAGGAGTGGGGTGGGAATGGAGATTTTGCAGTATCCTTCCCCCAGGAGTGGAGTGGGAATGGAGATTTTGCAATATCCTTCCCCCAGGAGTGGGGTGGGAATGGGGGTTTTGCAGTATCCTTCTACCTGGAGTGGGGTGGGAATGGGGATTTTGCAGTATCCTTCCCCCCAGAGTGGGGTGGGAATGAGGATTTTGCAGCATCCTTCCCTTGCCACGGCCACCAAGCCACGCCCACAGAACCAGTAATTTTAAAAAATTGGATTTCACCATTGAATTAGCACCCAATGCAGCTTGAACAGCAGAGGTGTTGCATGTGCCATCCTTGGGGTACCCAAAATTGCTTGCCTGACTACATTCTATACTAGCTGAAACTTCTGTATACTTTTCAAGGGTAGCCAACATGTAAAGTGCATTGCAATACAGATAGTCCTTGACTTACAACAGTTCCTTTAGTGACCATTCGAAGTCACAACAGCACTGAAAAAAGTGACTTATGAATGTTTCTCACACTTATGACAGTTGCGGTATCCCCACGATCATGTGATCAAAATTCAGATGCTTGGCATGGGTTCATATTTATGACGGTTGCAGTGCCCCAGGGGTCGTGTGCAGGGGTGGGTTCTACTTACCTTTACTACAGGTTCGCAACGGGGCCACGTGCAGAAGGGTTCTGATGACGTCGGGGTCGGTGGGCGGAGCCTCCCGCCGGTTTTACTACCGGTTCTATAGATCCCCTTTTGTGACCTTCTGACAAGCAAAGTCAATGGGGAAGGAATATTCACTTAACAACTGCATCACTAACTTAACAACTGCAGTGATTCACTTAACAACTGTGGCAAGAAAGGTCATAAAATGGGGCAAAACTCATTTAACAAATCTCTCACTTAGCAACAGAGATGTAGGGCTCAATTGTGGTCGTAAGTCAAAGACTACCTTAGTTCAGATATGGCCATAGGATTGGAGAATTCCTTATTTGTGTGCCTTACAATTCTAAGCATTTTTGCTTTTAAAAAAAAACCTTTTAATTTCATTTACCGGTAATTAAATATTCCTGGATAATTATGGAATTCAGAAACAATTAGGAACATTCTATTAAACCAGAAGCATGAGAATGTTTCTGTAAAATGTTTGTAGATTAGCCTCTTATGAAACATAAGACTCAATGTCTATGGAGTCCCAAAGATGCTTTTTCAAGAGGCAACTGGACTTTCTGCTTTTTCTTTGAAGACGTTTCGCTTCTCATCCAAGAAGCTTCTTCAGGTCTGAAGCACCTCAGCTCGTAAGGTTCAATTTCTATCTGCTTTAGCAAAGGGTCACAATGAGCAGTAGTATGTATGTATGTACAGTTTGGAAGTGTGGTGTATTTCTGTAGGTGGCTCTCTGAATGTGAGACCTCAAATCTGCACCTAGTGGCAGCCCCTTTGAACCTTCTGGAAATCATTAGGCACCCTACATGCTCCTCTATGCTAAGTGGTAACCTAAAGTCTGCATTCTAAAAGGCAAAAGAAAAATTAAAAATGAACAGCTGTTGCCTAGCATTCAATTCAACTGGTCAGGATTGAACTCCTGGCAATGAGTAGAGTAAACCTGCAATACCACATTCTAACCACTGCACCACCACAGCTCTTCTTAGAGCTGTTACTGCACAGAAGTTACAATTGGTACAAATGCCTTTGCTTAGCTGCTCACATGAACTAAAGGTCAATATCTCATGACAATCATTGTGAAAGATGTGGGCGGTCTGCCAGGGGCTTTCTAAACTTAATTTCAAATGTCGGGGTTAACTTTTAAAGCCATAAATGACTTAGGGCCTCATTATCTGCTTCTCCTGTAACAAAGCTTCTTCACAAGGAAGCTCCTTCTGAAGATGCCTGCGTATGGAATGACTCTGTCTCCTGCTCTTATGCTATGTCTTATGCTAGGCCCCAGTTTGTGTGAGTTGGAAGAAAAGTTTCCAATGCCAGCCACCTCCTTGAGTAGATGTGTTCCCCACAGGTCTGTGTCTTGAGTCCACCACTGTTCACCTTGACGACCCACGACCGCTGTGCCAAATCTGCTATGAATCATATCGTGAAGTATGTGGATGACATGGCAGTGGTGGGTCTTATCTGGCATGACAACGAAGATGCTTATAAGGAAGAGGTGAAGGCTCTGGTGGACTGGTGCAATAAAAGTAACCTGGTTCTAAATGTTAATAAAACAAGGGAGGTCATTGCAGATTTTAAAAAGAGCCGGCATGGTCATACTCCACTCAATATCAAGATTGCAGCCATAGAGGTGGTCAAGAGTATTAAGTATCTGGGGGTGCAGATAAATAACAATCTGAACTGGTCTCTCCACACCTCATTCTTAGTGAAGCATGCAAACCAGCATCTGCATTTCCTGCGCCAGATGAGAGCACATCTTTCTCTCTTCCCTCTCCTCTCCTACTCTCAATCTTACATGGGAAAAGACCCGAATACACCAAAACTTGCATACCTCTACCCGTGAAAATCTACGAAAACATATAAAGAATATATATCAATATTTTTATCGTGCTTCAGATCAAAAGCAAAATTTCATCCATCCATTCATTCATATTACAGCAATGCCTTCAGTAATGAATCCAAATACTGAGTTATTTTCTCATTACAGAACTCTTCATCAAGGATAATATTAAATTAGAGCAAAGACATGCAAAAAATAAAGGACTGAGTATAGGAATTCTTTGCAGTGTCACAGACTGAAGAAGAAATGTGGGTGGAATTGGAAGCAAAGATGCTGTTTTGCTTCCATTAGGATTTTATTCCACTGCTGAATTGAAGTGCTACCCAAGCATCAAGTCCACTAAAAACTATACAATGACATCTTTCCCCATATGCTACCTCTAGTGTCTCTTTTTCATATCTCTGATTTCCAAGGGACAAATCTTCACAAATTTTGAATACTGTACTTGGACAATTCAGAATAATGGGGGAAATGAGGCTGTTATAAAACTGATTTTTCCATAGAAGGCTACCTCAGGATGGATGGATGGATGGATGGATGGATGGATGGATGGATGGATGGAAGAAGGGCGGGAGGGAGGGAGGGAGGGAGGGAAGGAAGGAAGGAAGGAAGGAAGGAAGGAAGGAAGGAAGGAAGGAAGGAAGGAAGGAAGGAAGGAAGGAAAACATGCAAGCAAGCAAATTTAAAGTTCCATGGAGAAAAATATCAAGGTCATGGAATTATTTTGGTGTGGTAATGGCAAGTGGAGAAGGGTCCATGGTATCCTATGCTATATGTGGGTCTGTGATCAAATGATTCTGTGATTTTAATACCAGGCACCTCCTTTCTTTCCTCGAACATCACCTTTGTTAGCGAAGAGTTTTTATTTCCACTATTGTGAATAAAATCGACAGACATCTTTTTAATCTATTTCTGTAATTTTAAAAAAGAATATTAACAAAAAATATATATATTTCAGCTCTTTTATTAATAGGATGGATGTCTTACAAGGAGTTTTTGTAGAGCTGCTATAACATCTCTGTTCCGTAAGCTATAGATAAAAGGGTTAAGCATTGGAGGAACAACTGTGATGCAGATCGAATAAATCATGGACTTACGGGCTGAGTAAGAGGACACAGGAGTACTGTATGTCAGGATGCTTGCCCCATAGAAGATACTCACTACACATAAATGGGACACGCAGGTGCCCAGTGCTTTGTGCCTTCCCTCAGTTGAGTGCATGTTCAAAATCTGCACAAGAATGGCTATATATGAGAAGATGATCACTAAGATGGGCAAGAGAATTATCAACACATTGTCAATGTATATTACTTTTTCAAATCCAGATGTATCAGCACAGGTTAATTTCATCAAGGCTGGGAATTCACAGACAAAATGATCAATTACATTTGACCTACAGTAAGGTAGAGATTGTACATAAATTGCTATTACCATAATGATAAGCGATGAAGAAGACCAGATTCCTACACTCATGAGGAGGCAGATGGTTCTCCTCATAAGAATTGGGTACTGCAAGGGTCTGCAGATGGCCACGTACCTGTCGTATGACATGACAGTCAACAGGAAACATTCTGAGGTCCCCATGGTCAGAGTTAAAAAAATCTGTGCTACGCAGCCTCCCAGTGAAATAGTGGTTCTTTGAGTTAAAAAAATGACTGACATTTTAGGGACCACAATGAGGATTTGGCCCATATCCACGCAGGACAGCTGGCTCAGGAAGAAGTACATGGGGGTATGAAGTGAGGAGTCCATCTGGATTAGAAAGAGGAGGAGGGAGTTTCCCGTCAGAGCAATAAGACTCATAAACAGAACAATGACAAAGAAAACAGTGGGAGATTTCAGGTGACTAAGTCCAATAAGATGAAATTCTGTCCACGAAGTTACATTCTCATTTTCCATGGTGCCTTTGTTTGGCTGGATTTCTGCTCAGGACTGAAAGACAAGGTTTACAAGGGTTTAAGTCATTGAAATACCAGTAAAAATAATTGAGTTAAAATACAATCAGAAATATGGGTGGAAACTAATCAAGGAGAGAAGCAACCTAGAACTAAGGAGAAATTTCCTGACAGTTAGAAGAATTAATAAAGTGGAACAATTTGCCTCCAGAAGTTGTAAATGCTCCAACACTGGAAGTTTTAAAAAAGATGTTGGATAACTATTTGTATGAAGTGGTGTAGGGTTTCCTGCCTAAGCAAGGGGTTGGACTAGAAGACCTCCAAGGTCCCTTCCAACTCTGTTATTCTATTCTATTCTATTCTATTCTATTCTATTCTATTCTATTCTATTCTATTCTATTCTATTCTATTCTATATCATACAAGTCTCAGGGTTTTTTGTGCTAATAGAGATGTGGTTTCCAGGATATCTCTTACTGTATATTACCCCCTATGAATGATTCCGATAGTATTTTTTTTTTTTTAAGTTCATTTCAGTGGAAGGGATCCTGATGTTCAGAGTTACTTTCATTTAAATGAGCCATTGCAAAAAATCTCTGAATTGGATGGTTTTGAAACATCTAGGATGATCTACTTTCTACCATACTTGCCTAGCTTGACAACTATGCTCACAATAAAACATTTTAAACACAGAACTGGTATGTTATGTGGCTAAAACATTTGAATGGATTTTAGAAGTACCAGTAAAGGAGAATATTTGTAGCCCAGGGTCAAAATGAGGGGCCCTTTACTTGCACTGATGATGTTACCTAGTTTGGGTAATTAAATGTCTACAAGAAAACAACCAGGCTCAGAGAGCACCAAGGATTCCTTGTTTTAGAAGTTTAGAAGTGCTCTGTTCAAACCCTTTTTCAGCTTTGGACTCACTGAGTAATATTGGGCCAGACTCAATCATTCAGTCCGAACTATCAAGCAAGATTTTTCTTCAAACATAATGTGTAATGTGTTAATGGGAAGGTAGCTTGTGCATGAAATCATCAATAGAAATTACAACCAATAAAACTCTCTTATGAAAGATATCTGGATCAAAGTTTGCTTTGTTCATTTAAAGGCAGAAATAAGAACCAGTACAATAAAGCCAAATTTAAATCTATATCCCATATACTCAATTTCAGTAAAATTAACAATAAAGTATTGCTTAATGCTGTCTAATTGAAGGCATTATAACTGTCAAAAGTTGGCTAGATTGTGACTTCTGCTAGCAAAATAATTTTCAGTGGCTGAACTAGAATATGATTCTTTTTTTATAAACACTAATTTTTAAAAACAAACTAATTTTTTATAGGAAAGTTAGAAAGCTTCCTAATGGGAAATACAGGCAGAACTATATCGCCCACTCCACTTTTACATCTACCATAAAAACAAAACACTTGACTTAAAAAACAAAGCACACATATACACATACCTCATACCTTCATACATCCATGCATTAAGAGGAAGAGAAATTTTTGGATCTTAAGAGACTTAAGATCTCAGTTACTTTAAGCTTTATGCTAATAAAACGATTGATGTTGTTACTCAACAGTCATAACTTTTCCACCCTGGAGTGAGTTGATTCATGGAAAAAGACTGGTATAAGAGTAACAAAAGTATCTGCCGGAATCTAGATCTATATACCATAAGTCATTCTGGTTTATCAAAATGATCCAACTCTTAGAAACAATGAACACTCAGTATTGCATTTGAATTCAGTTCCATGAGTTCTAATCTGAGCCCTCTGTCCATAGGGAAAAGGAAATGGCTACATAATACATATAGCTTCTAAGATTAGTTGATTCCATGGGGAACTCCCAAAATAATGCTATTTCTTATTTTTTTTGGTCTGAACACAGGATGGTGTTTACATCATTTAGCCTACTCGGGCATTGCAGCATGTATGAAGAAGCTACAGATGGGCTGCATCCTTTGGAGAATTTGACTCATTAAATGTTGCTATTCAGAAAGAATCCCTGAAGATCCAAGCAGTTAACAATAACATTACAAATGGAACTTCTTAGGTCTTTTTTTTTTTTTGTCAGCTCTGACTACAAAAATATGGGAAGAGATCTCCATGGGAATTACATTCCTGAAACTTTCAGGGACTGTAATGTTAGGGACCAATCCTATATCTTATTTTGTTCATCCTTCATACCATTTCCTTTGATTTCCTGGTACATTATCAAGGTTACCCAAATCTTTTTAATATAGGGGTTAATGACAATGCGTTGCCAGCCAGAAGCTTCAAGCAAGCTGGACAAGCCTCAACAGAGAAGCCATCATTAACAACAGTGAAAACAAAATTGGAATTCCATACTGGATTGGTTAATGCTCAGATCAATAAGGACTGCTTTGAGTTCTGTGGCTCTGGGCATCCAGTGGAGTGGGTTACAAAGCCAACCCTTCTTTGCTAGGTGAGCAGGTCATGGGACTACAATATGACTGGAAGGCAAAAGAAGAGAAAAAAATCATGTTTTTGTCAATCTATTCCATCTTCAAAAACATTCCAAGGCAAATGTTCAAAATTTGGAAGCAGAGATTCATAGACTGAACTGTTATTGAATAAAGACTAATGTTGTTTTATCCTTAAAAGCAAATTCAGAACTAGAAGCATTTGAGCATCCAGTTTTGGTCACCAGGTTACAAAAAAGATGTTGAGACTTTAGGAAAAGTATAGAGAAGAGCAACTAAGATGTTGTTGTTTTGTTCTGGCATCTTTTTTTTTAATATATCAAAATTTTTATTGTGTATACAATCGAGTACATAAAGTACATAATCGAACAGACAGTGTTACTTTTCCCACACAAAACAGGTTAAATTAACTATTCCTATACATTCTATAACTCCTAAATATATATATGTATCTTAAACTTTATACTAGTCTTCATCCGTTTTTAAATCAGTTATCAATCCACCTGTACCAATTATCCCACACCGTATAGTATTCTGAATCCTCTTTTTCATTTAGTTTTAATGTTAATTTATTCATTTTGGCACAATCGAATATTTTTTGAATAATGGATTCCTCTGGTGTCCATGTTGTTTTCTAGCAACTAAGATGTTTAAAGGCCTGGAGACTAAAACATATGAAAGACAGTAGCAGGAATTGGGTATGGCCAGTCTAGAGAAAAGAAGGACTAGGGGTGACATGGTAGTCGTATTCCAGTATTGGAGGAGGTGCCACAAAGAAGAGTGGGTCAACTTATTTTCCAAAGCACCAGAAGGCAAGACAAGAAACAATGGATGGAAACTAATCAAGGAGATAGGGAACCTGGAATTAAGGAGAAACTTCCTAACAGTGAGAATAATTATCCAGTGGAACAGCTTGCCTTCAGAGGTCATGGGTGCTCCATCACTGAAGTTTTTAAGAAGAGACTGGACAGCCACTTGTCTCAAATTGTATATGGTCACCTGCTTGAGCAGGTGGTTGGACTAGAAGGCCTCCAAGCTCCCTTCCAGTTCTATTCTGATTGATTGAGCAGATAGTAAACGAATGTCACATTGCAAGGAAGAATTGCAAGGCAAGCCATATTAGCTATGCACCTTTGTTTGTTTATTTGGATTATATAGTTGCACATCACAAATACATGACTCTGGGTGGCAATTAAAACAATTAAAACCAATACAAAAATAAAGCAGAAAGACATTATTAAAACAAAAAAGCATATAAAACTATATTAAAAACCACCTCTTTCTCCATGGATAGATATGGGTAGACAAGTTGGATGTTGCTTAAGATTTTTTTCACTTTTCCAAAGTTCAGTTCAATTCACTAATGACCAAGATGGTTTGCAATGAAGGTGCAAAGGAGTACAAACCTTGGCCCAGATAAAATAATTAATGTATCATAAAACAAGGGAGGGTTAACTTAAATGTGATTTCTATTGGGGAGGAGAGCAACATTTGCAATACATCAGGTACATCACAATTCAAAACCCACTTCCTTGGGTTATACTGGGGTTCATTGCCTTATAGTGAGGGGTGAGTCTTGGATTACGACACTGTGCTTGCCATATTGCAAATTTGGGGCTGTGACCCAACACCCCTGATCTGCTTATCTCTAAGCAATTATTTTCACTTTTGTTGCATTTGACATTGACCAATGGACTTAATTTAGAGTCAGACATAAAAACATATTCTTCCAGAAATTATGCACACACAAACATTCAGGCCTATTGAAATACATTGACGTATGTGTTTATGTGTCTTTTGTACATTTGCACCTTAAATATTACCTTTCCTTACTGTCTCTGATATATATTTTTCCTAAAATCCATTCACAGTTAATCCATGTTTGGAATGGGAAACATGGAAGCATGAAAATCATCTCTACACCAACTTGATTCAATGGAAGATATTTAATTATAAAAAGAATAACTACCATTCTTTCAATTTCAATAAAAAAAAATTATGAATAGCTTCTATCTTAATGATGCAATCAAATTCTCTGTTTACAATGTTTGCATTTCTTTGCTTTGAAAAATTGACTTGCAAAACTTTTTCTCATTAAAAACTCTTTAATGATAGAATTAAAATAATCAACTTCAACTAAACCCATTGGTACTTATTAACAGGCTTTGATACATAGCTGTTGTTTAAGAACTATTTTAAAAACCGTACTCTCAAGAGAAAAAGCTTCAGATAATGAGATTCTTTGCTTCTGGGAAATGGCTACTTTCTGAAGAAAGTCTAAGAAGCTCTTGAGATATTTTGACGTCTCGGGTGCAGACTCTCAAAAGATTTAAATATTTATGTTTGATTGGACTGCATTGCTAGAAAATATTAACTATAGGATAAGTATCCATGCTATTGCTTTTCAACTAATAAGACACATTCCTCAAAACAAAATCTAATTGGTTATTTAGTATCACCCTATTTTACAAATTATCCATATATTTTTTTCAACTTCCAATTATCAATATAAGTGGAGTCTCCAAAGTTTTTGATTACCTCCACTTTCTTTCCCCAACTTTCCCAATGCATGTACACATCCAAATTGGAGAATTAGGAAAAAAACTGCTAAAAGTGAAAAACAAGTCTTGGAAAATGGCTGAATAACATGGATAATCACTTTTAATGTACTCTGATGATGTACAACCAACTCATATAATCCACAACAAAAATATTTTAATGGAGGAACCCATAGCTTGGTAATAGCTCCATGCTAATTCATGAGTTTAGAGGGCAACATTTGCCCCAGTTGGTTTGGGGGGGGTTATTCTATTTTTTTCATGAAGGGGTGGGTGGGAAGAGGACACTTGGACACCCAAAATAAAAGAAAATGGTAATTAGTCAGTATCTGCTTGGTCAGAGCATCTCTCCTTTTCCAATATGTGGTTTAAACAGGTATCTATTGAATTGTACATAAGGCAAAATAGTGAATATAACATTTAGATAATGAAATTGAGACAATTGTTGAAGATAGATGGGTGATGAGAAGTTTTGAATATGGAATAGGCCATTTCCTGGTAGCATCAAGAGTGGATCTTGGGAGAATTGAGCATGAAAGCAAGTAGTGAAAGAAACTAGAGTGAAAATAGAACTCCAAGAAGTAAAAATATGTTTTGTATAATTATTTTTCAAAAATGATGTGGCAAGCTGACAATAGAGAAAATCCCTAACAAAAGTACTTGTGTTTTTAACTCCTTTTCTTGCCTAGAAGACTCTCATCCCTTCCTCTCTCCGTTAAGTCCTTGTATTTCTTTTATCTTTGATGAATGAAGATCGCATTTTTACCTGAGCCACTCCCTCCTGTCCTTTATTATAAATTATTCTGCAGTGCACTCCACATCAGGATGCTCTTGAAAACCACTTAGAAACTTCAACTGGTACAGAACACAGCAGGATGAACAGTAATGATGGTCCCTAGGATTGCCCATGTAACAGCTCCATTGTTATCTATATGTGCTGGTGTGTGCATGTCTGTGTGTTGTGTGTGTATGTAAAGTGTGTTGAAGAAGAATAAAAAGCATAGATACTTTTGTATTTTGGTGTTGGAGAAGACGTCTGAGAATGCCATGAATAGTCATAGACCTGTGACAGTAACCAATGAGTTTCAGATGAGAAAGGGTGATAAACTGATTAAGGATCATTGGAAATCACTCAAAGGGAAATCACTGCCAAGCTTGGTTTTTAACAGGAATGTGTGAGACACATTGTTGATGTTATTCAATACTGGAAGGTTTATACAAGAAGGGAATCCTCTCATGTTGATGGCAGAAATGGAAGCTGCAGGAGCTGAAATTTACCAGCAACTGTTCCCATATTAGAAGAATGAAGGTGAGGAATTTCTTCACAGTATTTTGAGAGTTGACAAAATATAAGCTCATCATTGTGACCCATAAAAAATAGTTATCAGTCCATTGATTATCATTACTGTAGGAAGATTCATTGGTGAAAGGAAATGGTCAGACTTCAGGTTTCAGTAGACAATATAACAGTAACAATTAATTTGGAACAGGGATAGCATCAGAGAGGGCTCGCAATCTGGGAGTCCTCCTGGATACGCAGCTGTCCTTGGAGGAACATCTGACGGCTGTAACCAGGGGGACCTTTTATCAGGTTCGCCTGATCCGCCAGTTGCGGCCCTTTCTTGATCGGGATTCCCTGTGCACAGTCACTCATGCCCTCGTGACCTCTCGCCTTGATTACTGTAATGCTCTCTACATGGGGCTCCCCTTGAAGAGCACCCGGAGGCTCCAACTGGTCCAGAACGCAGCAGCGCGGGTAGTGACGGGAGCAGCATGGCGCTCCCATGTAACACCGCTCCTGCGCGAGCTGCACTGGCTCCCAGTGGTCTTCCGGGTGCGCTTCAAGGTGTTGGTTATCACCTTTAAAGCGCTCCATGGCATAGGGCCTAGCTATCTCCGAGACCGCCTGCTGCCACCGACGACCTCCCATCGACCCGTGCGCTCCCACAGAGAGGGCCTCCTCGGGGTGCCATCAGCCAAACAATGCAGGCTGGTGACCCCCAGGGAGAGGGCCTTCTCTGTGGGGGCTCCCACCCTCTGGAATCAGTTGCCCCCGGAGATAAGGAGAATCCATGACCTCAGTGCCTTCTGCCGTGCCCTTAAAACCTTCCTTTTCCAACAAGCCGGGCTGGCCTAATTCTTTTTAAGTGTTTTTAATTGTTTTGTTTATTGTTTTAATTAATGGGGCCAAATTTATATATATATTTTAATTGTATTTTAATATTTGTATTTGATGTTTTTATTTGGCTGTTCACCGCCCTGAGTCCTCAGGGAGAAGGGCGGTATATAAATTCAAAAATAAATAAATAAATAAATAAATCATTCACATGGAGTTCCTTGACCCAAAGTTTTGAATGTAACTACCAGTGTATTGCTCTGAACTAGTAACAAAGATTAGGTAGAGTTCAAAGAAAATTTTATTGCAATAAGCAACACTGGGCCTCACACCTTATGCAACACCCAAGAGACAATTGTGATGTTGGATCTCACCATCTTGTCAAACACATCATATAATTCAGACTTGGTACCATGCCATGCAACTTTTACCTTTTCCCAAAATGGAAGGTGTACCTTTGCGGACACCCTACTTAAATGGAAAAGAGGGAAAAGGCTTTTGGGATCTGGTTGAAGAGACAGAATGTGGAGTTCCTTCTTCACAGCTGTATAAAGCTTGTCCATTATGGGCAGAGGTATGTAGTGAATAGCAGTGATTATTTGGAGAAGTAAATACATGAAACAAAAGAGCGCATTTAATGGATTATTTTCCTGTTTTGTTTATTAAAATATCCTTTTTTAAACTAAAGATAATAGAGGTGGAGACATGTATATGTTCATTTTCGTAGTGAATATATTAATTACTACTTAGTGAATATTAATATTTGACTATTTTTCTACAACTTTCATGACTTGAACAAATAAATAAATCAGTAGGTTACATTGTTTTTTCATTGTCCAAACTCCTCTTTTCATTTCCCATCTTCTGTGCTCTGCTTTAATCATCTTGAAATAACAAGCAGTCAAGTTAATTACTTGAAAAAAATTGCAATCTTCTGGGATTGATAAAAAATATGAGAAGGATATAAATTAATGCTGATTTTTCCTTCTAGGTTCTTCAATATTGCATTGACAGTCTCTCTTATGATATTATTGGAAAGAAAGAAACCAACTTTGCTCATCAAAACCAAAAAAAAATAGCCATTATCTATTTCTTTTTTTATAAGTTTATTATTGCAAATGTAGTCAACAGATATGTAAACTCTAAGAACTGATAGCTGAAAGGAAGAAAGCAGCTAAGTGAGATCTCACATGAATATAATGAGGCAATATTCTGCTCAAATGACTAATAAAGAAAGAAAAGAGCATCATGAGAGACAGATGAAAAAGAACAGAGATGAATGAAGGTAAGATATTATATGACAAATAATCCAGATTGTTAAGACAAGCATCTTATATAGCTTAACCTAAATTTAAAACTTGCTAATTTGCTATTATCTTCTGTCTTGTCAATGTAATGTTTACAAACATTCATGTAGGTTGCCCAGAAGTTACATTTTGGAACCTACTGGTAGATCTCCAAGTGTCCAATAGTTTAGTAAAAGGTTTAGGCTCAGAATTGTTTAACAATAACAACAACAGAATTACTTCCCCTAAACTATGTTGCTGGAACAAGGGAAATGTGGCATAGTTAGGAGAGTTGTAGCAAGGAAAGACTGAGCAGTCCCATTCAGAATTTATACTGAGATCAAAATCCTGGATTCAGAAATCTTGAATTCTACTTCTGCACCTCACTCTGGCTGTGTAATTGCACAAGTCAACTGTCTTGCAGAAGTCAAAGCTGCTTGCCTTTTATACCACAGATAACAAAGGAGATGGCTCTTCTTTGCTTTCATCTCTCTCTTTATGTATATCAATCGGGTCTGTAAAATAAAATTACATCTGTAAAATAAAATTACACGTGAAGTGTTAATACCACTTTATAATGCCTTGGTAAGGCCACACTTGGAATTCCGCATTCAGTTTTGGTCACCACGATGTAAAAAAGATGTGGAGACTCTAGAAAGAGTGCAGAAAAGAGCAACAAAGATGATTAGGGAACTGGAGGCTAAAACATATGAAGAACGGTTGCAGGAACTGGGTATGTCTAGTTTAATGAAGAGAAGGACTAGGGGAGACATGATAGCAGTCTTCCAATATCTCAGGGGCTGCCACAAAGAAGAGTGAGTCAAACTATTCTCCAAAGCACCTGAGGGCAGGACAAGAAGCAATTGTTTATTTATTATTATTTATTAGTCGCATTTCTATGTTGCCCAACTCCCTAGGAACTCTAGGCAGCTTACAGCAAAAAAAACAGTGCGAACAATATCCCGTAAAATATTTTTAAAAGAACATTAAAAACCCATACACTCCATTCCATGGCCGGGTCTCGCAAGATCGCGAGATCCGGCCATGGATTGGTGGAATTGGTGGAAATTAATCAAGGAGGGAGGCAACTTAGAACTAAGGAGAAATTTCCTGACAGTTAGAACAATTAATCAGTGGAACTACTTGCCTCCAGAAGTTGTGAATGCTCCAACACTGGAAGTTTTTTAGAAGATGTTGGATAACCATTTGTCTGAAGTGGTGTAGGGTTTCCTGCCTAAGCAGGGGGTTGGACTAGAAGACCTCCAAGGTCCCTTCCAACTCTCTTATTCTATGATTCTATCTCTGTGGGGGTTTTCTGAGAGCTGATTTGCTGTCTGCTGAAAAGTGAACTGCTATTTTCATTTTCTGAAATCCACTTACCTTCGCTACCGGTTCGGGAATGGGAGCGCGCAGGAGCGCACACGCACTACACGCATGCGCCTCTTCTACACATGTGCAGAGCCTTCTGTGCATGGACAGGTCAAAAACGGGACATAATGACGTCCCAGTGGGTAGGCGGAGCCTCCTGCCATCGGCGCTACCGGTTCACACGAGCCGAATAGATCCAGCCGGATTTCACCGCTGGCTTAAGGGCATTTGTTGCTTCACTTGGAGAAATATCTTCCTTTACCATTTAATGCAAATGTGGGAAACCACTTGATCAAATGATGATATATGTGCTGCATCTTCTCATGGCTAAATTGGAACACGGCTGTTATCTCTGAGTATTTCTCCCCATTTCTTTTTCCATTTGGTTTCTCTTTCACCAAACTAAACAGGAATGGGCAGAAAAACAGCAGGATAGTTACTTCACACGACACCGACATGCGTTTCCACACAAACCTCATTATTCAATGGCACCAGTTTTCTCAGGTTTATTTAGCTCACAATCATTTGCAAAAATAGCCCTCCTTAATTTTGCATGATTTAAAAATAATAATAATAATAATAATAATAATAATAATAATAAGAACAACAACAACAACAACAACAACAACAACAACAACAACGCCATGACCGTGTTGCTAAGATCATTCACTGGAAATTGTGCCAGAAGTTTGGATTTGAGTACAGCAAAAACCACTGGGAACATCAGGTTGAGAAAGTTTTAGAGATTGAGAAACTCAAGATCTTGTGGGACTTTAGGATTCAGACTGACAGGCACTTGGTCCACAACACACCTGACATAACAATAGTTGAAAAGAAAAAAGTATGGTTCATTGACATTGCAATACCTGGTGATGCACGGATTGAAGATAAGCAGCAAGAAAAAATCACAAAGTACCGGGACTTGCAAATTGAAGTTGAGCGACTGTGGAAAAAGAAATTGTGTGTTGTCCCGCTACCCCGCTATTTAGAAATTCTAAATTTGCCAGACTTGAACATTTTGACTCTACAAAAACCACCTTACTCGGAACAGCTTACATCCTCCGATGATACCTTAACAGTTCCTAGGTCCTTGGTTAGGACTCGAGCTGCTGAGCTATTAACCAGCCTCAAAGGCTGTGAATCTCACTACAGATTAACCAATCATCATCATCATCATCATCATCATCATCATCATCACCTCTGCATAAATGCAGAGACTCTGGCATAAACCAGTGCAGGTGGTTCCAGTGGTACTCAGCACACTGGGTGCTGTGCCTAAAGACCTAGGCAAGCACTTAAAAACAATTGGCGCTGACAAGATCACCATTGGTCAGCTGCAGAAAGCCATCTTACTGGGATCTGCTCGCATAATCCGCCAATATATCACACAGTCCTAAATGCTTGGGAAGTGTTCGACTAGTGATTTGAGATGCGAAATCCAGCATGGTTGTTTTGTTTGCTGTCTATACTGTCAAGTTTGTGTATAATAATAATAATAAACTCCCTTCTTTTTTTAACCTTAGGTGAACATGGCAAACAATGTCCTGTGGGAAAATAAAAGTTCTGTCTCTGAATTCATCCTTCTGGGTTTCTCAACCAAGCTGCAAACTCAACGGTTCCTTTTTGTTCTCTTCCTCCTCCTGTATCTGATGATTGTGCTGGGCAACGGTCTCATTATCAACCTCATCAGGTTAGACTCTCGTCTCCACACACCCATGTACTTCTTCTTGGCCAACCTCTCCTTCTTGGACATCAGTTACAGTTCTACCACAATGCCCCAGATGTTAATTCATCTCCTTTTAAAGAGAAAAGTCATCTCCTTTGCTGGCTGTACTGCTCAAATGTACATCTTCCTGTCTTTGGGGATAACTGAATGCGTTCTCTATGCCGTGATGGCCTACGATCGATATGTAGCCATCTGCCACCCATTACACTACACTAGCATGATGAGCAAGTCAGTTTGTGTTAAGATGGCAGTCGGGTCCTGGGCCTGTGGCTTCCTCTTTGCCATGATGCACACCGGCTTCACTATGCGCTTGCCTTATTGTGGACCAAACGAGATCAACCACTTCTTTTGTGAAGTGCCAGCTATCTTGGAATTAGCTTGTGCCGACACACACGTTAATGAGGTGGTGGACTTTGTGTTGGGGGTGATCCTACTCATGACCCCACTTTCTTTGATTGTGACCTCTTACATGTTCATCTTGAGCACTATCCTGAAGATCCGCTCTGCAGAAGGGAAGTTCAAAGCTTTCTCCACCTGCACCTCACACATTACAGTGGTGACTCTCTTCTACGGAGCTGCCATGTTTATGTACATGCGCCCAGCTTCCAGCTATAAGCCAGAAAGAGACAAAAAGTTTTCTCTCTTTTACAATGTGGTATCTGCTCTTTTGAACCCATGTATTTACTCTCTAAGAAACAAAGAGATCAAAGGAGCCCTCTGCAAATGGATTTGCATACAATAAATGAACATGTATATTATTTATTAAAAGGGGAAAGGTAAACAAGAGGACTATTTTATAACCATGCTATAATTTATGCAGGATACAAGAATGAGCCCCCAACTCACAAGGACACTGCTTTTGTCTATCTATATCAGTGTTGGCGAACCTTTTCAGCACCAAGTGCAAAAATGGGAGTGTGCGGGCAGGTGGGAAGGGGGGAGCGCTGGAAACTGGAAGAGCAGTTCTGAGCTTCTGGTTTCTGGCGTGCACATGCACACTGGTCACCTGGTCTTCCAGTTTCTGGTGCACATGCATGCGTGAAAACCAGCTGGCCGGTGCACGTATGCATGCTGGAACCCGGAAGAGCAACGGGCGGTGGCTGGCATGCCCGGAGAGATGGCTTTGTGTGCCACTTCCGGCATGTGTGCCATAGGTTCCCCATCACCGTTCTATACACTGGGCTACAGATAAGAAAATAATTTTCCAGATAGACATTCTAGCATATTTCTATAATATTCACTCGTATGTTAATGTTCACAAGAAGGCTGTGAGTTCTAGTTCCATTTTGGGCATAAAGCCAGCTGGGTGACATTGGTCCAATCCTTCTCTCTCAGCCCTAGGAAGGAGGAATCAAGGGCAAACCACTGACGCTGAAAATATTTTATTTATTTATTTATTTTATTATTGAATTTCTATACCGCCCTTCTCCCTGAGGACTCAGGGCGGTGTACAGCCAAAATTAAAAAACATGCAGGACAAATATTAAAAAACAATTAAAAGATATATAAATTTGGCCCAATTAAAACTCATTACCAATTAAAACGTTTAAAACATTTAAAAACAATTAAAAATTTCATCTTAAACCAGCCCGGCTTGCTTGAAAAAATGGGTTTTAAGGGCACGACGGAAGGCACTGAGGTCCTGGATTCTCCTTATCTCTGGGGGGAGCTGATTCCAGAGGGTAGGTGCCTCCACAGAGAAGGCCCTCCCCCTGGGGGTCACCAGCCTACACTGTCTGGCTGATGGCACCCTGAGGAGGCCCTCTCTGTGGGAGCGCACGGGTCGATGGGAGGTCGTCGGTAGCAGCAGGCGGTCTCGAAGATAGCTAGGCCCGATGCCATGGAGCGCTTTGAAGGTGATAACCAACACCTTGAAGCGCACCCGGAAGACCACCGGAAGCCAGTGCAGCTCGCGCAGGAGCGGAGTTACATGGGAGAGCCATACTGCTCCCGTCACTACCTGTGCTGCTGCATTCTGGACCAGCTGGAGCCTCCGGGTGCTCCTCAAGGGGAGCCCCATGTAGAGAGCGTTGCAGTAGTCAAGGCCAGAGGTGACGAGGGCGTGAGTGACTGTGCAAAGAGAATCCCATCAAGAAAGGGCCGCAACTGGCGAATCAGGCGAACCTGACAAAAGGTCCTCCTGGTTACAGCCGTCAGATGTTCCTCCAAGGACAGCTGCATATCCAGGAGGACTCCCAGATTGCGAGCCCTCTCTGTGGGGGCCAATGACTCGCCCCCAATAGTCAGTGATGGAGTCAACTGACTATATCGGGATGCCGGGAGCCACAGCCACTCAGTCTTGGAAGGGTTGAGCTTGAGCCTGTTCCTCCCCATCCAGACCCGCACAGCCTCCAGGCACTGGGACATCACTTCAAGGGCATCGTTGGGGTGGCCTGGGGTGGAGATGTACAGCTGGGTGTCATCAGCGTACTGGTGGTATCTCACCCCAAAGCCACGGATGATCTCACCCAGCGGCTTCACATAAATGTTGAACAGAAGGGGCGAGAGGACCGATCCGTGCGGCACTCCACAAATGAGAGGCCTCGAGGTCGACCTCTGCCCCCCTGCCAACACAAACTGCGACTGGTCGGAGAGAAAGGAGGAGAACCACCGTAACACGGTGCCTCCCACCCCCAACTCTTCCAGCCGGTGCAGCATGATACCATGGTCAATGGTATCAAAAGCCGCTGAGAGGTCTAACAGGACCAGAACAGAGGAGCAACCCCTGTCCCGAGCCCTCCAGAGATCATCAACCAATGCGACCAATGCTGTTTCCGTGCTGTGCCCAGACCTGAAACCCGAGGAAGGGTTTCCTATTGCCAAGGAAACTTCTGTGACTTTTCCAGGCAGTCACCCAAGAATCAATAGTCAAAAGTACCACAAAACCAGGGGTGGTATTCACTTACCTTTGCTACCGATTCGCAAATGGGAGTGCACACGCCACCTCTATGCATGCACAGGACCTTCCGCACATGCACAGAGCATCAAAAATGGGACGTGATGATGTCCGGGCAGGTGGGTGGGCGGAGCCTCCCACAGCCGCCGCTACCGGTTCACCCGGACCGGATAGAACCAGCTGAATACCACTACTGCACAAAATTTTAAAAGTAAGGTTAAGGTTAAGGTTAAGGTTTATTAAATTTGTATACCGCCCTTCTCCCGAAGGACTCAGGGCAGTGAACAGCCAAGAAGTAAAATGTTCCATTGTGTGAAAGTAAATATTATAGCTTTATAATTGCTACACAGCAGATTGATTCGTTCTTAAGAAGGTAGTTAGATGAGCTGATTTCCTTAAAGAGACTAGCTGGAAAGTTAAGAAAGAAAGAAAAAAAAAATAGAAGTTAGGAGCTATGTTTGAATTTTTAAAAAATGATACACCCCAAAATTATAATTACTGGGTAAAAATAGCTTTGTTAGAATGGATGATGGCATGGGTCCAGGTTACCTGAAGAACCATCTCATCCAGTAAAATTTGTTACTACTGGTTCTGTGGGCGTGGCTTGGTGGGGGGGGGAAGAGGTTGTAGAAGAGGTTGTAGAAAAAATGCTTTTAAAAGCCTCTGACAATCAAGCAGCTCAGCTGGGATCGTCAGAGGTTGTAGAAAAAATACTCTTAAAAGGCTCTGATGATCCCAGCTGAGCCACGCAATCATCAGATCTTTTTTTTTTAGTTTTAAAAGCATTTTTTCAGCTGAAGAAGTTGTAGAAAAAATGCTTTTAAAAATAATAAAAGAAGCCTCTGATGATCACGCGGCTCAGCTGGGCATGGGGGGCGGGGGCAGGGATTTTTGCTATCGGTTCTCCGAACCACCCATCGCCATCGCTACCAGATTGGGCGATCCTGTCCAAACTGGGAGCATTTCACCCCTGATCTTATCCCAATGGGATTGGCCCGTCCCACTCATTCTGGCAGGAGAGGCCTACCACCAACTCCATTGGCCAAGAATTTCAGTTGGTGGAGTCCATGAGAAGAGCCTTTTCTGCCATGGCCCCTGCCCTTTGGAATATCTTGCAACCAGAGGGAGATCTGCCCTCACCATTCTGGACTTCAAGAACAGCCTTAAAACCTGGCTCTGCCAGTTGGTATGAGGCCCTGATGGAGACGCTCTAGGCCGGAGGTAGGTTGGTGAAATGACAGAGAAGGTGACATTACCACTGCTGTGCTCCAAACCAATGGTCTCTTAGTTTGTATTTGATATTTGGTGATTTTAATGTGTTTTTATACTTATAATTGTCTTTATACCTCCATGTTTCATTATCTTGTAAGCCATTCAGTCACTTCCAACTGCGAGATGGGTGGCATATAATTTTAATTAATAAATAAATTGTTGGAATGGTAAACTAAATACAGTTCCATCTACAGTTCTGTGATGTCCACATTATTTTGCTGATTATTGTTTATGTTCCCTTCATCCAAATCAATAAATTAATCAATCAACCTCTGGAAAACTGCATCCAGTTTTGGTCGCCACAATGTAAAAAAGATGTGGAGACTCTAGAAAGAGTGCAGAGAAGAGCAACAAAGATGACTAGGGGGCTATGGGTTAAAACATATGAAGAACAGTTGCTGGAATTGGGTATGTCTAGTTTAATGAAAAGAAGGACTAGGGGTGACATGATAGCAATTTTCCAATATCTTAGGGGCTGCCACAAAGAAGAGGGAGCCAAGCTATTCTCCAAAACACCTGAGGACAGGACAAGAAGCAATGGGTGGAAACTAATCAAGGAGAGAAGCAACTCAGAACTAAGGAGAAATTTCCTGACAGTTAGAACAATTAATCCGTGGAACAACTTGCCTCCAGAAGTTGTGAATGCTCCAACACTGGAAGTTTTTAAGAAGATGTTGGATAAACCATTTGTCAGAAGTGGTGTAGGGCTTCCTGCCTAAGCAGGGGGTTGGACTAGAAGACCTCCAAGGTCCCTTCCAACTCTGCTATTCTTTTCTGTTCTCTTTTAAATAAACTTGTTGGTGCAGCAGATTGGAGTCAGAATGGCTGGAATATTAGATACGAGCCTATCCAGTCTAATCATCAAAGATGATGGTTTGCTACCATATACACTTAGACCTCTATTCATAGCCATTCAGTTAGTGACTCTTCGAAGTTATGTCACTGAAAAAAAGGGACTTATGGCCAGTTTTCACACATATGATTGTTGCAGCATTTCCATGGTCACATGATCAAAATTTGGGAGCTTGATGCAGTTATTATGGGTGCATTGCCCCAGGATCACATGATCACCATTTGTAACCTCCCCACCAGTGGTGAGTTTCAAAATTTTTTACTATCAGTTCTGTGGGTGTGGCTTGGTAGGTGTGGCAGGGGAAGGTTACTGCAAAATCCCCATTTCCTTCCGATCAGCTTGGACTTTGGAGGCAAAGAATAGATGGGGATGGGGCCAGTCAGAATTTTTCCAACCGGTTCTCCGAACTCCTCAACATTTCCGCTACCGGTTCTCCAGAACTGGTCAGAACCTGCTGAAACCCACCTCTGCTCCCCACCTTAGCCGGCTTCTGACAAGCAAAGTCAATGGGGGAAGCCAGATTCACTTAACAACTGCAGTTATTTGCTTAACATCTGTGGCAAAAAGGTCATAAAGTGGGGCAAAACTCACTTTACAACTGCCTTGCTTAGCAATGGAAATTTCGGAGTCAATTGTGGTCATACGTAAAGGACTACCTTCATTTCATTGTCACTCTGCTTCTCAACATCTCCAGGGCAATTACTCACTTTGGTGAGTCCTAAATTAAAGCCTTGGGAATAGTGAGTGAAGTCTCTAAAGCCTGATACCTTAGAAGATTTTTTTTTCATCCCAGAGGTGTGAGATTTTCAGTTGCCTGACTGAGGCAATAATTAATCATCCATTCTTTCAAAACAAAACAATTACTTAACCATAGCTTGTTCAACATAGCAGAAGTTACTGGACAGTGGAAAGTATTTTATTGTAGGAATGCAATGAAGCACCAGGAGAAAGCCCGAAAATCATGTATGAACGTAATATGTATTACCTAGCAGGAAATAATGGCTTTGGGATTGACACTGGGTTGTGGTAAAGAATATTTGGATCATCAGACTTCACTTTAGCCCCAATTTCTTCAGGGCAAAGATTGTAATACAAAGCTGGATGATTGAATGCATAGGTAAGAAAGCAAGTATGGGCGTGAGACACAATCTTGATGCTTAGAATAATAATTGGAGTCCTGTGGGGGAAAAAAATCAAATGCATTTCCAGAAGAGAAACCTACATTTTTTTTCAGCCAGAGATTGAAACTGCAGATGTAATAATGAAAGGACATCTGTTCAGGTCCGCAACATTCTTTAAAGAAATGGGTAGAATTTAAAGCCAAGATATTTTTCCTAATACTGAAGAACTGTTTTTTTTAAAAAAAAAAAAACCTGTTTGATAGTGGAAGATAGCTCAGCAAAGGATTCAAAGATGTTCTGACAGCAGGTGTATGTGCTTGTATGTGTGTTCATGTGTGTGTCTGTATATACGTTCCAAAAAACTCCTGCTTTTTCAAGAGGCAACTGGACTTGCTTGTTTTTTCTTTTGAAGACGTTTCGCTTCTCAGCCTCCTTAGCGCTGAGTGGATGGTGAGGAATGGAAAGATTTATATTCCTTGCAGACAGCTGGTCACTTGCATCCTTTTAGAGGGTCCTTGAAGCACTTGGAGGTTTATCTGTGTCCTCAGGGTCACCTGAGTAGTACAAATGGTTCCTGTAGTCTGTAATTTTTCCTCTGGAAATCCATTCCTACTCCCACACCATTCAAAGGGTGTTCATCCCAAATTGTACAGCTAAACGTCTGTAGAGATTCTCAGTCATGACCTGGATGACTGAGAATCTCTGTAGATGTCTGTCTATGTGATTCTTATACAACTATTACCAGCTTTGATTTAATTTTTATTTATTTATTTTATTTGTCAAGCATATACAGTATAAGATAACAGATAAAAGTATAAACATGATTACGAATACAGGAATTGTATACAAATACATGGGAACAGTAGGAGAGGGACGGTAGACATGTTGGTGCGTTTATGCACGCCCTTTACAGACCTCTTAGGAATGGGGTGAGGTCAACAGTAGACAGTCTAAGGTTAAAGTTATGGAGGTTTGGGGATGTAACCATAGAGTCAGGTAGTGCATTCCAGGCATTGACCACTCTGTTGCTGAAGTCATATTTCCTGCAATCGAGTTTGGAGCAGTTTACCTTAAGTTTGTATCTATTGTGAACTCGTGTATTGTTGTGGTTAAAGCTGAAGTAGTTATTGACAGGTAGGACATTGTACCAGATAATTTTATGTACTATGCTTAGGTCAGACTGAAGTCGGCGTAGTTCTAAGTTGTCTAAGCCCAAAATTTTAAATCTGGTGGCATAAGGTATTCTATTGCAAGCAGAGGAGCGGAGGATTCTTCTCATGAAATATCTCTGGACTCTCTCAATTGTATTAATGTCCGATATGCAGTACGGGTTCCAGACAGATGAGCTGTATTCAGGAATTGGTCTAGCAAATGTTTTGTATGCTCTAGTTTTTTCATCTCAACCTCCCATGATTTTCTAGTTTTAATTCCAATATCTTCTGTTATGTTTTCAGAGGAACTCATAATGGAATAATGAACAGAACTTTGTGGACTGAATTCATTCTTCTTGGACTTCTGAATCACACGGTGATGCATACAATTTTTTGGGGGGCTATCCTATTGACTTTTTTTGTTGCCTTACTGGGAAACTTTATTTTCTTTTTTGTAATTGTCACAGGTTCATATTCCAGGGTCCCTATGTACTTTTTCCTCAGCCAGCTCTCCTTTATAGACATCTGCCAGACTTCTAGCATTGTCCCCAAAATGTCCATGGATTTTTGGAAAAAAGACAATACAATTTCATTGGCTGGATGTGGGACTCAGATTTTTTCCACCCTCATGATGGGAGGAGCAGAGTGCCTCCTACTGACCGTCATGTCTTATGACAGGTACGTGGCCATCTGCAAACCGTTGCACTATCCAGTTCTCATGAGCAGGAGGGTATGTGTGACCATGTCGGGTGGAGTCTGGTTTGGGGCGATTCTTCATTCAATCGTGCACACTTTTTGTGTGCTCCAGCTGCCTTTCTGTAAGTCTAATAGAGTGAATCAGTTCTTCTGCACAGTCCAAGCTCTGCTGAAATTATCTTGTTCAGAAACATCTACCTATGAAAATTGGTTGTTCGTAACTGGCAGTATATTACTCTTGGGTCCCTTCTCCATCATCCTGGCTTCCTACATCTGTATCCTTTTGACGGTCCTGGGAATGCAATCAGTGGAAGGAAGGCAGAAAGCATTTGGTACATGTCTTTCCCACCTCTGTGTGGTGGGGCTCTTCTATGGGGCAGCAGGTTTTAAATATATGAGACCCAGGTCTTACCGAACACCAGAACAGGATAAGGTGGCCTCTTTGTTCTGTGACATTGTGACTCCCATGCTGAATCCCTTGATATACAGTTTGAGGAACCGTGATGTCCTAGTAGAACTGAGAAAGCACATTCAGAAATGTAAGTTGCATATCTAGCCCACCTAACAAGGGCCACATCGGAGCCAATCGATGTGGCTATTTGGAAGAGAACAAAAGGAGAAAAATATTATGTAGAAGTCATGAGTAGCAATTACTAATAATCTAATCCTCTATGAAATCATCAAAGCTATTTAACTTAGTGGCTATTGTATCTTGTAATAGTGGAGTTCATACTGAAATTACAGCAGAGGTGAGTTTCAGCAGGTTCTGACCAGTTCTGGAGAACCGGTAGCAGAAACTTTGAGTAGTTCGGAGAACCGGTAGTAAAAATTCTGACTGGCCCCACCCCCATCTATTCTCTGCCTCCCAAGTCCCAGATGATCAGGAGGAAATGGGGATTTTGCAGTATCCTTCCCCTGGGTTGGGGACGGAATGGAGATTTTACAGTATCCTTCCCCTGGAGTGGGGTGGGAATGGAGATTTTACAGTATCCTTTCCCTGCCATGCCCACCAAGCCACGTCCACCAAGCCACACCCACAGAACTGGTAGTAAAAAATTTTGAAACCCACTACTGAATTATAGTATACGCTAAACTATGTGAGGTTGGGCCTCCTTTTGTTTGTCTTATATTATTCAGTTCATATTTAAAAAATGGGAGAAAAATGTCTCCATACAATGCATAATTTTACATTACACCAACACTCTGAGTCATGGAAGATCATTAGATGGTCCTATCTGAGCCATAGAATCTTATAAAGCAAGAATGTTCCTATCCTGCTTTCTGGAAAATATGAGAGTGTGTGGTTTCCTAAAATTAAAATTATGCAAGCTGTCAAACCGCTTGATATTTTAAAATCCCTATATGTTGCTTAAGTTTGTTTTGTAATGTGTTTGTGTAAGGATATTGTCATGGCTCTGGTCTACAAAAGTAGCCCCATAAATTTTATTGAAGTCAACCATTGCAACAACCAAGTTGACAGAGGAAATATGATTGAATTGTTGAGGGGTATATGGTCTTCTGTTAGTAACACTAATACATCGTCTTCAACCTTGGGAAGGACTGTCTGATACTAGGGAATACCAGTCTACTCCCAAATACCTCCCTTGTGGCCCAGCAGCCTCATTGTCCCACTTCACTTTTAAATTGTGTTGAAAAAAATAAATAAACAAGTGTCTAAAATTGTAGTTCTTTGCAGCAATATTGTGGCCTCCACAAATGCACCACCAAGATGGTAGTGTGTTAAAGTAATGTTTTGGGGTAGTTTATCCCTTCCCATAAAGGGGGCACTATGGCTCAGTGGTTAAAGACACTGAGCTTGTCAGCAGGAAAGCTCACAGCCTGGGTTCGAGACCTGAGTGCTACACATGGGGTGAGTTCCCGTTCTTTGCCCCAGCTTCTGCCACCAAGAAGTTTGAAAGTATGAAAATGTGAGTAGATAAATAGGTATCACTTTGGTGGGAATGTAACAGCATTCCATGCGCCTTGGCGTATAGTCATGCTGGCCTCATGACCCCGGAAAGTGTCCTCGGCAACATTTAATCCCCTAATTCTTAGTTATGGTTCATAATATTAGAATGAATAGAAGTATGTTGAGATAATTTATATAAAATATAGAATATTATGTAATTATGAATGCCAGATAGCATTGGCTGTTGTGTTCAGATCACATTCTGCAAAAATGCCTTGCTTTGGCTAGTCTGCTGAGGCAGCAGATCTGTCTTTATATAGCGAAACCATACTTAGAAAAATAAAGAAACAGTATAAACAATACTATTGAGGTTTAAAATATTTCATTTAGAAATTAGAAAGCATTATGGGTTAGAAACAACAACAAAAACATTTTAATTATAACCCAAGAATATGTGGATCATTGATAAAAAGTCCATCTGGACTTTGCAGTGGTTAGAATGAAGTACTATAGGCTACTTCTGCTGACTGCCAGCTGCCTGCAATTTGGCAGTTCGAATCTCACCAAGCTCAAGATTGACTCAGGCTTCCATCCTTCTGAGGTGGGTAAAATGAGGAGCCAGATTTTGGGGGGCAATATGCTGACTTTATCAACTGCTTAGAGAGGGCTGTAAAGCACTATAAAGCGGTATATAAGTCTAAGTGCTATTGCTATTTAATATGGAATTGCAGATTAAACAAAAAATAAGGTCCTTGTGCAATACCAATGCATGTTTTGCTGGAACATTTTTTAGTGGGAAAGTTGCAATTGAATTTCTGCAGGTGATGATCATAACTCTTCCGAGTCATGCTCCCAACTCCTGACATACTTTCCCAAGTTTCTCTGATAACTGGTTGTTTTTATTTGCATTGTCTGGTTGGCATGCAGCTTTTGATAGTTTGTCATTGTGAGCTAACAACACCATGAGCTGCTCCCAAACTTGTATCTGGAGTCATAGCCAAATGATTCTTCTGTAAGTAAATTATTCTTCAATAAACAAGTAAATTCTTCCACAATAAATTATTCTTTTATGCATTGTGGATATTAATTGCTGCCCTTATGGCAGATTTCATGGAAGTTTCAATCCAACCATGTGGATGAGCTGTGTATTCACCAGCAAAGTGGATCCTCCCTTCATTCTGGGCCAGTATCTGAGAATAATGGGTAATCTGGTATGGGGTGTATGTGCTGAATGCTCCCATAGAGTATTGGTCAAGGGTCCATTTTTGTACCACATATTTGCCACAGACCGATTTGAGATAAATTTTAGATACTTGATGGATTTCCACAAGATCATCCATCACCACATCAACACACTTTTCATCACTGAGTGTCGTATAGAATTCAGAGTCAGAATACCAAGTATAGGATGCCAGAAGGACGCCTATTCCGTGGGGGAAGTTATGATTTGGATAGTAAATTGTTCGTGATGGGAGATCTGTGATTGATCTCCCTCCGTGGATCCCCTCCTTCTCCCAAAACTTCTCAGTGCAAACCAAGGCAATTTTAGTAGCACTTGCATAAGTCAAAGACCGTAATGCCCGGGTTTTGGGAATGGAAAGAGGTGGCACAAACTTGATGAGTCGTGCGGCTCTTGCTGTAGCTGTGATGAGGACATAGTCAGCAACCAGAGATGTAGACCTGGACAACCATTTGTAGAAGACTCTCACTTTGTTTTTGGCACGAACTATCTTCTCCACAGTGCAACTGAAATGTACAATTTTAACCATTTCCCGGAAGAAACTTTGAGGAAGTTGATCAAATCCACCAGTAATTTCATCAAAACTGAATTTGAGAGAAGGAAAAAAACAAATACAAGTACAGTTTATCAGTTATTTCTAAGTTATCTCAAAAAATGTTCCTTGTTTCTGAAGAGAATGCAATTAATGTCAACTCTGAAACGGGTCAGGCCTATCGCAGCCATCTTTCCATTTCCAAAGTCACCACACAGCTTGGGGGAGGAGGAGGGGAAGAGGCTTGGAATGCCGACCTGCCAAAACAATTTGCTATCTCCTGGGAACCAAGGTCATCCCAACCGCCACTGACTAGAGACTGAACCCTGTTGCCAAGGAGATGACACAGCACCCAAATTGGACAACAGGACCTGCCACCTAGGAGGGAGGGGGGATGCTTAACTTTTAACTATGCAAAAGAGCGGGAAATAGCCAGAGTTGTTTTTAAGCTCGTCTGTGCCCAATTGATGTACTCAATATATTAGTGCTTTGAAGAAGATGGAGTTTCAGAGTACTGATTTACTTGGGTTCATCAGTCAGAACCTTGACAATACTTGACAATGCAGTCCAATACTAGTTATTTTAGCCCATCTACTTGAAGTCAAAGATTAGTTTCTGTTTCTGTTCAGTACTATTTTAACTGTCATAATCGCCAAGAAGATAGTAAATATAATTTATATTCAAAAAAAAGCTAGAGAAAAATTTTTAACTATCAAAATAAATAACAAGAAATGCACTAAATGAAAGAAATAATACATGAAATAAACTATTTTAAAAAGTAGCCTTTGGTCCCCCTCCCCCTTCCCACCATCTTGTTTACCTGCTATTCGAAAAAATGAAATGATCCATAACAGAAATAAGGAATGAGTTATGAAATCCAGATTCTTCATTCAGGAAATCACCAATCATCTCAACAGCTCCTTTGCTCAAATTTCCTTCCTTAATGAGATATTCCTAATATACAAAGAACATTTGATGGGGGAAATACTGAATTTTGTCACTCATGAATATACAGTAGAATTCTTCTTTGATTGCATGGATCTAATGCAAAGGCAGACAACCTTAGGAGGTCAAGAACCAAAGTTTCTGGAAAAGTGCAGTAGGCAGGTGAATGAGGGAAGCAATACATCCATAGGCTACCACAATGATAGCAAACCTATGACACATGTGTCAAAGGCAGGGGTGAAATCCAGCAGGTTCTGGCAGGTTCTGGAGAACCAGTAGCAGAAATTTTGAGTAGTTCGGAGAACCGGCAAATACCACCTCTGACTGGCCCCAGAGTGGGGTGGGAATGGAGATTTTGCAATATCCTTCCCCTGGAGTGGGGAGGGAATGGAGGTTTTGCAGTATCCTTTCCCTGCCATGCCCACCAAGCCACACCCACAGAACCGGTAGTAAAAAAAATTTGGATTTCACCACTGGTCAAAGGTGACACTCCCTGATGTTTTGGGTGACATGCCAATGTTCACCCATATCCAACAACAACTATTCTCGAAAGCATGCCCCATTCTCATGTGATTTTCTGGGGGGGTGGACCTTGGAGGTCATGCAAGAGGACTATGCTCTTGTATGTCATTTGGAGCCTCTGAAAATCAGGTGAGAACGGGACAGGATTTCTCATGGATTTTGTAGGCTGCAAAGGCTGCAGAAGAGCATTCTTTGAAGCCACTTTACGAATGAAGCTGTAAGAGACGCCTCCCGTCAGCTGCAGGGTATGCCAACAGAAAGAAAATACCACATGAAGGTAAGTGGCATGTGGCAGATCCTGAAAAGTGTGGATCGCAGGGGCAATCCCCAACGCTCGCGACCCTTTCTGCCTCAAAACAATAAGAAGTTATACTGCCAATTCCCCCCTATATCCTGACAACAGCAGGGGAAAAGGAATTAAATTCTCTTTCTACAAAGCCAGTTATGTTGTTAATTGTAGGAGAATGGGGTGGGGTGAGTGGGTGGACTTATGTGCATCATCAGCTCAGAGTCATTAGGTTCCCACAGATAGTCCAAGTCCATCCCCTTCTGAATTCCATTCACCCTTATCTAGCTCTAATGTAATGCTGAATCTTAGCTGACCGGATTCTTCGGTGTAGGCTTGAATAAATCTTCTATGCTGCATTTTAATGGATTGTCCTGATCCTTTGACCTTGACATTAATATAGGATGATGCACAGTGAGTAAAGGATGAATGCAGGTGTCGATTTTTATTTTTTAGTAATCTCTTTGTACAATTCTGTCAGCTGCAGGTGTTTTCATTTCCTTTGGGTTTTTTTTCCCCACTGATAAATTCAACCAGGCAATTCCCTACTATTTTGAGCAGTTCTAACCATGTTCATAATAAAATGTATATCAGTTTGATATACATTTCTCCAAATATATTTTTCTTTTCCTTAGAATTTTGATAAACATGGCTAGGCTTGGCAATTAATTTTGTACAATATATTTTGTACATTGCTTCTTAATACATCTAATTTTCTGCAAGTTTCCTCTGAGAGATTTTTTTTTAAATTGGCAAATTACATTGCGAACTTGAAAAACCATGGACTTTAGCGGAGTTGCAGTTCATCCATTAGACTGGTTCAAAACTGCATTGTCAGTTGAATGTGACCGTTTCCCTTATTATTAGTGTTGAAAAGCCATAGCAAGTTATTAATGTGGTTCACTCTTCTTTAATCCCATACTCATAACCCTAGACTCAGGGGTGGGCTTCAGATCCTTTAGCAACAGGTTCGCTGCCCCATTGCTGGGTGGGTGTGGCCATGGTGGGCATGGCCTAGTCAGCTGTCTGCACCACGGTGAGTGGGGGCATTTTTGCCCTCCCCAGGTTATGGAGGCTTCTTTTGAGCCTCCGGGAGGGCAAAAACTGCTTCCCCCATGGTCCAGAGGCCCTCTGGAGGCCAGAAACAGGCCCATTTCCAGACTTCTGGACCTCCTGGTAGGCCTGTTTTTTCCCAGACCCTCTGCACTACCTCTGCACTTACCTGGAATGATGAACAGGCTGTGTGGAGACTCCTGGGAGGGGTGGGCTGGGCATGGCCAGCCAGGGGTGGCATTTGGGGGTTCGGCAAACCCCGGCAATCCTTGGCTACAGGATCGCCTGAACCCTGCGAACCCCCACCCCTGCCTAAACTGCTGATGTTATTTTTATAATCATATTATTGGGAACAACATAATCATCTGAAGAAGATTTTTCACTTTGTAAGAAGAATGAATAATAACATCAGTTTTACCTTTGTGGAAAATGAATCATATTTTTCCTTCAGAAGAGTACAGTTGTCTGTGACCTGAGTAGGAGAATACATATAGTTAGTTGCAACTTCCTTCCAGTTTGCATTTGCCTTGAAGTTTGAACTAAGTTGGTCTCTCCATATAAATGAAGCAAAAAAAAAAATCTCTCCTGTTTTGCTTTGTGTAATTTGTATCACTACTTGAATGTTCTCCTTTGCTCATTAAGAAGACCTGCTCTCTTTTGGGAAAACACATCTGAGAAGGGATGACCACTTTCACATTAAATGCAGCCTCTGTTTTCACCTGATTCCTATGAAACAGGAAAATTAATATCCTGTATCTAATACCATCTTGCAACTTTTCTAGGACATTTGCCAAATTGACATGTTAGATGATAGATAGATAGATAGATAGATAGATAGATAGATAGATAGATAGATAGATAGATTAATATAATAATAAAATAATAATAAAATCACCCTGCCCCGTCAACAGCAGTTCACATGAGCCATTTAATAGGCTCCATCCCGCTCTGGGTTCCCTAGGCCTGCTGGCAGAACCAGGTCTTCAGCGCCTTCTGGAATTACATTTATTATTACATGTAATATTACATGTAATGAATAAAATTAAAAATATCGTATATTCAGGTGCTTTGTTATACATGCCAAGCAGTGGTGGGTTCCTCCTGGTTCAGCCCAGTTCTGCCGAACCGGTAGTGGTGACGATATGACATCACTGAACCGGTTCTGCCCCCCCCGCCGCCCCCCCGCATTATTCTTACCTTTTATTTGGCCCCACCCCCAATCTATTGCTGCCTCCTGAGTCCCAGCTGATCGGCTAGAAGGAAAAAAACTGTTTAAACTCTTGCCGCGGGGCTTCAAAGGGCCGCCCTACAGCTGATCAGTGTTAAAAGGCAGTGTGGTGGTAGACCGGTACCTCCAAAAACAAATGAGTAGACCGGTGCCTGCAAAAATAAATGGGTAGACCAGTGCCTCCAAAAATAAATGAGTAGACCAATGCCTGCAAAAACAAATCAGTAGACCAGTACAGCCCTGCAAGCAGTTAAAAGCCTGGTAGATCAGTACCTCTGCTAAATCCTAAAGAATTGTCATATGACTGTCAGGCCACGCCCACAAAATAGGCCACGCCCACAGAACCAGTAGTAAAAAAAATTAGAACCCACCCCTGATGCCAAGTAAGTTTATGATAGGTTCCAGTGGTCCTGCTTTTTTCATAAACTGGAGTACTTTAGTATAAGAAATATATATATACAATGAGTTAGAAAACACATCTGAAGTTTACAACTAAATTCCTCCAGCTAAGTTTGATTTACAAAAGGCTTTGAATGTGATGTATGGAATCCTTATCCATATCTCATCTTTAATGTATAATGCCATGCTTCTAACTTAAGAACTAAATGGATTAGTTGGTCATCAGGTTATGTAGTAAAATGAGTAAAATTCACATTCATGGGGATTTATATGGCAAATACAAATAAAGATAATTTTGTTTTATGTATAGGTTTATGTATATGTATATAATGTAAAGCTTTAGGCTTTATATATTATAGGTAACTGAAGATATCAAAGCAGTTGCAGAAACATATAGTGAATAATATTTTTACATAATGAGGGTCTGCCTGCCTGTCTGCCTGCCTATCTATCTATCTATCTATCATCTATTTAATTAGTTTTATGGTTTTAAATGTGGTTTTTATATTCTGTAAGCCTCCTTGAGTCACCATGGGCGAATAGGCGGCAATATAAATTTAATAGATAGATAGATAGATAGATAGATAGATAGATAGATAGATAGATAGATAGATAGACAGATTTTTGTATAAGCACCATTTGATAAAATTGTATCTACTTATCTCTTATTATTTATTTAATATGCAAAGTGATTCTAGGTGGCTTAACCATAATATAAATATTAATAGCGCTTAGACTTATATACCGCTTTACAGTGCTTTACAGCCCTCTCTAAGCAGTTTACAGAGTCAGTATATTATCCCCAACAATTTGGGTCCTCATTTTACCTACCTCGGAAAGATGGAAGGCTGAGTCAATCTTGAGCCTGGTGAGATTTGAACTGCCAAATTGCAGGCAGACAGCAGTCAGCAGAAGTACTGTACTCTAAACCACTGCACTACCGTGGCTCTAAAACCATCAAAACTATTTAAAAATCCTTAACACTATTAAAATAATTAAAAACTAGATTGAATTGTGTGGCTCTGTTATTTAATGTGCACTTTTTAAATATTTCATGTCATTTAATATAATATTTTGTATGTGATATAGAGTGCTTTATGCACATTGTTTCAGTAAGTATTATAGCAGCCTTCCCCAACCTTTCCCATCCCTGATATCATCCCTGATCTACCACTCTCAAAATACAAACCATAAGTATAAGTATTGCTGAGCACATTGTAAGCCGCCCTGAGTCTCTGGAGAAGGGCAGCATATAAATCAAATTTTAAAAAAAAAAGAAAGAAAAGTATACGAGTACATTAGATTTTTCTGCTTGTACATCCAGTCTACTCCTTTAAACTACCTTGTTCAGAGTCTCATCAAACAGCTGGCTTGCAGACTTTCCCTCCTCATTGGGGTTAAGTTGGTATCCAAAGTTTTCAGGATTGTGGGGTGTCATTTTTTGCCTGACATTTTGAATTAAATACCAGCCATTCTGATCAGTCTGATTGAATGGATTTAGACGAAGTTTGAACTTTTTAAGGTATTCACGTACAATTCTGTGAAGGGAAAAAGAAACCCAGATTTATTTGTGAACTTATTTCTTTATCACAGCAAGAGAAAAACACAAATTTGTCAGATTAAGGATTGTTCTGCTCTAGCTTTATCTGGTTCTCAATGACCACCGAGGACAATTGTCTGTCCCTACCATTGTTCTCCTGGAATTGCACCTTAGAAACAGACTGATCATTATCCAGGTAATAGCTTGCAATCCTAATGACTACCGTATTTTTCGGAGTATAAGACGCACCTGAGTATAAGACGCACCTTAGTTTTTGGGGAGGAAAATAAGAAAAAAACTGATTGGCAGGTGGATCAGCCTCCCAGAATACCCCCAATCAGCTGTTCCTAGAGGTGAATTTTAGCAACATTTGATTGTGAGCTCTGTGCCTTGCTTTTTTTTTTTTTTTTTTGCTTTTTTTTCTGCCTCTGAAACTTCTGAAACTCTGTTTCAGAAAAAACTTTTTTTCCTGCCTCTGAAAGCCTCCGAAACAGAGCTTCAGAAAAAAAAGCCTCTGAAGCTCTGTTTGGGGGCTTCTTTTCTGAAGCTTCGTTTCTGGTGCTTTTTTCAGCCTCTGAAACCTCTGTTTGAGAAGCTGGGCGGGGCTACATTCGGAGTATAAGATGCACCCAGATTTTCACCCTCTTTTTTGGGGGGGAAAGGTGCGTCTTATACTCTGAAAAATACAGTACTTGCTTTGATAGCAAAGCAAGATCCTCCATTAATTCGTATAACCCCCACTGTGAAATTATATTTTTAAAAAAGTTTCACACCTCAGCTTTCCATGACAGAAACAGTCTTTATAGGAGAGTCAAACAGTTTCAAGGAAGTATCTATCCTTAATTTAATACAAAAGTTTGAAATAATAGTACAGTTTCCAAAATTACATAATTCTAGTCTTATTCTCTGGAACTCTCCACCACCATCCAAAATCTAGCTGGCCTTGACATAGCTGGCATTTCTGAAAACTTTAAAAATGTGGCCATTTCCCCAGGTTTAGGACATTGACGCGGCCCATGAAATTGGCTACCACTACCACTCGAAATTTATGGCTATTGCAGGGGTGGGCGTCAAAAATTTTAGTAAGGGGTTCTCTGCCTGGTTGCTGGGTGGGTGTGGCCATGATGGATGTGGCCTAGTCAGCCTCCTGCACCACAGCAGGGGGGAACGTTTTTGCCCTCCCTGGGCTCCAGAGGCTTTCCTCAAGCCTCCAGGAGGGGGAAAACAGCCTGCCCAGGCTTTGGAGGGCCTCTGGAGGCTGGAAATGGGCCTGTTTCCTGCTTTCCCAAACTTCCAATAGGCCCGTTTTTCACCCTCCCCGAGCCTCCATGCGTGCCCTGCACTTACCTGCATCCAAAATGGGCCACATGAGGATTCCTGGGAGGGGAGGGGTGGCCAGCCAGAGGTGGGATTTGGGGGTTCTCCGAACTGCACAGATCTTAGTTAGAGGTTTTCCCGAACCCCTGCGAACCCCCAGCAGCCCACCCCTGGGCTATTGTTATTATATGTCTTTAAATGAGTTTTACTTTTATATGGGCCACCCAGAAATGATGTTGCAATATGTACTAGTGCAAGCTTTCTGGATAGTTTTCAGAACCAAGTCCTTATCAACACAACTGTTGTCCTGTTCCAGTAAGCAATTTAACGGTTCTCATTTTTCTAACAATATACCTAGCATTTCAGGAAGGCAACAATTTATTAAATGTGAATGAATTTGCCTCTCACATCAGATGATGGATGGAGAAAGACCTTTCAATCAACCTTACCTGTGAGTTTTGGGCAATCGCATCGGTCCCACATCCACATACCAGTCGTCTTCTCGGTGAGTCTTTATGCGTCCTCCCACACGGTTACTGGCTTCCAAGATTACAACCTAGGAGAAAAGAGTACCGATGAAGAATGGATTGTTCTAATTTCCCTCTCTTCTCATTAAGTGTTTGGTGATCTGTACCTATGTCTGCCTCCCCTTGCAAATCTCCCTTTGATTTCACACGAGCCTTGATTTACCTTTGCAAACCCTTATTGGCTGAAGTTATATTCTCTGTTGGCTATTAATATATTAGAGCAATTATTATAAAATTTGATACTTTAATTCCTCCTCCTCCTCCTCCCTCTCTCAAAGCCTACTGCAACAAGCCCCTACAGTTTTATTGGCAAAGTATTTGCAGAAGTGATTTGCCATTGCTTCCTTCCAGGGTCTGAGAAAGAGAGACTGGCCCAGGGACATCCAATTGGCTTTGAACCTAAGGCAGAACTAGAACTCACAGTCTCCCAGTTTCTAGCCTGCTGTCTTAATGTCTACACTATACTGGCTCCTCTAGGAGACCATCAATTAAATCAAAAATTCAGATAATTGAAGTAAATATTCACAAATAATAATTAATTTTTAGTCTTTATATTATTCAGGCTGCAGGCTACTTCTGCTGATCATTGGCTGCCAGCAGTTTGGCAGTTCATGTCTCACCAGCTCAAGGTTGACTCAGCCTTCCATTCTTCAGAGGTCGGTAAAATGAGGACCCAGATTGTTGGGGGCAATATGCTGACTCTCTAAACAGCTTAGAGAGGCTGTAAAGCACTCCGAAGTGGTATATAAGTGCTATAGCTAAGCGCTAAGTCTATACATCAAATATTATAGAAGTAGTTCTCAACTTACAACCATGATTGGGACCAGAATTTCCATTGCTGAGCAAGGCAGTTGTTAAGTGAGGTGTGCCCAATTTTACCATTTTTTGCCATGGTTGTTAAGCAAATCACACGGTTGTTAAGCAAACCCAGCTTCCCCCATTGACTTTGCTTATCAGAAGCCAGCTGGGAAAGTTGCAAATGGTAATTCACATGACCATCATAAATACATGCCAGTTGCCACACATCCAAATTTTGATCATGCGACCATGTGGATGCTGTTGTAAGTATGAGGACTGGTCATAACTCACTTCTTTCAGTACCGTTGTGACTTCAAAAGGTCACTAAACAAACAGTTGAAAGTCAAAGACTACTTCTACTTGCCCATCCCAATGACTCCTTGTGTTCAGAAACCATCCCAAACACATGTAATTTGCCTTTTTATCAGCTGAGTAAAAAGGCAATTGGGTAATTACCTGATGTCCAGCTTCTCTGAGTAATTTGGCGGCAGTCAATCCACTAATTCCTGCTCCAACAATCACAATGGTCTTAGGTTTCAAGGTCTTTCTTAGACCATCCCTGGCAGTAGCCAGCCAGTTTTCATATTCAGGCTCCTTGAAACAGTCTTCCACATTGGTAACATGATTTTCTGATCTGGGCACACCCAGGAATAGTACCAAGAGAAGTAGTACTAGAAATAAGCAAAAACAGGTAATAATTTATCTTTACCCTAAATATCTCTTTTATTCTTTACTTATATCTACTTCACTTGCATCTTACCGCTTTTGAATATTTTAGAGTATGGATAATAATTGAAAAAAATTGCAACATGGAGTCCATTTTGTCACAGTTTGGAACATTTGAATCCCTTTGGCTCCTCCCCCAATTTTTTGTTCTTATCCCCAGCAGCTAATCAGCATGTCTACTGGGCATCCTCTTTGGGAGAGGGGAGAAACAGATATTTTTGGGTGTAGTGGTTAAGGCATAGGACTACAAACTAGGAGGTGGTAAGCTCTAGTCCCGCTCTAGGCACAAAGCTTGCTGGGGAACTTTCAGCCAGTCACTCTCCCTCAGCTGTAGGAAACAGGGAATGGTAAACCACTTCTGAAGCTGTTGCCAAGAAAACTGCATGAGCGTGTCTATGTTTTGACAAGGACTGGGCAAAGGTGAAATCCAGCAGGTTCTGATAGGTTCTAGAGAACTGGTAGCGGAAATTTTGAGTAGTTCGGAGAACTTGTAGTGGAAATTTTGAATAGTTCGGAGAACTGGCAAATGCCACCTCTGGCTGGCCCCAGAATGGGGTGGGAATGAAGATTTTGCAATAGTCTTCCTTCAAGAGTGGGGAGGGAATGGGGATTTTGCAGTATCCTTCCCCTACCATGCCCACCAAACCACCGGTAGCAAAAAAAATTGGTTTTCATCACTGGGACTGGGGTTAATATTAATGTAAGAACATTCCCACCAGCCATATCCAAAAAAATCTAGCTAATTCTATTAATAATCCAGTATGATTTTTATGAAAAGTCTTGGGTATGGTTGGAAATGAAAAATCGTGTTAATGATGGGTTAAAATATTGTTGATGATGGATTTCCCAAAAAAATTCAATATAAAGGCAAACCAATTGGATGTGGAATCACACCCTTATATTAGAATTAGAATTAGAATTAGAATTAGAATTCTTTATTGGCCAAGTGTGATTAGACACAGAAGGAATTTGTCTCCAGTCCATAAACTCTCAGTGTACATACGACAATAGTGATAGATCATTATCATAGTCATTATCATAGTCATTGTAAATATATATTCCATGTGTTTTGCAATATACTGTAACACAGAGGATTTTTTAAAATACATTTTATGCAGTTGAATTTATAATATTGTAATTATCCTGAGGAATTCCAAATTGTTTTCAATAATTTGCACAAAGTTAAAAATAATCTAAATCCAATTAATTATGTTTCTGTAACATTTAAATTATATGGCTGCTCATCTTATGTAAGCAGCACTGAGTAGTTTATATAGTTAAAGCCAATAATATAATAATACAAAGTAAAAATTAAAACGTAATGGAATCCAACAAGAATAAACAAAAATGTGGCAGCCCTGATATGTCACTTTTCCCTGTTCTTCAACTCCCATGCTATTCTAAGATTTCCTCTTATGATCCATGATCTAATAAACTTATTTTTGAAATTAATTGAGGGGCAAAACAAAAGCTTTCTACTTGAATGATGTAATTATAATAATTCTGCATCCTTTATTCTGTCATTTCATAGCTTCTATCTCACTTGCGTTTATGAGATTTGGAAAACCCCACAAAAGATCTAAAAATGAGTAATCAAAGAAGATCTGTGCCATGAATTTCCATTAGAAAATTTGCTTTATAGCAGCACTACAGCAGAAGATAAAATAATTGGAGGAATGCAAGTACTAATATGCTAAGTTTTTTTTTATTCGATATGTGGCAAAATATCTTAAATCAACAATCTTTCATTTATTCCACTACACAGAGATACACACAAATTTCAGCTGATGCCACTTTAGAAGTGGGCATTCCAAGTCAAATACTTCTGGCAATGGGATCCAAATATTCTATTTAAAAAATTTTAACTGTGGGAATTCATCCTACTGGATTCACAGTTAACCTACTAGTTTAATAAAAGGTTGGTTGGTTCATTCATTTATACAAAATCAGATTATTGGTCTGCTTAATCCTAACGGTTCCTAATATGGTGTCTTCCATACATTGACTTCTCCTATCATCACTCAGCATGGCGCAGTGTATCACAGAAAAACGAAATAATAAAAATAAGTTTAGCTTATTCTACTACACAGAAACACAACTCCTGTTCTCCTCAGATCTTTTTCAATAGAAAGATCAGGGGCTTAATCTCTGGCTTCATAGGCTTATTATAATACTGAGTTACAAATAATTATGCATTTTAACCTGTATTGGAAACTCAGAACAAGATAATTCACTTACAGAAGGACTCCATCATCTTTCCATCAGTTGATTGCACTGACTGTATTTTATGGAGAGCAAATAGTGCTGAATAGCCTAGTAATGTGGTTGAGAATCCAAGAAAACTGGCTTTCTGACATAAAACCTTTCTCTTGTTTTATAATGCAATCACTACGCCCAGGGCTATTCCAGCAAATGATGGTTCATGACACCTGATATGCTTAAGCAAATTTAGGATTGTACACATTCTATAGCAACAATGCCATGTCGCGAATTCCTAGAATATTGCATAGGAAATGCATAAGTTATTTTTATTGCTTTAAAAGTAATAACAGAAAAAGAAAATTAATAGAAGAACAATTGTAGTGTAGATACATACATTCTCAAAAAAAAAGAAACCATGCATAAAAAGTGCTTTTTTAAAAAAGTGAAAGAAAAACAAAAAATAAATTTAAAAAAACCCAAATTATAATATATTGTTAAAACAGTTCTACAATTCTGCAATATATACTTACCTATTACAAATATTATTCAGGTTCACACACACACACACACATATACATATACATACACACATCTATATAACTATCATTCATCTTTAACTTATTGTACTTTGTATAAATGCATGCCATATATTCTTTGAATTAGCCATACAAAGTCTACATCTTTAGGCAGTCTACCATAGGTGGCAATAATGACTTCAATCCATTGGGTAAATTGGACCGTACATTTATCTTTCCAATGCTGCATTATCAATCTTTCGGCCATAGTAAGGGCATGGAGAATCCATTTACATTGCCCAATTGTCAAATTTTATGAAATAAATGTGTAATTTGAGAGAATATTATTTTCTGAACATTTTAATTTTTGTCACACAGTCATATTAGTAATTAATCCACTACTTTCCCCCAAAACGTAATAAGTATAGGACATTGTAAAAAATATGTGCCTTAAAGAAGCATTATCCTGATTACATCTCCAACAAAATATTGTCCTAGCAAGGCGGGGGCAGGGCCAGTGGTGGGATTAGCCCCAACCGGCTGAATCCTACCTCTGCCTTTGAGGCAAGTGGCCGAGAGGCGGGGCTAGGTGTGATGAGTGACATCACCCACCCAGTCACATGACCACCAACCACACCCACCCAGCCAGTCATTAGGGCAGAGAACCAGTTGTTAAAAAATTTGAAGCCCACCACTGTTCAAATTTCACCAGGCTCAAGGTTGACTCAGCCTTCCCTCCTTCTGAGGTCAGTAAAATGAGGACCCAGAGTGTTGGGAGCAATATGTTGACTCTGTAAACTGCTTTGAGGGGGCTGTAAAAGCACTATGAAGTTGAATATAAGTCTAAGTGCTATTGCTAATGATTACCGTTCAGTTGCATTCACTTCCATTATGATGAAGTGTTTGAGAGATTGGTAAAGGACTGTATGGTTTCATGCTTTCCCCCTATATTTGACTCATTAGTTTGCCTATTGCAAGAACTGCTCTATAAAAGATGCACTTTCCTGTGTGCTTCATCTTAGCTTGGGCGCACCTGGAGGAGAATACTCATGTGCAAATGCTGTTTGTTGATTTTACTTTGGCATTCAACACATTCATTCCTTAGCATTTGGTAAACAAACTGGGCCTATTAGGTTTAAATACTTCTTTATCCAGTAATTGTATACTGGATATCTTTATTGATAATACCCACATGAGTTTCTGCGAGTTGAAAAAAAAAGTTTCTGGCTCCATCTCCTTGAGTATGGGTTCCCCACAGGATTGTGTCTTGAGTCTGCTACTGTTCACCTTGATGACCCACGACTGCTGTGCCAAATCTGCTATGAATCTTATTGTGAAGTATGCGGTTGACACAGCAATGGTAGAACCAGGGGTGAAATCCAGCAGGTTCTGACAGGTTCTGGAGAACCGGTAACAGAAATTTTGAGTAGTTCAGAAAACCAGCAAATACCACCTCTGGCTGGCCCCAGAGAGGTGTGGGAATGGAGATTTTGCAATATCCTTCCCCCAGGAGTGGGGAGGGAATGGGGATTTTGCAGTATCCTTCCCCTAGAGTGGGATGGGAATGGAGATTTTGCAATATCCTTCTCCTGCCATGCCCACCAAGCCACACCATACCCACCAAGCCACGCCCACAGAACTGGTAGTAAAAAAATTTGAATTTCACTATTGGGTGGGACGTATCCGGGATGACAATGAAGATGCTTATGGGGAAGGGGTAAAGTCTGGTGGTCTGGTGCAATAAAAGTAACCTGGTTCTAAATGTTAATAAAACAAAGGAGATCATTGCAGACTTTAGAAAGAGCCAGCATGGTCATACTCCACTCCGTATCAAGGATATAGCTATAGAGATGGTCAACAGTATTAAGTACCTGGGGGTGCAGATAAATAACCATCTGAACTGATCTCTCCATATGTCATTGTGTGATTTTAAAGTATTTCTAGCAGGACTACCAGATTCTGTAACAGCTTTGTTCCCTATGCCATCCATCTGGTAAACTCACAAGATTCGTTTTTCTCACCATGTACATGTATACATCCGGACGAGACTGTGTTGTTTCTCTGTGTCATATAATATATGTGGATATATGCATAATTTTGTATTGTGTTTATTTATTTATGTAATGTATATTTTGGAAGTAATGACCTTTTGAGAGCTGTATGCAACAAAATTTCATTTTAATATATGCCGATTAGTGTACATTCAAAGTGACAATAAAGTTATTCTATTAACATACTAAATATTCATTGTGTATTAGTTGGTCCAAAGTCAAATGCCCGCTTCCATCAACATTTTCCATATTACCATCTATTTCCCAATTTTTATAATTGAGTTTTCCCATAAAGTCAATCTAGCATGGAAAAAGGAGTCAAATCTTCTTTTACTAGACATTACATTTCATAATTTTCTAACTGACATAATTGTTTCCAGACATACTAGAGTTCTACTGTATTTTGATAATCATACCATCCATTCAATCAAAGGTGATATATATTTAAATTCCAAAGTTGTCCAAATTGGAAAATTAACACCAACTCTTGGTTTCCAATATTTAATATTTGATAATAGGTAAGTATGATTATATAGCTCCAGATTTGGAAAACCAAATTCTTCTGTGTTAATTGGTAGTTGCATTTTGTGCAATATTCTTGGAATCAAGGAATCCAAGAATATGGGATATTTTCTAAGCACATGACCTGGGATTCTCTCAGAATAAAAATTAATCTGGGAATAAGATTCATTTTGAAAGTGTTTACCTTTCCCCCAAGGGTAAAGTTTAATGACTCCCATCTATCAATATCAGAATTGCATATTTCATTTTAAGACTATTTTAGGAATGACAGATAATGTAGAAAACCTCTATAAAGATCTATCTGAACATTATGCAATACCTAAAAATGTGGACATACCATTGCTTTGTATATAAGAACATTACAATGTTGGCATCTTTATTTGCAATCTGGCATTCTGAAGAAAGTCTAAAAGACTGGTTTGACACCTTGTAGAATTTATGATGATTTTTCTTCACAAAGGACTAATTTCCAGGCCTTTAGCACTGAGCCATATCTGAGTGACAATTTATATTTTCTCACTTAGAAAATATATCAATAATTTCCCATTTGAGTTTTCTTTAATATATTTCAGGTGGATGCCATTAGAACTCAGAGGTTTGTTACAATAATCAATATTTTGTGACTGCCTTCTTTTTAAATCTCGAAAAACTACTGGATCCCCAGAAATTTCTGGATGTTCAAATGCAAAGTAACCAATGTGGAATGGTTCATTGGGTGGAGTGGCTTAGAAACCCCACAGTTGTGGATTTTAAGCTCACATTCCTTTGGAGTTTAATTGCACATCATTCTATATGAAAAGTATTTCCAATTCAACCATTATTTTCTTCAAATAAGATTAAGAAAGATATGCGTGCCTGAGGCAGTGGATGGATGGAGCAACACCACGCATGAGGCAATTTTTAATGGGCCTGAAGGAGAGGTGGGTTTCAGCAGGTTCTGACCAGTTCTGGCGAACAGGTAGCGGAAATTTTGAGTAGTTCGGAGAACCGGTAGTAAAAATTCTGACTGGCCCCGCCCCCATCTTTTCTCTGCCTCCCTAGTCCCAGCTGATCAGAAGGAAATGGGGATTTTGCAGTAACCTTTCCCTGGAGTGGGGAGGGAATGGAGATTTTACAGTATCCCTCCCCTGCCACACCCACCAAGCCATGCCATGCCCACCAAGCCACACCCACATAACTGGTAGTAAACATTTTTGAAACCCACCACTGGCCTGAAGCATGATTCAAATGCTTTTTATAAGACTGATATCCTGGCAAATGAAGAGGTAAAATAAAGTAAAAGTGTATGTTAGCGAAAAATAGGGAGCATAGATGTCATTAAAGTGCTTTAAAACCAATGGGTTACATCAGTGATTTTCAAACCTATCTTTTTGTCTTAGAATGTACTTCCTTCCGTCCTTCCTCCCATCCACCCATCCACTCATCTATCACATTTATATAGCCACCCATCTCACAAGAAGCAAATCTAGGTGGCATACAATAAACATCTTAGTAATATTATAAGCATCTAATTCTCCTTAAGTTTAAACTGCAGAATGTTTACTTGATTGGTCTCTATGTCCCTTTCTGGAATTTCTAAATTTATTTGACTGTTGAATGATGGTAAATTTATTGGGGGAATATATTTCAATTGCACTTTTGAAGATAAGATTGTGGCTATTTTTTCATTTTCCAATAATGTTATTACATTTTGCAAAGCACACACAGCATAAACTAACAATCCAGAGAAACAATAAGTTTTTTAAAAAAAGAATATGAATAGAAGTGTAAAAAAAAAGAAAGAAAGAAAAAGAGCGGAAAACATAAACATACAGAAAGAATAACTTCCGACTTTTTTCAAGGATATAAAGAATGTTGACATTCAAATCTTAGTTTAAGACTAAAATAAAATATGTACATTTTCCTCCCAAAAGAAAAGGGAAAATTAAAAAAAAAACATTTTTCCCTTTTGTAAATATTGACAATCATCAAATTCATATGTCAAAATTAGATTTTCTCCATCACCTGCAAAAAGTCCACAAAGTCCACAATTACAGATGAATTTTTTCATCAATTTTCCTCTCATCAGGGCTGTTAATGTGCAAGGGTGGGATTCAAAAATTTTAGCAAGGGGTTCTTTGCCCGATTGCTGGGTAGGCATGGCCATGGTGGCCGTGGCCTAGTCGGCCTCCTGCACCATGGCAGGGGGGGGGCGTTTTTGCCCTCCCCGGGCTCCGGAGGCTTTCCTCAAAAGAAGGCTCTGTAAAGCCCAGTCAAACAGTAAGGGAGCAGATCAGAGGTGGGCTTCAAAAATTTTAGCAAGGGGTTCTCTGCCTGGTTGCTGGGTGGGTGTGGCCATGGTGTGGGGAGGTTTGCCCTTCCCGGGCTCTGGAGGCTTTCCTCAAGCCTCCGGGAGAGCGAAAACAGCATCCCCAGGCTCCGGAGGCCCTCTGGAGGCTGGAAACGGGCCCATTTCTGGCTTTCCTGAACTTTTGGTAGGCCCATTTTTCGCCCTCCCCAACCCTCCACACATGCCTTGCACTTACCTTCATCCAAGACGGGCTGTGTGGGGACTCCTGGGAGGGGTGAGCGGGGCGGGGCCAGACAGGAGTGGGATTTGGGGGTTCTCCAAACTGCACAGAATCTTAGCTAGAGGTTCTCCCGAATCCCCAGCAGCCCACCCCTGTTAACATGGCCATCGTTGCCCATTCTGTCATCTTTATTAACCATTTGTCTACTGTAGATATCCTAGGATCTTTCCAACTCGGAGCATATAAAAGTTTATTACCGTAGCAATAAAACATCTCACGATTTTTCACATTGTTTTATCCATAACAGTAACCCCTTAAATATTTTACCTGTTTTTCAATCTTAAAGCCTGTTTTATTCATTAATTCTAACTGGTCATTTTGTACCGTGTTTTTGGTTTAAAAAAATTTGTCTTCTGTTTATTAATCTTAAATCCAGCTACTGCTTCGGAGGTCAAAGACAACCTGTATAGCCAGAATGTGGTGACCTATGAGCCAATTGTGATTCAGAAAACTGACTTTCTCAACTGAAACTTTTTCAGTGACCAAACATTCCTAAGATAGAATCCTTAGTTGCACACCTACTTGGAACAAGTACTATGGGGAATTCCATGCCACAGTCACACACAATTTACCAATTAACCATTGAGGTCTCACGTATTGCAAAATTTTTAAAAAAGCCTTTAAAGGAAACAAAAAGTCTTTAAAGGAAACAAAAATACGCAAAGTTTTAGCAACAATCTAAATGATGAAGAATGCCTCCCCTTTTGCTCAGTGCCCTTTCTGAAAGCGAGACCTAGTATAAGGGCCTAATAAAAAGTGGGGAGAAGAGTGAAGATAAGTCTTTTCATGAAGAAGAAAGCTTGGAAGTTACTGCGTAACTTGCTCTACCAAGGGTCACTTGGCCACATTGCGCTGCTATTTGTTGATTGATTAAGGTAGATTAGATTAGACTAGGTTCTAGAAAGGTTGAGAAATATTTTAATGAATTAATTTAATGAATTTAATTAAACATATTAATAATTGACATTATTCATTCATTATAGAATACCTTATTGTTACATGGTGCATATAACATGGGCTATATTGTCTTACATTATATTTCTAATATCATACATTCTACCAGAATGTCTTGGGGAAGGAAATTCTTGTATACAGGTTGTCTTCAACTTACAACCATTCATTTAGTGATAGTTCAAAGTTACAACAACACTGAAAAAAGGGATTTAGGATTGTTTTTCACAATTGTTACAGCATGCTCATGATCATGTGATCAAAATTTGGATACTGGGCAACTGGCATGTACTTGTGACAGCTGGCACTGTCCTGGGTTCATGTGATCACCATATGTAAGGTTCCCCGTCAGCTTCCGACAAGCAAAATGAATGGGGGAAACCAGATTCAATTAACGACTACATGATTCACTTAACAGCTGCAGTGATTCGCTTAACAATTGTGCTAAAAAGGTTGTAAAATGCGTTAAAACTCAGAATACAATTGTCTTGCTTAACAATAAAAATTGTGGCTTGGTTGTGATTGTAAGTCAAGCAGTGGTGGGTTGCTACAGGTTCTCCCTGGTTCGGGAGAGCTGGTAGTGGTAGTGGAAATCTTCATAAAAGAGCGAACCAGTTCACTCTGAATTTCATTTGGGCCCTCCCCACTGCCCCCGCGCTATACCTACCTTTATTTCGTTTGTTTTTTGATCAGCTGTAAGGCATGGCAGAGGCGATTGCCATGTCTCAGCTGTATTTTTTCCCAAAGCGCTTGTACGATGCAATCGCGGCGATCGTGCGCAAAGCACGTGCACAATGCAAACCGGTGGTAAAACTGATTAAAACCCACCACTGAAGTCAAGGACTATCTGTAGGTGTAGTTTGTGTTCCCTTTCCATTGTTTAAATATACACTACACAACTACAGGTAGTCTTCAAATTATGACTATAATAGAGCCCCGAATGTATGTTCCTAAGTGAAAAATTTGTGAAGTGATGTTCCTAAGTGAAAAATTTGTTAAGTGAGTTTTGCCCCTTTTTACGACTTTTCTTGCCATAGTTGTTAAGTGAATCATTGCATTTGTTAAGTTAATAAGACGGTTGTTAAGTGAATCTGGATTCCCCATTGACTTTGCTTGCCAGAAGGTCACAAAAGCTGATCACATGGCATGGCCCCAGGACATTGCAACCGTCATAAATATGAACCAGTTGCCAAGCATCTGAATTTTGATCACGTGACCATGGGGATCAGGGGTAGGTTCTACTTACCTTTACTACCGGTTTGCAAAGGGGCCGTGCACTCGTGCTTGCTTTGCTCTCATGCACGCGCACTCTTCTGCACATGCGCAGAAGCATTTTGATGATGTCGGGGTCGGTGGGCGGAGCATCCCACCAGTTTTACTACCGGTTCTATAGAACCAGTGCGAACTGGGGACAACCCATGACTGATGGGGATGCGGCAATGGTTGTTAAGTGAGAAAAACAGTCATCATAACTCACTTTTTTCAATGCTGTTGCAACTTTGAACAATCACTAAATGAAGTTGTAGGTTGAAGACTACCTGTACTTTATTTAAACAAGTGACCATAAAGCACAGACATCACCTCAAACTGATAAATATCTTCTTATTAGAGCATTACATTAAAGATTACTTTATCCCAAGGACAGATTAGTATCCTATTGAAGCAACATCTGAGCTGTGGGTATTTGCTATATTCCTCTCTCAGGATCTTGTATTCACACATCTGAAAAAGTAAACTGTGGCCCACAAATTGATCCAGTAACTGTGTTAGTTTTTTAAAAGTCACATTTTTGTTGCTTTTATAGCATAGAATTAATGCTATAGAATGTTAGCTCTCTAAAAATAATTGTACTTAGGGAATTTATATAGTTACAGGGCTTCCCGTGCTAAAACGTAAGAAAGAAGATAAGATAAGATAATAGACTTCCGTCTCGGGAGATGTTGCAGTAGACGTTGCATTTAAGTCCTTGCGTAGATTCCTGTAAAAATTACAGAAGCAAAGTTAATCAACCAGTGTCACATTCCAGTGTCAAGAAAAGTCAGAACAAGGAAGGGGTACAAAGTTCAGATAAAAAAAAAAAATCTGGAAGAGTTTACCTATCAATGC